>NC_140123.1:192467208-193942719 GCF_964035555.1 Netta rufina
CCTCCAGCCTTCCTGCCTTCTTTCTTTTTTGTTCTGCATGTCTGACTTGGCATTTTCTCAGCTATGTACTAGCAAAACAGGCTCTCCACTTTGCTTCAGAGAGAACAACAGGGCGACCTTGCTAACCACCACCTTTTGGTGCCCATTCTCCACTGCAGAGGACACAAAGGCTTTTTCTCAAGGGACAATACTGCTTTTCCCATTACTGCTTCTTCTTGTCATGCTCCACTTTACAAGACATATTTCCTGCTGAATGTGTGTATAAATAGCAAAGCCAAAGAAGCTCTCCAGCTGTGTGAGTTACAGTATGTTACCCACCATGGGTTTGTTCGCTCTGGTGCATGTCAGCATGAGTGTAAAATCCCCGTGGGCAGCATGATGGACTGTTGCTGACACACAAGTCTTCTGTAACTGTAACTTTGGTTAATATTCTTTCTTGGGTTTCTTTTTGCCTCCAGCAGCTCAAAGAGCCATGGACTGTCCAGAGAGAGCCTGGCCAAGCCTTCCTAATGCAGGACTGATCTGAAAACACAAAACATCAAGATCCTTTTTCATCCTTTTCTCCAGGACTGAGATATGGGCAGCTTTCTGCATGCATCCTACATGTACTTTCATGGTTAACAGACTCTGAGACAGGGTCTGGTGTGTCCGAGCAGGTCTTCTGGGTAGCTGGAGGTGATCACACGCAACCTGCTAAATCACCAAAAGCTCATGAGTTTCTCTCAATGGCCCTGCCATTATACCCAGATGAATGGAAACAGAACAGGAGCTGCTGCCTATAGAAAATGCACTCATTTTGCAGAAGCTGTGTGGCTGCAGTCCTTGCTGTATCACAGAGCACTCGCATGGCAGGAGGAGCCTGCGACCTGCTAGGTCTGAGGACTTCAGACAGTGTTGTCCAGGGCTTCTCCCACTGAATAATTCTTCCTTAGGAAAGCCCCAATGTTTTTAAGCAGCTGAGCACTGAATTCAGGTATTTCTGCATAAGGCACAGTGGGTAGGGATGAGATGCTGGACAGGCAGTGTCTTTTGAGAATATATTAGACAGTTCTACATCCACAGAGGGAAGCAGGCTGTGGTGTCACCTCCTGCTGCTAAGCTCCAACTGCCGAGAGAAGAAGGGTGTTGGTGCCAGCGAGACTCCCTGGTTTAGGAACAAACGACACTTTTTAACCAGGCCCATGTGAGATGTCTCTGCAACAGAAAGAAGGACAAGGGCTGCTGTTGCAATGACTTCCGCTGGTAACCATCAGCAGTTAATGCTGAGACAGTGTTTCTTTAGTAATCTCAGGCTTTCAAGTATTTGTTAACTAAGCAAAAATCCTTTATTTGGCAGAAATTTGGCACATTAAATAGGAATTCTTTAGGAATTCCATTGCTCTTTTTTTCACCAAAAGAAGTCTGGTGATTTTCTATTCTTCTTTTTGGATTCCTTCCGGCTATTTTAAATGTAAAAGCAATTTAAATTATATTGACATTTTCTTACATTTTCCCATCACTGAGAGCATTTTTATGGACTTAGAGAGCTTGTCACTTGTTAATCTATGTGTCATACAAAAAATAGATCAGTCATTATTTGTAGTTTAGTTTCTGTTTGCATTTCTTGCTGACTTATCTCCTCTTGAGCCTGGGCTTGCAACAGCTGCTGTAACAGGATCATTACCCATAACCTACATCTACACTTGCTTGACAAACTGGAATGAAAGCAGCGGGTTGAGCATGTCTTTCTGGGTAACAGTGGACTTAATTGTCTACTGCCTCTTAGCTGGGTGGAACAAGCACAATGTCACCATATTGTTGTATCGTGCCACATCACTGTACGTCACTGCTCTTTGCGATGCAGAGCAGTGGAAAGGAGTGTCTGATGGCAACATGCAGCCCCAGAGTCCTTTGGCTATTTGTGCCCTAAGACTCATTCAGTTCTGCCTCAGATCTGAGTGGTGTAAGCTTTGTTTTAAATCTTCATAATAATGAACAGAAGCTACACTAAAAAGAAAACAACAACAAACAAACAAACAAATAAAGCTGTCTTGAACTGATGCAAGCCAATGAATTACAATGAAACCATTATTTTTTATTGGATAATGCAATCCTTGCTGCAGATATAAAAATGCAAAATGGCTTGTTATGTGTTTAGTTTGGACTCTAAAGTATTTTGTTGGAAACTAGTGATCTCACCTCTCAGATGCAATTAATAGAAACTTCCTATATAGCATATGTGGTGTAAGTAAGTGCGTTTCCCCAAATAATAAAGTAATAATGCACTACACATTTATTATTCATTCCATTGCAGGTTAGTCTTGTTTCCCTTGATCCAATCATAAAACATTAGTTGCAACTCTGAGAAAATCCTTTTAGCAGCAAAAAAAAAAAAAAAATAGACAAATTAATAACTCTTGTGAGTGGGGAAGTAGCTCTGGACTGGTGGATTTAGACTCCATTTATGATCAGCTCCTGGTGCACAGTAACCTAGATCTTGTCCAAACATCAGTTCTTCCAAAGGAACCTGGTCTTGAACTTGCATCTATAGCCACTCTCAGTCCAAAAAATACATACATGTCTATATTTTCCTTAGACTATACATCAACAAAGCAAATATTATGGTGCAGTTAAGCAGCTGCTCAACCTGGCAGACAGAAGCCTGGCAGACAGGTGGGCAGGGTGAAGGACAGCATCAAGCACTGCAGCCAACCAAATGCTTGCTAATCTCTGCCTTTAGCATGCAGCAAGCATGAGGGAGGAAGCTCTGATCTGGAAGAGGATTTGGTGAGAAAGAGCAAACATGCTAGAAATTAACACCCTTACTGATGTAATAGAAACCTTCCTGCGTTAACAACCTGCTAGACAGGGGGGTGATGGAGCCCACTGCCCAGCAGTGCCCCCTATCACAGGGGAAATCTGCACGCTGTGACAGAGGGGTGGAGATGAATGAAGTAGGAGCAGCTGTCCCAGATGAGACCTGACCTGGTCGCAGCCATGGCATTCCCCACATGCAGCACTGGACCACTGTGTGTTGCACCTGTGGTCCTGTTGCAGTCACAGATCTGCCTCCAGCAAAGGCGCAGATGAGATTTGATAAAATCCATGATTTTAAAAATCATAAACAGCCCGAGTGCGCTGTGGTGCAGCTGGACTTGTCTCCTTTGCCTCTGAAGCTCCCTATTACCAGGAGCCCCTGACTGAGGACAGAGATGTAGCCCCATCCATGCGATGCCCTGTCAGGCTGTGTCACTAGGGCACTGCCGAGAACATGGGTCTGCTCCTGCACCTTCCACCGCATCCTCCCCTGTGCCTCTGCAGGAAACACCAGTCCTTGTTATTTACTGTGGGGAATTCTGCACAGCGATTTCCTAAGCTGCCCAGGATCTCAGCCATCTGGGGGAGGACTATACAGGCAACTGCTCTGTCAGCTCTCTTCCTCATGCCTCTTTTGTGGATGTGCGCATGTAATCCCACCGAGGGCTCTGGGCTAGCAGCTTGTGTTGTTATAATCAACGACAAGTTTGCTCAAAACAAGTGTCTTGCTGTTGTCATTTTATATGTGTTTTTGAGGTGTCTGAGAGGCTAGGGTTGTTGAGTAGGGGAACACCATGTAGCAAGGTCAAAAGCCCTGGTTAATTCCTGACAAAAAGCTGTTCCCAGCAGTGGGGCTTGCAGGAATGAACTGGGATGGTCAGCCCGAGGCTGGCCTTTTCTATCAGGAGAAGATGTTTTACGTTCAAGTCTTCTGTTGGTAAAAATGCTGGAGGATGGTTGTTTTCTTCAGCCTAGCCTGAACAGGGAAAGAAGAGGGAGGTGTGGTGGTGCTTGACTTGCTGCCCTGCCTTTCAGGAGGCCATGACCAGGATCCTATCTTTGCATCAGATTTTATACCCCTAATAGCTGTCACATGCTTGCTGTTGAGAAAACAAGACCTTTTCACAGAACAAAGCCTAGCATGCAGTTTCTAGTGTCCACAAGGCTGGGTGCTCCCTCTCTGCTTCTGGTACAGGCTAAGGGCAGGTTGGCTTGTGGAGGCACAAATAAACATGTACCTAGGTAGCTGGCCTTTTGAGTCTGCTTTAATGCATTTTGACAGCATCCTTTCCTCTCTCTCTTGTACTTCTCTTGCTCTTTAACAGCAGATTTCAGTGTGCGTGACTGCTAGGCTCAGACCTTATTCACTTAGAGCAAGGGACCCTGACTAAGGAGGTTGTTTTACAAAGATGATGGAGTAAAAGGATAAATGAGAGGGACTGGCATGCAGGTGCATTGTGTATGTTGGTGCTTCTCTATCTTTGTCAGATATTTCTCATAGAAGGGAGTTATTAAGTGGAAAACGTACATCAGAAACTTTAGCACCAGAGAGGCTGCAAACGATGGAGCAGAGTGCTCAAGCAAGAATGATTTTGGTAAATGAGTAAAAGGGAAGAAGCCACCACAGTGTTTCCTCTCTTGAGCAAGAGGCAGCTCAGATGTCCATGCAGCATACAGGCCCTGGAGCCAACAAAAAGAATCAAGCAATGGTGCTGGTGGGAGGGCTGAGGTGGAAGTGGAGGACGGTATTGGCAAAGCAGGGCACAAGGGCACAGAAGGCACTGCTCACACCATCACATCCCTACCTGCCTGGCCCATTTTCATTTTTTCCCTCTTAAAAAAAAAAAAAAAAAAAAAAAAAAAAAAGGCTATTTGTCATTGGTTTCGTATTTGGGTAGGGAAAATCTGTTCACTGAACACCAGTTTAGCACATAATTTTCCTCTTTGCCAGTTGAGGGCTTGGGCCAGGACTATTTACAATGACGCTGTTAAATCTGAGGTCAGGGCTTGCTGCTGGCTGGAGGTTTGCCCTCTGGTCCTACTTCTGCTTTTATGTCTCTTTCATCTGCACAATTCAGGATGAAATGTTCCCATTCTGTTTGTGGCTTGGTTTACACTTTGGTTAAACAAGAAAAATAAATGTACTGTGCTGGGGTGCTTGCTTGTTCTCCACCAGACGTGACCTTACACACGTAGAAAGTGCTTTAGACATAAAAAAAATAAAAAGAAAAAAAAGGCAAAAGAAAGCTGGAGCTGTAGCAACCCAGCGGCAAAAGCTACCAGGAAGGTAAAATGTCATCCAAACACAGCAGCAACGGAGCCACCAGCCAGGTCCTGGAGCCACTCCCTGGCTGCGGCATCCTGCCAGGAAATCAGGTGCTGTGGCCGCTGCCAGGAAGCTGTTGTTTTTTAACCATGGCCCTTGGAATGTGGCCTTAGGCACAACACTCCTGCTGGGCTGTCTCCTTGCAGCTCCATCTCCATGTCTCCTATTCATCCGCGCTTAAATCTCTCTCTCTTCCTGTCTTCTGCTGGTGTTCCTTCACAGAAACCTCTCCCTTCTTGCTGATGAACATGGAGGAGAACATTGTGGCATTCTCTGTTCCCAAGGACCAAGGCTCTCTGGGCCTCTAACAGAATCCTAATGACCCAAATTCAATTTTCTCCCAAGCCTTTCTCTATTGAAATGAACAATACCTCCAGCATCAGATGGGTCAGAGGATCAGGAGTCTACGCTAGCACCATGAGGATTTGGCCCTTGCAGACAGGAGGAAGTGCAACGAAAGGAACCATTTTCTCAGTAACTGTATTTACATGAAGTCTGGCTATCCCATCTCAGTCCTGTGCAGTGTGACACCTATACAAGACTGTATTACTCCGATTCCTCCAAATACCTGTTTGCTTCTTAAGATTCTGCCTGTTGTTTTGGAGGGCAGCAAGCATGCGCTGAGAGCTGTCAAGTCCTTCCCATGCCCAACACAGTGTAATCTCCCCGTCTACACCAGGCTGACACTGCCTGTCATTTCTGCAAATGCAAACCTCTCCCCCTCTGTACCCATCATTGCAGAGGGAACATGCAGCACAGCTCAAAATCCATCCCTGTGTGCGGTGATGTTTCATAGGACGGGTGGTGCAGACTCATTTCTGCAATGTAAATAACAGACAACAACATATATTACCAACATAAATAAGCAAATTTAAAATTAATGAGAAATCCTTTTGCCCCACATAGTTGCGATTTATTTTCTGCTGGTGTGGAGCCCCGAGGACCTCTTTGGGCTTCTCTAGCATCTGCAGTCCCATGGCTGCTGCTCAGGCTTTTTTTTTTTTTTTTTTTTTTTTCTGCCTATCTTGGCACACAGTTTTACAGTGCTTCTCTCCTCCTTGCCTCTCATGCATGAAACCCTTCTCCTGACACAATACCCAGCAAACCCTCCAGCACTCATGTGTTTGGGAACAGGAGAAGCGCTTGTGTTTCACTGCAAGCTTGTTCCATCTGAGATCCTGAAATGATTTACAATAATTATGCTCATTTTCAGGCACCAGTTTTAGGGTTATTTGGCCTAGTCCCTAATTGTATTAACAGTGGGATGGCAGCGGTACTAGACAGTGTCAGCAGTTTCTCCATATGCTTCAAAAAGGATGTTTTTGCTGAAAAGACAAGCACTATGACAGCTGATTTCTTCCAGTGGTTCTTTTAAGATGCAAGAAAGAGAAGAATTTGTCTTTGAAGACACAAATCTCTCTGTACTGTGGCAGAGCTGATGCTCTTGTGACAACATAGCCCTGACCAGGCACATCACGGCGCAGGAGCCGGCCTGTTTCTGGACAGCACCTCCAGTTGTGCTCACCGTTACCAGCCCAGCTCCCAAGTCCTACAGCCACAGAAAATACTGGAAAAATTTATGTGATGGAATACATAGCTCGCCTGAGACAGAGCTCTGCGGAGGCTGCTTAGCTCATGTCACATGTTCTCTGCTCTTGCAAGCCCTTTTCTGAATAGGAAGTAAATTAAAAGGAAGTTATTGAGTGCTTTGATGAGAGCTATTTGTAAACCCTTTCAATTATTTTTTCCCATCGTGGAAGCTGTGGAAGCCAACACGTGCTCTTTGTGGGGTGTTTGCAATGAGATGTGGCCACATCTGTGAAATGTTCCTGCCTTGGACACGGGTCCTGCCCAGCCGCTGTCAGGAGCAGGCCCAGCTGGCAAGAGCCGGGGCTGGCAAAGCAACCAGAACGTTTGCGTATCTGTTAGTTTGCTTTTGGGTTTGGGTTGGCTCCCCTCACTCCCCAACTAAGACAGAAGACTTCTCCAATTAGCCCTGAGTGATTTACAGTTTAGTCATTTCAGCTGAACACTCTAAAACTCACTGCAACTGCGACAAAAGCGTTCACCAAGTTTTACAGGAAAATGAGCCTGCCCTCTAGCTGCTGAGCGCACACACTTTAGGCCTTTCTCTATTGCCGTTTCTGCAGGAGGCAGGGGTTCACGCCAGCTTTGCTTCCTCCAGTGCTTCTCAAATCCTGCTGTTCCTTGCTGAGCCCAGGGCTCCAGCTGGGCCCACTGGGTGCCTCGGTGGCCTGACACAGCCACCTGGGACTTTGGCACAATGACACTGCTTCTCCATCTGCAGGGCAGCAGCTCACGACATGCATTCATCTGCATTGCCTTCATTGCAGTGATGAAACAGATCCTGAAGGGCAGGAATGTTTTTCGCAGGCCTTGCCGTTGTCACTAATTGTAGTGGTTTTGTGTAGTCACAAGGTGGAATACTGCTGGTACATCGCACCTAAGGTCACCACCTGAGTTTAATCCAGTTGTAGGATCAGAACCACATCAAACATGGGTTCAAGTGCCAATTCATATCTGTATATATATACTCTGGCTAAAATCATCTTGAAACATGCTGGAGAAAACAACAGGCTACCTGTGTGTAAGAGGGTCAGTACTCTAAAATTGTAATGCCTCTGAAATGCTAGAAAGGTTTGTCATTTTGGAGTTTTACACAGTGAGAAGACAAATGAATGCTTATTCTTACTTGTATATACTGGTGTAGTGACTTGTGACACTGTACAAACAAATGGTACAAAACAGAGACGGGGCTGTAGATTAAGAAGCCAACAGCCTGAGGCACGTGTTGCTTCAAGAAACGGGGTGCACCTTGAAGACATCTAAGGTTTTGGGACTGAGTAATTAAAAGGACTGCAAGTAAACAGTAACTCAGAGTGTGGCTGGATAGAGAGTTGGCTTAGAAAAAATGAGAAGAGATGGCACCATAAGGATCTTTCCACTGTATTGCCTCACCTTCTGTTTGTTGCTCTGGAGTACATCTAGAAGGTCCAGAATACAAGATCAAGCCCTGAGCATAAAATAATGAAGGGGAAAAGGGAGAAGAAAGCAAGAATGGAAAAGAGGAGAAAGAGGAGCACTTTCCCCCCCTCTCATACTGGGCAGAAGCCATATGTAATCTGCCTTGTTTCATTGGCAAATGCTTTTAAGGGTGCTAGCAGGTTTCCTTGTTCACCATGGTGAAGCCTGGCAATGGCTGTGTGTAGCAGGAAGATGTGCCAGAGCAGGATGAAAGCTCTTCAGATAACTTATGGCACCAAACAACCACTTCTAGGGCAGACCAGACATTCACAAACACAAACTTCTCCAAATGGCCTCAAAGGAAATAGTGGAAAACGATTTCAGGAAAGTTGGGAGTCTATTTTTAAAAGGTCGGAGAATTTATTTCAGAATAAGGAAACTTAGCTGGCACTTTTAAAATGGATTATCCAGTTTCCAAGCATTTGCAATGAAATGCAAAGAATGAACGTTTGGGGAAAGGCTTCTTCTTTAGTGCTGCTGGTGCCTAATGCAGATGCTGGAGATAATGTGGATCAGTTCTGGATCCTTTCTTTTCCCCAAGTGACTTAGAAACCCATTGCCCAAATGTGAGGATGACAAAGCCCTTCCATTAGTAACTGCAAATATGTGCTCTTGACTGTGACAAGCTGGAGCTGGGCTCATCCTAAGTGACCGTGCTGATGGCAGTCCTCCAAGGGGTTTCCGTCAACCTCTTCTGCAGACAGCATTTCACTTAAGGGCTGGCTGAGGCATAGGGGTATTTATTAACATAGTGGTTAGGCTGCCATGCTGAGACATGAGAAAGAGTAATCAAGTTAACTCTTCTGGAGACAAAACATAGTTCTTAGTCAAAACTTCCTTCTTCTTGGAGAAATGCCCCAACCACAAGGCTATACATTGAATGTAGGGCACTCAAAGTGTTGAGCTGAACAACAAAGTCCTCCCTGGCCCTTGTAAGAAGTTACTTGGATTTTATCCAACCTGTGAATTTTGCAGCAAGTGTCTGCCATGACTGAATGCTTGGAAGTAAAAAGTACAAGCTCTTCTCCTCCAGACATTTAGTTAAGTTGGTGAGAGATAGGGGTATGGTGAGCAGCTGAAGGGGCTGGATTCTGGGACAGCTTTGTGAGTGGTGGGCAAACAGGAGAGCCGTAAACTAAGGCCAAGGTAGTGGAAATTTCTTGGGGGGGGGCGGGGAGGGGGGCTGAGGGTGCAGTGAAGAGCGAAAACTTGCTGCAGCTGATGAGAGGAGGCCCTTGGGTGGGCTGTTATTGGGGTCATTTGCAAGGGTGCTGGTGCACCTTGCGCTGTCTGACCACACTTACATGCCAGTACATTTGTGCACCATGCATACCAGCATTATGCCTAAACTTGCTTCTTCACCAGCAAGGTGAGAAATAGCTAACTGGCAAAAGCAGTGAGTCTAAAATCATGTTTAATAAGGAATTTCCCACTTCAGAAGCCACTAGGTGGCATATGAGGTGTAGCAGAAGTGAAGCACGGTAGCTGCCGGCAGAACAAGCTCCCCAGCAGGCAGGCATGGCTAGAGGGGCCGACACCTGTCCCGAGCACAATTGTGCAAAAGTCACCTCGTTGCAGTAATTCAGTATTCCAAAACGTTACAAATGTGTGGGAGGTTTTTCTTTTTTCTGTATATATATAAAGAAAAAGAAAAAAAAAGTAGGCGTTGGTAGGCCAAGTGTGAGCGGTTGTAGCAGCTATCAGTTACCTCTCACTGTGTTTTCACTTAGAATTTATACACAGTCTTATTTCACATGAGCATTCACTGGCTAGGAATTTATCTTGGGCTCAATATATTTCATAAAGGTCACTGAACTGTCACCATTAGTCTGCTACTGCAGGGGACAGTTGCCCAGCTCTGTCACCTCTACTGTGTATTGAATCAGTTTGGACATTTTCTTAGATATTTTTAATATACTTTTTTATTGAACAAATGCCAACAAATATCCAGGGCAAACCTATCTGACTGCTCAGGGCTAGCTATTTCTAGAGATGGGTCACAAATACATCTTTGTTTCAATAGCTGAAAGCATCTCCTATACTGTGCTTTTGATTCATTCCTCCAGAGGAATTTGCAAATAATGCCACAGAAGGCTCTTAAATTCCCCTAGTGAAACGTTGGCATACGCCTGCTTGGAAATAATCCTCTGAATCCTGGCCCTCTGAATCACTGTGTGACAGCACAGAGTGATATTTTCTCCCAGCTCGCAGGCATATTCTCATTTGGAAGACAAAACTTGGTTAATCAACTTATGGAATAGCATGGCAAATTATATGAATATTAAGGAGCACCTCCACAAAAATGTGGAAGTAGAAGTGGCCTTCACTGTATGCAGAAAGCTACATGGAACCTACTAAGGGGTCCTGTATCCGGGAAGAAAGAGGAAGAGAGATATTTTAAAAGACAAAGATGGAAATTAGACACATGACTTCTACATGTGACATACTTTGTACAGCCACCATGAAAGCTGCTGGCTGGACTTGTGAAAGGTGAGGGCAGGGACAAGCTCCCATGCTATTGCTTGCAATGATAACTCAGGCCCTAATTTGATTATGAATTATGGGACCCGTTATTAGCCCTAGAGATGGCTTCCTGCATTTGTATTTCTGCCCCAGCCAGTATGTAGGTAGGGTTGGCTGGATGGTGGCCACAGATGTCAAGGTCCATCAGGATTGTATGCTTTCTGCCACTTGAAATCTTGAGAGGATTGATAAATAAAGCAACATTTTAGGAGTTTTAGGAAAGACTTGCTGGATTGAACACGTGCTTTTTCAGCAGAAACACCGCCTAGGGCTTTTCAGAGCAAACTGAAGTGGATCCTGTTGCAATCTCAGCATTAGCTGTCAAAACATCCCTCTTGGTGGCTCTCTTGCTCCTGTGGTATGTAAGGTCTGTGTGAGAATGGCTTTAGGCTCCGCAGTTCAGAAAAACCTGCAGAACTAAGCAAAAAAGATTGACAGAATACAGCCACTTAAAACAAACAAACAAACAACCAAACCAAACCAAACCAAACCAAACCAAACCAAACCAAACCAAACCAAACCAAACCAAACAAACAAACAATAAAAACAACAAGACAATCCAAACCCAAACAAACAAGTTATTTAGTAATTTCTGGCTTATTTTTTCCCTTCTGTCTAAGACTCAGGCTATAACGATCGGAACGGGGGAGCTCTATACGTTTTGCTGTTTTGAAGCTCTGTTGTGTGGGAGCAGTGCTAGACTTATCCTGTGTTACTTAGAATAACAATAAGTAAACCTAAGTAAAAATTTTGAGGGAGTATTGAATTTACTAGGAAGCTCAACCTGCCTGTCTCTGATTATCGTTGTCTCCTGTGCTCTACCTACTTCTGGCATAATGCCCTCTTCCTTGCTTTTGCCACGTGCTTCAGCTTATTTCCAGCTCTGTGAACAAGTGCTTCCCCAGCTGAGGTCCCAGATGATGAGCATGCCCTTGGCATTTAAGTTCATATAAATGAAAGGACAGCTCACTCACCAACTGGTGTCCCAGATCGTGCAATAAGAAGTAGGTTAACTCTGTACTGCCTAAAGTAGAAGGTGGTTTACTCTTCAATGCATTTACTTTTGACATGCTGAGGTGGCATGCTGTAGCCATACAGGTAGAAAGACCTTCCTGTAGCAAGGACAGGTCTTGTGGCAGAGACCCCATGAGCAACACCCAGATGGAAAAGGGTTTGCTATCCCACAGGTGTCAGAGAAATCAGAGATGTCCATTGTCACATTTGGGGATGAACCCAGGCTCCTGGGGCTTTGCTGTTTAATAGAAAGGCCACAGAAATCTTTCTCATCTCCATAATAACCTAGAGGTCACTAAAAAGACATTTATGGGCAATGACATACAAAGCATCGGTCCCTGCTCTGACATGGTTTGAGGCCAGTGCTCAGCACCTTTTTGCCTGCACCCAGCATGATTGGATAAGGCATGAGGGGGATCTTTTTCCCTGAGGAGAGCAGTTCCACCTTGTTCTAGTTACAGGTTGTTTGCTGGAAGCTCAGCCTTGCTTTCCTGCCACCTGACTGCCATCCTACCTGAAGGCTGTTTGCTCTCCCAGGACTGGGGATGGTCTCTCTCAGGGCAGAGATTGTGTGCCTACATTTCTGTAGCATTGTGGCCTTATGTTGGTTGCCTGGACTGATAAGTTCAAGTTTTTGATGTTTGTCCTCTAACGATGAGCTGTTTCAGTTCCCAGTAGTGTCGCCTTCAGTTGGGTTTTGACAGCAAAACAGGGTATTGGCTGGGCATTAGCAGATGAATTTGGACTAGGGAAGGAACCTTGAAACCACTTTCCTCTTTGCTATATACTCTGTGGGATCGACACCACCCCGCTGATCATAAGGAAGGTTGCTACAAAGGACTAACCGTGACCTCAGGTCTGAGCTGTGGCCATATCAAACCTGATCTGTTCTGCAGGGTCCTGGCTGCACATACTGGGCTTCCCACAGCGGGTATGAGCAGTGGGGGTTTCTGTTCCTACTGCAACACCAGTTCCCCTTAGGATTTTAGCTGAGCTCACCACTTTTCCACCCGGCCTTCTTGAAAAAAGATCATTTGGCCTCACTGCTGGAAAGAGCTTGTTTGCTCACTAAAAGCTGGTGGCCTGATCCAAACTCAGTGATGTAAGGCACAGATAGGGAGGAGCCCTGGTATTTGGGCTCAGGCCATGCTAGCAATGAAGGTGTGCCAGCAGCACTCCTCCGTCAGCAGAGGTGGTTTTTCTGCAATAGCCATGTTGACTGAGAGAGTTGTATTGCCCTACACCCTTAAAAAAAATAGTTAATCTGTAAAAACTTTGCCAAGTAGATGCTGATCCAGGTTTTGTACTTTGACAGTGAGGTAGAAATACCTACTGAAGGTTTCTTAGGACAGTAGAAAAAAAATGCAGTTCCCTAGGCAGCACTAGGTTTGGGTAGCATTTCAGGGAAGAAGCTCATGATTGTGTGTGTTTAATTTTCAGCTGTAGGCTTGTAGTGCACGTTCCTAGCTAAAGTGTCACCTTTGGTTTTCCAGGCACTGTGTAGAGCTGTGTGGTACAAGCCATGACACAATCAGAGGCAGTGCACTTGTAGAGCATGGACCTCTGCAAGAGCACACAGGTCTTCTTCACAGGAAGGTCAGTCATTTAAAGAATCAGCATGACATTGCTTCACAATTAAAAAAAGGCTTTGACACATTCAAACCTTGCATATTGAATGCTGAAATGTTTTGAATGTGAATATTTTGAATGTTGAAGTATTTTTATTAGGCTATGAAATAAGAATGTTCTCTCCTGGGGGTGCCACAATACAGCTTTCAGCCTTACTCCAATGGGTGTTTACATATTTTCTTATTTTTTCTTATGAAATGTCATTGGAATCATCCTGTTTCATGGGGATTCAGAGTTTCAACATGACTGTGGTTTCCCATGCATGGCTTTCTGTTATAAAATTTTCAACCTTTTCTAGCTATGTCCCTGGCTAACTCAGAATCAGTACATCTACGTGCGGTACAGTTGTGCTCTAAGAAATTCCCTCAACTGCAGTGTTCTAATAAAAGCTGCACCGATGCATGAATGTTTGAAATCTGGCTAGAAACATCTTACCTCCAGTGCAGTATATTCTGAAAGAGCATTGCGATTAGAATAAAACCTCCCTTCTCTTTCATCTGTGACCTACTTTACAAGAATTTCTATCAAAAAGCATAAATATCTGCTGACTAAAACTCTATACATTTCATCTTTTACCCTGGGATCTTAAAACCTTTTATTAACATTCACAAATTAACCTCTCAGCAGTCCAGCTGCCCCCCTAGGTGACGCTCATTGCATGTTCTGGGAAACTGAGGAACTGGAGGCAGAGGTCTGACATGCTGAGTTATCACGCAAGCCTAGGAGACTGTCAGCAGCAGTCTCATTTCCCAGAAACTCAGGACAGTTTCGTTTCACTATCTGAGTGTCTTCCCCTGAACCTGGTCATAAAATTAACTGTGAAGAGGAAAAGCTCTTCTGGCACACAGGCTGTGGAAATCCTTAGGATGTTTTGCTCTTCCTCAGTTCCCTTACAATCTATTAGTACACATGATGCAATGTTTTACTGTAAAACTTAGGGGATTCAAATTGCACTCTGCCAGGAAGTGAAGCAGTGAGGAGGAAAAAGAGGGGAGCCAAAGTCATTCCAGATCCTATGCTTGTCCTTGAGATCCTCTGCCAAAACATGGTGCCTGAGCTGCCCTGTATTTTTAGTTTCTTTTATCATGAGACTGAAGAGCTGGACAGATACCAGGAAAACTAATGGACTGACTGACTATGCAGAGGCGCAGTAAATGGGAATAGTCATCATGTCCTGACAGCTGCACCAAATAAACAAGGTGAGGGAGGGAAGATGTCTTCTGAGCTATGGTTCTGCAACTGCACGTGACAGAACTGAGAGAAGAGAAAACATTTTTCCACCTGGAAACGTTATTCTTTTGGGGGTCCTTATTCTCCTCCTGCAACAGCCTGTTATAAACATGGGCAGCACCATGAGTAATATGTCCTAGCTAGAGGTTTGGGAATAGACTTCTTTAAGCTACAGAACAGAAATGCCTTTTTAAATGCCTTTATACCATCTCATTGCAGTGCTTACATTTGCTGGCAAAAATTCTGAAGGGTTTTCATTCTATTCTATTCTATTCTATTCTATTCTATTCTATTCTATTCTATTCTATTCTATTCTATTCTATTCTATTCTATTCATTTCATTTCATTTCATTTCATTTCATTTCATTTCATTTCATTTCATTTCATTCTAGCAGATGCAGTTGATAGTGATGGTAGCAGCCATACAGTGTAATTAGCAGTGTTGCTCTTCTGATTTTGGCTTAAGCTACTTGAAGGCAAGGCTTTTGTGAGCTGCAAATCAAGGACACTCTTGTGAGTGCTTTCCTGGCTTCTAGAAGGTGATCAGTAGTGACAGCTAAAGATCCTATCTATTATTTATCAGCTTTATCATAGTTTTGAGTTTTGCCCTTTATATCACGCAGGAAGCGGAGTGAAGTAATAAAACACCTCTGCATGGGAAATGATTTAACATTGCATGGATTGATCTAAAAATAAACCAGACACGAAGCCAGGTATAGGGAACGTGGATGCTAGAAGCTTTATGGAAGAGGCAGGTTGCCAGATGCTGGGCCTTCTTTAGTGACAGCTCTTCATGATCTCTTTCATTTTTAAAAACTGGAGCATCCATCCACACTGAAAATCAGAAAAGGTGGTTTCATTGCTCACGTCTGCAGAGGATGGCAGTCCCAAAGACTACTGTTATTACCCAAAGTGCAACATCAGCTCTGAAAAATGACCTTTCTAGGACTGGTCCTGGCTTAGATTTCCACTGAGAAGACCTGCTGCTCCCCTGTCCCTGCAGGATGCCCTGTTGCTGGGCGTGTGCCTCTCCCAGCCTGCACAGACCTTGCAGACCTTGCCTCATGTTCTGCACCAGGAGGTGCTGCTGCCTGAAAGTCTGCATAAGAAAGGCACTCGGGCTCTCTAAAGTATCATTTAAATGCTGTTTGTTAGGGCTAGCACTGTAAAGAAAGAGAGAATAGCACACACAGTTTTACATCCCTTTTGATGACAGGAACCAGCTGGAGAAATTTGTCCCGTGGCTGAGGGTTGCATGTGGTGCAGCTCAACATGGGAAACGCAGTGCATGGATGCATTGGTTGCTCCATGAGTGGCCCACAGACAGCAGTGGTCTGCTTACGACCACTGCACCAGGCCATGCTGAGGCTTCCTCAGACCCCAATATCTTGCAAAACCTGGCTCCAGTCACACCAACCCCAGGCAGCATGTGTCCTGTGCTCCAGCCAGCAGCACCGTGCAGGTGGTGGGGGCTCACAGGGGGACCTCAGCACTGCAGACCTGCTCTGCACCAGGACATTATGTGCCAAGGATTTTGCATTCATGGGCTGGGCTGCCAGCAGTGGTAATTATGGCTTGGGCATATGGGCTAATCCCTTGCCTCTTGCTGTGAGATCACTGTCCTTGTAGCACATCTTTCAACAAACCTTGCTAGGGAGGCTTAAGACACCTGTAAAAAACACTTAGCAAGTGAAAACTCAACCTTAATTCAGTGTTGCCAAACTCCTGAGTGTCACTAAGCAGATGTTCTTAAGCCATTGTAGGTTGAGGCTTAACTGACCCAAGTAGGATAAACCTCACTGCCGTGAGTGTGTTTGTCTTTCTGCACTGGCTGATTCAACAGGCTTGGTTTTGGTTTTCCAGCTATTGTAGAAAAATCAGGTCTGGATCTCCTGTCACACACCCCTGCTGTGATTTCTCAGGCTTTTGCTAAAGGAGTGGAAAATGCCACCAAAGCAGAAGAACAGCACTTGTGCTCCTTGGGACTTGGGCACACTGCTCCAAGCAGGCAGAGGATGCATTGTCAGTGATGAATATTTAAGCAATAACAACAGGTCCATGGTGAAGAAGAAGCAGGACTTGGTCTAAGACCTGCCCATCTCCATCCCTACTAACCCTGCATCCCACTGGCTTCACTGGTGGGTTACCCAAGAAGCTTCCCCCTGGAGCTGGAGGCATGTGGGATGTCTCCCAGGGGAGATGGGGAGCCCTGAGTGGGGTCCTTGGAGCAGGGTGCTACCTCTCCCCAAGCACTCGATGGATGATGGAGGGCTTTTCTTTATCCCTTCAGCTCAAGTGGGAGAGAAAATTGGAATATGCAGGCACACAGAGGTGTGTGGGGACTCTGAGCTGATAGGAGTGGGGACCCTGGACCCATCGTGCTGTGGGGTGCCTGGTGGCTGCCTGGACCTCCCCTGTGGTGCTGCGTTTGACGGGTGATGCCTGAAAAGCACTGGTCCCTCAGCTCACAGCACTGTGCAAGGGCTCTACCACAAGGAAAATTGGTTTGGCACTTCTTGCTCAGTGCTTTACCATCTGTTTGGCCAGGATAAGTTTATTTTTCTCTGCCTGAAAGCAATATTTTTTAAATGGAGTTACCTTAACCTCCACAGAGGGTTATTACAAGTTATTTGGGCACATCTGGAGTGTACAGTGCAGCTGCTCAGGCTTCAAAAATCAGATTATCCTTTCCTTTTAAAACCTAGAGGAATGTGATCTTGAGCGGTGAGTCACTAACTGTGACGTAATCATCTGGACTGTTTCTGCTTAAAAAAGAGTCTCTGAGCATCAAACAGCAGTGCAGGGCACTGGAGGATGGACAAAAGCCTCCAGGCACTTCGTTCCAAGGGAAACCCAGCAGGGAATGTGCCTGGACCTGGTGGCAAGGGGCTGTGTCCCTGTGCCTGCAGGATGCAGGGTGCAGGATGCCTGATGTGGGGTGCAGGATGCAGGATGCTGGATACAGGAAAGGGGATGCAGGATGCAAGATATGGGATGTGGGCACAGGCAGATGGACTCAGCCTGCAGCTAGGCATGCTCCTGCCCCACAGCATGCAGCACAGTGCAGGAGGAAGCAATTCAGCATTGTGGAAATTGCACTGACCTGAAACAAAAGCAAATACCCAGAAAAAAAAAAAAATGTTTTCCCTCACAGCTGTTAGGCAAATCCCTGGGCTGCAGACTTGCAGCCTGAGTGGGGAGGAAGTCTGGGAGCAGGGCTCTTCTCCTGCCCTCCCACCACTTCTGTCTCCCTTCCAGCACATGCCACCAGTGCAGCCCCTCTTGTCCCCATCAGCACAGCCCATCCTGTCCCCAAGCCCTGCAGCAGGGCTCTGTGCCCCAGCCACGGTCCCATGTGCAATAGGGTGGTGAGGGCAGCACTGGTGTCCAGGCTTCCCCCCAGACCCCAGCACAGCAGCTATCAGGGAGCACAGTGTGGATGTGGTTGGAGAGCAGCCTCTTGCTTGCTCTTTCATTAGTCAATGAGTAATAATGCAATAAACTGGTGAATGTCCTCTCGTTCCTGGTGGTGCCCCTGGACTTGCAAGTCTCCTGCTTGACTTCAGCAGAGCCTTTTGCACTTGTGTAACCTGGCCGTGCTGTTATACAACTAACTCTGTCTACAGGTGTTCTGGTTTCACTTGTGATTCATATCACGCAGGGGCTGAAACATGCTCGCTGGCTCCAGCAGAACAAAAGTCACGCAGCATTATGTAGGCTAAGGTTCATAGCACTTGGCCTCTTGAGCAGCAATAGCCATATCAAACAGATTGACAGTGGTTAATATTTACAGGACCAAAGATCACAGAAAATCAACAATGTGCGTGAGGTGACCGCAAAACAAAACTTTGAAGCCAGAGCTGATAACACTAAGGTGAAACTTTTCAAATGAAGGGGCCAGCAAAAATAACCATCAGTGTCTGGAATGTCTTCTTTCCCTCCTACACCCCCTTGTGCAACCCTGCACGTACAGCTTAGACTGAAAGCTTCTGACCCCAAAACCAGGCTTTATATCACATGCTTCAGTAAAAGGATTTGTGATAGGCAAAGGGAGCACCAGGCTAATCCCAAAAGTATCTAGTTCATGTAATGCTTTCTTGGAATTTGTGTAACAACCAAGTATTGCAGGCTGGGGCTCCCTAAGCTGCTTCATGGTCTGTAGGATGTTGGCCAATTGACATTTTTTTCTGGACACAGCTCCCACTTGCAGACCAATAACATTGTATACTCCCAGATTTTGGCATCATGCAGGGTGAGATAAGACACAGAGAGAAACAGGCAGAAGAGCATGGCCTCCCCTCCAGCTGTTCAGCTGCAATGAGTGTTTCTGAGGTGAGGCCCAGGGAAGGTTTCTCCTGAAGTCACTCCAGTGCTGCACCCTCACACCAAAGCAAGGATCTCTGGATGTTCACATTCCACCTCCTGCTTGGCAGCCCCAGCATAAATCCAAGTGGAGAGCAGGGCAGCAGTCCCACACCTGGGGACAAGGGCTCCATTTATTCTTTTGGAAAGCATCCTCATGCAGGGCCTGTCCCTGGCCAGGTGTCCAACCTCAGTCACAGCACAATCCAACAGTGTACAAAAGCTGGGGTGGAGCAGTGGTGCACCACATTTGCTGTTCATCATGTCACAGATGATGCTCTAACTGCAGGCTTGTTTGTGGAGCAAGGAGTTAAGCTAGGGCTGTATGCAGATCGGGGCTCAGTCCCCTTGCACTGGGCTTGGGAGAGTGAAGGTAGGCAAAGATGGCATCTGAGGAGGCAATGTCACAAGAGAGGTGCAGAGGTGACCAGTTGTGGCCAGCAATTATGCTAAAGGCATCTAAAGAGGACCAAGTAATTGTGCCTGTGGCCACAGAGCTCAGATGTAATCCCAGTAAGGAGAAAGACTTACTGCAAAGGGGTTGTGCTGGGGCTGCCCAGTGCTGTCCCCGAAGGATTCTTCTCTGGTCTTGCAATCCCTCAGCCCTGCATCCCAGAATATCCCTGAAATGAGAAATCTGGGGAAGGAGCCTCCCATAACCACCCCACAACCACCAAAGTTTACCCTTTCACTCCCCACAACCTGGAATGGCTGAGATATTTCTCTGAGATATTCTCTCTTCACAAACACAGAGCGACCCCTCTGCACAGTTGAGTTGTTTGCTATTTAAATCGGCAGTTTTCAACCTGCAGCCCATGAAATCCCAAGCGCAGGAGGTAAATAACCAACAAATGGGAAGACTCTTGTCAAAAGGCTTAAATTTGCCCCAGGGGGAATCCCACATCTGTTGGGGAAAATATCTGGGCCCATAAATGTAAAACGGTCCACAGCCTCCCAGATGCGTGTTTGCCCATAAAACATCTACTATTCTTGTGGAGCTGCATTCCTGTGGAGTTAGAGTTTAGCCACATGATAAAAATAGCCAGGGCTAGCATTTGGAAAAGTTGTCCATGTTTTGTAAATTTGTAAAAAAAGCCATTATGCAAAAACAGTTGTGTCATGCCCGTGTCTTTTAATATCACAGGGATTTAAATCTTGGCTAACCCGACTGGCCGGGCCAGTTCTTTTATAATCCTGAAGAAAAAAAATGTGAAGTCATGTGTATTCTGTGTGGGGCTGTATTTTTATTTCTCATACGCTTCTAGCTCTTTCTCCATTGCTAAACTGCTTGCATAATACATTGCAATTTTAATTCAGGTAGAAAAGCAATCTGTGGCTCTTGGTGGCCCAGGCAGTAGGAAATGTTTTACCAGCAAAATTGGTCAGGTAGTTTTACTTGTGACTGAGGAAGAGGAGGGAGGTTAAACCACATGAAGCTGGCAGTATTTCTATATTCTAGCATTTATTAACAAGACAAGGCAGGGATTTTATTTACTCTCAGAGGGATTGGTTTTCAATGCTGTGAGGCAATTTTGTGCCACACATGGAAAGCTCTGCTTAAACCCTCCGAAGGGTGCAAGTGAGTTAAGCAGAGACTGTCATTTCACCCGGTCCCATTAAACAGGGCATTCAGCATGCAAAATGCTTCTGGGCTGTGAGCTCATCTTGCCACTTCCATATTTATTGAAGATAACACAGAATTAGGCACCACTAATGACACTAAATGACATTGAGCTCTCTGCAGTGTGATTTCAAATGGCTTCATTGAAGTAGGCACGTACTGCTTGCCGTGTTTTGCAGACATGGAGGCTGAAGTACAGAGGCAAGCTGCACAAGGTAACAAAATGCTAACTGGCAGCTGGGGCTAAGACCCAGTCCTGCTTTATTTTTGAGTGCCCTTGTGTGACATGTTTCCAGACTTTGCCTTATGGACCAGCTCCAGCTTTGCCTCTGCACTGCCAGCCCTCTGACCTGTCAGCCACTGGGATATCTCTGGGGATTTGAAAGGTTCGTCTCCTCCTGGCCCCAGGTATGAACTAGCTGTGCTCCTGATCTTTTACTCACACCAGCACTTTAAACCCTTACATCTTACATCTTCATCCCTGGAAGTTATGTAAGAATATATTCAGTAGCTGTTGTTCCAAAGTGTTATGTGGGCAGCTGTGCAGTTGGATTAGAGGATCCCCTGAGATCTGCTCCAGTCCTAACCGATTTTACTTCAATGACTAAAAACTGTTGCCATCCTATTTTCTGGCAGAGATGTGCTGAAGCAGCCCCAGCTGTTTATCACCTGCCATCTTGTGAGAGCTGTGGTTGCTCTAGTTCTCATCCTCCAGATCCTTTGCTGAGGCTACCAGTGCCTTGGGACAAATGTACCAGGTTTGCTGTCTAACCAATGGCTGATGGTTTGGATCTTGAAGTTGTAGGTCATGTGCCAGCAGCAGAATCCTCTCAAATTAAACACCAGCTGTCCACAGTACACTTGGTATTCATGCATTTGGCTTTCTGGGCACCTTAGCCTAGTTGGGAACCACCAAGGAGCCCAGCTAGGCCCCTGCCTGTGGCACCACAACACTCTTCACAGAACCACAGAAAGGTGACGGGCCCTCTGGAGCTCTCTGGAGGCCATCTTCTCCAACCCCTGCCCAAGCAGGGACACCCAGAGCAGGCTGCCCAGGACCACGTCCAGGCGGCTTCTGAAGATCCCCAAAGAAGAGACCCCACAGCCTCTGTGGGCAGCCTGTGCCAGTGCTCAGTCACCCACACAGCACAGAAGTGCTCCTGGTGTTCAGGCAGCACCTCCTGTGTCCCAGGTTGTGCCCATTGCCTCTAGGCCTGGCACTGGGCACCACTGAAAAGAGCCTGGCTCCATCTTTTTTGTACTCTCCCTTCAGGTATTTATAGACATTGATGAGATCCCCCTGAGCCTCCTCTTCTGCAGGTCCCAGCTCTCTCAGCCTGTTCGCGCAGCAGAGGTCCTCCAGTCCCTTCATCATCTTTGTGGCCCTTTGTTGGACTCTTTCCAGTATGTCCACATTTCTTCTGTACTGGGGGGTCCAGAACTGGGCACAGTGCTCCAGGTGTGGCCCCACCAATGTTGACTAGAAAGGAAGGGTCACATAGCAGAGGAGAGGGATCACCTTCCTGAGCTTGAAAGACTCTGATCCCACTCCATTACTAAAATACATCTTTCATAAAATATGAGTTTGCTTTTTACAGGATGGGCAAATTCTTTAATAACTTGACTGGATTTATCAAAGCCTTTTGACTCTGCTGTACAAGCACTTCAGCAACCCCTGAAAAACTCCTTAGGTCACCACTTGCAGGGGATCTCTCACATTTTTATGCCTGCCCCATACATACACATGCATGTAGTTTGCATTGTATGTTCAACATGTATATATGGAGTTTGATTCCCATTGTCACAGTACCTGAGCACCTCCTTTTGCACTTTTGAGAAGGGAAACACTATTATCCCTGCTTAACAAATAGCTGACTGAGGCATGAGGAGTGTAAAGCCCAGATAAGGGGTGTCTGCACCCTCCCAACCTCTCACTGGAAGTCCAATGGGAATTAGATAAGAAAATGCTTTTGGGGTTGTGCAGCTTAATTACTTTTCTGGGGTCACTGAGCACAGCTACAAAGAATTGAGTTTAGATTTCAAACTAGCACGTTATCTACCAGACCATCTCCCTTTCCCTGTCCATGGAGGTAGAAATATAACATTCACCTAAGACAAAAAAGTTGCTGTCCTTGGCAAGTACTTACATACTTGACTGAGTAGTTTCTTTGGTTTCATAGCTTAATTCAAATCCAAATATGAATCCAATTATTTCTCAGCACCCTAGGAATGTGATTTTTCTATGACTGCTGGTTTTGAATTGTCACTGCTTTGAAATCTTTTAAGCTAGAACTCTTAGACATTACACACATTTATACCTGTCACATTGCATTCTCCTGCTTGCTTTTGAAAAGAAGGAATCATTAATATTGCTTTTTGTTTGTTTGCTTGTTTGTTTCTCATGGGAAAATTTATTTTCTCTTTCTAGAATTACATTGAAATAGAGAATGGAAATTGAGCCTTTGTGCTTTTTTCAGTTAATTGGCTACTGTACACTATTTTTCTCTCAAAACTGTGTGTTGACTTATTTAATGCATGCCATTGTCATTTCCAAAGCTTTCATTTTGCAGGGAATTTAGATGCACATCTTTGGTCCTTTGAATGTGACACATCACATTTCTACAAACGTTTGCTTTTTCTTAATTCCTCTGTTCTTTGAAGGCATCCTTCTCTGTGGTTGAGATGCATTCCAGCTTAAAATTAAGTTCCCTCCCAACACCAGCTGTTTTCTTCAATTCCCTTTGAAATAGGAGCCTGTATGCAAGGGTATGAATGACATGTGGCAGGTAAAACGCATTATCCCTGGGGCCATCTCTTGCTACAAAATTGGGTGCCTACAAGCCAGGCATTTGCCTTGTGAGGTGAAATGCACAACCCTGCACCCTGTTGGGCACCCACGGACCCCTTTATAATGCACACAAGAGCACATGGTCTCAGGCTGGGACCCCAAATGGTCAGAAGTCCAGGCAAGTCTCACAGATCTGTTACACTGAGGGCAAGGCAGGACCTAAACACCAGTCTTCAGGCAGCTCAGCCAGCATTATGGGCTGGCATCCCCAGAGGTGATTCATTAGGGTGGATGCTCATGGACTTTTCTTTCACAGAACCAAGCATGACTCACTCTTCTAAAACTGGACTGGAGGAAAAGATGGCCCACATGTTCCCCTTGGCATGATAGTTTGAGTTTTCTAAATAGTCCACGGCAAATTTCCCATTTCTGATTGTACTGTGGGACAAATTTGATGGCATTACCCATCTACAAGCACAAAGAAACATTTCCATTTTTTGTTGAAATCAAGTACTTTTTAGGGCACGCTGGCATTTGTTCTGGTTCCTGATTCCTAGACAAGAATAGAGAGAGGTGCCAACTTGTATCTTACAATGACTTATAGTGCCTCAAATTTCTTATCAGATGAGGTGATTCAGGAGCTGTGATTCAGAGATTGACATGTACTTTGGTAGTAAACATTTACCTTCTGGGCTGGGCTTTTTTGTTTGTCTGTTTGTTCTTAGATTTGCTATATAAGGTCTGAATGGTGTTACTGGATAGGCTTCTCAGGTGCAAATCTGCAAAGTCAGTGCAGAAATAGCATGACTGCAGCAATTTTAGGCCTATCAGCCTGACTCAGGGAGTGTATCTGGAAAAGATCCCTGCTCAGTACACTTTCAGAGTGCAGTTGTGATAATCGTGTCCAGGGTTGTAAATATTACCCTCCTCTTACCCTCCACACTTACCCTGGGAGGTACTTCAGATAGTTCTATCCCTAACCTGCAAGCTCTGTCCACATGTAGAGCAGCAGGTCCATGCAGCCCCTTCTCTTGGTACCTTGATGCTGTGCCTGCCCAGGGAGGGTCTGCCCAGGTTTAACCACATCTGTTGGTAGTCCAGTCCAGTAGGCATTTCTGAGGCTAAACCTTTCCTACGTTGGCTGTCCTGGTGATGCTTCACCAATTTCCATGGAGCTTTTCCAAGAAAACCCATGTGCTGACATAAAGGCAGTTTAATGGGTGAAGGAATTGGGGGGGGGGGGGAGGGGGGGGGGGACACAAGTGGAGCAAAGCCAGTTTCCAAACAGCAACCTCAGAAGCCCCAAACCTCCCCTTCTCCCTCACCCCCAGGTGCTGAGCGTGATGCTACATGGTATGGAACATCCCTTTGGGCAGCTGGGGTCAGCTGTCCTGGCTGTGTCCCCTCCCAGCTTCTTCCCACTTACTAGGGGGACAGAGTGGGAAAAGGAGAAAGCCTTGGAGCTGTGCAAGCATCATTCAGCAAGAGCTCAAACATAGACGTGTTATCAACTCTGGTTTAGCCACAAATCTAAACCACAGCACCATATGGACTACTGTGAAGAAAGTTAACTCCATCACACACAAAGCCCACACAAACTCCTGCCCAGGAGGGAAAAAGATGAATTAAGTCCCATTCCCATTGCTTGTTCCCACTTTTTACACCACAACTCAGCAGGCAACCACACAGGGCCAGCCTGGGCAATAAGAAGAAGAAACAGGGGCTCCCCTGCCCTGGTGAATGCAAGGTCCACTAGACCAGTGCAGGCCACTTGTATTCCCCTCCCTCCAGGGGTGTCTGATACCCATTTTTGTGCCCTCAGACAGCTTCAGCACTAGGGCTCTTCCCATTCAGCCAGCAGGCCCCCAGGCTGCCCCAGCTCCTGGAAGAAGTTCTTCCAGATCCTCTTCTACCACATTTGTCTTAGATAAAAGAGCCTGGTATTCAGCATTTCTGCACCTAGTGAGATGCCAGATGTTGCTGGAGTGTGCTGGATGTGTTACGGGATGCAGAACTGGACAGATTCAGCCCCCAGGTTGCCTAGCATGGAGCCATGTCTGCATCTGGGCTGGGACATGGGCACTGAGCAGTCCATTTCTTTTCATTTTTCTTTAAAAATCTACCATGATCTTCAGTCTTTAAGTAGTTAATACTACTATTATTAGCAAGACACAGGGAAGTGTTCAACTTGAGATGAAATGCATAGTTATAATTGTCTTTGTCCTTTTTTGATCTGTTGGTGCACCAGAAAGAACCTGAACGTTCTATGTTCACCAGGATAACAAAGGCAACCTGTATGTTGCCACACACACATTGGCTAGCGCCAATAGTAATAAAATTTCAGTGTCACAGGATCAAGACAAATAAAAATACTAATGGCAGGAAATCAGCTCTACTGTTTATAATACACTCAATTACAGCTGTGTCTATTAGGAGGTGGGGAGGCAAGGAGGAAGTCTGAAGCCTTAGGTATTTCATAGGCCATCAAATCACAAGATGGAGCCAGATCCGTCCACATAAATATTTATACTCGAGAGACAAAGCTGCAGCACGTTCTTGGCTGATGTGAAGAGTCTTCAGCTGATGTGGATTTTCAAGGCTTGTTCTTTCCAGCAGGGCTGTGACAATTCACATCAGCAGAGGAGCTGCTACTCTGTAATTAGTCAAATCTTGGAACAGGAACTGCTGTCACCTTCCCATCTACCCTGCTCTCTGCGCACGGTTGCTACTTAACCAGCCGCAAAAAGTGCTGCGTACCAGAGCATCTCAACAGTGCACTGAGCAGAAGAATATCTGGGATTCGGGCTCTCTGTCAGACAGGCAGAGCCACAGACAACAACAGCATTAATTCAGGATCTTTAGTTTTATTAGAAGATCAAAGATCCGCAGATCAAAGGAGACAGTTTCTTTTCAAAAAGCCGGATGCAGGAGTCAGGATGAAGATGCTCCTGAGCCATCGCTGCTGGGTTATGGTGAGAGAGCTGTGCTGCTCATGCAGTGTGGGCTGGAGGCGGCCGAGCTCTCCCATCTGGGCACAAGCATCTTCCTCTGGTCACAGCCTGGGTCAGTCCTGCACACATCAGGTCTGCAAAACTGGCTTGTGCCCTGAGTGCTGCATCTAGCGAAGCAGTGTATTAGTGCACATAAAATAACAGAACAATTGCTGAGGTGACATGGACAAGAAAAGCCATTATAAAATGGAAACAAAACTAAACAAAACAACAACAACAATTAAAAAAAAAAAAGAAAAAAAAAAAAAAAGGTAATGACATTTCACTGTGTAAAGCCCAAGACACAAACCAGGGTTTTCCCATAGTCTGTGCAGGACACCCCTCGCTACAGTGTGGGCCTGGGCTTGCAGGGCCTGCCCTCTGCCATCACCAGCACTACCTAGTCCTCCTTGCCAGGGAGGGCTGCTTCTTCAGCAGCTTATTGCTATTTCAAAGATGTGTTGCCCTTCAGGAAAATCACTGGAGTGGGCGTTTTGTTTCCAGAATTGACTTTTCCCGAGGCTTTCACAGCAGTGCTGTCTGCGTGGGCTCCCACGCTGTTCTCTCTGAAACAACCAAGGTTGATTCTGTTTTTGGCAGCTTATACAGAATTTGATTGCTTTTGCTCTGGACCATGACTATATTTCTGCTTCTGGTATTTGCAGAGTCAGGACATGCCCTGGTACATGCTGTCCTTAAGGATGTCTGAATACAGAGGCCATCCCCTCTACTGGAATCAGCCCTGGCCACTTCTCCAGTGAAAATCATAAACCTGCAGAAGAGGGTAACCACAAGGCGCCTTCACACACCGGTGCAGATGACAGAAGTAATATGCAACTTCTTAAAAACAGAGTAAAGGGGTAGGCAACATTCACCTTGGCATCACAGCACTATGAAGATGGACATCTACTGCTCTCCTTTCTGACTGCACCTTCTTGCAACTGGTTCTTTGGCAAACAGACATTGAGTGAACACTGTACAGTTTATCAGAGAGTAGATGAAAAGGTAGAATGGTTTCTGACCACAGCTTTACATCACCCCCTTCCTGCGTAATTTGATTGTGGAACCTCCAGCAATCTGTGAACATAATTTCCAGACTATTCTTAGAAAGGAAATGTATGTGTGAGAGTGAGAGAGAGTTGTGTGGGTGTGTTTATATATATGAATATATACATGTTTTGCTCATTGCCCTTTATCACCAAGATCCTCAATCGCAGCCACATCTGGCCAGCCCTCCAACAAGCAACAGCTTTGAGCGTGCAAGACCAGGAATGGCACCAGGCCTGGCTGGGCTCTGGAAAGTGCCAGCGTGCTGCCAGGATGGGCTTGCTCCTGTGAATGGTGATGGCCATTTTGGGCAGCTCTTGGTGTCTGAGAGACATGAAGAGAGATCCCCATGGGTCATGGCCATGGTGGCCATGTATGGCCTGCAGGGTCTAGTGGGCTGGGGATTTAGGGATCACCACAGGCCACACATAATGACTGGAAACTGCCCGGAGTGCTTCTGGTTTCAAAACCACATCCATCCTGATTGGACTGCTGTTGGATGTCATCAAGGACCTAAAGTCCTGGGGGCCTGGCAGAGGCTGTTGGAGGTGGGTGTGCAGGCAGAGTGGGGCAGCCCTGCTGTTCCCCATGCTGGGTCCCACATCGGGTGTGACCAAGGAAGCCACCCCCTGCCCTGTGGGCCCCTTTCTGTGACCCTGCCCAGATCCCACTAAGGGAGAGAGGAGCTTACAAGCCCAGAGGCCACCAAAACATGTCTGGAGCATGTACATGTGTTTGCCAGGACTTATGGGAGGCTGGGGGGCCATTTTGTGCTGTAGCATAGGCGCAGCTTGAGTGGAGGGATGTAGGAGGGAAGGGGGAACAGCCGTGATGGGTCATTTTGTGCTATGGCATGGGAACAGCTTGAGTGGAAGCTAGTCTGCATAGGGATGTAGGAGTGAAGGGGGAATGGCTGTGATGTCCATGGCCAGCTGCATAGCCAGGCTTGGATGCTCGGTGCTTCAGGTCCCCTTAATTACCAGCCTGTCAGTCTCCAGAAATATTGGAAGAACTGGTACAGCCGCCATTAATAAATAATTAAAGGAAGGCAATAAGCTTAGTGTTGCACAACCTAGATTTATGAAAGGTATTATAGTCTCATTTTAAAAGTAATATTACAATAGTTTGAGAAATTTGGCTAATAAACACGTGTAGCAATATGCTTAGACTTGTGTAAGGAAGCTTGCTTCATCATAACCCGTACTCTGACTAAGATAAAAGATAAGACAAAATTGACACTGGATCTTTGTCTTTTTCAGGAGAGATCCAGAAGAAAGCAATCATTATTGACAATGTTAGAGGAACTGGTAAAAATAAAACAAACAAGCAAAAACTGAACAACCTAACATGAGCAAATACTGCATGTTTTGGTTTGGTAAAATATATTATGATACATCTAGGCACAAAAAATGCAGGTCACATTGGCCTACAAGGCAATCTGTCTTGCAGAGCAGTAATTCTGGAAGAGGTTGGCGCTCAGTAACCTCTTTGGGAACCACCTCATCGGTTGTAATGAAATTGTAGTGTGATGTTGGGACCTTCAAGATAAGTGCTTGTTACTGAACAGAAGCAGAAAGGTTTGTGGCCTCCACATTTGGTGCTGGTGCAGCTATGGTGTCCAGTTGTGAAGTGCACACTGCAAGAGGGATATCAAAAAATAAGAGAAAGTTTAGCAAAGAGCAATGCCATCTGATTGCTCAAAGAACCTCTTACAGGTTCATCTGCTTGTCTTCTCTAAGCTATGCCAAAGGGTTTTGATGGTACTGATGCTGATACAACAGCCTTCTGTCCTTACAATTGATAGAAAAGTTTATGTGAGAAATATATATATATATTTTTTTTTCACTAATGAGGGTGATGATTGATTGTCATAGACTTGACATCCCTGGAGAAGTTTGCAGTCAATGTTTTTTGAAAGATATCCTCAAATTCAACTGTAGCTACCTGGCTTGATGGTTAGCGGTAATCACACAGCTCAGCTATATGCAGAACTGAAAGTTTGAGTTCAGTTATCTTCTCTTTCTTACATGCAATGTTCAACATCTTGGTGAATGTCAGAAAGCAACTAGATTTGTGTAAGTGAGTGCAGGGCAGGCAATAAATACACTCTTCTTTCCCTCTGGGGAGAACCAGTGCTTGTGGTACCTGCTGTGTCCCAGTGCTAGCTATGCTGCTCCCAGCATGTACCCAAGCAGCAGAACAGATTTCTATGGCATACTAAGACATGTCAGATGTAAACTGTAGAGTCCCAGTGCTTATGTGTCTTGGTGAACTCTATTCTAATCTCCAAGGCTATGCTGTGTGATTGCAGGGCACATCATGACTGATGACTTCACGTGAAGTCACCTGAAGCGTGAAGTCATCAATACTGACCTCGGTGCAGTGGGAAGGTGCCAAGGGGATGCAGGGTCCTGCGAGTCCACCTTCATGCAGCCTTGATCCTCCTCTGGGTCCTTATGCTGGCATTTTGGGCCTCTCCATTCACTTGGGGGAAACTTTGCCAGCTGCGGATCTCTGAAGGAGAGCTGGACAGGAGACAGCTAGTGGCAGTGCCTAGGGCAAGCTAGCAAATCCAGCTATGTACATGAAGCTCATCACTCCAGCACCTGCACCGACTATCTGCCCAGTCCTAATTGCTGGTAGCCAACACTTTAACTTCACCTCTTGTCTGTGTGGGCTGTATCATGCTCTCATCCAATTGCATTAAGAGTGAATGGATGTAAAGCTCTGATCTTTGAAGCTTCTCATGGGTGGCTTTAAAGCAAAGCATTGTGATCATCACCTGCTACAACTCCAGGCTGCCAAATCACCCTCAGTGCCTGTTGGTACTTGCAGCCTTGTACATAACAGTTCGCCTGGTGGCCTGTAAACAAGTGCTCCTAAAGGTGCTGTGTGGCTCTGCATAGCACACACAAACGGTCCTGCTGCAGTCCTCTGTCCTTTTCATCAGTCCCTGGAAACAGCATCGCTGGAAAAGTGCATTTAATATAATGTTGAGATTATGTCCATGTGTGCATAGACAGATATCCACATAAGAGAGCTGTATATATATAATACATCTATACTACAGACCAAGTATAATACATAACATGTAAATAACATAATAATGAAGTAGTACAGTGTATTTATATAAGCTATACATGCACATACACATATGTATGTCTGCATGGAGCAAGCAACAACACGTGTCTGTGAGTATAATCGAATGCACAACCACCGCACACACGCCTGTCACTTTTTCTTAGCACCTTAAGCCTGGTGTGAATACACAGCTGATAAGGGCACTCAGCTGATAGCTCAGGCGTGGAAGCTTCTCATTCTGCCCTGTTCAACACTGTCAGCAGCCCTGTGAGCTGCTTAATCCCGTCCTGTTGATGCACAGCAATTTAGCTCGAATGAACCCATTTCTGGTGTGATAAGATATCAAGGCTGGCTGCGAGTAAAAACAAACCTCTAGGCTGGATTTGCACAAGCAGTCTTAACACAGGGGCTTTCTCCACTGTGAGGACTGTCTGTGAGCACTTCAAACCCATTTTTTCCTCTCAATTATTATCTTGAGAAAATGAAGGCTTTGAAGAAATTTTAGAATAAAGAGCAAAAACTAAAAATCTGCCACTCGGTGTGTTGCGTTTAGCAAAATCCTTTATTTTCACTTGGAATGCTCATTTAAAAGCAGGCAGCCAAGAACACAAGACATTTGATTATTCTGTTGTTATAGGCAAGAAGGTTCAGGAACGAGGACAACAAACCAGATGTCATCACTATTACTTGAGACTCTTCTTTCAAAGGTCACAGATGCTAGGAGGCCAGGTCAGTGAGAAATGCTAGCTGCTTCCACAGGGTTCTTACTTCTTTGTTCTTTCTCTACGACTGTATATTCAAATACAGTAGCTCATCTCCTTTCCCAGCTCAGACTATTAAGATTTTGTGCATATATATGTTCATCCCATTTCTGGTTTTGGATACAATCATTGGTTTTAGTAAGGTGCAGAAGTTATTTTTGCTGTATAATCCTATAAAATCAAGGAATCATTCTTCCAAGGCTTCTTATTCTGTGTTTGAAAAAAAAGCAGCTACCAAATGTGAACTGCTTCAGTGCCATGGCTTGGTTTGCTGACCATATTGTAGCAACAAAGTTTGCAAAGCCTCACCTGACAAACTGTTAAAAATTTCCACACTGTCTCATTCTCCACATTGCAATAAATATCACACCCCACATTAGAAGCAGTCAAAAGTCAGGTCTTTGGGACTTTTGATACTTTATTTTTGTATCTTAGGCCACACTACAAAATATGTCTACAAATCATTTTTTGATTTGCATAAACAAGGAATGCACAACTGCAGGTGTAAAAAGGCACCCGAGATGGTTTTGTAAGTCCTCTTTGACTGGTCTTAAGAGACCTGTGCAGTACAAGCTATTTAAGCTGACTCTTATTGTGTAAGGATAAACACCACAAGCACAGAGAAGTGACTTCCCTGCAAGACCAGTGCCTGGTGCGTAGGTGCACCTGCTGGAGCCGTCCCTTTGTCAGGCAGACACAAGGGATGCAGAGATATTTTTAGTCTTTATACATTTTTTTTTTCTTCTAACCCATGAAGGACAGCATTCTGGGACAAGAACCACGTCATCCAGTGAGTCACGAGAATTGCCTGTAGGACAGTGTATTGTTTCCAGCCAGCGTGCAGCTTGCCAGGAGCGCAGACATGCTTTGCTTCCCATCAGTTCTCAGCAGCTCAGCCCTTGGCTCATAGCAAACACTCTCCCCTTGGTATTTCAGCAGGAATGCTCCTCAGTCATGATTTTTTCCACTGTCATTTTACAGGTGCATCTTCTGTTTTTGTGCCAGGGATTCAACCATCCTGTTAGAGGTATCACCAAAATGATATTTCGGAGATATTCCACATTCCCTACACCTCTGCCAGCTCAGGGCAGGAGTCAGCCTGCAGTTGCAGCAGGTGTTCAGCACAAGCCTCTCTGCTTAGCACTTCCCAGCAAAGAGACCAGCTTTGCTTATTTATACTTTGGTGCCTTCCTCAAGGATTTATCTCCAGGCCATCTCAAGCCATGGAAAGGGAGCATGTGACCTCCAAGCAGGACAAAGCAGGGCAGTTATCCCTCCACCCATGGTAGTCCTACAGCTGTTGTCCTCATTCCCTCTACCTGCTTGCCCTCAGACCACAGTCCCTGTCTCCTCCACCCAACAGAGTCCATAAAAACTCAGTCCATAAAATCCCTCTGTGGATGTTAAATACACTTTGGTTTTGTTTCTCTGTTTCTCAGGCAATGTTGTTGTGGATGGAAAATGTTCTTTTATCTCCTCTCTGTCCTCTTTAGTTTGGTTTCTCTCCATTTACTCCTTTTGGTGGCCAAGTTGCAATCCAGGACATATTACCTCCCACTCTTCTCACCTTCCTGCACCTGTCTGCAAAAGCACCTCATCTGCTTTGAACTGTTCCTGAAATAAAGGTACTGGTTCTGCTAGCAAAGGAGATGCCAAGTGAGACTTCTGAGCAGCTTATGTCAGAATGTGATTTAAATAATGCCTGCCTTTCCTTGGCACCAGGTGATGCTTCATGGGACTGAGCTTCTGAATGCAGAGCTGGGAAGGATGAAATATAACACTAACCTTTAAGGCATCTCCAGAAACTCTAAATGTGTCGCTGATCAAATGTCAAGAGCAGTGCTCTTAGGTACTTTATCTAGGCTGTATGAAGTGAAAATCCAAGAGCTTTGCTACATGTGCTAATCGATACGTATCACTGAATCAAATCATTATGTAATATGTATGCCTTATTCTCCCTCTTCTCCATATGCACACTTCTAGGTGTTATCATTTTAAAATGAATGACATTTATTTGAAAATATGATGAGGGATATGTGCATGACTGTAGTATACGGCTTTGGACTCAGTCATCTGAGTGTGCATGAACAGAAAAATGTCAAAGCTTCATTTAAAGGTACTCAGACATTTCTCTTGTGAGAACCCCTGAATTAGTCAATGCAGGGACCAGGAGCCACATCCAGGATGTGCTTCAAGAGCCCCCCAGAAAGCCGAGTGCTGAGAGCCAGAACTCCTTTGGCACCAATCTCTGCAGGGCTCAGAAAGGTCAGGGAAGAGATTGTATGACATGTTGCCACTCCCAGAAAAATGAACTCAATGGTCAGGAGGTATCTGTGTTCCTGAATGGCTGTATCAAGCACAAGTGTATGATCAGATTAACAGACCTTTTATGGTCCTAACCAAGCAGATTGCGTGTGTGTACACTGAACGTCAGCATGGGAAATTCCTTTGGCTTTCAGGGGCTATTTAAGTGCATGAAGTTAAGCCAAGGTGTGATTGCAGTCTTCACAGTGGTTTTGCATGGCCTCCGTTCCAAAACTGAGTTAATGCAATCAGGTTCTTGAGCCCACACTGAAATTGGATCTTCAACTGCTTCCACATGTTCACACTCTTGTCATACAACTTGTGCAACTGGAGAGGTAAAAGCACCACTCACACAAGCAAAGTAATGGCCAGAATTTACATGGGAGAGTGAAAGGAATTGAAAAATGTGTTACCATGATAGCACCATCTTCGAATCAGTAGCAGCTGAGAATGAAACATTTTCTGAAAAGATTTAGTGTTGGTTTTCCTGGATATTTGCGAAACTGTGTTTGAATCAAACACCAGATCCAATGGTTAACCCAGATTTCTGTGTAGCAGGCTGCTGTAATTTCCACCTTTGGTCTCATTCTTGGACTTTGTACATCCATCACATCCAACAGCCCAAATTACAACTAGCACTGATGGTACCTTTTCTGGGTATAGCACTGAGGCTCCTAGGACTGAAAAATGGCAAGGACAGAGCTGAATTTATACTGGTCATGCAAGATCTCAGTTCCCCAGGACAACTTACAAAACACCTGAATTTCAGTGCATGTGCTTTGCAGACATTTGATAATCCCTTAAAACACATCAGTTCAGTATCAAGGACTGAGGGTAAGTAGCTTGTATTGGGGAATGGATGGTAAAACTGGTACAGTGCTGCTGCGAACTTTGAAGCAAGGCATCCAGCTGACAGGCCCATGGAGAAAAGATAATTTATTAAAAAGTTAACTAACACCTTGCCATCAACAGAAATTCATATATTCAGCCTCTAACAACACAAGCTTCTCAGACTGGCTTCTTCTCCCATAAGTACAGAGACAGCAGGAGTAAATAGCTATATTACATGGAAGAAATGTGATAGGCAACAGTGTTTGTATATATATACGTGTGAATACGATGCATATATAATAAATGTATACACTGCATGTGTAAACAGCAGATTTGGAAACACTTAAATGCAGCTAGCATTCTAGTAGAGAGCTACCATGTGTCATTCACGCATGCATTAAACTTCACGTACACACCTCGGCTGTTTACTGAACTGATGCTAGGATAAGTTCCCAGCCTGATTGTTCGGCTCCACAGACCGGGACCGAAACCCTGCTCTGCTCCTGTAGAGTAAGAGATGCCCATGAGTCTGAAATTTTTAAAACAGAATTTGGAATTGACAGTAGCAAAAAATGGTGCTTCTAAAGTATTTATGGAAACATTTTACTTCAAGCATTTGGAGGTTGGTCAGGCTTCCAAAAATAAAAACAAAACAAAACCCTGAAAGAAACTAGTGCGGTTTTCTGTTGTCTAATGGCTGCTTTTTTTCCTCTTTTAGCTACAGGAAAGAAAATACCAGGAAATGATTCTAAACCCCAAGTTTAAACCCCTCACATAGTCCCCAGGACTCTCCTTCCCTGTGGATGAACAGATCTGACTACAGCACGTCTTTTGAAAAGCCATTCTTGAAATTCATCTTGAACATTGATGTTTGCTTCTGTGTTTTACAGGCAACAACTTGTGTTCTGAATGCAGTAGAAGCAGCCTCTTCAAACAGATTTTACAATAGGTTTGGGCAAAGTTTTCCTGAGACCATCTTCTCCCCACACCTCCTTTTCCTTTTGCCATATTAGCAGGGCACTTTTTTTTTTTTTTTTTTTTTCTGAGGTGGTTAAACCAATTTGTGGAGACGAGCGTGTAACATGTACACTATAAGAGCCAGCATTTAACTTCCTGGTGGAAACATTTCTCGTGAAGGACTGGCAATGCTTTGGCAGATTTTTGGGTAGAGGAAGGAGAGGGGGATGGAAGTGAACAGAAGGTAAAAAGGGGGGATTTTTTTTGTTAAATACTGCTGCCAGTAAATATGTGATACCCACTAATACTGGTTTCAGACTAGATACCAGTGAAACAACTTGCTCGAGAGAACTTATACCAACTCGTATTTGCTCAAATTGCCTTTCCTTCTTTTAAATATAGATATTGAAGGAAGGCCTTTGGTGGCTGTATTCTGGCTGCATTTTCGTGTTCTCTCGCAACACAGGCGCTGGTAACTGACGCACGTTAACCACAGTCAGCATCACTGAGGTGAGGCACAGGAGAAGCTTTAACAGCTTTGTTGTCAGACAGAAACCATAAGAAATAATGATGGTTTTCCACATATACCCAGCACAATAGCTCAGAATAGATCAGAAATGAGCCTCACTGGCTACTTTTTTTACCTGCCAGGAGTAGTGCTGATGGCCACAATGCCTTAACACTTCACATTCCCAAGGACACCAAGCCTGTGGCCCCCAAAATTTAAGGTTTTACCATTGAGTGTGGACTTGGGCAGTAACCTGAAAGCAGAAGACACACTGCAAAGTCACACACTATTTATATGGCAGTAACGTATCCCGTACCCAGATCCAAGCCATTCCCACCTAATGCTGGTTTTATAACACACAGTACCACTCAGAAGCTCTCTGTCAGCAGACCCCTGGAAGTGAATTACTGACATGGGAAGCCACAGGAGAAGAAATCCAACAGAAACATCTCTTTGCTTTGTAGCTGAAATGAAGAAGCAGCCCCTAAGGGTGCAGCAGTGCGTGGAGCCCAGCGCTGTGCTCTTAGGTGCCTCTTTAGTAACCTTGACTGCTGTGAGCTCTGGATCCAGCCTCAAACGGGCCCATGGGAGAGCAAAAACAAGAAAGCCTCTACCCCCTACACAAAACCTGCTGCTAGGGCATGGCATTTTCCAGAGATCTACATTCTACCCTGATTTATCTGAAGCACTTAAAAGTTCTCCTGAAGGAAGAGCTCTCACTTGTGCCAAGTCTCAGATTTCTGCTCCCTGTTTCATCAGCTGTAGAGCTATTCTAAAACACATTTCAACAATTATTTAATAATGGAAACTATATAGTTTTTCCCCTTCTTCACGTCTTGCTAGGAAACTGATTTATTTTTTTTTAAGCTCGAGCTGACTCCAGGCAGTTTCAGTATTGCTATTGAAGTTCACTACTCCTCAGTTGCCTGAGGTTTTATTTGGTGCACCCTAACAACCATAACAGGTTTTCATTTCAGACTCTCATCCCACAGTGTTCCTCATTATTGTTTCATGAAATACTTTCTCACAACAGTTGCAGAGGGCCGGTAGGTATCACTGCCTTTCACTGTCTCTGCAAAAGAGAGCTATCTGTCATGACCACGAAGCCAATGGCAAAAGCAACGAAACAATCCAGGTACTCCACACTTTATCTACCAAGCCATAAGAGCAGTGTCCCTTTCCAGCAGGTCCCTCGCTTTGTACATGTCACAAAACTTCCGTACTGAAAGTTTCAGGTAGCCAACAAAACCCCTCTACCAGTTTGCCATGTCCTCCTTGCTTAGGCATTGGGACGGGTTGCCCAGGGAGGTGGTGGAGTCACCGACCCTGGGGGTGTTCAAGGAGAGGTTGGACGTGGTGCTTGGGGACATGGATTAGTGGTGACATTGGTGGCAGGGCGTGGTTGGACCAGATGATCTTGGAGGGCTTTCCAACCTTAATGGTTCTGTGATTCTATTCTACCTCCAAGCAGATCATGGAATGAGGTAGGCAATCCGATAGCAGTAATCATACATGAGCACATAACAAAAGTTTACTACAGTGAATGCAGTGTAGCCTGAAATAATGCTGTGCTTTCATGGATGTGCTGTGTCAGGACAGCAGTGCCTAGCAGAAGATGGCACCAGAGTTAGACTTGTGAATTACTCTCCATTTTCCTTCCACACAAGCCCTGACGTGTCTCTGTACCTGGAGGGCTGGGGAATCTGGAAGTGAATTGTGAACTTTAGGAAATCTGTTTTGTGGCAAGAACGCATGGACCTCTGCTTGGGGATGGACAGTGAGCCAGCTGAGAGCTTATGGGTTAGACTAGAGGGCCGAACAGAGTGAGTGATTTTGTGGTAGGTGTCTGCTACAGACCACCTGCTGGTGAAGAAGAGCACTTCCCACTGGTCGCTGGGACCTGTGATCCTTGAGGGCAAATCTTACCAGTAGGGACCAAGGCAAAGGGGTTATCTTGACTGTAGCGAGGCTTTAGATGCTGTCTTCAAAAAAGACATGAAGTAAGGGCTAGACAAATGCCCAAAGAGTTGTGCTGCATCGAGGATTGCATTAGGCAGCATTAGGCCTTCACCAGCAGGTTGAGAGAGGTGGTCCTTCTCTGCTTGGCACTGGGGTGTTGTGTCTCATTCTGGGCTCCCCAGTACAAGACAGGCATGAACATACTGGAGTGAGTCCAGTAATGGAGTGAGTGGACAAACTGGAGCAAGTCGGTGAAGATGATGGACTGGAGGATCAGTGAGGGGCGAGACAGAGAGAGATGGGAGTTTTCAGCCTGGAGAAGAGAAGGCTCAGGGGCATTTTGTCAATGTCTATGAATACCTGATGTGAGGAGTAAAAAAAGGCAGAGACGGTCTTCACAGTGGCGCACAGTAACAGGAAAAGAGGAAATGGGCACAAATTGAAATACAGGAAATTGCACTTAAAAAAATAAAAATAAAAATAAAAAAGCTTTTTTACTGTGAAGATTCTCAAAAAACAGAGCAGGTTGCCCTGAAAGGGTGTGGAGTTTCCATCACTGAAGATTTTTAAAGCCAGGCTGGACACAGCTGTGAGCAGCCTGCTGTAGCTGACCCTGCTAAGGGCAGGGGAGTTGGACCAGATGATCTCCAGAGGTGCCTTCAAACCTCATCCATGCTGTGGCTCTGCATTCCTATGGTATTGCTTGTAGGTGCCTCTGATCCTCAGCTCCTGGCCTGTGGCATGGGCAGCAAAGGAGCAGCCCGCCCCTTCTTCAGTGAGGCTAAACTCTCATCAGTTCTGGTCACACCACTCACACTAATGCTCAGATATGATGGCTAGGAGCTCAGTGCACAATTTCATCTGCCGCCCCTGTCCAGGGACAGGAGTCTCCACGGTGCCAGAGCAGTAACCCCCTCAAATCACACCAGCCCAAATGCTCAAGAATATGTTAGAGCATTTCTATCTGCTTTGAACTGATGCAAGGAAAACGGCTTAATACACTGATAGAAAAAGAAATAATAAAATAAAGTTATTTATGTTTTTATCAAGCTCCCTTTCAGTTGTTGAGATAAGGTGGACTAAATCCAGAGGAACTGCAAGTTTTCTTTTATTAGTGATAATATATCTAAGTTGTGGTTGGAAACATCAAGGGGATTGAATAGGCTTAACAAAGAGACTCCTAAATTCCTCAGGAGACCTGCGAGTGTGGAGTCCAGATCTGTCAGAGCTAGGAAGTGCGTGGCACGTTGCCAGCAGTCAGCTCAGCAGCCTTTGGAGAAGGAAAACCACCTTTTTGTTCAACATCCCTTGGTAGATTGCCAACCTCCTTGTTACTCACTAAGTCAACTGTCTCTAGAACATACACTCTCTGGTCTGAGCCGTGAGATTCAAAACACAGCTTAATAAGTAAGCAGCAAGGAGATGGGAATTACACCATTTCAAAACTTTTCAAGGGACACAGGTGGTTCAGCTCCTTGACAGCATGATGCCCCAGCTAGTCAATGAGTTTTGCTTGGTGGGGCCACTACCTTGCAGGCACTGAGTCCTCCTCGTTAGCAGTCTGACCTCTTCCCTTCTGGAAAGCAATGGGCTTGCAGGGACACAGAGGGGTAGTGCAGAGGGAAGGACCAAGGGGAGAAAAGCCAAACAAGGGGAGCAGATGGAAGACCAGCTGGCAAACAAGTCTGAAGCCATGAAATCCCACCTGTTTTCCAGGCACCTCTGCCCCAAGGGGATTCCTGGAAATCGCACGGTGCCTCTGTGGAAGGAGAGGTGGATTTCCCCAATCTGACAGAGGGCCGCTTGCTGCCCGGTTTCATGTTCATTCCCATAAGTGCAGGGAAGCTGAGTGCCCACCCTCTCCCATAATTTCTCTAGAAATGTTCTCAGAGAGGTTGAAGCATCCTGAAAAATTAGCTCCTTTGTGACCCTGGGTGTTTCTGTTCAGGTGGCTGGAGATTGCTGAAGATACAGGGCTCTGCCAACAAGGTCACTTCAATAAATATAAAGTCTCCACATACAGCAGCAATTAGTACCATGTAAAGAGACATAGGATAAAATGCTCTTGCACCAGTAACTAACAATACTGTATTATAATCATAGTGATCACGAGTCTCTCTTCTTCCCCTTCAAAAAATCCCAAATTTACATTTATTCTATTGTCATCCATGCCTGTCAGTGGAGAAGCTCAGCCATGATCACAGGTGACAAAGCCATTTCCAAAGCTAGCCAGAGACCCTGTGGCACACACTACAAGGGGTGGGGGAAGAAAGGGATACAAGGGCAAAGGAAAGGATGTTCCCAAACACATTGTTTGCTCTGAAACGTTAAATATTTTGCAGTTGCCTTGACCATTTGCAGAGTGTTCTCTATAAAACATTCATCATTTGCTGTCCCATTAATCACAGTAAGTGAATCAGTAAATAGCAGTGATGAATGTAAGATATGTGTCAGCAAACACTGATTTTTTTTTTTTTTCTAAACAAAACTCTGTCTAGCTCTAGAGGAAACTAAAAAAAAGAAAAAGAAAAAAAAAAAAAAAAAAAAGACTGCATGCTCACAGATCTCAACAAAATGTGCACAAGAATCCAGGGCTTAGCTGGTTCTCCTGCGTCTGGGAATTCAGTGATTTGCGATGCTTCACTTTTTTTAATTTCAAGTAGCAATGTGAGTTTGCTTGTTCTGCAGCGCAGAGTGTATTGGCAGTGTCATTTCCCTTGAATAGCCTTTTCGTCTGAAATGCAGCTCGTGTTCCCTTCAGCATGACAAATAACACACTTCATATCCCCCCAGAGCCTGGAAAATCTGAGATGAGATTGGCAGTGCAGTATAAAAAGAAATACCCTCAAAAAGGAGAAACCAGAGGCAAAAGCGTTTGGCCTGGGTGGAAATAATCACTGGCACTTCCAGCTGCAAACAGTCCTCTGATTTCAAGCTGTCTTTCAATGTGAAATGGCTTTCCCTCACCACGTTTGTGCAGCACCTAGCACAGTTGCACCCTCATCTTCACTGTGGGCTTCTGGCACTGAAAACAAAACAAAAAACAAAACGAAAAAAAAAAAAAAGAGACTGAGCTTATAAAGAAATACACAACCACATGCCTTCTTGCTTGAGATATCCACTGAAGTCAACAGAACATGCCCTCACCAAAAAATTAAATCCAGGCGTGGGTCTTACTACAGCTTCAACTGTGAACATCACAGAATAATGCTATGTCCAGACAAAAAAAAAACTTTCTCAACTAATCCCGCATTTCAGAGCCAGGAAAGTTGGGAGTTTCTTTTTAAAAGATAAAACACGCAGGTGGTCTGCCATTTGCTGTGGGTACATAAAAGGAGTATTACACAGATATCTAAGGAGAAATGGATGGATCTGGCAGATGGCATCACGCTCAGGGTTAGCCAAATCCCCTCTCAGGCACAGGAGCCCATATGGCCAAGCAGAAATGCTTTCTGCCACAAACCCTTTGCACGCCTTTGTGGCATTTCTGTGCTTGAGAGTGGAAGCATGTCAGCTCACAGTCTTGCTGTGATAAAACAAAAAGACGTATTTTGGCAAAGCATGTTCATTCTCAGGACCTCCTCAGCCCTGAAACTCTCCTCCCCTCATCTTAGTTTCTGCTTAGTCTGAGTGCTAATCATGGCTCCTTCAGAGCATAGAAGGTGGTTATCAGTGGTTTTGTAAGCCACATTTTCAAGAAGGGACAACCCCCCCCTCCTGACAGGTTTCTGCTTATTCAGAAAATCAGCAAGGTGTCTCTGAGAAGCTGGGAGAGCGCTGACCATCTGGATACTGCTGCCAAGGGGAGCCAGCAAGAGTGACCAGCGCTGATGGTTGAGCTTTGAAGAAAGCTCAATATTCCTCCTTGGTCTTGACACTGGTGGTGCCTCTGCTAATTTTCAGCTTGTGGGTTTTAACATATATATATGTATATATATGTTAGATATATATAAACATATATATATAATATGTTAAATCCCACAAGCATATGTATATATGTTAAATATATATATAAACATATATATATGTTAAATCCCACAAGCTGAAAATTATCATATATATATGTATATATGCTTTGTTCGAATCCACTGGAGGGCTGAAGCATATCCTATACATTCTTACTACTTACATTCACAAACATCCATGGTGTCAATATCTTGCAGTTGTCTCCTACCCGCTGCTTTTCACACTCAGCCCAAGTTGCCACACGCTTGTCTCTGCAAGCTTCCAGGTAGGCAGGGAAATCTGGACTGGGGGCCACTGCAGAGACATGATGACCTTCCAGGGCCATGTACAACAGTGATATAAGGCTGGGGGAGATTTTACTGGGAGACCCCACACTCAGCACAGTGTCCCCAGGCTGCCCCTGCCTGGTGCTTTCGGTACATGACCTGCACATGCAGAGACCATGCAAACCAGCTGGATGGCAGGAGGAGGAAGGGGAGGAAGAAAAGTCAAAAATGGGAGAAAAAAGTGAGGCAGGGCAAGGAGATAAGAAGCATGGTTTGGCTTAGAGATAAGGGGAGGAAGCACCAAAAAAATTTGATGGGGAGAGAGGAAGAATCAGTAATTTTCAACTTCCACCCCCTTTTTGCCTTTCCTGAGACCTGACATTGCCTCTTTACCATCTTGTTCTGCTCCAGCCTCATTTACAAACATCCCCAACATCTTGCAAAAGCTGCACTGGCTTTCATTTTCTCCTCCTCTTGTCCCAGCCCTCCCTCCAGCTCATGCTGTGCCTGAACAGTTGGGCATGGGAGCTGCTGCCCTGCTGCTCACTCCAGCTCATTTTGAGCCCATCCAGGCTTGTCAGTGGGACGCCTTAGATTTTAGTCTCCTGCAATAAGCCAAAGAGGGGCAGAGCCCAGGACATAGCACCAGTTTGTGATCAGCAAACAAATCATCAGAAAGGTCCTCGGCACTGGTGAGCCCAGGCCACGAGCACCATGCCCAGCCAAAGTCAGGGCTGGCATGGGCTGGGGGCTGTTCCTTGCAGAGTCTTTGGATGCAGCTGTCTGTTTTGGGAATAAGAAGGTCGGGCGGTCGGGCTATATGAACACCAGTCAAAACATGCTGGGGCATCTGGGACAAAACAGATTTTTATCTCCTCGCAAAAACAGCCTCATCATCGCATAAGTCTTCTGTGTGGCCTTTTTCTTTCTTCTTGTGGCCTTTCTTTTTCTCCAGTAGAGGGGGACAGTCACCTCCCTTGCCCTGCTAGCCATGCTGCTTTTGATGCAGCCCAGGAAATGGCTGGCCTTCTGGACTGCAAGCGCACATTGCTGGCTCATGTTGAGCTTCTCATCCACCAGCACCCCCAGGGCCTTCTCCCAAGGGCTACTCTCAATCCATTCTCCACCCAGCCTGGGTTTGTGCTTGGGATTGCCCTGGCCCAGCTGCAGGACCTTGCACTTGGCCTTGTTGAACCTCATGAGGTAGCACAGGCCCACCTCTCAGGCCTGTCCAGGTCCCTCTGGAAGGCATCCCTTCCCTCCTGCGTGTTGGCTGCACCACACTGCTTGGTGTTGTCGGCAGACTTGGTGAGGGTGCACTCGATCCCACTGCCCACGTCACTGACAAAGATATTACATAGTGCCAGTCCCAACAACAGTCCCTGAGGAGTGCTACTTGTCACTCCAACTCTTTGAGTGCAACCATCCAGCCAATTCTTTACCCACTGAATGGTCCATCCATCAGATCCATGCCTCTCAAATTTAGAGACAAGGATGTTGTGCAGGACAGTGTCAAAGGCTTTGCACAAGTACAGGTAGATGACATTAGTTGCTATTCTTTTATCCACCAATGCCATAACCCTGTCATAGAAGGCCACCGGATTTGTCAGGCAAGATTTGCCTTAGTGAAGCCACATTGGCTGTCACCAATCTAGCACAGTTTCCAGAAGGATCTGCTCCATGATGTTGCTGGGTACAGAGGTGAGACTGACTGGCCTGTAGTTCTCTTGGGCTTTTTTCTGTTTTAAAAATGGGGGTTATGTTTCTGCTTTTCCAGTCACTGGAAACTTCACCAGACTGCCACGACTTCTCAAAGATGATGGACCATGGCTCAGTAACTTCAAAGTCTAAATGCACTTCCCAAAACAAGGCTAGTAACTGTTGCATCTCCAGGTTTCATATTCAGGATTTTATTACTCTGGAATAAGCACCTTCCATGTCATGGAAGAGAACTATGCGTCTCTGTAATTCCTAGCAATAACTTTGCTCACATTATCAGTCAACCTACCATTGCTGCTCGCCTCAGCTTTTGCCTCTCTTACCTCCTTGTACCCAGTCTCAAGGGTCAGTCTGTCAGGTTCTGGCAGACCCTAACAGATCCTGACTGCCAGGCATGTCAGTCTAACTTTAGGGCATAGGTCACTGAGACAGGAAAATGCTGAATGGAAAGTTCATGAAGTCTCTGAGAGAGTGGGCCTTGAAAGGGCACCTCTGAGGACATGGACTGGAAGCCAGCTGGGTTCCTGCTGGCGTGCTGAGCTCAGCACCGGGCGTCTTGAATATCAGGAAGCACTCACAAATTCACGGTGGCTACACTGTATGCCTGGGCTTTAAGAGGAATCCCAACATGGAAGTGGGATTAAATTATGATAAAGTTGGCTTTTTTTGTTTGTTTGTTTGTTTTCTCCACATATCACCTGCGGGTGAATATTCATTCTCACTTAAAAGTTGTCTGCCTCCATGTAGATAGTGCTGGAAACCTAACATTAGAGTACAGATGGGAAAATCCGTTTGCATAATATTTATTCTGGAACAATAAGCTTGTATTTGCCTTTCTGAGCATAGCCCACTGCAAAGCAGGGGATACTTTTACTCACCAAATCCTTCTTATCCCATGCTCCCGTTGGAACATGCAGCAGCCTCACCACCTCAGTGTCTTTTCATGGAGGCCACTACAAAGGGTGAGGTGGCAAAGGCTTCTTCTTGTGACCAGGAAGCCGATGGCCACATGGTTCAGTCAGTGTGGGCATGGCTCTGCCAGCCAGAAGGACATGTGTGGCAGGAGGACGGCTGCTCACTCCCCGTTGTTGCCTTGCTGATGGGAGGAGCAGCCTTAGCTGGAGGATTGCTTTATCTGGGAGGGTCAGGAAACAAGCCTGCAGCCTGCTCTTGTGCAAGGCTGCGCGTTAAAAAGAAACGCCCCCATTTTACAGCCGGCAGTCTGACAAATGGCCACAAAATGCCAGGGAGCCACTGTGGTGCCTGGCTGCTCCCTCCAAGCCCTCCCTTGAGCTGGCCGCCCTCAGGCAGGTCAGCCCACGTTGAGCCCCATGCCACCTGTGTCCATGGACCACAAGCTCATCTCAGCACAACACTGCCACCAGCATTTCTGAGCCACTGAGGCATAGGTTGGCCTGGACTCCTGTTTGGCTGTAAGCACAAGAAAGGGAGAGGGTACTGCTATATTTGGGAAAAAAAAAAAAAAAAAAAAAAAGTAGAAAATTGGTTTCATTCACACCATTTCATTGTTTTAGCTCTAGTTCAGTTTCAGGAGCTTGTCACCCCTCAGCAGGGATGGCCCTGTGACAGAAACAAAGTCTCTTTGTTTGCTCCAGGTCCCTGGGCCCCTCTGGGAGCAGTCTCCCACTGAACTGTCTCAAATGCTTTTTCCTGCAGTAAGCTTTGAGCTTGTTTCATTTCATCCCACTTCCTTGGGGAGTCATCCTGCATAAAAAGGCTGTAACTCTTTTCCCTGACAGGTCCTTAAGATATATTGTAACTGTATTTCATATGGATGCAAAGAGGCTGGCAGCATTAAATTCAGATGGAGCCATTCATCACAAGAGGTTAGCAAGGGTGAATATAATTTAATAACACGACAAAATTTCTTGTTCTGTTTTTTGCTGGAACCCCAAAGCTGTAGGCAAGAACATTTCAGGCCTGGGATCCAGATCTTGTCACTTTTGAGTCACAGTGGGCACAGTCCTGGGGGTATTCCTGGAGGGAAAGACTGACAAGAGTATGATAGTTCTGGGGGTAGCTGCTATTTTCTGAAACTTTTGCATCTATTTTATTTTCTGTTGATCAGGAAAGCTCCGAGTGGAAACCAGATGGTACTAATTTTCTCAGGGTTATTGCTGGTCAAAATTAAACAGCGTTGTGCTACATTCCCACAGATAGCTATTAAAATGGAGATTATTATTATTTATTCATTGGTATTTCAGTGGTGTGCAATTCAGAGTGAAGCCTATCTCAGCTGGGCAGTATTCACAAATATATACAGGCAGAGTTACAGTTCTTTGTCCCAAGAAACCTAAACCTGAAGTGAAAGCCCCAGATGCAGAGTGCCTTGACCTCAGGCTGTTATCAAATACTTCTCTCTACTATTTCAAAACCCATTTCTCAGTACTATGGTTTCTCTTTTTTCCTCCTCAACATGAGAATAAGACTAGGTGCCATATTACAGTAACTGGTAGCTGGGATGACTGTGAAGACATGCTTCAGTGAACTGCTTAGCCTGTTTCAGCTCTGTTGCAAAAGTTGTTGATATTGGTTGCTTTTCCTTAGCAAAACACCCTCTGCCACATTCTGAGCTAACCTAGGCCTCCTGCACCCATCTGACAGCTGCTTCAATTGGTAAAACACAAGCAAAACTGCATCTCCTGGAGATTTGTCCCTGGGGCAGCTTTTTTCTTCTTACTGAGGAAAAGAGACTGCATGATGCAGTGCTTGTAACAGAAACATTTTCCTGAAGCAGTTCTTGACAAATCCACTAGCCTTCTTAAAGTCTGTATTTAAATAGTGGTCTAGCACTAGCAAGCACTGTGGTTAGAGAACCTCAGCAGCTGGGTGTCCTACTTGGCAAGTCTGGGGCAGGAAAACAGCACTTCAGAAAGACAAAGTGTCTCTGGGGGCCTGGAGAGAAGAGGAAAACAGAGCCACAATTTAATCCCCATTTACCTTTGCACAAGAAATCAGCCCAATTTAATAAGATTAACAAGAGGGTTGTGAGTCCACCTTACTTCCTCTGTTAGCCTGAAATGCTTTGATGAACGTACCTGTTATGCTGCAGTACATGATAACATGCAAATAGTGAAACGCATTGATGGCAAATATCAAAATGAAGAAAAGTTTAAAGCTTGTGTTACTGTTATCCTAACAGTTTACTCCCAATTAACTCTTTATAAACTGTGCTACAAATGAGGGAGAGGCCAGTGATCCTCTTAAAATGGTAGAGCAAAGTCATAGGTTTGGGTAAATAAAAGTATCTGCAACACTGACTGATCATTTTGGACAATATTACAATTTTTCTTGGGAAGCTTAAAATCCAGAGGAAAAAAAAAAAAAAAATCCTTTCAAACAGTAATCCAAGAATAGAGATATTCATATTCTGAAGGCCAAGAAAACATCTCAGTGTGGTAGGAGCTGTTAGACTTAGGTTCTAAATACGAAACTCAAGTCTGTCCCATAGTTATAATTGCAACATATCTGGGTATCAGGGCTGTGCTTCTCAGCACCTGTCATCAATTCCCTGGGTGGCCCAGGAACTCCACAGCTTGCCTTCAGAACAGCTCAGTGTGGTGGTTTTACCCAGCTGGGCAGCCAAACTCTACCACAACCATTCTCTCGCTTCCCCTCCTCATAGAAAAAGGGGGAGAAAATACAATAAAAATGGCTCAGGAGTTGAGATAAGGACAGGAAGATCACTGGTTACCATCACAAGCAAAACAGACTCAGCATAGGGAGATTAATATAATTTATTGCCTTTTGCTAGCAGACTAGAACAGTGAGAAACTAAAAGGAAATAAAAAACATCTCCCTCTCCATCCACTCTGTTCTACGTCCTTCCCTCAAGCAGCACAGGGGAACGGGGAATGGAGGCTGTGGTCAGTCCCTAACACTTCATCTCCAGTGCTCCTTCTCGGTCACTCTGTCCTGCTCCAAGTGGGGTACCACAGGCAGCAGCTCTTCAAGAACTGCTCCCACATGGCACCGTACCACAGGGTCCATCCCCCAGGAGCAAACTGCTCCAGCACGGGTCCCCCCACATGCAGCAGCTCCCCCCAGACCCCCTACTCCTGTGTGGGCTCCTCTCCACGGGCTGCAGCTCTGGCCCGGGGCCTGCTCCTGTGGGGGCTCTCCATGGGCCGCAGCCTCCTCCAGGCCACATCCACCTGCTCCACCGGGGGCTCCTCCACCCCTGGGGGGGCTGCAGCGTGGAGATCTGCTCCATGTGGGATCCATGGGCTGCAGGGGGACAGCCTGCTCCACCAGGGGCCTCTCCACAGGCTGCAGGGGAACTGCTGCTGCCTGCCTGGAGCACCTCCTGCCCCCCTGCTGCACTCACCTTGGGGGCTGCAGGGCTGGTTCTTACTCCTTTCTCCCAGCTGCTGTTGTGCAAGAGTTTATTCTCCTTTCTTAAATCTGCTCTTACAGAGACACAACCAACATTGCTCGCTGGCTCAGCTCTGGCCAGCAACAGATCCCTTTTGGAGCTCGCTGGAGCTGGCTCTGATCTAACTTGGGGCAGCTTCTAGGTCCTTCTCACAAAGGCCACCCCTGCTACCAAAATCTTGCCATGTAAACCCAATTCAATCAGATATTAGGGCTGGTCTGAGACAACATTCTGCCTTGAAAGCAGGTCAGAACTCCTCGTTGCCTCCATAATTAAGTACTTGACTCATAGGAGTTCTATGCATGGGAATTTTGGTCATTTCTACAGATTCTCCCACATTGCTCCTGCTGCACCTTTGTACACCTAAAAGTGAATGTGTTGATTAACATCCTGGGTGGAGTGTCCTTGAGCTTCTCACACTGTTCTGCTGCTTCTGCAGTTGCAAAAAGCTGTACATAGATAAGACATTTGCAAATAGCACGAACTGTTCCTGCAGATGCAGAAATAGTCGTGTAGGACAGGATTTTGTACATGGTTAAGAAATTTAAAACATGCTTTGTATGTAGCTGTCATGGACAAAACAGTCTGGAGTTGGGAAATTTTACTTGAATTAATGTATTGCCAGGCCACACCAATTTCTGATCACTGATTTGGAAACTGAGGGAAATACCACAATTACACAGACACATTCATGAATCTCTGTCCTTCCCAGTCTCAAATTCCCTTATTTCTGCCACAGTTATAACCTAGGGCCAAGTGGCGGATGGAAGTTGAAGTGGTGTGTGTAATGTTTTTCTGCTGCCCTGTATGTAATAGTTTCTGCCATGCCCCACTTAATGATTCCTAATAATTAGTGAAATGGTTTCTGCCACACTGCACAGGCTTCTGCTGCTCTGTCCTGTAGTGTCCCTCCTCTGGAGTGAGTCTCCCATGGGCCACAGTCCTTCAAGCATGTCCTTGCCCCAGTGTGGGTCACCCATGTGCTGCAGACCCTCAAAGATGGACATGCCTTTGGGTGGAGTTTCCCCCTCTCCAGCCCCCTGTGGCTGCCAGTTTCTTTCTCACATATGTTTGGATAGGGGGATCCAGTGCTCCTCTGGATGGGATTTTGGTACATGACAGCATAATTTGGGTACGTGGTGTGTTTTTTCACCATATTCTTTCAATTAATTTCAGGGCAGGCTGGAACCACCCGCACGTGGTGGGTCATAACCTTACTGCTGCAAATGGCTGCTGCTTTCAGACAGCAACATCTGCCCACTGCAGATAACAGCAGTGCATTATGCATTGTCATGCAGGACACGGGGTGGCTTGCAACCGAGAACTTGCATAACCCTTGTAGTTGGGAATCATGTTGACACTGGGCAGTGACCACCTGCTATGAGAGATATGGCTCCCCTTGTGAGAGCTACCTTATGATAAGATGGGGGAAAAGAGGTTTTCTTTTAATCACTCTGCCATTGAGTGTCTCTGCAATACTGGGATGCATGAGAAATGGTTATTAAAATACCTTCATATAATACCCTTTGAAAGATACAGAGCTCAGTATATCCCCAAAAGTATGAACATGAGAGTTAACTCTGCCTATCAGCAGTTGGTTCACTTAAATTAGAAAATGCAATAACTGTCTTAGAAGTAGAGCCAAACATTATCAGAGCTGATTTTTTTTTTTTTTTTTGTTTATGCTGCCAAGTGAAGGCAGTTTGAAAAGCAGCTGTCTGTCCATCCCTTGGAAAGCATTGCAAAGGGAGAAACCTGGCAGCCGGGTGTCTGCCAAGTACTGTTCTGACTTTAGGGTGAATTCCAGCCCTATAATTGTGCTATCTCTGTGTATGTGTGTGTGTATAAGGGGGAATCTGCTGAGATTGCAGAGTGGAAGTCAAAGCCCTACCCACAGCCAGCCTGCACACAGCCACCATCCTCTGTGCTCTTTAAATAGAGATCTGGGACCACTGAGGCTTACATAAAGTGTCTCAAACAATTTGTCTGTGCAGTTACACTCTGAGCTGGGAAAATAGTCTCCTGCACATCACATAAGAGCTATGCAGGCCAGCTCCAGCTGTGCCTGTTTGGGGAAGGGATTAAAGAAAGGTTTAAGCGCATGGGGACAGCCTGCAAAAGTGCTGCATTTGGGTGAACTCCGTCCTTGATGCTTCTTCTGACTTACTCTGGGTTTTCAGTTTTGGTTGCTTTTAGCACCAATACTGCTATATCTGAAGGTGCAACGACTGCTGTAATTCAATCACTTCAAAAAATACTATGATCTAAATAATTTCTGACAGCTGTATTTGTACTTATCTAAATTTATAAAGAACGATGTAGACTCTGGTAGTGGTTATAAATCCCTCAATACCCTCAGATGTTACAGTCTATGATTAGTGCACTGTGAAATCTAAAGATTATTTTCAGAATGTGCTTTTAAATGAAAAAAAGCCATGGCAGCTTCTTGGGGAATGCTGTTTGCAGTGGCCAGGCACTTAATTTTAATGCTGATCCCTAATCCTACTTCCAGTAATTCAAAAGTGGAAATAAAATTGTACTATTACACAATTACAAAGGCAGTTAATTCTGCCATCAGCAGATGTGAAGGCTAAAGATCCCCTTAATCACAGACACATGATGTCTGAATGATAGACTCCTGGATGAGAGAATAAATACCAATGTGAAAGTGAAACATTAGCAAACATTTCACGTAAAATGGAAGTTACGTATTGTGCAAGAATGTCTGAGTCACAGATACATTATATTGTAATATCAGATGTTGCAGACTGTGAAAATTATACCGTTAGTATAGGCAGAAACTCCTTCTGAACCCACCAGGCAGATATAACACACAGAGATCAGTTAACCTGCAACAAGCTGCGTGCGTTGACTATTATAGCAATAGTATTTTAATTGAATTCCTATGTGTAATTTATCTCAGGAATACATAGATGAATAAATGGTTTTGTATATGTGTGTCACTATTTTGGGACTGTTGCAAACTTCTACTATCATACAATAAGGATTTCTCAGAGGGACTCACGAGTTAGTGGTGTTTACCCCAGGGTAATTACTGTCACTCCATATGTTCCTTTCATCTGTCAGATACAGTAAATCGGGACAAGGTCTGCCAAGTGATGAATTCCTGCTTTCACGAATTCCTTTAAAGATGCTCAAACTTCAACTGTTCTTCTCAGACACCAGATGAAAGTAGCTTCAGCCATTAGACAGCTGAGTTTTGCTGCGTATATTCTCCCAAGACCAAGAGAATGGAGATTCCTTGAGGACATGTGAAGGTGATCGCTGACAACATATTCTCAGCTGGCAGTACTTCAGCACATAATAAATAGCTGGAATAAATCCAGCTATTTTGGGGGAGTTGTATAAAGACTAATCTAATTCAGAATTCCTGTGCAAATGTTAATAGGTAAAATGACATAAGATTATTTTAAATCCAGCCTGTCTTCCTCCCTCCTTCTGCACTCTCTTTCTTTTATTTTTCCTAAACATGTTTTTTCTTGGCTTTAAAGTCCCCAATCACATTTTCATAGTACATAATTATATATGGAAAAATCTGGAAACTGAAGGGCTGTTTAATTTCTGTGTATGCATATGGGCTATGCTGAAGTCCATGTGAGTTATTATATTCCTCCTAAAAGCATTGGAAACAGCAAAGGACAGCATGTTTCTGCAACTTGTGAAAGGCTGCAACTGTCTATTTAATTAGTCTGAGATGGCATTTTTTCTGGAGTCGGTTGAGTTAAGATGTTGTAAGCTGTGGACTGCTAGCTGTCTAGGCTGGCATGCAATAGCTTCAGGGTATTTGAACCTCTGCATTCACAGAGGAAGATAAGAATTTTCAAGGCTGCATATAAGCAATATGCTTTATAAAAGAATATTTAAAACTGTGCAGCTGGAGACCTTATATTCATCGTCAACAAAGCATAATTTTATTTAAGAGACTGAGTGTCCAAACTTACCTAGATATTTCTCTGTTCAGCACTCGATGAGTAAAAAAAAAAAAAAAGTACAGCTTGGTCATACTCCTGTTATAAGGCATGTGCTGGAAAAGACCTGGCTCAGATTTTGCTTGTTGCGTAATTTCACCATTACAGTTATCTGTAGTTCAAAGCAGGTTCCAGGCAATGTCAGATGTCTCGGTGTTACGGAAAACAAATGTTCATCTACACGTACGTTTCTCTCTGGGTATGTCTGCAGAATGCATTTACTGTATGTTCTGGAGTGAACTCCTGGGCCAAAACTGCTGCTGTCAAATTGTTATATCTCACTGGCAGCTAGGATCAGGCCATGGGGTGGCAATACTCTTTTAACACATTCAGCTCAGCAGATGTCTGTGCTTCAGATCACAGAGAGAGGAGTTGGACAAGCACAAGAAAAGGGAGGGAGCAGAAGAGTTAGTTCATGCACAATATGTTAAGGATACAATAGGAAATGCCATTCTCTGGTGAGACTTTATAAGCAACTCTAATTAGTGAGAGAATTGAGCACCTCTTGCTGGTTCAGGTAGTCCCCTGGGAAAGCAGATTCAATGTCTTTGAATACAGAGACAAAGCACTTTCCGTGCTTGCTGAACACTTTAACCAACCCTTATTGGCAGTGAAGCAGGGATCTGGCTTGCACAAAGGACCATCTTTGAGGATTAGAACTGGTACAGAGGGACAGAGTCCACCTGATGAGGTGGGGCAACAGCATCTTTGTCAAAAGGCTGGCCATGCTTTAAGAGCTAAAAAGATTGGGAAATGGAGGTTATGACCCACCGTTAAGTGAGGAAACAGAGGTTAGCAGTGGGAAGCAAATGATGCAAGCAGGTGGGAATGAGAGATATGTCAGGAATGATAAGAGAGGGGAAAAGGACACCTACCTATGTAGGAGGGGTAGATGACATGTTGGTTGAGAGCTTGTGGGTTAGGATCAGAAGACAGGCCAGTAAAGTTGACATTGTGGTGAGACTTTGTAAGAGAACACATGATCAAGGTGAGAAAGTGGATGAAATCTTTTTCTAACAGTTCATGGAAGTCTCTGGATCACAGATGTATTAGTTCTCCTGAGGGGTTTCAGCCTGACACCTGCTGGAAGGGCCACAAGGTGAGATGTCAGCAGTACAGATTTCTGAAGGATGTGAGGAATAATTTCTTAAACAGGAACGGAATGGGCCAACCAGGAGTGACATACAGCTGGATCTGATATTCACAAAGAAGAAAGAACTGCTTGTGGATATCAGTGGCAGCCTTGGCTGCAGTGACTATGAAAATAACAGGGTTTGAGATCCTGAGGGGATAAGGAAGGCAAAAAGGACAGTGTAGACCCTGTGTCTTAGCACAGCTTTATCAGACTTCAGCTTTATCAGACAACGGGCAGGTGGGATCCCATGGGAAACAGTTCTGAAGTAGCTCGGGAAAGCTGCCAAGGCCCTTAGTACAACATCCTCCAAGAACAAGTGCAATATACAGGACGTCAAGTAGCTCTGTCAGGAGACTGGGTGGTGTAAATAGGGAACTCATGACTACGCCCCAGTGCAATCAAATAGCATACAGGAAGTGGAAGCAGAGATAGGCACCAGATGAGGAATTTAGAAGGCACACAGAGATGGCGTTAGGAAAGCCAAAGTTCAAGTAGAGTTGAAACTTGCCAGAGATGTGAAGGGTAACAGGTACTTCTACCACTACATCAGTAGTAGGAGGCTGAACAAGGAATATATGGAACCATTGTTGAATGGGGTAGGCTATTTAGTGAGAGTGGACACAGAAAGCTGAGGCACGTAGCCCCATCTTAGCCTCATCTTTTGTTAACAAGGTCTCTTGGGCATCTGGACTGAAAGGCCAGGTTCAAGGAGGAGAAGAACTACCAGCAATTATGAGGGTTAATTCAGGGATGATTTGTAAGGATTCAACCCATCCAAGTACCTGGGACCAGACAGGCTGCACCCAATAGTGCTGAGAGAATTTGGCAATATTGTAGTGAGGCCCTTATGTCATTTTTGAAAGGTTGAGTAGATTGGGGAAGGTCCCCAATAAGTTAAGAGAGCCAAATGTTTCACCCATTTTCAAAAAAGGCATGGTCAGCATCACTGTAATTTATGGGATAAGACCATTTGGAGCCCATTTATGAGCATATGAAGGAGAAGAGGGTGATTTGGAACAGTGTGCATGGTTTCTGGAAAGAGAAAATCATACCTAACCAATCTCATTGTCTTCTATGATAAAATGATTGGATTTGTGGTAAGAGGAGAGAAATGGATGTAACTCACTCTCACTTTAGCAAGGTTTTTGACATACTGTCAATTTGATGTCAAATTACATAAAATTGACAGGTAAGGAGGGGGAACTGGTCAGTATCCTCAAGGCCATGGCAGCCACTCAGAGGGACCTGAGGAGTCTAGAGAGCCTAGAGGAATGGACCACTGGGATTCTTCCAAGAATACACAAGGACATGTGCAAAGTTCTGCACCTGCAGCAGAAGAACCCCACGCAACGATACAGGTTGGACACTGGCTGCAGAGCAACTTCACTGAAAAAGACCCGCGGGTCTTGGCAAACAGCAAGCTGAACATAAGCCAATGGTGTGGCCTGGCAGCAAAGGCTGGCAGCCTCCCGGAGTGCATGAATAGGAGCGGTGCAAGTAGATTGAGCCAAGTGATTATCTCTCTTGGCATTCATTAGACTGCATCTGAAATACCGCATCTGCCCTCCAATACAAGAGAGATGCTGATCAACTGGAATAAGATCAGTGGACATTCAGAACAATCAAGGGGCTGCAGCAGATTCTCCAGGAAGGGATGCTGGGCTTCTGTAACCTGGAGAAGAGAAGGCTCTACGTGATCCAAGGCAGAAGAGCAAAAGATAATGGGCATAAATTGAAACAATAGAGCTTCAGACTGGATATGAGAAAAAAAAAATCATCATGAATTTTCAAAGTCTAAAGTCTGTTCTATTTTCAAATAGAACAGATTGTCCAGAGAAGTTGTAGAGTCTCCATTCTTGGAGGATTTTAAGAATCAACTGGATAAAGCCCTGAGCAACATGGTCCAATCTCAAAGATGACTCTAAGACCTCTTAATGTCCCTTATAACCTGAATTATTCTGTAATTTTATGCACTTCATGGAGAGCTCATTGATGTTGGAGCTTGCCTCTGTGCCTCACTCTCAGTGGGCTTGGATGTGACACACCATGGATTCAGGTAGGGACTGGAAGAAATTCTAATGGCTTTTAGTGGAAGACACCTTCAACATACACTGGCCTTACAGTAGTTTGTGCATTGTGGTGCTGGTCAGTGTGAAGTAAGAGGTTCCTATCTTGTTTAGTTTTACCAAGTTCTTATTTCTTATTACCAAGTTCTTATTTCTTCCATCCTTTCCTCCTTCTTCTATCATACCACTGGAATGGTTCTGCTGCTGACTGCTTGGACTTGTGGGAATGCCAGTGGGACCTGACAACAGGTAGATGTTTTCCAAAGAGATGGAGAAGGGGACATCATAGTCCAGGAAGTTCTGGAAAAGGAAAGGGGAGTGGGACAAAGTGCTACACTGATTTTTACCACGTAAGGTGAATAAATGTAACTGCAATAGCACTGCCAGTAACACCACAACACCAGGCCAATTACAGGAAATGAAAGCAGATGCTGTTCAAAGGAGTTTTCCTCCCAGAACTGCAATCACAATATACATAACCAACACAACAGTTGCAGTATGCTCTTAACCACAGTAACTGATGTGATGTAACTGATTTCTGAACATAAGTCCTCTCCAGCTGATGACAAAAAGGGAAAACTCCTCTTTAACAAACCCAGTACACTCTACCATCTGTAGGTGGTCTACAACAACAAGAATGACGGGGACAGCTTTAAAAAAATGCTTGCATTCACAGTTCATTCCTTTCATGTCCTTTTCTCCCTTCTCTTGGGATTGAAGCAAATGCACAAAGCAAGGCAGTCACCAATGTTAGGCTTCTGGGTAGTCAAGAATCATGGCATGAAGACTGAAGATGGTGGTGACAGAAGAAAGAAGTGGTTTCTTAATTCCACTGGATGGACTTCACCTAGATCACTGTTCTTGATGTTGGATGGGAATGACAGTGTCCCAGGTTTCCTCTACCATAACAGACTTTATATGAAGGCCAAACTACAAGCAGCACCACGATGAATGCTCAAAGTTTTCATCTTGATCATCTTAAGTGAGATCATTTTTGACACATTCTTGACCATAGACCCCGTATTCCAAAAAAAAAAAAAAAAAAAAAGTAGTGCCTGTGCCAATGGGTCCTGCCTGTTGAGTGCAAGGCTTCTTCTTTGAACTACATTATAGGTCATTGAATAACACAAGCAAAGTGAAGTCAGAGTGAGGTATGCAATGACAAAAGCCCAAGAAAAAATGGTCACTCTACCAGGTGAATACATGGAATAGAAATCAAGGGCTAAACATAATTAAATACTAGAAACTGTTCTGAACCCAGAGCCTGGGACACAAACTTTGCCTCCCAAAAAAATCAGTGGACATTTAAAAAATGTTTACAATTCTGTATGCTTTAGTTTCCCAATTTGTTAAATGAAAATAATGTCGCCTACTTGGTATATTTTATAGGCTTCTTTCCTTCAATGTTCAAAGGGCTCTAAGATCTTAAAAGGGTAGACTGATGTTGAACTACAAAACATATTCTTTTTGACTGCCATCTTATTGATCAAAATCTATCATATATTTGGAAATACTCTCCCTGAATTGCAGTGACATTTCAAAACTACACAGCAGTGTCTGACAACATATGAAAAATAACCTGAAGACCCTTATTCCAAATAAGCTGAAGAGATGAGAAATTTATTCAGAATGCTGGATTAATGTTCTTATGTGTAAAAAATCTCTAAGATTCTGTAAGATAATAAAGCCACAAATAAATCAAAGTATAAATTATTTCATCTCAAATCTCTTTGGGTTTCTGATCTGACTGCAGCAAGAGGCAGAAAAAATGTTAAATTTCAGATCCTGCAGGAAAAACAAACAAACAAACAAAAAACTATTAAAGAAATCTGCGTGTTGTACATACCAAGCAATGTCTGTGTAACCAAGTTTCCATTAAGGACGTTTTCCAATATCTGACTGCACTGATGACATTAACAAAACCTTCCAACAATTTTTACATGACAATATAGTGATGTGGACACTTTTATTTTCATTCTTTAATGCTAGACTTGGTGAATATTGCATAAACAATCAGTGTCTGATACTTGTAAAGTAAAAACGCAGTCCATTTTAATAAGGGTGTGTACCTCTCATCTTGTCCACTGATAGTCTGGAGAAGGTAAAAATCTACAACTGTTCCTGCTGGTGCTTTTAATACTGACAAACCCAGCTGTTGGGAGCTTACTCAGATTTAATTTAATAGTCTTGATTTGATATACAGTCATGATAATGTGAAATACAGCAATTTTATTTATTATTTAAAAGACATAGAATCATAGAATATCCCGAGTTGGAAAGGACCCACAGGGATCACTGAGTCCAGCTCCTGGCTCCACACAGGACCACCCAAAGTCAGACCCTGTGTCTGAGAGCGCTGTCCAAATGCTCCTTGAACTCCAGCAGCTCGGTGCCATGCCCACTGCCCTGGGCAGCCTGTCCCAGTGCCCGACCACCCTCTGGGTGCAGAACCTTTCCCTAACCCCCAGCCTGACCCTCCCCTGTCCCAGCTCCATGCCGTTCCCTCGGGTCCTGTCGCTGTCCCCAGAGAGCCGAGCTCAGCGCCTGCCCCTCCGCTCCCCTCGTGAGGGAGCTGCAGGCGGCCATGAGGGCTCCCCTCAGCCTGCTCTGCTCTGGGCTGAGCAAACCAAGGGACCTCAGCCATCCTCATGCATCTTGCCCTCTAGGCCCTTCACCATCTTTGCTTTATCAAGAATGTAAAAAGAAGTATGTTATTCATACAGGTCTCTGTTGATCTTTGAAAGACTTAATTGTTATTATTAAACAAAGCTGCATGGATCAGGGGGAAAAAAAGGGGGGGGGAGGTTGAAATGCTGCACTAATTAAGTCTTTAGCCTTTGTTGAATCAGAGTTCACATGCGATAATATATTTTACTTTAACCCTAAGGGGCAAAGTTTCAACTTAAATTTGCAAAATTCTGTAATGATTACACCCGTTCTACATAGCAGTAACCACTACTGAATTTAATATGCTTATGCCTCATTTATATCAATATAACAGAGTGAAGCAAGGCCGAAGTATTTTAATTTGACTCTTCTTAACCTTTCCTATTCACACCGCAATGTGTATGTAATTAGTATGTATGAACGGAGTAAAAGTTAATGCTCCAGCAGTGCCCTTAAGAACTGGACTATCTGTACTTGCTCGATTGCCACTAAGTTCCAGGTAGAGCCATGCAACCTGAGCTATAGAAGATTAAAGCACTTCAATCCTGCTGCTTCTGTGATAACTGCTAGGGGTTGCTCAGAAAATGTTAAGTGAAGTTCAGGTTTTCCCCAGTCACCTACAAGCCAGAGCATTAAATCAATGCAGGAATTCGCTATCATTTCCTAGGTAGCCCCGATGATGATCAGAAATTTTATAGAAGATAAAATACAACATGATATTTTATTCATGAGTAATTCACAGTAGTGTTCACAGAAATATTGGGAGTTCTTGGCTCCTTATGATGAATTTACAGACTTTAAAATCTTTCTCAAAAAGTAAACAGAAATATCTACATGGAGAAAGATTTCAGTATGTGTTGCTTGTACAGACTCGTCCCACCATCTTGAGCTCATTTCCTGAACTAGAATAACTGATTTACTTTCACATGAACTACAACAATCAGAGGAAGTAGTTACTACAGCAATTAGCCAAAGGTATTTACATTGCTTGTAGTGTCCTTCAAAAGTGTTCTTCAGGCATGCATTTGCATACTACACGCCCTGATCTGATGGGTCTCCCAGTCTGCTCATCGCACCCATCAAGAAAAGAAGTGTGAGGTTAACCTTTGTGAGGTTATTGCCTGTACACAGTAAAAGGGTAACAGCTGATTCATGTCCCACATGGTAGTCATCTTCCTCCCTTGCTGGCATAACATTCAAGTCTTCCACAATCTCTGCCTGTGGTGACAGAGATCACCATTTATTGTGATGCCAACGGCCTTTGCTGTAACCTCCACAAGGAAGTTAGGGCAGGTGCAATGAGCTAACTGTTCATCACAGAGCTCACAAAACGCCTCCAGCTGCCCACCAAGCTTGGAATTACTCAGATCTGTATGGTTACAGTCCCTCAGTAATGTATTGTCTGAGCAACTGGTTGGGGAGTTTTCTGATTTAACAGGTATGAGCCACTGAGTAGATAGAACTAACAGAGCTCATAAATACATACAAGCTTTAAATATTTTTATTATTATTTTATTATTAATTATGTTATTATTATTTTATTATTATTTTATTATTATTAAAGAGAAGTTAAAATAAAAGCTTTCCTTGATTGCTGCCAACTGATTTATTAGGCAAGAGCATGCTTGAACTTCCAGGAACCCCCAAAAGCATAGAAGATCCGACTTTGGTGCTCCAACACAAAGTGAGGACCCCAGAAACCCTGCAACTGCTGAGTCTGAAGCTTCTAGGTTCATTCACTCTTCTCAGGGCTTCCAGCCTGCTAATTCACTTCATCTTTCTGGAACTCCAAGCAGAGCATCCAGGTTGTGCACTGCAGCTGAAGTGGGTTTCTGAACGCTGAGGTCTCTGCTCCAATTTCAACATTTTTAAAGTCTGTTTTTAATAAAATATTTGTATTTATGTTAAAAAAAAAATATTAAGAAATCCCTTTGCATCAAATACTGACATTTCTACCTTTGTTTCTAACATAAAGATTTTTCATCACACACAAATTGCCCACAAGGCAGATATTTCTGTTTTCACCAGCTCTGCTCAAAATTTGTTCATGTATCTATCATTATAACATGCCTGTAAGACAGAAAAATACAACCACCCTCATGTTACAGGGAAGAAATAGGCAGCAGGCTTGCCAGCTGGTAAAGAGGACTTCAAATGATACACCAGAGAACAGTGATAATAGCTTGCAGTTAAGTAAGGAAGGTCAGATTGGTAAGTACATGGGACAAGCTGATGGGAGCAAGAAAGCCCTTGGGAAGGATAAAACAGATGTAAAAGGGCCACCTCAGATGCCTACATGTAAACATACGCAGTTAGAGAAACAAACAGGAGCAGCAAGACTCCACATTTGGATACAGAGCTATGATATCACGTGAATCATGGAGACATTATGAGATAAGTTATACCAGCAGAATTCTGGCATGTTTGGATGGACAGATGGATGGACGGACAGATGGACGGACAGACAGACAAAGGCTCTGTATGGAAATATTAAAACATTGCTCAGGAACTCACGGATGAAGTCAGGAAAGGCAGAGTTAAGACTTGTGAGGGACATCAAGTACAACAAGAGCTTCTACTGCTGCATTAGTGAATGGGATGGGTGATTTACTGACTGTGGGCACAGATTAGTCTGAAGTACTCAATACTTCCTTCACCTCAGTCATCACCAGCAAGGTCTCCCAGGCCACTGTGTCTAGAAGTAGGAGCAAAGAATTTCTTTCTCCCTGGAAGAGGATTGAGGCAAGTACCTCTTGAGACATCTTGTCTCATCCAACATGATCAGATCACTCATACCCTGTGAGGTGAGGCTGAGCTTTTTTAGCCTAGAGAAGGCTTTAGGGAACACCTAATAGCAGCCTTCCAGAGTCTACAAGATTGAAACAGAGGAGGTTCTAGATGGATATAAGGGGAAAATAATTACTGGGAAGATGAAGCATTTGGAACAAATTGTCCAGAGAGACTGGGTAATCTCTGTCCTTGGAAATTTTCAAGACCTGACACGATAAAGCCCTGGGCAATGTGGTCTGAATTCCGTATCGACCTGCTTTGAGCAGCAGGCCAGACTAGAGATCTTCAGAGGTCCGTTCCAACCTGGACAGTTCTATGAATTATCACACAGAGTTGAAGTGATTTGCCTGATATCCATCAGGAAATGGTGAGAAAAGAAATGGGCTAGAGATTTGCCAAGAATTCAGCTCACTTTTTTTTCTTTTTTTTTCTTTTTCTTTTTTCTTTCTGATGCATGTCCTCTCTACACAGATCAAAATAATGCAGTATTTTTAGAGACTATTTAGTACACTGTTGCAGCCAGGAATATCTTATAAGTCCCAGGTCTGAATGTAGAACCAAAGCTCATCCTGATTGTATCTGGAGCTCCCATATCACCCTTGTGAGACTGGAAATTCACAGCAGTCCTCCTTGCCCTGGCCCTACCTTACACGCCATACAAAATAATCCCAGGTACATCTCTTGGAAAATTGATCTGCTAGAATAGATGCTAAGGTGGATAGTCAGCAGCCAAAACACCCATGTATGAAAATGTGAATCGAAACATAAATGAACATTCCTGATTTAGTGGAACTGCTGAGAACCTCCCCGTAGCCATGACTCATCAGAGGGGTGGGGAAGATTGCTCCAGCAGTGTTTGCATAGCAAAGGATCACTGACCATTTCTTCTACATATAGACTCTCATTGTTATCTTCTGGATCATCTATTTTCAGTCTTTCTTTTCACACCCACTCTTTTACATTGCTCCAGCCTAGATAGTTTATCCCTCACTGTTCTCTGTACATTTCCCTTGAGGAGGAAAAGTTTTGACTCTTTAGCAGTTCAGCATGGAATAGAGCATTGTTTCTTGAGCCACACAATCAGATTTTCCCCCCACCCCCTCCAGTTTCCATTCTCTATAAAAGAAACCACTGGGATTAACAAATGTACAATATTTATCAGGCCATCATAATGTAAATCTTAAAAGCCTCACAAATATAAACCTTTTAATTGGAATCAAATTGTTATCAAATGGAAGATCTTTGTGACAGTAGGAGTTAGTTGAGCGGATAATGCAAAACCACTGAGAAATATAAGGTGAAACAGAAATAAATCCTCTTAAAAGGAATATGGATTAATTTCCACTACTATGATCAGGTTGTAAAAGAAAGAAAAGAGTACTATGTAGACCATAGAAGGAGATACCTACAGAGAAAAAATAGATCAGATATCAGAAACCTTCTGCCTCCCCAGCAAGAAGAAAGGAAGTGTTGCCAGGAGCAGGAAAAGGGCTGCTTTAGACAGAGAAAATGTATGAGAAGATGAAAATATAAGGGACTGATTCAATGTAGTAAAATTAACAGCAGCTATGGAAAGTTTCACATTTCATTTGACACCGAGGGTTGTCATAAGCCAACTATTCACCTCACTGGGTTTGTGGGATCACGATACCTGAAACCTTTATGGAATGAATATTACTTGCTACCTGGTCAGCTAGAGACCTGACTTTTTAATTTTGTGCTAAAGGTTATCCTATTTCCATGTCTAAAAAGCAATAATGCCAGAGAGCTGATTATTGCTTCATCCCAAGCAATAACCTCACTGCTGGTTTGACACATAACTCCTGCCTCTAAAATCAGCAGTCTAAAACCTCACGCCTGTTTCTACTCACTTGGATATCTTAGGATCTAATCTACAGAGACATAAATATTAAAAGTCACCTTGCTAATGATCCCAGAGGAAGGACTAGCTATAAACAAGTGGGGTTTCAGGGGTGTTTTTTAATTATTTGGTTCATTTCTTGAGAGCACTGAGGAAGAAATGAGACAGTAGACAGGAACTGAGTTCAGGGAGCTTGGCAAACCAGGGTGAGAAGAGAAGCTGGCAAGAAAATACCGTGTGCAGGGGGCCGTGCTGTAATTCAGCTCCATGCAATTTATCGGATTGACAAACTCTCCAAACGTTGCCAAAGTGAAAAGGGAAAGCCAGACCCTACAGGTACTTGTTGGGAAGGCACAATCCAAATAACATTGCTCAAACTGGGATCCCACGTTGATTCCCGATGCAGCACAAGCTGTTACATAGCATGGTTGCCATCTCTCTTCCTCCTGGGCTCAGGCAGCTTTTCCTTCCTTTCCACTGCTCAGCACCCCTTGTAGCTTCTCATAATTTGAGGTAATACAGTGGTTGTTTTTTTATTTATTTGTAGAATCAGAGAATGCATCAATCTGGCATGTATTGATCAGAAATTGATGCACAATCTTCATCCCTATCTCCTCCTGCCACACAGCAGTCTTTCATCTCCATTTTTGATTTCATGTTTAAACACAGTCTTAAAAGAAAAATAGGACAAAGGCGAATAAAGTAGATTTTTTTTTAAAATAGCATTCATAGAAAACTCTGTGCAGCTGTATATAACGGAGTAGGTGCCTTTGTGTTTAGCCCAAAGACTTTCTTGGTGCTGGTCATTTTGCTTCTGTGCACACCCACAGCTGCTCCAGCACCTCGGCCTGCCAGCATCCACAGACAACATCCCTCTGCTTGCATCCAGCGAGCATTTCTAGGCCACGCTTCATGCACGCTAATGGGATTAAGGTCTTTGCAAAATGCAGCTGCAATCTTTCCCTTCGTGGAGAGCGAGAGCTGAAAACTGCCCACCCATTTAAATGACAGCCCAGCAGAAAGAGGCTGCTGCTCCCAGCGTGTGCCCTCCAGCTGAGCTTCCTGGCCAAGGGAGCCTAGGCTGCCTGCCAACCTGCTCAAGGTTGTCTGCCATAGAGAGAATGGGAGATGGATTGGGTCTGAAAGGGAGCAGAAGAGACCTATGTCTAATCTATACCCTAAAATCTGTGCTGGGAGCCCTGTCTGCTGCTCCAGTGACTGGATTTTGCATAAACCAGTCAACAGAGATCTTGTGAAGCACAGTGTCCTGTGCCAGTGCAAATATTGTGTAAGACCGCTGTTTTTTTAAAAAAATAACTTTTTTTGCCAAGATCATTTCTGTCTGGGACATCAGAAAGAAAGATCTCCAGCTCTGCAAAAGCGTGCACACAGTCACACACTACTTCATCACTTCTGCGATTATTCACCAAACGTGCTGACTTTAATCCTGCTCAAGTCAATAAATCCACTAACACCCTAAATTTAAGCACACAAGGTGGTTTTTGTGGGTTATGGGTTTAGGCTATTGTTCTAAATCCCTCTGTTTTCCTTCATTATTACCTTCAGAAGCAACAGAATGCAAACCCGAATATCATTTCCCATGATTTCAATTTCAAATTCCCTGATCTGAAGGTATTCTCTTAGACAATTACCACCTCTTTTATTTTTTTCCAGCTTTCCACTTCTGCACGGGAGAAGCAGAAGCCATGGCACAGCCAGCAGCAGTTCAAATGCACCAGCACTGAGTGAGCAGAAATGATTCTGCATCCGCATGCAGGGCTTGCTCACCTAGAGCTAGGATGACTTAGCAGAACAGCCCTGCATCTGTATGCAGTATCTCAGCTCCAGCCACAGGTACTAATATCCTTGCTGACGGCCTGAAAGGGCTTTAATTTTTCCCATAGCCAAATCCTAAAGCCTGTGATGAGCTGTTATGAAAATGGACATCACTTGGGGCTCAGTCCTGGTCCCTTTATCATCTAAATATTCGCACTCCTCGGGAACAGTAGGAGCGAGATCTTGTTCCCATTTAGAAAGGGTGCAAGAAAAAAAAAATCACACATTTCTTTAAACTTTTAGTGCAACAAAATTTTGTAGCCTTGTGATATTTTTTACCAGAATACTCTCTGCTCAGTGCTGCTTGCCCTCCGTACCATTCTTCTAGAGAGCAGAAATAAATTATTCATTATTTTCTCTCTTTAAAGAGACAGTATGCAAGGTCCTGAGCTCACTGAAGTCAGCGGTAGTTTGGACTACTGACTGGAGAAGTGCTGCCTGTTATGGGATCATGCCTAAGTAGAAAGTGTCTGAGTATGTTAACACGACCCCAGTTCAAGGCTGAAGTTCATGTGAGGAGACTGGTTGATGTCACCGGCTGTGAAACCGCCACTCCTACAACCGACGGGTTGAAGCACAATGGTAGTAAGTGTCAGGGCTGCCTCCTGTTTTTTACAAATCTGTTGATTTATCTCATTTATCTGAAAAAAAAAACACAGCACAAATGTTACAGAAACTGGGTGATCACCAATCTTCCATGTTGCCAACACAGCAAAACCAGAAATTCTGTGGAATCAGAGTTTCTAAGGTACTACAGGTTTTTCTTCCTGAGTATACGGAAGTAAAATAAATAGAAATATGACCTTCACCTTGCTAGAATGAGCATGGAGACCTGGATCACTGGGAAGCCATCTCTGGGCTTTCTAAACCTGACAACTGTAGTTTGGTGCTCAGATCTATCTGTGGCAGTGTGGTTGGACTTTGCATGTTTTGCTAACATAATGGCACATTGGGTGTTGTTAACCTGTTAACCTGTTGTTAATTCTTACCTGGACACACAACTGGACATCTCACTCTCTTTGGAAATGGTTCTTTCAAATACACAACAAAAGACTAGCTTTGTTTGAGGTTTCTTGTCCCTCCAAACCTTAGAAAACTCAGTCACACTCCATGGACAATGCAGTTGCTGCTACTGCAAAAATGCAGAGGCTCTGGTTTGAATCAGTCCTTACCACATTAGGCGACAAACAAACACAGAACTAGAAGTGGTCTCAGCTCCAGAGGACTTACAATTTATTGTTTTACTCCAGAGCAGTAAAAAGTGATTAAATTACAAATGTTATTCTACAAAAATGACAGTAAAATCTTCACACTGTACCATAACAGCACAAATTCTCCATCGGCCAAACAATGCTGAAGAAACTATTGAGAAGTACTTCTGAATCCTGGAATAAATTTACTGGAAATGGTTCCCTCTTCTTCCTGTAAAAGCCAGACGCATTAATTAACATGAGCTCTATTTGCCCAATCTGAGCCTCAGGGCACTCTAATGAAGTGGAGGAAATTTGGTCTGGGAGGCAAAGAAAATACTCTGTGCTTACTTGATTTAAAAGAAAAAGAAACTGCGCTGTTGGGATGTTTGGGAACCTTGACGTGTTGGCAAAGCACAAGTGATCCAGTCTAATATTCATGACAGCTACCCTCCTTCCTCCCACAGTCCACAGATAACATTTAACTAGCTGTGGAGGGTGATTTCAGCTGCACATTGTGCCTCAGACACAGTCGGTGTAGCTCAGAGGTTATCAATACAAAGTTCATTGGCTCGGGTGCAGCGCTGCACAAACAAGGTTCAACAGCGCTGAGTGTGTCGGTTCAGATCTGGAAGTGGCTGCGCTGTTTTTATGTGATCTGGGACGTGATGAGTAAGCTTTACTGACCAAGCTCGCTCCATTCACTGTGTATCTGAACCACACAACAAAACCAGGAAGACTCAGACGTGCAGCACAGGAACTTCTACTCATGGAAAGACATCAGATCCAGCAAGCCCCAGCTCAGGAAGGTCTGTCTTGATCCAAGCTGGTTCTAGGCAGATGCACTCAGATATCCATGCACAACACTTAACTCGTGAGGAATCTGGAGCAGTGGCAAAACACAGAGCAGAGACACCTGAGTGGCTCTTTGTGGAGGGAGCCTCAGGACTCAGCCAAAGCTGCCAGACTGTGGTGCATCCACAGAAACTATGCAGAAGCAGTGAAGTAGCTCAGCATCTTCAGAAACTTCAGGGGATCCTGTGGCATTCGTACATCTGTGTGGCAGCATTTTCAAGTTATCTCACCTTCACATTACTCTGGGCAGTAAAGTGATTGAACTTTTACTCCCTAGTGAAAACCTCAGTACGGGTTATGCATTGCATGTCAAGAAATAAATATTCATGTGCTGAATAAAGGCATAATCATAACCTGAAATGAGGTTAGCCTTATGAACCTGAAACTCACCTCTTCCAAAAACCAAGGCAAGAGGTCTGGCAGCATATCTGGAAGGCTAGGAATCCAATCCCCAGCTGAAATACATACATCTGCTTCTAAAGATAAGACCTAACGGTGAGATGGAGCTCTCAGGAGGGTATATAGAAAACCTGACCCATTGTGATCCACTTTGTGAAACCACAAAGCCTGATAACCATTTGAAGGCTGGTTGTCCTGAGATGTGAATCTTGCTGCCCCAGGTCCTGCGGTCGTATAAGCACCTCTTGGTAGGCTGCAGTTCAGAAAAAAGATGCTACACCATGGACTCAACAGGAACTTCAGTAGACAGACCACCAAGCAGTATTTTAATAAAATATTAGTTCGTGTATACACACACACACATAGACATACAGAGAGAGACAAAAGATCTAAACATCAAATTACATATAATCTAGTGTGTCTGCCCACCAAAAGGCTGTGCCATCTCCTGTAAACAGAGCCTTGCACTGGATTTAACCTTGTCCTATAGCACATTCCTCTTATTTTCAGACATGTTACGTTCAGTTATTTATACAGCCTGCATAACACAGAATTTTTAAAGAGTACTTTGAGTTATGATTTAATGAGGCTTCTACACAAGCCTTTGATAAACTACAAGGGAGAAACACCAGTGCTTGCTTCATTCACTGACTATGATTTAAAGTGATGTGTCAGGATTTTCTTTTATTCACTTCTGTGCAAAATAATCTACCTCTCCATGATTCCCTGTGATTGTGATTCTATTTAATAAGACTATTGATGGATACTGTTTTTAGCAATAAGAGTAAAATTCTCAAGCCTAATGAAATCTACTTGGATGGCATTAACATCTTAGCCAGTTGTGCGCTGACTAACTCCGGAGCCCCTTCCATGGTGAAAGAATGCCACAAGAACACAGAGGAAGCATTGGGGTGCTGCGGAGTGGTGTAGGGTGGGAAGGTTTAGGAAGGATAAAAGGAGATTGAGCAGACTTAGTCTTCAATTAAAAAAAAAAAAAAAAAAAAAAAAGTCTCCAGGCTCCGCTCTTTTCCTTATAGCTCCCAAATGAACAGTGGTATGCACTGAGGTGGAAAGACACAGATGTCCGATACCATCCAGCAATTCCAACCTGTCTGTCAGGCACAGAGGCATTTGGTGCCAACCTTTATAAGCTTAAACTCCACAAGTACTAGCTGCACCAACCCATACAAAACCTAAAGCACAAAGCAGGGCAGCTAGAGCTCTGTTTTGCCTGCATATTTGAACAGAAATGATCAGTAGTAAAGATAGTCTGTGTACTCTGCTCTGGTGAGGCTACACCTCAAGTACTGTGTTCAGCTTTGGGCCCCTCAGCACCAGAAGGACATTGAGGCCCTTGAGCATGTCCAGAGCAGGGCTACAAACCTGGTGAAGGGCCTGGAGCACAAGTCCTGTGAGGAGCGGCTGAGGGCACTGGGGGTGTTTGGTCTGGAGCAGAGGAGGCTCAGGGCAGACCTTATTGCTCTCTGCAGGCACCTGAAAGGAAGGGGTGGGGAGCTGGGGGTCGGCCTCTTCTCACAGGGAACTGGTGACAGGACCAGAGGGAATGGCCTCAAGTTGTGCCAGGGGAGGTTCAGGCTGGCAATGAGGAGCCATTTCTGCTCAGAAAGAGCAGTCAGGCACTGGGATGGGTTGCCCAGGGAGGTGGTGGAGTCACCATCCCTGGGGGTGTTCAAGGAGAGGTTGGACGTGGTGCCTGGGGACACGGGTTAGTGGCGGCATTGGTGGTAGGGGGTGGTTGGACCAGGTGGTCTTGGAGGGCTTTTCAAATCTTAATGATTCTCTGATTCTGTGATAATACTGACATTTAATTCATTGATATGCCATGGAATTACCACCAAGATAAACACAGCACAAGGGATTGGTCTGGGCTCAGAATTACCAAACTGACCAGAAATTCTTCAGGTGAGAAATTCACACTGTGCATAACCACGGTGTGTGCAGAAATTTCAGTCACGCGGCTCTTCTGTGCAGCTGTGACATGACTCTCACAGCTAGAGGAAATAAATACCCAGTTTTGCAATAGTGACCAAAGTGATATGATCTAATCTCCATCCTACTTTGGCTGTCCTTACACACCTCCCAGTACATCAGGCTGAGAACACATTTTCAGGAGAGCTTCCCCCAACTGCAGCAGCGGGCTACATTACAGGCTTCATATACATAAAATGCTGACTGGACACTTCTACTATGAAGAATATCACTTCTTATCAGAAATCCTCGGGGAGAAAAACACGTCCATGGATTAATATGGCTTTATTAAACCCACCATTAGGGCTCTGTTTATTAGAAATACCAAAAATGAGTACCTCTAACAGTGTCTCATATGTCAAAGGAAAATGTTAGAAGATAATTAATGAAGATCCCCGGCTCTGTCGGTAGGCTAAACGGTATCAGAACAGATTTAGCTGAACCTGCATTTAAACTGAAGGACAACATTTCCTTATGGGGTGCCATCTGAAACGAGAAGTTACACCCCACGTAAACTACAAATCCTTGTTTCAGTGAGCCGGGTGATCAGCCCGAAGTTGGGTTCAGGGATAACGTGGCAAATACAGCGCGGACATCAGGCTTTGAGGTCCCGAGGACCACCTCTCCCACTGCCGCAGCAGCATTTAATTTTTTCCCAGATGTCAAATACGTTCCCTTAACCAGCAACGCGTGATTTAACGCAGCTCCGTTCAGCACAATGCCATTTCCCATTAATGCCCTGACTTTACAATATTTCAGTGCAGATACAGCTTCGGATGAGCTTACAGGAGCTAAATTAAACCATTCCTCGGGCTCTGGCACGCCGTGAGGCGCAAGGAGCCAGCAGGAGGAGCGGGGAGATGCTGACAATTAAAAACGCCGTCTGAGCACATCATTAATCGTGGTACTGAGGGCTGGGGGATCCGCCACCAGCGCTCTGCAGCCTGGAAACGTCAGGGTTTTACGAAAAAAGGAGCCCTGTAGCGTGGGTCTGACTTTCTGCAATTTAAGGGAGCGATGCAATTAATGCGTTGTTAATTAGGGTGGCTGTTTTCCGAACGGGAACGAGGGTCTCCCCGTCTCTGCCGGGAAATGTGGCCGTGCGGGACGCTCAGAGGCAGGGGGGCAGCTCGCCTTCCACCTCCAGCCCCCCCTGCCGGGAGAGCCCTGCAGGAATTGGGGCAGGAGCAAAGCGAAGCCCCCCCCGCTCCCCCCACCCCGCAGCGCGCCCCCGCCTCCGACCCATGAGAGTGCGCGCACAGGGCCGCTCGCTGACGTCACCAGCCCCTCCCCCAGCCATCGCGCGGCGCCCTCGCGTCACCACCGCCCCTCCCTCCTCTTCCCCTCGCCCAATAGCGAGCCGCCCTCCCCCCGCCGCGCGGCGGCGGCCAATCAGCGCGCGGGGAGCGCCGCGCCCAGGCCCCGCCCACACAGCGCTGGCGGGGCCCGCCCCCCTCCCGCGGCGGCGCAGCCCCAGTCCGCGCCGTGCCCGTGCCCGCGCCGTGCCCGTGCCCGCGCCTCGCCCCGTGCTCGCTCCCGCGCCGCTGCCGGGGCCCCGGCGCCATGGAGTGCGCGGCGGCGGGGGCCGAGTTCAACATCCTGCTGGCCACCGACTCCTACAAGGTGCGTGGGGAGCCGGGGGGGGCGGCACCGAGCGGGGGGGGAACCGTTGGGACCGTTGGAAGCGTTGCCCCCCTCCCCCCCCCCCTCGGTGGCCGTTAGCGGGGCCGGGAGCCCCTCACGGGGCGGGGGGGGCGGGTTCGGCGCCGGGGCCGGTGCCCCGAGCACGTGTGGGCCGCGGCGGGGAGAAACGAAAGCGCGGCGGCTGCGGGAGGTTTCGTATCCGGCGGGGAGCCGGGCGTGCCCTGCGGCACCGGCACCCGGCCCGCCGGGCAGCTCCTTCCCCGCTCCCCAATCCCGTCGTTTTTCAGCCCAAAACGCCGTCAGCGCGGCAGGAGGGGAGTGCGGCCCGGCCCCGGGGCTGCCCGGAGCTGACCCCGCAGCCCCTGAGCACCAGGCCTGCGGGATGCCGAGCCCGGTGCTACACACGCTGCCTCATCACCTAGAAAAAGCTAACTTTATTTTCCCTTCAGGAGCTGACTTGCAATTCAGAGAGGTGTTTGGGGCGCTAAGCGCAGCCCCAGTACCACTGCTTACTTTATTACGGTCCCTAAAAGGTTTATCCGCTCACGGGGGTGCACGTTTCTACAATTCAGGCCCCCCTGTTCACAGGAAGGTGAGCTGGAGCCTGCAGGATGCTGATAAGATCTCAGAGCATCTCCTCGAGGGCTTGTGGAGCTGCTTTCATTCAGGGCTTAACCTGGCACCGCTGCTCTTTAAGGTCCACGCTCAGTGTTCACTGTTAACCTTGGTTCAAATGTGGGAGAGCCGCTTCTCTTCCATGTTTGGGACAAATAACACCCAGTACTGTGGGCATGGGTTTAAACAGCATCTATTTTAATTCTAACGTGCCCCTGCTTCCCTTAAATTCACTGCATCTGGTCAGGGATTAGTGCTAGGGAGGAGAACTGGGATGACAGACGGCATTTACTTCAGTCTCATTTGCTGATTTGGTAACAGCCCCCAAGTTGTAGAAATCCTAAAGGAGTCAAGTAAAGGGCTGAGTTTTTTTCTAGTTCAAATTTAATTTGGATGAAGTTGTCTGTGGCGATTAGGAGCGTTTTGTATTGTATCAGAAGCAGGTGGAGTTGCCTGCTTTGCTTTGTTAGGGCCATTCAAATTGTTTATCTTCCCATGTACTTTGTTCCAAGTCTTAAAAGCTCCAATATCGTTGAACAATGCTTTTACAAGTAGCTTCTTTTATCTTGTTAGGTAACAGGAGCGAGCATCACTTACCTTCTCCCTGGGTGATACTGTCATTTCCTAATCAATGAAGCACACTTAGTGGAAGCACTTTCAACAACAATCGTGCTAAAATAGCTGGTAGTCTACAACATCAGACTTCTTACAGGAGTTACCAAGTGCTCTGATTAGCAATTAGAACAAAATTGAGAGTTGATGTTGTGTTTTTCTTCTTTTTTTCAATATTTCTGCTCTATCCGCAATCGCAGCATCTGTTTGTGCGCAGCACACAACAATCACACCGTGAGGCAGAACACGTAGCTGTGCTGGGAAGTTTGCTTGGTGATCCTGACACAGATCCGTACGAGCTAATGGTGGTGGCGAAAGCCACGTGAAAATAAACAGCTCGGGGACAAAATGTGCAGTGTCCCAACCAGCACGGCCCTAGCTCAGGCAGCTGTCCATGAGTAACAAGTTGTGGTGTCCCCGGCTCGTATCTGTCACAACTCATTAGTTTGAGGCAGGACAGTGCTGGCTCCGCTGTCCCACTTCTGTGTTGCTACAATAGAAAATTTGGGATGGCGAGAAAATTGGTGACTGGTTTAAGTGCCTATCAAAACCCAGGAACAAGTACCGTAAAGCAAAGTAATTTGGTAGGCAAAGATTTTTCCACTGACAGCTGATCCGGCCTCCTCCCTCCCAAACCGCTTTCCTGTCTGGGTGTGTGTCACAGGACATTTCATCTCAAGTCACAGACAATTATCAAACACCCAGTTTCAGTATCGTACTTAATTCTCATGTGCTCCGTTTTCCTGGATAGGAGTTTATTCCCAGCAGGTGAATTTCAGACTTCCTCCGCCCTGAACCCAGTACTCAGATTCCTCTGTGAATCAGGGCTTATGGATCTGTGCAAGTGCTCCATGATTTTGAGATAAGGTTTCAGATTGCCTAGCTTATCTCTAGCCCCAATAACAATATAAATGTTTTTATATCTGATGATTTTTTCCCTCCCTCAGTACTTTGTTGCATATTCTTAAGCTTCTCCAAGTCCCCCAGGAGTATAACTCCCCGTGTGCTGGGTATTCAATGCCATCCCCTCCAGGTCTGGGCGTGGGCATCTGGTATGGTGTGTATGTGTCTTGCTAAACAACTAAAAATGTAGGTAAAACACATTTTTTAATTCTTCGGACCACAAGACTTTGAAGAAGATGACCCATGCAGAGTTATTTGGGGAACTGCTTTGTGTTAATGCCTGATGCAGTGATGATACTTCTAGCTGTGAAGCTTTTTGCTGGTGACCCGATGTTGCTGACAAAAGCCAGCACGTGAAGTCAGGATCCTTGTTGCTAGTTTGAGAGCTGGAGGAGGGGCCATCAGCAACTTCACTCCTTGAAGTTGACAGCTCCTCATGCAAGCAAACTGCATGCTGTCTCGTTCTGTCTATACCAGGAAGTTCCTCACTCTGGTTTTTCTTCTTTTTTTTTTTCTTTTTTCCTTCTTATCAGGGGTTAATGTGTCCTAACGTTGCCCTTCCTCCCATCCGGGCCGTAACATTCCTCCCTGTGGTGCCTTTCTCATGCCCCTCTCTGGCAGGTTTGCTCCCTCATGGTGCTTCCCAGAGAAAAGTCCCGTGTCCTTCAGCTCCTCATCCATTCGGTGCTGCTGACATGCTGCCTCTCTCTCCTTTCTCTTTGATTCCCAGCGCTCTGTTCATCCCACGTTTGTTTGTTTGTGCACAGGCAACAAATCTTCCAGGGAATCCCTATCAGAGACTGTCCTGGGGGCAGCTTGGCAGAGCTGTGAGCCCAGCCTGGAGAGTGTGAGGAGCGAGGGGAAGGGCTGTTGGAGGGAGGCACGAGCCTCGTTTGCTAAAGCAGTGATAGCTTCTGTTGTTTCTACCAGTGGGCTGCCTGGCTGCTGCTTGGGATGGTTTGTAATTAAGCTGATAGCTCTAACAAGCTGTGATGCAATTACTCCATAGGAGGAGCGACTTGCTATCGGGACTGTAAATGAGATCTGTTTCTCTTTCGGGATGCTCCGAGGCAGCTTAAAGATTTTTGCTTAACTCCATACATCTTCCATGTTGAATCTTAATTATTTGTCGTTGCGAGTGACTTCTTACACTCGGCATGGATGCAGAAGAGCACTTGTGAAGCATTTCACACCAGTGTGTGTTTATTCTCAGGCTCCAGCAGGCGGCACGTGCTTTATTTAGAAGGCTGTAGGTATGCGAGGAAGAGTCATGAGTAGCCTTGAGCTTATTGGGTTTGATTAGTACTCAATGGTGGCATATTATTCTTCTTTGGGGCACATATATGTGGATATATATTTATTTTAATTGATAGGAGTTGGACTCAATGATGCTTGTGGGTCCCTTCCAACTCGGGATAAGCTATGATTCTAATTAAAATCTTCTGGTAGGGGTGCAAATGTGTTTTGTTGCCTCCTGTAATTTTGCCAGTGGAAGATAACGGAACCTTCTGGGCTGGCATTCCTTGTAGGAAGCAACCTTTGCTCTGTCAGGGGCTGTTATCTTCCAAATTTTGACAGCCATGTGGTGGTGTCCCAGCCCCCAGGTCGTCATTGCTCCGAGGGAACACTGCAACGGGACAGGATCCAGACAGTTTTTAAATGAACGGGAAGTACACCTTCACTGAGTCACTGCAGCTTTCGTTTTCAAAAAGTTAAATGTGTCTCCTTTACATTTAAGGATCAGGAAACTTGTAGCAGTATGTGAAATACTACAGAGGACTACTTAAACATGTGTGAACAGAAAACATAAGGTGTTTTGTCATCTTTGTTATGATAATCTTGGATGCAAAACACTGGAATTTGGGGAGGTAAAGAAATCTGTTGTAAAGTGTTACCTTTTTTAAACATTTTTTTTTGAGCATTTTAGAATACATTTAGTTACAGTGCTTACACTTGACCTTGTTTTTCAGATGAATGTGAATGTGGTCACTTTGAGCATCTCTTGCTGTTATGAGCAGCTTCCTCAGAAGTTTGGTTATGTGCATGTGTTCACCTTTCTTTCCATAGTACTGGCTGATCTGTTAACTATTTCTTGCTCACCTCTCATCCTCTTATTTTTTAACCTGTAAGTAAGAGATGATGGATGAACTAGAATACAGAGACATTCAGATTGGTAGAATATCAGCTTTCAGTCTCGGTCATAACCTGAATTAGTTTCTCCTTCTCATCTATAAGAGCCCCAATATTCTCACTTAAACACTTCCCTAATCTGTGTTTGCTATGCTTGTGCCACTTAAAGTCATCTGGGGTCTCTCTGAGGCCATTTTCTTATGGTAATTCGAAGTTCATATATGATCAAAATAAGAAGATTGTACTTGACTATTAGGTTTTTTGTTTTTGTTTTTATGCTTTTCTGCAAGCACCTTGCACTTAATCTACCATTGTTGGATGCCTTTTTTTTGTTAACTTCTTAAAGGTTGATTCTCCTGTGGTTGCCTTTTGTGTTCAGATAAGTTTATTGTTTAACCACACCAACTCTGGGTTTGGTTTTCATTTCTACTTTTATTTGTGGTACGTGTTCCTTATGTGACTGCTTTGGAAGCAGCAAAAGCATCCTTGTTGCATCTGATTGCTCGTCGCAGGTTTTTTTCTTCCCAAAGAGGGTCAGCAATAACTGCTGTTAGTTATGTTAGTTAGTTAGTTACCCAGTGAGGTATATTTGATAAAGCATTTCCTTTGTTCCCAATTACTGGTTCACTTCCTCCGTTGTCAGCTGTGTTTTCCATGGAGGTTATGGGCAAGCTTTGCTTTGAACCCCTCCATGGGTTGAACCCGATGGAGGGTTAGGTGAAGTACCCTTTCAATCACCGCCTCCCTCTCCCTACACGAGGTTTTCACCTGGTAATACCAGCACTCCGGCTCTTACAGGTGCTTCTTCAAAGTCTCTCCAGCAGAAATGCCTGAAGCCCCCCTGCAGTAAAGTCACCTCATTCAGCGGGTTGTATGTGGGGGCGAGGATCCCCCAAACACATCTCTGCCAGCACTAGTTAGTTCAACGAGCCATTCTGACACCTCATCCTGCAACTTTGGCTCTTCTTTTTGTCACTTAGAACAATTCTTACCTATACTGACATGGATATAGCCCATTTTGTTGTATGAACGAGGCTTGCAGAAGTGAGCAAGCCATAATTTGTGCCTTAATAACTTTCTGCAGACCCTGAAGTGACCCAGTTGAATAGCCTATCTACCAACTTCCTTCATTCCACATTCCTTCAGACTTATTTTCTCCCTGATTCTCCCTTGTTTCCCCGCGATTCTGTGTTTCTGCCTTGGTTTCAGTAGCTGGGCTGTTCCATACCTACTTTGCAATAATTTTCAACTAACCCCAGAAAATTCAAGTACCTTCGTAGCTGAGCTGGCGTTATCTTATCGCTTGTGGAGTTACAGTACAGGCCAGACCCTGCTGGTAGATCTCTGTGTTTTGTTTTCTTTGCTGCAGACGGGGCTCAGAGGCATCTTTCTGATGGTTTGTGGTATCAACGTGTTGAACGCCAGGGATAAACCACTGCTGGAGAATTTGGCCACACCTGACTCCTGTACTTACGTCAGACCTGGTTCCCCTCCTGTTCTCAAATGCTTGATGTGTATAGACTTAAACAACCTTTTTAAAGTAGTTTCACTGCAAACTCTTGTACATCAAGGCTTATAAACGCAGGCTGTTACTCCAAAGGGTTTATCATCTAGCCTACAAAAAAAAAATAATACAGCCCTTTGCCTCAGTTCTCCCTGTTTTGTTATGAGTACCTGTTAATTCATTTCTCTTAAAATGTGACTTTTAATATTGGGTGTTTTCTTGGAGTGTTTCCTCGGATGCCTGACCCAAATCTGATTTGTGCTTTATGTTCTTCTCAGATGGCTGACTAGATTTAGCTACACAGATGAAGTCCTCACAGAGGTGTTCCTTGCCCAGCATGCACCTTTGCTTGGATTAAATTTAATAAGGAGCAATCACAACTGGAGGATAGGTGCGGTCCTAGTACATAACCTTGTTGTAGATGGCTGGTTGTCAGACTTGGAGTGGACAAAACCTAAACCACAGTCTTGAACTAAGTATCAAAAGGCATTAGAAGATATTTTGGAGTTCTGGTTTTTTTTGTTGGTGGTGGTGGTGATGGTTTTTTTGTAAGGGGTCTCTTAATCCCCTACTGGGACTTTGGTTTTGCTTCTGTTAGTTTCTGTAGAAGAGGGGTTTTCTGTTGAGTTTCTAGTCACTTCTGCTTATCAAGAGCCTGTCTGTACAGGTCCAGCTTCTGTCATCCCCTACCCGAAAGCATGGGTTTACCAATGCTGTCTCAATCTGCAAGTCACATAAAACACATTTCAAATGCCACCCGTTGTCATGGATTGTTTTTTCTACTCTTAAGTAGAATACAGAGAGAATCAAAACATCTGACAACAAGGGCAGCTCTGGCAATTTTCAAAGTGTACTTTTCCTTGTGCAAGCGCGTTGTAGTCCTGTTCGTGTGGTTGGTTGTAGAGTTTGTTTTGATTTGTTTTCCACGGGCGCTCTGTCTCTTCCGTGAGTGTTCCCGTTCCCTTGGGCTTGATCCTTCCTCATATTTCATTTATTTTCTACCCCAGACATTTGACTACGTATCCAAGTGCCTGCCCAGCACTCTGGTGCATGGCTATTAATTTCCTACCTCCCAGACATCCAGAAATCCCTGCTAACAGTGAGATCTGCAGTGATGCTTATTAAGCAGATGTGCCTCCTAGGCACCTTCTGTGCCCTGCCTGGTAGCTTGCGGGCACAGCCGGGTCCAGACAACTGCCCTCTGGCTGATGGCTGCGTGCTGGAGGCGCAGGGTGACACCGTGACTTAGCACAGCAGGGACATGGAGGGTTGGGAATGGATCCAGAGAGCTGCAGCTCCTGCTGAACCCGTCGAGAACAGGGGAAATGGCTCTTGTGGATGACTTCTCACGCACTCGGAGTAAGCACTGGTGGGAAGATTTGGGCCTTTCATGCTGTGCTTGTGCCTTTAAGTACCGAGAAGTCTGTGAGATCCTTGCGGACACCCAGTGGGGGTTTTTGATTTTTGTAGCTAAAACCAATAGCTCTGTAGAGCATCAAAGAAAAGCACAAGATATTTAAGATTGCAAAGGTGAAGTTTGCTTAGATGTGAAATATCCTAATTGCCAAGGATGTGTATTTTTCACTGTCCAAACAGGTTCTAGTATGTGAAGAATAGAATTAAATGTTACACATATAACTGTTGGAAAATAAATCATCTTTCAAGTACTTGATGAAATTTAATTGATAAACTGACACTACTTTCACAAGCAATTTTTATCTTGGTTGTCATCCTTAGAGATAACTTTTCTGGAAGCTAGTGGATATACACTTTCAGGTTAAGATCTAATCCAAAGTCAGGAAAAAAAAAATCTAAACCTGTGATTTACTGTTTGAGGAACTTGAGTGCATCTTTTTTAGGTTGAAACTGCCAGCAAGGTAGTTTGATGGAGCTGTTTCCCCAGGCATGCTCCTTAAAGGATAAATTGGCCTGTTGGCTTTCCAGCTGGGTTTCAACATTCAGCTTCCAGTCTACAGCCAGAGCACTGTTTTGGGATCGTGCTTCAAAGCACAGCTAGGATGGGAAGTCCATGAGGAAAACTGCATTGAAATGCACCAGGGGAAGGTGGCACCAACTCACCGTGTGCACTGCACATCCTAAGTGAGTTTGGGGCCTGTAACCCATTGATAGAGAGAAATGTTTAGCTGGAGGAGATGCCTTGGAACAGCGAAAGCCAGAGGTGTTGTGTTTTTTTTTAAGCTGGTAGCTGAGGGTCATGCAAGTTTTCATGATAATGTAGGTGCTAACTTCAGCAACCTGCCTTTGTAACTTGGATAATTAAACTTCGTTAAAGAGACTTGATTTGGCAGTCTCATGTGGGTATAGGTTTGGTTTGTTTGTTTGTTTGTTTTTTACCTTGCTTGAACCATTGTGGATAAAACAATAACGTTGCATCTTTTTGTTCCAGATCATATTCAAAGAATTGGGGTATTGGTTTGGGGAATTGTTTGGGGGACGCTGGCTGTGTGCATTTGGAGCTGGCGCGCTCTGTCGAGTGCTTCTGAAATCATGAAGCTGTAGCATGCAAATTGGATAAAGAATGAAAATCAAGTTAACTGGAGTTCCCAAGTGATATAATCAAATGAGAAGCCCCAGCTTAAAGTCCTGTCCCTTACATGCTCACAAAAAAGAACAAATTTTTTCACGTAAGGGGATTGCGTGGGTGCCCATACTCCGGTTAGTCAGCAAGACGTGACAAACAGTGTATTGTTAGACTGCTCTGTAGTAGGTTTTTTGGATTGTTGTGTGGTTTTGTGTGGTTGTGGTTTTGTGCGTGTGGTAACGGGGTGAGCAGAACTGCCTGGGCTGGCACTGGGATTCACTTTGTTGGGAGCTCTGCCTGGAACTGGGAGCGGGCATGTTACAATTGGTGGGGTGAGGCTTTTCCTAATAGAAACCAAATCTGTCGGGCAGTTTTTGGCTTTGATTTTGATGTGATTAGCAGTAGGCATTCTCCCTTTGGAGATTCAAAAACTGTTTTTTAAATTCTTTAATAGACAATTTTATCAATACAGGTTAAGGGAAACTTTCAAATGTTTTACTTTGAAAGTGTCAGAGGTGCATTTTTTAAAAAGACGGGACAATGTTAAACTGTCCTTTTTCCAATTCAGTGTGGTGTTGGAAAGGACACTCTTTAGGATGGTTTGGAGTAAGGAGTAGCAGCAAGTATAACTCGTAGTTGAGATGATAAGTGTGGACATTTCAGAAAAATCCAGATGTATTTCATGCCTTTTTCAAGTTTTGTTCTTGTGTGTGATTTTGCTTTACTCGGCTGTAGGAACAGTTTTCTCTTACGGAGTGCATAGACTTGTTCACAGACTTTTCTTAATAATTTTAGAAAAAATGTTGATACCTCACCTCTGGGTATGCCTTAAGCTGCTTTATGCATCCTGTAATTTCAACATTCAGATTTACAATATCAAAGTTACATCACTTTGTGTGTGTGTAATATGGAATTAGAGGTTTTGCATGGGGTTTGCTTTTTACATACTAGTAGATAAGAATTTTGCAGATTTAAGTTGCTAATGTTTAAAGTACAGCTGTTTCAAACAACACATTACCCTAAGTAAATTTATGGGTAGATTTATTAATTACCAGTAGTTAATAAAAGCTGGTGTGGCTGAATCCAGTTTACCTGGATATGTTCATGTGACCAGTTTCCATGTGATATGCGCTTTCGGACTGCAACTTTTCGTGCTTCCTCTATGCCAAATGAGAACTTTGTCAGAAATTGGAAAAAAGTACAAAAGGGGAGGTACAAACCCCAAGCAGATCTCGTAACAGTATTACCAGCAGTAACAGGTTTGTAAGCTGGCTTTAACATAATCTCAGCTTGAGAAATGCACTCTGCCCGTGGATAATGGGACGCTTGGGTAGGTGCCATTGTCAGTGCCTTCTTGAGTCTCGATGGCTTTCATCTGAATTGTGTGATTATAGCCTTCAGCACTTCAACTACAAGCAGAGACCTCCACGTTGGTAGTGGAAAACAGCTCTTGGGCTTGACCAAAGCATGGTGGAGTGAAAACTGCCCGGGTAGGTAGGTCAGTGCCCAGTGCTGATCCTAAAATCCCAGCCAGTGTCCTTCCCAGTTAGTCAAAGCAGAGGGTTGAGTGCTGGCCATGAAGGCTACTGGGGAAAAAGGCCTGTTATGGAAGCAAAATAAGATAAAGGAGACAGACCTCTGAACTGAAAATTGAAGAAGTGGGAAATCCCCCAAAGACTTGCTGACTGTAGAGTGTAAACAGGGAATAGTCCAGAAGAGTTGGAGTTACCGTAAGCTTTAACATACAAAGAGCTCTGCTGCAAACCCTAATATTGCCCAATGACTTTTGATTCCTCTTTTTGCAGTGTTGTTTCAAGTACTTACTGAAGTTTTTCTTAACGTAGGTTACACACTACAAGCAATATCCACCTAACACAAGCAAAGTATATTCCTACTTCGAATGTCGTGAAAAGAAGACGGAAAATTCCAAATTAAGGAAAGTGAAATACGAAGAAACCGTTTTTTATGGCTTGCAATACATTCTGAATAAATACTTAAAAGGTAACTGACTCAAAAGTAAAACTTTACCTGAAAATAAATACCTTAATTTTTCTGAAGTCTTTCTGGAGTTGTAGAATTTTAAACAAATCCAGACTATTTTGGTGCAGTACAGGTAGTGGCAGGCATAAGATATTATTTATGTGATTCTGAAAATGAGATGACCGCCCTTGTTAAAAGGTACTGACTTCTAAATTCAGGCACCATTCTACTGTTTCTTTGTGACAATGGGTTACTAAAAACAAAGAGATGTTTGTATCCCTACTTCAGGGGGTTAAATTGAAATGAATTGAAGTGGAGCAAGACTTCATAGAACCACGCAGAGGTACACGTCACATTTTGAACATGAATTTTAGTCTATTTGCTGATTTATTTAGTGTGTAAGGCAGTAATATCAATTTCCCTTAAATTTTTGTTGCCACTCAGATTGCTGAACAAGGCAGCTACATGTGAACATGTTTTCAATATTGACAATTTTAAGAGTAACATCTGAAAAATCCATGGTGGCATTTAAGACTTCGCTTGCTTTTTTGAATTATGTGTGAATGTCATCTGTTCTGACCCAAATGCAAATTGCCTTCTGCCAGGCTTGGGAAGGACAACTTTAGCCATATAGCTTACTTGTCTTTTATCTTGAACCAGAATTCGTAAATCTCTCTGCAAGTTCTGCCAGATATTGGAATTAGACTAAAATCAAAGCGCTTGATAATCTTTTCTGTAGCAATCTGAGGATTGTTCTCTAACATTGCAAATAGAAGATTGGTCACAAAGCAGCAGCAATGATTCAAGTAATGTGGTTAGTCTGTCTGTTTGTGTCACAGAAGTGTTTAATCTGATTTTTTAAGGCCTCTCTATAGGGATTCTTTCTGGAGCAGCGCAGCTTGAGACCTGAGCTAGTCAGGTTGTGTCTTCTGTGTGCTGAGTTGCACAATTGTCACACTCCTTCAGGAAAGTCACAGATAAACAAAACCCTTGACAGGTTATTAACCATCATAAAATAGAAAGCTGAAACTTTTCTTGAGTCACCTGCTGACCACAGTTCCCTTAGCATCCTAATCTATGTAATAAGTTAAATTTGATTTGAGCATAGCTGATTTACTGCACTTGACATGTTTCCTGTGTTGTTATTTTTTTGAGGCAAAGTAACTTTTCTGTGTCTGAACCTATTTGTTATTATTTCCTAATCTTTAATTTGTTTCTGGAACCACAGGTAAAGTGGTAACCAAAGAGAAAATCAAGGAAGCCAAAGAAGTGTATAGGGAGCACTTTCAAGACGATGTCTTCAATGAAAAGGGATGGAACTATATTCTGGAGGTAAAAACTTATGGAAATAATGCAAGGTCATCCTGAAGGATTTATGTATAAACTGTAAAATAAATTTCACAGTCTCTTCTTTAAATCAAGATATTTTAACCGTAATACCAAAGTGTGGGTAAATTTAGCTTTTTCATACAGTGTACAGGGAGTAGAAGCAGTCAGAGAATAATCATATAATTGCAAGTCCATGGAGGAAAAACAATTTTCATCCTTTTGGATGCCAAATACGGCTTTGCAGGTAATAAGGATTTATGGCTGCTGTCAGCCAGTTAGAATAAGTGGGGGCTTATTGGCAAGTCTCCATTTATAATATAGTGCTTAGTGGTTGGTTGCATCATTTATATTGCTTTCTGTAACTAATCATAACCATTTTTATTCCAATGCAGGAAGCATTACAACTTCTTGTATGTGTAAATAGTTCCAGAAAATGTATTTTGTTCAATTGTTTCCTAAATTTTCCAGAGATACTTAAGTTGAACTTCATTATGAAATACAAGGCTTGAACATTTGACACGCAAATCTTCCCAAGTCTTTCCTCAATTTATCCTCTTTCCCTTTTGTTTAAAATGTAGCAGTCTTCAAGTAATTGCAAATATCTCTTCTGTGTAAAGCCAGCAGATTCAGAGTAGTAACACTCTTCAGAGTTGTTCTAATTTCTGCTGGTGAATTAAATACCAGGTTTCATTGTGGATTCTTATGAATGGCATTTGACGCTTGAAAACACAATTTTTAGCCTTTTGCATTTATTTTCACATGGATACCCTGACTGGATGTATTTTTGGTGGCATCTGTGAATATATCTGGATGTCATCTTGCAATAAGGGTGAGCCATAAGGAGTGCAAAACAGAAAAGTGAATTTAAGTGTTGAAAATGGCAGCGAGGTAAATAACATTGTTCTCTAAGAGGGACTTAGATGTTTGTAGAGCACTTGTATCCACTTGAAACAACTACAACTGTGAATTAAAGACATATTTTTAAGTTATGTTATAGATTGTGGGCTACTCTAATCTGTATTTAATCTTGACCCCTCTTGGGCTAAACTAAATTAATACCTTGTTAATGCTGCATGTCTGTCCACACTGAGTTTTGATATGGTTTAACTAAACCTGTTTCAATGGCTTATTCAAAATAGCCTTCCCAAGTACCCTCTGTGTACTTTATTCCTTGTGTTCTTTATTCCTTGGTCAGATTTTCTTGCTAAAACAGTACATATATAAAAACAAATATAATTTCCATTTTGTTCTTAGATGCTAGTGGCGCTCAAAGTGGAATAGCTTGTTCCCTTTGGGTGCTTGTCTGCCCTTATGAGCACCCAGAGGTGTTCTATCCCTCTCTACTACTGCCTGCTCTCTTTGACTCTGTTAACTAGTATGTTGTGTTAGGTAAAGTGGAGGGAGCAATGGCTGTATGAGTGACATGCCAAAATGAATTTGAAATGTATGTACGTGAACTTGTACAGAGTAAATGAAGAAGTAAATACCTATAGAATGGAGGGAGTGGAAAGGAGGAATGGGATTCCTGTGGAATGAGGGGATGGGGTAGAGGCTGGAAGCAAACAGGAGCTGGTGAGGAGCATTAGAGATGTAAGCCCTGAACATATGGAGTTGATCTGGGCTAAAAAGGATATAAATGATGATTTTTGCCTGAAATGCTTACCAGACACACTCTGCGTACATTCAGGAGATACCTCATTACAGAAAGAAGCTGACTCTACCTGAAAATTGTGAAAGATGCTATAGCATTATGGTGAATTACAGTATTTTGATGAATGGTGCTATAGTGGTATGACACGACCCTGTTGCTTTTTCCGTGGACAAAATGAACACCTTTAGCAACTTTTAAATCTGTTTTGTTTTTCCACCAAGTTTACTTCTGATTGAATCAGTAATACATAATTTTGAGCCTTTTTGAAGGCTTCATTGTCCTTTATTAAACCAGAACTGTTATCTCCAAATTTGACAACTAAACCCTGTGTGGTATGTAAACACTACTTGCTTCAGTGTCTTACACTTCAGAAGAAACCTTTTAACTGTAGTATAGAAAAGATCTTCGTTGAGTTTTGGGCACTGGTAACAATTTTTGTTACCTTTAAAGAAGTAATATCACGCGAAGATTTCTGTCAAAAAGTATTGACGTGCAAAATGTTTTAAGTATTGTCAGTTTAGCTTGCAAAGTTATAATTACTGTTTTAGAACTACTGTTTGCAACTTACTCTTTTGCAGAAGGCATACTCCACAAAATACTCTTTCAGGGATGAAAGACTGAATTTGACAGAAGAATGACACTTCGAGATTGGATTTCATGTGTAGTGAATAGTTGAGATGACAAAATATTCTTTATGATAGATGCTAAATAGATCCTACTCTAATAAATTAACAAAGCACGCTTCTAGACCAAGCAAAACTAGCGATTTTTGTTTAAGATCTACATAATAGCTAAACAGTTGGGATTTTCTGCTTTCTTCATGTGAAAATCGCATAGCAGATATTTCTTGTTCTGTGAATAGAGCATATTTCTTTTTATTGACTATTTAAGCTTTTATGCATCAAGGAACGAAAGTGATAACCAGAATTTGGATTGATAAAGATACTCTATATAATTTATTTTTTGGGTTATGGAGTTTTACTCCTTTTTGATAAATGCGTTTTTCTTACTCATTTGGGTTGGTCAGTATATAAACAAACTGAATTATTTTTAAGGTCGAAAGAAAAAAATAAAAAGCTTTATCAATGAACTCACAGACTGACTTTTATCCACTGCAGTTAAGTATGAGAAGTAGGTTCCAACCTTCTGTTACCTAATAATATTGCTGTTTCTCACACAGAAATATGATGGCCATCTTCCTATTGAAATAAAAGCGGTTCCTGAGGGCTCTGTCATTCCCAGAGGAAATGTTCTCTTCACAGTAGAAAACACAGATCCAGAATGCTACTGGCTCACAAATTGGATTGAGGTCAGTTTTGGAAGGCTAGTATGTTTTTTCTAAATAAATATTAACACACTTAATTTAAGGGTTGAATCCCTTAATAGCTTAAAGAGATTCTCTGGCTGCTTTCATCTTCTGCTTTAAGTAAGCCTGGATTCTTTCTTTAGTGCTCTTACCTTTTCCCACTACCTGGCAAGTGACTGTAATAGTTTTTACAGGAAATCCACAGCAGTACTTTTATTAATGAGGAAAAGAGGAGGAAGGGAGATAAATGTCTGTAGCTTGGGAGCAATAAGTCCCAAGATGGCCAGTACTTACCTGCCTTATAAAGGTATTATAAAGGCAAATTACTTTAACCTAAAGCAAATTGTTGGAGCCATCAGTACTTCCTGAATGGGTGATGAAAATAAATAGCCCTTTTCGAACCTGATTAAATACCAAGTGAGGATTTTGGAATCCTAAGCAAACTTGCACCTAATAATGTGTTGGGTTTTATTTTAGACTATTCTTGTTCAGTCATGGTATCCAATCACAGTAGCTACGAATTCTAGAGAGCAGAAAAAGATTTTGGCCAAGTATTTGCTGGAGACTTCTGGCAGCTTAGAAGGACTGGAATATAAACTGCATGACTTCGGCTACAGAGGAGTTTCTTCACAAGAGGTAATGCTACTTTTCTAGTAATTGGAGAAGCCTGATCCTTCTTAACTATAAGGGATAGCAGCATGTATTTGTTAACAGTTACATCTATGTGCAGCAGTGAAATTGTGAATACACAGAGCACTGCATTTGGGCTTATGTGGAGTGGGTAAATCTGGGTGGGTGGGTGTGTCTGAGCTGTGTCTGACTGCTAGGCTGGGAGAGCTTTCTTCGATGTAGAAACCGTCTTTCCTGTGTAAATGCATTAAGAGTGTATTGGTGAAACAGGAACTGAGTAAAAGTTTTGTTTCAATCTAGTGCTAGCCAGTAACTGGTTTTAGGCTTCTATATTTGGGCTGGCGACTGAGAGCTGCATCTTTTTCAGACTGCAGGAATAGGAGCGTCAGCTCATTTGGTGAACTTCAAAGGAACAGACACTGTAGCTGGAATTGCATTAATTAAAAAGTACTATGGAACAAAAGATCCGGTTCCAGGGTATTCTGTTCCAGCTGCTGAACACAGGTAAGATTTTTGGCTATCAAAACTTTTTTTTTTTTTTAAATAGAAAAGTTACATGTTGTTAAACTTACTCATCTTTGTATTCAGAGTTTTTTCACTTAAAAGGATGAGGCAGGCTTAAACTGTTTCATTTATACCACACAGTATTAGCCATGACTGACCCAGCTATAATGGCTAAAGTTCGATACTGATGTCTTCTGCATGTTCTAGGGGCACAGCAATGGTATGTTTTTTTTAAACTCAAAATGTTTTTTTTTAACTCAAAATGTTTTTTTAAAATGTTTTTAACTATAAACTTCTTAACACAGTCTAAGTAAAGTAGGAGTTGAACTCAATGATCATTGTGGCTCCCTTCCAATCAGGATATTCAGTGATTCTGTGATTCAACATGTAGATGATTTTTAGAATGGACTTGGGGGCTTACAGGCAAAAAAAAGTAGTTACTGAGGATTCATGTTATGAACTTTAAATTTGTTCTAAACATAAAATAGTAGCATGAAAAATTGTATAAGATGCACCTTTAGGCTTTCACAGATCATGTTCTCCCTCCAAAAGAAGCTGTTCTAAAGCTTCCTATCAGCGTAACTAATTCAGCCAATGGATCCTTAATCTCGCACTGAGTTGTTCACAAGCTTGAGAGTAAGGAACTGGTCTCAAACAGGTAATTGAGATGAAGAAAGAGCTCTTGGTGTTGAGATAGGAATCATGTACAAGGTCAGGAGTGAGGGCAAACCTTTGGATTTCACTTGTGTGTGTCTTTGCATACTGAAATGAACACAATATAAAGGAAGGGCCAGTTGTGTTTTTCTCCTAGCAAGTACAAATGTAGTTCTTTTTAATAGGGTTATTTTCAGTCAGAATTGTAAGATAGATAACACAAGTTCAAGTGATTAGTTCTAACGTGATTATCTTTGAAGGTACATTACTTCATATAATTTTCTGGACCATTGCAATAGTGCTGTTCTAAAACTGCTGCTTGATCAGTAGATATAACAAAATTTGTCTGACTCATCTCTGATTAGCTTAATACTACAGTTAAATCAAAAAATGATTAATAAAGTGACTATAAAATCCTTTGTAATGAAAGGAAACATGTGGAAGCATCTTTTGTACAGCAAGTTGAAGTGGTAGTATGAGAGCAGGCAGATCAAGTGTGTTAGTTTGTATTGCCAAATAGAGACTGCAGTAACTCTTTTCAAGCTAGAACAACAGAAGAGTCTTGTGCAAGAGACCCAAATTGTTCCAAAATTGTTCTGCTGTTCCACAACTTCCAGGGTAAAGTGTTGTGTGTGTAGTGTTCACTTCTGGCACACCACCAGGGTGGTTCCTGTAACTGCCCCAACCTCCTGGAAGAGAATTTTTTGTCTCTTCATTACCATGATCCAGGGCTCGTGTACACAGAAGTTAGTGCTAGTATTTTATGGTACAAATTCAATGCACACTAGCTCTTACTGCACACCTACACTTGGTATGCGTGCATTTAGTGTTCACACACAAGTTATTGATGAAAGTTATGTCTGCTGCTCTACAACAGCCACATACAGGCAGCTGCTGCAGATCAGCTGGCATTGAGTAACCTAGTACCTCTCAGAGCAACTCTGTTTGATATGCTTGCCTGTGCCCTTGTACCAAGGATAATGCTCTGAGATTCCTGTAGAAGAACCTTTGTATCAGTGAGCTTAATGGCTTTAAATTGTTATACAAAAAAGGCAAATAAATTGTTTCTGTTTAAGTTTTTTTCTAATTTATGCTGCTAGTTCTCAACTTCCCTTTTTATAGTCTGAGGTTGCCAGAGCAGATGGTCTGTTCTTGTATTTGTAGTTCCCTAATTGTCTGAATGTCAAATTTAAGAGAAACTCTAACAAAAGTTTTTTTTTTTTTTTTTTAAAAAAAAAAAAAAGTAATGTGAAAGAAGCTTCATGCGTCCAGTGTTTGTTTGAGTTGCAAAGATGAATCCAGGTTGCTGTTAATGCATTTACTATCAGTGTAGCACAGAGCTCATAAAAATATAGTTTGTGCTCTCCTGTAATCACATTGCCTATCGTTATCTTGAATTATTTCATGTAGAAAGTACAGGATATGTGATTTAATGCAAATGCTCCTCTAATATGTATTTTTCAATTGACTTCACAGTACCATAACGGCTTGGGGGAAGGATCACGAAAAAGATGCTTTTGAACACATAGTAACACAGTTTTCTTCAGTGCCTGTATCTGTGGTTAGCGACAGCTACGACATTTACAATGCTTGTGAAAAAATATGGGGTGATGACTTAAGGCATATAATTGAAGCCCGAAGTCCAGAGGCACCGCTTATTATTAGACCAGATTCTGGGAATCCTCTTGACACTGTTTTAAAGGTAATGTTTTCTTAAAGTCATTCGTATACGTGATTGGGAAGGACAATTTTTTGTTTTGTAATGGCAGGCTAGTAAACATAGGAAAAAAATATTCTAACTTAGTATGTTTATTATGCTTTGGATGTTTTTTTATCTATGAAAAATCTAAATGTTTACCTTATTTAAATGTAGATATGGCAACTGTTTTGCAATCTGAATGGTTTTATTGTTTACTTCAAAATCATTCTTGCATACCGTTCCTTGAAGCCTTTACAAGAGTTACCAGTTTTGATGGACTAATGATGCTGGACTGATTCTATAAAGAAGTCTTTCATCACTTAGTAACAAATAAAAGGGAGAAAAAACTTGAGTATTGATAAATGCTAGGCAAATAAGACATTTTACCTCCAAGATTAGGTATCTTGGAGTCCTGTATTAACGTAATTTTGCTATTTTATGCTACAAATACATATTTACTGCTCTTCTCCCTTTTGTAACACATCCGTTTAAGTCAGTGACGTATGACCTTTAAGTTGAAAACTATTTCTTGCCTTCTAGCTGTAGAGAGAGAATGATGATTGTTGCGGTTTTACAACAAAAGTTGTTGTTACCTTCTGAATTTGAGGAGCTCTCAATACTGTTTTAATAAGAAAGTAGGGGAGATTTTAGGTATGTTGGTAGTCTATCAGATCCATATAGCTTTTAACACTTTTTTTTTTTTCTTCCTTTGGGGCAAATGACATAACAAATAGGAACTTTGAATAATCTTTCTCAGAGCTGATAAGAAAAATCCCATCTGGAGAGTTTAATTTTAATTATTGATGGCTAACAGAATCTTAGAAAACTGAAAGCCTCATTCACTATCTTAATGGAGGTCAAAGGAAGAGCAGAATATTCAGCTGACTCATGAATAGCAATAAATGACACAACTGAAGAGAGAAAGGAGGGCAGCATGGATCTGATAGCTTTTGGGTACAAGTGCATAAAGGCTACATATTCTGTGACTGATTTAATCTAACAGCTTTTGCTACAATGGCTGGCATGCTTTTTGTTTGTGTACCTACAGGGATATATTTAGAGCAGGATACATGGGCATACTTATGAATTTGTGCTTGGGTTTTTTTTTTTGGTTGGTTGGTTGGTTTGTTATGGTTTGTTTTTAGCATGAATCAAATGTGGAAATCGGTTTCTTTACTGGAATGGCAGATTTTTATTTTTATTTTGAGCTATTTGCCTTCTCCTTCCCATAGGTCTTGGAGATCTTAGGGAAGAAGTTTCCCATTACAGAGAACTCTAAAGGCTACAAACTGCTGCCACCCTATCTCAGAGTCATTCAAGGGGATGGTGTGGATATCAACACGTTGCAAGAGGTAGGAGATCCTGTTCGTGTATAAGGGTGACACTGGTTATATTGCTGTTTAATCTGGAATCTCTTATGACTAGTCAGGTGTTGCAGCTTCTGTACTGACCCCACCCTGCCCTTCATCCTAGACACTGGCAGTGATATCCTAACGCATAAAACACATTCATTAAAAGCCCACAGGGAGTTATTAAGATGCATAAAAAACTAAGAGGCATATCCTAATCTTACTGTCGTAACTGTTCTACTCCCACTGTCTCTCCCTTTGTTTGGTTTTATCCTGCTTGTCAAGCCTAATTCAAATCAAAACCTGGCAGTGTTTGGTCCTTTCATTGATACCTAAAGCACACTGCATGGCTGCTGTGCTGTAGCAATAGTAGTAATTAACTGGTTTAGCTCATCAGTTACGTATGCTCTGAAGAGTGCTTGCACTCAAATTTTGAAGGTGTGTTTTGTGAAGGTGACCGTTTAAAAATGAACATAATGGAGGTAAGGAGTCTACTGATTCAGCAACTAATGGAATAAAGGTTGGTGAAAGCCTCAGAAATTGTGAATTACAGGTCTGTGGTCTGAATCAAATTGGACTATGTTGCACCACTGAGTATGGTAAATACACAAATTCTTAGTAATAATATAAAAAGGGCAATTTCAGTAAGATCAAAAAAAAAATATGGTTCTTCAGTGGATGCTGTGTGCTAGAAACTAGTTACAGATTGACCACTGTTGGCTAGATAGAGATACTAATATAATGCAGTTATAAAGGTATAGGCTGCAGCTGCAGATGATGAGGGGGAGGAGGACTTGATTTTATCAGGCTTGTCCTGGGTCCTTCATCATTAACCGTATTGGAGTTCCAAACCAGAAATAAGTTGGATAAACTTAAGATGAATTTCACTGGATTTTATTGAACCTTGTCCTAGCTTCCGAGGCTGGCACACCTTTAGAGTCTTCTTAACAAAGTTGACTTTTGCTGCTTCTCAAGTTAGGTAAGAGAGGATAGCTTATTTTCTAACTGGCGTGAAACTATCTGCATATTTAACGTGGGCACATCATGTTAAGCTCAACCACAGAATTCCAAAGATGTTTGTCACTCAGATCCTTAGAGAGCAGTTAATACTGACATTGTTTCCTGATGTGCCAGCAGTACGCACCTTAGTTTTGTTCCTATAGCCTTTGAAGCAAATTTGTTTTCTTCCTGTGGCTTCTTGAGAATAATTTGTGCTAATAAGCTTAATGAAACACAAGCATGAGAGGTTAATAACTAGAAAGGAAGTCTTATGGTTAGGTACTAAGGGAAGAGACTTATTAATAACTTCTCAATGACTGTTAAACAGGATTTAAGCATGACTTGATGCCTGTGTTAGGCAAAATATGTATTTGTAGAGATTTTCCTGAGTCTGTGACAGGAAAAAAATGGGAACATTAATCCTTTTCTGTAAGGAACTCAAAAACTTCACTCTGTAGGTTACACCTGGCAAAATTTGTAGAGGCAAGCTCATGTAGTATTGATTGTACTCAAACGGCGGGCCACAAAGATACTGAAGGGAGCAGAGCACCTCTCCTATGAGGAGAAGCTGAGAGAGCTGGGATTGTTCAGCCTGCAGAAGAGGAAGGATAAATACCTTAAGGGAGAGGACAAAGAGGATGAAGCCAGACTGTTTTTGATGGTGGCCAGTGCCAGGACAAGAAGCAATGGGCACAAACTGAAACAAAAGAGGTGCTGCCAAAACATCAGGCAGTACTTTTGTGCTGTTTGTGTGACTGAGCACTGGCACAGGCTGCCCAGGGAGGTTGTGGAGTCTCCTCCTTGGAAATCTTCCAAAGCTGCCTGGACATGATGTAGTCCTGGGCAACCTGCTCCAGGGCAAGCAGGGGGTTGGTCCAGGTGGCCTCCAGAGGTCCCTTCCACCTCAGCCATTCTGTGGAAATGACAAAACTATTGTTCAAGTATTTATGTTAGAGGATAAAACGCACTCCTCTCCAAGCTCTAAACAGAGCAGGAAATTAATTCTGTTAGCTAATGGGAGAGGATAAGAGGCAGAAGGAGAAGTTCTTTGTTCAGATGATCTGCCTGTTTGTGTATCTTTCTCAATCAAACTGTGGCTGATTATGAGGAAAAGTCTTATCTGGAATATATAGAAGAGGGTTGAGGATTCGGCTCCTCAAGGCTTACGGAGTTGACAGAACTCATTGCTGCTTAGTGGCTGCCTTCTCATCCTTTCCTGATTCTGTAATCTTGCTCTGCACCTCATGTCAGCTCTGGTCATTAAACTGCCGAACATTAAACAAATTTAGCCCACAAATGTAGCAGCAAATGAACTTGGCCAAAACCAATTTTCTTTTGTTTTAATGAACAACATTGACTCATGAAAGGGGCCAGTAACCACCAGTACAACAAAAGAGTAAAACCAAACTGTTGTCTTGAGTTGGGGGAAGCAGAAAAGGAGGAAAGAGACACTTCTCATTTGGCAGCAACAAGTATTTTTGGAGCAAAAAGGCCACGAGCTTGCAGCCTAATTTTGGTCATGTTTAAGATGTTGTGGATTTCTTTCCTTTTATGTCAGCAAAACCCAAGTTTCTTCATTCTTTTCATAAAGGAGTTTACATGAACAAATCTGAATGCATTGGCGTGGCTATATGTTTAAAACCTATGCAAGTGATTGTTCTAATTACTTCTTATCAGCCTTAGATTGACCTGTTGGTATGGATCAGGTGAAAGGTAATTGGTACAATAGGAAAACATAGAATGAGCAATGACAAAGAGTCTCATTTAAATATCAGACCTAGCTGAAAGAAAAATACAGAAAACAGAGTGTAAACTGGATTTTAAAATTCTTTGTTTTAATAGGGATTGCTGGTAGAACAGGTAAGGAACCTTTTCTGACTTTCTTCTAGCATTTTCACTTTTAAAAATCATTCCAATCTGCTAACTCCACAATATACTACACTTTCAAAGGATTTTCTTTGAACATTCAATTTCCAGATGTCTTTAAATGGTTATAAAGAAAAACAAATCCTCTAACCTGGAGTCACAATTGATGTATTAGTCATGCTCATAGTGGTTAGGGCAAGCTAGTCAAAACCCTGTCACTGAAGCTGCTCTCTGTATAAATTTGGGAGTGTGAGACAATGAGTTGTTCTGCATTGTTTTTCTTCTGGAGGATTTAGTTGTTTGGGATCTCCTGCTTTTCTTCTTCCCCATTACTGCTGCTGTTTGCCATCTCTTCTCCATATCTGAGGAAGCTGTAATCTGGGGCGCTGCCATGGGTCACTGGTAGAAGTCAGGACTGTCTTTCAACTTAGTTTAGATTTCCCTTCCCTTCTGCCCCTCGCTGGCCAAAGATCAGTCTGACTAAGGAAATTCCTTGATAGAGAATAGAAAGATGGAAGCAAGTTCTTCACCCGGGGTAAGTAAGAAGTTGTACCTGTAGTATGAGATGAACAAACTCTCTAAATTAGAGCAGGATTTCCATCTGAAAGAGGGATCCCATTTCTTATCTAGGCAAAGGGGCTGAGCGGCCACGTCCCAGCTGTGTTATACTTGTACCCGTAGAATATGTAATCCTCCAAGTATTGAAGAATGTGAAATCTAAGCATGGGCACAGGGTATTGTTTATACCACATAGTTTTCCTAAATCTTGCAGACATATTCAAGTGAATTCGGTGTCAGACCTGTCTATAAAACTGGATAAGTTGTGGGGCAGAATATATTGGCTCAGGCTTGGCCAACAGTTTACCTGACTTCAGGCTTGGTCAGTGTCTGGACAGAACTTGCTCAGAATCCAGGTGGAGCTTACCAACACCTCCCTTTTCAAAAGACAGTGTAGATAAGCAGAGCCATGTCCGGGAGTCAAGGCTAGCTTCTTTCTGTCTTATTGGGTCTCATAGTTGAAAGGGTATTCAAAATCCCTTTTTTTACCCTTCCTTTATCACATTCAGTAACTTCTGAGGTGCTTAAGGGAGAATCGCGTTTGCACCGTGATGATACTAAATCCCTTATCCTCCATGGATACCCGTTTTAAAACTGCTTCCAGAGCTTAATCACCTGAAAACATACCTTCCTTTTGTAGAAGGTCACTGTCTGAAAGGGTGGAATGGCTACTATAAAAATCCACAGGATTTTCACGTAATGAGGCAGTCTTTGTTCAGGACATAGTCCTGAAACCCAAGGGTTTCCCTAAGCAAGAGTCACAGAGGTGGAGCCAGTGATTGCTTTTGCTTGGTTTCTTCGATAAGGCTGAGTAAGTAGTTACTCAGGGATGAGGAAGACGCACTGATGGTATCTCTACTGGGAAAATCTGCTAAAAATCTAGTGGGAAATTGTTCGAGGTGTACCCTCAAATTATGGCTCTGCAGGCCACCTGTACCCTCAAATTACGGCTCTGCAGGCCACCTTTCGTGTTGGCTGATTTCTGTCAGGCATTCAGACTTTGAGAGTATCCTTGAGACAGGCAGTCTACATGTGACTAAATGGATAAATAAAAAGAAAACTACTATATATTTTTGTTTACATTAACTACCCATTTACCATTGTCTGAAATTGGAGAGGTCTTTTTTTTTTTTTTTTTTCCCTCCGTATAAAAGTTTGATTTTGCCTTAGCTGTCCTTTGAAGAAATGACTTCACATCAGTAACTCCTAGAACAGTCGTGTTAAGTGCTACCATAGTGTTTTCCTTTGCAGGAGGACAAAAAAGATTACCCCATTTCACATGACACTGATTTCTGAAAGTCTGCACTGTTCCATGTGGATTGTGTGCTTCCATTCTGCTCCTCACCTTCCTTTTTCTGGATGGATGGGATTTTGCTATTTCACCTCCTCTAAAGTTTTCTCACCCACTTTTGTTATTGAAATATTTAGGAGATGGGAGTTCAAACACTCTTATTGGGGTCAAAGCCACCTTTTCAGTCTGCAATAGGGATAACAGGTCAGGGAAACAAATCTTGCTTGCTTATGAGCATGACTAAGCTAGCACCCATGACTCCAAGCTAGAGGATGCTATGTTTGTGTGGATAGTGTGGTGAGGAGGATGGGAATGCTGTAGTAAGTTTTAAATTGACTGTTGATACCTGTGCAGTTCATGTTAATCTGTATCTGCTTGAGAAGATGCCAAGGCAAACATTTTAAGCAACTTTATGTATTTCCATTTCCCATCCTCTAAATTGCCAATCTTAATTCTAGACGTGATATTTTTTCAGAACTGCTCTGCTGAAGTCATTGGTCAAAGCGGGTAATATCTTTCTGGAGTTGATGAGCAAGATGATTGCTTTGTTTGAGGACACAAGCTATGCTTTGAGGACTGCCCATATTTCTGAAAAATCAGAAGGCTCTGAAATAACTCCCACGAAGTCTTTTGTTTTCTCTAATTGTCTGGGCATTGTATTGCTGTGCTACCCTAGTTTGGAAAGGATATGTGCCAGCATTGTAATAGTTTTTCAGCAAAAACTTTCTATAATTATCCTGTGCTGTAATTGCAATGAAAAACGCAAACAGTATGCCAAGTATTGGCAGCCTTGTTACATATATCTCCTGGAAACTGAATGTTAGTTGGTTTAATTGTCTGTAAAAGCATCTTGTTTAAGTAGTAGTATATTTTATGGAAAAAAATGGCATGGTCTAAAAGCATGTTCCATCATAGTTTTCTTTTTATTATTAGATTGTGGAAGGAATGAAGAAGAATAAATGGAGTATTGAGAATATCGCCTTTGGATCTGGCGGAGCGTTGTTGCAGAAACTAACCAGAGATCTCTTAAACTGTTCCTTCAAATGTAGCTACGTGGTGACCAATGGTCTTGGGGTATGTCTCTTACTACATCTGCCATTATGCTGTCAGTAGAGGCCTCTTGAAAACTGTTTCATGTTTCCTGTTACATTACCACCGTCTGCATAAGGTACACAAGTCTGACAAAGCCCGATGTTCCTTTCATTTTAGGTAAATGTCTTCAAGGATCCAGTAGCCGATCCAAACAAACGGTCAAAGAAAGGCCGACTGTCTTTGCATAGGACACCTGCTGGAGATTATGTGACACTTGAAGAAGGCAAGGGAGATCTTGAAGAGTATGGACAGGTATGAATTGTCAAGATTTATTACATCATTCCTCATGCAAAAGTTGACTGACAGAAAACAGGTTGTAACTTAATTTCACACCTTGTTTCCAATTGTCTTTTTGTTCATCTCCTGTCTCACTACTTCAGAAGTGTCCCCAGTGCCAAATTCAGTAACAGTAGAGTGCTAGGATGTTAGTAGAATGTTCTGGCTTGAAAACTAGTTCACTCTATTTTGTTTGTGTTTGGAAACAAGAGACTGATGCTTCTTTTTCACAAAACTAGTGTCTCACAATGTAGCAGGACATAAAAACTATTAGAGTGCCCAAAGGAGAGCAACAAAAATGGTTAAAGATCTAGAGGGCAAGATGTACAAGGAGCAGCTGAGGTCCCTTGGTTTGCTCAGCCCAGAGCAGAGCAGGCTGAGGGGAGGCCTCATGGCGGCCTGCAGCTCCCTCACGAGGGGAGCGGAGGGGCAGGCGCTGAGCTCTGCTCTCTGGGGACACTGACAGGACCCGAGGGAACGGCATGGAGCTGGGACAGGGGAGGGTCAGGCTGGGGGTTAGGGAAAGGGTCTGCACCCAGAGGGTGGTCGGGCACTGGGACAGGCTGCCCAGGGCAGTGGGCATGGCATCGAGCCTGACAGAGTTCAAGACGTGTTTGGATAATGCTCTCAGACACGACGCTTGGTCTGATTTTTGGGTGGTCCTTTGTGAAGCTGGGAGTTGGACCCTTGTGAGTCCCTTTCTACTTGGAATATTCTATGAGAAAATGTTAACAAAGTACTTTTGTATGAGTCATATATTTGAATAGTAGCTTGAGGAGGAGGGAGGTGGACAGGCTTAACTAAACCTGTTTCTACTTTCGCATTGAGATTTGTAAATAGTTCCTTCAGGTGTTAATGCTCTACCTGGAGTAGTTTCAAGATGCAAATTAGTCTACAAAGTCTGTTCCCTTGTTAAGTCTTTACAATCACAAAATTAAGTGCTATTTCAGTAAAATAAGTGCAATCTTTAGGCCAATCTCAGCTTTTCAGATGGAGATCTGAAGTATTCAGTGAACTGGCAACAGAATGCTTAACTGTATGTTGAGTCTCTTCCTGAATTAAGAGTATTGAAAGTAAACACATTATCAAATTGCACTTCAGTCATTAAAAGCTGGAAAATTGAGTTTTCTGGTACGTACAAGGACATTTCTGTGCTACAAGGCAGAGGGATGTTTCCAGGCATGCTGTTTAAGCATAAAAGTGAGATCTCTGAGAAATTTAAACATAGAAGACAAACAGTTATGTACTCTGTAGATAACGTGCTCATGATATAAAGACCTAAGAACAAAAAAAAAAGACTCCAACTGGGAGTGTAATAATAGGACGAGGCATAACCACTTTAAACAGAAAGAGGGTAGATTTAGATTAGATATAAGGAAGAAATCCTATACTATGAGGGTGGTAAGACGCTAAAACAAGTTGCCCAGAGAAGCTGTGGATGCCCCAACCCTGTAAGCGTCCAAGGCCAGGCTGGGTGGGGCTTTGGGCAACCTGGTCTGGTGGGAGGTGTCCCTGCCCCTGGCAGGGGGTTGGAACTGGGTGATCCTTAAGGTCCCATCCAACCCAAACCATTCTGTGTACTTTCAGAGTTCTGTATACACATATGCATGTATCTGTTTGTGATGCACATTCATGTATATGTATTTATAAATATATATGTGGGGGGGGTATATGTACACACAAATGGGAGTTGATGGTAAGAAGGTCTTCCAAACAACTCAGTCACATCATTTGGGATCTGAATTAGCTTGATGTGTGGTCCCTTCATTTTTGACAGGGGAAAGAATTTATAAAGTAGTTTTCTGTAATGGGATGTTAGACGAGGTTGTATATGTGGTACAGGTTCTTTGGAACTCTGGGAAATGGTGAGGAGGTGTGTTCCTTTGTGGGCCCCGATTCCCTATTGCCATGGGTTAATAGTCAATATGTCAGCAGGCAAAGCAGCTGTCCAACATTGCTTTTGTGCTAACTTTTCTGTGCAAAGCTATGTTTATTGCCCTTTCACTGTGCTAGTTGTGAGCACTTCTTGATGCATTTTTATAGATTTTCCTAAGAGTCCACTTTGCATAAAAAAGAGTTGTGGTGTTTTTTTTTTTTTCCATAATTGGTGTAGAGAAAATTAAGATTTAATCTAAACTTCTGTAATTGAATTGTACTTAAAATTTAGTTGGTTGTCTCCTTTCCGACTAGCTGGTCTAGTGGGATATATTTAGCGTATGGATTTTTTTGTCTTTGGCTTCATGTGGACAACTTACTTCAGGGACTTCTCAGCACAAAACTTCTGTCTGTGCACAAGATGGACTAAATCGTTTCTTCTGTCTCACTTTTAGGGAAAGGTAACAGACAGCTGAAAAGATATAGTATATTGACAGTCAAAAGCTCTCGTTTCATCAATCTGGCTTTTAAGTTTATATGTAGCTTGTGTAATCTGTGTTGTTTGTTCATTGGCAAACGAATCTTGCTAAAACAGTGGTGTTTCTTGCAGGACCTCCTTCATACAGTATTTAAGAACGGAAAGGTAACGAAGTCATATTCATTTGATGAAGTAAGACAAAATGCCAGGCTGAAGAACAGTGAACTAGAAATGGCGTCTCACTAAGTTTCATTCCTTGTCCGTGTATGTGTGTGTAACAAGTATGTACTGCATAGCTACTGGGTTTACTGTACAGATTTGTGTGTTTGTGTTTTATGACATTGTAGCCAAATTATTTGTTGGTTTATGGACATACTGCCCTATCTTTTGCCAGTCTTTAGAAAAGATGAAATCAGGAAATGGTACTTACAATGTAAAACATATTTAATGCTAAAGTGTGCTTTTTAGGGCCCTTTGCCAGTAGTGACTCAATCTGGTATTGATCTTTTCACAAATGAGACAGAGCTGAGAAACTTTTTTATATATAACAGAATATCACAAAATGGATTTACATAAAATTATCATGATTGCTTTATGTTTATATTTAACTTGTATTTTTGTACAAACAAGATTGTGTAAAATATATTTAAAGTTTCAATAATTAAGTCTTTCCAACTTTTCATGATTTTTATGAGCACAGACTTTCAAGAAAATATTTGGTGGGGGGGAGAATCCATTGCCTTTTGTCCATTAATCAGCAAATAAAACATGGCCTTAAAGTTTGTTGTGACATTGTACCATTTGATGACTAAATCAGGACTTGTATCTCCTTAAGATCCCATAGAATTGCTGACCTCACCGTTTCTTGTAGTTGTCTGTATTTAGTTAATCTACATTAAAGAAAATTACTGTTCTTACTAGAAGGTTTAGGTACTACAGACCTTGCTGGCATGGTAAGGTGTATAAACGGAATGCCAAATTTGAAAGGATTCTCTACTGCAACTTAACTTGCCAAGTCTATCCCACTTGGCACATGCACCTCAATATTTTAAGAGTAAAGTTTTTAAGAGATCTCCTCTTCCACTATAGAATATATGTGTAAAATACTGAAATATGGAAGCGGTGTATTTTAAAGTAATTACACTTCTGGGTTTATTTTTCATATACTGTAAGTGACATGACTTTAAAGCAAAATACTGGACTCGGTAGTGCACTTTTTTACTTTTTTGTATTTTTTTCATTGATTTGCCTTTTGTCAGACTGGATGTTAAATTGTAAAAAAAAAAAAAAAAAAAAAAAGTTTAACTATTTTTGTTAACAACTTTAATAAAACTTTATGCTAGCCAAACTCCTACATGAATGGCAGACCTGTTTCCCCTTCTCCCCTGTCTCGTTGGGGCAAGGAGGGGCTTTTATTTTGCAGAGGGTAACTGTAAAAACAAGGTTTCAGAGAGAATTTTGAACTGTCTGCACTTGATTGTACTTGCTCTCTGCATATGTTTGATTTGAATATCTGCTAGAAGACAAAACTGTTGAGGATTTTATTTGAGAAGCTATGTAGTAACCTCTGAAATGTTTGGTAGTATTGTAGGGTGGCTCTCGCTAGAAAAGGAATACCTCCCTTATTTAAAGAAAAAAAAAGCAAAAACAAATGGTTTCTGTATTTTGTTTATGATCAACTGTCAGACAATGACTTAATATACTGATGTAATTAATGCTTCTAATTAGAAAACGATGTTACAGGAAAATGTTAGGGGTCCTCTAAAATCACTTAAGCCTACAAAAATTATACAAAATATGCTTTTAAAGGAAGATTGAAAAGCCATACTTCATCGTTTTTATTCTGTCACCAAGGACCACATCAAAGCATTCACAATATTTCCAGGGTTTGTGGTTAAGACATTTATGCCCAGTTTCAGTAGTTCTTGTTAATAAAAACTTGTTTTCCACTCTTAGTGTATGTAATTATACATTTAAGTGATGTCTTGTTTCAAAAATAGTGCTTTAGTAAAACTTTAAATGCTGACCTTTCACACTGAGGAACTGCCTTCCCTTTGCTATTAATGATATTGTTTGTATTTGGCCAAGAAAGAATTTAAATCTGGACTTAGGATCAATAGCAGGTAAATAGTACAGAGCCTATTTTACTCCTCCAGATATGTACTAGGGAATTTTATGATGTACGGTTTAAAAAATAAGAGTAAATGCTGCTTTCATTCTGTACCAATAAAAATTTTGATAACTATTAACTACCCATAACTGATATTTTTGTACTTGAACAGTGAGGATATGCCATGGAAGCACTGTTTTCTTGTGTAACAAAGAAATGCATCAGTAGTTGTTCAGTGTTCTCTAAAACTTAGTGTGTTAGCTGGAGACTTAAAGCAGATTCTCTACCTGTGCATGTCACTCAGAAGGTTGTCACGTCACTCATTTTAATAAATGCTAATATCTTTTTAAAGGGGGAGGAGGGAGGCAGAACACCTGGTGCTATTCACACCTGAATACATGTCTTTGTGTTTGGCAGTTTGACGTTCTGGGCATCAAGGAGTTGATAAAACTTACTACAGTGCTTGAACCATACAGTATCCTGATTCTTCCACATAAAAGCAAGCAGCATGTTTAAGTTTGCTTTAAATTACTAGATTTGTAGTCATTGATATATTTTAATTATCCCCATTTCATAATATAACACAGTATTTGTATTTAAAAATAGGAATTGGGAGTTTTGTGTTAATACACTTATTTGTAACCATATTTAGCATAAGAAACGGATTTTATAAAACTATTTTTTCTTAAGCTGCATGATTATGAAAAGATGCTTTTTTCATACTTTGAAAGACCTGAGGAGAGAACAGAAGAGTATTTAACTGTTCGGTTTGCCAAAGTAAAAACAACATTTAAACATTTTTTTTGTGTAGGTTTTTACATTCCTTCTTAAACTGTTTAGTGAAGAATAAGTATTCCTCACTTAAATCCTCTGTTAAAGTAATTTTAATGTATTTGACATCAAATACCAGTATGTAATACACATGGAAATAAAGTTTAGTTCTGGCAGTGAAAATAAGAGCCATTTGACTGTGTCTTAAAGTTGTGATGTTGGGCATCAGATTCCATTCATGCGCTCTTTGTTGCCAAACACAGATTGGAGTACAGCTTGCTGTCATAGTCTGCTGTAAGAGAACTGCCCTGTTGGCTCGCTTGCAGTTTGTGGTCAGCTTAGTTCTAAAGAAGAAAAGGAAAACTGGATTATTTTTTTTCCCTCTTCTGTTTTTCTCTTGCAAAGTGTGAGCACATCTGTACTTCAATATCTGGTGTGCTTTTGCTTAAAAATGGAGCACTTGAATTTGCTATGAGGTCATATCCTCCATTTACATTTCACAAAATCCTTTCTCAAAGATTCATTATTTTTATTTAGATTTTTTACCTCTAAAGCGGTTAAAAATGCTTTAGTAGCTATCAAAAATATCAGCTTTTTAATAGAGAGAATGTCTCCAGTCCCTTTGGACAGGATTTTCCTAACTGGAAGGAATAACACATTTGGCTCCTATATAACTTTAAATTGTACCTTAAGCACAGTCTCTAACATGTGTAAAGATTATTTATGTTTCTTTGTTGCCAGTCCCTTTAGGTTGTGCTGAACTATAAAAAAGGACACCTGTAGCCTACAATAATGGCCTTTAACACTTGAAATCAAAGTCTCTGTTATCTTTACAGAGAGCATACACAGCATAAGTGGTAGGTAAGCAGGGCTCTTCTTCCTTCTTTCCATGCTGCTGCAAACATCCAGGTGTAATGCTCCAGCTCTTATTACCCTAGGTAGCCTTGGTGCAAGTTAAAAGTGACTGCCAGTGGTAAGCGTGCTTTGATGGGCTCCCAGATCATCGTGCAAAGGAGTCTACAGAGGAACTTCAAGCCTCAAACTGTGCAGGAGAAGGCAAGGGATTTGCAAATGTCTCTCTTTTTGCCCCCCCCCACACCCCCCCCGATTTCTGCTGTAATGATTAAAATAGTATCTGTGCTGAGTTGCTCAAGGCTGGAACTATGAGTTTGTGTTTGAGCAATGGTAATTACCTCTCCATGAAGTAATGTGTGTTTCTGCTTGTCCATGAGAGTCCCATGGGGATCCTGTAGGTACACACCTCTGTGAAATTTGTAAGCAGCTTAGTGAAAGGCAATCCCCTTGTTTTTAACCTGACAAATAGAGGCATGTTGTGTGGGGAGCTGCATGCCTTCTAAATAACTTGGCCATCAGAAATAAGGAAATTCTGAAATTGAAGCTACTCCATAAAGTCAGGCTTGCTGAAATCACAATTGTAAACCCTAGACATTTTTTTCATTGCTTTACTGATAGCACAGCCAACGTTGCTAATCATTTAAAAACACCCATTTCGTTTATCTAAGATATTTGTTTTTTATGGTAAAGGATGAGAAGTACTTAATACAGCTTTACCAAAAAGTATTTTCCTGTAGAGTCCTTGTATTGATAGGTAACCTGTTTTCTGCTGTAAGGTAATACAGAGTGATTCAAAAGACTTGGGAGTGAAGTCAGTAGGATTCGTCTCAAGTAATGTATTTTGATCAATATTGTTTCCTTACAGCTCTTTATCTCTGCTTTTTGAATAGAATTTTTAGACTTTTCAATTTCTGATGAGGTTTCCTGGAACCAGCACTGTAGTTCTCTATCCTGCTCCTGGCTGGAGCAGGGAGGTCTCCTAAGGAGAGGGAGGGAGGAGTCCCTCATGACTCTAGCAGTGTTTTTACTTCCCTCTTCTACAGCTCCTCTGAGAAGAAGGACAAGTTTATAGCTAGTTTATAGCTAGTTTACTATTAGGTCAAAAATCAGAACATTTGGATTTTACAGCTCCTTTTTCTCCAGCAGTTTAGGTTGTATCTAAATCAGTTAACATTGCTTCTAGATATAATTAAACAAGGATACTTTATTACTATATGCAACACTACGTTGTTGTTGTTTTATTGATTTACACTGTGAGACTTGGAAATCCAATTCTTGAGGGTTGTTCCCTATGCCTGTGTCAAGTACATATATTGGATAGAGCCAGGGAATTATAAATTATTGAAAATGGCTTCAGCATTTTCTGAAACTAAGGTATTTAAGAAATTCAAGTGGATGGATAAAGAATGCATGGAAGGATCTGAGGGGTGGGAATTTTCACTTCTTTGTCACTAGATTGTGTTATTAATGTAGCTATTTAAAGCTTTCACATCACCTCTTTTTATGAAAGAGGATGAGGAAGCATTTTATAATGACTGAGTATTCATACCACCAAAAGAGTAATAAAAAAGTCAGGTGAATTGCATGGACTAAAAACCTTATACCTGCTAAAGAAAATTGATTATCAGTCTTGATCTTCATTCTTTTTCTTACTAAAGGGAAGAGAAGAAAGCTCCTTTGTCACATTGATTGGGATGCAGTTTCCTCAGCTGACTAAAGAAAGCAAGCTAGCATGCTCTGCCCTTTGAGGGAGTTTTTCATGTTCCAAGAGATGTTACCCTACTTTTAAGCCTAAGGAATTGTGGCTTGTTTTTTGGTGTGTCAGAAAGATGACCTATCCAGCAATTTAAGAGGATAATCTGCAGGTTAAATGGCTTTGGGTATGGGTATGTCTGTAAGTCACAGAAGGGTCAGAGCATGACAGCTAATCTCCCTCGGGTGAGGGTGCCTCCCCTTGATTTCTGTCTCAGCTGAGGAGGTTCGAGTCTATCCTGTAATCTGTTGCAAGAAGCATTGAGGCTGTTCAGCCAAAACAGGGGGTGGCCGTGTCCATGTGATAACAAAGCAGTGGTGTGCTAATGTGCCCCAGTCTAACCTTAATCCATTTTTCAAGGCTTATAGCTACTTGTTAAGCCAAATGCCAATGACAAACTTCATTAAAGCTACCATTCTTCCCACACCCTGTGGTTTTTGCAGCCTCACCTCCAGCACTCTTGCCTGAAGACCATTATTTGCTTTTATTGCAGCTATAAATCTGCACAAGGTAAAGGGAAGATTTCACCTCTGTACAAGGTTTTGCAATCTTTACACCTTCAGACAAAAGCAAATAGATTAGTACAGTAAAACCAAAAAAGAAAGCTGTCCTGGTGCAGCCTTTCGTGTCCTGACTTGTGACCATGAAAACGTTAATACACATGAGCCTGGCAAAACCAAAAGCATTTGTTCTCTTAAAAATTATACATGCTGTGATGCCATATACTGAAACACACAGTTAGTCTTTCTAATTGCTAAAACATAGCTGAATACTCAAACATTTTAGCTTGGTTTCTGCAGCTGCTTCTTGACTCACCGGTCTCAGCCAGATTCCAGAGGCTGTGCACACACAGTTAATCCCATCAGACAAGGAGGCAACGCTGCACACAGAGCAGCAAGACGAAGTGCTCAAATATACAGAGTGCAATGCTGTGTCTCCTAACCACTGTGAAATTCCAAACACTCTGAAATACACATCCTGCTGCAGTCCTGATCACCTGAGGGGGGAAAAATGCATTTTTGCTGGGTTTCGTTAGACTAATTCAGCTCCAGCTCTGCTTCTACCTGTGGATGCTATTCCAGTGGCTATTTTGTCATACGAAAGTGTGTGCATGTTCCATCCCTGATTGTTTTTTTTTACAGCCTGTATGAAACTGGGAAAGACACGTAAAGAGTTTTATCAGTTTCTTCCATGCTACAACAACAGTCCTGCTCAAAGGCACTGTGAGACGAGAACCCATGTGGTTATTGAATATGTGGTGTGCTGTAAACCAGCATGAGAAGAGCATGAAAGTGACTTTGCAGGTTGTGATATGATCATAAGTAGGAACTCCTTCCCAAGTCAACCAATTAGACACAAACACTGTCACTCCGGTGATTGTTGTATTGTAGGAAACATGAGAGAGGTGTGTTGGCTAAGGCTGCCTCTAGTTCTTTTTCAGCTGACTTTCTTTATCCACCACTCCCAGCCTGCAGATCATGGATTTCCCAAGCCACAGGAAACACATTGTATTTACCAACTTATCAATAGTCTTTTCGTTCTTGAATTTGTCCAGTCTCTCCTTAAACACCATGTGAACTTTCAGCATCTGAAACAACCTATTGTAATAGCACAGCTTAACTACACACGGTGTTAAGAGCTAGTACTTTCGTTTGTTCTCATCCTGCCAACAGCTACTTTCTCGCTCTAAGTCTTCCCTTCAGAAAAGGAAAGAACATATTTCACCTTTTCTAAGCCATTCATGTGTATATAGATCTGTATGGTCGTCCTACTCCTGGCTGAACTGTCCCAACCTATGTACTTATTTCTTGTACAGAAGCTCTTCCATGCTCTGGATCTTCATTTTCATCTCTCTAAACCTTTTCTAATTCAAGTTCATCCTTTTCTGTAATGGGACAATATCAATGGAAAGTTGTGATGGATGCAAGAGAACCAGGGCTTATACGATGGCATAAAGCTCTGTGTTACACCCTCTGTCCTTTCCTAACACTTGAACTGCTTAGTTTGCTTGGTTTTATTGCTACTGAGCTTTGTACTGGCATTTTTATTAATCTATTGTTTATAACTCTGGGATTTTGTGTTTAAGTGGTAGTAGATTATTCATAATGCATCATTTCATGTGTGAGGTAGAATTATGTGCTATGTACATCAGTTTATGCTTATGTACACTGGATTTCATCTCCAATCTTAATTTGCTGTCATGGTGTTTTATAAGATCCTTTAGCAATTCTTTGCAATCAATACATGTCTTTACTACCTTGAATAACAGCATCTCCAGCAAACTGTCCCCTTGTTACTCATCCTTCTCTAGACTGTTTCATAATATGTTGAGCAGCATGAGTTCCTGCACAGATCACTAAGAAACTCCACTCCTTTCTGTGAAAGCTGAGTATTTTTCCTACTGTTTCCTATCTTTTGATCAATGTTTTGTATATGTAAGTACCTCCCCTCATATCACAAAATTTCTTAGCTTCCTTGGAGATGTCTGATAAGCAAATCTCATTCTATGCCTTTCTGGAATAAAAGTAGGTTATATTAAAAGGATCTCTCTTACCCACACACCTGTTGTTTCCTTCAAGGAACTCTGGTCTGTGAAACGTGACTTCCTCTTGAGATGTCATCTGGGGACATTTCTTTCCCAGCTGTTTAAGCTCATTCCTACCACCACAATTTTGGAGTTGAGTTTGTCCAACTTCAACCTCAGCCACTTGGCCTTTCTATGCATTTCTCAGCAAGATCAAGAATCCTTTGAAGATTTAGAAAATCAAACTCCAGAAAATTCATGGCATTTGTGAAACTGATCCTTGCTCTTCTGCTGTCTTTGCCATACTGGAAGGAAATTCTCAGTGGCAAATGGTGCAATTCTGCAGTTTTATTCATCTGATAATAGTCACCTAGTTCAGCAGAGTCCCTTGGGACAAGATAATTGTTCTTTTATACATGCTGGCTGTACAGGGATCACATACATCTAAGTATATATACATATATATATATATATATATTACATACACAAATCTCTATATATGAATAGACAGATGAATGCATATGCATGTATATTCTATATATAGAAGGAAAAGTCCATAAAGACTAAAGACATTCTAACAGTGTTCTTTCATGGGCTGTGATCTTTCATGTGCTATGATTTTTCACAAAGGCATACAGGGGTCCTTGCCCTGTTTCTTCCTGGTAGCTTCATTTTGTGGATGGAAGGGTTGTGTAATCAGCCTTTTCAGCTGCCAACTGACTGGTAGCTTATGCTGAAGTGTTCATCTATGATTACTCCTAAATCTGTCTATGAATTATTGCTTGCCAAGACAGTCTGCATGTCTGTCTCTGGTGTTGTATAAGTTGGTATTTAGCTACCTGCCAGTGGGTGTCACGGGACTGTGACCAGGCAAGGCAGGTTTGCATAACAGTAACCCATCTTTCTCCCTCTTCACTACCTTCCAATTTGCATTTTCCACAGACTTTTCCAGCAGCAGTTTTATGCCATTGTCTAGTTCACTGATAAACAAACTGAACTGTAGAAAAATGACCCCAACCCTTTGGCATTCCTGCTAAAAGTGGTTACACTTGGTGGCTCCTACTGACCAATATGAGTCATTGACCAGAGATCAGTGAAAGAACCAGTTTTTAATCTATATAGTTAATTCCTTAATAACTCCATGTTGCACAAGTTTTTAAAACCAAATACAATGGTGTACTAATGCCCTAGAGGAATGAACATGTCACCACAATGTTTTTTGTAATCCAACAGATCTGCAATCCCATCATTAAAAGGACAACAGCATTCAGACCCATGCTCTAGTAATTGCCTTTGCCACTACTGGCCACTAAAGTGCTCTGAACTGGAAGGGTATAGATATCTCCTTCTCCATTAAGGACCTCCTTCTCCATTTAGCTTTGAGCAGGAAGTGCTGCTGGCCAAATCCTCCTTTCTGCTGCAATTCCTAATTACAAAAGGAAATACCTTTAGGGAAGGAATGTGCTGAGAATATTTGGCTGGAGAAAACACTGCTCTCAGGGGAGAGGCAGGAGCCGTGTGTTGGCTTGGTAAAGTCACACAAGAAGAGGAGACCATCACCCTGGGGGCTGGCCTGCCTGGCACACCTCTCACCTGACAGCTCTTCCCTCCCTGGGCACAGGTCTGTGTGAGATCAACCTTTCTGAGCCACAGGACCAGAGCCCAGCTAGGCTGAAATGGGGCTCCTGGGCCATGGGCAGGGTGGACAGGTCCCACCTGAGGCTGGACAGGGCAGCCAGAGGCTCTTGGCACCAGAGCAGAATCAGCAGGCCATCGTGCAGCTTGCAGCTCTATTTCTGTGAAATTAAACCCACGTACTTGGAGGATACGGAAGGTGGAAGACAGCTGTGGTGGGCCTCAATCCAGTTGATGCTACGTCCCCAACACGCTGCTTCAGCAACATTTACAGGCTCCTGAAATGAGCATAAATGTGGAGTTCAGCAATGTTTATGTGCCAAAAGTCAGCACAAAACAGTGAGCAATGCTGATGAGGTAGAAGAAGATAGTCGAGGAACAAAACTTGTAAAGGGAGGGCAGGTTCTGGAGATACACAAGGTTCAGCACGAGCCAGTGATACCCGCTGCCCGGCGGGGAAGGGCAGCCAGCCCCCAGCCCGTTACACCAGCGGCAAATAGTCAAACACATAAGCCAGCCCAGGTGATTTTCTGTCAGCAGAAAGAAGATAATGCACAGAATGAGTCTGGGGCTTGCTTGCTTTTCAAGGAAAGCCAGGAATGCCATCATTTAAGCACAGGAGTTTTGTTGAAAGGGGAGGCAGAGCTCTGAGGGGCTCTGAAGCTGTGGGCATGGATGGGATGAGCACAGGCAGCAGCAGGAGCACACCACAGGCACAGTGTGTGACCGCTGATGGACTTTTCCACAGAAAAGGTCTCCACATGTGTCTGGAGAAGAAAGTCCTGGCCTTCCCCATGCTCACAGGTGCCAGGCAGCTGCACAGAGAGCAGATCTGCCAAGGAGGAGCTCAGTGACTGGACTGTGTCAGCCAGGGCCTGACCACCCGTGGTGGCACCACAGACCTCTCTGGGAGGTCTCTGCGTTTTTAGAGCAGCTCAGACACAGATATGTGCTGTATTTTGGGATTATCTAAGTGTGACGGAGATAATGTACTGGAATACGCCTTTCAGAGCCAGCTCTGGTGGCTTCCCTGGGTTCCTGCAGTCCTGCTCACTCACCAGGAGTTTTCCTCTTCTGCAGAAATGCTCACACCCCCACCACAGCCCCAAAGCGCAGCTCCTTGGGGGCTGTGAAATTCTTTGTGGGCTAGCAGAGGGCTTTGCTTGGTGTGGTTTCCAGCTGTCCAGGACGGGCCCTGATGTGGAGCAGCCCCTCCTCTACCCTCTGGTGGAGCCACCATGCTGCCCTGCCAACCTCCCAGCTCCTGTGGCCTCTGGACAGCAGTCTGCAGCTCTGGGGCCTAAGAGGCCACTGTGGTGTTGGTATTGCCAGAGCAAACTATGGCTGATGCCTGTATAAAATTCAGGGTGGTGAGTTACATCCAAACCAGGCCTGGATCAGAGAAGCACAACATCGAGAAGAGTGTGGGGAGGCCAATGAACTGAGCGAGGATGAAGAGGACACTCCCCCCAAATGCCCAGCATACCACAGAATGACAAAAAGGATTTGTTATGCGAGGCATTTTCCTCTTTCATATCCCTCCCGCTCATCAGGTGTGAGCAGGGAAGGGAAGTCATCTTCTGGCATGCACACACAGCATCCCTCCATGCTGAGCCATCCCAGTGGGATGTGTTTGTGTTTCAAAACTGAACTCTAAAGACAGCCAGGCTATAAGCTGGGGGACAGCACAGTCCAGACCACGGCACTCTGCAGGCAGCTGTGTGGATGCTGGATCCCTCTGCCTGCATCTAAAATAGCCGAAGGAATGGGCGCTGCCACAGGAGTCCTGCACAGGCCAGGGCTTTTTTTACCAGTGACCTTTCAGCTCCCAAACTGGTGACCAGCACGAGCAAGGAGCAGTCCCTGGAGCGACTCTGCTCCCACCTCCAGCGATGGCAGAAGTGCATCGTCTTCAGGAAGCGTCAAGCTGCTGGCCAACACTATTGCACCTGCCGGGTGTCTTTATGGGGATTATTTCCTTCAGGGAGCTGCCTGCCATCCCAGAACAGGGTGTGGGTTTCTCTGACCTGTTGGTGCAGGCCTGGGACAGAGTATCCCCCGCTGACGGGTAGGTGTTGGAAAAGCTGGTGGCCCATGTGAGATGAGCCTTGCACACTGACACTTCTTCTGCATAAGGTCCTCTTCAACAGGCTCAGTGCTAGCTCAGTGCTGGTCAGGACAGGACAGTAGACAACAGCAGAAAGGAATAATTATTTCAGAAGTGGAAGAATCCAGGATTCTGTGATGCCTTCCTCTGCCACTTGAATAATAAACCAGCAGACCACAGTGTTTGTAACTAGAGTCTTCCCTGTATTTTTAGCTACTGATCTATGAGATCATTTTGCTATTTTGAGTTGTTTGTGACTTGGGACTTTTCTGCTAGGAACATGCTGAGTGGGGAGGAGAGCATACCCTGAGCTGCCAGTGAGGGTCCGAACAGTACCCAAAAAACTGGACTCATTTCCTGAGCTGTTTACATCTCCACAGCACCAGCAAGCCAGAACATGAACAATAGTTTTGGAAATGCCCTCAAGGTTGCTTCTCCAAGACACAGGATAATAAGCACAGACCCAGGGAAAGTCCAGACAGTCTTCATTAAACTGAACAGATCTCTCCCTCACACAGGCGGAGTCTGTTTGTCCATCTGGATGCCATCTCCTGTGCCCTGTTCACAAGCAAGCAGCTTTTTGCTTAAAGCAAAGAATGCAGTTCCCACATATGCTGTCATTTGATGCACGGGTTTCAGTGTGAAGTGTCCCATGTGCTATACATTTTACATGAATCCGAGTGTTAACAAAGTGCTCGATGCAGCACCACACACTCCTGCCTGCTGCTTTAGGCAAAGCCTTGCTTGCTCTGGTGGCTCCTGAAATGCAGAGCCCTCCTCCTGGGCTACAGGCACCAGCAAGTGCCAGACATCCCAGCCTCAGCAATTCAGTATTTTCAAAGCTTCAGGATCCCCAGCTCAGCTACCAAAGTTTTAAGCTACTTAATTACTTTTTTTCTACAGTATTTCAAACATATAAAGTGCCTATAGAAGTCCAAAATGCATTTTACTCCCGTGAATGTTTATCTGTTTTTATTTCCTATTCAGTTAGAGGAGAGTAGAGGAAAATAAGAACTTTCTTTCTCCAAGAAAACAAACTGACCTTTTGACTGTTATGAAAGCCTTTATACAATAACTTCAGCAAAGAGAGCTGGAATTTCTCCTGTGAAGCATATTTTTCCTTTAAAAATGCCAGTTTGTTAAAACCAGAACCGTTGGCAGAAAGGCTTGGTTTCAATAAATCTGCCCATTGGATGCACAGTTAGCAAAGTTTGGAGACAACTGCTGAACTGCTGAGTTTGTCAGCAAAACCTTTCAAATATTAAGTTTACCTACAAGTTTGAGTTCAATAATAGAATGAATCAAAGAATTAAATAGAACTGAAATAAAAATGAAGTGGGTTTGTTTGTTTGTTTGTTTGTTTTTGCATTCTTTGAAACAAAGATGTTTAAGCTGACCTAAGCAAGAAGATGTGATCATCGCTTCATAACAGTTTTGTAATTTCGATTTTTGGGGAGCAGGAAAGTCCACCCCCCCAAGGAAGAGCTTTGTAACCAGCCCCAGGAGGAAAGTGGAGCCTGTGGGGCTGCAGCTGCACACCTGTGGTCTGCAAGAAGCTGCCAAAAGTTCCAGCATTACTTTCCGGTACACTGATGCAAAAAATAAAAGAAATAGGGCAGCCCCTTCTGCCTCATTTCCCCCACCCCTGCAGCCAGAAGGTGGGACACAACCACTGGAAGGTTTGCCCGAACCTATATGTGGCACAGGGAGGACAGGTGAGATGTTGGCTTGTCCTTGTTTGTCCCTCTGTCACTGATCTCCTGCTATTTGATGTTTTGTTTTTATTTCTTTCTTCCAAATAGCGCAGCTTCAAAGCAACAGAGGAAGCATTTCTGGCTCTCTCCCTTTTTACCAAAGGAGGCTAATGAAAAAAAAAAGAAATAAACTTTACACTAAAGGCACATCTTGCTTCTCTAAAATATCTAGAAGACTTGGTACTGTTTTGCTGCAGATTTTTATCCCAGAAAGGATGTATTCTTGACTGAAACTAATGTGATGCATCTTTAGAGCAAGATAAAGGTCCACTCAAAACCCTGTTCTCTGCTAAAGATATTCTTTTCCAGGAAATAAGGTGGCTAAGGGAAACCAAAGGAAATAATTAAAGATAGGTAAGTAAACTGCCTTTCCATTTTTTGTTTGTTGTTTTTTTTTCCCCTACTTCCCACACCAGAGAAAGATTTGAGGAAGCACACAAAGCCAATTACATTCACCCTAATTATGGGGGGAAAAAAAAAAAAAAAAGTGGTGTTTTTTAATGGCCAAAAAAGAAAAAGAAAAAAAAAATTAAAAAAAAAGACAAAAAAAAAGTCTTCATCCTGGAATGACCCTCCAGATCCCACACTGGCAAGGTGCTAAATGCACTTCCCAGCTGGGTGAAGTGACGCTGCCTTTGGCCTTACGCCCCATGGCACACCAAAGGCATGAAACAAAGGCTCCTCGCGGGTACCTTTTATTGTGGCTTAGGGCCAAAAAGTTGATGCTAATGACTTATATTTGCACAGTGCGTTTCATAACCCACCGGGGTTGCAGCAGAGCAGGTTGTGTGCAGCTGTGCCCATCTTATTCAAATTCCTAACAAATGAACGTGCAGGTCTGTGGTTGTTCGAGAAGACACTAAGTGCCCTATCTTTCCCCCTTGTTGCTTGATAACACATCCTGCTGCAATTCTTCCTGAGAGCTGCTGCCGTTGATTTTTATCCTCCAGGGGCTGAAATGACATTTTAATACCAGTCAGTGTATAATCAGTGCCAGCCTGCCTTTGCTTAGGTCCCCAGCTGGAGCAAGAGATGTATTTATTTGAAACCAAGAAGGACAAAACCATTCCCTTGCTGAGATGATCATTTCCAAACTGCTCTCCCTGACAGCTGTACATGAGGAACCTTCATCTGGAATTAATGTCTTCAAAAAATCACCCATCATTTATTTTTTGCCCGCTTGCAGCTTAGCCAGACACTTTCCAGAATAGCCAGGAATAAAATGGCATAGTGGTTGTCTCTAAAGTTCACAGCACTGAGTCTGAAAATACCCAAGAATTGAGCTATCATGCTTAAACTTATCTAATAAATATAATAAAGTATAATATACAGAGACTTTTCTGCATCTGAAACAGGTAATTCAAGTGTCATAAAAAATCCCAGCCATAAAGAAAGTCCCCAGAGTTTTTGCAGTAAATCCAGTCTGAACCCTGGAGGCTTGACCTCATCCTGCAGGAGCCACAAAACTCCCAAGGCAGCCAAACTGCTATAAAAACACCTCCACAGCTCCAGACCTAACCCAGCAGCTTTGGGACTGATCTACTTTAGTTTTCTCAGCTTGGAGTCGCTGAGCTCTGACAGGTACCGTGTCTCACACCTGGCTTTGCCTTTCCATTGGAAAGCCTCCTGAGCATTAGTTATGATCCTTTACTGCTTGTTTTTGTTGTTGTTTTGTTTTGTGAGCTTTCTGTTGTTTTGTAACCCATAAAAGTCATCCATTCTCCAGATGATATGGTGAAGATGAGAACCAGTCGGTGGGTAAGGAATTGGCTGGATGGTCACACTCAAAGGGTTGTGGTCAAAGGCTTGATGTTGAGGTGGAGACCGGTGACAGGTGGCATTCCTCAGGGATCGGTATTGGGACCAGCACTGTTTAATGCTGACACACAGGAGGGAAGGGATGCCACCCAGAGGGACCTGGACAGGCCTGAGAGGTGGGCCTGTGCCAACCTCCTGAGGTTCAACAAGGCCAAGGGCAAGGTCCTGCAGCTGGGTCAGGGCAATCCCAAGCACAAACTCAGGCTGAGTGGAGAATGGATTGAGAGAAGCCCTGAAGAGAAGGCCCTGGGGGTGCTGGTTGATGAGAAGCTCAACATGAGCCAGCAATGTGCACTTGCAGCCCGGAAAGCCAACTGTGTCCTGGGCTGCATCAACAGAAGTGTGGCCAGCAGGGCGAGGGAGGGGATTGTGTCCCTCTGCTCTGCCCCCATGAGACCCCATCTGGAGCCCTGTGTTCAGCTCTGGGGCCCCCAGCACAAAAGGACATGGATGGATTGGAACAAGTCCAGAGGATGCTCAGAGGGCTGGAGCACCTCTCCTGTGAAGAGAGGCTGAATGAGTTGGGGTTGTTCAGCCTGGAGAAGAGAAGGCTGCAGGGAGACCTTACAGCAGCCTGCCAGTGCCTAAAGGGGCCCTGCAGGAAAGCTGGGGAGGGACTCTTTGTCAGGGGTATAGTGATAGGACAAGGGGGAATGGCTTTAACCTAAAAGAGGGGAGATTTAGATTAGATACAAAGAAATTCTTTACTCTGAGGGTGGTGAGGCCCTGGCACAGGCTGCCCAGAGAAGCTGTGGCTGCCCCATCCCTGGAAGTGCTCAAGGCCAGGCTGGATGGGGCTTTGGGCAACCTGGGCTGGTGGGAGGTGTCCCTGCCCATGGCAGGGGGTGGAACTGGGTGGGCTTTAAGGTCCCTTCCAACCCAACCCATTCTATATTTCTATGTACTTTCTTCAAGGTGAAGTGGTCCAAAGAGCCCCTGCTGCCGGGCTGACTGAGGTTTGCCACAAGAACGGCAAGAGCTTAGGTGAGAGGAGAGTCCTTGGAGGGTGGGAATGGTAGAGCAGCTCTTCAGAAATCAGGATGCTGGTCTGATCCAGATGGGACAAAAGAAAACGCTGATATCACGGCACGAGGACCTTTGAAGGACCTAGTGGCAAAGCAAAGCAGAGTGTTTCTGGTACATGCAATAGGTCTGGGCTGTTTTGAAATCATTTCATTCTGAGGAATGCATTTCCCATATGAAATACCTCCTGCTTTATAGCAAACTGTTGTGGGCTTGCTGCTCACGCCCATATTGCTAAATAAAAGAGGCCAGGGATGGCTGCCTCACCCCGAGGCGCTGGCTCTGGCCCTGTTCAGGGACTTGTGTGTGGTGGAGGCTGCAACGCAACAGCCACTGCCACAGGCACCACAGGCCGGCGTTTCAGGCTGCTGCATGTATTAGAATAGACAGAGCCTTTCTCCTCCCCTTCCTCTCTCTTTTTATTGCCTTTGGCCCCAAATCTTTCAAACAAATGCTTTGTGAAAACAAGTACATTTGGGCACAAATATTTGGCCCACATATAGCTATGAAAATTATAATGAACCTTGCCTGATTTCACATCAGAATCAGCAATTAGATAGAAAGCTACATAGGAACCCCGCAGTTAGGATCTAGAGATGCTTTTTGCCCTGAGAAAGGTTTGATATCTCCTGGAGCAAAAGACTGGGTTTGTCCTTCTCAGAGGACACCACAGGACAAAGATTTGTGCCACCCAGTGCTGCCTTCTGCAGCAGACCCCATGTCAGTGATGGGTTTGTTCAGGCTGGCGTGGACTCTCAGAGGCTGGCATCTGCTGGAGTAATCCCATGCACACGACAGCACATCTATGTCTTTCGACACGTAGGTGACAACCAAATGCCTTCACGACCGGGTTGAGCAGCATGTTGGAGCTAGGTCACTTGTCTGACAGCACTGTGGGATGGGATCATGCACTTCTGTGTTCCCAGCACTGGGTACCCCATCCCCAGCTGACAGCCAGCTGGTGGGGACACGGCCTCCACCACCTCACCGTGGGGTTTCCACGTGTGTGGACACAGAAATGCCTGCACAGCAAGTGGACAGTGCAGCCTCTGCATTGCACAAGTCACCACATCATTCATCCCCGCTGCTGCAGCATCACCGCTCTCACCAATCTGGTTTCTTTTTAATGAAAGTAGATGGACTTTAAAACCCTGGTGAGGTGACTCCAGGCAGGGGAAGGCTGACATCTGGCTTGGTCTAGCTGGGCAACTCCAGACAGCTGCAGCTGAACTGAATTTGACAGCAGTTAGTCAGAGTTGGGTAGGGACACAGCAGGACAGGTCTGAAGGTCATGGCATGCTCCCAGAAACAAACAAAAAAAAAATGATGGCCACTGCCCACAAGATCAATGAGGACATTCTCTATGGAGTAGGACAAACAGCAGGTGAGGCTGGGAGGGAACCAAGGAAGGAAGAAGGAGATGCCATGCAGGTAGACAGGCACAAATAGGTTTCTTTTCAAGGAAAGAACTACTTCTTAAGCAAGAATAGGAAACCCTGGAGAAGGTGAGGACGCTGCTGATGCTTCATGCTTTGCTTCCAAGAACTAGACAGGGAGAGAACTGCACCGTCCTGGCCCCAGGGCATGAGGCGGATACCAGGCACACCAGCCCATAATAAATAATAATAATAATAATAATAATAATATGTTTTGCTTAATCCACATTGATTTTAAATTACTCATGATTTGAGATGGTACAGCTTTGAGTTGGTACAGCTTCTCAGTGGGGAGCCCTGCATACGAGATCATCAAATCACCAAATGGTTGGGGCCAGAAGGCTGAAGCTGAGCTCCTATTCCAACCAGGGTCCGTGGAGATGAAGGCAAGGTGCCCAGTGCGTTGTCCTCTTGGGCCTTAAAACCCCCAGGGTGGCTGTGCCCGACTCCAGTCTCCTATAGATCCCCATGCATCAGATACAGGTCCCTTCGAGTCATTAAATGCACGTTGCTGCAGCCTCCTGTACGTCATTTCACAAAATCCCCAGTTCCTTGGTGCAGGTCTCCGTTCCTGCACATTTTAAAGAAGGTGAACTGACCTGAGCCTGCTCATATGCCAGCCAAGCTGAAATGTTTGCAGGTGAAACAGAGACTCAGGTTAATGATGACAACTGGAAGAGTTACTAGGGCAAAACATAGCATCTTGGAAAGGAAACTGCTGCGGGTGCACACGAGGCTATTGAGCTGTTTTGATGGGGAGCATCGATTTTCCTCTTCAGTCAATTGCTGCCACACAACTCACAAATACTCCCTGCTCCAACTTTGTTCAAAAGTTCAAATTTGCCTGTGGTGCTGGGAAAGGGTTGATGAAACTATAGCTCTTTTTGACTTGTCTTTTCTTGGCAACACAGAGAGAACAAATTGCAAGGAAAAAAAGAAACAAGAGGAGGTTGGTCCTTTTTGCTGAAAGGCTGAGCAGAGAGCACAGCATCGTCTCAGAGGAAGCACAGAGGCAGAAAACCACAGCAGAGCCAGGAAATCCTAAGTTCTCCCTCCTGAAGTGACCTGAGAAGGTCTTCTGGTCACTGAAGACTGTTATCCGCTTCCCCAAGGCAGCGCAGGAGTTAAGAGTGCAAGCAGCTGCCACTGAGTGACAGGACAATAAATCTCTGTCTCAAGGGCAATGGGAATGAAACTGCCTCAAGTATTATTGGAAAATCCCTCCTCATTTCTTACTGTGTTCAACCAAACAGAATTAAATCACTATTTTTTCCCCACTCAGAGCTGTGCATCTTGTAGATAAAGGAAGACAAATGTGTAACTGTCCACCTCTGGCAGCCTGCGTGGTTGATGCTCTGTGCACAGGAGCTGTAGAAAATCACCTTTCAGGGAAGGTGACGGCTTGTCCTTACAGGAATCAGGCCCTATTTTGGTTAACTTGCTTTTTTCTTTTAAGTAGGGAAGATCCAATATCAACATTGCTGTCATAGCAGCAGCACAAGGAAATAAGTGATTTCCTGTCTGAGCGTGTTCCTCCACTCTGCATTTTATTTTAGTGCTAAACCACAGCCATGCATATCACTCCACCCTGCCCTGGGACACTTCACCCCATTCCCTGGCATGGGGAAAACATCACAGAGGCAAAATATGCCCCCAAATGCTCACTCTGTACTTGCTCCAAATGCCTTCCCCAGAAATGCACTGCCACAGCAAAGTCTTCTGAGGACTTGCAGTAGCTGAGGGCCCATCTTGCAACATATGCCCCTTCATTTTGGAGTGGTCCATGAAAATGGAGCCAAGAAATCCAACCTTTGGCACGATCTTCACCCAGAAATTGCTCCAGAATCCAGAAGATAATGAAGCCCTCTATCTGGCTGTGCAAACCATGGAGAGAAACAAGACAAAACAAAACACCAGCAATCCTTCTTCTTACTTTTTCTTTCCTTAATAATAACAACAACAACAACAAGACAAAAGATCTAACATATCCCAAGAGAGGTAGGATCTGCTTGGGTATGGTGCTGCTGATGTCCATGGCATTGGCAAGGGCGTTCAGGGGTCTTACCATAACACAGAAATACAGAAAACATACTGCTGGCTGACTGCAAAGCTCACAGTCATCACCTGCTCCCTCACAAGCTTTTGAACGAGCTCTGGCCCCGAGCAATGTGCCCTTGCACCAGCTGAAGCAGGAAGCAGCAGCTGGGTGCAATGTGACCGCCTCTGCCCAACGCAGCTCTCACAGCAACCAAGTCATTATTGGCTTTGCTGCAGCGTGGGGCAGCTCTGGGGGCTCTGCTGCCTCCAGCCCTGGCTCCCTGGAGGCACCTGGGCAATCTTCTGCATTTGTCAGCGTGTCGGAGATGAGTCCCAGGCTGAGGATTGATTTTCTTAATAGAGCAGTCAAAATAAAGAACATTTTATTTACACACAGTTGAAATATTCTGCTGGATCCAATATATTATGCTTTGTGTCTGTTTAGCTGTTATTCTATTCTTGTTATCAAAATAGGAAAGTTTCAGAAAAAAGCCTGCCTTCAAAATGAAAAATAACAACATTTTAATTGAAAATGTGTAAAAATTAAATCTTTTTATTTCTATACATGTATGTAAGACACATGTAACACACTAATCAAAACTTTTCATATCTCATTCCCTCTCTTGTATATATTGTGCCATTACTTTTGTCCAAAAGTTACTTTCTGAATTAGAAGCAACTTTTTGGTCAACACAAGAGAGGTTTGGGGGTAATAAGACATAAGGCCCAAATCCCAAGCCTTTTTCTAGTTCTGAGATTTTGCATCTGCTCACTTTTGCAACCACCAGCAGAACTGTTGGCTCTTCTAAGTGCACCTTGTGTGAAATTCAATCCAGTGTTGGGGTCACCATGAAAATCAGCCTAGCCAAGGTGTAGAGGTCCTACTTGAGAGGTACGTGATCTATAGGCTTGTGATGGTTCATCGCACAGGGCTGAATGTGACCTTTAGATCCCTCCTTTGGCTCATCTGCCACCTTGTACATTATCTTTGGGACATTAATCACGGCAGGATGAGCTCTCCAGGGAAATGCTGCAGTGTTGCCAACATGCTGATTGCTGGTCCCATGGTACACAATGTACTTCTTAAGTCCCCAGCTTCTGTAGTCATATGATTAAGTGAGGATCTCAGCTTTCACAATTAAATGTAAGTTTCTAGCTATTGAGACTGCAGAGAAATGCTGGAGAATGTCACCTCCTAAAGGTAAAGGATCAGAAGACAAATGGAAAGGAATCTCAGCTGTATTAAGAGCCTGTTTTTTAAGTCAAGTGCATGGCTTGAAAGCTGCATGGTTTTGAGGGCTAACTACTGACTGTTCAAGACTTTGAATAAGAAATATTATTATGAAATTATTGAAGAGACAAAAAATTGCTTCTTGCTTTCTTCTCCTTCTCTCCCTGCCCTTCTTCCTTCTTTTCTATGGCTCCAGCCTGTTGCTGACTCTCCTTGATGCTTCTCAGCCTGGAGATACCACTGCAGGAGGATGCTCTTAGCAGTCAGTCGGTGTGTGAGTGCTGGGGATTTTCCAGGGTTACAAAATGTTTTCCTTGCATCTGCCAAAGCTAACGGCAGCCGTCGCTGAACACGTGCCACTGGAAAATCACAAGCAGGCTGGCTGCCAACTATGCAGAGCTCTTTGGACGGAGGCATGTCAGGGTCTTGTGAGTGAAAGGACGCTGCCGTGCCTGAGCTGGCCGCGGGCACATGACAGCCCACGGCTGCATTTCCAGCCAGCAGGCCTGGGGCTGAGCCAGGCACTGCCTGCAGATCCCTGCTGCCAGCCCTTGAAGCGAGCGTGGTGTGATGACGGCCCGCTTGCTGTCAGATGAGCACACTCAGTTGTTAATGGAGGGCTCTATGTAGAAGCGAAGTGGTCAGCCTGGGACTAACAAAATGGCAGCTAATGGCGTGCTGACATTCAGTCACAGTTCAGTGGGTGCACCTGTAACATGCCTTGAATCCCGTGCCAAGCCATTAAAACCCTCTCACTCGGCAATGGGCATTTGTCAAAAAAAAAAAAAAAAAAAAAAAAAAAAAAAAGGTTAAAAGAAAAATGCTGAGGAATTAGTCTACTGTGAGCACGTGAAGAGAAGTGTGGGAAATTTACATTTACACTTCCCATGTAAGACATGGGCAGAAATCAATCAGACACATCCGAACACTATCCATACTGGATCATTTCTGGGGCCTGTCTGAACCCACAGTTTGTCCTCTGGTACTGCCGAAAACTAGGGGGAAAGCCCCTAAGGCTGTGGAAGGGCTTTTTCCAGCCTCAAATGAGTTGAGACACATGGGATGCTGTGTGCGGTTTTGGACAGCTCAATATAAAGACATAAAACTATAGACAGTGACCAAAGGAGGACTGCAAAGATGGTGAAGGGCCTAGAGGGCAAGAATGTGTGGAGCAGCTGAGGTCCCTGGGTTTGCTCAGCCCAGAGCAGAGCAGGCTGAGGGGAGGCCTCATGGCGGCCTGCAGCTCCCTCACAAGGGGAGCGGAGGGGCAGGCGCTGAGCTCTGCTCTCTGGGGACAGCGACAGGACCTGAGGGAACGGCATGGAGCTGGGACAGGGGAGGGTCAGGCTGGGGGTTAGGGAAAGGGTCTGCACCCAGAGGGTGGTCGGGCACTGGGACAGGCTCCCCAGGGCAGTGGGCATGGCACCGAGCTGCTGGAGTTCAAGAAGTGTTTGGACAGCGCTCTCAGACACAGGGTCTGATTTTGGGTGGTCCTGTGTGGAGCCAGGAGCTGGACTCAGTGATCCCTGTGGGTCCTTTCCAACTCGGGATATTCTATGATTCTGTGGATTTGGTGAGGAACTCCATTTGCTAGGGGTACAGCCAGTAAACTGGCAAAAAAAAAAAAAAAAAAAAAAAAAAAAAAAAAAAAAAAAGCTCTTTTGTACATCCAAATGAATCCACCATTGTCACAAGGTATGATCCAGAGAAAAGCTGGCAGGAAAGGCAGAATCCATGTAATTGCAGAAGATCATAATTTTGGGGAGTATAGGATAGGAGAGACTCTTGTGTAACACACACAGAGAAGTGCAGGACATTCCCACAGGCACACACTCCTCTGTGTACATCCGCTTGTTAGGTTGATTCTACACTCATGCTTTTGCATTGAAGCCAAATTCTTTAACTAAAACTCTATATTTCCATGGAAGATGCTCAACCGCACTCATTTTTTTTTTAGGATATGACTTCCAGGCAGTTATTCTTGATTTATAGGAGCTTAATGAAAAAACAAATGAAGCTCCATTTCACAGAAGGTTCTGTCAAAGCACTTAGGTCCTAAATTCTGTCTTCCCTTAACAATATGCATTTTAATCAGGTACTTGAAATTTACAGCATAATGTAAATTATGTCTAAATATGTTATGTGCCAAGCCTATATATACCTGTTTGAGGGAGCTCCAAAAAAAACCTCTCTCTTGGATGCTAACAGGAAAGTGTAGAGAAGGTAAAATTATTAGGTACTATGTATAGCCCAGGATTCGGTGTGTGCTCAGTGCAGAAGGGATGAAGAGAGGAAATAACAGTGGATTTATGCCTTTGCAGCAGCAGCCAAGCTGGGACAGCCTCACAGTGTGCTGTCTGTGACCCTCTGAGGTTGCTCCAGCTTTATGTTGGAGTAATACGCGCTGCTGAAATGCTGCCTGGGGCCAACAGGCCAGCAGCAAGACTGATTAAACCAGCTACTGAAAAACTCCCCAGCAAGCTAGTCAAAACATAGCACTTCCCAGCACTGAAACAGGACTCCTGGGTTTGATTGTTTAAATTTTATGTACACACATACATGCTTGTACAGCAGACCATGACGGTGAGGTGACAGCACACCAGGCATTGCCTGCGGCACATCAGAGCCGAACGTTTAAAGTGCTGTACACAGGTAAGGCACATGTTATGGTCTGTGCTCTACTGACATGCAGATATTTGCTGAAAGACGTATTGCAGAGACGGTGGCACCAGGACACCCCAGAGCTACCATGTAATTAGGCAACCTGGACTTCCCTTCCAGGCTTTCTATTCTACAAAATATTCTCAGAGCAAAGGGCTCATTTGTGAATATGATGAATGGCTAACTAAAATGCCTTGTACAGCAGGATGCTCACAGGGCTGGGAGCAGACACAGCAGCATTATTATTGCCCTGCCCACCTGGCTTCTTGCCAGCCTCTTGCTGCCTTCCATCTTCTGTCTCCTGGAAAATTCCCCCAGGAATGATTAGCATGAGAGACATCACAGGAAAAAAAAAAAAAAAAAAAAAAAAAAAACAGAGGCAGAAAGAAAGGCAGGTGATGGCTGAAGGGAGAAATCAGTCCTATGAGGACCCACATAAGTACCTAAGTGCCCGGAGAGGTGCAAGAGCAATGCAAGTCCAAGGAGCAGGGAAGAAGAAGGAAATACCAGGCAACTTCTTGCTCTGTGGCATGCTGGTGCCCCAGCCCTCCCAGAAAAATGATGCTCTTTGGAAAAAGTCAAAAGTGGCAAGGAGAGCTGCCTGCCCTGGAACACTGTTGGGCATCCCAGCAAACCAGTGAAGCACTGGAATTTGGGTACATGGACTTGCTCCCACGTATTTTCCAGGCATACTTCAGGACTGAGGGTGGTCAAGGGACAGTTCCCACCAGGTCACACAGCCACCTGGCCATGTTTAATTTCCCATAGCTGAAGCACCTCAGGATACTAAAGCTTTCTTCCATATTTTATATTGCGTTTGTACTGCCACTCATGATACTGATCAAGCTCCAAAAAGGTAAGATTTTTTAATATATATATATTTTTTTTAATTTCACTGGAAAGATTGCCAAAGCAAATCTGAAACCTGATTTTTATGACCTTACTCTGAGGGCCAGTTTGTTTGTTTTTTCACAGCTCAAGTATTTGAAGGTCTGGACCCTTCAGCTAGCCTATAGGAAGATAGGCTTTTTCTTAAGATTTCTCTGCAATACCGTTCTAGGATAATTTGGCAACATTGCAGCATCTTTCTTGACTGGTATCCTCATTTGCTCCACTTTCTGCCAAAATCGTGCTTCTGCTGCAGGCGGGCAGGTATTGGCAGTGTCTGAATGCATTCCCTGGCTCTGGAAGCAGCAAGAGAAGGGCAGGGGTCACCGTGCGCCTACTCAGTTTGTTTCTGTGAAATGTCAAGCGCTGAAGGAGTCTTGGAGGGAAGATGTTAAGAATGCAGCTCCCAAATTGCAGTGCCAAGAGTACAGTTTGCTTTTCTACATGAAGCCGGACTTTGCCAAACTCTTGGCTTGCGTGAAAAAGAGAGCTCAGCCTTGCATTTTGCGGGCTATGAACTTTTGAACTAAGGATTTATGAACTATTCTCACTAAGCAGCACTTGCATTAATGACATTGAGAGAGGCTTTTATATTTATACAGGGTGCTTGAGACTTGTTTGTGTTGTGTTTTGGTTTCTAAAAAATTTAATCCAGTCAAATGATAACTGAATTAACTACATAGCAACCCTTTAATTTCATTATGTCCTCTATTTCATTTTTTCCTTTATTTCTCACTGCTGCTTGCATTTTATTTAACCCATATGTATATTTGCAGTTTGTGAACTAAAACACACAATCTACCCAGTGCATTTCATTGCTTCCAAATTCTTAACAGACTTTTTAAGAGTATCTATTGTGTCTCATTTGGCAGACAAATAATACCTGCTTGGCCATCTGTATTTGTATACAGTTGTTCCACCCAAGACTTCCTTTCTCACAGTTTAGAATGAGAAATATTTGTACTGTTGAATAGATTAATTTTTATTTTGTGGCCTCACATCCATGACCCGGATTTGAGTTATAAACCTGTCATGTGTCAGGGCTCATTATCCACTGATTTCATAAGCTATTGTTACCAGGATAAATTTAGAATTAATCTGAAATTCACAATTAATAATTTGAGCAGCTCTAAAAATAAGGTCAGTCAACATCTACTGTCTTTAAGTTCATATATATTTAAGTTTGCTGACAAAATGACTTTTGAGCTTTATCTGACTTTCTTTGTTTTATAATCCGAAATATCTCATTCCAGATTCATATTACTTTGTATAGTTATCTCACTAACTTGTGCATCAGCATGTCTTTTAAAGAGTAGCATACACTAAATACTGTACTGGCAATAAAATACTAAGATCTGAAATTAATACTCTTTATAACCTTCTGTTGTTTTTTCAAAAAATATTATTTTATACTTAGATATTGTTTCAAGATGATTAAGCTGAGTCCTAAAATGTTTGTCTTAAAATGTTGTTGTTTTTTTTTTTCAAGTTCAATAATGCTTCAGGACTATTTCCATCTGGTAGTAATAGCTCTGTTTACTCTGGAACATCTTGGTTTCTATTATGCCTCTGTGTCACAAAATCTATTGAAATCATGCAAAACACCGATGTCTCTGCCAAAGTCAATAAAATTACTACTTGCTGAAGAAAACAGTAAACAACAGAACTTCATAATGATGACATTAACACATCCTTTGTCAACAGTTGGGAAATCTGGAACCCTAAAAAAAATAAAGCAAAGTAATGTGTTCAGCTTGCTTGTATAATTAATTATACAAAAACTTCTAATGAGATTTGGTTAGAAATGCAAACAATTTTTGTAACAGCATTAGCTGCACAGCAGCATAGCAGCGCTCATTCAGGATGCAGAGTGGATAATGCATTTTATTCATCCATCAGATAAATGGGGAAGTCCTAAAACTGTTTCTAAAGCTTCCCAGACTCGGTTTTCTACAACAGGTCCTTTGAAACTTAAAACTGGTTTATAGATCTGAGCTGATCTTGAGTCCCATTCGGGACAGTGCAGTACATTTGGGAGCCCAATTCTCCTACTCTCTGTGTTCTGAACAATCCTATGATACTCTTCTGAAAGGGCAATATCTTCTGGTTTTGTTGTTGCAGTGGGACACCTGATCTCTCCTGTGGCAGGCAGGTTGTTTTTTTCTCACTTAGTCTTTGGTTAAGGAGAAATTCCCAAAACAAGGTAGCTAAGAAGAAGGTATTTCCTGCCCCCAGCTGCTTGTTCCTCCCCAAAAACTGCCCCTTGCTTTGTGCCAGCAATGCTTTTGTGCATCTATTTGGCACAAAAATAAATAAATACAATACAATACAATACAATACAATACAATAATGGATTTATCTTTTGTCCCGATCAGTTGAAATGTGTGACAGTGCAAACTTCTGCAGACAGCCATGAGTGGAGAATGTGTTTTTTTTAAACCAGCACTGACAAAAGTGAACATACAAGGTTAGTTCTCAGAGACTGGTGTGAGAAAATGAAGGAGGGGAAAGGGAAGGGGTTCTCTGATTTCCAGATTCATCAAAAAGTAAGTTATTAGTAGCACTACAGAGGTGTGCTTTACCATAAGATACAGATCATATGTATTTGTGGTAGTCTTACCTGGGTGGGCAGCTGAGTTCCACCACGGCCGCCCTCTCACTCCCCCTCCTCAACGGGAAAGGGGGACAAAACACGATGCAAAGGGCTCAAGGGTTGAGATAAGGACAGGGAGATTGCTCAACAGTTATCATGATGGGCAAAACAGGCTCAGAGTAGGGAGACAGTGAGATTTATTTCTTATTGCTAACATGCTAGAGAAGTGAGAAACAAAGGAAAGAAACCAAAAACGCCTTCCCCCCATCCACCTTCTTCCACCTCCTCCCCCCAAGCAGAGCAGGGTAACAGGGGAATGGGGGTTATGGTCAGTCTATAGCACTTCGTCTCTGCCGCTCCTTCTCGGTCACTCTCGTCCCCTGTGCCATGGGGTCCCTCCCACGGGATGCAGTCTTTGATGAACTGATCCTGTGTGGGCTTCCCACAGGTAGCAGCTCTTCAAGATCTGCTCCAGGTATGGCTCCGTACCACGGGGTCCATCCCCCAGGAGCAAACTGCTCCAGCACGGGTCCCCCATGGGTGGCAGCTCCCCCCAGACCCCCTGCTCCTGCGTGGGCTCCTCTCCACGGGCTGCAGCTCCGGCCCGGGGCCTGCTCCTGCGGGGGCTCTCCATGGGCCGCAGCCTCCTCCAGGCCACATCCACCTGCTCCACCGGGGGCTCCTCCACGGGCTGCAGCATGGAGATCTGCTCCATGTGGGACACATGGGCTCCACGGGGACAGCCTGCTCCACCAGGGGCCTCTCCACAGGCCGCAGGGGACTTCTGCTCTGGCGCCTGGAACCCCTCTCCCCCTCCTTCTGCTCTGACCTTGGTGCTTGCAAGGCTGTTGCTCACTCCTCTCACTCTCCCAGCTGCTGAGTAACAGCATTTATTTTTTTTTCCACCTTTCTTAAACCTGCTCTCACAGAGGCACAAACAACATCACTTACTGGTTCGGCTCTGGTCTGCAGCAGGGCCCTTACCAAACATGGGGCAGCTTCTAGATCCTTCTCACAGAAGCCACCCCTACGGCCCCCTGCTACCAAAACCTTGCCATGTAAGCCCACTACACTATTGAGTGTTAGGCTTTAGTGAGAGCAATGTATATCAAGGGAAGCTTCTGATGCCCACACTAAGCTTATCTGGCTGACCACACTGGTCTGCATGAAGCAGAGAATATGTTCTACCTCCTTTTTTCCACATTTCCACTTTAAATCAGCACCTGTGCCATTCTTAATATTGACCCTTCACCCAAGAAATTCACGGTAAACTCCTTTCTATTGGGTTTCACAAGTAACTTTAATAATAACAAGTTTCACAAGTTTAATTTTAACAATTAAAAAATTTACAAGTTTAATTCTAACAATTAAAAGCTTAACAAGATTAATAATTAAAAAACATATCTACGCAATATATATCACACATCAACAATAACTGCACCATTCAGAGGACGGGCAGTTTCCAGAGCGTGCGCTATCCCAGCATGCCACTAGATGGTACGACAGGATTCCGTCTGCACGGCTGGAGCCACCCAGAGCTCCCAGGCAGGATCTTCCTGTCAGCAGCTGACATTCTTCTGGATGAAGACTGGTAACTCTGCAATGAAATTTAGAGATTTTAATACACGTGCATTCATCATCATTTTTGTCCTTTACGGTTAATCGCTGTGTTCCAGAGCCAGCGGTGACTTTCTGAGGTGCATTCACAGAACGCTTCACCTAGCAGCATACAGCACAGACTCTCACAGCTGCCTGCTTAACACCTACAAAATGATGAGCTATGAAAATTAAGCTACAGGATTCACTTGTAGATTGTGATCCCACGTGGAAATTGCACTGCCTGAGAGGCAAGAGCAGCTATGAGAAACTTCTGCTCTGGAGCATCCTCCAGAGAAGCCACCACCTCTCTGGGCCTTCCTTGCCCTTTGGAAATGTACACAGAAACATAGGGGGTAGGAAACACGACGGCCTGCCTGCTTCCACAGGGATCAAGAAGAATAACAATCATTTTTACACATGCAGCAGTAGGAAAATTCAAGACAGAGAGGGCACTAAGAAGCAACAAAGCAATTCTGAAGTAACTGAGCTGCTATGAGAGAATGAAATAAAGGCAGCATAAAATGCCCAGATTTTTATTTTAAAGAAATTGATACTGTGTCTCAGAACATTTAAATTATTTTAACTACAGGACATAAAAGCTGCTTGGATTTGGTAGATGAACATCACATGCAGTAAAAGTGTCTCAAGGATTTTAGCAAAGTGCAACACCGAACAGTGATTTTCAGAGTTTTGGAGAAAAGGAAAAGAGGTACCACAGAAGTCAGGAAAAAGGAAACATGCAGCAAAGTGCTGTTATTAGAGAGCCAAAAGAGGAATACATTGAATAATCAATATACTAGCAGTTCTAAAGAGGAAAGGTTTAAAATATCAGAGTGCACAAGAAAATAAAATGATGCAAAGGTACTAGAAAACAGACAGAAATCTAACAAAATGGACAGAAAAATGCAGCCTGTTGCATCAAGAGAAGTTACCCGTAGAAAGCTATTTGGCAGGGGAGATTTACTGATTATGGGAGGAAGAAAAGCACTTTCCCCACCTGAAGTTTCTAAAGTTACAGCAAATCTGCTGAATAGAGAATATTGTGGACAGGGCAGTCCCATGTAACGGTGTCTCCCCTGCCAGATCAGTATTAAATTAATCATTCTCTCTTGCTTTATCTATAAAACACAAAGCCTCGGACTTCCCTGAATTAATCCTTGTTTGGGCTGTGTAGGAGATTAGCATGGGAAAAGAACATCATGAATCATCACGTTTTTTTCCGCTGCTGTCACAAGCAACAATAACACAAATACTCTGACTCCCTCTTAAAACAACTTTTAGAGCGTGTCTGCTGCTGGAAGACACTTCCAGAACCTCTCACTTACACTTTACATCCAGCATAAATTATATTCTTTGATTATATGCAGCAATCCCTGTGGTAAAACTGTCTTTTAGTATAAACCTCTGTCTTCCCTGTTCCTACTCTCTGGTGTACTTCAAGACAGCAGTAGTATCTTCAGCTTCACTTTGATAAGCTAAACCATCCAACTTCTTTCAGTCCAAGAAAATGAGCTCTCCATGTAAATCACCCAGGTACTCTGAATTAATCTTCCACGAGTGTCAGTCAGTGAGGCTGCAGCTCAGTGCTCCAGAGGATGCTCCTTGCACAGTGGTGCTTTGCTGTCCCTGATGCAGACATGTCCCCAGGGGCAGCCAGGAGTCCTGCTGGCCTGTCCCAGAGCCTCACCACACCGGTGGCTCAGAGACATCCTGAGAGCTGCTATGTAAGCCCCAAAGCTTTGTCCTCCTTTTATCTTTTTTGAAGAATTAGACTCAGTATACTGAGAAATTATTTTTGCTTTCTTAATAATAATACTAATTTCCAGATTAAGACCTTCCAGCTAGCTAGTTTCTAATTAAATCAGTGTTTCACATCACTTTTATATCTTCCTGCATCCATCAGTCCCAGGTCAAATGTCTTGCAGACCTTGAAATACATTACAGTGACAACTATTAACTACATCAGCCCAGTCTTTTGATCATCACTGCTTAACCACAGGCTTAAGCATAGGCTAATCAGCAAAACCTAACTCCCAAATGACCATATATTTTGACATTAACTACATTTTTCTAATTTAATTCTCTATTAAGAGGGTCATCAGCCACTCCATCTTTTTTTTCTTGGGAATGGTGACAAATGTGTAGGGCTAGCATTGCCATAACATCAGACATCTGGATCTTTTACAGTGTTTCAAAGATGATTGGCAATCAGTGTTAATATCACGAGAGCTCCTTTATCAGTCCTGTCCAAACTGGGCTTGCTGGGTATTGACGACTGATGAAAAAGCTTTAGCAGATGGGACTCAACACTCTCCTGAGCCCTGCTGGAGTGGAAAGGATTTATTGCACTATTAGCATATTAATACTTCCCTGCTTTTTCCCAAATAGAGGCCATAATATTGGTCCTTCCTGCTTTTTTTTTTTTTTTTTTCCCTTAACTTGATTTTCATCATTTCTGTCTATTCAGTTTGGTATAATCTCTTCTCTTCCTCCTATGTTTTAAAAATGCATTGCTGTTGTCTGCAGGTCTGCATACCATATACTGGTCCCTTGGTCCATTTGCTTTCTTATCACTTTTCTGCAATAGGCTACCTTCTAATTTGTATTCATTATTACCAGCTTCTCCCATTTGCTGTATAATTTCTCTACTTCTTTCACTTTCTCTCTAAGCCAAACTGATTTTCTAAGCAAAATAACCCTCTTTTTCTGTAGTAGACTTTTTCATTGCTTTTAAACAGTTTTACGGTTTACCTGCTTAAATTTATCCTTGCAGAGATTTGATTCAGAATTGGTTTCAGCGTATGAAATTAGCCTTATGGAAGCACCACCTATCTTTAATATGTTTGATACCACTTTGGAATGCAAACCACTCGCAAAAATGTTCCAAAATACTTTGAACCCCAGTGGAGAGATAAGTTATATGGAGTGAAAAATTAAGAGCCTTTTACAATTTTGAATTAATGAGCCCATAGCTAGAACACTGTATACAGTTCAGAGTACTTCCATACCTGGTATGTGACACCTGAAAATACTTTGGGAAAAAAAATCTATTAGGACGTGAGAGCATTTTTGAAGAATGCTTTAAATAATGAAATACTTTCAACCAACTGACAAGCAGAAAAGGAGAGGAATCAGACAAATGCCTGTATGTATTTTTATGGAGATGTATTGCTTACAGGGATTAAGTAGAAGATGGGGAGGAAAGAAGACAGACACAGAAATTAAAATACTGAGAAACATTGGATGTGGATGGGAGGATTGCTTGGTTCATTTAGACTGAAACAAGGCTTTAAATGCCACTTAACATATGGAACAGTTTTTCTTGAACATGTAGGATGCAGTGGAGAAAATGACCAAATAGATCTTCCATTTTTATCTTCACCTGTCCCTCTTCTTATATGCTTCTTTAACTACTTAAAGGAACTGGCTATTCAAGGCAGCAAGGCTAGTTAGGGTGGCCTGAAACCTCAGCAGTACTTTTTTAGATTTGTTGGGAGGTTTTTGTTGGTACGTTTTGGTGGGATTCATGTACTATAAAGACAGTAGGGATCATAGACAGGCTCCCATAGGGTATGCTTTCCTGGTTGAGCCGCTACTCATTTAACTCAGGGAAAACAGCACTGAACTGTGACAGATCCTTTCAGGATATGAGGGCATTACACCAGCTGCATTAAAAATACTACTGTGAAACACAGAAAAAAATAGTGCCAGCTCTACAGAGACTGGCCCACTGGAGTCCAATCCTACAAGACCTTCACAGCCCAAATCAAAGTGCATTTTAGTTGTGCCGTTGCAATATCCCTGTGAGAGAGACCCTAGGAGACCTGCACAGCTCTGCTGTGGTCTTGTTCCATAATTTTTTGGAACCATTCAACTCCATTGACTTTAACAGGATTTGATTTCAGCACCAGAATCACAAATTACTGTCATTCCTTTACAACATCAGTCAATAAAATATCTTATGAAGTCAAGCTGTAAATTCTAATTAATTCTGTAATTCTAACTGTAAATTCTAACTAACGAAGTAGAAGTTAGGGGGGCTGTGAGAAGAGTCCAGAAGCTGCCCCATGTTAGATAAGGGCCAGTTTCATCTGGCTCCAAAGAGACCCACTGCTGGCCAGAGTCAAGGCATGAGCAATGCTGGCTGGACCTCTGGGAGAGCAGATTTAAGAAAGAAAAAAATAAAAATAAAAAATAGAAAACCTGCTGGGCAACAGCAGCTGGGAGAGTGAGGAGTGGGAAACTGCCCTGCAGTCTCCAAGGTCAGTGAATAAGGAGGGGGAGAATCCATCCATCCATTTCTTGGGTGGCATGGTCTGCACCAACTTTGTTGGTGGGCATCTGCACAAGTCCTGGATGTTGTTCTCCTCAGCCAAGCCCCCAGTGGTCTGCTCACATGTTTTCAGTGGGTTCCCAACCATCATTCCCCCATCATCCATCTATGGACACCTTCTGGGGGGTTGACCATTGAGGGCATCTATTTCTTGGGTGGATTTCCTCTTCTGTCCCAGACGGATCATTACATCCATCCTTTGGCCTTTGCAGCACACCACCCAAAGGCTGGCAGTCCCTACCTGATTTCCCTGCAACCTGTCTACTCCAAGTCTCCTTGAATTCCAGGTGCAAAAAACTTGGCAAGAGATTGCCAGCTATAGGGCTGCCCTTTTTATGGGGTGGGTGCCAGCATACACTGAGGTGGCATCTGAGCAGGTGGCAGCTGACATCACAGGAGGCCCCTTCATGGCAGAGGAGGCAGATACTGAGTACACCCAGCATCATTTTGCTCATCCTTACCACAGATCTTAGAAACAGTCTTCTCCATTTCATCTCTTCCATTTGCTCCTTATGTTGCTCTTGAAGGAACTGAGCAGATTCTGAGCTGAAATTGGTTGTGCTGCTGTTGTATTTGATCTATTCTGCTCACGCCTTTCACCTTGCCTGATGGCTGCAGATGGGTCCCTCCTGTTTCAAGGGGGGGGACAGATCCTAGCCCAGGAGCTGGCAGGACTCGTTGAGAGGGCTTTAAACTAGGTATGAAGGGGGATGGGGATGAAATGAGGCTCAATAGAGATGATCCTGGAGTACGTGGAAAACAGCTTCCTGACTCAGCTGGCTTGTGAACCTACCAGAGAAGGACTGGTGGGAGATGTGGTGGTCAGGAGCCATCGTGGTCAGTGACCAGAAAATGGCCGAGTTCTCTGTTCCTGGTGAAGTCAGGAGGGGCGTCAGTTAAACTGCTACCCTGGACTTCTAGAGGGCAGACTCTGAGCTGCTCAGGACACTGGTAGGAAGGGTCCCTTGGGAGTCAGTCCTGAAGGGCAGAGGGGTCCAGAAAGGCTAGACGCTCCTCAAGAAGGAAGTCTTAAAAGCACAGGAGCAGCCTGCTCCTGTGTGCTGTAAATGAGCTGGTGGGGAAGAAGACCAGCGTGGCTGAACAGGGAACTTTTGCTGAGTGTCCAGGAGTAAAAGAGAGTTTATGTCTGGTGGAAGAAGGGACAGGCAATTCAGGGAGAGTACAAGGAATTTGCCAGCATATGCAGAGAAAAAAATCAGGAAGGCTAAAGCCTAGCATGAGCTCAACCTGGCCCATGGCTTGGATAGGTACACCCTTTTCTGGGTTAAAAACTGGCTGGATGGCCGGGCCCAGTGAGAAGTGGTGAATGGAGTGAAATCCAGCTGGCCACTGGTCATGAGTGGTGTTCCCCAGGGGTTGGTGTTGCGGCCTATCCTCTTTTATATCTTTGTTGGTGGTTTGGATGAGGGTATGTATGTTTGCAGATGACACCAATCTGGGGGGAAGTATTGATCTGCTGGAAGGGATGAAGGCCCTGAAGAGGGACCTGGACAGGTTGGATTGATGGGCAGAGGCCAGTGGGATGGGATTCAACATGGCTAAGTGCCAGGTCCTGCACTTTGGTCACAACAACCACATGCAATGCTACAGGCTTGGGGCAGAGTGGCTGGGAAGCTGTGCAGAGGAAAAGGATCTGGAGGTGTTGGTCAATGCACACCTGAACATGTGTCCAGGTGGCCAAGAAAGCCAACGACATCCTGGGTTGTGTCAGGAATAGTGTAGCCAGCAGGAGCAGTGAGGTGATCATCCCCCTGTGCTCTGCTCTGGTGAGGCCACACCTCAAGTGCTGTGTTCAGTTTTGGGCCCCTCACTGCAAGAAAGACATCGAGGCCCTGGAGTGTGTCCAGAGAAGGGCCACAAAGCTGGTGAAGGGTCTGAAGCACAAGTCCTGTGAGGAGCAGCTGAAGGAACTGGGGTTGTTGTGTCTGGAGAATTGGAGGCTCAGGGCAGACCTTACTGCTCTCTACAGCTACCTGAAAGGAAGGTGTGGGGAGCTGGGGGTCGGCCTCTTCTCACAGATAACTAGTGATAGGACTAGAGGGAATGGCCTTAAGCCAGGGGAAGTTTAGGTTAGAAATTAGGAGACATTTATTCTCAGAAAGAGCAGTCAGTCATTGGAACGGGTTGCCCAAGGAGATGGTGAAATCACCATCCCTGGGGGTGTTCAAGGAGAGGCTGGACATGGTGCTTGGGGACATGGTTTAGTGGGTGACACAGTGGTGGTGGGGAGGTAGTTGGACCAGGTGATCTGAATGTCTTTTCCAACCTTAATGATTCTGCGATTCTAAGCATATCTAAATCACCCCTAAAGCTGGTGGATGAAGGCCCAGGCAGAGAGCTCTGGCCCTGAGCTCCTAGAGGTCTGATGCCGGGCTAAGCGACATATTTGCAGGAGATGGAGCTTTCTCAAGGCTCCATGTGTTCAAAACCACGCCAGAGCACACACAGGTGGTACAGACCATCTCCTTGTCACCTTGTCACCTTCATTTGGAAATGCAAGGTGCAGTTCTGCAGACTGGTAGTTTTGGTCCCTGCTGTCCTGGGTGCTCCCCCTCCTGTGATACCTCGCTGTCATTTTTAATTGTACAGAGTGTTTTAGTAGCCTGCTCCACAGAGCAGCTGATCACTTGTGTGCTTTCAAGGCATACACACAGACAGAAAAAGACAATACCACATTTCAAAAATGAATTCTAGCATGTGCTTGATGATGCTTGCACGCTGCTGGAGTGCTGAGAGGTTTGGCACCCTGTCCCATCTGAGTGCTTGCAGAACAGCCTCACTCCTCCAAGGAAAGCTCCGCAAGTGGCATCTGCTATGCACATGCTTTCACCCTTCAGTGCACTCCACACCATTTGTGTTTTGTACCCACAGATGCATATTCTTGGAGATTTCCAATACAAAAGCCAACTAGTCATTACTTGTAACTAGTAACTAATTTGTAAGTTGATCTTAACAGCAAGGTCACACATTAGTAACCACGTTAATATTAAGGCTGGCAAGCGTAGAGCTACATCAGATTTAAAAGCAGTTTACAGATAGTGGTATAAATAGAATCAGTGACACTAATTCATTGAATTTTGAGGCATCAACAACGTCATTTTCCTGTAATAAAGGAGCCTATTCTATTCATTTTAAGAGTTTATATAACCCTCAGGGACGGGCACATCAAAATTTGACAGCTGGGGATTGACTGTATTTCATCTGTGCAGTTCATCTAATGCTCACAAGCACAAATGAGAACAAAGCAGAAGCCACCAGCCAGGGAGGAGGCTGCCAGGCTGGGCAGCAGCTGTATTTGTAATGCAGCAGTGAAAGAAAAGAAGGAACCATCCTTTTCACAGCTTTAAATTTGGACTGCCTCCAGGAGCCCAAAGCAGCAGGCTGATCTCAGTACCTCTCCTGCTTGCCACACAGGAAACTGGGGTAGAAAATTCTCCTTGAACGAAGAAGCAAACTGTGTGAGAATGTCATACCCTGCTGCCAATGCTTCGCAGCAGAGCAACCCCAGGCTAGTTGAAAGCCTGACTCTTTGCTACCGTTCTCAGAAGTATTACCCAGCCTGGCAGCTTCCTATGAATTACCACCCTTGGCCAGCTTCCCACAACTTATTCACAGTAGTAACATCTGTCGCAGATTTAATTCAGGAAAGTCTGATTATTACAGTTGCTCAGCACTGGGGATCACCAAAGGTCTGTGGCATGTAGCGAGGAGGCTGTGAAGGCTAACCAGAACTGCAGGTAAAATTCTGACTGGGATTTGCAGTGCCCACTTGTCCCACAAGCTGAGACCAGCTTTCTCAGGGCATGGTACCTGCACAGCACCGCTCTACTTTTGTGTGATCCTGGCAATAATTTGACTGGCAAGCCCATGGTGGAGTTTTGCCTGCTCTTCTTCCCAGGGAACTGGCAGTGCAGCAGTTCTGACTCACAGGGCACACATGTGGGAGCTCCTCTTCCTTTCACCGGAGGTTGAGGTAGCTCTGATCACCTCACATTTTCTGGAGGGTGACAGCATGCATAGTTCATGGTGAGCAGGCTGCTCAGTCTCTCATCTCTGCATATTCTTACTGGGTAGGAAGAGAAACGAACCACATTGCCTAAGACTCAGTGTGTGATGGTCTGTTCTGAGACATTAATGACTGTAATGCAAATGCAGAGCCGTACAACTAACACAGGAATATTTTATAAGGACTCAGTGAGGAAAAGAGAGGGTTTTATTCTTTACAGTAAACAATTAAAAAGAAACAACAGCTGTTCCTATTCGGGCATGTGAAAGACCATTCAGGAGGGCACTTGGCACACAGCTACACCTATCTGAGCCTGCATTATGTGCAGGCCAGGGCTGGTCCAGTAGCACCTCTCTCCAGGTGCCTCTGCAGCCCTGCTCAGCCACTGGCAGGGAAGTGTAACAGCCATGTCATATTCTGTATAGCAACCCCCAGCTGCATTTCCCTGCTGCTCCTGGTTTGCTTTGCTGCCATTTCTTTTCTACTTCATTGGATCAACAACTTCTGTAAGTGTTTGACACTTTATTTCATGAGGAAAGAAGGGTGTGTGGCACTGCAAGGATAGAAAGCAGCACAGGTGAGAAGGGGAGGGAATACAGAAACCAGGAAAGTCCATGAGAAGATTCACCACTGATGTCTGGGCTTCTGTGCATTTGTAAGGAATCAGTGGCATTTTGCTGCAATTATTATTCATAACTGAAAACTTCCTGCGCAACAAAAGCTGATGTTTTCAATATTTCTTGTCAAGATACTCAAAATGCCTGCCATCTCCTGGTGCTCGCAAAAGGGATAGAAAATGCAGGGAACAATTGAGTGAAATGGGAAAAACAAAACAAAACAAAACAAAACAAAACAAAACAAACAAAAAAACCTTCCCAGCACCCAGCATCTGCAGTGGACAGTATTTTATCTATGGACAGTATTTTATGTGTTTGACTTCTCTTGCATGGGGTGAGCTGTGATGGGGGACAGTGCAGGTCAGGCCTGCCTGACTTGGAGAATCAGAGTCACTCTGGTTGGCAGGGACCTCTGGAGATCACCTCACCCAGTCCCCGGCCCTAAGCATGGCTTACTACTCTAATAAGGTCTAATAAGATCAGTAAGTCCCAAATCCAGGTATGGCACACAGCCATGCTTGTCCTCTGGCCACCACCCGTTGTTCCTAATGCATGGCTTGGCCACGAGGACGCACAGCCCCAACACCACAGCACTCAGGGCCTCACTGTAGTTTCACCAAACTTCAGCTGAGCACCCCCTCTGCCAGGATCACTGCTGTCCTATCTCACAAAATGGCCGAAACTGTTCCTTTCTATGACTCTTCCTGCACTGCTTCCCCAAGCAGGATGCCCCACCTGGAGACAAAGGCCTCCATGGCAGCAGCAACCACCCCACACAGCTGAACTTTCCCTCTAATTCGAGGCTGATGGACCCCAGTGTGACATAACAAGGGGCAGGGCTATCCCAGTATGAGGTAATAGGGGCAGGGCCATCCCAGTATGAGGTAACTGGATGGGGCTGCCTCCAGCGTGACATAATTGGTGGGGAGGGGTGGGGTGGAGCAGGGCCACTGGCTCTAAAAGGGGGAGCCTTGGGGCAGGTGGTCCTGGTGTGGGTGTCTGTGGTTGTTGCAGGCTGCTCTGGTGTCTTCCAGGATGTTTGGCTTGCGGGTGGACATTGGCATGCTGCTGGAGCCCCTGGGCTTCATAAAGGTCCTTCAGTGGGTGAGTAGGGCTGGGAAGGCTCTGGGGGAGGCTGTGTTTCCTTCATTGGGCTGTTTCTCCTCCTGGCCTGGGCCTTGCTTTGCTCCTATGCCTCATCAGGGCAGGCCTGATTAGGAGCATGCCAACAGGCTGCTGGCTCCATGCTTTGTCATGCTGCTGGTGGCTGATCAACGAAGCTGCTCTTCAGCCAGCTCTTTGGCTGGGAGGGGGGAAAGCAGTTCTGTAGATTAATAGGATTATGTATTAATTACAAATGTTATAGCTACTTGTGCTGCTCAGTATTTGTATCTTGTGTCCTGGGCACTGTGGTGTTGAGGTTTCCCTAGTAAACAAAGGGAAAGTAAGAGCTACAGATACTGAGTGTGGAGCAACTAACTGCTTTAATGTACAGTTGTGGGTGTCTGAGACTCCTAAAAATGCTTATTAACTGAGAGCTGCTGTGCTGGCTCTTCCTGCAAGCATTCAAATTAAAAAAGGTACCTCCGCTATAAAGCTGAGAAAAATGCAAACAAAACTTTCAAATTGCCTTACTAGTTATGTTGCTCTCTTTTCTTGGTTATAGAAACTCAACACTTTCATTCCCTCTTGACATAAGTTCCCATCACTAACTTCATCCTTTGCTTACTTTTTCACTAGCTATTTTTGCCAGAAGTTTATATTTGTTTCCTTTGAGCTCTAGTGATGTATACTAATATGGCTATGTGTGAACTTCTGTAGATTTTTTCCATTTTTGCTTTTGCAACCTGTGGAGGCTTTTATGGTGAAACTACCCTTTTAGTTTCCTGCAAGGGTGTGGTGAACAAAACTGTAACAGCTGCTTTTGCATATCCATTCAGGTGAGTGTTATCTCTTCAGTTATTACTCATTATATGCTGATTATATTTTCTTTGCTTTCATCTTTTTCTTCATGATTGCTTATGCTGTTAATTCTTTTACATAAAGTAAACCACCTGACTTTCTCTGTGGTAGTTTAAAAAGTGAATATTATAACTGCTCAAAGCATTGTGATTGTAAGTGCCCTACAAAAACAAGTAGTTAGAGGGGACAATTCATTCTGTTACTGCTTTGAATTGCTCTACCTTAAACTACCTAGCAGTGTGTAAAAGCTGCAAAATTGATTTAATCAGCAAAACAGTACAATCTTAACGGCCTATTTCTCCATCAGTTTGTAGTTGCTCTGGAGGCATGACTGTGTGATGTTTCTGCTGTACAGCGAGCTCTAACCACATGAAGTATATCATCTTTTCTAGGCTGAATACTGTTGTATTTAGTGAACCAGATCCGGAACGCTGTGGTGGTACTTGGACTGACAGCTATCTTGTGGGCAACTTCTCCTCTTCTGCACAGTTTTTTGTTACGCTTGCAGTGTTGGTATTACTCTACTGCATTGCTGCCCTTGTTGTATATGTCGGATATAAGCATGTGTATCAACACAATAGCAAGTTTCCACTAACTGTAAGTAATACTAAGATTTTTAATGCCTTGCCTTTTAAAAACACAAAGATAGGAAACACTGCTAACACAACAACACCTGAATTTATGAAGCTTCAGTAGCTCCAAAAGATAAGTGGAGCTTGTATCAAATGTCTTGCATTAATGTCTACAGCACTTCAGCAGAAAATAGAAATCTATGCCCTTTAATATCTATGGCATGCTACCCTGTTACTGAGTCAAAGACTGGAGTGAAGTTCATTCTTATGTGAACAGTGTCTTCACACCTTCTTTATCATGTATTTGAATATAGATTTGTTCTGTAGGGGGAGCCTCTTCTGTTAGTCACTAGGAATCTCTCCTCTGTAGAGCACCTGCTGTGCAGATGTGAGTAGCAGAGGGGAAATTGCTATCTTGTGAATTCTATTCACCTTAAGTACTAAATCCATGATCCTCAGAATGAGATAATCCAGAGCATACCCAAAAAATGGATCTAGTGACCTTTCAAGCAAAGTCTTAGCATAACAGCAGTGTAGTCTTAAATCCTCTGCTTTCTTCTCCCTGCTGGTACCCTAGCTTTGTGAAACTTAAATTTTTATAACAAGTGTCAGGCATCTGATCTAGATCCTAATTTCTTCCAAAGGATCAGATTGTATGCATTTTGTATCTATCAAGCATAAGTACAGTTCTGTAGTTGATAATCAACTGTTGTAACTACAATATTGTTAATGTCTACATATGCTTGTGCTTATTAGTACTGATGCGGTTATTTTGATATAGCTGATGTAGTTTCTGCCTTATTTTCTTGTGTACATCCATGCAATTTTTTGAAAACCTTATAATGAATGCTTTTCTTCTGTAGGACTTAATTCTCACTGTCATAATAACCTTTCTGTGGCTGGTCAGTACTTCTGCGTGGGGAAAGGCACTTGCTGACATCAAAATATCCACGGGTGCCAGTATTATTTCACAAATTGACTCTTGCAAAGCACCAGGAACAACTTGTCACTTTGTTTCTGTGACCAGAATGGGAACTCTGAATGTGTCTGTGGTATGTATTTCTTGCACCACATGGTGTACAATAAATGTGTTACAGAATTAGTCAGTAGTACCTGAGATTCCCATTCTACTGATCACACATGTTGCTTCAACTTAAGATTGCTTTATGGGATATCAGTTGTCCAGGCCTATTAATACAGTGGTAACCATTGATTAGCATTCCTTTCTTTAAAAGGAAACTTCTTCCTTCAAGGAAATGAACAGAAATGACTTGTAGGGTCTGTCTCAGAATTATTGATATGGTAGTTCCATACACTTAAGTTGCCATACTATTTCTATCTCTAGTCTAGAGCACCTTAATATGTTGCTCAGCCACCCAAATGGCTTGCTGACTTCTGTAAGTATGGAGGAAACACTATGCTTCCTGCTCTCCATTTGGTGCTGAGCCTAGCTGTTTTTAAGCGCATGAACTTTTGTGAACTTCTGCACATCAGAGGTTCCTTATAAAACAAAGATTAGTATGGGGTGCTCATATTTATAGACAGAACTCTTCCTCACAGCAGGGCAAATGAGTCTCATTGTATGATCATCCTAGTAAATTCCTCTTTTTAGAGCTCTGGTTGTTATAATTTGGCCCGATAATCAGTCATGCACTCTGCATATGCAGAGGTACTGAGGGACTGAAAAAACTCGTAGAACTCTGTCCTTTGTATGGAATAAGTTGACTATCTGATTTTTTTCAAAATCTAGTTAAAATACCCTGTAATATTTGAAAGCATGTGCCAGTTTCTTCTCCCAATTAGAGGTTCCAGAGATAGCTATTGTTTCTGGCTTGCCTTGAAGTCATGATCTGTGTTCTTGATGTCAGTTCTTTCAAGCCTAAACTCACTTTTTTCTCTTACAGGTATTTGGCTTGCTTAATATGGTTTTGTGGGGAGGAAATATTTGGTTTGTATACAAGGACACCAACTTGCACAACCAGTCAAACAAAATTTCTCAAGTTGTAGGAATATATCCAGCTCAAAGGATATGAAAATGAGATGATAACTTGAAGTGCTTCTGCTTTCACATCACGTTGCCAAGAGCATGGAACTATTAGGATTTCTTTTACTAATAACTGATAGTACAAAATGGAAGTCTATACAGAGTATTAGCTTGACATAAGGTCTTTGAAATTTCAATTGAAATGTTATCTTGAAATATATTATGCCTTAAAAACCTGCACAACTTTGTACAATCTTTAAAGAGCAAAATGTTGAGGTTATATAAATGCTGATGCTGTGGGGAGGGTTCTTATGTTACCCTCATAGGAGGTATGGGTAAGGAGCAACTGCAATTGCATTATTACTGCAACCTATTTAGTTCTAATAAGCCTTTAACAAAAATGAAATGTAAATGCAACTATGATGCGTGAAATTCCAATGAAAATGTAGTTCAGCTGCCTCCTATGATCACTAACTTGCAGAAGCTGTATCAGTAAAACTTGAAGCTTTGACATAGTTGTAGGCATCATCCAGTGACTTGCAGATGATCCAGATTACTGTATCAAATCTGTTAACAGGTCTGACTGGAAGGGTGTTATTTCTGTGTTTAATGTGTTACTACTAAATGCCTTGGGACAAGAAGACTGAGTTTCAATAAAAGATCGTTTCTCAAAGATATGATTATCTATGTGCAATAGCTGACTTAAATGTTAAAACAAAAAAAAGTATGGCTTAACACTTTCACAAATACTTTGGGACACTCAAGCTAATGTATTCTAATAGCTAATGTCAGGGTTTCTATGACTTCCTTTGCATTGTGTGGACGGTCCTCGTAGCTGGAAGGACAGGAATACAGTTAGCTGAATATGACCCACTCCTTAATATCCCAGTCTTTAGTATTGTTGAGTTTATTTCCACTTATTTGGAGCACTATGAGTCATCTTCTTATAGACAGCCATGGTGTGATGGTTTTACATGGGTGGGCAGCTGAGCACCACCACAGCTCTCTATTGTCCCCCTTCTTCAGAAGGAAAGGGGGAGAAAATGCAAAGGGCTCAAGGGTTGAGATAAGGTTGGGGGACTCACCCCTCAATCCTTCTTGAGGGCAAGAGGATGGGATGATCGCCCAACAATTACCATGATGGGCAAACTAGATTCAAATTAGGGAGATTGCTTGGTAGTAATAGGCAATACATTTTACTAAAGAAATGAGAAACAAAGGGAAGAAACCAAAACCACCTTCCTCTCCCCATCCACCTTCTTTCATCTCCTGGTGCTGCACAGAAGAATGGGGTTTGTGGTCAGTGTATAGCACTTCATCTCCGCTGCTATCTCCACTGCTCCTTCTCAGTCCCTCCCATGGGATGCCATCCTTCCTGAACCAGTCTTGCAGGGGCTACCCACAGGCAGCAGCTCTTCAAGAACTGCTCCCACATGGCTCTGTACCAGAGGGTTCATCCCCCAGGAGCAAACTGCTCCAGCACGGGTCCCCCATGGGTGGCAGCTCCCCCCAGACCCTGCTCCTGTGTGGGCTCCTCTCCACGGGCTGCAGCTCCAGCCCGGGGCCTGCTCCTGCGGGGGCTCTCCATGGGCCGCAGCCTCCTCCAGGCCACATCCACCTGCTCCACCGGGGGCTCCTCCACGGGCTGAAGCGTGGAGATCTGCTCCATGTGGGATCCATGGGCTGCAGGGGGACAGCCTGCTCCACCAGGGGCCTCTCCACAGGCCGTAGGGGAACTGCTGCTGCCTGCCTGGAGCACTTCCTGCCCTCCTGCTGCACTCACATTGGGGTCTACAGGGCTGCTTCTCACTCCTCGCTCTCCCAGCTGCTGTTCTACAGCAGTCTTTTTTTTTTCCTTTTTTAAATCTGCTCTCACAGAGGCGCAAAAAATATCACTTATTGGCCTGGCTCTGGCCAGCAGCAGGGCCCTTATCTGACATGGGGCAGCTTCTGGATTCTTCTCATAGAAGCCACCCCTATGGCCCCCTGCTACCAAAACCTTGCCATGTAAACTACACAAATGAAGATACTTGACTTTGTGAATTGCACAGAAACAATGTTTGTTTTGATTAATAAACAGACTCCTGTTCCATCTCTCTGATTCCTTTAAACTGTGTCATCAAATAAACATATGCAAGCTACGGTGTGTGTAACACAAATCTTAATTGTTCAGTGTGCTAGAGCTACAGCATTTCTGATAATCCACTTTCACGCTGAAGAGTATAGTAAAAGTAGTATGACAAAGGTACCTTCAATCCTTACTGCTGTGATAGATGCAAATGCAGTATCTTTTGGGACATGGCTTTAGCTGTTGCTGATCACGTAGAGGAGTTCTCATGCTGGTGCCTTCAGTTGTTTTTTTTGGTGGGTGTGTTGTTTTGTAGACTATCTGTTAGTCCTGCAGACTAGAGCTGCCTGCTGCTGCCCGTTTTGTTACTTACTGTGGGTATTCCTTGGAACCATCCAGCACAAACTGTGCTCTGCAGACGCTTTCATCTAAAGGGCAGATGAAACCACCAAAGCCTCATTCTTTGGCAGTGATGCTTGTGTTAACTTCACACTCAAAGGTCTTCGAGCAGTTGGTGATTGGTGTTAACACACTGATTGACCAAGCTATCTCCACAGCCTTCCTTGGGCCTATTTTAGATGCAATTAGCCAGGATGTGTATGCTCTGCTCGTAGTCCTATGTTCTTGGCACTTCCTTTGCATTAAATGATCAGAAGATGACTCCTGGCTGGGTTAGTGTTCTGTCATTTTAGTAATTTTAATTGGGTCTTGAAGCTTCGCTGGAATTGTTGATGTTAAAAGATGAGCCTGATCGTCTCTTTAATCTCTGCTACTAGGTCATACCCAGCAGAATTGCAGTGAGCTATAGTGTGAATCTTCTGGAAAGGCTGCATATACAGTAATTACAATGCTTAGGTGTTAACTAATGCAGAACATGAAGCTTTTATCAAGATTTAAAGTACTGAGCCAGACAATTGTTTATATATACAAGGAAGCACTGTCTTGAAGTGGTCTTATATTAGCTGCTCTCCTGCCTTTCAATAACTCCTGACAAAAAATGACTTGTGATGTCCTTTCTGACCTCTTCTCTTGTATCAATTCTATGTTCCAAGTGCTAACTTTAAGCCTCAAATCCTCATTCCTCCTTGAAGAGATGTCGTTTATCATCTAGCACTGCCCTGAGCTGACAGTTGTCACTGATGGCTTCTTTCGTAATAGTATGTTTATATCGCCATGTACAGCTGGGAGGAGAGAAAAAAAAAGAGCTGGTAAAAAAATAATAATACTTTGTTGTTGCTGTACATAGGGCTTTTATATATATATATATTTTTTTTTTTGTATTTTTTTGTTTGTTTATTCTTTCTCTTTTTTTTTTTTTTTTTTTTTTTTTTTGTGGTTAAGTCAAACCAATTGAGCCTTATCAACTGTTGTTTTCCTATCAGAATTGTAGACACCTGAGATACAAAAGCCATGTGCTGTTTCATCATGATGAACTAAGACAGCCTTATACAAGTGGCTCAATCAGGAAGATAGATAATATTTAGAAGTTTTAGTAATTCCATTGCTGTATTTTTAATTCCAAAGCTAAATCTGGAGCCCATTAGTGTTTGTCACCTGATCAAAGTTAGCACTGCTTTGACCAAGGTTGAACCAAGTTTTTTTTCCAGAGGTCTCCTCTTTGTAACGTTCTTTTCTTTTCTAACATCTGATGCATTGTTGTTTGCCTTTGTCCCTTGTTTGTTTGTTTTGTGGTGTTTGTTTTTTAAATTTTTAACCAGAGGCTCCCTGCTTGCATTATGCTTGTTTAAAGTATGAATTTCATCCTAAAGTCTAAAACTTCTATGAATTTTCTTATTGTCCAAGGAAAAAAAACACGGCTACTTATAGACTAATCAAGCTTTTCAATCTCATAATTCTTTGATATAAAATACCAAGTATATCAAATATAAATTGTTGAATGTATATAATTCATCATATGTAATTCTCCACATGATACGTATAAAACTGTTTTTTAACATTTAATATTATTTTTAACAAAAGCACGTTCCCGTCTATTTATCTACCACCTGCAGCTTCAGTGCTGTGACAAGCTGACTGTGTCCCAAACAGCACTGCTGGAGACATTCGAGCAGCTTAGTTATAAACTGGTAATTGTGTGTACTTCTGCACATGAGAGCAGGGATGGATTAGATCGGTGTATGCCTTGTTGGCTAGGGTCCAGCCAGCAGCTGAAGCCAAACCAGAGCTGGAATGCTTTTGTTTCAACCAAAACTTAAATTTAATGCGGTCTGCTTTTACGAAGGTGTTTTATGAAGAGGCATTTCTGTCCTCAGCAGGGCTCAAACTTTCTGCTGCATTTTTTGTAGATGAAACAAGTGGGTCCCATCTCAGGAGTGCTTCCTTTAGAAGGCAGAGAGATAAAATATGGCAGGACTACAACTGGTAAAATACACACTAACAGATTCAGCGCTGTGTTGTGAAGAAATTCAAGCCGATGACTGCACGCGTGGCGTGCTCTGCACAGATAAACGTTAGCAGTGCTGAGGTGGATGTGCTGTGTAGTCCTCAGCCAGCAAGATTTCCAAAAGAAAGAACAGGCACGTGTCCCCTTCTGGTTCATTAGGATAAGGCTTGTTTTCCTTTGCACAGGGGGGGGACTGGAGCAGAACACGGCCTGCTTTGATGTCTGCTCGAGTCCTGCCGCTGGGATGAGATGGAAAGCGTCGTGCAGCAGGAGCAAGCAGCTGCTCGCATTTACACCGGACACCCACAAAGGGCTGAGAAGCCTTTGCCTTTGAATTGACATCACGTTCACGCTGGCAGCGCCGAGATGCTCGGTGCCTTATTTACTCATGAGAGCGGGGAAGGAAAAAAAAAAAAAAAAAAAGACTGCTGAGTGATTTACCAGCTTTATCTCGGCTGCACAAGAACCACTGCTGCTAACAGGAGCTGCAGTGTGCTTGATCCCTCTGTACCGAGGGAACAAAGGGCCTGGAAATCTGCCAGATCTCGAAAGGTGTCCTCAGCTGGCAGCAATCTCTCTTGCAGCCATCAATGGAGCAAGCTCATAAAAATCCTCTCAGACTGCCTAAATCCTTCTGGTAACAAGCTATGGTTATGCAGCCCCGGCAGGTGAACTGAGGGGCGATACACGGTGAGACTGTGAAGCACCATGATCTGAAACCTGTGGCAGGAAGAAAGGCTGGAGGGTGGCAGTGCAGGAAAATGGAGCTGGGGGGTCAATGTGGGATACCAGAGGGAACTTCTTGGCCAAGAACAGAATCCTGCCGGCATTTGGGGATGTCTGAGGGTGGGTTCCCTCTCCTCCAGTGACATCGGTGTTCATTGCAAATAGTGGAGGTGTGTTTGGGTTGCCACTTCTCGTAATTCATCCTCCGGTGAAGGAACCTAGCTCAGTGTTGCTGCTGCCAGGAGAACTGCAGCTACCTGTGCCTCATCAGCAGCGAGTGGTTTGTACTCGATGCTACATCCTGCCAAAATCAGAGCAATTCCTCATTTATTCATAAAATGCACTCTTATCTTTTCTTGGCTTATGAATTTATGTTGGTGCTGCCAGCTGCATTTTCTTCTTACCTGTCTGCTGGGCAATTTGACTTAATGCACTCATCAAGGAGGCTCTGTACTGATGCCTTCAGGCCTGATTCACAGGCTAAGTAAAAGCTGGTGCAGCACAAGCACTAACAAATTTACACATTTCATTTCAATTTGATTCAAAATTTGATGTAGTTTTATCTAGAAGTAGCACTCTCCAGTCCTCGGCTTTGCTTTCTCCCTGCGGCTCACGATCCTCAGCTGTCTGTCCCAAAGCCCCAGGGTCATTTCTTGCATTGTGAAGCAACCACAGTTCTACCTGCTGCACCTCCCCGCCTCGGCATGGTGTGCAATCAGTTGTTACACATGCCGCTGTTCCCAGCTCCTTTTTCATTTACCATGTATGCATATCATCCCCTAAATCATTTTCCTCTGTTGACTTCAAATCTAATTCTCCGCCACTTTCTGCAGATACAGCAGCTATTTTTAATTTTTGCATCCTGATCTGCTTTTGCAAGCATCTAATTTTAGCTTTGCATTTAATATGATCAGGTTCCCTTGGAGCTCTCCGTTGCTCTAGGGCGAGTCGCTGCACTACGCATGTTAATCCTGCTGCTGGAATCTGTCATTTTCTGCTTCTGCAGGTTTATTTTTCCCCTTTTCAGCACTGAAAATACCATATTTCACTATTACCTTTTCGAGCCGCTAGACGGTACTCGTTTTCAGGTTTCTTAGGATTTTCTTTTAAAACACATTTTTCAGATCAAAGCAGTCATTTTCTGCTTTTACACTGGCTCTCTCAGCACAAAATGTTGTAGTTGCTTCCCACAGCAGCCACAGCAATATGGGAATTGTGCTCTCAAGTTTCACTTCATGGTTTCCACAATAACTGGAGAACACTTACTCTGTGTCACCCCTTGTCCTAGGGGCTGAGATGGCACACACCTTTTTCCACAGAGGGGTCCCCATGGCCTGGAAGGTCTTGGGGTTTTGTTTGTTTGATTGTTTGTGTATTCTCTTACATCACTCTGATCTTCAGGTGGATCAGTTGGCATCAGTTGGGTGGCATTAGTGGCCTGCTGAGGTCTCTGCCTGCAAGGGAGGACCTAATGGTCCAGCAAAGGAGAAAAAGACTGGGCAAACCATGATGGGCACACACTGGCTAGCTGGAGAAACACATTTTTTTTTTCTGGTGCTGTGCAATGCCCTATTCTGAGCACAGCACGAGGAGTCTGTAATGCCATCAGATCCAAACTGTGCTACTCTTTAACAAGACACCACAGAACAGTGCACCTCGGAAGCTGCCCCCCATTCAAGGACCCAGCGCTGCCCCCAAGCTCCTCACTGACACAGTGTGCTTGTAGCATGAACGAGCCATGTTTACACCTCAGAAACAGCCTGCAATTAAACTGAGCTTTTCACGTTGATGCTTGGTGAACTGGCCAGCAAAGAAGAGATCCCAAGTTGGAAACAGAAGAAGGAAAAAGGAAGTAATATGCTAATAATGGGTCCAAAGCAGAAAAGGAAAAAGAAAAAGAGAAAGAAAAAAAAAAAGGAGGGGGGTGGAGGGGGGGGAAGTGGTGTAGTCCATTGAGCTGTAAAAGCTCAGGGCTGAACTCCTGGTTTTCAGAGGTTCCCAGCAGTGGCCCAGAAGGCATCTTCAATACAGAGTACTAGCAATGACCCCAGGCACAGCACCAGCAGTATGGGAGGTGCCAGTGCTGGGGAAGAGTCAGCGGCTGCAGAAATAAGCATGGGACTGGTAGGGTCTCTTGCCAGAACATCACGAGTGCAGGTAGATCAAGCAGTTATGGTTAGAGAAGAATATCATGCATGCCAGTGGAGGAGATAAGGGTGATTATTTTTAGCTTTAGTTTCCACAGAGACTGTGCATCAAAAGTCATGAGGAAGGACTGGCAGGCACTGGCGCCTGTGAGGCTTGCACTCACCTCCATGAAGAGCATCTCCAGGATGAAGCTAGACCAGGATGTAAATCTGAGAAATGCATTGCTAAATCAAAGAAGCCAAAGGGCACATATTCTAATCTTGCCCTGAGGCCCTGAAAGCTCTTAATCAAGGAAATAATAATTTCATTTTGATCTTTCTTGACTGACTATTTTTACATGTGGCCAACGTGTGCTCTGCACAACCCTGCTAGAAATAGAGGAGGGCTGCTGGAAACCCCCCAAATTTCTGCTTTCATCTTCAAGAGACCATGAACCTGTTCTTCCAGGTGCAGCACAGTTATTCGTATGGATCTACAGCAAGTGCAGCAGGTCTTCAGCCTGGAGTGACAGAGCTTGTATCTGCCATGCATCAGTGCTGGTGCCCCCAAACGGGCAGGACTTTGAAGGATTGGGGCTTTCTGCTGCTTTATTTTGCTAAGAGGTAAGCTCAGGCTGCTTTCACTCAGTGATAAAGCTTCCAGGTCAGTGATGGGGCAGGATCTCTGCAGGAACACCTAACAGCATGACACTGATTTGGCCCTAGCTGAATTTCCATGAGGAAATCCCTGGGACCATCCACCTTTGTCCTGACTTACCTGTCAGAGCAGCACCAAAATACTGGCATGAAACATCTGTCACCTCAGTTCGTCATCGATCTTCTAAGATGTATGATACCTCACACGAAGCACAGCAGTGATGGGGAGGAGGGATGAGAAGGAACAAGGTACCAGCAGCCTTGCAGCTCCTGTGTACGGGCTGAAGCAGGATTGTTCCAGAAATGATCCAGCCTGCTCCACCACAACATGATCCTGTAATGGGATCATTCCTTACTTGATAAATCTACATTGCTATGGTGTCCTACAACCCTTTTCCTCACTCCTTCCAATGTTTTTAATATTCATTTTTCTCAAATTTACTTGTGCTTTCTGCCTTTCTTCTGCAACCTCTTTCCTTTCTCCTCTCTCTAGGCTGGCAGCCCTTTGGCATCGACGCTGCACCGCACACACCTGCTATGTGTGTATATATCTCTGTGTGGATATATTCGGAAATATATACGCAGATAAATACATTAAAGGGACAATTCCCCGCGTCGTGGCCCTGTTCCCAGCCCCGCAGGCTGCCGAGCCGCTTGGGGTCAGTGTTGCTCCGCTCAAGCTGCGCTCCCCGGCCCTGGGTCAGGGTCGGGCCCGGGCTCCAGGCAGCAGCCCCTGGGCAAAAAGCCACGGGGAGGAGGGTCCTGGGGGATCAGGAGTGGTGCCAGGCTGCAGCAGGAAGAAATATTGGGGAAAGCCTAAGGGGAAAGGGAGGGATGGAGCCAGCTCTCCGGCGGTGTGTTTCGGGGTGTTGTAGGTGCTCGGGGCCTGGTCCCGCACCGGTCACAGCGATGCTGTGGGAGCATGAAAATCAGGCTGGCACTGGGAGTACTGGGGGTACTGGGACCTCCCCAGATCCCTGGAGCAGCCTTCACAAGCTGGGGTGTTGGTGTGTCAGCTCATTTTCACCTGGATACACACAGTCCCTCTGGCAAGGCCATCGGATATCATGGGGTGCCATGAGGTGCCGCAGGGTGCTGCGGGGTGCCATGGGGTGCTTTGGGGTGCTGGATGCCCAGGCAGGGCTGAGCCAGGCAGATCCTGCACAAACACAGCCCTGCTGCCCTGTTGGAATATCCCCCACCAGTAACCATGGGGTGGAACTGGAGATCAGACACAACTGCAAGACTGGGCCGAGTTTGATACCAGAGAGCTGCAACATGATGGCATCCTTGAATAACACCCAGACACTCACTGAGGCACTGAGACACTCACTCACGTGTTTGTCATCTTTGATCTCCTGGCCAGGCCCATGTTCTTCTACCTGGCTGCTCGGAAGCACATCTCACATCTTCCAGACGCAGAATGACCCCAAAGGCGGGTCCCAGGAAGCAGCCTGCAGACCACAGAGGTGCCTGTTCTCCTCCTGGGATCTGAGCAAGCAGCAGCAGAGCCGAGCTGGCCTCCACGCACTGCTTGCTGCTGATCTGCAGCTTCCTCAGGCCCGGGTGCAGCAGCACAGACCCGCCCCGTCTGAGCACCCTGGGCTGAGGCTCTGCTGATCTGCTGGCATTGGTATCTGATCGAGGCAGCCAGAGAGAGCTGCTCTTAGGGTGCAGCTCATCTGATCGATTCCAGACAGACGACTGATTTGCAATGAGATAAATAACCCCCAAAGTGCCTTTGTCTCCCCGGTGACTACACGGGGAGCTTGCAGCAGCTAGCTCAGACCAAGCACGTCCCAGATGCTGGCACCTCTCAGCTGGAGCCTTGCAAAGGGCCTGCTCTGCTTGCAGATCTCAGGCTAGCAATAAACACAGCAGACCTGGGACACGTGCAGTGTGCAGTTGTGGTCGCTTGCGTATTTCCATTATGGTGTTGCAATCTGGGTCTCATCAGCAGCTAGATACTTTGCTCAAGAGGAGGATTGTCCCCCCTGCCTGACCACCACCTTGTCTGAGGGGGTCCCAGCCCCATCTGCTCCTAGCGAGCAGTCACGAAGTGGCAGCTGCCTGGGCAGACATTCTCCATCTCTGCAGCTGAAACTGTTCTCCTGTGTAGGTCCCTGAACAAATACAGTATCAGCACTTTTTCATTCCTTGATAAAAATGAAGTTACATGGCCAGAAGCTGAGACTTATGATGTTTACTGCAGGTGCTAATTGGTACTGCTAGCAACATGAAAGCAGAGCATTTATTCAGTAGAAGTGTATTTGCTTTGGAGAAAAGAACCAAAACCACAGCAATATGTTCACACAAACTGCGGGGGGGAACTAGGCCTAGTGAGGAAGAGTGACCTGTGCTCTTTCGTAATCCCTCTTGAAACTTCCGTAGCAACTTTAATACAAAGCTACCGTGTGGAGACACAACAATCAAACACTGCCACAGAACTCACGCTGCTTTGTGTAAACTTTGGATAAAATTAATGTGTGATGTGTGACAAGCAGCTGGAGGTCAGGAACTGGTGCCCTCAGCCACCCTGCTTGAACCATCAGACACTTTTCTCTTAAGAGTCTCAGCTCATCAGTGCCATCACTACAAAATACATGGCACCGAAATTCACACCTTGTAAACTATATGCACAGAGACTAGTAGAGCTATTGAAGACTAGAGAAATTGTTCACATCATCTAGTCTGGCCTTCTCCAGCACACAGAAGCTGGTTTTGACTTCTGAAGTCTTCAAATGATGGAAAAGTCCCACAATCTTAGCTAATTGTTCCAATAATTAAATGCTTTTATTGTTTAGAGCCTACTGTAATCCTTGCTCCCAGTCCATCTAGTGGCAGTTTTCAACACTGAATCTGTGTTCTCAAAGACACTTCTGAATGAAAAAAGAACAAAAGCTGGTTTAACAATAAGATGAGGTTTCTAATATTTAAGGCTGTACTGCAGAGCTCAGTATCTTTCACATATTCATACAAATAATAAGTGTACATCTAGGCCAGTCAGTACTATCTTCTCTGCTTTTGCTCTACAAAAGAGACTAAAATGAACTGCTGGGCTTCAGCTTGGTGAGACGTGAGGCTGTTCTTGATTCTTTCAGTGGGAGAAAAGTCAATAGCACTAGGGGCAGCTGATGGGAAAATTGTGCTGCTTTTCCATCAAGCATCAATCAATGTTCTTTGATTTCGTAGATTCTGAACAAGGAGTACCTGGAAGTAGTTTTGGCATGGCCAAAATGAGGTGAAGATCAGGATGAAGAATTAGACAAAGCTGGAGGTCAGCACCGCACCTATTGAACTAATTGTGAGTCAGGAAGCACGTAATAGGGTCAGCACATTGTTGCCCCATGCAGCAAATTGCATGGAATTTGCAAGGGGACGTATTTTTAAGGAACCTGTTGCCCAAAAGGCTGAATGCACCAGCTAGGCTCACCTCTGCTGGATGGAGGCATCCTGGGCAGTTCTAGCTCTTAGGTCTGGCAGCTCACAGATCAGCGCTGCCTCTTCATCGAGCTGGCTGTTGCTCAGAAGCTAGAGTATGCGAGCACCCCTTCCAGGGTATCTGCTTCTCACCCAGATGTTGGCCAGCTGTGGGAGACTGCGGCACCAGCAGTGTTGGCCGTGACCATGAGTTTGCTTACACGAATGTTCACAGCATGCTGTGGCACCATGTTACGCTGTTGTTGGTTTTTTTTTTTTTTTCCTGAGAAGGAAGGAAGGAAGTTTGCGTAGTTCAGCAGCAGGAACAGCAGTAAACAAAGATGAGTTTTTGTCCATCTCCTTCCAAGTTTCCTGGCTGAAACGAAAGCCTGTTTCTGCCTCCTCTTTAAAAAGGGGTAATTATCTCCTAATCACAGAAGTGGAATGAGAGAAATTGAGGGGGATTTCATCTAGCTTCCCTAGAGAAAAGCCAGGAAAATAAACTTCTAAAAATTATGAAAACAATGCAGTTAACTTCTTCAGGTAACGAAGATCTAGGTGCCAGCTGTGCCTGTGGGTACCTTTATGTCACAGTGACAAAGAGATCAGAGTTACAGCAGAGCTACCAGCTACTGCAGAACTAAGGACGGAGACTTTTGTCCTTACCAACATGGTGAGGAGAGCTTTAAACTAGGAGAGATGGAGGAAGGGGAGAGTTGTAGTGACCTGAGATGCTTCATGGAAATTCCTCAAGTACATGCAGCCAAGGAAGTGCCTACAACTGTGAAGAAGGACCTGGGGATCCTGGGGGACAACAAGTTGACCATGAGCCAGCAAACACACAATCATAGAATCAGTAAGGTTGGGAAAGACCTCCAAGATTGTCTGGTGCAACCATAACGTGCCCTTGTGGCCAAGGAGGCCAATGGTGTCCTGGGGTGCATTAGGAAGAGCACTGCCAGAAGGTCGAGGGAGGTGATCCTTCCCCTCTCCTCAGCCCTGGTGAGGCCTCACCTAGATCATTGTGTCCAGCTCTGGGCTCCCCAGTACAAGAGGGACATGGAGCTCCTGGAGGGAGTCCAGAGAAGGGCTACCAAAGTGGTGAATGGACTGGAGCATCCCTCATATGAGGAAAGGCTGAGGGAGCTGGGCCTCTTCAGCCCCGAGAAGAGAAGGCTCAGGGGGATTCTGATCAATCTGTATAAGTACGTGAAGGGAGGGGGTCAAAAGGATGGGGCCAGACTCTTCTCAGTGGTGCCTAGAAATAGGATGAGAGGCAACAGGCACAAACACGGGAAGTTCTGTCTGAACATGAGGAAAAACTTCCTTACTGTGAGGGCGACTGAGCACTGGCACAGGTTTCCCAGAGAGGTTGGGGAGTCTCCTTCCCCAGAGTTGTTCAAAAGCCATCTGGACACAGCCCTGGGTAATATGCTCCGGGGGAGGCTGGACCAGATGATCTCCAGAGGTCCCTTCCCACCTCAGCCATTCCACAATTCTGCGATTCTGTGGCTTACAGCAAATGAACACAAACAATGGTGGGTTGGAGCTTTGAAAATGTGACAAGCCCTGTTGGTGCTGGAAGGTCAAACAGCGCTATAACAACCACCACAGCCACAGCAAACTGATAACATGTTCAGAGACCATAAATCACTCCTTCCTATCTCTATCATTGTGCTCATGACACGCTGGGTTTCTGATTGCACAATGAAATGTCATTTGACTCGATGTTTGGTGCTTGTAAGGAAAGCTGTTCCCGAGCCAAACCACTCCTTCAGGGTACAGACAAGGGTTGCAGCACTGTGAAGGGTGGTTTTGTGAAGTGTAGGATCCTCAGTGAAATTACCCTGGGCCTTCCCACCCAGGTCCTCTGTTGTATGACAAAAAACAATGTGTGACAGAATCTTAACTTACTGTCCCTGCTAAATTTAAACCAAAAATTTTCTTTTACCACCTAGCTGAGATCAGTCCCTTGTTGCCAAAACACCTTTTTCTCATCAGAAAAGAAAAGAATCCAAGACACTGAGCATTAAGTCATCATTTATAATTAATTTTCTTACAATTAAAATAATTTTCTGAAATCTTGCAGAGTTTGCTTGTTTTATATCAGGTTTTTAGACAGCACTTACATTATACATGATCACACTTGGAAAAGATTATTTCACCACATGTGTTTGCTGTAATTATTCTTTTGAGTGTGTTCCACTTGATTCTGTAAAACTCTGAATATGCCAGAGGAAATACCAAAGGTGAAGATATTGAATGCCACTAGTGTTACAAAAGATAAATAAGCTAAAAATGTTGACATGACAGCCTGAGATACCATGACAGGTTGTGGGTTGTCTCCACTCCAAAACTGCTTTCAAGCTCTGTTCTTTCCTACAGCAAGACAGGATGGGGAGGAAAGGATGAAATAAAATACTGAATGAAAAGAAAATATTTTTAGCTGTTACCAGCAAACTTTTCAACTCTAATCTGCTTTTCACCCCTTCTGCTGTTCAGACTCAGCAGGGACAGGAGAAGCAATCCAGCCTCACACTCAATGCAGCTGTGCTCCTGGCCCCCTTCAGCAGGTCCGTGTGTGTGCTGCCTGCCCTGAGAAGCACCTGGCCATGGTGGCCTGGGGGCAGAGAGCTCTTCCAGGAGGGAGCTGTCGGCAGCTACAGCCCAGGGAGCAGCAGATGCTTCTGTCCATGACAGTGCTTTCGTTTTTTCTTCTTGCCCTTTCATGTCCACCCCTTCACAAGAAGTGAGCAACTCCTCTGCAACAACCAGGGTCTGCTTTTGCACTTGGAGAAGCAAGGTTTGCATTTACCCTAGCTCCTAGACCATGATCATTGCCCTGATTGTCACTGCACCTTCCCATCTCTCCCAGTCTTACCAGCACATGCCAAAATAAGTCCAGCTCATCCTGCCTTTAAGTCCACAGCAGTGGCCACCCGATGTTTTGCAGCTGAGACAGATAGAGAGCTTTCAGGCTGGTGTAACACAAATGCAGCATTCATTGTGGAGAAGAGGTCAGCATCTGCCTTTGGGGGCTGGTGTGGGTAACCCCCTGTCTGTAGATTCCTATTTCTGCTTTTGTACTTTCACCCCGTCCTGCCCTGGTGTTTGTGATGGCCCTGCTGAAGGCTTGGCAGCTGTGGTTGGTTCTTTCTTTGTCTCTGTGGTTGGCTCTTTCCTCTTCTCTGAAGTCTCTTTTTTGCTTGGTGCCTCTGCTCTGCCTGTGTCTTGGCCACTGCTGTCGCTTGGCCACCACTGCTTGGCACCTGACGTTACCTGCATGGCCGGAGTGGGCTGAAGGGGCTCACTGCTCTTCTTCCACCTCCGGGCCCCCGACCATGTATTGAATTCATAGATTTTGCCGGTGACTTGCAAGGGAGAAAAGACAAGGAATTAAAATCATGACTACTTTAGCAGATTACGACATGACAGCTCTCCTCACGATGAGGCTGAAAAGGAAAACATGAAACACCTGGAAAAGCAGGCGAGTTTGGGAAGGCAGCCCTGAAATATGCATTTCTGCAAGTGTGGTGCCCTGGAAGTCGTGGAGGCCGCTCAGTGGGGATGCTTTTCCATTAATACAAAAACTGGCTCTGCGCTTCAGAGAATAGGAATATTCAAAACAGGACCTTGTTATCATCCTAACCCTCCATCCGAATTACTGTGGGTTATTGTGGTCAGTGTAACAAACCCATACATAGCCCTTAGTTGTTATGACTTACTCTCCCCAAATTTATGCCTGTGGCTATGCTGGGAAAGGCCACCGTGTATGTGTGTGCCTATTTTTTCAAGAGGAGTTGCTTACTTGGTATAGCAAAACCTGCTAGGATCACAATACGCTGTGTATGCCTTCCAGACCACATCAGGTCATCTAGGGTGACACGAGGTTCAGAGATCTGGGATTCCCCATGGGTTTGAGCTGTACACATTGTGTCACTGTTTTAACAAACTGATTTCCTCCTGGCCTGCTGTGAGTACAGTGAAATGAAATGCACTTTCTGTTGGTGCATGGGTATGCCTCCCTCAGATATACAAAATATTGTTAAGTTTGGTTTGTTTAGCATACGTTGCTACCTCTCCTTACTACAAAGATTTTTGGCCCTCTTCAGATTTTATGAGTAATTTCTACTTGGACACTAAAAGCAGATCTCTCCTCCCTCAGTTCATTCACTATCCAGAGAGAGGTGGAAAAATGCCCATCCATCCAGTGTGATTGCCTCATGGTCTGAATTACTGTCTCTTGCTAAACAGACAGAATCAGGATCTGCAGTGGCACTGCTTGTAATTAAACACCATTAATACGAGACAAACAAGACTATTGAGGCCTGGAAAGAAACGGTGGTTACGTGTTACTACACGTTACAGTTTGTATCAGAATTAATGGTTTCTGACATATGAACACAATTTGAGCAATTAGAGATGAAACTGGATCCCTTCACGTGGTATTTTTTCTGAGTGCTTACCAGGCAGGCATGTTAAAGCAGCCCAGATTGGGCAGCAGTCCCTGACCAGCCCTCCTGACCGTATTCAACAGATGATATGCTGGGAATTATCAGATTTCATCTCTGAACTGCCAGCACTCAATCCTCTATGGTTTGGGACAAGTCATGGAGGGGAGAGGGAGGAGTGAGGAGCCCACAATTCTCTCCTGACCCCACAAAGCCGCGTTACATCTTAGTGCCTGTGGCATGTACAACGCAGGTGCTGTGGCTCTGGGGGGCAGTTTGGGTGGGCTCAGCTGGCCATAAGCCTGGTGTGGTTGGGTCTGCTGAGGAAGGGAACCGCCAGGTGCCCAGCTCTTGCACTGGCCTAGAGAATATCCACATTTAACATCTAACAAACCCCGTTACGCAGGCAAAAAGCAGGGACTTCTGGACGTCCCTCCAGAACCTCTTTATAAATAGCAGGTGGGCTTGGACTTGGCCCAAACCATCCTCAGGCAGCCTTGTGGATGAACTTCATTGCACAGTAGGGGCCCGTTTGTTCACCCAAATTCTACTGAAGTCCCTGCGCCTGGTGTTTCCTATTAGCTCACAGCCTCTAAGAGCCCAGAGACAGCTAATAAGAAACACGAGGTACAAACACTTGGGTGGAAGTTTGGCTAGATGAATCTAAGCCTCGAAACAAGGCCAACTTTTTTTTTTTTTTTTTTTTTTTTTTTTTTTTTCTGGATAATTTGAGATCTATTGTTTCAGACCTATTTTCAGACATATTTGTTGAAGACCTATTTTGACCGGGTGTTTTCCACATTCTACCAACCCTTCCTCTCCATGTGGGCCCTCAGTCACCACAGCTGTATCTGAAAGCAGAATGGTCTTCCCTGTCCTTCCCAGCAAGAGATGCTCAAGCCTCAGATAAATAGCAGTGATGTGCTATTCCTGCCTGGAGGAGGTTTGTGCAGGTGCCAGTAGCTCACCCACCCACCCTGCATCCAGGGAGAGGTTTTGGAGACAGACTCAGCACCCCTGCGGCTACATTAACCTGCTGGCCATTTCCCATGCATGGGGAGGTGAAACCACATAGCCGTGACAGCAGCAGGGCAGGAGGCTGGGAGCAAATTCCTCCTCGTCTCTCACCTCCTAGTACCAGCTCCGCACACTCAGGGTTAGCAGAGCAGCAGTGAATAATCTGACCGGTGGATGTGAGTGTATTCTACCATTAGAAATGTTACTAGGGCACTGTCTTGATTTTCACTATCTGTGAAATATAGCTCCTGCTCTCCTTGGAAACAGCAAATCTGAAATACGAAAAGCAAATGTCAAGCCATATTTAAGTCAACTAATCCAGTTTGTTTCCGGCCAAATATTCATATTCACTGTTAATTGCTTTTTATTACCTGGGTCTCTGGCTTCTCCATCAAAGACAGTGTTTAGCCTTGTCATTTTCTGTGAAGGGAGACAAAACATGGAACAAATCCTGTGAATTAGTTAAGCAAGGAGGAGGAGCAGTGACTTGGAAATGCTGACCTACATGGATGGAGGCGTATATATGACCTGTATAGTGCATTCCTGTAGGCTGAGTTTAATCAAAACTGGCAACAAAGGCCATTTGTGGTGTAGGGTGTTGCTGCTAGATGTTCAAAGGAGAATTAATAAGGTCTAACATGCAAAATACCCCCACGTGTGTAAACCACAAGAGCTTCGCCTCCACCCAGAGGAGGCTTGGGAATCCCCTCTCCAAAGAACTTGGGGAGGGAGAGAGCACACTGCAGCCTTTATGCCATTATGGCTGTGAAAAAGGAAGGAGCCCCTAGATGTGGTATCTGGGAGAAAAATTAAAATAATAATAATAATAATAGTAATAATAATAATAATAATAATAATCTATTACAATGGAAATAACTATGATCATACCACACGATGGGGGTCAAAACTAAACTTTTGTTTTGCTCTGAGGCTGGCAGTACTCACCAAAACCACTTCTTTCTTAGGTTTCTTCTTTCCTACAAGAAAGAAAATGCACATTGTAAAGAATCAGATTTTTTTGGACATTGATTATAGATATTAAAGTCAAGATTCCCCCCCAAAAATAGAGATTCTTAGTTCTCAGCTTCTCAGACATCTTAAGTGAGTCTTAATTCTTTTCAAAGAGTGATCCCTAACACTATTTGAAAGGCAAACATCTTCATAATGGTTTGGAGTGGCGATTCACAGTTGCCAATGACAAATTAAAAGTTGAGCCTTTAAAAGTCTTATTCCTTCAGTCATGAATAAATAACAATGGTTTCTTAAAACATCCTTCATAAATGATATGAACAGATGTAGAAATTCAAGTGTGTTCATTATTGAAACTTATTCACACATTTGCTCAGTGAATAATTCCTTTTATGCATGACACTGCACTGCACACTGACACAACCAGAGTCTTCTTCAGGGGTGAGATGCCCCCACCCAGGCACCCAGCCAGCACAGGTCTGTGCACCACGTATCACTTCTTCAAGGTGTATGTTGAGGACTTCGGTGTTGTAGGGGCCTTGGACTGGCTATCTACTAGCAAACAAGTTTCACTTTGGGGGATATTTGAATTACAAATGTAGATTTTTCCCAAGAATGTTTGTACTTACTAAGCTTGTGCACTCAAACATGCATTTGGAGACAAAACAGGGAAGTGCTGCAGATCCAGTCAAGTCATATTCAGATTGAAGAACAGTTTGGTTATGTGTGAATTTACCACACTATTAACTCATCCCACATGCAAACAAACACAGCGGCAGTGCCACAGGCATCTCGACAGCATGGATTTGTGGATGATACCCAACTAGTTGCTATGATTTCTTCTTGTGCACTCCTTGCTGGTTTGTTTAATGTCCTTCCTTCAGAGGAAGCCACCAATGGGCTTTATGGCCAGACCTGCAATGCTCTGAAATGTTGCAGATGGGCCTGAACCTGAGCATCAGTGGGAACCTGTTCTGTCTGACCTTTGCTGCCCATCATTTGGGAACCAGTTTTTCAGAAAGCACCAAGCAACCATTTTTTGGAAGCCGGCCAATGCTGAAAAGTCTCAGATTGGGCAACCAAGAGAACAGCTAGTTTTGTTGGGGTTTGTTAGTCACGTGTTGTTGTGGTGTTTTTTTTTTCAAGCTGGGCAATACTGATTGAGAAAAGGCACGTCATGCTTGTCAGGGGAATGTTAATGGGATTAGAAGGAAGACTGCTTAAAGAACACCTGGTTTTGTGTATGTAACTTAAGCCTCTGCTAAGTTATACAAACACCTTTACAAGCACCAATACTCGAATATAAATCTTCAGGAGTGTGTGATGAAATCAGGGGAGCAAATGAAAGGGATCGGAGAACAGGGAATTACAGTGGAGAGGACTCTCGAAGGTACTTTGGAGCGATAAGATTTTTTTTAACAGATAGCATATGAAATGCATGTGAAAAATACTGCAATTCTTTAGCATCCACACCAGAATAGCAGGCTACTCTAAACTTGGGTTTACCTAGTAGTTAATAGATCTGAGGACCAAAAGGACCATCTCATGGGCTGGCATCCCATTATCAGCCAGGGTGTTTGATCAGAGTACGTCTGTACTGGGCCAAATGTATTTGTCTAGAAATGGATTTACAAATTTTACACAGAACAGCAAACACAGTGTTGTTGAGAGGTATTAAAATATAGAAAAGAGGCACGCACCTGGATCATTTATCCTGTAATGAAAAAAAAAAAAAAAAAAAAAAAAGATTAAGAAATGCACTTAGAAAACATCATGCTTATGCCTACATAAAAGTATCATGCTTCATGCTCTTCCACTTGGCAAGAAGGATGAGTTTCCTTGAGTTCTGAGATTTGCTTGATTTGTTTGTTTTATGCTTTCCTTTCACTAAATGCCTGCATCATTTAACACTGCTTCCAAACAGGAAAACAGCCCTGAGCATTGTGCTAGCACATCTCCAGGAAGGGATGATAGTAAAAAGATACAGACTTATTGATGATAGCATTATGGATTTATGTAATCTGGAAAAATGTATTTTCAGACATTCTCATCTTGTTCCATCCTTGGAGGAAGGTCAATTTTTTTGATCTGCGGTGCTCAGATAATACTTTTTAAAACATTTGAAAGATTGTAAAGGTATTTGAAAATATAAAAATTGCTTTTTAATGGAAGAGCCTGCTCCCAATGAATCACTTGCCCTATTAATAAATAATAACAATGGCCGAGCTATATGCTTCTAGATTCATTTGTCATTTTTATCATGAATTGCTAAACTCCTTGCACACACCATTTGAATTATAATCACAGTCATATATTACTTCTTTACATTTTCTACAATTTCTAAATTTAACTTCAAATCCTGAGAATATTTACAGAAATCCTTTTTAAAGCCCAGCCCGCTGACAGAGCTGCTTATCTCTGCTTTTGTGACAATGCCAGTTTATAGGCACTCGGACTCCCAGCAGCAATCTCTCCCCACACTGAACCAGAGCTGTTCCCAGGTGCTTCCATGGCTTTTGCCAAAAAAGAGCACTTAGAGGTGCCATGAGGCTTTATGGGCCAGAGCCTTGCAGCAAGCCTGGGTAACACTGCAGGGAATCTGCAGAATCTTTGCCAGAACACAGAATTTGGCATTAGCGCCAATGTTTGGAAAGACCTCAGAGCTCCTAGGCTGAGAGGGAGGAATATGCAAGTGGTACCTGCCTGGATGGCAGCGCCCTTGCAGTGGGCAGCAGGCACATTTGTGTTTTTGCTCAGCACAGTCAGGCACGGATTCCAACAGGGCCTTACAAGCTTAGCTGCTGTTAGAGGTCATGACTGTTAATTCCACTGTGACCTTTAGCTAATGCTGAAGTATTAGCAAATCCGTGAAAAAAAAAAAAAAATCCATGGACATTTTTCCTTCATTTCTTAACACCAAATATTGCTGTAGCCAGTAATTGCATTTACTACAGCAGAGGGCATACCGCCATAAAGCATTCAAAGCACAGATTTTGTTACGGCTGAAAAGGCTGAGCTCTCCCTGCCCGTGCCAGGGGCTCCCTGGCATGACACCCGGGAGGACTCACAGAGGAGCGCTGTCTGCCTTGTGCGCCGGAGGGCAGCGGGTGCGGAGCCAGGTGGCCAGCAGGAGCCCCAGGTACCCCAGCAGTCCCAGGAGCAGCAGACCGCTGAGGGTGATGATGAAGGGCACGTACCACGCCGAGTCGGAGTAGAGATTTTCCTTCCTCGTCACCAGAGTAAAGCCAGGCTTTTAAAACAAGATAGGAAACGTTTCTCAACGCTGCATTCTTGTAAGGTTACCGACACCGACGGCACCGTTCATCTGGCTGAACTTCTGCACCCAGGCACCTGGCCCAAGCTTGCCCCAGGGCTCTGCAGATGATCAGCAGAGGAAGATAGCGTCTGCTGGAGAAGTGATTCACCCCACGTACCTCTCTGCTGGCTGCCGAAGCAGCTCAGATGGCTGAGATAGGCCACTGAGATCCTGGGCAACCAAAGGCAGGTGAAACGGAGCCCACCCACAATGCAAAAGCTGGTTCCAGATGGTGTTTCAATGTCTGATATTAAAATAGGCGTGCCATGGTGGGGTTGAAAAGCCTCAGATTGCCTGAGAAGCTGTGAGTGCACTGTTGGAGGGTTTGGAAGTTCAGGGAATACTGCCATTACCAAGATAATGGCTTCTTGTTACCTAAGGCAAAACTGGAAGTAGGTCATCTGCACTGCAGCGATCATTCGGCCCCCTTCATAAAAGCAGTTGAACCCTGAGGAATTAGGTTATTGTATAAAATAAATGAAACTTATTTTTTTGCCCTGTGATTTTCTCCAGAAGGGAAAACCACACTTCCTGAGCAGTCGTGATCTCCCACATCTTCTGTGTGCCATGAGACACAGCTCTGAGCTGGCAGGTCACTAGCAGCTCATTCATTAGGGTCCCGTCATGAAACTGTCTTTATATGAATTAGAAATTACTTGATTGCTCTACCTGGGTCAACACATGGTGTGGTTCTATTCATTTCAATCTTCTACCAACATTCTTATTAAATTTTCAGTAAGACATTTATCATCACATTGTGTATGAAGTTCAGTAAGGGTATCTATTTGTTTTCCACCTAGGGACACCTTTGAAGTAACTTATTTAGCCTTGCAAAAATTGACAGGTAGCTGAAGTGGGTAATATCAGTCACTATTAAAAGGAGACGTTTAAAGTGAAGAGCTGTCAGTGTCCATTGCCAGTCAGTTGTGCTGGGCACATCAAATCCTTACACAAAGGCTAAAATAATCTTAAGATCACCACCACCACCCCATCCTCATTGGGACTGAAGTCACGAGTGGCTTTTTGGAATGGGGCTTCCTGTCAGTGCACTACCAGCATGACAGCATCCCAGTCGTCAGGTTGCTACACTGAACCCAAGTAATGAGCAGCGATGGGAGAAGGTGCTGAAATGGAAGTGCTCTTCTGGAAAACAGTCTGAAAATGGGAGGCTGATATCTCTGGGCAGGCCGATTGAACACTGAGGTATGTGGTCTGTACTGTCTGTGGTTGTAGTAAAGCATGGGAAAAGAAACATGGAATAAGTCTCGTTATTCAGCTTTTCATTCCTTCATCAAGCAGGGGAGAGGAGAAGGCTGCGAAAAAGCCATTTATTCCTTCCAAACAGAGCATTAGATGATAATTGGGTTATTAATCAGTCTGCAAGTCTGGATTTAAGCACTTTCATAGCAAAGCTTCTGGACTTGCACGTGCTGTTTGGAAGATCCCCTGACTCTGGCTCAGTTACTAGCCTACCCTGGCACATTTGGGCAGTTTTACAATAAACAACTATTTTACCCCTTGAATATCCTAATATTTTCCTTCCTGCATGCAATGGAAAAAAGCTAATGCCATCCGCAGGCAGGAAGAAAATGCATGGACTCTGGATGATGAAGATATGATGAGACAAGGGATGAAGGCAGAGATCAGCACAAGGATGGAGGCAGGCTGCTCTGCACCCACCAGGCTGTGCTGCTCCAGCAGGCAGGAGGAAAGCAAGCTCTGCTTGTGTCCTGCAGCACCCTGAGGGAAATTGGCTCCAGAGCAAAACCATTGAGCCAGAGCTTGCCTGGGATGGATGTGCCAAGGAGCTGGCTATGTCAGTGGGATGCAGGTGCACAGCTCCACAGGCTGATCAGGGTGTGAGGCCAGGTCCCAGACTGGCTGCCAAAAGCTTTGCAGGCTTCCCCCGCTCAGCTATGGACCACCATGCGGACAGGGAGCTCTGGAAATACCCATCCCACCCATCTGGCTTTGCCTGTCTGAAACCTGCTGAGAACTTGGGATGTGCACAACTGTTTCAGTTCCTGACAGGCAGCTTGAACTTTTACATGAGGGTGACCGAGGGATGGAAAAATGGCCCTTGCAAATGATAACGATTTCTTGTTGTCATCGTTGTTGCCTATTTTGACTTTGGTAGGCACAGAGTAATTCATCCCACTGCTAAAGAAGCGAACAGAAGTGCAAGGACACCGGAGTAGTGAAAAGCAAAAATAAATAAATAAATGAAAGAAAAAGGAGGCTGAGCAAAATGCATGAGGTAATTTTAAGGTTCCAGGCAAAGGTTAACCCCTACACTTTCCTTATTAATAAAGCTGCCAAAATCCTTAACTTTCCAGTTACATGGTAATGGCAGAGTGCCTGGTGCTTGGATACTCACCCTTTTTGTTTTAGAAACTAAAATACAAAACAGATGTTACAAATCTTTACCAAGAATCTTTCCTGACCCCGAGCATATCTACAACCAGTGGCTTCAATGTAAGAACACAAGGCTCAACACTTCCCAAATGTGGACCCCCTGTTGTTTTTTGCTTTCCTTTTGCATATATCTACCCTCTTTTCTTCATTCCCATGGCAATTAGCCCATAAAAGAACTGCAGAATTGAGCATAAATTTGAGTGAACTTACCGTGGTGGTAATAGCAGTTGTTGGGTTTGGGATAACCCTGATGCTTAAGGACACTGTACCAGTTTTAACTAGGTGTGTAGCTTTGTCCCTGGCAGATAGTAAATTGTCATCTGTTATATAGACACGCAGCCTGTAAATCCAGCTTTTATCAAGTCCGCTGTCATAGTCAAACCTAGATGCAAGAATCAGCTGAGATGTGTTGGAGCCAGCACTTGGTGAAAAGGTGAAATGATTGTTCACATTGCCTGCAAGTGATAACAGTGAATAAATAAATAAATGAAAACAACAAAAAAAAAGGAAGAAAAGTGAAAAACAATCCCACATTAAAATAAATGCACGAAGCAAACAAAAAGAGCAGTTTCTGTTGATGAGTTTTTATGGATCATTTTACACCTGTGTGGTGTAAAAGCACCAGATGTACTTTGGTTTTGCTTTTGTTGCCCTGTAGAGCTCCAGAGTTGAGGTGACATTGAAGGCCATGTCCACCATCCAACATACAATAGACCACGGGCTCTGTCTCAAAGGCCCACTGCAAGGCACAGAGCACATCTGTGTAGCCAAACCTTTGAACCTTCACTCCATAGGGCCCATACACAGTGCACTGGGCAAGGTCTTAGGTTCCTCAGCAATGCCCAGATCTCTCTGTAAATGTACTGCTTGGCACAGACCAAAATCATGCCAGCAACCACACTTAAAGTTTCAGTAGTGTGTGTCAATAACCTCAGCAACAACAACAAATGAAATTTCCCCAAGAGAGAGTGTTTCCTTCTTTATGAAGCCAAATGTCAGTCCACACTGTAACAGTTCTCCAGATGCAGTTGATTATTAGGTTCAAGCCTAATATATTTTTATAATGTGGTTTTAATGCATAGGGCATGGAATTAGGACATGCAGGTTTGCTCAGTTATTTACCATCATCTGATTATCATCACCTAAGGGTGAGGTATGCAGAGTAACAAAAGCCACCACAGTTTCTCAAGATTCACTCAACTATAATTGGAAGTTAAATTTGACCATGAAGATCTTTCTAGCTCATTCTACTAAAGTCCTTCTCAATTATGCAGTCCGTTGCCAATTAATTAATGTGGTAGGCAATCCAAACTTGCAAGGGCATCATTCTAGGTGGCAGCATCCATAGCCAACTTATAGAAACATCTCTTTTGGTAATCAGCAAAATAATGACGTGAAACTTGGGGATCACAATTAGCTCTCCGTGAGAAGTAGCACTTAAACTGTGCTAGACTTCTATTTACAAATAAAACTGAACCATGTGTTTAAGAATTTGTGCGCTGCTCCCAGCTCACATGCTATGACACAGTACCTTCTTTAATGAAGTAACGGAAAGACCTGGGATCAGAATCGCGATCTTGACATTGAATCCTGAAGCCATTTACATTGGTCCCAGCTGATAAACTGACTGGGATTTGAGATGCATAGAAATTGGGTGAACAAACTGGTTCTTCATCATTTACATCTAAAACATTCACAGTTACCTGAAAGAAAAGAGTAATAGCTAGCTGAATTTCCTCTACTGTGCTGAAGCAGAATTTTATTAACTTCAGAAGCTATTTCACTTTGCCCCTTTTGCTCTTCTGGTCAACCGCAGTTGAAGAGCAATGACCCTCCTTTCCACACTGGATTCTACCAGAAAATGTCTGTGATCATTTGACCTTCGCTTCTTGTGATTGGCAATCTTTTGTTACAGTTTTCTTAACTTGAAGCATGTTCCAAAACCACAGGGATTTCAATCTGATGTGGCTGATCATTTGAATTACCTGAAGTGTGTCATAGTAAGAATGAGAATTAATAACAGTACCAGACATTCATTAAACTTCCTTTCAAATGTCTCAAATTGCTTCACAGACATTAGGTAGGCTTCTTAGCATAGTTAATAATAATTCAGAATATGATCCATGAAAGGAAGGAAGACTCCTTATAGACTGACCATGCCAGTATGAGAGAAATGCTGGTAATGGCCTTTCTAAACCCCCTCTGACTCACCCCATAAAAACACAACTCTGATGGACTGCAACACAATTCTTATGTTACACTGATCATTTTGCAGTGAAAAAAGGTCACATATAAAATCATAAGTATGTCTGAGCGCTATAGGGGCACTACATGAAGTCCAAAAAAGACTCAGTACTAGGCATGGATACAGTTAGGCTCTGCTACTTGGCCTCAAGACTCTTTCCTTTTTCTGTTTTCTGGTACATATGTAGCCATAAGGAATACCTTAAATTGGGTAGGGCACAGAAAACAATTTTATTTATCTGGAAGACAAGGAAGAAAGACTGAAAGAAAAAAAAGAATTAAAAATATAAAAATTTTACTTTAATCCATTTTGTAAGAAACGAATCAAGACAGTAAGCACCATCTCTTTCACCTGACCAATTTACAGTCCTGTGCAGGACTTGCCTTTTACAGACCAAAAGTGGTTTGCCCAACGTCTTACTGCTCTTGTCAAGGAGAGAAAAGCATAGATAAAGGGGGAGAAGTAGACTGGATTTACTCACAGATGCTGTTGCAGTCTTCTCCTGGTCTGAGGCCTGCACTGTGAAAAGGTGTTTCTGAGTTGTTTCATAGTCTAATCTAGCCAAAATCTTCACATCTCCATTAGTTGGGCTGATCCAGAATATATTTGTGTAATCTCTGGTGCCTCCTCCAGCTACAATGGAATAAGTGATGACACTGGGTGGCCAGTCTGCATCACTGGCATGCACTTCTCCAATTCTGGATCCAACTAAGAGGAAGAAAATCCATATTTCACTAACATTTTAAACATAGAGGAAAAGGAAGTACAGATTGCTTGTTCCTACAGAAGCTTGATGAAACCGTAACTACACATTTGTTTTAGAGTATTTTTCGCCCCAAAGAAGTAAAGCGTAATTGTAAGAAATACCAGTTTACCGTGTTGTGTTATGGCTCCCCCACGTATAGGCTTGCCTACTAGCAATAAATACCGGAATGCAAGGAGTCTGTAGAGAAACACAGCAAAAGTGCTCTGGTGGCAAGAGCCACCCCAGAGCCACGCACTGACACAAAAATTACTGCCTTGCAGCAGCCCAAGCACTAGACTCTTTGTCCTCCCTCAGAAATAATTGCTGTTCCTCCTTCTGGGGTGTTTAAAGGGTGGTTTGAATCACCTCTGCATGGAGCATTTATGAAGCAAGCTACAAATGACAGTGCTGTAAACTGTGGGAACTACGTTGGGACTGTGCACACCCGTCTCTGCAGACTTGATTCAGCCTTGATTCACCTGGGCTCAGGTCTTGCCAGCTCAGCCCAATTGCTGAGCGACCACTGTGTGTCTCCTGCTCCTTCCGTAGCCCTCCTTGTTTTCCTGTTTTACAGGAGCCAGTGCTGTCAGTGTCCCTCTGCCAGGCAGACCTCCCCTGGGAGCTGGTCACCCTCAGCCTCCCTGGTGTCCCCAGCTCTGTCCCAGGCTGCACATTCCCACACCAGATGCATTTCCACCACATTCTTCAGCGACCAACGACGGCTTCTCCAGAGGGCACGCAGGAGTGATTTGTGCAGGCCTGCAGACCCTTAGCAGGATCCCCCTGACCAGGGGAGGAAGAAAACAGAGCTAAGGGCTAGGGCTGGAGATTTGGGCCTGCTCCTTGGCCCATGACAAGGGAGAGGAGGTTGTGGACAGGACAGCAGGGCTGTTTGAAATATGCTTTTTTCCTGTCCCCCCAGGGCATTGAAGCACCACAGAGACCCACAGGTCTGCTGACCACAGGCACAGCCGCCTTCACCCGTGCTTTGAGCCTGTGCTGGCCATAATCATTTGGTGTGTTCAAGCAGGTACTAGGTTATCTGCCTGCTGTGTGATGCAGTTGCACACCTTCCTTGTTGGTTGGCCATTGGGACAGGTTTCTGAGTAATACCAGCCCGGGGCAGTGGTGGACGTGCTGCTGTTCAGAAGGGCCTGGCAGGCTGGAGCAATAGGTCAACAGGCCTTAAGGAGCTCAGCACAGACAAATGTAGATCCTACCCCTGGACCAAAACAAACCCGTGCACCAACACAGGCTGGGACGGACCGAGCAGGACCCCAGGCCCTGGTGGACAAGTTATTCATGAGCCACCACATGCTGGGCTGCATTAATGGGTGTGTTACCAAGATGTGGTGAAAAGTGACCACTCCCTTCTCCTCAGCACTCATAAAGTCACAGCTGGAGACCTGAGACCAGTTTGGGGCCCCAGGTAGAAGAGACACTAACAAACTGGAGTAAAGCCAGGGGGGATTAAGACAGCATGGAGCAGAGCCCAGGAGGCAGGAGGAGAGGCTGGTGGCACTGGGGTTGTGCAGGCCAGAGGAGGAACGGTGAAAGTGGAATTTAGTTACTTTACCCCATTACCTAAAAGTCAGGCACAGGGAAGATAGAGATTCACCATTCTCAGGAGGGAACCATGAAAGAACAGGGAATGGACACAGGTGGTAACATGGGAAATTCCAACTGTGTACAAAGAAAAATTATCTGAAATGAAAGTTGGTCAGCTGAAGCAAGGGCTTAGAGAGGCTGTGATGTCTCCACTGGTGGAAATTTTCAAAATTCGACTGGATCCTCATCCCCTGAGCAACACGGCCTAATTGTGAAACTGGTCCCACTTTGAGCAGGAGTTGGACTTGAGACCTCCAGAGGTCCTTTCCAACTTCAGTTTTTCTGTTACTGTGGAAAGTCCAGAATGAGGATCAAGATTTATCCAGCTTATATCCAACAGATGTCAGATTTTATTCTCAGCCTACAGAAGGAAGCCAATGCATCAGGTCATATGAGGGAGAAGATGAAGCTGGGGAAGATGCCATTCCTGTGCCGACCCCTCTGCATGCCAAGCAGTACAGCACAGAGTAGGCTGGTGGTCACATCTGGCATATGAGGACTACCAAGAAGGAAAGATGCTGCCCCACAAACTTAAAATGCAGGGCTCATCGAGGAACAGGAAGGGCACTGAGGTGGGAGTCAAGCACATGAACCTTTTCAAATTCAGTTGCAACAGATTTAAGGCCACGTTTGCAGCAGTTGGTCCTGGGTTGTTGTAGGAATGGACAGGACCTTGTCTCCAGTATGAGAAGCTGCACTGGCTGGTGGAGCACGTGCTCCTCATCTAAGCATCCCTATCCCACCCCACCTCCAGGATGCCTGCTGCACCTGAGGTGAGCCAGGTCTGAAGGGACAGTGGAGTGACAGTCTCACACCATCTCTGGGACAAGGCTCTCTCATCTGTGCCATGGTCTACAGTGTTGTTGTTTTTTTATACCATCATGATCCCTCCAAAAGGCTAATTTAGCAAGAGCAGAAAGACGGTCTAAAACAAGAAATCTGAGTTCAGTTCCTGGCTCTGTCACAGATTTCTTGTGCAATTGCTGAATTTGTCTGTGTCTCAGTTTCCATCTGTACAATTGGAGTTCTTGCCAGTTTTATCTATTTAGGGTTACTAGGTGGTATACTGTGAGACCCCAGTCAAAGTGGAACTTCGAGGCGTTCTCCTTATTCAAAGAAATGAAAATACATTTGGAGCAAAAATATATTTGTCAGCATGACAACACTATTTCTATCATGTAGGTGCTACTTACTGTACCTTTAGTAGTTTCTCGAACATTAAATTCATATGATAAACTATCGAAGACTGGGAAAAAATCATTCACTGGCTTTATCCTGATGTAAATGTAAATGATGTCTGGAAATATAACAGAAGATTAAATCATAGTTAAGTATGGCTGTGAAATTTTCTCATGCATATATTCAAAATACATATGGTATTCCTTTCTCCATGCTGTTACAGCACAGGAAAATATCAAAAAAGTGTAAAAGGGATACTTGCTTGAGTAGTGAGGAGAGGCAATATCTTGCACTCTGACAGTTAAAGAATAAACTTCAACTCCTAGATTAGCTGGGTTTTCTAAATCAATACTTCCAGTCATCTAAATTAAAAAGAAACACAATTGTATTTACACTTTACACATAAAGTCACAATACACATGATGGCAATTAGTTTTTTCAGCATTCTGTAAGTGTGGTCTCCCTCTTGACTATGTAGAATTGCCCTGCAGGAGTAATATAGGCTATAAATCAATTACAGGATTGAATTTCAAGCTTTTTCTTTACGTTCACGCTTTGGTGTCTCTTGGCAATTCAAAACTCTTTCCTTCTGCCAACAAAATATCTTCCTCTTAAGTGCAGGAAGTTATATCGTTTGAAGGATAAGGTCTTGGCCTCTTACCTAGTTAGTTCAAAGTGTATCTAATGAGCTGGCTATTTGCTGTGCCCTTTGTTGGCTCAGTAAGAATCTGTGATTGCTAAATAGCAATAGTTACTCCTTGAGCTCATGCCTGCAGACCTGTATTATAGGTATCAGGTTCGGCTACAACTGTTTGTCCAGGAACCAAGTAGCTACCAAGCGGTGGCTCACACAGAGATTTAAATCCTCATCTCCTGAGCTCTGTCTCTCTGCAGGAGCCTCATAAACTCTGGGGCAGAAGCACTAAAGCACAGGCATCCACTGTTTATTGTCTGTAGGGAAACTCCTGGAGGGATGGGACACTTCAGATAACCTGTTACGTTACACAAACATGGTAATCGAAAGGCTGACAACAATCATGTCCTGTGCAGCAAAGTAAACTCTCTTTTTTTTTGTGTTGGTAGATGAAGCAGATAAGGACAATGGTCATCAACATTTATACTTCAGATGAGAAATCAAAGTAAACCATACAAAATTATTTTACTGCTCCTGTAGCACCCTTGTCCCTTAGGCAGAATGCCTTTGTATTCGCTAATTTTTGTGATGCCTCCTTTTTTCTGTACTTGTCTGTGGTTCTTTTTAAATTAACAAAGCAACCACCACTGCACTTGTCCAGCAGCTGGTGGGGGTTCTGGCAAATGCAAATATTGCAGCAGCTATTAGCATAAGGAAGCCATGTTTTGACACGCAAAATCACACACGTGCAAATCCCACCACACTTTGGTGAATTTTTATCACACAAAGTGGTTTTACAATTCTGACCAAGGAAGCTGGGAAGCAGTTCCTATGTTTGGGATTTCTCAAGTATTTTGCTTCTTCTTGCTGAAGACCAAGGATCTTCCATGGTCTGTCATGAATAAATGGGTATGAAGCAACATCAGATTTCTCTGCTTATTTATCTCAAAGCTGGTGTCTCATACCACCACTACCCCCAAATATTTATTTTTTTTTTCAGTCATATCTAGCACTTTGATTTAAAATGGGAGAAGACAGTTTTCTGTTCACCAAATTCTGTAGAATCCATAGAAATCATCCTACCAAATGGTACGTAGCTCACATCTAGTCAAAACAGCCATTCTCCCCATCTCACTCCACTGTGACATGAATTACAGTAATTCTGTTTTTGTTTTCAGACAACAAAGTAAGAAATGACTTAGTGATATTTCATAAGTTGCTTTCCTAATGAGACAATCTAGCATAAAGCCACAAATGACTGACCACAAGTCTTCCGGACCCAGTAGACTCCAGAGCAAAGTTATTGCTTCCAAAACCAGATAATCCGGTGAAATTAAATAGATTGTTTGGTACATCAACATCAATATCTTTACAGTAATTTCTGAGATCAAGAAGAAATGTTCCAGCAGTTGTATTTTCATTTATCTCTTTCCTGTTTAAAAGAAACATGTTTCCCATCAGAGCTCCTTATATTTCTCCCCTTGAACTCTTCATATATTACATGCCAAAACATTGACTTCCATTTATTTTCTAAGTGAAATCCTAGATCTAAATAGACAACAGCTGATGAAGCAACCTAGAATCTGAACCATATGCTGTGGTGGATAACAGCCCTGTGTGATGGGCAGGACACAAACATTTAGCCAGACCCAAACCAAAAACTTGGAACTCCGCTTCACTTCAGAAGCTGCCATGAGATCTTAACGTTCAAGATTACTAATTAGTAATTAGTTCAATTACTAATTAGTATTTTAAAATGTCTTTACAACACTCATTTCTTCAGTGTGTTATGTTTTTCTGAAGAGAACCTCATTCTTTTCTCCTTAACTAATACCTGGACTGTTTGGTACTTTGTGAAGCTAGCGTTTCTGTCCCTCCTGTTGGCAGTGAGGGTCCCCGTGATGCACATGATGGAACTGGGAACAGAAGGTGTTGATTTCATTTTTTTTTAATCAAGAGGATTAAGTACAAAAAACAAACAAACAAAACAAAACAAAAAAAAAACACGGAAGAACTAACTAAATGTCATAATGTCATTAAGACCTGATGTTTTTTTTTTTTTTTTTCCTTGTGCAGAACTGTAGTTCTTTAGTTGATCTCATTTTCTCCCCAGAAAACTTTTGCTTCATTTAGATCAAAGTTTGAGCTCACTGGATAACAATGAGACTGTTCTGTTATTGTCATGGATGTTGTAACCAAGCAGTGCTCTAAAGAATTCATTTCTCTTCCTGCCAGTCCACAAAACTACGTGATTTAAATGCAAGACATTTATATTAGTTAGTGAACAAGCAGTTTAAACAGATACCCACTAACCAGGAATCCCTCACTGCAGAGGGTCTTGGCTTGAGGCACTGGATTTTTAGCTGCAGAACAGACTACCACGTGTGCAGTTGAACTCTTTGAGAACTGCACTATGCAGCGCTGTGTACCCTGAAAGATTGCAGCACAGGCACATCAGACACTTCAGATGGACAATTTCTGTTGCTCAGTTTTGACCTCAGTATTTCTATAAAATGAAGATAATGTCATATCCTCATCTACAAACGTAAACCAGCTGATCATCACAAGGGTCTCAGAGAGTTCAGAGCCACTGCAAAAGTCCATGGCTAAATTACCATGTACAGAGGATACAGGACAAGAGGTGATCTGGACTCTGAAGACCTTACAGATTTCATGAGACAAACACCATGGAGGCCACTAGAAACAGATTCAGAAGAGAAGCTTAGAAATTTCAAAATAAAACTCCAGAACTGCCTGGCAAGCTTACCCTGGTGAGTGATTCCCCACAGTTTAACATAAAGTAAAAAGGGAGGAGCCTGGATCTGTATGGGTCAGAAAAGTAATTCTGTAAATCATATGGCTCTGATACCCTAATGAATTTGGTATCTGAAAGAAAGATAAATACCGTATCTGACCATACAGAGATATTTTTAGCCCAAATTTCAGTTTGCACAAGTCAGAAAAGTGAACTTTCTGTCCTAAAGTACTTAGAGTGAACACTAACCTTCAAAGGCTAATGCTAAATATCCACTTGAACATCTAGCTGTAGGTCTGAGGACCCTAAAGGATGTGCCCTAGACGTGTCACTGGGCTGGGACAACAAGGTGGCACTCAGGCAACAAGAGCCTCAATACCTGAAGGTAGAGGGGATGCATTCTGGTGGGTTGTCATTGATATCTTCAATAGTGATGATGATCTCCATTTCACTGGCGTGGCCACCACTGGGACTGTCCTCCACCCGCACTATCACTGAGATGTTAGGGTGGAGCTTCAGGGGAGGGACATCCCTGTCGAGTCTCCTGGTCACCTGCAGCACTCCGGTTGCTGGGCAGAAAGCAGCCAGAAGTTAGATACTCACCCTCAGGGAGACAGCAAAACTCATGGTGTACATGCGGAAGGATGGGAGAGCTCAGCAGACAAGTGGCGGACAAAAAATTATTCTGTTCTGTGGAAGTCATGGCTGGTTTAGTTATTTTTAAAAACAATACACGATGGCCTTGAAAATTCTGTGTAAGACTTTCATGGATAAATAACCATTGCTCAAAAATATACCAGTGGTGGCCTCAGCAGAGGCCTCAGATTTCCCTTACACTCTCAAAGAGGTAGGGCAAGTCAGAGTTGAGTGCACTTGCAGACCATCAAGGACAGTGAGCTGCTAATGCCTTGTTCTCTATCTAGTAAAATGGCTTCACTTTCTGCTGCTGTCATTCAAGCATCCTTCAGCACCTCTAAATCTACTCATACATCAACAGATCTGCTCTCAGCTTCTGCCAAGTGTTCTGGTCAGCCATGCAATTAATTTATTGTTTTTTTTTTGTTTTTTTTTTCACTTCTGTTAGCCTCTGCCCAAAAAAGAGAAGATTGTTCTGGCAGAGCACAATACTATTCCTAGAGTACTGAGGAGGTGAAGAACAGTTTGTATATCCTCTGCCTTTTGGGGTGCAATTAAGGGGGGCAGTAGCAACATATGGCCAAAGGGCATGGGGAATCCAAAGCATAGAAAGATCATCTTGATCCCCCATAGCACTGTGCTGCATGGCATCTCTTACAGCTGTGATCAGCAGCTCTAAAACAATAGCAGGTGAGGGACAGAGCAGTCACTGAATGCCAGCCCTAGAAGGAAAATCTTCAGGTCAGTGGCATGTGCACCCCAGAGAACATAGAAACAGCACAAGAGAGGTAACTCTTTTTAATGGCCTTGCCTGGGGAAGGGCATAAATAGAGCCATGAAGCTGAGGTGTAGATTTGCTGTGCATCTCAGTGCTAGAGCAGATTTCAGGTAGGAGAGAGCCAATTGTGGTCTAACTACTTGCAGCTGTTGCAAGAGCCCCAGAAGGACCGCAGAGATTAAAATCCTCAGAGATTAAAAAGAAGGCAGCTGATCTTACTTTCATGCAAGGGATCATCAACCTCCAGCCATACTGACTCCAGTCAGTATTTGTCAATAAGTCACCTTTGGTCTACTTTCTTTAAGATATCTTATTTAACCCTGTTCAGCTGATGGAAGAACTTGACCCTAAAAACCTACCGAGAAACTCAGGCAAAATCATTTTTTGCTGTGTGGTGGGGGGTGTATTAGAAGATATGGGTTTTTTTGTCTTACATGGATTTATGGAGAAATATGGGACAGAAGACTGGATGCTGTAGAAAAGTCTGCTAGGAGAGTCTTCATCATCAGGATCTTTAGCTGTTATATTGGCAACCACAGTCCCTGGGCTTTGTTCCTCTGGAATCCTGTAGATTCTTTGTTTTCTACAAGAGAAAGCAAAATTCAGCAAAGGGCATGTCTGTGTTTGCAGGAGCAGCTGATCACAGACTTAGCCAAGCAGCCAGTTGTAGCAGCAGAGCCATGGCCACACTGGGCTGGGAGATGTCAGGGTAAATATCCCAGTCACTGGTTCTGCCAGCTGGACCTGTAGCAGTAGCTGAACTGGAATGTGGGCATAAAGCATGACAAAACCACACAACCAAGTGTCCTTCCCTTCCCCTGCAACTTGTCACAGGAAAAGCAATTTGACTTTCACAGAACTGTGGAAGCTGAAAATGGAAGGGGCTGTTAAGTCATGCAGTTTGTCTCCCTGTAAAGCCACCAGTCTGTAAAGCCACTTGCTCTCATGCTGTCATTCTGCAAGACAAAAACAAAAATAGAAGCACTAATGCAATTAATTGTATTTTGGAATGAATGCTGGAGGCATCTGGGAGACAACAGTATTACTGAAAAGCTTGAGCTGGCCCTGCAGTAGGCAGAGGCAAGAGAGAGCCCTGCTGTGGGTGTCCCCCAGATGTCCTCATGATGTTGCTCCAAATTCTCTGCAACATCTGTCTGATTCATTTTACATGGAGAAAACGGTTCTTTAGTGCTGCTGTTTGATATGCCAGTGCTCCCAGATTTCCCATGAAGTTAGTGAATTTTACGGCCCAGGTACGGTCTGGCAGGCAATCGTGCAGGATTGCTTGTAATGGTTGCAGTTGCATGTTCACATGGGTACTCAGGTATGCAATTATGGTACTTGAACCACATGTGAAAGCAGGCGTAGGCAAGCACGCAAAAACTCTGCAAGGACTTTATGAGGGCTGATTTACTCCACTGAAACACACAAACACACAAAACATCTGCTAACAAAAGTCAAAGGGAGTTGAAAGTGTTCAACAGTTCAGAAAAGCATTAGGAGCATGTTTCAAGACCGAACCATTTTTGTGCACTTTAAACTTTCCAAGCCACCACGTAGCTAATTGACTAGTCTATAGTTCCTACGATAGGAAAACATGAGCCCTTTGTTTTCCTCTGAAACCCAGCATTATGGGGCATTTAGCAACTGGAGCAGAGAATTGCAGAGGCAGAGTAGAAGATCTGATGCCTCCAGGTCTTCACTTGCAATTTGAAGAATGGCTAAGAAGACACAGTACTTCAGCTGTTCTGTCAGCTGATGTTAAAAGAGGAAAGCATACAGCAGGCAAATCGCATAGAGTTTTCTCAGTAAAAACACCTAGCGTTCAGCCAACAACAAACAAAAAGGTGTTTGTGAAAGCCATGGAGTCTGTGTACTTACTAAGGCTCTGTCCCACTCTTGGTGTTGGATCGCTTCCTTGTTCTCCCATTGCTCAGGAGTTACTCAGAAAGAAAACAAACAGCAACAGATCTCCATCACTGCTACCAAAAATGCCTCCTGAAAACTCCTCTCTGATCACTGGAGATACGGGAGGGACAGCTCTCGCTGGTTTTGGTGAGACAGCCAAAATTACCAGCCCTGCATGGACCCATTGCACAGAGTGCTTGTGGAGCTGGGGCCTCCTCTACACAGCTACATCTGGGCTGTGTCCTGCTGTTGACCTACCTGCTGCCTGCCCGTGGTATTTTACAGTATGGTTCAAGCAGACCTTTTGGACGCCGCAGTATAATTGTGAAGGAAGCATATGTTTGTTTTCTTGTCTCCTCCTTTGTTTTCCTCGCTCCATGAGTTTTCCATTGATTTTAACATGCAGAATTTCAAAAGGCTGAAATGCCGATGGAGTGTTGTGAACACCAAAAACAGATGTGCCTACATATACTGTGAGAACAATTAAAAAGACCCTTTGAAACTCTGTTCTTGACAGCTTTGATCAGGAGAAAATAAAGAAGGTTTTCTAACTTGTCAAGTTTCCCCAGCTTCCATCCCAGCACTAATTATTATAGTGTCAGAAAATATATAGTCCCAGCATGTAGCTCACATTTTAGCAGGGGAGAGGGCATGCATGTGCACAGTGAGGACAGCTCATGAAGTGCAATTTAATCTCAAGCTCTTTACAAACCGAGCTTCTATTTTTGGTCTCTAGTGTCAATCTAAAGCGGAAAAGATTCAAACAAATACCAAGCTTTATTTGTGCCATACGACATCCGAGCCTTAGACGTGAGGTGTTATGGATACTCCAGTCACTGAAGCTTTTGTTATCTTGAACAAATAGATAAATATTTAAAAGAGCTCCTTCAGCATTCCAGACATAAGGATAAATAAACAGAAAGGGCAACATTTGGAGAAAATAGTCTAGAACAGACCATGCAGACTTTGGGCCTGGGAGGTGGATTCCTCCTTTTTATATCAGTATAGTAATATGGAGAGAGCTGTTAACCCTACTGCTTACTGCATGCATGAAATTCAAGTTATAAATAAGTAGCAACAACAATAAAAAATCCGTATCTGTTTCTAATATTTTATTCTTCCACTTCTTCAGATTCTCCACCCCTTTACCCAGCACTGTCCAGCTCCTTGGCCTCAGCCCAGGAGCTGTGCATTGCTCAGGTCCCACAAGGCAGCCAGAAGACTGCTCCAAACAAGTGGCTGGAGACCTCTTGGTGTGCCCAGGTGCTGCACTGTCTTCTCCCTCTTTGCATAGATATCAGGAGAGAACCCACCATAAATATTCTTGGCAGGGACCTTGTAAAGCCTCAGTATCAAGAGAGGTAAAGAGAGTGTCCAGAATCCAGTCAGTGTCTCATGCAAAGTGACGAAGATAAATCAAGAACATAATCAGACTAACCCTCTAAGAACTGCATTTGTCAGGCTCCAACTTCAGAAACAACCACCCATTGCACTTTCCACCACACAATAGCCTTCTAGTAGCATATGGATATTCTCTCCCGTTTTGCAAATTTTCAACAATACTCCTGCTTCCAGCTAGAGCTCCATTAATTTTCAAAAGCTATTTCTGACTTGTGTGTTATGACACAACAATTTCCTGCTTATGACACAGTAAGAGATGGCAACGTTTCAAACAGCACTGGGATCATTTACAAGTGTAAGTGTCTGGGAAGAAGAGGAAAAAACAGATCAAAAGTGAGACCTTTTTATGTCTAGACATTTCTGCATGAATAAACATCATTATGGTGAAATGCACATCTGCATGAAGGGTAAACTCTGTATGATTGTATTCACACAGAGTAAAACTCATGTCTTTGTCTGAACTTGTCCACAGGTCTTTGCATAGCTTTAACCTCTCTAAACGCTTACAAGCACAACAAGCTTGTTTGGTTGCTTTTAGCACGAGGGCAGAACCTGGAAAACTTAAAACTGTTAAAAATATAAATAAGAATAAAAAAGGGAAACGAGAGCAAATCTTCTCAGAAAAACAACAGGATTCATGACAAAATGAAAATACAGTTTTCAGTAGTACTGTGTTGTTACATTAGCTTGTCCTGTGTTACGCCCTCCCATTGGTGCCAAGGCAGTAAAGCTGGGAAAACATCTACATTTTCATTACAATGGAAGTTTTTCACTCACGTGGTAAAGTAAGGTCTTTCATCATCGATGTTAATTATATTTATATTCACTGTTTTAGTAGAGTTGAGTCCTTCTGGATCTGTCACTGTTATATTTAAAAAGTACCTGTTAAATAAGAAAACAAAACAAGAATCACTCCATGGCTACATAGGAAAACATTGCCTACTGTAAGCTAATAAAAAGAGCACATGAATTAAATAAATTCTCACCAATGTGGATCTTTCTCATAATCAAATACTTTTTTGGAAAAAATGCTTCCACTTTCCAAGACCAGGAATGGCACTGATGCAGGAAGCGAGGAATACTGAAATGAAGAGCACAATGCATTAGTTTTTGTATCCTTTTGTTAAAGCATCTCTCTGTTCTTGCCTTGCCTTGTAGAAGGGGCCAAGGTACAGTATCTCCTACTATCCCAGACCTGCAATGGGAATTTAACATAGAGGTCAGAGCCACAACACAGCTGGCAAAATCATTTTTGGGGTAGCAGCAGAGTACCTCCATGCAAGAGGAGAGAGAAGAAGGGCTGGGGCTGGATTTGGGAGACTAAAGAAGAGCTGTGCAGGAGGCAATGAAGTCTGGAGGACCAGGCAAAGAGAGAGGCTGGGGTGGGATGAGTGGACTTTCATGAGGTGCTTGAGGGAGTGGAAGCTCAGTGTTCACACAGTGGTCAGCACCTGCACGTAGCTGCAGATGCTTTGTGCATTGCACAACACAAATGGGTACCGTAACCGTACCAGTGCACGAGATACATCCCCTCGCCTCTGCTTCCCTCCTCACCAGCCCACCGGGGCTTGGTGGTTTGGCTGGGTAAAGCCTGAGGATGGATGTCAGGGTAATTGCTCTCCTGAATAATGCTACACGTGGAATTAACATCTTCAGGTTCTGTTCTTGTACATGCTGTCTGTTATAACACAAAAGTCAACAAAGCAAAGCTACAAAATGGTTCTTAGGTTAGTGCAGTTACTTTTCTCCTTTCTGCAAACAAAGTTATCACTTTCCAGGAATGTTGCTGATATCAAGAGTATTTTCAGATCTGCTAATCCATTTTCTTAACTGGGGGTCACAGTTTGCCCTAAGATTGTCACAAAAATGAGATTCAGTTGCCTTGCAAGCAGTTTCCTTACCGTCTCATTTGAAAGAATTTACACCGTGACACAATATTAAAAACTTTACTTACATTTAATCACTCTCATCTACTAAAAATGTTTTGCAAGCTATTTTTTTTAAAAAGAGACATGATTTCTACTGTATCTCTGATTAACTATATCAAATTCTGCCTTCAATACCCCTTACTTTTGGAGTGCTGAGAAATCAAAATGCAATTTGAGCCCAAGTGTTGAGGCTGGGTTTTCTCAATTTATTATTGAAAATGGTTCTTTTTTCCTGACAAAACCTTTTCCCGTGTTCCTGACGATGAAGTGCATTGTTGAAAGATGCTAGCAATAAGCATTTCAGAAACAGTCAATAATATCATCTCTGGTTGTTTTTTTTCAGCTTACTTTGAGTCCACCATTTTCAGGATCAGCTGCATCAACTTGGTAAATGCGTTCAGGGCGTGTACCTTCCAAGACGTAGATAGTTACAGCTGCACAGATATAAGTGTACTAAGTGTTAATTGGATAAGAATAAAGGACACAACAGCAAACATACTGATAAATTAAAGCTGTCCAGGCATATTTCTGACTGATATGTGTTCTCAGTTCACCAGTGTAATTCCAAAATCATCACAGGAAAGAAACACTCAAAAGATTAAAAGGAAAAGTGCTTATCTGTAAACAGAAAACCATCACTGATAGATGCAATCTGAATTATGCCTTAGGGAGGCTGATCTATACATCAGGTCTCCCTTGAGCTGCTCAGTGGGGTATGGAGTACACATGTGTCTGCCTTTACCATGCAGATAGGGAGAACATAGCTCCATGCTAGGTTCCCATCCCCTCTACAACCACCCTTGTCCCCTGCCAGGAGACCTCAGAGCTTTTCTTCATCTTTTATGCTTTTTTTTTTTTTTACATCTGTGAGGTAAATAAATCGTGGATGGTCTGCGCTTGAACTTTTGCCTTATTATGGGTGTTAATTCTGTGCAAGGAGTGTTGTGATAGCTCCTTTCTGTATCAGGAGCTCTCCCAACTGGGCTATCCCATACTGGGCCACAGGCAACAGGCTTAGCTCTCCTTGGCCAGAGTGATTAGCAAAACAACAAATCTTTAGATCCCATTATTTGCTTTCTGCCCTTTTGTGTCTGCTGGACCTGGCGTTTCTGGACTATTAATTTCCACTGTGACCCCTGCTGACTGCTGCTTCTCATCAGAGCAGTGGGAATCCCAGAGCAGTGTAATGAGTTGTTCCCAGAGGACAAAAATATGAATATAAAGTTTAATGAGAGGGAGATGCTTTTTAATAACCAACGAATGTGCAATTAGCGTCTAATTGTGGCTGGTACTGTTAACTAAAGCCACGCAGTTAGACAGATCAGACATCTGTGCTCACCAATTTATGGCAGCTCTAGCTGAGAGTTAAGCTGATGCACTGATTTGTAACAAGCTCCCACGTAGAGTGTGCTTCATGCTGTGCCGATCCCTGAAGTGTCACGTTTAATTATTATTAGATTCCAGCAGCACCCATGATATGCAAGACACCCTTGACACCGAGAAGATGACGCGGCCTTTTCCCTCAGGGAAGCTAATTTGCTTTACAAACTAAGTATTGTATGGAAGTGGGAACGTCAATGTGCTCAGGAGGCATTAGTGAGCGGGCTGATTTGAGCACGGCTGCGCTAAATCCATCCCTGCAGCAAGCCCTGCCCTCTGCAGCACTGGATGGCCAGGCTGCAGCCACACTGCTCTGCTGACCATTCCAGGAGCTGCAAGCCACCAGCCTAAATAATAGCACTGCTTTCCAGATCTACAGGGTTCAGCAGCCGCTTACAAATACCTACCACGAACAGACCACAGCTTGCTATTCTCAGATGAAAGAAAAAAAAAATGTTGGGTGTTGAATTACTGAATGTTCTTGCCTAGGTGCTGTTATGAGTTCAGACACCCCAGCCTCGTTGCTAATGCTATTGCAGACTTCTCCCTGTTGCACCTTGCATGTAGTCTGAAAGAAAACCTGGTTTCAGGTAAGCCTGAAAGGTAGCCAGGTTTACTGCCATCTGCCACAGGCAGGAGACATTTTTTTGCCTTTTTCCATTTACACCACCATAAATCACAATCTAGGAGATCTCATTCTTCAGAATGATTTTCCACTTAATTTTCACGTGCAGGTGCAAATGTGATACACAGGTATCAAACACTGGCAGATTGCTGTCTTTGTTCTTCTCTCCAAGAAACTCTTGCATACACACAATATACATTTATTTAAATTTATCTTGCTTCTCCAAATCAGTCCAGTTTCAACAAACTACTGAAACATGGACCCACAGTATACTGGTTACATCCCCACCAAACTTCATGTTTCCAATATATACCTTGATGTCACTTCACATCAAAAATAGTATATATATCTACCGATATAAATAAGTCTGCTTTTATATATGTGTGTGTGTATGTATGTTTATATATATATATATATATATTCTTCAAACATTTTTAAGTGGTTCCATCAATTTTAGTCAAAACTTTAAGAAAACAGAAGGGCATCTCCAGAGATTAACTATACCAAATATTTGTATAAAATAAAGCTTTGATAAAAACATCACCCTGTTCCTCCTGTTTTTCTAAAGGAAAACTCTTAGACCACTTTAACCACTGTCACTGTATGCAGTTCTGTTTTGTAAGTGATGTCAGCTTTTTCAGTATTGTTCTTTTCAAATGCCTCTACCACCTTACTTTGAATTGCCATATTTCCTCGAAACACAGGAGGTTCATTTTTATCTACTACTTGGACAGTCAGTGTACTAAGGTCAGTTCTCCCAGTTGTATCTTCAACAAAAATCTGTAAATCAAAGCGCTTTGGCATTGTTTCATAATCTAGGACAGGGTTTCCACTGGTAACAACCTGAAAAGAGAAAAAAAAAATATGATTAGCACATTATGAAAGAGATGTAATTTATAATCTATAGGAGAGAATACCAGTAACAGGACATTTTCCATCAGTAAGCAGTGAGTATTTTAGATTATATGCTGATTGCTGTCACAACCCTTGCCACTGGCTGAAATGTGAGTAAAAAGAAAATGGAAAGACCAAAATGTTGTGGCCTCACAGAGCAACTCAAGGACCTCTTGTATAAGGGACAGTTTGGGGCGGAGAAAGCCTGGAAGGAGCTACCCTGCCTTGCGTCAATCCATGAGCTGCAGACACCCGGGTTCATGGTCTTACTCCCCCTACATTTTCTCCCAGAAACATCAGCAAAGAGAAATAGAAAAGGGCCGTTGTATCAATTCTGTGAAAACCTGAATTTCCTTGGAAACTTCCAGAAAAGTGGATTCAAAGGTGCTCTTGAGTGTCGTTCAGGCGCAGGCATACAAGTGAGTTGCAACGGGATGACAAGTTATCATGCATCTGAACACTCACTGCCAGTGACAAATGTGAGGTAATACTTGCTAATTTATCCAGCAAGAAAAACTAGCCTGAAACAACCAAAATTACTTTGCATTTTCCACAGGACAAGAGTACGCAATAGATGGAAATAGATCACAGATGTGTGGAAGTGTGATAACTTTATACCTCAAGGTAACTTCCTCATATGTCACAGCCCTCATTCCGAGTTAAACTTGGCTTTGATCTGACTCAGCTTACTTTGTTTTGGAAGTGAGTCAAATTCATTTTAATTCGAGGTGAGAGTGTCCAAGTAAGAGCTGCATGTGGTTTAAATAATCCACTTTAAATTCACAGTGACTTCATATTAATTAAGTTGAAAAACTATGGATAAAACCTCAAAACAGAATCGGCTCCTACATGTCCTTCTTTACCTCAGATTTTCTAGAAAATCATGTTTTCTATCCCAGAATAAACAGAATTATTGTGATAAGCAGTTTTTGCCTAGATGCAATTAAAATCATAATCACTATTGCTACTCATTTGTCATATCTATTACAGCATGTCCAAATAGTACGGCGGTCTGCATTTGCAACTCTTCTCTGATTAAAAGATGAGTCACTGTGCTCTGTCAGTTCTCAGTAATCCAGGAACCATCAGCCTCCAGGACGGAGCATTGCTCAAGCTAAATGTAAAACTCACCCTGTATACAAGATCTCCTGTGGATTCAATATCAAATGCTTCTGTAAGTGGATTTGAATTTAGTATGGTAGGATGTATTGCAACACCTTCAGAAGACAGTGGAGAAAGGGTGACATTAAAGGTGTGAACGGAAACACCAGCTGGAGAATTTTCTTCAACAGTGCCTGTTGCAGGTAAGCCCCTAAGCAACTGGATTCTTCTTCCTGCAAGATGAAAATGAATGAGAAATTACTTCGGGGAGTTTTAGGCTAGCAGGAGCGCACAGCTGGTGCCAGGAGATGCCATTAATGAGCACAAAACGGCCTGATTCTCTTTTTGCTTATGAATGGTGGCATTGCACTGTAGTAAATCCAGCACTAATGGCAAAAGAAGGAATCTCTAATTCAGCACTATACTACTGTCACTTAGGGTGCTGATGTTTAAGTAGTATTGTTCTGTGTTGTTTGCCACCTTGAACCACACAGGCCGGGATGTTAAAGAAGCAATCTTCACCGTGAGCCACGCTGCCTGCAGCGCCCACTTCCTCCGTTTTCCCTTTCCTTAATCTCTCTGGCATGCTGTGTGCAGGCCCGGCTGACAAGTTGTGTAAGCAGCATCTCTGGGGGCTGTGCTGGTTTCTCTTCTGCTCCGAGCACGGACGGGCAGCCGTCCATTCCCCAGGGCCCACAAAGGCACCCCGTGGTTCACAGCCTCCGGGCTGCAGCCAGGCTGTGGCATCCCGTGGCCTCGTGTGAACTCCCTGCTACTCCGTCAGGCCTCCCCACTCCCCGAGACAAAATCTGTGCTCGCTCTGATGTTTATCAAGGGTATTTTTGTGTTATTTTAACAGGGGCCTGTGGTGCTTTATCTCCTGAAGAGTGTGTAGGAAATATAAATGAGGTCAGCTTTTAGGGCATGCCCTGAAACAACATCTTAGTACCCTCATATCCCTAAACTGGCCTCAACAGGAGACCACGGCTGGACTGGATGTTGCTTGGGGGGCTTTGCTGGCTTGTCCAAACCACATGCCAAGGGAGCTAGCTGCCTTTAGTAAAACTTTCCACACAGCCTGTGCCAAGACAGCGGGAGATACTCTTCACTTGAGGGCCAGGCTGTTCATACCACAGCATTTACTGTAGCAAAGCTTCACAAAGCCTGTATTTTTGTTGGGCAGCTACGAGGTAAAGCGCTGCAGAGGAACTATTCTGAGGCCATTAGGGCTGCAGCATAGCCACACTTGGATGCTCAGGTTCAGTTTGGAGCTCGAGGACGCCAAAGGGAAATGGGCTCCTGTGCACTACACTACTTGCCTCCTAAACTGGTAGGATGGAACCACTTCCCTCTTTCCCCTATGGCTAGGGAAGGATAGTTCACACCAGTTCCCAAAGAGGCATTAAAATTGCCACTGCTCCAAGATCATCAGGATCTTTAATCTGGAAGGGGAGAGTTCAGCTCCAGTGCTTTCAATGACTTTAGAAGAAGCCTTGGTGATTTTTGCCCCAAACCATCCCAAATCTTGTTTCTTTGATTCGCTAGCAACATTTTGGAGCATTTTAGGGGACAGATCACATATGATCTGTTTTGTGTGTCAGCCATTGCTCCTCTTACTGGACACTCAAATAATGTTCCCCATAGGATCAAAGACAGGATATTAGTGTCTTTGCTTAATAAGAAGCAAAAGTAATAACAGTAGATGAGTCCCTGAGACAAAGCATGGAGTCCTATTTCCCCTTCTTTACAAGTCCCAGAGAAGGACTAAGCGTTTATCAATGTTCTTAAAGATTCTGGAAAACATCATCAACAGAAATCAACCATGCAAATGAGACTGAGCTGAGAGGGCCTTCTGGGGATACATTTCCACAAGTGGAGCTGAACATTGAACTTGCTACTGACAGCAAGCCAGAGTTCATTAATGGAAACCATTTATAAAATCAATGAAATCATTTACAACATTTAGAAATGAAGAAAGAAAAGAGTTGCTATTTTCATATTATCTCTGAAGATTTTCTTGGCAGTTTATTCAGGATTTGTCTTTCTAAATCATAAGCTCTCATTTTTTGTTCTTTTTTTTTTTTTTTTTTTTTAACTGAAATTTTCCACCCTGTGTCTAAATGGCGTCTTCTTCTTCCAATTGATTTTACAAAAGCCTTCCTTTTGTATTCACAAGTCCTTGGTTACCACTTTACTTCAGAGGATGAACTATGCCTGAAGAAATTTAATAAATTATATATCTGAATTACCAGCCCCAAACGTTAACAATTTCTGAGCCCAAAACAAAGCGATCATGAAGTTGGCTTTGAGATGTATATGTATGTTCAAGTCTTATTTATGTGTGATTTGTTAGCCTGAGTCATGTCATCAAGCTTTTTTTCTCTGCAACCATGCACATCAAAAAACCACCATTCTTCAAGAAACATTGAGATTCACATGCAGCGTCCTGATTACAGTTTGGGGGTCATAAAGGTAAAACACCAAATACTGACACGTTTCTGAGGACTGGAAGAATTCATTTCCTTGAAAGCAAAGTGATCCTACCTGGGTAGATAGCTTGCTACAAGCAACTCCATCAGCCACACAGATTGATGTTTGAAGATCTACTTTAAGTTGCTAACACGTACGTATTCATATTGGCAAAACTTCCATGTTTTTATCCTGGGCAAAAATACTGACACGCTCCTAATAACCTCTACCAGTGTTTTCTCTGTTTGGTTGCTTATTTTACTTCATCAGATAGAAATGTTATCAATATTTGAAAGGAGGATACTGCAGTATTGTTAATAGATACTGTCTCTTGCAGAACTGATCTCCTTTCCTGTTCCAACACTTTCTTACTGAGCAGTGGCTATTACACACTGAAGTGCCTCTTCCAGCCAAGTGTCTTACTGAGAGGTCATATTCTCTTCATTATACTGCTGTAACCACAGAGCTCAATCTATTTCAGTAGAAAAATAATTGTTACTTGATTTTTTCCATCCGTGTCTGATCCTTAAATATGTATTATAAAGCTCCCAAGAGAAAGTACAACAGCCAACAGTGTTCTAATTTTAGCAGCGTAATGAAATCATGTTCTTACCAGATACTACTCCCAGCAAAATGAAGAGGACTGTGCTCTTCATCGTCTTTATGACCCTTTCCTTCATGTCCCCAGGATGCCAACTGAAGGAAGATTATGATATCTTTTCCCTCCTTTATAATCAGCTCCACCTAAATTCTTCCTCTTTGTCATGTTGTGGAGTGAGAAATTAAACAAAGGACCCGTGTCTCTAAGGGAGTTTCTAAACACCGCCAGCATGTTTGCTTGTCGGAGAACTGCTCCTTGCTGACACTCCATCCACAGACCTGGGCCACACTTGAGAAAACAGACGTGAATAATCCTTTCACTGCAATCATCTTGTTTATTGAAGCATTATGTAAAGAAACTAGTAAGTTCTAAACGTGGAAGTACTGTGCTGCTTTTGTATCTCTGGCAAATGAGGTGCTCTTTTCACAGACCAGGATCAAATACTCATGCTCTCTTTCTTACACCAAGAACCTGAATTTTTCTCGTTTCTCTGAGTATCAGAGAATTACTCAGACCATGCACACTGCATACCTGTAGGAAAAATTGTAGCATATGTACATGACAAAGTCAGTTTTGCTGTAGCTGTTTCAGGAACAGCATAAACTACCACTGACTCCCTTGGATTTAGAGAGCTAGCCCACAATACACCCATGCAATTTTTTCTCTTTGATCTAAGGGCAGTCCTAGCGCTTTTTGGAGGAGTGTATTATAGAGGTGGCACTATTACTGGGACTGGATGCAATATATGTGCATTGGCATCAACTCATACAATAATTTAGGTTGGAAGGGACCTCTGGAGGTCACCTGGTCAAACGCCCAGCTCAAAGGAGGCCTAATTAGATCAGGTTTCTTAGGGATTTGTCCAGTTAATTCTTAAACACCTCCATACAAACTTATCAGCTCTGCCATGAGGCAGGACTTAGTGATTCATGACACTCTGTGGCTGTCCCAGTGAAAGCTGACACTAGATCAGGTAGCTCTATCCTGTGCTCCTGTGTTTTGTATAGTACAAGAATATTAATTGGACATGCTGAACACGAACAGCTAGCATAACACTGCAAGGGGCATTGGCTGTGCTTGCATGCACACCTTAAGCTACAGGATGGTTGTAGCTGGGAGGAATCTGCTGCTATGACCCTGGAAAAGATGCATCAGTAAAACTACTGATCGGAGCTGACCCATACCCACATATCTGATACTGCTTTGGGGAATTACAAGAAATGTTCATTTGATGGTTGATCTGCATCTGTTTTAAAGTGCTTCTAGTTCTTGCCAAGTCCAGATGCAGCCTTGGTCTACAAGTAAATGTGGCCACACTGTATCATCCTGTGAGCACACACTGCATCGGTCTGTAGTACTGAGGAAACTAATCTTCCATTGCCCCAGGGAATGTGTGCCTAGGTATTATGTTAGGAAAAAAATATATGGAAAACTTTACCCTCAGATGACTTAGTTATGATGATATGATATTAATGTAAATGTCTTTATATTGGAAAAAAATCTAGCCTGTCCCTTTACATACCAGCTCATTGCCCATCCCTTCACATGCATTTTCTGGATCCACAAAGAAGCTTATGATCTGAACGGATACCTCACAAAGGTGAGGCCTGTGTGCGCTGACATGAACCAGGCCTGGACAATAACCTCGTGATCTTTTAATAATTACCAGCACAGTGTAAACCTGTTGGTAGCTTTTTTACCTCCTTTCAGTCGCAGTGTCTAATCTATCCCATTCTACTGCTGTTTCTTGTACTCTTGAAGAAACTAGAGAAATATCGGGGCTAAGTTTTAAAGTATTTCAGATACATGTTTACACTTGTTTAATATCTAGCTTGATGGACTGTTCCCATCTGATGCTCTGAATAGCCAAGCTTTTCCCAGAACTCAGAGGTCACCATTTTTTATCCTTTATTTTATTTTCTTATTTCTTAGGCTGTTTTTATTTTATTTTATTTTATTTTATTTTATTTTATTTTATTTTATTTTATTTTATTTTATTTTATTTTATTTTATTTTATTTTATTTTATTTTATTGTGTTGTTTGTTTGTTTGTTTGTTTTTCCCCTATAAATACATCCTTGTTTTGTCCTTCCTTCATATGAGAACCCACACAGACCTACTTTCAGCAGGAGTTCAGTGTCCATATACATAAATCAGACTTTCCTCTGTACATCTTGTGCTAAAGACACCACAGAGGGATATGGGAGACATGGATAGTGAAGGCATTTGGAAAACATATGTGCTTAAAATGCCAGCCTTTCACCAGCTTTCCCTGGAAGTGCAATGGTTTTCAGGTGCTATGTGAAGACCTATGGAGCAGTTAATATCTGTTTTCTCTCTAAATATGTCTCCAGGGCTTTCAAGTAGTCACTGATAAGCCTCATGGTTCAAGCATGTTGTGAGAATAGACTGTAAAGGTGACCAGGGAGACGGGGGGAGAGCCCAGTGCAGCACACAGCGAGGGAGGAGAGAGCAGATAAAGGGCAGCTCACACAGGAGGAGCGCCTGTGAGCAGAAAGGGGTCTGGCTTTTTCGTCTTGCAGTCACTGCCAATATCTCTCAGTACCTTCCTTGATCCCTCTTTTTTTATACTCTTCTGCTGAGAAGATTTCTGTGGTTGTCTGGTCCGTCCTGCCAGGTTCTGAGGAATTAGGTGAGAAAGACACCAAAGTCAAAAGAGAGCCCTGAAAAGGGAGAAAATCAAGTAGTAATAAGTATATTCAGATCGGTAAATGCAGAGCTGGTTAGGAAAAGGTGAGCAAGGTAGAAGGAGTTCGCTGGTGATGCTGGCAACACCTCTGCCACTGCAGGAATGGCAGGAATGAGATTTCTGGGGATGTAAAGCAGTTAGACAAAAAGAGGTCAAGGCAGTGCAAGCAAGAATATAACCAGGGAGTTTGTAGGCAAAACAGAGGGAGGAAAATATTAATTGGAGAATGTGAAAAGGTCAAGGAACAAGCTGGGTTTTTAATCATTCCTTGTTTTTCAAGATGATTTGAAACCTGGGCAATTTAGAACGTTGTTAAAATAAATGAATTTCTGAAAAAAATGTCTTCTTGGGGGTCAGGTAAGATAGAGAGTGCAAGAGGAAGGTGCTACACCTTTCAAGAAATTAAGGGGGAAAGATTCAAGAAATTTCAAGAAATTTCAAGAAATTTCAAGAAATTCCAGGGGAAAGACCAACAGACTGGAGTGTGAGAGACTGTTCCAGTGTTAGGCTGGGATGTAGAAATAAAGCATATTGAAAGTGAGGGATATCAAGGGGAAAAGAACAGAATTAGATGTGCAAAATTTCAATTGCTTGTCCTCAGGAAAGCTGGGGATTTTAACAGAGGTCATCATCAGAGACATAGTCTACTTGCATAACAACATGTGCAGGTTCAGGACATTAATCTTTTTTCCTGCACATTTAATTCTCAACTGACTTCCAGTCTGTCAACGGGAAGGAAAAGTTCTCTCGCTTTTCAAATGCATCAGAGGTTCAAGACATAATTTTCTCATTAATGGCTACTTCAGCCAGAGTAGTGGCTCTCTTTTGCTTAGCCAACACACAGGAAGAGACATTTTGCTCTTTTTGTGATAAATACCCACCAAAAATGGAGCAGCCTGACGAGAATTTTCCCACACCTGATCCAACTTCAGTTCAAGAGTATTTATTGTTATTTCCCCAATTAAATTGCCCAGACTGTCAGTTTTATTTTCATCTCCTTTCTCTTTAAACAGTACAGCTACTCCATCTGCTGCCTTGGTAACCTTTCCTAAAATATTAGAACAGTACCTCGGCATCCTACACCAAAAACTTATGCACCATTTCATTTGATTTCTCAGCTAAAAGCTTCCTCTGTACCATTTGTGAGTAACAAGAGCAAACTAAAAGCCATGAGTAGTATCCAGGCTACCTTAATCTCACCTAAAGCGATCCCAGCTTAGTAAATTTAGTAACTAACCCCACACAATTATGTAAAAACATCCCAGACAGATATCCAGGCCATCTATTTTCTAGCATTTACTTGTCAACACATAAACTTGCTAGTCATAATTAACTTGAGGTGTCTGCAAGTACTTCCATCATGTCAAGAGCTTTTTGGGGATCCAGATTTAAGTAAAAGAAAGCCTAAAATCTGGGCAAGTACACACCAAAACCTGAAAACGTAGCTGTTTTCAACAGTGAAAACAAGTTCTCCCATTGCTCCAGCAGTTACATGTATACACCCTACGGATGAGAGCATTCACAAAAGAAAAATGAATCCCAGGAGTCTGGCTTTTGCCACTTATTTCGTAACTTGAGAATTTGAGCACTCAGTTTAGGAGGACCGGGGGCACTAAGGCATTAAGATTGTTCTGATCCTTCCCATTCCCTCTGCTCCATCTTGCCCGATCAGCCTCTGTCTTCCTTTGTGTTGCTGTAATGACAAATGTGGACAGACAATTACAAGGACAGTTTAGGAAAGCCCTAGACATACTTGAGTCTTCCTTACAGAAAGGTCAAGTGACTTCTGCAGGGCCACACAGGAAGACCCAAAGAGCTGAAGTTCTTCCACTGAAGCTCAGTGGTGCCAATTGAAAAGTACCATGACTTTAAACAGTGTATTATTGCCAAATGTTTTTCCCTTTAAGTTCTTGCACTGCTTAAAAATACTATTATTTCTGCATCAACGTAACATTAAAGTTGGTAAAACACATTATTCATTCACCTGAGCAAAAGTAGATGTTACCAGCAACAACTTTGTGTCATGAGCTTCAAGATCAAAAATGTGTGGTGGTGTAGAGCATTCAATACCTGCAAGAATTGCTGTCTTTTGTCCATGCCAGCCATGTACATCACTTGAATTTTAATTGAGTGATTTGTCTTTAAATTCCAGTGAAAGTAAAGAATCGGTGAAAAATGTGTTGAGGCCGATGAAGTCTCCTGAGCACTGGATATTGGATCAGGGCCTGAGCCCATGTGGCAATACCTCGTACCTCATAATACAGTATTTACTGCACATTACAAGTTTGTCTGTTACTGTAATTGCCTGGCCACCTAAGCTGATCAGTAAATAAATGAGCAAGGACTTGAAGTAGCAAATAATGCAAATGCAACAAGAAAGAATGCTCTGGGCAAATATGGGTACAGAAACTCTGGGGTTTCTATGTACACAATGTGATGCACTTCGCTTAGTCATATACTTCAATATACCACCGAGAATTCCTTAAACAGGCCTTTGCATCACAAAACACGCTGTATATTGACTATTTTATTCAACAAAAGGGATTGGATGATATTTAGCAAAAGTGACTTTACATTTTAGCACAAATAAAACATTTTTATGATCCCTATTTTAAAAAAGAGTAGGGAATGAATAGAAATATGGCTTGGCACAGGGCTGGGGCTCAGGTGGTGGAGTTTCACTCGGAGTTGGACAGGTTTTTACACTTAAGTTCCTCCAACCCTTTAACAGGAGGACTGAGAACAATTCACTGCTTCATAACAAACTTTGTTTGTTTATTGTTTCGGGAACTTCGAGATCTTCAGCTGGGCTCTGCAGCTCTCCGGGGGAGCAGCGGAGGAACGTGTGATGAGAGAAGGGCATGCAGCCCTGGAGACATCCCGGTTTCGCTTGGGCTGCCATGGCCGCGGTGGGGATGGGCCTGTGCCAGGGCTCTGAGGTACCACAGGGAACCGGCCATCTTTGTTCACTTCCTGCCACTCTCGGTGGCTGTTTCGACAGACTGCAGACTGGCTTTTGGGCAGAAGTATCTGGAAGAGGACAGTTCTCTTTTATGAGGGGCCTTGAAGCAACTACAGGGTGACTTATTCAGGGCTCTGTGCTTCTGGTGCTCCTGCCAGCTTCTCTCCCCCTCAGACTACTGCACATCAGCTGGCCAAAAGTCACTGCAGAGTCATTGCCATGGTCAGAAGACATGCAGCAGCATCATACCACCTGAGGATCTGGTATACACTTTTGTTTCTGCTCCACTCTCTTGCTCGGCAATACCAACACAGTAGCACCATTATTTTCTCAGCTATGTGACATGAGGACAGAAACTTATGAGGCAGAGTTTGAAGCTGGGTTTCTCACTGACGTGATGGTGAAGGGAAATGGTGGAGAAAATTCAGTCTCTGCTGGGGAAGTTGAGGAGTGGAAGAAAGAAGAAGATTGGATGTGTGAAGCTGTGTCCTGATCTGAGGGCATGGGGATGTGCCATAAGAGGACAAGGGAGGCAGTGAACATGGTTTGAGGAACTTGGCTCTAAAAAGTATGTAGCAGAACAGCTGTGGCAGCATGACAGTGGGTTTATGAGGTGAGAAAAAGGTTGTATGGTGGTTGGGACGTGAAAAGCCATTTCAATAGATCTGGGTCTGAATAAAATACCCTGAAGGCAAACACAATCTTAACGACACAAAGGAGATAGATGCAGTATTCTTAACTGGCTCTGTTCCTTGCTACCTGTAGTTTCAGTGATCAGAAAAAAAAACTTAAGAAATATCACACAGAGATAGATCCAAATTCATCTGGGTGCAGATACAGGAGCACTTTTTTACAGTTATGAGTGTAGATTACACTTATTTTATCTGACAGTAAATGTGAGTAAAAAAATGAGCCACCTGTGAGTGACATGAGGCAACGCTGCATCTGAGTAATGACTTGACTCAGTCTACCACCACATCAATAGGCGAAAGGCAGCAGGAAAGCAGTGCACTACTCTGGATGTAGACACTTCTTGCCTGTGGATTTGAGCACAAACATCATGGAACAGCCTGAGACCACAAAACCTTTCTTAATGAAACAGAAGACCGCATGCAGTAAACATACTTGTCCAACAAATGTTTTGACAGAGAACCGTGAAGCTGTAAAGGTAGGTGGGTGAATGTAGAGAGAGAAAAATATGTCTGCAGCTCAGACTGTCCTCAGTCATGTAAAACTGAGCTCTTATAAGCTACGTGGGTGATAACAAGGAAACAAGGTCAGAATATGTCCCTTTGCTGTGCACTGCTACCCTGACCGTTGCTGGAGCTGAGGGAATATTGCCATCTAGTGCCACACAGAAATCCAGCTGTCTAAACAGAAAGTCATTTAGTTTGTGTGGGCAATGGTTACAAAGCATATTAAAAACATTCCAGGGACATCATCTTGGTCAGTGCCTTTGCCAAGCTTCTTATTGAAAATGGTACATTCCCTCCTTTAAACAAATGAGTGTGTTGTGGGAACTGACTCATAATGCTTTGGAGGCCATCAAAATGAGGCCATCAACTCACTTATCTATGCTACCAAATACATGCCAGATTATAACAATTTCCAGTCATTGCCCATCTGGAGCAGATTCAAACCAGTGGTTGATTTTCAAAAGCAATTCGAAAATCAAAATCAATTAAGCAATCAAATCTTCCAGCTGCAAACAATGTCCAGATTTTCAAGCCAGCGATGTAATGTTTATGTGTGTTGACTTAAAATTACTTAAATGTCCCATCAGTACCTCAGAGTTAATTGGTATGTTATTGCTTGTAGCTGTGACTTTCCCACTATGTCTACCCACTAAGCATGTAAAGAAAAGGATTAAATCACAGAGGTAATCAGAGTCAATAGTGTAAAAGAATAATACTTTTCAGCCTGAGAAGAGCTAGAAATTTGAGACAGCCGCAACTCCATTTTCTTTTAAGTAGCACAAATCACAATTAAGGAAGAGGCTGCTAACTTCATTTGCTTATATTTCATAAATTCATTATTTCCCACTGTAAAGTAAAAATCCTTATGGGGGATTTTTTCCTCTTACATTCTGATGTTTTATATACTGAAAAAAAATGTGTATCACAGATTGCCCCAAATGAAGTACTATTTAGGTACTAAAATGCCTCCCAATAATACTACCATATGGAGTTACTGATGTCAAACCCTGCCAGGATTTTTAGGAGTATCTTCTTTGCTTTAGAGAGAAGGCCATTCAGTAGAGTCCTTACATGTGGTATTAGAGAAGTAGAATATCAGGCCTGCCCTGAGTGTCCATAAAAACTGTTGAGTTAAAATTCCATCTAAAAAAGAACTTAAAAAGCAAGAATGGCAGATTTATAAATATATTTTAAAACACATATAAATGTGATGTTCTAAAAACCCTCACTCTTATCATCTCACTTCTCCATGACCAAGATTAGCTAAAATATCTAAGCTAACAGCTTCCAGAAATAAATACCAAGAAGCTGGCCACAGATTCTGGAATTCCCCCATACCTCTTGGTCCATGGGGACACAGAGCGACCTTTCAGATGCAACACAAAACCAGCTGATTTCCTCGGGCTTTTGTGTGAGATGAAAGCTAGCTCAAACAACTTGGGTGTTGTAAGTAGGCAGGGAAGGACTACTAATATTAGCCCAATATCTTAATTGCTCTACTTAAGTGGCTGTGAACATGCCCAGAGCTGGCTACAGCACAGTGAGAAAGTTCTCACTGACTTCTTTGGGACCTGGATCAACCTTTTAGCTTTGAAGGAGCTGGGAAAGTGGCAGGAAGATTGGACATCTTCCTTGCTGCTGTCGTGGCTTTACTGACATTTACACCAGCTGAGCCTTTGCCCTGGGATATGCACAGCTTTATGAAATCTATGACAGAAAATAAAATCACAACATATTTTCCCATCCAAAGGGGTAGCAGCGAGATGAAATGCCAAATCTCTGTTAGAATCAAGAAATTGATACCCCAAAATGTTCATATACCAGTCAGTCCAGTTGGCCTAATACTCTTGGTATTAGGTAGGTCACTGATGGTAGACTTTTTTTATCCATTCAGCTATTGTCCAGGGAGCTGGATTTATGACTTAATTCTGGAAAAGAACTGAGAACGACATGGCCAAGAATGAATGGCAGGACATAGGGTGCCTGGGCAAGAAAATGCCTGTGGAATCACAGCCTAAAACTCTTCATTCGCGTCCAGAGGATGCAAATTAATGCTGGTCCAATTTGTGGGATAACACTATAAATGGGTTTCACCAGACCTTGAAACCCCTAACATTGTTGCTGATTTGTGAATACAGAAATTTAGCCTTGCTTCTGTTAAAAAAAAAAAAAAAAAAAAAAAAAAAAAGTGCTAAACATTATAGTTTTACTTGTTTTCTGTTGAAATGAATTAAATGCTCTGTGAAGTATCAGAGGGGCAGCCACCATGTCCCAGCTAAATGGCTTGTTTTTAGCAAATTACTTTCAATTCCTAAGCAAAAAAGAATTTAATCAAGTGTCAGAAACGAACTACATCTTGACAGATTAGCAGGGTTGCTGCTGTTAAAACAAATTTGTTGCCAGATTTGTTTACAAAACTTCTCTTTCAGGGATGGGTGAACTTCCTGGAATTTGCCAATCTTTTGAATAAATATTGTGGAAGATTTGTAAAATAAGAATTAATTAAATTTTTCCTGTGAGTGTAAATCAGGTTTTTCACTCCATGTAAAAAAAAAAAAAATTGCTTTTAAGCAAAGAGAAGTCTTTGCTTAAAATTCTCTCTTAAGCAAAGAGAAGCCTTTTTTGGGGTGTGTGGAGGTGCAAAGAAATCTGAGTGCTTACTTTTCCCTTCCAAATAAAAATCAGGGTCTAGTGACTATTACTAATTCAAGAATTGCAATTTATTCATTAGACTTGATATATCCCTCTAAGTTTCTTTGTAATTATGAAATGAGCTCAACACATTTGACTTCAGCTTTCCAATCCCTCAGAGGTTTGTGCATTTTTTAAATGAGTCTTTTTGTTTTGGTTGCTTCTGTGCAATATATGGCAGTATATTCATTTCTGGAAGTAGGGCTTTTAGATACTGACTTCTGTATATGACGTGTTGCTCTACTGAAGGCTTTTGAGTGTTAGTTTCGATGGGTGGTGTCACCACCTCAGACAAAGAGATAAGCATATTGGCATCATCCTTTCATTCTGCTGGGATATCTGAAAGGATCAGATGGTGAAATGCTCATTCTAGGGAGGGAGCAAACAAGGATAAGCATTCGCATTCCGCCTTTTCCTTCGCTGCAAGTTGGTTTTTGCTTGATTTGTTTTTGTTGTTGTTGCTTGTTTTGTTTAAGTGATCAATAGGAAAATGTGCTTCATTTGTGAAACAGCAAACCTGTCCTTTCATGTATAAAGTCAAGCAAGAGTCACTAATTATCCAGTCTGTGAGAATGATTTTGTTACAGCTCCATAGTTCCTTGGAGAGGATAACTCTTTTCTAATAAACAGACAAGCAAGTTTTTTTGTTTGTTTGTTTTGTTTTTTTGTCTGTCTGTGTCAAATGTCACTAACCTGAGATATTAATCCTTGACAGAAATCTTCCACTGCTACCATTCAGAAGACACTGTTTCTGGCAAAGCCAGTAGTAGACATCAGTCTGGCAACTGTCTGCCAACATCAGCAACAACCTGAGGGACACCAACATCACTGTCCAGGTAAACTAACCATACCTGCTGTCAGCAGGCCCTATAGATAACTTACCAAAAAGTTCCTGTGTGACTTCACAGAAGACACAGGTTTGAAAATGAAGCATGATGCATTCAGGCACATAGTCTTTCTTTGATTCTTCAGGTGTCAAATCAGGACAGAGGACTGATTCTTCCCAGTTACCTTTCCAAAAAAAAAAAAAAAAAAAAGTCCAGCTTTTGAAACTATCAAGACTGTCTCTTCTTAAAGGTTTGATCAGTTAGAGCTACCACATGCTGCTGCTGTCCTAATTAAATTAAATTCTGCTGGGGCCATCCTTCCAAAGCCTTGCTGGGTGCATGTGAGCAGTGTTTCCCACAGTCTTATGTATGAAGCTGCACGTTGGCAGGACGGATAAGCATCTCCATTTTAAAGACAGCCTCGAGCTTTTGCTTAAAGAGGCTAACACTGCCACTAACAACTAGGAAATCCTGGCAGATAGTCCACAGGAATATCTCTTTCTATATTTGCACAATGTCAAACACACTATCAGCACTGAATAAATAATAATCAGAGAAACCTGGAGTCAGCCAGGAAATAGCTGTGAATGAGACATTCATATTTTAAAACCTGAAACTGCAAAATTATCTTCTCATGATTCTGGGAAAACTGTTCTTTTCCTTTTTCTCCATTGTTTTCTTTTTCTAAATAAGAAGCGATGATGATGATGATGATGATGATGATGATACCAAAAAAAAACACGCCTTTATTTGGTCCTGTATTACATAATTTAAGACAACATCTACATCTGAAGTGTCTTGCCTGCATAATACATAAAATCCCTTCAAGGAGCAAAATGAAGAACGCTTCTGTTTTTATCCAAAGAATACGTTTCTAACTTCAGAAAAAAAAAATAATATTACAAGTGAAATATAAATATACTATATAGGAGAAAGAGGGAGAGCCATTGAAAAGCAATTTCACCAGACAATCTTGCTCCTAATAATGTCTGGACAAAGTCAACTTTTTTTCTAAATATGGTTAAATCTCCACATGACACAGATTTATATGAGCCATAAATCTATAAAACAATGAACAAAATTCATGGGGAATTGAGTCTTCAGCTCTATAGAAATCATAGTAAAGGGCAATTCCCTTTAGTAAAACAAGTTCAATTTGGTAGCTCTCATTCAATTCAGACTCTTGACAAACATTCAGGGTGGCTCTTTCTTCACAAAAGAATCAATTACGTCTCCTTGTCTGTTGATGTGTAGAGCTCTGATAGAATACATGGGGTATTTCAATACTGTATTTTTTAAGGTTACAGATAAGAAGAAACAGATTCTTAAAGTTCTTTAAAATCTGCTTTTATAATTGCTGCCAAGGATACATGTACAAACATATTTTTTCTCATTTATCGGTCATCTTTAATGGAAATAGAAAAGATCCAAGAAATCGCTCGGTATAATCAAATCGCAATTAAGTTAGTCCAGGAGCGTTTTCCAAAAGATATAATGGCAAGGATTATAAAGGAGAAGAATAAACTGAAAACGCAGAATGCCAAAAATCACCATCTGCTGAGATGATGGAGTATCATGCTCAAAGCTGTTAAGGTGTTACTAGAGCTGTTGTATGTTACAACATTAAACAGTTAATTGCAGTTCATGGGTTTGAAGTAAAAGGACTGGGGCCTGCTTTTTACCATAGCAACCACGAAAAAGGAAATTTCTTAAAGCATGTATTCAATGTACACCAGAAAAAAAAAATAATTATATATATATATATATATTTGAGATTCAGCATTTAAACTGTAATTATTTGGAGAAATTCTTTACATTCAGAGTATCCTGGAGAGAATGAGACATTTATTCAGAAATTACCAATGGTCTTTTCTGAGGGACAAGAAGATATATTCGATTCTGTATCTTATCTCACTACCAACTGTTAAGATGACTCCTGCTGCTTAGGTAAACAGAGCAGGGAAGTGAATGGATAGAAAAGAAAGGAAAACTTCTCTCATTGACGTGTGGCCAATTGTGCTGCAGGCAGGATATGGGTACAAATGAATCAGTCAAGATCACGTGTACTGTTGTTCACCTCTTGCTACTCCAACCATTTCTTGTGTTCGCTGAGGTCAGCCTATTAGTGCAAGAGAAGTAAGTTATGAGGACAATGTTTAATCCCAGGTCAGCTTGAGTTTGAAAGGACAAGAGAAAAGGAAAGTAAAACAACAGTGACATCATGAGGGTTTGATATTGATGGAACTTCTTACCCATGTGCCCTTTTGAAATAATATGCTGGTGAGTTCAACCATCTTGCAAGAAGCGGTCCAGTTTTAATGGATACACCGAGGGCTGGAGACAATAGGAGGGACTGCATTTCACCAGCCCTGAACTAATTGAAGGTTTGAATAAGGAAATGTTTTTAAAACATCTGTTCTAACTGCTGAAAACAATTATGTCTGTGGTATCTGCCAACTCTCATAATCTTCTGCTGTTGTTTTAGAAGTGTGCATGGGAAATTTTACAAAATCTAGGACCAATAATCCTGTGGCCAACACAGCATGCTCTTAGGCTCTTACACCACAAATGCAGCATAAGAACTGCACAGAACAGTTGGCTATGTTAAGATTCAGATTGACAAGGACAGACTGAGGTTTTTTTGTCAACTGATGTATAAATTTCCATAGGCAAAATTACTAAACCCCGAATAAATGGAGGAATTCATCCACATATGATCCCCTTCACAACCTAGAGATGCCTTTCAAGTTTTCCCTCTGCAAATCCAGGGGACATGTAGTCGTGGCACAGCACATCCGTTAAGTCCTCCAAAAAGACCACTTCTAACCCCTCCAAACTTATTTATCCATTTCTAGGAATTCGTATTGTATTCCTATTAAATGTCGTGTTAATCAAGGGACTGTTGTGAGGTCTGTTCACCACCATAATTCACTCTGTTTACATACAACCTCCAACATCCTATTTGTATTTGTTTATAACAGCATGACACAAGTTTTGCTTCACTGGTTAAGAACAGCTCAAGAAATATTTAAAAGTGCCCAGCTATACTATGACAGGAACACAGAATTCAGTAAAATTCCACTGCTTATGCTACTAACAGATTTGACAGAGTTGTAGCAATTGTGCTAATTTTGATGATGTGTGAGGGCACAGAAAGAAAGGCTCCATTGTTCTCCTAACCAGAAGAGTAGACACCTCTTGCCACAGAGGGCTGACAGTCCATTTATGCTTAGACAGATAATATTCTGCACGAGTTTTCAGCCCAGTATACATCAAGCCTTCTAATTTTGGTAGCCTTTCCTATATCACAGGCTACAATTCCAATAGTATTTCGAATGCATTAGCTGCCGCGATGCCAAGAGAAAAATAATGTTCTTAATGCAGCAGGAAAAACTGGCATTCTATTATCAGCTTATTACAGGGCCTTTGAATGTAAATATGAATGCAAGTAAAAATGTAAGAGCTCAAATTTGGTATATACAGAATAAGACTTCAATTCCCCATAAGGAAGAGGAGTTTGTGTTTAAGAACTGCTTTGAATTTGAATATTTTTAATTGATCTTATATAATAATAATTCAGCAGAATTAAGTACAGAGGGAATCTACAGATGTCCACCGTCCCTTAAGGGAAAAGCATTTTTTTTAATCTGTCAATGAAAATGTTCAGAAAACAAAAGCCAGTTCTAGCTACAATCTCACGTCAAATAAATGGGTATCTAAGCTACAAAATATCCAAATACGAATTTTATAATGATTTTTAATTAACTTTTTTTTTTTTTCCCTAAAATAGTATTGCTCACTTTTTATTAGTCTTGTAACTTTTGCATGTATGAGATGCCTCATGCTAAAGTACCTAGAAATCAAGACATAATTCAATGCCCAGAGCTGCACCACTGGAGGTTATTAGCTAGTTAAATATTTGATAGCTATAGATCTACAACGATTTTCTTAATATGAGCCTGGAAATTTGGCTAACAATCTTGGCCCCTATGTGTTTCAGAACCGTGCAACCTTCAGAGGCAAGGCTGAATATTTTTATTAATGTATTTGCTTTTGCCTTCTTGACTGCCTATGTTGTATTTAACTCCACGTATCATTAGATCTGTTTGCTTACACTTTGTCTGCTTGAAGGAAATAGTGGCTACTCATCAGACCATGGTTTTCCAATAAACAGACCATCAACGGATGACCTATTTTTATCATTATGAGGAGGATTTAATTACAACATTCATTAGATCTGTGAGACCGTAACGGAGGTCCATCCAAATCTGGTCTCGGCAACCTCAGTGTCTGTGCACAATGTCTGCTGAAGAACTTGACAGAAGTGCGGGCTGGCCTGTGAGACATTTTGAAGAATGAGACTATAAAAAAAAAAAAAAAAAAAAAAAAAACAAGTGTAAAAAAAAATGCATGTAAGCTGCTGTTTAAATATAAAATATATTTTTTACTTCTGTTGCCTTTAGTTGCCAGGCATGTCACTCACTGTACCCAAATTCCTGCTACGGCCTTTGGGATCCATTTGGACTGTAATGAATTTCCAGATGCTGTACGTGAAGATGCTAACTTTGACTCTGCTAGCTCGTGGCTGGAATCTCGTAAGGACAAAGCTCCTTGAACAGTCAGCGTGTCAACGCAAGGAGCTACGGGAGACTTTTCCTGTACAATAGATCAGATACAATTGATTTCTGGCACTCCACTTCCAGCCTCAGCCAGAAATACAAGAAGAACAGGCTTGCGTTCTTCTGTGATTTCAACGTCTGCTTCCTGTACAAGCTGGAAATAGGACATACCATAACAACTGCCAAAACATTTCAGAACCTCAAGCAAGGTCTGATTTGAGCTGGCTCCCTTTGAGCAAGGGCCCAGGGAGCCAATGTGAGCAGGTTTGGCCTCCTCTGCTATCAACTGATTTAGGGCCCAAACGTGACCACCACCAAAGGCCTCACCACTTGGCCCCCACTGAAACCTCTCATCTGGCTGGCCTCAAACTTTCAGAGCTGGGCTGAAGGAAACTCAAACGGCTTCTGAATGCCAAGGGACAGCCTGCACAGGCTACAATTTGGGTGCCTGTACCTTAAGCCCCCTGCCTGGCCCTGTTGGCCTCCCCACCCTGCTGGCCGCTGCCCTGGGGTGGCTGGGGCTCCGTTCTGCCTGGGAGGGCTGAGGATGAGCCCCCATTTGCAGTGGACATCAGCAAGCTGCTGGAGGGTGGGACAGCCCAGAATTTGTGGAAAATAGTAGATGGGGGAGAAGGCCCCTGCACCAGGGGACAGAGGCCTCTGGCCAGAGGCAGCACAAGGCCGTGGAGGGCTTCTAGCTTCCCAAGGAGAGGCAGAGCTGGCTTTCAGAGCTGCCTGCTGAAAGGAAGGAAGAAGAAAAGGTGGTTTCTCCACAGGTGAGGAAGCATTTCAATAGAAGAAACTCCAAACAGTTTTCTGAAGAGAGAGGCAGCTTACTGGCAGGAGGTGGAGAGAGTCATCATGGCTGGGAGAGACATACGGGAGAGACCAGTCTTCTGGTGAGGGAGGCAGGAGGAAGGCAGGCTCCGAACTGCAAGGAAGGGATAAAAAGCAGGGCAGGGAGTATTAACAGACGTGGTGGTGTTTGGCGAGGCAGCTGGGCCCACGTGGGAGGTGATCAGTGAGAGCCTGGGGGCAAGAAACAAACCCCAGGACAGCGCTTCACAAGAGTGACCTGGTGGGAGATGAAAACCCACCCTGCAGTGCTTTGGCTAAAAGTGACAGAGAAAAAGGTACAGAATTCAGCAAATGTAAGTCGGAGAGAAAGAGGGATACAAACAGCAGCAATACGGCCTCTATGCTGAGAAGGAACAAAAGAAAATTGATTATGACCCATTGAGAGAGATGCAGCAAGTTGCTGTGGTGGTGTGTGCTGCCTACGCAGTGCTCAGGTAGCACGCGCAGTGTGTGGGGTGAATGGAAAGGGATAACATGCATTATTCAACAGGGCGAGCTTAATTTTTAATGCAAGTATATTTCTACACCTACACCATGGGAAATGTGTGAAAATCTTCGGGGACCTGCATTTTGTGGCTTTTATTATTCACGCGAGCATTTTGAGGGAGCCAAGTCGAGGAGAGGACCGAGCTGTCTGAATGCAGACTCAATACTGAGGCGAGGTAACTTTCTCCATCCCCAAGTATCATGCAAAATCTAAACAACTTTGTCATGTTTTTCAAAAATGCAGGGAACTCCTACAAGCTTCATGTTTTCTGTCCTGACTGGATGGTTAAGAGCCTATTTTGGAAATGGCCATAAAAATATTTGTATTGCCGTTACTTACCAAGAAACTGTTCTGAATAAAACAAACCAGATAAATATTTAATAGGTAAAATACAAGCGATTTTTGCTGCACCAATACTAGATATGCTTAATAATTTTAAGAAGCACTATGAAACATGCACTGTTATTTTGAAACAATCCAACTGTGATCTTTTCTGGGTGTCTCTCAATACAGGGAAATTCAATTTCAGCCTGTGAAGTACTCTTTGACCTGTCGTTCGTGTCTCCCATCTTCCCAAACAGTCACACTTAAGTATCTAGCACTCAATCTTCTGCTACCAGTGCACTCCCTGGATCTGGGCTAACCCAAAGTTTCTTGTCATAATTTTGTCTGATGGAGTGTTAGGCGAGGGACCCTGGGTAGTGTGTTTTAAGAAGTGACTTTGAGATCCCTGTTTGATACGGGTTGTACCGTATCACGGAGACCAGATGTTCAGGTGTCTGGTGGAGGCCTGGACATGGGGAACAGTCTTGGGGGAGCTGAAGTATTGGTAAGGAAGATGGGTCTGAATGAACTTCGAGGCTCCCGGCTGAAACCTGAAACCCTTACAGAGAAAAATGAAACACTTTGCTTTGCTTCCTACAAGCAATTGGTAAGTTCCTGTGTCCAGTGAAGATGCATGTCTGCACTGTACAAAAAACTCCTCTCTAGAAATACAATGATAATTAGTGTTACTAGCTTTGATAGCAGAGGCACGCCAGCTCTGCTAATACAGTAGGTAAGATAAATTATCCTCTTGAAGAGCAGGAGAAATTAGCTGCAGTACAGTGCTGTGTTAATGTACTTAAGACTACAACCAATATGTGAGCAAAACTGTTTAGAACAGGCTTTTAGACACTGGAACAGAAGGATGTGCGATTTATTTTTTCACACTGCTTGCGTAACTCTCTTGGGTTTGAAATGCGTAGTTAAGTGTTGATTTCCACCTCTAGCTCATGGCCATTTTTTGGTAGTATTTTTCTTTAAACTTTCGAGAGTTCACCCTAATAAGATAATGTACTGTGCGTTTTCTGGGCATAGTTCTGTGCAACATACCTTTCTTTAGATTTTCTGTTTCATCTGATTAGTGCTGCTGTAGTGTTTCAAGCACTGTTTTTTGTTTGGGGTGAAGCAATTTGAAATGCTTGTTTGAGAAATATGTTTTGTTGAGATACAAGAGCAGTGGTATGTACAAAAAATTATACTGTCACTTAGAATTTCTTTTTCAGTTCTCCATTTCTCTGACTGTTTCTTTTTTTAAGTGCTGGCTTGCTGGCTTCTTTGGCTAAGATGGAACCAAAAGCTTAATTTAGACTTTTTTTTTTCTCTTGTGCTATTTCAGGGGACATTAAAATAGATTTCTCTGCTATAAGTGTCTATTTTATCCAGTTTTCTAGCAAAAGGCTTTTATGATGGCATTTGCATAGTGTTTGAGACACCTTCTGAGATCACAAAGTGATCAGAAACAGTACAGGGAGTGAACTTCCGTCAGAAACGTGGCTGTAGGGAGTGGGTCAAAGTGGTTTTTACATTTGGCTTGCTAGGTGTTGAGTTGTTTTAATGGCAATCCTGTATGCAACGCTTGCAGAAACCTCAATGTAGGATTTTTTAGGTATCCATTTCGCTTCACTAATCTGCAATTATCACACAGCAGACTGGGATGCTACGCTGTAGAAAAGAAAAAGTTTCAAAATCAGTTTCACCACAGAAAGGCAGGACTATTTGTGGGTTTCGCACTTTCTCAGTCCCAGCCTCTCTGGTATCGTTTCCCCTGAGATGCAGATTTCGCAGTAAGAAATTTCATTTATCCACAGTGGAAAGAGAGACTAACTACAAATAGATGGCCAACAGGTTAAAACAGCCAGCTAGTTTGCTGGGGCTTTTCTTATGCAAACTCCATCGCTGACTGTCTTTAAGAAAGTCTTGTGATTCATTTACTGTTTCATTCCCACCAAAGTGGATACCTGGGTTCATAAAACTGTCTGCTCTGTAATAATTTCTGTTCTATAAGATAAAACCACGATTGTGGAAAATCCATTGTAAAACAGGATTCTGAAAAGTACTAATGAATCTTGCCAAGCTGCTTAAATCATAATGATTTTGTCACAAGAACATCATATGTTTATAATCTCGTTATGATATTGAAACCTTATCCAGCTGTTTTTTGTAATACTTTTGCAGCCAGTTTAAAGCCATCTGGTGCACTTGTTGTCAGGTATACATGATTTAAAACAGAGGTTCACGAATTGTTGTTGTTGTTGTTGTGACTGCACATGCAGCTTCAGCGACCTCATGGTATTTTCTCAGTATACGACAACGGAGCTGAAACGCAAGCATGTCATTATTTATTTGTACGCGGTGATTACATGTGATGTTCCTGACAGCCACATGTGGGAACTGCTGTTTCGTTTTGTTATCTCTCAGCATTTAGATCCTGAAAATTACAGAAATGTTGAATTGATCTCCATACAAACCAAAGGCCAGGACACAACTTCGGATTTCTTCTAAACGCTGTAACTTTCCCTGTGATTTTATGAAGCCCAAGTCTTTAATTCTAGTAAGTGTACATAGGAACATACGATTTTTATCTCTTGCTCGCTTAGTGGAAAGCTTGCATTTGGAGATTGTCTTATTAAAGACCAGTGAGATATGGATTAAAAAGATTAGAGTTAGGTTTCATCCGTATTTTACTGCTTATTACTTAAACGCCTTAATTTGCTTATAGTTTTCTTTTTTAATTCCATGTAATGATTAAATCAGTGTAGTATTTAGAAGCTGCTACCAAGATCAAGGTTGCATTATACCAAATTCTGAAAAACACATAGTAAGAGGAAGCCCTACTTTGCATTTGAAACAAACAGAAAAAAATCCAGAGGGACTGGGGAAGGAAAGAAGCACCTTTCCTGACTGACTGAACTCTTTTGCTGTGGCAAAGTGACTTGTTCAAGGTCATAAAAGAACTAAACTTTTGTGTGTGCAGGTGGAGAAGAAATATAAAGGATGTTTCATCTGCACTTTCATGTGCATTTTCTTTACTCACTTCCTGTGGAAGTAAGTCTTCCGTGATTAGAATGTTTGTGCCTTTCCCTCCCTTTTTTTTTCTCTCCATCTATAACTTCTGGTTCCATTAACTCCATGTATAACTTTTGGATCTCTTTGACTGATACCAGCAAATTTGAAAGAGGAGTAAAAAGTCCTAACTAAAATTGTCCTTGTACAAATGCTGTGAAAGAAAAAAAGGGAGAAGAAACCATCTGAATGCCCCTTTTGCTGCAAAGCTGCAGCCTGAGTTCAAATTCACCATAGCAGAAGCTTCTAAACTGCCAGGTCGCCCACCTTCTTGTCTCACTGTAGGGCTCTGGAGCAAAACATACAGCCATCCACGCTGCACACTTTGGCTCCAATCTGGAGTGAAACAGGTTTGAGGAGGAACCCTGGTGCAGAACGGAGGCTGCTTTTCTGCGGCTTCAGGGCTTGGACCCTACAAGCCAAAGGGATGGGGTTCATTCCTTGGTGCAGATCACACGGGTGGTGAGGACACAATCAAAGCAGAGCTTGCACTTTTCAAAGTAAAGGTGGTGATCAGTGGAAAGTTGAGCACATCCATTCTGATGATTGTGGAACCATTTGTTTAATGATAATGTTGCTCTTGAATGCATATGGTAGGGAGGAGGGAGAATTCCTTTGGGAGGGCTTTGGAAACGTTTCTCTCAAACTGTAAGTCACTGGATTGTTTCTTTTTAGGAGGGAATTGGTACATCTTGCATCTTTGATTTTATGCTAATGTTCTTTCATATGGTCTGTTTCTGTTAGAGCCTAGACTGTAGATCTGCAGTGTGTCATGGTAAGCAGCATGTAGATTAGTGCCATGTGTTAAAGTTGGAAAGTTTCTTCACTTTTTTGCTTGTTTTGTGGCAGCTTGTATTAAATAGTTTCCCCCTCCCCCCTCCCCTTTTTCTCAGTTGTGTGGTTAGGAATTGCTTTATTGCTTGTGTATCCTGTGGCAGTGTTTAATATTAGTTAGATGTTTGGCCATATGTACTTCCCTGAAATCTTATGTTGGTTTTCACTGATGGGGATTTCCTGGGTGCTCGCATCTTCCTTCTGAATCTTCTCTCCAGATACGTTATCTTCGGTAATCACAGAAGCATGATGGCATAAGGCTGTGCAGTGCAACTTCGTTAATTACCAGACTATTTGGCTGTTGTCAAGGCTTTTTGCTCCACTCTCTTGCAGTCAGTTTGAGCACAAATGCCAAACACGGTTGACCATTAACTTCATGACATTTACTATCCCTCTTAAGGAATTCCATCTCGCTATTCCTGACTAAAGTTTTATTTGCAGTGAGCACAGTTTAATGTTTTTTGTTTGTCGTAATGTGCTATTCAAATCAGGAGCGTGAAGTATTTAATTTTGAAATAGGTGCTTGTTTTAATTGCCAGGAACAGAAATAGCGGGGGCTTTGAAAGTATTAAGAAAAAAAAAAATCAGGAAATAGTCTGGTATTGTAATGATGGTTTAATGAAAATTGAAACATAGGTTTATTTTTATTCTGAGTTGTCAAGTCCAGTGTCCTGTTTTTGCACGCAGCTATTATATAGTTCATTCATAACCGGAAACCTTCTAATTTTCAACCTTGGCATAAGCAATTTATGTCTATTTGTTCTTTATTTTTTTCCTCCCCATTGATGATTATGTCTTCTGATAATTAAAAACATCAATCATATCAATTTCCAGCTAAATTTTGCTAGACTAAGTCAAGCTCTTCTCATACTGTAGACTTTTAATTCCTCTGATCTCTCTGATAACCCTTTCCGCCCTGTTTTATGGGAAGATTAACTTAAACTATTGACTAGAATTGTACTTAATATTCAAGGTAAATCTCACCAGGGCTTTGTATCATAGCAAGACTGCTCTTCCTGCTTCTGGAAGTTGCACGTGTGGTGTATCTAAGGTTACACATCCCGTGGCTGCTTCACGTTGGTTGCTAACAAGCCTGCCGCGATTGACTGATTTTCTTTTGAGGCATACTTTGGCGAGCTTTCTGCTGCTTTGATTGTTTTAATTGTGTTCCTGTAGTTTCTTGTAGCTAGTGTTACATGACTGGAGGCACTCTGGCCAGGCCATATGGTATGAAAGATTTTAGGCTTGCCTCCAGATATTAAAGATGGGGCTTGTATATTCCAGCTACTTTTTGGAAGAGGTGGAGTGTGAACGCTGTCTGTATTTAATACAGCATCTGTTGACAGTGTATACGAGGCAAAGGGAGTTTGTCCTTTACCCTGAGTGTTTATCCATTGTAGTGTCATAAAGAGCCTGATCTCCATGGAATTGTAAGAAATTCACTTAAATCCATTTTAGGCTGCAGTGCTGTGCCCATCCCCAGGTTGCTTTGCTGACTTGAGCTACTCTTGTTGCTCACCTTTGGGCTCTGCTCCAACCTTTGGGCCGGCCCTGGGTATTTTTTAGCCTAAATTAACCGCATGCAGCGTCCCACAGGGGGTTGGGGCAGCAAGGAGCGGTGACAAAGGGCCTTGAAGGAGAGGCAGGATGGGACCTGGAGGGCCACATCAACACCCTGAGAGGCGTCTGCTGAGCTGGAGGCTTCGCTCTTCGGCTCGGAGCAGCGGGATGAAGGGCGCCGTGTGTGGAGCCTGCACAGCGCCGGCTGCTCCCCCGGTGTGCGTGTGCGGCCCTGTGGCAGTCAGTTTATTCTCTCAAACTCCTTACCTGCGCGAGGTGCGCCGCGCTACAGCCTCTCGGCTCCCTCGCCTCAGCGCAGCGGCGGCACCGGAGCGCCTCCGAGGCAGGGGCTCGCACCACAAAATGGCGAGCGGCGAGCCGGACACCCCCGGGGCGCGAGGGGCAGGAGGGCGCGGCCGGGCTCCCGACACCGCGTCCCGGGCACTTACTGCGGGGCGAAGCGGGCGGCAGGGCCCCGCTGGTGGCTGTGGCTGTGGCGGCGGCTGAGGGGAGCGCAGCGCAGGCGCGGCGGAGCGGGGAGGGAGGGAGAAGGAGAAGAAGGAGGAGGAGGAGGAGGAGGAGGGGGGGGCGCCGCGGGCATGCGCGCCGTGCGGCGGGGAGCCCGATCTGATAGGGAGCAGGGGCTGACACTACCCCCGTGTGGGCGGCGGAACGTCCCGAGGATGACGTGCGGCGTTCTCGAATCCCGTGTCTCGCTCGTTCGCTCACCGCCGCCGCCGCCGAAGGAAACGGGGGAAAGCAGCGAGGAGGGGGGCAGGAGAGCAGGCGCGGCGCCATGGCGGCCCTGGAGCGGCCCGTGCCCAGTCCCGAAGCGTTCCTGGGCCAGCCCTGGGCCGCCTGGGTGCGGGAGGCCGCCCCCCCGCACGCTCACGGCGCCGCCCCCCCGCACAGTAAGGGCAGGGACCGGCCCCGCGGCTCCGCGCACGCCGCTCCCCTCCCCCGGCGGCGGGGCAGGGGCCGGGGGGGCCGGGGGAGGGGAGCGGCGGGGCCGACACCACCCCCCTCACCCCCCACCCCCCCCACAATCCCTTTTCCTTCCTCCTCCTCCTCCTCCTCCTCCTCCTCGCCCGCCGGGCCGGGCCGGGCCGTGCTGCGGGAGGTGCCGCCCCCCCGGGCGCTCAGCTGACGCGCCGAGCCCCCGCTGCCATGTGTGCCGCCGTGCCCCGCCGCTTGAACCCCCCCACCCCAAAAAAACGGGAATTGTGGGGAGGGAGAGAAACGGGGAGGGGGATGCCCCGAAAGGGGGTGGTGGGGGGTGTGCGTGGGGCTGGGTGCCCCCGGGCTGGGGGTGGCGGTGAGGGGGGAATCGCCCCGCAAGGTCCTCGCCCCCCCCCCCCCCTCCCCAGCACTGAACAATACCTGCCCCCCTCGGGCCTGCCTGACGCCGCTTCTCGCCCGCAGGTGTAGAGCTGGAAGAGGCTGGAAAGGAGGGTGGAAAGAGCAGGGAGGTGATGAGGCTTAATAAAGAAGGTAAGTGGACGGTGCGTGGCGCGCCTCGCTACCTGTCCGCCGGCTCCCGGGGGCTGGGTGCAGGCAGGTGGCCGTCCCCGGGGCAACTTCGCGCCAAGTGCGAGGAGCAGAACAGGTGTATTATGTGTGATATTAGGCGTGAGGCTGGCAGCGTGCTAAGGGATGAGGCGGTTTTAAGTCAAAAGGCACCCCCACACATCAGTGGCCATATTGGATTTCTTTCGAGGACCTTCTTGGCGCAACGATCCACTCGCTCCTCGCTGAAGATGAGCGTGTAAACCCGGGCATCAACTTGAAGCCTTGTGTTATCGTTGCCGACTCTCGCAAAAAACGCTTTTATTCATTGAAATAGTCTCTCGCGATCTTTGAGTTCATTCACTTTAGGTTAAATCACGTTTTATTCCTTCATTCTCACTGCCGAATGTGATTTACAGTCAACTGAAGCGGCCAGCATCTAATACCACCTTATGCCAGGCTAAGTCATGCGTATTATGCAAAAACAAATATAAAAGGTCATCTGGGTCATAAGGTTTTCTGGTGCCATAAATACGAACAGGCAAATTCCAGGCTAATGGTATTTGCTAATATGCCATACTTGACATAGTTCTGTCAGTTGCTGAAGGAGAAACTTCACTGGTGAGCGTAGACAAACCCATCTGACCCATTCTGTTTGTGATGTGTGTCCTTAACACGGTACTGGAGTAACACCTAATGCAGCTAGTGAAATGGTTTGGGACATACTCTCATGTAGCTTTCCATTTGTTCCTGTTCTGTTAGGATCAGTGTTATGCACTTGTAACCTTCCCATCGCGAGTAATACTTGTGAAATCGGTTCATAACAAGTGATCCCATCATAGTGAAACTTCTCCGTGACTTATGGGTGCTGAGAGAAATCCCACTATTACCTGTAATGTCATAATACATATTCTGAAATGATGTTAAGCTTCTCATCATATTATTGTTGTCATTACAGGCATGTTTAATTTTGAGCATCTTGGCAGCTCAATTGAATATTATGTCTTATAAGTGAGCCCTTAGAAAAAGAATGAATTAATCAGTAACGTAAATTTGTGTGATAAACTACAAGATTGGAGTGGAGTGCACATTAAATAAAAATATATTAAAAGTAGAATAAAACCTCCACTTTGAAAGGCCTCCACAGAGATGCCAAGCTTGGTTGTATTCCCATCTTGACTCTTATGTGCCTGAACTCTATTTTGCGGCCCAAAAATAAGTTAGAGACGGAACTGGGATTCTAACGTAGCTTATTTATAGGTAAATGTTCAAGGCTCAAACATTCTGTGAGTCCATCCGTAGCATTGAGCATACACTTGATTCAAAAGCAATTGAACAAAAATCTTGCTACTGGAGCTTGGCCTCCATAAGGAGCATCATTTGTTGAGGTTAAATATTTTGTGCCTAGAAGTCCTTGAGCACAAATTCTCATTGTGGAGCTATTTGAGAGAAAGACTGAAGAGCATCACTGCTCCTTAGTCATACCTAATATGCAAATCGTTTCCTAGAACGACTCAGTCTAGGCTGTGAGCTGTAGTCTCTCCTTGTTTGTTTTTGGGGAGTTTAGAGACTCCAGCAAGGGCGATCTATTTAAACGTGCTCTCCAGAAAAATTATTTCCAAACAAAGCGTAATGTCGTTATTGCTATTGATTGTGACAGGTGTGAACTGCTTATTACTTTTTATAGTGCTTGCATTGCAGTACAGTTTAAAAGAAAAACAAGAAACGAACAAAAATGACTGCTGTATTTAGCAAACAAAAATCTTTAGGAATTGTTTTGCTTCCAAGTGGTAACTTGCTTGGGATCACTTAGAAAGAACTTCCCAAAAGTTTGAATAAATAAGCGTGTGTCGAAATATTTCTACTGCATTCACTTAAGCAGCCAGTTAATACAGGTGCTTTCACCACACCCACCCGTGTGTCTGAACGCCCACTGTAAATCTTCCCTGAGCCTCGCTATCCTTAAGAGTAAAGGTGGGGAAAAATTTGAAGGGTTAGAGTGGTTTACAGAAAACATTGCTGACATACTTGCAGAGACGCTTGTGCTCTTATTCGGATCTTGCACACATCTCTTGCGTGAGGTGTTGACTCTTTTTATTTGCTTTGTTAATAGACAAGGATTGGAGTTGTGGTGGGTCTTAATACCAAACCCAACTCATTTTTGCTTCGCAGTCTTAGGTAATTGTGTAGGGATCGTAAGCGGTGTCTTACAGAAATCAGGCTTTATGTGTGTAAGGTAACTGGGGTGACAGACGGGCAGGACTGTGAGTATTAAAAATTACAGCCCTGTTCAACAAAGACAGTGGAAAATCTGATCTTGCCACGCTTGCTTCTTGTAATATTTGTCTGAGTTTTGTCAGCTTTGGTCAATATCCCTTATAGGCGGCTAGGCAAGGGGCGCGTTTGGGTGAGTGAAGCTGTTCGTAGGGAGGATGGTGTGGGGAAGGGGTGGGAGGGCGATGGTCTCCTCCCTACCATGACAAGGGGGCTCGTTTGGGTTTGGTAGAACCAGGTGTCAAAAAAATGCTTCCATCCAGCTTCATCCCTGTGTCGCTGCCTCCTTTCTGGTCACGTCCTCTGTTTATTTAAGTGACGGGCTGCTCTTCTTCCTCCTGGCAGCCCGGGTGGGACTCAGGAGATGATGTTCTGCAGTGGCAGCAGGGAAATGGGCTCCCAAACCCTCCTGCCAACGTGGTGGGTACCTCTTAGCACATCCCTGGGCCAAGGGGTCACAGTCCGGCCGTGCTGTTCCTTTCTGTAACACAAGAGATGCCTGAGGCTGCGTGCACTCTGTGCCCCATCTGTAGGGAAGGAATAACACCATAGGAAGATTGCTCGCTGCTTTCTTTTATTCTACGGTGTGTGTATATAGGCAGCACAGAGGGAGAGAAATTTCCTGAACGTTTGTTCAGTTTTGTAGACAGAATTGCTTTTTGCATGCTAATACTTACTTTATGTTTTCCTTCAGTGATGTAGTTTGTCCATGGTTGACTTTTACTGGCACGTAGATTTGTGGAGAGGGGATTACGAAGTTGCAAGTGTTCACAGAAAATGAAAAATTTTATGCATAAATGTGTGTGCCAGAGAAAAAAAAAATAAAAACAACTTTATCTGCTTATCTAATCAGGAAGCTGAAACAGTATTGTGTAACTTATCTGAGAAATCACTACCAACCAACCAGCTTAGCTAGAAGAGGGGTTATCAGAATAGGAGATGCACTTGGAATTTATATTGAATTTTAAAAAGTCGAATGGCAGATTTGAAGAATTGAAGATTTTCTTACTGATAGCATGCATAACAAAACGAGCCTGTATTTATTTGACAATTTGTGTCCTGTGAAAAGTCACCATAACTGCATGCTTGGAATAGATGTTGTGGCATTTTATTGCCAGTAATAACCTGCAACTGAGTTTAGATTAATTTTGGAGGCATATGTTTGACTTTATACAGCATTTAAGAAAACAGAAGAATGTGAGGTTTTTCTTACCTGCGGAACTCTAGTTTATTTGTGTATAAAATCAGGTTAGCAAACGCGCAAGGATTAAGTGCTGGGAGTATTTCTAGGCAGACACAGGCTGTTAAAAGGAGCAAAAGATATCCTGTGTATCTTTCCTAACTACAGCAGGGTTAAATATGACCTGTGGGATTTAGATCTAAATCTGGGTACTTGGTGTCATAGTCAACTTCAGTTTCTCAGTTCAGTGGGTTTGTATTATTGAGGTTTCGGTCTGATGATGTGTGTGTTTTGTCTTAGATAATCTTGTCAGTAACCAGACTGTTTCATTATTGTTTAGCATTAAGGATGTTACATAAAATACTCTGTTCAGTTTTTCTGATGTTGCATTAAAATCTGGGATTTTCTGTACGATACTTGTACAGCCCCCAATGTGACCATTTGACTTGAAGATTGTACGTGCAAACCAGAGCTTTTTTATCTATTGGGTGATTGTTTCCAGTGTTTTTCCTGTTTTGACTTCCCACGTAAATATCTGATGGAAAGTTTTTTGTTAAATGCCCTGGTAACATCAGAACAAAATTAAAAGGATGCTGATTAGCTCTGCTCACTGTATTTTTTTCTTCAGAAAAGTATCTTGATGGTTTTATCATTCCTCATGGAGAAATAAGAAGTTAAGGAGGATGGGAGATGATAGGGAACACTTCTGTAGGGGGAAAAAAAAAGCTGTAGCATACAGCATTGTACTGTATGAAAAACAAGGAAGAGAACTAAAATTATTTATGAGAAGATTGTGAAAGAAGAGAAAGCAAGCAGCTGGTTAATGTAAGCACAGGGAGTTGATTTGATTTCTTTAATTTTTTGTTTGCTAGTGGTTTGTGGAGGGTGATGTCTGTCTCCTTTAAAAACATATCAAAGAAAAACTTAAGAATAAGCTGTTATTTTTTTTAGTTGCCTTCATCTTTCACCTTTTTGTGGTGGGGGGGAATGTTGGGAAGGGCTGAGAGGGAAATAAGATGGTAATGGCTTGCCCCAAAAGGAAGAGGTGAAGAGGTCAGTGGATTTAGGTCACCTTACCTTAGTTGGTGATTTGGGTTCTTTTTGGTTTTGTAGTGGAGAAAATAGAGGGGTGAATACTGTAAAATTTTCTTTCTCTTCCCTGTAGTCTAATAAGGTCTTCCAGAGATACTGGTTCTTAAGCAGATGTAATATTCAGGTAGAGCTTGGTGAGCAAACAGCCTGAGAATTTGCAGGATACAGAAATGTGTCCGTCCTAAAGAGGAACTTTTCCTTACCATTCTTATCTTTATGCTGAGGATAAGGGTAAAGAGCAAAGGTCCTGATGGGGGTTTTGTTCAGGACGAGAAATGGCAGTGGGTTTGAATCATTTGGGCTCTGGCGTTTGAATTCCTGATCAGATGTGATACCTGCCTCCGTTTATTTTTCCGTGGACAGCTTCGGGAGCGGAGTGGCTCCTGGTTGTGGCCTCAGACAACGCGTCTTGAGGACCAGTGGTGGAGGAAGAATGAAACCTTGTGTGTGATTGTGCCCAGAAATTTAGAAAGAATTGTAGGTCAGCTTTCAGAAAACAACTATGTAACTGTGAGGCTAGAGTCTATGTCCTTTAGCTCATCAACCCACACTCTGGGTAACAAAAGCAGAGTAATGGGAGTGCTCTCTGGTCATTCTGTGGTTTGAATCGGGATTTTGAGGTTTTTGAATATGGATCTAAAACTGATGTTCTGTAAATGACTTCTTCAAAAGCTCTGTTTTTTTAGGTGGAGCATCTCATGTTCAGGTGTTCTCCCTGTATTTCTGCAAGAGTTGCTCTGAAGGGCTTAGTCCTCCTTTAGTTTGAGGTATGTCTCTTGAATGCCAGTGAGGAAAGCAAGTGTGGCTTTCTGTCCACGGACAGCACTGCCACTAGAGACCTGGCGCTGACGTTCCTCCTGCTTGTTGGAACTTATCTCGGGACTTGAGAGAGAGAGGGAAACGGCGTGTCTACGGCAGTGCACCCCAAGCCCTGTTGTCAAAGCTGAAAGTGAAATAACGTGTATCTAATTTCAGTTGAGATACAGAATCACATGTGCTTCCTTGTTGATCTGCCTCTGCATGTGGATTACAGTTTATAGATGAAATACAGGTTTCCATGCTTAAAGAAGGACTACACAAGTTGCCACTGAGAAATGGAGTAATTTCCAAGAAATGGGCTTTCTGTTCCTAGGTAACTAAAAACCAGGCCATTATCAGCTTCTGTTTTACCTTCACGGCAAAAGATGTTGGCCATTTAGCCAGGGCTGAGGTGTATGAGATGGGAACAGTGGAAAATCCTATGGGAAACATGGTTAAAATACATTTTGTTTAAGTTATGTATTGCTGGAGTGATCATTCAATCTCTTGGCAGAAAGCTTAAATTTCTGGTGAAATTTCTAGGGGAAGTTCTGATGTCTAACGCTACGTGCATCACTAAGGAAGATCACTTGCAGCAAAAGCAGTGTATGGATGAGTATTTCTCAGAGTTAACTCCACCATAAGGTTATACGAGTGTCATGACAGCTTGTTATTAAGAGTAATTTTAGAATAACTAACAAAAAATACTGTCAGCTTCTATTGGGTATGGATTGATGTCAAGTTACTGAACGTCTCTTGTCTTCCAAGTTCAGCTTGGTGGAGAATCTCTTTGGCTTGTCCTTGAAGAAGCTGATTCCGGAGTTTATGGTGCAGGGTGCCAGGTGAAGCTAGTAATTTATGTGCCAAAAAACCTGTGGCTAATGCTGTAGTGAAACAGTAAGGGTGTTTGACAGATCTCTCAGCAAGTCTGTAGCGAGAAGTCTTTGATGGTTCTCCTCCTGGGTGAGGGAGAGACCCTGTGTGGGTAAAGTGATCCAGTTTCTGTCATCGTGCTGTGCATCTGTCTGAGCTGACTCAGACTGAAGATGGAATCCTGCAGTTACTGAAGACAGATATGGGGCAGAGGAAAACCAACTATTGCATGCATCATTTCTCTCATTTCTTTTTTTTCTTCCTCTGTCCACTCTCTGTGATTGATTGTTGGTGATTTTAAGGAATTGGTTGCGTCATAACTCATGTGGCTTATTAAAAGTTATGCATGAAAGCCACCGATGATGGTGAAGTGAGCTTTCTGATTGCTTGTGGTCGTACACTAAAGAGAAATAGAGATGTCTGCCATACTTGTGAAATGCCACGATTATTGTTCAGCAGTCTCCTTTCACATTTCACCACATTATATTAATAATACAGCCCAACATATCTTCCTCCCTGCGTTCTTGACAGCAATAAGCCTTCAGAATAGTTTGGTCTTACTGCTTGTTGGTGTTGGTGAGCGCGTGTATATAAAATGTGTGGTGTCTGAGGAAGGAAAGACGTGGTTGTCCCAGATCCCAAGGACTGTCAGCCAGAAGTAGCAGAGGACTCCAAGGCAGAAGTTCCAGGTCCTGTACGGCTGCTGGTACCAATTTATTTCTAGTGCAGTTTCACGTAGTCCCCAGGCTCCTCCTGAATCGTCTGCAAAACGGAAGCAGTTGTATTGTGACAGAGCCGCGTACAGCACACAAGGGGCTTGGGCTTGCTTCCCTTTCCGTTCACTTGGAGCAGGTGTTGGGCAGAAGAGAGAGAAGAATGTCTGGCGAAGAAACATCGAGATGTAAGAATGACTGGCAAAGGACGAGTGCTTGTGGGGTTTGAGTCTGTGAGGGGATCTTTGCTGTGCTCTTTTCTTTCCTTTGTTTATATGTTGTGTGTTTTTCTTCCTACTACACAGTCTTTGATGTTTTCTGTCCAGTCATTCTTCCTCTTCCTCCTGCGGTGGGGCTAGACGCAGGAGGGGCAGAGACTCTGGGATTTTGAAGTTTTATTTGGATTGGACAGCGCTAGTATCGTGGAAGTAATAGCTGTTGACAAGCTTCTTGAATCTTGCCTACTAAGACAAAACAGGATGGACTGAAACGCCCCTGTGGTAGCAGAAGGTGGCTTTAGCTTGTCATTCTTGTGGGTTGAAATGGTCAGAATGGGGGAAGTGGGGATTTACAGAAGTGTAAATCATCACGTGCGTTCATCCCTCAATCTCTGAGGGGTGTTCTCTGCTCTAGGGGAAGCCACCTTCAGGCTGGCTGCTTGTGCAGGTCAGGTCGGTTATCAGGTGATAGTTAACCTCTCCAGTAATTATTTCAGCAGCTCTTAGTTATGCCCCGTGGAGGCAGGCAGGATGCTCCTGATGATTTAGATCAGAAAAGTTTGTTGGAGCCACGCCACCGCAGCAAGCATCGACAGAGCCAAAACTTGTTTGTTTGGGGCTGATAATGGAGTCAGCTGGAGGACAATGAGCTGGGTGAATGTAAGTAATTCATCTGTCACGGCCCTCAGTAGGAAGGGAGTGTTGTTGTTTGCAGGATCCCAATGTGTAGGAGCCCCATCAGGGACTGGACATTGCTGTGCGGGGCACGGGCACAGGGCTGTGTGCGTGTGTGTTTGTGTTGTGAAATCGTTGTGCCACAGAGAACTATTTTTTAAAATACGTGACAAAGCAGGGGTTTTAATATTGACAAATCAAAAAAGCACAGTTGCTCAGCATGATAGATGGTAGATTTTGACTGCTAGTAGCATGCTTTTCTTAGAATGGTGCAAGAAAAGCTTTCAGGTGATGTTCAGAGAGCAGTGAAGTAGTGCTGCAAGTGCTTGCAAGGCGTCCTTACTCGAGGGTGGAAGCTGGCCTGAATGCAAATACGGCCTGGTTGTTAGAAGCTTAATAAATGAACACTGCCGTCACGAACCCTCTAGAAACATGAGCAAATGATGTGAGAGCAAGTAGGATTTGGGCAGTATAACATAGTTGAGACAGAGGAACCTGAAAAGCAAAGCTGAATTGTTTCCAGTGCTTAAAGTTGAACTAGAGACTTGTGCACAGAAGGATGTAGAGTAATGATAGATCATTTTTTTTCTATTTCCTCAAAATAACTTTTGAAACAGGGTGAATAAGCAGGAGAATGTTTGTTGCGGCAAAAATACCTTAGTGACTACTGTGAGGCAAAGGACAGACCTTTAGCTCTGGAGATCTTGAGCGAAGACTGTCCTAAGGATACAAGACAGGGAGAATCATTTAGATACAGATGTAGCCCGAGTAAATGGATCGAGAGAAAAGTCATTGTCAATGATGACATCGTATTTCATATCTGAATGATGGGCGAGATGCTGCTGCTGTCCACAGCGATCAAGAAAGACAGCGGAGACAAGAGGGTGGGGAGAGGTGAAATCTAAGGTCTGTTCTGGCCATGCTGAGCTGAAGCTGACAGCTACTCGGTGACGAGAGGTGTCAGAAAGATAGGCTGAGAGTTTTGTGTAGAGATAAATCTACTCTGTTTGAGACCTGTGTCCGAAGGAGCTGAGTGTGTGATTCGGGGGATTCCCAGACAGAAGGAAAAGGCAAAAATTGTAGCTCAGTAGGGCCCAAGCAGAAGATGAAGCTGCAATAAGGAGGCCTTCAGTGACCTGTGAAAGAGTTGACAGAGGGAGGAAGGGAAGCAGGAGAGCACAGAATCATGGAAATCAGAAAAGGAAAATGCTTCAAAAGGAGAAATTTATTTTTCTATGAAAGACACACGAGGGTTACGGAGGACAGATTTGGTGACGTTGCAGTACTAAGACGTTTTCAGACATTTTAATGAAAGCAGTTGCTTTGGATTGCCAGGGACAGCTGAAGGGAGTTCAGGCTGGAGCCGGAGACAAATTGCAAGTGTAATTTGTCATTAAACAGCTCATAATGAGTTTAAAGGTGAAAGACGGATACAAAGAGAAGCAGTGCAGTTAGAGAAACACGGGATCAGAGGTAGGCTCCCAGACAGGGGAAATACTGGTTGGCTGTCAGAGCAGGAGGAGAAAGAAGTTGAACATAAAAACAGGAAAGGAGATGTGAGGATTGGGGTGATAAGAGAGGATTTGGACAGATGTTCTGCGGTGTTCTTTTTTTCTGGCTCTTTCGTGTTCTTGTATTTGTGTTCTGCTGTGGAGCAAGAGATGGACAGGAGGAAAGGCTCGAGGAGTGAGTCAAAAGGAGGAGGAAAAAAGGCTGAAGTTGCAGGTGTGGGTTCAGCTCCACTGGAGGAATGGCACGGCTTAATAAGCAGCAGGGAAAGAGAGAGAGGGGGGAAAAAGAATGCACTAACCTCATTTCCAGACTGGTTCCCTTTTCCACTGCAAATTCTAGGCCAGGCAAGGATAAAGCAGCGGAAACGGTATTTAAAAGGAGGATATCATTAAAATGAGCATGGGTTCAGGATCGGTGGAGTCAGACCTCGTCATAACAAGGAGAAGCGAAAAAAAAACATCAAAGGTAGAAACAGAAAGGGCAAAAATACGTAGTAAGTGTGGTAGAGGGTGGAGTGCTGGATATCGGGAATAATGGGCTGGCAATAACAAGCGGTGCTGAGGGAGTAAATTGATGCCACTCAGAATATGCTGGGTCAGCCTTTGGGTCAGGTTCCCCGATGAAAGATTATTTCGGAGATGACTGGAGAGAGGACTGCTGGCAGCTCGCCCTCCCCGACTGCCCCGCGTCTGAATCCATGGCGTGCCTTTGAGAAGCTTCAAAGCCTTGAAGAAGAAGAGGAGCAATCAAGAGGCTCTCACCTTTCTCCAAGGAGAGCGATGATTGTGTAGACCATGGCTTTGGCAGTAGAAGGCTCCTGTGCTTTGTTCACTGGTTATAGCTAACACATCCCGTGAGGGAGATCAAAGGGCTTTGCTTTGCTAGCTCAGTGGTTCTGTTCTTCACAGGGCATCAGGAGCAGCTGTATGCCTAGAAGAGCCCTCACTTACTGATCCTGACTTGTGCTTCCTGCTCTGAGAGCTAAGGCAAGGCCATACGATTACATTTTCATGGACTGGGCCCAGGCTAATAAGTCATAATGTGCAGGGTGTAGCCTCAGCGCTCTGGTAAACACGAACTTTTGCTTGTCTTGCATGGCAGAGCGAGCTTGGCACTGTCTACCTACTACAGACAGGCATGTTTTGATGCAGCACTTTTTTTTTCCTTCTGAGGAAGCAGGACTTAATGATTTTCGAGGTGTTACATGGGAATGGCGGCTGTTCCTGATACAGGCAACGCGGTGTTTTAAGATGTTAATCTCAGGTTTTCACACTTCTTCAGTAGATCTAAACATCTGTGTAAGGAAAGGATCAGGAAGAGAAGAATGCGAGGAGAAAGAGTTGTCTGCACACACACAGGATGACTGAGCTGATCTTTTGGCTTGGGAGGTTTTATTCATTGCATTTCCTTTCTTTCCCAAGCAGCTTTCTGCCTGTCTCCCTGCCTGCTGTAAGTGTTCAGTCATCCAACTAGTTCATAAACATCTTGCAGTTGTGGAGAGTGAATTAATGTTTGTAAAAAGTCTTCAGATTTTCTCTTCAAGGTCTCTTAAGTCCACAGTTGTGTTCTGTGATTCATGTTTTTATTTTGGTTTTTTTTTTGGCTTTCTAGAAGACTTAGAGAATCCTGAGCAAATACGCTAAGAAACTGAAAGCATGGCAATTCAAAAACATAAGGGGAAATTGGAGAAAAAGTGTTTGAGCTCTTAGAATTATGGTGAGCTGCACATAGTTGTATTTTTATAGACTTTTTGTATATTTTGTGCTTGGGGTAAGTTTTCTCCAGCTAATATCAAAACCTACAGCACACTGGGTGTGTGTTACCCAGCTTTGTAGGTATTTAGGCTCTGGAAAGCATAATGCAGCTTCATGTATTTTGGGGTTTCTTGTTCATCAGAAAAAAAAATAGTCTTCTTGACTGCATCGCTGAAATGAGGGAATGCTGCAGATTTTATTTGCAGCTTTCATTATGTTTCCAGCTTTCAAGATACCTGTCGCTACCCTGACTGTTTTCCGAGTTTTTTGACAAAACAAAACTATGGTGAAGCTTTCTTGCTTTCCTGGCAGTTTATTCTGAATGTGAGGCTTCTTGAATTTTTTTTTAATGCCTTTTTAGTAAGTATGTTTGGAAAAAACTCTGAAGAGGTGTGTAACTTACATGCTTAAATAGTGTAAAATGAGTGGAAGGGGTAGCTCTAAAAATGGGAAGGGGTGGTCTGTATTTTAGAGACCTTCAAATGTACTTCAGACAAAGCTATGAGCAGTGTGTGTTGTGAAGACAAAAGTCTGTCTATGAATGTTGAAAAATGGCATGCTGACAGCTATTTTAAGGAGGAATTTGAAGGAGGCAGAGAATAATTAGTTGATGTGGAGGAAGGAGGCATCAAAGCTGATAGTAGAGCATACACGGAAGATGTGTGCAGAAGAGTTTTCTAGTGAAAGCAGTTCATTTAAAAAAAAAAGCAAAAAAAAAAAAGTTTTTGCGTCTTGTTAGTATTATCTTAGTGTCTTGGAGCTGGAAAGTGAAACAACTTGTAATTGTTGAACTGCAAAAATGACACACGGTGTCATTACTGAAAGATAAATCTTATTCTTCCTTAAATCCGTTTCCTAAACATGCTCTCTGTTCTCTAAATACTTAAACATTCCCTTCTTTATTAGGCTTCAGCCTCATCTGCTCTCCTGAAACCTGCCCTGGTTTTGATACTAGCCCAGAACTGAAGAGAAACAAACACAATGTGTACGCACCAGCATTTGTCGTTCTTTCATATTCTCTTCTTCTTCACTAGCTCTTTTATGTCCATTTATTTGTGTGCTGTGGGATTAGAGGCTAAATGGGATACGAAATTGTAAGCAGCTTTGACTCTTGCTATGGACTTTCATCCTTAGAGTGAATCTGTTGTGACCAAAGTCCTCAAGAGTTTGGATTTAGTTTCAGGAGAACCCTTCCAAGGTGGGCTTTTCATGGCAGGTGTTGGAAGTACCACGTGCAAGTGTAGAGTGCTGTGAGAACAACACAGAACGTGCTTTTGGAAGCGTCTTCATTTTAATACTGTGAAGGTGTGAGAAGGACTTCCCTGCGTTTGAAATCATGTGTTAAAACTGCTTTTAGTAATAATTGAGATTGTGTGTGTATATCTAGAGGAAGGATATGAAATGTGATCGGTGTCTGCAGCACACCCATCGCTTGGATGAGAAAGTGAATGAATGGGAAGAAATCACAAAAATAACCAAGTAACGACCGATAATTCTCGTGTATCACCTTTCCTTGGGAAAAAGCCCAAGGTGTTCCACAGCTATGCGCAGAAATCAATCCGTTTGTCACTGAAACGGGGGACTTTGAATGCAAATATGGCTGCTGTTGACAGCCTAATCCTACCTGCGCTGGAATTAAATGAAAGAATGCTGAAAGCCTTCAGTGTGCTGATAGGGTGGCATCCAGCCTCCCCAAAACATTTTATTGCATAATGATTTGGAAAGGAAAGGAGCAATACCTCATTTCTAGATTGCAGTGTGAACACAGGATGTATTAATTTAAAACAAACAACCAAAACACAGCATTTTTAGACCAAAGTGCCTCACCTTTGCCTGTGAGAGGTTGTGGCGTACTTTACAGACTAGCTCCGTGCTTACAGATTTCCAAAAGATGCTCCCAATGGCACCAAATTTTGCTTATTAAAATTAAGCAGTGATCAAAGGCTGCCATCGCTTGAAATGAAGTGCTGGGGCTAATCTTTTCCCCCAAAGAACAGTTGCCTGAACCAAGTTTAAGAGAACCGGCCAGTTGTTGTTAGAGGGGAAAAAGAGGGGGAATAAAAGGTACTTCACTGTATTTTAGCAAGTCACCCTGAATACTAGTGTGTTGTACACAGTCACCATAAATATTAGTGTTAATTCTAGTGCTTTTCTCTCATTTTAAACTTACTTGAAAGTAGGACTTGATGTTACTTCTCCAAAACCTAGTTTGCTTGCTGCTTTCCCGTGCAGATGTCACTAGGGTCATCTTCTTCCCTGCACCTGCTGTGCCAGTGAGGAGGGTGGATACCAGGAAAGGATACGATCTTACTTTTCAGTTTTTTATTTTGGTTACCCTAGCTACTTTGTGGCCATAGGTGGGTTATGTTTCTATCTGAGACAGAAGAGGAAACTAGCTGGTGATCCAGTTGGTCACCAATCCGATTGAAGATCATAGCAGGCAATAAATTTTTACTACATGGGGTGATTTATTGCATTATTAAATCCTCCATGGCTAGCCTACGGCTCTGCCCTTTCACTGCCTCTAGCCTGAAGCAACCTTCCTTTGTGCCCACTTGATTTTGCTTAAAATAAACTCTGCTGTGTCCACCCAGTACCTCAAGAGGTGAATATACGAGGGAGCATCAGTACACCGGGGTGCAAAATAGATGGTGAACGGTGAGGTGATTGAAGGAAATAGCTGCTGAAGGAGGTACCTTTAAATTTGGGAACTATTACATGATTGCAACGTCATTTTTTGCTCTGTGGTTTTTCCTTTGTGAAGTGTAGGCATTGAACTCATATGTTCCATTAGATGTAGAGCTTGTACAATTGGGGTAAAAAAAAAACACTATAACAAACCAACAAATTTGGTCGTGGTCCATTCTGAGGTGGTTGTGTTAGAAGGAGCTTTCATCTAGAATATAAGTGGAGAAGGAAGGTTTACTCCAGAAGGCTGATAAATTTAACCATGCCTGTGCAAAGCAGCCTTGAAAAAGGCTGGAAGTGCACGACAGCGAAACAGAGCAGGAGGGAGGTGAATACTGCTGCTTTCTCCCCAGCTTTACAGGAAAACTACATCTCACTTCTGATGTGTGCACTCAAAAAGGTGATGGAAAAAAAACGAGAAGGGGTTCAGAAAAAATCTACATTAATTTGAGGTCTGGATAATCAGCTTTAGCATGGAAGATTTAAGCAGCTCAATCTATTTAGTTTATCAACAGACGGTAGAGGCTACCTGATAAGTCCGTAAGTACTTAGACAGGGCGAAGGTATCTGTCAGTTCGGTGGCTCTTTGTCAGCAAGATTAAGGGGATTCTCGTGGCTGAAAGCTGAAGCTAGATCAGTTCAGGCTAGAAGTAAGTTGCAGTTTTCTAACGATACAATTAAATAGGAACAGCTTATCAAGGGATGTAGTAGGCTCCCTGTTGCACAAAATCCTCGTGTAAGGCCCTGGTGCTTCCCAGGGAGGGTGCCTTCACAAACCAAAAAGCTTGGCTGTGAAGCTAGAGGAACGTGGTAGATTTCTATGGGCAGAATTAACGTAGACATTCAGTCCAGATCATAAGCAAGCTTTTTGTTCTTAATTCTTCCCCTCTGTAAAACTGCATAGATGCTAAATGCTGCTTTTGTTAAAAGAAAAGTTAATGTGAAAGGCGAGGTGGTCAGAGCAAAAAGCCAGCTTGCTGGCAGGGTGGGTGAGAGGGGACTGTCCCCTAGGAACAGGCAAAAGAGGAAGTAGTGCTCTCCATTCTCCCTTTTTATTTTACCAATCAAACCCACAAATATCTCTCCATTTGCTAATTCTAAGAATAACTTAATCTTTTACAAAATAATTGTTAGCCTTCTTAGAAGCATTGCAGGTCGTTTTTGTGCCTTCTCACCCTGGTTCACGTAACTGGCAGCTGGGCCCAAAGATCTTCTTTGGCTTCGCTTTGTTTGCAGAGGAAAACAACTTTTGTGACCGTGTTGTTTTTTCTGGTGCTGCCCTCTTGCCCGTGGATTTATGAGGGCATGGCAGGTCAATCTTTATGGTAAGTAAGAGGCTCTGTAATTTCTAATGAACTGTGGGAGAACTCCGTGTCCTGGTTTAGCAAAAGAAATAGTAGAAATTTTTTGAAGGACTATAGCATTTAAATCATTTAGTTTCTCTCTTTGCTGTAAAATCGGGGGATAACCTGAGCGAGAGGGTCACCTCTTCTCCTGGTTATATCCACAGCAGGGCTGATTTAAGGTACTCCTCAACTTAGAGGCTGTGTATGTGGGCTTAAAGGAAGCACCTAACCAACTGCCAGTGCAGACACACCGAGGTTTCCCCAACCTCGGTGGTTCTGTAACTGCTGCAAGCATTGTACACAAAAATAGGGGGAAGGTGAATGTGCTACAACTCACGTTTATAAATTCTCCTCCCTCCTCCCCTTACCAGTATTACTGCCTGCAAAACTTGTAAAATAAAGCTTCGTGAATTGAGGCTCTAAAAAAGAAAATACTCGATATTGGATTTCTGTGTATGAACTGTTAAATTTCTGGGCCTCCACATCCAATAAAAAATAAAGAATTTCAGGACTGCAGATCAGGTTTAGGCTTTGGGTTTATGTTTGTTTTTGTTTTCTGCAGTTGGGAAGGCTAAAGCAACTTGTGAAGTGAGAAATGAGATTTGCTCCAAGCGTGTGTCAGTGCACGTCCTGTTCCAGGGCCACATGAATCCTCTGCACGAGCTCCAGCTGTTTGTGGCCAGGAATGTCAAGGCCGTACCTGGCCTGAGCTACCTTGGAGTCGTACCATGGAGGAGGGTCTAAGCATCCAGAGAGGCTGATCCTTCCTCAGTTCCTTTTCGGTGCTGGGGACAAGGTGATGTAGCTTGGCAGGGGGCTGATCTGTCAGCTCTTAGTTGGGAATAGAGAACATTTATGTGTGTAGTGAGCTAACCTGAATGTTTGGATGGAATATCACTGTCATAATCCCCTCGCCATATAGGTCCCTCTATCCCCAATTTCGCAAACACTGGATTAAGCCAGGATCTGCTCTGAAGAATGCTTACAACCATTGGAAGTTCGTGCAGATACGTGGTCTGCTTAACCTTTTCTTCATTGTTTAATCCATACTTCTGTTAAGATAAACTGCATATGAGACTCTGGCAAATACAGAAGGTGATACTTTGACATAAAGCACCACAAAGTTCAATTTCTAATCTGAAAGCAGGAATTCAAGAAGGAGGCTGATATCCTGCAGTAGGGGCAGCTTCGTGGCAGCTGGAGGAAGCAGTCAGATAGAGACTTCATCTGCCCAGGGTAACCAGCCAAGGCAGTGGTTTGCTGGGCTGTGTTTTAGGCAGGTCTAGCTTACTGTCGCTGTCAGATAAAGATCTGTAAATGTATGGAAACTTGTATTGTAGAAAGCTCAAGACAAGGCTTCACCTTCCTGTGAGGTGCTGTTTCTCATCGCTCGTAATCAAGATGGAAGGTAACAGCCCCAAAGTTCTTATTTCTCGTTTGCCTTCTACTGGAACAAGGCAAATGTTTAAAAAAATAATAATTAAAAGTCGTGCTCTGGATTGTCATGCAGCGGTCTCAAATTCTAAATTGACCTGGACTGTCATCTTCCAAAAGCTGTACTTGCTGTAGGAGAAACAAGCTGGAGAGCTTCAGGGCCTCGTGTAGCTTGTGATGGCCTAAAACAGTCAGGGCATCCTGAATCCTGAGTTTCACCTGATGTCTGTTGATTACAAAGAAGGCCTTCCTCGCTTCTCCACTCCCCTTATCAAAATGTCAGGATAGGCTTCTGCAGGAGACAAGTGACAGCAGAGCCAGAAGAGCTCCTGTCCCGCAAGGAGCTGTGTGAAGGAGCCCGTTAACTGCTATCAGTGCGTGCCTGGCATGGCACGTGGGTCAGGTGCCAGCTCCCAGAGAGGAGCACTTTGCTCTCTGAACATCTGACAGAACTGAAACCCTCACTTCTTGCTGCCAGTCACCTACTGGGAGAGAGCCACACCTGTGAGGAACTAAAAAAAAAAAAAAAAAGGTTGCTTTCAGTGTATGGTGATTCTTCGGGATGCTGTAGGCACGGTGGGTTTTGCAGCGTGGGCTTTGAGCGGCGTGGAACTGAAACACCTCGTGCTGCTGTGGGAGCCTGGGGGTGCAGAGGGTTAGTGCACGGCCCTGACAGCTGGATCGGGCCGTCTTGTGAGTGGTGTGCTGGCTCTTGTGCAGCCCGTGAGGTTTTCCATCACATTTTCTCCCCCTGTGCTGCTTGGGGGGTTGTGACAGAGCAGCTGTGTGGTGCTCGGCTACCTACCGGCATTAAGGCACAGCAGCAGTGTGGTGCAAAGCCTGTTTGCAGGCTGGAAAAGATCTGAAGTGCACAGAAAGGTTAGCAGGAACAAGATGAAGGATGGCACTGCAGCGTTAGCGTTTCTACGTGCTGAATTCCTACAGGTGGATTGCAACAGATCCACTTTTTTATCCTAAAAATACACGTGTGTGTGTGTGTGTATAAAAATATATATACATTTACATACGTATATTTAGAAAATTCTCTGCAATCATGTTTTGGGTTTTGAGGTTTTTCTTAATGTCTGGTGATAGAAAATGACATTCTTTTCAGGCATCGGTTATAGTCTCTCATCTGGTTTTATAACCTCGGCAGTGTGTGCTGGGGGTCTTTTGCCAAAATGCAGGCTGCTTTTCATTTGTGACGTGTTGAAGAATATTAACCTCTTTGGGCTAATCATGTTTTAATAATTAAAAAAAAAAAAAAACACAAGGAAATGAACATGCTGTTGTTGCCAGTCTCTCTTTTGGATTTCTTATTTTGTTTCAGCTGCTGCTTACCATAGGTGGCTTTAGCTACAACAAGTAGGTGTTATGTACTCTAAGTGTAACTAGTCTATGAGGGCTTGGTCAATATGTATCTATACCATATAGCTGGCATTTTTATATCATCCTTGTCCATTGTCAGCGCTTTAGGTGCACTGTTTGTCTTGCCAGGAGTGGCTTTGAGAATTGGTGGAGTCACCGTCCCTGGGGGTGTTCAAGGAGAGGTTGGACGTGGTGTCTGGGGACACGGATTAGTGGTGGCACTGGTGGCAGGGGGTGGTTGGACCAGGTGATCTTGGAGGGCTTTTCCAACCTTAATGATTCTCTGATTCTACAATTCCAATTATGGTGGCTAAAGGAATATTTATTAAAAAAAAAAAAAAAAAAAGGCAAATGACTTAAGCCTGATTTTGTATAGATATAAAACTTCTACGTGGATGCTGCTTTGAAAGAAGTCCAGCTCTTGAGTGCTGCTCACTACCAGTATCTAGTCTATTGTGTTTTGCAGGTGTTGGGAGCAGCTTGCCCGTGCCTGTATTAGCATCCAGGCTCTTTTCTGCCCCGCTCAGCCAACCTGTAGCTGACATCTGCTGTCAATTAGGGGTTGCCGATGGGTCTCCCTGCGGCCTGGAGGCAGTGAGTCTGACTGGGCATGTTTCACTTTCATTTGGCATTACTGTTTTGTTTATCCCTGCTTATCACCTCCTCCAAGAGTGTAACGGGACATGGGGAGAAAGGAGGGTTCAGGATGTCCTGCTGTAATAAAACACTTAAAGTCTGGAGGTGTTTTTTTCCTATAAAGGCAAATAAGACAAACATGACACTTCTGCATTCAAACAGAGTAGCCTTCCTCGAAGGATATTGTTGTTTTTATTTTGATTTGCCTAGCGCTTTACCCTTTCAGAACCAATGAACACAATTTTAATGCTTTAGTAACACACTTGTCTAAAGCACTTGGCAGCCTGTTAATAAATTAAGCCTCTCAAGCTTTCTGCGACACTTCACAGATGGAGAAACAGAAACAGAGAGAGGCCAAATGACTTGCTCCAAACATGGAAAAGAAATCTCCAGTTCTGTTGCTGGAGTGCTTTGGCTGTGCCTTCACTGGGAGACTGTATGGGAGCGGAGTGAGGAAAAGAAATAAGAATTGCTGCTGGTAATTGCTGCATGGTAATGCTGGTAATTGCTACATTTTCAACGACATTCCCAATAGCCCTATCTCCTGGTCTTTACCCAGTGTGGGTAGCTGTATCTGCATGGAGCCTACATCCCGTTTTGCCTCGCTTTGAGGAGCTGCTGATTTCATGGAGAGCAAGGTAGTGGAGGGTGGGATGGGGGACCTGGGGGCCGAGGCCAGCCACAGCTTTACACCGTCTGCTGCTGGCAAATTAAGTTCTAACTCTTCTTTTGCCTAAGGAGAGAGAAAAACTTATTTTCTGAATCTTTCTAGAAAAAAAACATGTTGTGGAAGATGTCTTCAGAATCCTTACACTTTGTGTTGTGTTTGTGCTGTACTTGCAGTCAAACACAGCAAGGTACTTAGCAAAATCCACTGGCAAACCTTACTTCGGATTGTATTATTTATACAGGAATATATATGGGCTGCACTCTACTGTAGGTGTCTAACCTGTGTATTGAAGCCTCAGATGCCTTAAAATCATGTGGGTTTTTTGTTTGTTTTTTTTTCCTCAGTTTCCTTTTAGCTCCAAGCAGATGGCAGAGTAGCAGTTCGATGTCACAGCACTCAGTAACTTGATGGAGGCTTCCTTTCACTTCAGGGAGTATCAGTTTGCTCTCGTAACAAGAAAAAATAACTGTCCCAGAGCACCCCTATGGAGTTGGTTGAGGGAGCAAGCAAGGAACCTAGTGTTGCATGGGATTCCTTCTTTTACTTGGTTTGGAGTTTCTCCCACCATTTCTGCCATAGCATTGCTTTTAACCAGAGAGATTTGGAGAGGTGAAAGGGGACAGAGGGCTCGAGGTGAGAGGAGATTACCTGGGGGAGGGTAGGGAAGAGGAGCAGGGGGAGATGTTATGTTTTGGGAGCAAATCTGAAGCTGCTGGGGATGTGTCCTAGCCGCTAGCTTGCCCTCTCACCCAATTTGCTGGGTGTGCAAGTGCTTCAGGTGGGAATCCTCCAGGAGCCTGCGAGTTGTCTGAATCTGATGGAAGGCATGGAGAAGCGTGGTAAATGATTAAGTTTCTGTTTGCTTAGAGTGTCCCAAGTTTTGAGGGTGTCTGGGCTACCGCTGGCTTCCAGTTCCCTTGGAATGTGTGCTCAGCACTCTGCCCGACCAAACAGGGGGCAAAGTTTTCATCAACAGCAGGACAGCTCCCACCGGGAGTGATCCTGGTCACCTCATGCGTCCAGGAGCCTTTAAATTTCAGGTTTTTGACTGATGGCATTTCTTTGGAACTGATGGCATTTCTTTCTTATTTATGTTTGGTGGTTTTAGAATCTAGAAGTCTTCCTCATGTATTTGAGAGGTATGCAGATGAATCCAGATATGCCACCGAGGAGCTCTCTATATCCTCGTAGACATGTCACGGTGCTGATACAGTAATCCGGTCATTAAAATAAAGTTTAGGCCTTTGTGCATTTTATTCTGTAACTTCAATAAAGTGAAATATAATTCAGCCTGTGAAATAACAGCTGGTGACAGAGCTGGAAAAAATAGTCCTGTATTATTTATAAAAATGTTAAGAATACTTTTTGTGAAGAAGTATTCATTTGGGAGGAATGCTTTAATTATTTTTGGTGTGATGTATCTTCTTTTGGTGGAATTTCAGGGATTATTTTATTCACAATTTCATCAACAGTTTTGCAACAAGTTTGACATTTTGTAATACTCTGTTTCCACAGAGGAATAAAAGTCCTTGTAAGGTTATTGAAACATGCAGTTGTAAAGTGCTTGTGAATTATCTTGGAATGTAAACAGTGATTCTAAGCTAGCTACGAGTGCCTTATTTCAGCAAGAATCGGGGCACGTTTGATAATTAACTGGGCGTGAACGATCACTGGTGATTTTTTAAAGCATTATGATTTCTTTTTCATGATTAATCTGTATTTTCTTTTTTTTCTTTGACAAGGGGAGATGTCATCAATTAATTTCTGGTAGCTGCCTGTTGATACTGAACCAAAATAAATCAATTTTCAGTGTAATATGGGCCAACTGGCTAGCTTCTGGACTGTAGCTGGTAGGGAGTTGCAACACTGCTTGCTGTTAAAAGGATCTACTTCCATGTAAGAGTTGTATTTATGTATGCACAGTTAGAGGCTAAGACCGTGAATCTGAGGACGGATCCTGTTTATGCCCATGTTTTCTATTGAAATTGTGAGTATATTGTAGTTGAATTTGATAGTTGATGCCTTTGACAGTTTTTCCCATAAAATTCAGTTGGTGCATGAAATGGCAACTGCTGCCACTTAAAGGATAAAGGAACAGAATTGTGATTAGCAAGTTCTTATCTGTGTTTATGATGAGTTTAGGATTATTTAGCCAGAAGAAACATTTTTTGTTGTTGTTACTCACGAATGTAAAACAGAGATAAGGTCAAACTACGATGAGAAAATGCAGTAATATTACAGGATTTTTAACAGTTGAACTGATGTTGCAAGTATTCTTCAAACAAATATTGCAAATGTAGGAAATGCGTGATAAAGTTATTAGTTTAGACATTAAAGAAATTCATTAAATCAGCAAGGAAATTTATAGTTCAAGTCTCCAGACTGCCTTGACTTTATTGTATAGTCATGCAGCAATTATGCATCCTGGTAACTTATTTCAGAGTATTTGCTTCCACATAGTTAGTGATTTTTACAGCTCTTAGTGGCTTTTTTCATTGCAGAAACATGTTGTTTTAATCAAAATAAAGAGTTGGGTTTTATAAACTTACAAAGATTCTTGGTTCTTTAATGCTCACAATTAAATGAAAGACAAGTTTTAAACTGTGGCCGTTTGACTCTGTTTATGTTTCAAATGATGGACTCCACTTGAACTTGGAGACTTAAAATAACAAATGCACTTTGAGGTACAAAGCTGGTTTAGGATTCTTCTGCCCATGACAGAAGCTTTGAGGATGCTTTGTATTTGCCATTGTGAGAGGCGACGTGGTCTGGCTTCCAGAGATTCCCTTAGGCGGAGACTTTTCTATCGTGAATGCCTGAAAAAAAAATAAATGCCCCGTTGAACATTTCTGCTCTGATAACTAGAGAATATCCTTTCCAGATCTTAGCTGTTAGGAGGACTGTTCACAATAATTTCAGAAACAGGACAGTATTTAGTCACAGAACAGATAGATCATCCGCAGGAGCTTCGTTAGCAGGGATCTTACGTTCTCAAGCAGTGTCGCATGCCATTCACATACCGAGTTCAGCAAAACACCCACATCTGCCAAAGGGGACACTCAGAAGGAAGGTGTACATCAGTGACCTGAGGCTCTGAGTGATACTCCAACAAGCACCCCACAGATGCATCTGGTCTTCCCTTGCACTGTGCTGAGCGGGGTGTTAGTGCATCCTGCGCTTCTTCTCTTCTCAGGCGTTTTACCTCCTTAACAGCAAGAATTTCACAGCCTGTTCTGGTTAGAATAATGGTCCTGTCTGACATTATATTCATTTACCCTTCATTAAAGCCACGGACCACATCAATCTCAGCCAGCTGCTGCCGGCATCCCTGAGGCAAGCAGCTCCCACAGGTCTGGTGCCGCAGCAGCGGCCGGGGCACGGTCCTGTGCTGGGATCCATCACATCCCTCAGGACACGTACAGACCTCCTGCACTCTGAAATACAGCCTCAGAGTTTGCTTCAGATCCTCGAAGTAGTTGTGCTTGGAGAATGTGCAAACAGTTCTCAGTGGGCAGATGTTCACTTGCATGGCTGTTACACCATATGTAGCCCATTTGCTGCGCTTTTGTTTTTGTGTTTTTTTTTTTCCCAAACTGAATTTTGTTGGACTTGGTCTTTTGGGAAAAATAGTAATACCAGGGATTTTGTATCTAGATGGAGTGTTGGGACAGAAATTAGCCCTCACTTACACTGTTATAATTGTCGCATAAACTTGCAGATAAGGCGTTAACATGTATTAAAACATGTACATTACTTGTTTTCATGCAGGATGCTTTTAATCATTAAGCTTTAAAATGTTGAATTAGGAGTTACAATGTACATAACTGCTTCTGATGTACAGGGAAAGCAATACGAAGTATTCAAGAAATTTGGCTAAAGGTTTTCCCAGTGGGCTGGTGCAAGAATGCAGGGTTTGGCTCCTCTGTCCACTGCCCTGTCTGCTGGATTGCATGGTAATTAGTAACAGTCCTCTGAGGACCCGTGCAGTTATATAAATGGGGGGTAGGTTTGTTCCATGTAATAGTTTGGGGGATGTTTTTATTTAGTGGGAGTGGTGGAAAGGTCTCACGTGATCTCCGTCCACGGATCTCACTGACTTTTTGTTGCTTTATGATGCTGGAGTGTATCTTGAATGCACGAGAGGAGGTGGTTTTTCTTCTCTGTCTCCTTTCTCTTCATCTAGCTAAGGTGCTATCACTGCTGGGGCCAGGTGTGCACCAGAGAACTCAGTATCTGTGAAAAGCTGCATCTTGGGCTGTATCTAGGAGACCTCTTGTACCAATATCTCTACAATTAAATAAATTGTGGAGTACCAGGAGGCACAGCAGTCTCAAAGAAAAGCTGAATAAACGTGGATCCTATCTTTAGATAGAACTGTTTTGTTGATTTATTTTTTTAATTAACTTTTTAATTGTTGCAGAGCCAGCACGATGCTCTAATATTGGATTAAGCAAATGAATAACCTCTTTGCTACACGCAGTCATTAAAAGAGCATAATGCTGGAAGAGAGATTCCTCCTTATGCTGCAGTTTGATGCCCGACAACTTTTCCTAGAAGCACTGAGTGGTCCGTTCGTTGCAGTGAGCTGGTAGGTGGGCGAGGTGAAGCTGGGAGCTGGCAGAAGCATCGCTTCTGGGACCAGGGCATGTCAGCAAATGTCACTCACCTTTCACACGTTAACCCCGAGAACCTGAGACTGTCACTGAGCAGACCCATTTTCAGCAGCTTGCTTTAATCTTGGGGCAGGTTTCTTTGTGCATGTTCCCAGGATGGTCTTGGCTCCCCAGCAGAAAGAGCTGAGCCTTTTATATCCTAACCTCATCCAGGTGTCAGCAGCTGTGCAGCTGCTGCTGCCTACCTGCCATGAGGAAACCTGTCTCGGGGTTGCTTTGAGAGGCTTGCTCAATGGCTGTAAAACCTCCTTGCTTTTTAGGTCAGTGTAGCACATCACAAGAAATGAATCAGCATGCTGATTCTCCATTGCATGCAGTGGTCTTTCTTCAAACAGAAAGGCTCCTCAGCCCTCAGAAACGCTACCTTGTGATATTTGTGTTACACCATGAAGTCCTAGTAAGTTATTGCTGCTGCCAAATAGTGGAAAATGAAGTAATGTTGTGAAAAAGTGGGCTGGAAGGTTTGTTGTAGTCATATATTTAAGGTAGAGGAAAGAAAAACAATTATCTTCCCTTATTTTAAGGAGTTCATGCCCCAAACGCCACCTTTTTTAACCTGTCCAGGAAAAAAAAAACAAAACAAACCAAACAAAAAACCTCCAAACTTCTAAGTTTCAAAGTCTTCATTTGCAATTGTAATAATGAAATCATGAAATGATTTTGTGTGTTAAACGACATAGTGAGAATTACGTGTGCACATCACAATAAGGTTTCTGCAATATTCAATAGGTGGCAGAAATTGAAATAGCACAATAATGTGATTGAACTAATAAACTACTTTCCCTCATTAAAGGAAAGAGCCCTATTTATAGCTTTTATTATATTAGTGTATATGCCTTTAAGTGGCAATATTAAACTGATGATTTGTAGTATTAGGATGTACTGTGCAGCATGAGAAGCAGAGATGATCTTTTTTGACATATACAAATAGCACATGCTTCTTCCATTTTTTTTTCATTTCCTCCTTTTGCTGTTTCAGTACTACCAGATTTGCAGGTTTCTTTAAATTTGCTCTTTGAATTTTTTGAAAGCCTTCAGAGCTGAAATAGCGTAATATTTCATAGAGGGAACTTCTTATGGTTTCTTTTATTCATTCTTTAGTTGGCAAAAGCTCTTCAAGTTTCTTAAGACCTATTTTGCCTGATGCAGCGATAACGAAGAATACATAATTTTTCTCTTATCTAGGCAGTGAATCTTACTAGTATGTCTCATCACAAGGGTTTGGTCCTTTATAGGATGATGGCTTTAACCACATAGCTTTATTTTGAGGCTTTACATTGTCATTGATCTTGTATCTGTACTAAACTATAACTTGGTGGGAAGTACCACTGAAGGAAGGAGGGGAATACCTCTGAATGCAATGTGTACGTATGTTTTAGGGTGCTCAGATCGAAGCCTTGATGGTTATTCTTGTGCCATGTGGGCTTGTGCTGGCCCTTGTGCCATTCATGGCCGTGTTCTCTGTCAGGGTTGTGTGAGGTATGAAGTCCCCGAGGTGTGCAGCAGGCTTTTAGCATGGCCCTGGGTAGTCCAGCAAAGGTGCTTCTATCTCCTGGTCTTCCACGTGAAGGAACTTCTTCACAGTGAGGGTGACGGAGCACTGGGACAGGCTGCCCAGGGAGGTTGTGGAGTCTCCTCTGGAGCTATTCAAGGCCCTTCTGGACGCCTACCTGGGCAGCCTGCTGTAGGGAACCTGCTTTGGCAGGGGGGCTGGACCCGATGATCTCTGGAGGTCCCTTCCAACTCCTACAGTTCTGTGATTCCTTAGTGAACGGGGAAGAGCTCACTGTACCACTACCACGTGCCGCGTTGCCAGTCTAGTTTATCTATACTTAACGTGTACCAGCAGGAGCATATTCTTATTCTGGAGATGTTTGTGGTCTGCACGTAACTGTACTATATGTATCTCGGTGTAAGAACTGATTACATATGTATGCTTTTTTGAGAGAGGAAAACATTTGACTGATCGTACTTGCAAGGATAATTATTCCCTTGAGAGCGGAATTTTTAAATGAGAGAGCTGTTTTCTGGAGTTGTGTGTTAGTGGAACTAAAGACTGCTCTTTAATCTGCTAGAAATAGATCTCCTCTTTCTACTGTTTTGTCTGAGTGGCCTTGAGGTAGAGTTTTTGGATGTTTGAACTTTGATTAAGAAATTGCTCGTTCATATTTCTACATCTTGTTATCCATTAATGACCTTTCTCTCACGTATTTTTCTTCGGCATAAAACCCTCTCACTGAAATAAAAGCCCAGATGAGTGCTGAAGTGGTACCTCAATCTGCACATCAACAAGGATGAGAATAAAGTTCGTGTCGTTTGGAGTTGTGCGGAGGAAAAAGAAAAGGAGGGATGGCTCCAGGCTTAACCTCCTAGCTGCCATCTTCTAGGCTTTTGCAATATTGACTACAAAAATTCTTCACGCGTGCTGTATTTTGTGAAATAGGCTGTGGAAACAGCTGTAACTCTGAGTTCACATAGCATTTTGTGAGCAAATTCTGAGACTTGTGTTTAGAAGTCCCTTTTTTTTGGGTATAGAGATTTGTACACGTACAAGGCATTGTAAGGTGGGGACATCTTTACCCTCCCTGTCCATTGCCAATTGTTGAATGAGGTGGCTGGATGTTTTCAAGCCACTAAACACTTCCAGGATCTTTTGGAAATACAATGTAAAAGTCATCATTACAGGAAAGAGAGAAGGAGATAAAACATGATTTTGTTGGAAGTCTGTCTGAAAGTAACTTCTCAGAGAGGCGTAGGAAGTATTGTGTACTTCTAAAATAGTAGTACAATACAGTTTCATGTAATATCCAGCTATCAATTAGGAACCAGTAGGCACCTTGGATCTTCAGTAAGAGGAGAATTCCTATATTAAAAGATGCTCTCAGTCTTTTTAAGAGAGAGTTGGAGTAACAAAACAGAATGATTGATGAGAACTTGGAGATTGGGAGAAGACAGGCAATTATTGGAAGAATTTGAAATTGGTGCTTGTGGCTGCATAGAAAGTGCCCCAATGAATTCATTCAGTCACTATTGTCTTGTTGGAAAACTTACTTAAACTTATTTATAGAGTAGACACCAAATGTTTGATGGACAAGGCTAACCATTAGTCATTTACTTTAAAGTAGCAACCTAGTGGTAAAAGATGATATTTGCCAAACTTGCACTTCACTGCTGGATATTGCATCCTAGGTGTACTAAAGCAGCAGGGATTTTCTTTATTTGTCATAAAGAAATAGTAACTTGATTGTAAAAATGTGTGGAACAATTTGGGAGAGAAGGAACTAGATTTGAGATTTCTATGAGTTTTCTGATGCCTGAGTTGTTGCGTATGTTGAAGCAGACTTTCCTTAGCAGCAAATGATACTTTGAGAGCAGTAACCTTTAGTATATATAGGTTCTTACTCAAAAAGTGTGACTTCTGTAAAGCATACATAATAGTTTTCTATAATGTCAACAAAGAAGAATATTTTTTTTGTAACGATGTGTGCCAGTTGGGTCTGAAAATGCTCCTGTAAAGGTTATGAAGACTTCTTTAAGTCCTTGCAGTAGCATCGCAATTGTCACAGAGCAGTCCTAAAACATACCAAGAGTTATCTTATTCATTCCCTGTTCAGTAGTAATAGAGGAGGCCCAGCCAAAAAGAAGGGCCCCACTGTGGCTGCAGTGTATGGACAAATAGTAAGAGAATACAGAAAGGCTGCAATCTAAACAGGCAAGGCAGACAAAGAGCATATTATCCTGATTTTAGAGATGGGATACTGAGGCACAGAAAAATCTAATCAGGGTCATACAAGTATGTTGTTCTGGAGCCAGGAACGAAGCCAGCTCTCCTCCAGTCCAGTTGTACTGCCCTAAACCAGAGTTGCTCTTCTGCAGAAGATAAGGCAGCTTCCCAGGCCCGCACATCGGTGCCGGTTGTGTCTTGCAGGGTGTTTATGATGAAAATGCCAGTTGGAGGATTCAGGTCTGTTGCATGGCAGTCTGCACAGAAGAAATAGGAGTGAAGGGTTGTTTGTTTTTTCACTTGTGGGATTTTCTCTTGAGGACTGATTATGGAGTGAACATACTTTTATTGGTTTGTATTGTCAAGGAAATAAGCAAACCTGCACTCCTTGTAGGATTTTGTTACTAGCACTTCAGATGATGGATTTACTAAAACAATTTATTACAAATTAATTGTATCTAAAACATTTCTGTTTGTTTTTTTTTTCTCCGTACGCAGGAGCCCCTAACATAGATGTATTCAACATTTCTTTTAAATAAAAAAAAAAAAAAAGGAGGAGGGGGAAGAGGTAAAACATTAATAAGTATCAGATACATTACTTTCTTTTCAAATTTTATTTTTTCAGATCACTCGATCTTGTATTAAACTGCTAAATTATTGTTAAGCTATTGTTTTAGCAAATGGGGAAAAATAAGGGAAAAAACACTTTCAAGTTCACTGTGACCCATGACCTATTGCAAAGGTGATCTGTAGTACATTGGTTGTGTAATTTGGAGAAGGGTTATTAATTTCTTTTGATTTCAGGTATTTATTTTGACTCGCATAACAAAATATTTCAAATCTTTGCACTAAATCCATGCAGAAAGCCTGCTGGTTTGAAATTAAGTAATAAACTATCTATGTCATTAGTAAATATTTATTGATTATAGTGAACCCGTAGGATTATTGTGCTGTAATGAAGAGCAGTAGTTGACAGTAATTGATGTTGTCTTCTCACCTCTTTGTCTAGCCACAATCAGAAGTGACATTTCTGGTGAACAAGAACTAAAAAAAAATGTCTCTGGTCACTCTGGCAGTTTCTCAGCTATTCTAATAACCCCACAATAGCTCATTGTGTTCCTCGAGGTAGTCAGCTAGCAATTGTCGACTAAATTTGAACATTAAAAGGTATTTGCAAGATTTGCTTTGAAGTAGAGAAAGACCTGCATTTTCTCCTGAATAAAAATGCATTAGTATTTTTTTCTTCTTTTAAAAAGGCTTTTTTTTTTTTTTTTTTTTTTTTTTTTTTTTTTTTTTGATGGTGTCCTGTAGGGAGGAAATGTCTTATGCAGATGGAACAGGTTCTTGGGATCAGTGTCGCTGTCGGTCCCACTGCTGTGGTACATATCGGTTGTAGGGGTGACTGAGTATTTTTGACAGTTTGTACAAAGTCAGGAGTTGGTGAATATCCTGCGTTTAGCTCAAGTTAATAAACGTGTGCATCCTCAACCCTTTTTCCCTTATCTTTTGTTTTGACCACTGTGATCCAGTGGCTGCCCTCTGGACTAGGCCCTGCTGCTCGGAACAGTCGGGCTCCAAGTGGGATCACACCAAATGCTGACCGAGAAGCTCAGACAGAAAGAAGATGTCAGTCTGATAAAGAAAGTGTAAGGGAGGCTGTATAGCAACCCACTTCAAATTCTGTGTGTTTCACTTCCAAGGAACTGGAAAAACTTTTTTTTTTTCCACTCCCCAAGCACTGTTTGCCCTGCTGGCTGGCTTGGTGCCTATCTTGGCAATCTTGGAAATCATCTGTGTTTGGATGGATGGCTGTAGAGGAATAGAGAAGACATTCTTCACCACTGCTAAAAGAGAAACCTCCTTCCCTGTTAGCATTCTTAGCCAAATGCCTAGTGCCAAACTACCAAAAAGAGGTAGGCCTACAATAGGAGCATTTGCATGGCTCCTCTTTCCAGAAAAACGTTCCCTGATTGTCACTGATACTGTTTTCACCTTTGGCTCTTCACTTCCTAATTTATTTAGCTTGTCAAGACTCTCCTGCCTTGCAGAAGTCTGATATCCTTTTTTAAACCCTGTTAGTCTCGATCTTCAGCAAGGGTTGCCCACTCCTCTCACGAAGAATGGTGATACCAAGCCATTGCCCTGTGGTAATCATCAGCCATTGTAATGCCAAAAGTGAAAGCTGAGGAGAGGTCTCAGGTACCCTCTTCATAGTTTGAGTACTTCTGTAGCTTAAAAATGTTAGAAGATTCTGTGAAATACTGAGAAAAACATTAAAAAGGCACCAAACATTTCAGCTGGCTTTTAGTATCTCTAGATCCTCACCCTTCTTCTTCTGCAGTCCCAGTACGTTCAGGTTGTTTCCTTGCCTTTTCGGTGTGTTTGGTGTATCAGAAAGCTTAGGCATTTTGTGGCAGAAAATCAGAAGCTCAAATACTGTATTTCGGTCAGTTATTGTAGCTGACTGGCAGACATGAGATCTCTTCTCTTTTTTGTTTTGTTTTGTTTTTTTCAGTGTCAAGGTGTGCTGTCCCAGCAGAAAAGCTGGCAGGTCTCTGAGAAAGTCTGTGTGTGGTGAAACCCTGTATCTGTTGCTAAAGGTCAGACGTCTAATTCTGGAGAGCCATACATCAATCCGAACTGAAATGCAGTCCCATCATCCATGATGGATACCACTTGTGCTGACAAGTCTCATTTGCAACGAGCCTCCTCTTGATACATGTTCAAGGGAGGAAGAATTGTTCTCTTGCTACGTTCGTGGAGGCTCTAGTCAAGTGTGTGGCAGTGACTTTGAGTTATGAGGGAAATGAAGATGCTTTCCAGCCTTTCCTCCGTTTTGGCCTGGCTGTGGGCACTGCAGCAATCAGAAGTCTGATGAATAGACAGGCAGTCCTCCTGCATATTCTCTCTCCCATGTGTGCACACCTGTGTGTGGACGTGTTCACTCTTAGGTGGTTTCAACAGTGATATCTGTGAGCATCTAAAGGAAAGCTACTGCTTTGGCAGGGTAAGAAGGTCTCCTGAGCAGGGCTTCTTCCCCATATTCTCTGTATTTAGAAGCTCAGGAGTAGTTGTGCTGTGTGTTCTACAAATGGGATGTCATCACTGCTTCTGGATATGGACGGGGTCCTAACAATTAATATCCTTAAGATTAATTTACCTGCAGTGTAATCTAATCATTAAAGAAAAACTTAAGAACAGTCACAATTTTGTAGGCTGTATTTTATGTAACTGGGGTTGTTACAGTTGCTGCATGTTCATACATTATGATTATACTTTACACTGTACTTAATTTTAAATAGTGAATTGAGATAGATAGTATTTATAAGCCTTAACTCCACAATCCATCTCTAGGCAATGTTTCTGATCCCTTAGCACGGGTTTTATTGCCCGTCACCCTGCTGAACTCCTTTGCCTTTGCCTTTCAGCCTTGTCTTGCTCTCCAAATTCTTGGATGCAGGCTCAGAAGAGAAGGGGCAGTGCAGGGGAAGGTCTGTCTCTGCCCTGGCTGCTCCTTTGCAGGGCCACCTCCATCCTCTCCAGTCCTGAGCTGCAGCAACCATATGCAATGTATTTGCCCTGTGCAAATGCTTGTATTTGCCCTGTGGTAGGAAATCTCATTATAAAGAATTAACAACGAAGTGTTAACAGAAATTCATGTAACCATCCAAACAGACCCCAGTGACATGTGGCCCCTTCTGAACATGCTCTGGTTTCTTAGCGTTATTGCCAACACCCTTTGCATCAGAAAGAGAGGAGGCTTGGTCATGGAGGGACAGGCAGGAGAGCCAGTGTGCTCAGGAACTGAAAAGGTAAAAATTAACCTGTCTGGTTACATTGTAGAAAATAATTGAGGAGTTAAATGGTAAAGTGGGAATTCGGTTTTAAAGATCAATTTAGTAATCTGAAGTGTTAGAAATGTTTAAAGAACTGTATAAAAGATGATGTGCTTCAGAATAATTTTACAGTACAAATTAATCCATTTGCTTTCTGCCATCTTTAATTGAGCCACAAGTAACTTTATTTTTACAAAGCTGCTTCTGGAGCTTACTGCCCTCCTTGAACGTTTCACAGATACCTGTGTGAGAGATTCCAGAGCAAGCTGGCAAGGCTCAGCTGCTCTGCTGCAGTTTTACCTGCTGTGGGTCCTCCTGCTCTCCAGTGCTGGGCTGTGCATTTCCTTCCCCTCCCTTGTGCTGTTAGCAGTGGTCATCAGGCTCTGCAGCGGGACAGCTCAGGGAATTCAACTGCCAGAAAACGTTTTCCTGTTTTGTTTTGTCCTTCCTCTTGCTACGTTGCTCCTAGTTCAGAGTTTTCTGAACGTGACTCCTTGTGTAATCAGACAATTGATGGCACAGGGGAGTGCCAGTGCCTGAGTTTGATTGGTCTAAATTCTTTTGGAAGCCTGATTTACAACTGAAACAGAAAACTGCAAAATAACATATTTTGAGTGTCATAAAATGTTATGGAAAGAAAGTTGTTACAGAAGAAATCAACTGCCTTTGTAATACAAGAGCAGCTGGGCACTTTGCTGGTTTATTCTGTGTTGGAGGCTGTGCTTTGTCTTATTGTACAGGGAGGGCAATAAAGACTCCATAGGTGGATAAGCTGAGCTGTCTTCTGCCTGCCCCAGGAGGTACGGGGTGCCTGCCTCCATATTAGCAAGTGTTAAGAAATTAGTTTTTCAAGGAGGAAGAACTTGCATTAGCAAATTTCTTACCCTTTAGGTATCTTAAGGTGTGGAAAGCTGAGGTTTCTTGGTGTCACAGGTATGCAGCGTACTTTCTGATATGCAAGTTCTGCGTTTTCTCTTCCAATATTCTTATGATGCATTAGTCTGATAGTCCAGGCAATTCTCATCCTGTGTTGCCAAATTAATATTGGCTGGGACTGCAAATAGTCTGCATAAATTTCATCGAGGGCTTCAGAATTCTGCAAGAAGAGCTCTTTCTTGCTCTTATTTTGGTTATTTTCTCATTGTCCTGTGTTTCTTTTCTCTTGATGCAGAGTGTCCTGTCCAAAACAGCAATGTCAGCATAGGGCACTTTCTAATCTCTACAAGCAATTTGTTGTTCTGAAAAATCCACAGATACTATGAATCCGCTACACTTGTTTAGATCTTTAATTTCCCACTTCTGTATGTTTTTTTCATTTGTTATGGGTCTTTGGGAACGGAAGGCACCACTTCCATACCCGACGCAATTTCAAGATGCCTACCTAATGCAGTGTAGTGCAAAATCTTTCAAAGTCATTGGGGGTGGTATTTCCTGTACAAACTGTAATTAATGGAAAATTGCCAATGTTCTTTAGGATTGCCAGCATCCTCATGATTGCTCTGACCTGGGAGGCAGCATGCCATTCAATGTTACCAGTCTGGTTTGAAGGTGTCACCAGCTAGACCTTTTACCACTCTGACTCTTGTCTGTTCTATTTGCTGTTTCTTGTTTCCCTGCATTTTTTCTGTCTTGGTCATGGTTTTGTTTAATTTATTATTGTTGAAAAGTCCAATATTTCTGTATTATTCTCATTAATACTTGTGTTTTTATCATACACAGTCTTTGGTTCCTTATACTAACACCCAAAGCACATCGCTCAGGACTTAGGACAGTTGTGTTCGGTTCTATGTTAGTTGTGTCCTGAATATTTAATTTTGCTTTTTCCTCATTTTCATGGTTACTTCAGCCGTGACCTGCCTTTATTCATCAGAAGAGAAATCAGCTTGATCATTACTTTGTCACTCTGACCCTGAAGTTACCCATGACTTGAGCAAGGGCTTGGACTAATGACATCCAGAGGTTCCTCAGCTTAAATAATTCTGTGATTAATTGCATCTCTGACTTCAACATTTTCAGGGGTAAAATGCAGTTGATATAGGATAAATAATTACTGAACAACTTACCTTTTTTTTTCATGAAAAGTAGAAAACGAAGGAAAATTGTACTTGGTGGAGAAGAAAGCTGATGCAAGGAGTGTGACGCTTATATCTGAGATAAGGCTATCCTGTCTATGCAAGCACATTCAACTGCTCTCTGAGTAATACCCTGAATATATTGTTTCAGTTTCAAGTCAACATTCAAATTACTTATTTTTTTTTTAAGAAATCTCAAATGTGAAAGTAATGTAATACACTGAAAGATTCTTTGCTTTCCCACATTTTTGAATGATGCATGGATTTTTCACTTCTGTGGAACAAGAGGGAAATACTGAGCAAGTTCCTAGACACAGAATTTGGAAGTCTGTGTCTGCACATGGATTTCTTTTTTTCCCATTACAATTCTCTTCACTGCCTTTTCTAAGTTTTTCTATTAGTTTTTAAACCAGTGTTAGTTGAATATTCTTTCTCCATCTCTCCTCCTCCCCCCTCTTCTTTCCCATATGCATCACTAATATTTTTTAAAGCAGGCTTTGTGTGAACACTTAGTGAAGCAGCTGATATATAGGAGAATGTTTAAAGTGTGTATAATTTATAGCAAAAGATCATCATTAAAAATTTAATTTCCCACGCAATATTATGAGATCTTGCTGCTCAACAACCTTAATTCTGCAGTGGAAGAGTGTTTTAGATTACTTCTAGCTTGTGTTTTATTGTATGGTAGGATGTAAGTGATTATGAATTATATAATATCAGAGCAGGAACTTCATATAAGTCATCTGGCTTTGATTGTAACTAAAAATAATTCCTTTGTGTGTGTTGTCGTAGAAGATAAAAAGTCGTATTTGACACCTGCATTTTTATGTTCCTGCCACGGTTTGTAGAAGCAACATTTTCTTTTGTTTCTATGGTATTTGTGTTTTCAATGCACATTTTACGAAGCTGATGTCTTACAAAACTGTGTCATGTGGCTACAGCTGTCTTTTTATTTGCAAATGTTAGTGATAAAACTACAAGCAGAAGTTGCATTTGTTTCCCAAGCACCATGGCAAAGTATACACACAGTAATATTTGGGTTAAGATTTTAATCTAGGAACGTCAGGTTTCCTACAGTCAGCATTCACTGTCTCTGATTTTCACGTATCTTGCATATTTTTCACATGATATGGGACACTCCGCATCCTGTTAGTCAAATAGCTCCTTTTCAAGCAAGGCTGTTGTCAGTGTTTGCTATCACGGACCTGGCTGGCCAAAAGATTTCATTCTGAGGGGACAATGATTTGGTACTACGAGGAGAGGCGTATATAGAGAGAACCCTTCCACAAAGCCTGTGGGGACTGGAAAATCAGTTTTCTGTTCGTTCTTCCATCAAGACCGTACTCCCAGTCTGCTGAAAGCATCTTCTGGTAAAATGAGGTAACTGTGATGGGGGCCATGGACAGCTTTTACTTGGTAGAAGCAGTGGGCAGCTCTTCTTCTGCCTTGGACTTGTAGCTGTCTGTATTTGCAGGTAGGAAACAAGTGGGCCACAGACTCTGACAGTGTCAGTAGAAAACAAATACTCTTCACAATCCTCCTTCTCTCTTCTGTCCCTCCCTGTTCTTTCTGTGCTTTAATAATGATTTCAGTATCATTTGGTAGGTACTCGCCCTATTCATGGATTATCTGCCGTCTTCTTCCATGTTCTTACCTTCTCTCCTGAAGAGGGCTTTCCTGAGTTAGCTTTGGAAAGGGCTGTTTTCTGTTCTCTTCTCCACAGTTAACCTTTCCTGAGAAGCTTATCGCTGTTGCTTCCAGCTTAGCAGCCAAGGAGGTGTGATGGTTGGCTCGAGAAGATAAATCTTTGGAGAGGCTGTTGTCTTTTTTGCTGCACATAAAAAGATCTAGATTGTCAAATGGCTGTAATCAGATCTGAGAACAAATTCCTTGTCCAAAATCACCCTTTAGTCCTGGCTGCTTCGAGTAGGACATACTAGCATTAGGCTGTTCTTATTAAAAACAAGAAAACATCTATAAAAAGATGTATGCTTGTTTATTTTCTGCTTTCTTTATCATTTTGTACTTTCCTTGTTTTCTTCATTCCCAATTCTCTATGATACGGATTGCATTTGTAATACCGTCACACCTAATAAAGTGAGTCCCTGATTGGAATTTCTGGCGAGACAAAACTAATGCTTGGTACTGTTTTTAATTAAAAAATAATTTATATATACTGTGTGCGTGCTTGTGGATCATGAGTTTAATCGTGAAGACCAATTTGTGCCAATCTTGTTAGCATTGATGGAACTACCAGGGTTAGTTCAACCTGTTTGGACATGATGAATTTTCCCTCTTACAAATTCCTGCGTAATGAGTTTTTAAGGAATCCAGTCTGAATGATAGTCTTCAGTTTGTTTTGCAGGTACTGTGATTAAATAGTAACAATTTATTTGTGTAGTCTTTCTGCTTCTGATTTCCAACTTCTGGTCTTCAATCCTTGCGATTCTTGGGTTAGTTTAAGTAGACTTTTGACAGGTGGCTAGTAAATCAACTTAGTATCCAACGGCCCACGTTTATAGTAGAGGTTTTTCACCTCCACTGGACTATTTCTAAGAATCTGCAAACTGAAAAAAACTTTGGAGGCGCTGCCTTTCGGAACATCTTGTACACCACATCAGCTCTTTGATGCTGTGCTTCTCACGGCACCCTCTGGGTGTGATCTCTCACGCATCTGTGCAGTTTCCTTGCATCTCAGCTTCTGCCACCTGGGTATCCCCAAAACCCGAATGTCTGCTGTTTGCCAGGATTGTGCAGTGAGCTCACAGGTACCAGAACCTGTCCTTTACTGCTCTGGCTCCTTGACCACGTCTGGTGGAAAAAGCAGATGATTCAGTGATCCTGTGAACTAACCTGATTTCTTACTCTATGTCCTTGGATAGATTTCTGCAGTATTACTACCTTATGCGTCTTTATAAGTTGCTCCCTGCAGCCAGACTTCATAAAACTCAGACTCAGACCCAGCCAGATTTCATATGCTTCAGGGCTAGGCATATTTTATTGTCTAGCATACAGAGCTGTGAAGGCTAAATGGACTTAAAGAATTTAAAATGGAAAAAAAACTTGCAAGTATAAGCATCTTTTGTGTTTGCAAAGGGCAAATCCTGCATGTTTTCATAGCAAGATTGTCACTGGGCTATTCAAGCAGAAGGAACAAAAGTTTCGAGTCTTTGAGATGTTTTAACCGTTTTTGAAATATCTTGGAAGTGTAATGAAATGGTTGCTTCTGAGCAGAGAATTTGTATCAAATTATACCATGGAGAAATACTCTTTTCTGTGTAGGTTGTCAGTCTGTTAGTGAGAATCTATGTGTTACAATTGGACATGAGATTTTGCCAGTGTAAGAGTTGCTGATGTAAAGTGATCTTTAAGATCATGAGCTTATCCACATGAAAAACGAGAAAGAAAACAGGCCTGCTGTTGGCATCATCAGTACTAACACTAAAGGCACAAAAATATTACCTGAGTAGTTATATTTAACTACTGCAGTTCTTTAAGTTTCACCTTGAATGTGTTGATTGCTTCCTTCTGTTTGTGGTGCATTTAAAGCCTTGGGTAGTCCGAGGCTAGAACCGCGAAGGGGTCGCAATTAGTAAACCTTTCGGTGGGATTTCATGGCCTGGTAAGAGCAGTAACAGAGAAAGAGGCTTTTGGTTTTCAGGGGATAACAAATAATTCTCATCGTGTCAGACCAAGGAATATCTGTGGGTCGGGAGTGCTGGTTCATGCCCAGGGATGTGTCAGTGAGCCTGTTCGCATCTGCCTGTGGTGCTGCCTAAATTAGCATGAGAGTGGTTGTCCTGGGCCCTGTGGGTTTCTCGTGGCCTGGAGACACTTCCCACTTCATGGCTGCCAGCACTGCCATCACAGGCAACTGCACAGCAGGGAAGACCACAGGGCAGAATCACTTAAAATAATGCTAGGCCCCAAATGCTTGCTTTTGTTAAGAACTGGTGATATAATGTACTTGCTAAAGTTGCTTTTTGAGATAAATAGCTATTTTTAAAGAAAAGTATGACTTGCACATCGAAAACGTATTGCAGAAGTAAGATTTCATCACTGATGGTTATCGCTCAGCTGCTGCCGTGCGTGTTTGTCCTCACTGAGGACCTCCCCATTTTTCTTCCTGTCAGAAAAGCGCCTGCCTGAAAGGTGCCAGGTTGGCGTTTCAGGCTGAGTCATAAGTCGCACTTGCAGGTTCTCTAATAGATTTTGGAAGCTGCTGAAAAACCCTGGAATGCCATTTAGTGTCATCCTTCAACAAAGAGGTGACGTCCTTGAGTAAATGACTGCAAGCGAAGATGTCGCGGCCCTGCTCGGGGAGCAGCGCGGTCTGTGCAGCTGGCGCCAGGCGTGCGGTCACAAAGGCAGCAGCACCTTCGTTAGCACCTCTGGGTGTGGTAACACGGTCACAGGAACAGGAGTGACCGTAGTGACTGCCTTCAGAGCTGAAAATTGGCGGATGAGTCCACACACTTGTTCTTAAGTTGCGGCAAGGCAGTGAAACGCGCTAACTCACTGCTGGTGTCAGAGCTGGGAGGCCTTCGGCAGTAATGGAAGCCCACTGTGCTCGGTGCCTGTAATGGCTTAATGCATGCCTTGCAGTCTGTGTTTCAGCTGGGAGGGACAAGTGCCTGTCATCGTTTGCCTGTCCCATCATTTGATTTCATGCGATTCCTCATGCTGTCACTGGGAAATACCTCAGGAACCGTCTGTGGCTTGTCAGGGAACCAAACGGGAGGGCATTTGGACAAGGAGGGGTGTTTGCAAAGGATCGGGAATTTCACATCATGACACCTGGTTCAAAACAGGGATGGTGTTTCTGACTGGTTTAAGCTGACCTTGGTTATTCTAACCAGCTTTTAAGCAGGAGACTTTCTCCAGCACTCTGTAGTCATGCTCGGAATATTGTAACATGGAGCCTAACTCAGGCATCCTGTTTTCTAACATAATCCTTAGGAAGGGATGCTAAAAGACATATTCTTCTGCTCTTTCTGTGGCTGACCAGTACAGAAACGTTCAGTCCACTTGTTGGCAGTGAGCATTGTTCAGACTCAGACCGAGGGGATGTGGCTGCAGCTTTAGGACAGCTCCGTGAAACCCAGAAGAGGGAAAAATGTCTCTTTAACGTAGTAAGAAGCCCTAATCAAGCAGTGTATAAAATTGTTTTGTATAAGTTAATATAACAGTAACGGCCCTACAGTATTTTCTTTTTTTTTTTTTTTTCTTAACATCTATTTAAAGCATAACTTCTAATTCTTGTATATATTTTTAACTTTCCCACAGATATGCACTTATTTGGCCATTATCCAGCTCATGATGATTTCTATCTTGTAGTGTGCAATATCTGCAATCAGGTAGTCAAGCCACAGGTTTTCCAGTCACACTGCGGTAAGTGAATGTTTTCTTTCCTGAATTACAGTGCCAAACCAGCGTATGGTTCTCTTAAGAATCCTTGCATACAATCGTGACAGAGGCATTGCAGATACTTGTCCAGTTATCTTGTGTTATTTCCACAGAAAATATCAGGAATGCCTTCAATAGGCATGCTTCCTGTAAAGAAGGAAGTTAAATTAGTTGTTCTAGAAGCTGGGCTTTTCAAGTTGAACTTGTTATACTAAATTAACCTATTACAATAAATAAATCCTGTTAGTTAGATACTAGCTAGCCTAAAGCTGTTATAATATTGGATTGTCTTTTATCAAAGTGGCACAGTGAGTGATACTGATTGATGTTAACCAGAATTTGGATGTTATGATGGATTGTTTTCTGATGGGATTTATATGTAGGAACTTACAGATTTGTTTTTATATCTCTTATATGGTTTAATTTTTGAAATAATTGGCATGTTACATCACATTAGTTAAGATTCTATTGAAAGCTGTTCATTTGAGAAACCAGAAATGTGCAGATATTTATTTCTCAATTAGTATGACAATTAGATAACTTTTATTTTGTTTATTTCTAAGCAAAACTGCTTTAATTAGAAATTTTTGTTATTGATTAACAAACTACTCTCAAATAATCTCTGAAAAACTTCATCTCAAGGTCTGGTTTATTTATTATTTATCTGGTGGTTTATTTGTTATTTGTCCAGTGTTTTGTTCCTGGCTTTTGTTTTTTAAAGGATTGCAAAATGTGACTGGAATGACTAGATTTGCTTGAAGTTTTAAAGTTTTTTCTTCTTAAAATTCAGTTTAATCAAATTGATTCGATTGCAAAATAATGAATGGGAGCTAGTACTGAGGATGGTGTCAGTGAAATACATTGATGGGGGAAAAAAAAAAAAAAGAACCAGCAAAGTTTGCCTTGACTACGAACAACAAATAGATTTCATAAATCCTGTGTCCCTTTCTGTCTTCTTGACAGCAAAGCAACTCAGTAAGTGGAAAATGTAAAAGTGTATTTACTTTGAAGGAGAGATTAACAAAGTATTACCTTGGGTTTGTACGGATGGACTGCTGACAACCAACCAGTAGCAAGTGTGTTCATGTTCAAAAGCAGTCATACAACTCACTGGTACCTTTGGCCCAGACTGAAATAACTGTGAAAAAACACTAATAAGGAAATACAGCTTTTAGCATCCACTGAGTAATTTATGATCTGAAAGAGTATTACTATGAAAAAGACATTCTAAATTAATTGGAGGGATAGGATGCTAATTCCAGGGTTTTGACAAGCAGTCCTGTGTGGGTTTTTTATGTTTTTTGTCTCCAAAATTTGCTTCTTGCTCTTATACACAGTTTCTTCTTGTCCAGCTTCAGGTATCTTATGGTTCTTTCGGTGACAGCAGAAAAGCTTGTCTGTGTGTGCTGATCGGTACAGTGGGTGCCATAAGCATTGGTGCATTATACAGGGGTGTATGACAGAAGAGAAAATAAATGCTGCTGAATTTCTGACCCATAGCTATTGACAATGCTGTGCGGTAGCCTTCGGTAGTTGTGCCCTTTCCTGGATGTGACCACCTGGTCTGGAGAGTGGTATGAAAGCTGGTCCTGTTTTCACGTAGGAGCCATGTGAAACTCCTGCAAGAAGTGTAAAGTGAGATGCTGGATTAGTGTTTTGAATTCTTTATCTTAATGTCCAAGTTTGGTACAGGGTAGCATTGCCAAAACAACCATTCTGTGAACTCGGCTAGAAAGAGCAGAGGTGGAAGAACTTGCTGGTGATAAGTCCTTTATATGAGATTGAGGATACTGAAGAGCTGTAAAAGGATATTGTAGAACTGAACAGCTGGACAAAATGGTATTTTTTATAGATGAAAGTGAAGTAATCTGTGTTGGAAGGAACTTTTTGAGCTCTCTGGAATTAACCAATTAACATCAGCATTAGTGTGTTGTTTGTGAACTGCAGAGATCCCGTGAGTCACTGGCCTTTTTTCTTTTTTTTTTCTCTTTTCTCCATTATTCCATTATTTATGCAATCCCTTTTACTTCATCACAATCCTGTTACACTGAACAACCGAGAGTTAAATTCTGAACTACTTGATTTAAGAACCTAAGGTTAATAAAGACTTTTAAAAAGTCTGCATTAAAAGAAATGGAGCATGCTGAAAATAATTGAACAGAGGTGTTGCCCCTTGAAGATTGTACTTAATATACTTAACAAACTGATGTAGGCAGACTTATTTCAGGGAAGGTATTCTAGAATATTGCTGGAAGGCCTGGAGAAGAGCTTTAAATACGTATTTTTTATATATGTGTGTGTATATGTATATATATTTGTTTTATATATTTATATATATATATAATATATACATTGTTTTAAAGAAAAAACAGAAAAGGTGATGTACTAAACCTATATAAAAAGTTTTAGAAGAGAGAAGTGTTCTTGGAGGTCTTAGTAATTCTTGCAAAACAGTGATTTTTTTCCAAAAAAATTTATTGCTGAAAGTCCTACAGGTTGTGTTACTGGCACACATTGGCTAACATACAATCATTTTGATATGAAATGAAATGAGTAAGATTAAAAGAAGAGCTAGACATGTATCTTATTAATCAAATTTTGTTTAATTAATTAGGTCATGCAGCAGTATACCTGTAAATTCAGTGACAGAGAAGACCTCAGTCAGTAGACTTTGAGGTTATTTTAGACTGCCCTATTTACTGTAAAACGCATTATTTTACATGTCTTGAATTGCAGCTTTAAAGTTGAAACGAAGACAATGAAATGAGGCAGAGTTAGAAGCCAGCACTGGTGTTTTTTTTGGCTCTTGAAGGCTGCATCCTGGGGAGCCTTTATTGCTATTGACAAGGACTAGTAGAGATTTATCCCAGAATCTCCTGCAAAGTGTGGTTTGTTGCTAATATCCCTGGTAAGATCCAGTGCATATTCTCTCAGTAAGGATTCAGATCCATGCCAGACATGTGCTTTATGTCTCTAGGTTCTCTGCATTGTAACTTGAAGGTCTTGGCTTTGGAGCAGCACTGGAATGCTTACTTTAGTGAACATTTGGGCTGTGGTACACTTCTCTTGAGTCCTTGATGGCATTTGCCTTTCTCCAGAGCGTAAGTCGACCCAGTGGTTCATTTGTCTCTAATTTCAGACATGTGGCAGCCATCCTCGATGGCACTGGGAAGTTGTGAAGATTGTAGAAGCAGATGTTGTTGTTTAACTTTTAAGGGTTTGCTTCCTGGACTATTGAGCAGAAAAAGACAAAAATCTGCTTGTGGTTCAGGCTTTTAAAACGAGAAGCGGTGCATCGTACAGCCTCAGACAAGTAGAAATTAGAAAGGTAAAATAAGAGATCTGGCTGATTAGAGGACTGACTTGTTGATCTTGACAGTCTTTGTAATGAACCCAGCATAAAGCTTGGCATTGCGAAGCAAGAGATCTCTCCAAGCCTCTAAGGGAAGTGCTGAGCTATTAAGAGCAGTTTCAGGTCCTTACATCTGTGGGATAAGCATTTGCATCCATTTATGAGGATTAAACCATTCATGTTCGTATGGTGTAAATCCAACTGAAAGAGCTACTTGCTGTTATAGGCTGCTGGGTAGGAAATATAAATCAAATCATTTCTGGAGGTCACTCAGTACTATTGTACACTCTGAAAATAATATATCACCATGTCATCGACAACAGGATTGGAATGGTGTCGTTTGCTTCTGAGTCCAGTTCTTTTCAGTGACTTGTTGCAGTGCAACAATATCTTAGGTTTCTGTTTGTTTGTTTAATATGCGAACATGCAGTTGTTTTGTTTCTCCATAAACTACTTTGAAATGAGGCATCAGCCTAGTTAGATGGCTCGCAGAGTGTCTAAGTATATTGGCATGTGGGGAATTTTTGTTTTGAGACTGTTTGTTCTCAAATGCTGACCTCAATGAGGATGTAGAGCGCTTTTTGGGACACTGGAAGTGTAGTGTTTTAGTATCCCTGAAGTACCACAGTGTCCTTGGTATTTGTTTTTTGTTTGTTTTCTCCGATATATCTGTTTTCTGGAAGATTTTTAGGGTAGCAGCCTGTGCTGAGCTGTCTGTCGTAGACTATCGCAGAACTTAAGAGAAGACGTATCTGTTATTTGTTGAGATGGGACCCGTACCATTTCCCAGGAGATGTTTCTATTTTGTTAGTTGCACTCGGAGCAAAGCTTGATATTCTTAAACTGCATTACCCTTTACCAGAATAAAGAGCATCAGATCCAGTTCTGGTTGCTTTTTCAGAAAGGTTCCATACAATCATAGGCTTGCTAACTTTGGTCTTTTCCTGTTGAAAAGAAAACCTCTTACAAAAGGTAGCTCTGGAGCAGCAGAGAGCTTGTCAAAACATCTGGAGTTCCTCTTTTAATATGAGGAAACAAATTAATGTGTTTAAAAAGTGTTAAAAGTAAGGGGGGGGGGGGGGGGAGCTGGCATGAATTAGCTAAGCTAAATAGCGAAGCTTGATTTAAACAATCACTGCAGTATAATCATCAAGGAAAGTTTCCAAACATACTCTGGAATGATTTCAAAAAAATGAGGAGGGTATTTTAACGAGCCGAATAGCTAAGACCCCTATTTGATGAAGTAGTAGCGTATAGAGGAGAACACGTTTGTTTTGTCAAGGAAAAATGAATGTGTAGATCTCCTCCTCTGTTCACTTCTCTGTTGCAGGTTCGTTGCTGTCTTTCCTTCTTGTCTCTAAGGTTGTTTTTTTGTAGGCTTCTGATTAAGAAGTAAAAATTCTTATCCCTTAAAAAAGAAAAAAGCTGCCCTTAATTTTCATTACTTCTGCGTTATAAATCCTTGGGTCGACTTATTCATGTCCTCATGAAAGGAGGAAAAGGATATTTCCTTTTATCCTTCTATTGGGCTGTTTAAGCACCATTTAAAAGACAAACAAGCTTGCAAGTACTGAAGTACAGGAGAATATAAATAAATTATTTTCCCTTCCAGATCATAATTATTTTCTAAGAGAGGTTATATACTTTGAATTACTCAGACTAGCTATTTTCCATTGTAATAGCTGTGTGTTACAATTTAATGAACCACGATTAAAGAAAAGCAGGCTGAGCTTCCAGTGTGAACAATTTGCTTTCTTACCACGAACTGGAACATCACTAGCTGGCATCTTTTTTTGCATAAGGATTTTGATATGGGTATCACTGTCACGTTTGATGGATTACTCTCAGCTTTGATATTATTTCAATTATTCAGTGGCTTGCTTTTTACAAAATACGCCTGTTTGGGGTTTTGTAATTGTTAATATTTTATCCACTGCATTTGACCTTTTATCAGGGGAGCGTTCTTGTGCCCTTCAAGAACAATGGCATTTTCAGTAATTCTCCTTCTGTTGCTGGGATTTTCTTGTTTCACAGCCTTGTCAAAACTTGTTATATGGTATCGCTGCTCATCAAATAACTTTGGGGCTGTCACACGGTAAGGTTTCACTGCAGAAGAGAACTACAATAATGAAAATTACTCTCATCCCCCCTGCTTTTTGTTAAATATGGCAACAGTTGTTTAATGTTAGCAGCTGGACTGGCAAGAATCCAATTTTTTTTTCTTTCAGGGGGATGGGAGAGAAGAAATTTAATATTCTATATGTACTGTATTCATACATTTAACTTGACCTGTGCAATTGCCTAGGATACACACATTTTGTCTGTATCTTTCATTTCTATTACTTTATATTGGAACCCCCTGGTAGCTACAAGCATGTAAAATTTCTCTCTAGCTTTACAGTCTTTCTATCAGAAATCTTAAGACCAAATTGCAGCCAGTGACCTAACTGTTTCCTGTCTATGGTGAAAATATGAGCTCCAGTTCCTGCAATGGTACTTGCAGGTGATGTAGGTTGGTCCTGACTCCATCGATGCAAGTTCTGTGGGCCCAGCATAGCGGCAGTCTCTGAAATTGAGGCCACGAGCCATTTTCTGCACCATTCCTGCAGAATTTAAATAGCACGTCGTTGCCTGGACAATCCAGATAGGGTGGATGTTACCCTTGCAGAAGCAAAACTAAAACAGCACTCTTCTGAATTCAGCTCTTTCCCTACATACTCTTGGAGTGCTGTATTTTTAGACTGTCAGAGCAATTCTTGGGATTCTGAATAGGTGCAGAAATGGAAAATCTGTCTTGGAGAGAACAGCTCTGTATCCTGACTGCTGATAGACTCTGGCCAGATTCAGAGAAGTACTTAAGTGCGTAAAAGCTAAAATGAAATTTTAACATGTAATTCAAATCAAGAAGTAAATGAAAATCTTTCTTAGCTGCTTGTATACATGAGGGTGTTGGTCACCTCAGTATTGGTTCCTGTGCTCGGCCAGAACTGCAGACAGCTTGGGTTGGGTTTTTTTTGGATGTACCCTAGAGAGAGCTCCATGAAAGAGGCATTGGCGAGGCCATGTTCATTCAAGAATAACAAAACAAAACAAAATCCTGCCTTCTCTGTAATAACTTGGCCAGGAAGCAAGAGATTTGGATTTAGTAGCCTTACCGCCTAGGAGCTATTCTCTCATCTTCCACCTCTTAGGAGAAGAGAATATCCTAACCAGCAGATGCATCATAAGCCACACTAAAGCAAGAGCAACAAACGCATTTTGTGTTGGAGATGTATCACACAAAGTAAACCTGAATGCAGAGAGTAACACCCAGCTCCAAGGGACGGACTGTGGCAGGGACTGAAAGATGCGCAGCTGATGCTCAGAGCAAACGTAGTGTCTTCACTTTGCAGGTTGCTGAGAGCTGCTGGAGGCTGGAAAGAGTTTGTCGTTTTTTTCTCTTAGTCTAGCTTGCGAGTTTAAAGTGGAGCTGTGTTCAGACTGGCTGGCCTGCTCGCTTAGAAAAAGTAGCACAGTATTTTATGGGGCTTTTAAAATATATATTTTCTACTATCACTCCACTGCTTAAACTGCTGTCTTGTTTGTTGTTACTAATTCATGACCAGTGACAGAGCCTAAAACAGCACATAGATATATGGATATCTATCTATAAATCTGTCTGAACTCTGTTTCTGATATATATCTATATACAAATAGATACATAGATATAATGTAGGGAGAGATAAGGTCAATGAGTAGCCTAAGTGGGAAGCTCACAACTGCCCATAAAAAACTTAGACGCTTCAAAAATTTGCCCTAAGTCAATGCATCAATAATTGACAATTCCTTCATTCAAAAGATTCTTTGAATGAGATAGCAGGAACGTTTTGGCAGGGTTGAACTCTCAAGGGACTGCACTTTAGGGAGCAGGATTTATTCAGCAGAAGACACTCAGCAGTGAGCAGCATGTATACAGTTGTTATTTAGCATAGTAATTTTTCCCCTCCGCCCCTTACCTGTGTATGAAATTGAAAAATCTGAGGCTAAAACATCAATCAGTCATCTTTTCCCTAACTTTCTCTGTTTTGCCTTTACACTGCCTTGATTGTGCTGTAATTTTACAGTGCTGATCTTAAATAAATCTACAGAGGAAGCAGACTGACAGAGCTGGGCTTTTCAGTGCCCTGAAAGTGTATTGTTCTAGTTTACACCTAAGCTAATTTATAACAATAGAAATTCTCTTTCGCATAGCGTATTCATTGGTAATATTTATTTAGTGAGCCCTTACATGTTTTTTTAACCTGCAAGCAAATTGTGCTAAATGATACCGTGCATACTCGAAGCGGGTGGTGTTGTCATGGCATTGATGGGAGATGTGTATCGCTTGTAATTTCTTTCAGTCGAGATTTTAATAGAGATGTAGTTTTAAATAGTAACCAATAAGGATTTCTTTTAAGGAGTGTCCATTTATAGAGCTCAGCTGTTGAAGGTTGACTGTAGCATTAGGCTTAAGTTTAATCTCCTACATACTATAATTTACAGGGCTGAGTTTAGGGCCTCTTCCTTCCAACTGCCTCACTGCTGGAGGGCTGGGGCTGCGGTAGTGAGGCAGAGGGAAGAGGTGCAGTGAAAACTTAACATCATAACCTGTAAAAACCTGACAAAATTAGAAATGGGACTGTTTGTGCTAGAGCTCTCCATAGCATGCCTTCCCTGGGCTGAATTAAGTAGATGTCTCCCATCTTAGAGAAAGAATGCGGTGTTGGTGTTTTACAAGCTTCATAATTTGCTGCTTGGAAGTGTTTTGCTGAGTAAAAGATAAGAAAGAACAAATCCTTTTTTATATCAAGTTGTGATGTACTGTCCAGAAGGTACAGTTGATGTGGAATCCAACTTTGCCAAAGGCCCAAATCTGAAATCCTTGCTTCTTTGCTGTATTCAAAAGTACAGAAGTTTCAAGAGCAGCTCTCTTCCCTCTGTTATCTCTTTATGTATCCTGCTTGTGATCAGGCAAGAAAAATGTGGTGGGGTTTTTTGGGTGTGGTTGTTTTCTGGTAGTACTACGTTCAGATGCGTTGTACTCAGTGTGTCTCACAGAAGGTAATTAACGCTGGGATTAGTCACTACCCAATGCTATAAGTCCCATCTCAGTCCTGTTGAAGTCATTCCTGCGTATGGGCCTACCCATCGACAATGACATCTCACAGTTGCGTAAACATTTTAGGTATAGTTAATTTTCTAACTCTTCTATGCATTTATAGTATGTTATCTTTAGCAATTTCTCGCAAAGCATAGATTTAGCAACTTCTTGCTCTTCATCTACTAAAACCTGTACCAGAAAGCTGCCTCAAAACACTGATTCTGCTGTCCATTGCTTCTTCCCAAAGGAAACAGCAGCAGTTTTGGGGCAGTGCCCTCTCTAGCAGCCGACCACCTCCTGTGCCACAAGCTGGGTCAGGTGGAGGGCAGGAAGGGTTGGAGATCAGTGCTGGAGAGCCAGGGCTGGAGGAGGCCAGAGCACCTGGAGGCCAGCTCCAGCCCACACATCTGCCCCGATCAGGCTGCTATGGTGAGCAGAAAGCAAGCAGGAACATCAGTCTCTTACTTGTCCAGAAATACCACTTCTGATGGTCCGAAATTCCACTTTCTGCTGCCACTTCCATGGCCTCTTTTAACACCTACAGGCCGCCTGGGGTACAGCGTGGAAGACCAAAGTCCTTTGGCATGCCGGAGGGCGATAGGATAGACCCTGTCCTCTTGCAGAGAGGTGCAACGGAGAGCAATTGAAATAAGAATGGAGCTGAGGTTCGAGAGCTTTTGTTGTTTGTTTGTTTTTTAAGTTGGAAGTAGTTATGCTAAATGCCTTTCATGAATAAATGAATTTATTCGGTATTTTACAAAATATTCTATTTTTTAGTAGAGGAAAATGTCAGCTATTGATAAACCAGCTAGTACAAGGCTTGCAAATCTACTTCAGATACTTTCTCCACAATGCTCAGTAATAATATTTATCCCAGATAAATTCTTCTGAATTTTTAAAGTATTTCTTCTTCTTTATTTCAACATGATTTTTATTTTCCTCCAGTGTGCAAACATGTTTATCACAGCTGCATGTTTAAAATCTAAATGTTCTGTTCGTTTCACTGTGTACTAGTAGTATACAGCGTCTTGGTACCTGACTAGTGCCAAATCTATTCAAAACATTTTGTTTCCATGCATAAAATACTGTACTTAAAATTCTCATCATTTCAACTATAGCTGAAGCTCTTCTGTGTGTTTCCCATTTCACAATCCTGTAGTGATTCATGTAATTATCTTAATAGCTTAATGCTGTTCTATTTAACTAGTGGTATTAATGTAATAATTGTCATATTAAAATCTAAAAATATTGAATTAGACCTTCTTCTAAAATACACTTTATCACTACAGATAGGTTAGAAGCACCGTAAGATTCTGGTTTTAAAATAAAATTGTTAAATTCATCTAGATAGAGTAATTAATTAAATTCTATGAGACACAATGAGAGAACTGTTTGAAATACATTAGGCGAATGATGAGGGGCAACTTGTTCACCTCACTAGGTGTGTAGTTTGATTTGGAGTCAATTTTTAATGCTCGATTTAGCTTCCTGCACCAAGAGCTACCTACTGTTAAGATGCCTAAATAAAATTTAGGAAATCTGCCTCGTTAGCTATTTATGCTTGTGAGACTAGTGTTGCTGTTAACCAGGAACGTTTCCCTTGACTGGTGTTCTGGGAAATAACAGATTTTTCCCCCTTTTTTTTTTTTTTTTTGGACAGACTTCTGGTATCCGAGAAAATAATCTTTTATCATGCTTAGCATCTGCTCTGCATCTAGTGAAGTATAACTAATACCATACTTCCATAAAATATCAAGCCTTGCATATGAGAAATACGTCTAACGCTAGTGCTAATCTATCATTATTTTATGCTCCTGCTTCCATTTTATTCCCTGTGAATAAATCGTGTGCTGTATAGGGTTACTCTTTCCATGTGTCTATCATTGGTGTTGCAGTTTGCTAATTACATAACTAGAAAATTATTGTTTTTTTAATTGTGTTTTAGGCTTGAGATTGACTGAAAAATTGCTTCATTTTAAAATCCAGCTTGCTGGGAGAAGGATTGGCAGGGAGGAGTCTCATTTTTTGGTGCAGCTTTTACCTCAAAATACTGAAGCAGGAATACATCTGTGCAAGCTGAAACACGGGCCAGGAATTGGCCAACAATACAGAAAAGGTTTATGTAGATTAGACTTGCTCGGATAGATTTAGTTTGTGTTTGCTGATCGGGTTGCACGAAGCGTGCGGTCCAGCGCATCCTCGCGTGTACTTCCAGCTTTCTCACCCTGGCAGGACTACCCGGGGATGTCCAGATGAGTCTGGAGACAAGTGTTTCTCGTTCTGTGACTCTAGGTAGATGACTATCAGTAAAAATGGTGCTTTCGAACTTGGCTAGGACGACAAAGGATTAGTTTGCAGCGTAAGTAAACCTTTTCATTGCTGTCTAATGCCAGATGCATTCAGAGGGAATGCTGAATTGAGCAGCAAAGCTTTTCAGCATTTTCACACGGGCAGGAAAGGCGTAGTCAGACCCAGGCACTGCTGCAGAGAACAGCACGGTGCAGAACAGCATGTTTTCAGTAGCAGGGTTGTGAGGGTTTTTTTGCTGTCCATTAACTAAAAACGTGTGTGAAGCCATCACAGCCTTGGTGCAGGAACTAGCTGTAATAGAAGAGTTTGTACTCGACCGAAAATAGTTCTGTAGAAGTTGAAATCCTACAGTTTTGTATCAGTGCAGATAGTTGGGGTCTGAGTCACCGAAGAACAGGATAGCCTTTCATTCAGCAACCTGGCGTGCAGCATACCTTCCTGGGAGATGGAAACGCAGTAAGATGAGGAGAGAAATTCTGTAAAAAAGAATTGAACTTTGCAAAGACCGGTGTCTGTCACTGCGCTGCCAAACAATTTTGTTGACCCATTGCTTTTTAAACATAATGGAGACTTAACAGCTTAGGGTCCTGTGGAAAGGATTCTCAGCAGTTGGCAGTCCGCTGTGTGAAGTACCTCCCTTTTTTTGTTTTGAACTTGTTGTCCGACAGCGAACACTCATTTCCTGTCCACCTTCATAATGAGTGTGTAGCGTAACCCTCCTCTGTCATCGCTTTTCTAGTTTGACAAGTCTGCATCTGTTTAATTGTCACTCCTATAGAGACCCGTCCCTGTCCTCACTGTGTGTTTTTGTACCTTACCCAGCTCTTTTAAACCAATTTTGAAAGGGAAGCAGTGGTGTCGTGCTGCGTTCCTTGCATAACATTTGACCACCGCAGATCATTGAGATTAACTTCTATTACAAGACCAGTACCTCATTATTCTGTACTAATAATTCAGAGACCGTCGTTTTGTATATATTGTTGTGTTTTTTTTTTTCTTCCATATCCTTTTACTTTACATTTCTCTACATTGAATCTCATTTACTGGTTTATTACTCCGTTCAGCAACATTAGGTCTTTCTGCAATCTGCTGATTTTCATCTTTAGTTCTCTGAGTAATTAAATACCAAACATCTTGTTTGCTGGCTAACTACCTTCTTCTCTGGATATGTTGGATAGGTCCGGCCTTAATACAGCCCCATGTTGCATGCCACTGGTGAAATTCTTGCCTAGAAAACTGACCGTTTTCACCCTCTTCTCTTTGCCTTGTAGGTAGCCTTCGGGTGGAGGGGTTGAATGCTCCTTCCCCTCCCTCGACAGCTACCTTTCCTCTAGGAAACGCAAATACATGGTTTCCTTTAACTTATAAGTTTAAATAGTCCGTGTTAATTGGATTTCTCCTATCCACACTTTCATTTATGCCTTCCAGTACGTTTGTGACTCATAACTCTAACAAACTCCATTGACCTTTCCCCAGTATATCTTACTTATCTGTACGTCTGCTAATTTGGTTCCTTATAGTTTCTACCACTCTGGCCTGAACGTGTTTCAGACCTGCAGCTGTCGGCTTGTTTGTGTTCTGCCAAGCGTTGATGGTACCTTCTGATCTTCAGGTATAAGGTGGTTTTCGGCGAGAGGCTTTGCTTTTGGGTTAATAACGCAAAAACCGCATCCGCGGGTTCTGGAGAGCTCCTGAGTGACTGCAGACGGCCTGGCTCTGCCAACCTGCTCTGCAGCCAGCTTGCCCGTCCTTCAGCTGGAGATGGGATCTCAGTCCTTTGTTTTATTCCATAAAACAAAACCTTCTGGAAAAAAAAAAAATCTGGAATAAATACTAGGGAGTAATTTATTGCCACTTAATGGGTAGACACATTTGAGAAAAAATAAGTTGTTTTTTTTCCTCCAGCTTGCCAAAGAAGAAAACACACAGGTTTTTTGTGTTAAAAAGGCTAAAAGAGTATAACTAATTTTTCTCTCATTTTCATAACAAAATAAATGTCATGCTGAGAGAAGCAGAGTGTTCCACTTGGCCTGAGTTGAAATCTCTTTTAGGAGACTGAAGTAAAAACAGAGGAAATAAAGGACAACCTTTTCAAAATGACTTCTGTTCCCTTACCCAATAGTTTGGAGATCAGAACGGTTGTGTGTGATGTGGGACACCCGATTTACCCTATCCTTCCCTAATCTGGGGGGACTGGAATCAAGAGCATCTTAAGCAGGCCACCTAGTGTCGGTGGGAGTTTGTGATCACTCAGCCAGACTGTGTTCTCCTCTGGGGAACGAAATGCTGATGGGAGCTGGATTTATCTCATCTCCGAGGGAGTGCCCTAACCACCGTGCTTAAGAGCCTTTGCCTGTTTCTCTGATTGCGTGTTTCATATGGAAAAGAAATGGAAGGAAACGAGGGAGGCTCTGAATTACCTGCTGCCTGAGGGACCGAGTCCCCCTGTGCGGGAAGGCACAAGTTCAGGACCACGCTGATTTCTTCTGTCCTATCAAAGTTTTTATTTTGAATAAAGGTGCCAAATAGCTGTTGAACAGAGCAAGGAAGAGCCCTTCCCTAGCTTTGACAAATAAGATCCAGCGTATGGTTCAGGAAACGTGTTTATAAAAAGTGAAATAATTTCAGCAGGAGGAAGGGAGAACAAATACCTGAGCCCCCTTGGCAATAGTTTGTCCTCTTCTGCAGGGTGAAATACTTGGGTTCAAATCCATTATGGCAGAAAGGGGAGTGCTTTCATCAGGGAAGCAGTCCTCTAACTGGGGTTCATCACCTTCCTGATGTTTAGAGCCATTTAAATGGCCTTTTAATAAAAATAATAATAATACAAAGTTGGAAATATTTTGATCAGTCAGAATTTTAAAAGCAAAGCACTCTGAACCATCCCAAAATTGCTGGTCTGTAAGAAAAATAAAGCCAGTCAGAGAATTGTAAATGGATGTTTGAGGGGGAAAAAAATCCATAGTGGTATCAGCTCCTGTCAGTATTGGATCAGTGATAGCTACTGATGTGTCCTGCATATGAAGTGATGTTGAGGGCAGTGAGGATGCTCAGCCAGCAGTTATCAGGGTTTGGTTGGCTGATAAAGGCTCAGCGTTCCCTCACGGTGCGGTCTGTGCCACCGCTGGGCACAGAGATGTATGGCTGTGTGTGCACCGGGGTGAATATTCTCAAGTGCATGATGTGCTAATAGCCCTGCTGTCCTGTAACACTTGCTCTGTCAAGATCAGGTGTTTTTCTTGCTGAGGTAGAAGGGAGAAGAAAAATAAATACAAAAAAATAAATAAAATAGTGTTCTCCCCCCAGAGCAGCGGAAGGACATACCCAAGAACGTAATGCACAGCCCCAGGGGTGCTGTTCACATTTCCTCGCATGGAGTCCTGAAAGTCACGAGAACCTCACCCATGTCCATTTGTCAGTCTTGGGAAGATCTGCAACGCTTTGGGTTTTCTTCTGCTGCTCCACAAGCCTTACCTGGCGTGCTGGGAGTCAGTCAGGTCAGAGCTAGCCTGGCTTTGCAATTGGAAAGGGACGAGACTGAAAAGGTCAACACATGCTGAGGCAAGGAACGGAGCTTTTTGCTCTGTTTTGTGTTGTTTTGTTTTAGGGAACTAGGAAGAGAAGCCACTCGGGATGTTTTTGCATCCAGTCCATGTCGTGTTCACAGCTTCACATGTACCCAACGTTATCTTCACAAACCCAAGAAAGAACTGCGTGAGCGCTAGGCTGCAGCACCCCACAGGCGTTGCTGGTTTTGGTGTCTCCCAGTTACGGAGATCTTGGAAAGAGAAATTCCCAAAAGCTGTTAACTTTCAATTAGCACGAGCCAAGTGAAGATCCTGCCTGTGCGCACTCTCAGGTCTTTCCTCCAGGACACGGTGTGCCAGCTTTATCCACGTGCTCTCCTGCCTCCCGTCATCTCTCTGAGCCCTCACAGCACGCTGCTGCCAGCAGGCGTGGGGGAACTGAGCCGACCCGGTGCCTGTGCCCTAGCTTAAGGATGCCCGGTCAACTTCATCCTGTGAGTGGCTCCTTTGCTCTTCTTATGATAAAAACTCAGAAGGTGAAAGTGGATTTTGGAAGCGTGAGCAGGAGAAGGTGAAATCCCTTCCTCCCGTGTGTTTCTGAGGTCAGTGTCAGTGAAACCTGGCGAGGTTGGCCCCAGGCTCTGCTGCTTCACCCTCACCCGCAGCGAGGGATTCAAGTTACTCGGTAGTGCATGTGCTAGGTCAGTTTTATTTCCAGTTGCTTATCATGTGATGCAGTTATATGAAGAAATTATGGAGGTGTTGCCAGCATGTGCACCAGAAGCAAAGTTTAAGCAGACAACGTATTTTTTGTTGTGGTTGTGTGTGTTGTTTTTTTTTAACTCACAGATATGGATGTGTGTGGCAATTTTAGCTAGATGGTATCAGTGAGATAAAGCAAAGTTCAGAAAACAGATATTTGAGTGTAAATTATAATGGTTTCATAAGAGAGCTATAGAAACAAATATTTTCTGCTGAACACTAACAATTCATCTTGCTAAATGCAAGACTTTGTTTTAACCATTAATTACTCACTGAGTAATGTATGCTGCCTTATTTTTATTTCTGCTCAGTTCCTGGGTTTTTGTTCTATACGTAGTTCTGATTTAAAAAAAATACAGATTTTCTTTTTTAAACCAAACCTTGGTTCAATGTCAGTTTAGTAGAATTGCCTCATGTCTTGTTTTTGGTTTTTAAGTTTTATATTTAGAGTAGGATTAGATTGATTTTGTTTTTTCAAAAAATATATAAAGCACAAAAATGAAAACAATGCAATGTTCTTTAATGCTGAAGAAGAGTTAGAATCTATTTGAAAGTTCTGTTTAATGTTACAAGAATACGCTTATAGCAGCTAATCTCTGCAGTCAGAGTTGCACGATTATCAATTGAAAAGCAAGTAAAACAGGTGACACTTTACCTGCTTATCACCTAACAAAGCTGTCATCTTGCTGCTTCATCACGTCACACCTTTACTTCACAAAATTCCTCTCTTAGCTTCAGCAAATGCGAACTTTACTGCACTCCAGCTGACCCAAGCATGATTTTGAGGAGTTCACCGCTACCTTTGTAGTAGTTTTTCTTTTCATTTATGAGAAAATACTTTTGAAAATGTGTTACAGCCTGCTTTTAGATTCAGTTAACGTAATCACCTGTAAGTTTTTTGTGTCTCTGCCATACTCAGCTAGCTGAATGTCTGACCTGGGCATTTTATGCCCGTGAAGGGAATCAATACAGAAAGCTTTGCTGAACTCAGTTTTGTAAAGTGGACTTCTGGAGTTACGTGAGATGCAAAATAGTATTTCCTTTATCTTTCATTTTTTTGTAAATTTTAGAGCAGCAACTTTTCATTCTTACGTGGCTGCACAGCCTTTCCTTAAAAAAAAACCCTGAAGCTCGTTATAAGTTATAAGCTGTTCCATCACAGGTGATTTCAGTGGGCAGTCCAGACAGCCGGGAGCTGGGTGTGTCCCCTGGGTGCCTTGCATCTCCTGGGCAGTGGCCGCAGCCCCAGCGCGGTGCCAGTGCAGGCTGTGCGCGTCGCTGCGGCAGCGGGCGCGCGAAGGAAGCGCAGGAGTTGTGACACAGGAAGGGCTCGGAGCCTTGCTTCACTCGCAGAGGAAGCCGCTCGCTCCCCGGTGTTTGTGTTGCAGACCGTGCTGGGCTTCTCAAGGCAGGATCTCACCCTGCCTGGCCCTCCTCTTTTTCTTTTCCTTTTATTTTTTCTCTTTCAGCCAGGGTTCTTTTTCTTAGTGCGTTTCCCACGAGACGTTTACGCTGGATGAGGCAGCAGCAGCATTGACCTACGCTGGCTTTACTGGTTAAGCTTTGCCATTCTCCTTTTTATCCCAAACTTTGCTTTAAAGCTTGATTTCGGCTACACAGCACCAGCTGGTCTGTAAAACGCTCCAGCTACCTGTCAGTCGGGGGCAGGTCTGCTTTTCCTTAAATATGCCCATCCCCGATACAGACCCTGCCAGGATGGAGGGGGACCGCGGGTACAGCACGGCCACCTTACGTTTTGGAAACCCCTACAGCTGGCTCCTGTGAGGCACCCTGCAGGTGTACCGGTTTGGTTTGGGAGAAATGGGGAGGGGGTTCAGAGTCTGAAAGGTTTCTGCCGAGAATTTCCTTGCAAGTTTTTTTAAAATTTGATCAAGTTGAGCGGCCGCAATGCTGGGCCAACACGGCTCCTTTATGCTCAGGGGTAAAGCGTGGTCCACGTGGTGCTGGGTGTCCTGCTAGCACACCCTCAGCGACTGCACTGCGTGTGCAAATCTGCTTCAGGTCGCCTAAAGCAGGAATAATTCTGGAAGTTTTGAAACACTGCGTATTTTGGTGGTTTAAAAAATAAAGCGTGCCTATTTACAAAAACTAATCTGTGCTTTTTATTATGAGCAAAAGTATAATTTCATCATCTAGAAATAAGCATAGGAAGTGTTGCTGGGTGAACTTGTAGTAATTAATAACTTGTTTAATTTGATGACAGTTACGTTAAGTATTTAATATGGAACTGTGCCGTGGCTTAAAATACCTTTTTTCTGTTGATTTCTCTGTAAAAGGAAGATTTTATCACCTGGCTTTCCACATCCTATCATGCAGCATGGATGTAGAGATGTAGGCAGTTGCTCAGTTATTTTTTTTTAAGGTTATGTTGTAATACATCATTGCAGCAGTACTTTCTTGTAAGTATGGACCAAATCTCAGACACTGAAGCACAAACAGCTTTACATTGAATCAAAAGATACCTTGCAAATAAATCATTATTTCCTTTAATCGAGCTTCAAAATTGTTTGACTTTTGCTGTTCAAACACAGATTCCATTCATGTCTTAGGGAAACTTTTGAAGGCATGTGCAGAATTGTAATTTTCCTCATTTTTTTGGAACTTAACGCAGTTAACTTCCAGCAATGTCTGCAGCTGGCTGCCTAATAAAAATAACTTGCATTCCTAGAAACATTAGGTTGTACTGAGGGCAAAAATGACTAAACAGTTTTCAAAATGTAACCCACATTGTTACATTAAAATGTTTTGTCTTAGTATTAAGCTAAACTAACAGCTTAGCTGCAGTGGTATCTAGCAGTGCTTTAATTAATGTGGATTATCCATCTACAGAAAAGTTCTCCTGGTACTGTATCAGTTTGCATTGGTATCTTTGGATGTCCTCCATCTATTATTTTGAACCTATTGAAAGGCTTCCTGATTTCTGTTGCTTTAGTGATTTGTCTTTTCTTAATGCATGGAATACTTGTGTGTGGTTGCAAGAAATACAATAACCAATATTCTTGTGGTGCAAACAGACAGTGACGTTTTTATGCCTAAGAGTGTTACACTGTCTTTCATACCAGTTGTTATTTTAACAGGCAACCTCTGTTTTGTTTATTGCTCGCTGACTTCCTGATGTTAATGGAGTGAAACTGTTATAATGTAGGACTTTGTTTTAACATAGTGAAATTTTCTGAGCAGTGTTGAACTCAAAATATGGCTTTCAGTTAACTAGGAGATAAGATGCTGCAGCAATATATTTCTAGTTTGAAAACTTAGGGGCAGATTAAAAATGCAGAATTGTTCAAGTTCTGGTTCTGGAGAATTTTCAGCAGCAGACTTTTTTAGACTTTTTGTAATGAAATCGATGAGTCTCTCAGGCAAGGTAGTAATATTACGATAGTGTTGTGTCGCAAGTCTAGCAAGGTGCCCTGAGTGTAGAAGTGCTGTAGCAGATCCCTGTTGCATGACTTTGGCTTTTCCTAGGTACACCAGGTCGCCGATGAAGCAGGTCTGCCACGTAAAGTAAGCTCCACAGCTCTCGTTTTGGTCTCACAAGTGAAGAAGGCAGGTTCTTGGTGGTGTATATAGATAGCGAATGAAGAACTTTTCTCCTTTTGTATCCAGTTCTTTCCAGACCCGTTTGGTTTCTCAAAATATTAGTGTGAGGAGTTGCCCGTCCTTGCCGCGTGTGCCACGTCCTCCTTACCGCGGTTAGCTGCAGCCAGGAGCCATGAGGCACAACCTATGGGGTGGCCAGGGCCAGAGTGTTAGCTGTTGTTTTCCAAAAGGACATCCTTACAAACAGGGCAGTGCTCAGTGATGCTTTGCAGGAATAAACTGTTCAGCCGTGGTAACTCTTCATAGATTGGAAGAAAAAAATACTGGTTTGAGGCTCGGTTGTGAGAGGAACCTGCTTCAGCAGCAACAAAACTTGAAAACCCCGTCATCTCTCCAGGGTGCTTTTTCTGCTGGTGACATCGGTGTCCCTTTTACAGCTCCGCTGGCTGTCACTGGCCAGGTTGCTGCTTGCTGGGCACCCGATGGGGGTGTGAATTGCCCCAGTGGCACACTGCTGCTGAGGAGCCCTACCTGCTCCTCTCATCACACCCATCCTGCCCCGCTCACATCATCACCTTCCTCACCCGCTTCTGTGGCTCTTCGCACCCTTTACTGAGGCTATAAATACTACGAGAAAGCTCTGTGCTTTGATTTGGGTAGGTTTGGGCTGTTGTTTTTTTGTGGTTTCACACTTTTCCCCCCTTTGTTTTGGTAGCTTTCAGCTGGCTGAGCAAGCTAAGCTTGCACGGCGGGGCAGCAGGTGAATACCAGGGGCAGTGGAAAGAAAAAGCTGGGAGAGTACATGGTTCAGGGGGAACAGCAGCAGCAATTAATTATTAAATCGGCTCAGCCTGTCTTATCTAAACTACAATCTTAAAAGCGTATCTTTTGGAAAGGGCATCTGACCTTGAAGATGAAAGATCTGCTGTTTGAATTAACCTAAAAGTGATGTTTTCTGGGCTATACCTGTTCAGATTTGAGTGTTTTTCCTGCTAGTTGGTATCCACAGACTGATGATATATCTTAAGATTTAGTGGCAGTGTGTTATTTTTTTCCCCCAAAAAGGCATGCTCGTCTCCAACAGGAATTCAGAACCCTAAAAGGGGATGTGGTAGGGAGAAAGTTTTAATGTATGGAGTGAGCCTGCTCATATTATCAAAAAACACAGAAACTCTGTCAGGGACAACATAACTAAAATTCCATATGCAGTGTAGAAAATGAGAATTAAATGAAAACAAAAAGTGGTGGGGCCTGCTGGGCTGCGTATCCAGAACATTGGCTTCCTCAGCACAGCGTTCAGCAGGGAAGAGGCAGCAGATTGAGCACAAGTTTCTGCAAAAACTTTGTGAATTTACCTCAGAACAGCTTTTATTGTACGTTATCTGAGCACGTGTATTTAGTGAGAACGCACTGATGTTATGGTTTTCTCAGACTGGAGATCAGAACTAAAGAAGTAAGAAACTTGGTATGTTTGAAACATTTTCACTCTTTTTTTAATCTTAGAATTTGGGGGGAGGGAGAGAATCTGGAAGTCTGAGGGTGGTACATGTGGTCTCAGAACAAATAATGGAGAAAATTAATGTGTAATTAGTGAATAAGCAAATGTAGGAATAGTATCTATATTCCTCTTATGTATGCAGGTGACCTTTAAGACATATTTTCTGAGTGTACTTTTTATGTACAAAAGGTACAAGTATACGTCCGTATGTTTAGATAAATACTCTCTGGACTATTTTCCCAAAGTATATATTGAAGTTAATGTCCACAAGCAAGTAAATACTGGTTTAACAATTTCAAGCAACTTCTATGCAACTTAGAGTACGTTTTTGCAATACTGTCAAATGCATATATCCACATTACATGAAAATAATTGTGTGGATATCATTTAAATTTAAGTCACTGATTCTAATGCACTACTAGGAGACTGACTGAACCAAAACCTTTTAATTAAGTCAGTAAGAGATATCAATATTAATTGGAATTGAGGAGTCTGAAGAAATACAAGTTTGGGGCACTCGTGAAGATTTTTATAGCATTGCACAGATCAAGCAACAAATATGATCTTGTTTGCTCTAAGTAGTTAATATTGGAGACCTTTGCCATCTAACCCCTTAAGGAAGCAAGGTGCATACAAGGACTACAGCAATAAGCTTAAAACTCTACAATATACAGCAGCATTGCTGCTATTAGAAGTATAATTTTTGTGATTTTTACTTGTGCATTAAATCTTCGCATATCATTTAACATGAATCCTTTGCATCTAAATACTCTCTAAAAATACTCAGAAGCTTTTGGAGTCCTAGAGCAGTGGAAAAGGTTGCACAGGAGAAGTAATGAAGGACCTGTTGTCTTCCTGAGCTTGCTCTAAGAATTGCAGGTCTGAATATTGGAGAAGGAATGTTTATTCCTCTTAGGGTTAGTTTCATCTCTTTCCCTAGACGCATGTAAGCCCAATGCTGCACCCAGAGTGGTACTGCTGAGCTCCGTGGCACTGGGGAGGTGCCCAAGTGTTCAAATCATCTTGTATAAGTAATTGAGAACAAGGTCTGGTTTTTATATGATTGCTTACAATTAGCTGTAGCTACGTTCTGGGAAGACAGACACCTCTTGGAATTTCAGCTTGCTTAGACAATTTGGGTTAGAAGTTTTACACCAAGAAAATTGTGTTCAACTCCAAAAATAAATAGTTTAATAGTTTATTTTTATAAATAGCTTAATAGTTTAATAGTTCATTAATAGTTAATAGTTACAGTTATTAAATAGTTTAATAGTTTATTTTTGTTGTTACAATACTTTATTTTTAATGAGAGAAACTTATGTCTAAGGATCCCCTAGGGATCATGGCCAAGAAAGAGGAACCCATTGAATACGAGCTTTCTGAAAAGCTGACGTTTTTCCTAAGAAAGCAGATAGTGGGTTGTCTTTTCCTATGCTGGTAAGGTACTCAGAGCTGTTTTTAAACTGTCACTTGAATGTCTATTGACATCCAAATGGGCAACAGCTTCTTGGCCTGGATACAGATTGAAAAGGAAGAGACCTGTACTTGTCATATATCTCTCATCAGGCAGGATGGGGCAAACATCTTGCAAGGACTGACTGGAATCAAGTGAAGGGACTGAAATTACTATTCCCTGCCTGAAAAATGGACAAATTTCAGATGTGCAGACAGAAAAAAAATGGAAGTGGGTGTATCTCAGGCCTCCTAGGGTTTCCCAAAAATAATAGAATAATTTATGGGTTTTAGGAATGAACTGTTCAGGAGTAATGTATGCCTCAGTTAAAGCTGTGTTCCTCACCTTCCAGCCTTCTTGTTTCCTGGAGGTTAAACACGAAGGCAGAATGCCATGGCCTTTCTGGAGGAGCAGCTCTGAAAATTTGGGACTGCATCAGTCTGATGTGCAGGAGAACATAAGTGTAACTTGAATGTCTGTCAAGCACCACTTGTTAGTCAAGGATTTGTACTTTTCTTCCATACAATAATAGTTGTTTGATTTGTTTATGAAGATCTGTGATGCTTCAAGAGTAGCAGGAGTGTTTTATAGGCTGCAGACATAGCTTCGTAGAGTGTATTTCTGAAAATAGATCAGACACTTGATCTACTGGAGTTGTCGAGTCGGGGTACTGGGAATTCATAGAAATCTGTTTGCTGCTAAATATTGTTTAGATATGACACCTGCCAGTAATTTTTACCAGCAGTCTGCAGAAATGATCAGCTGGAGCTTGAGGGATTCTTCTGAGATGATCTCTGCAGACAAAAGCAGTAGAATTTTGGCTTTCCCAAATGTTCTGACCTGCACTGCTCTAAAAATCCTCTTCTGTCCACTGGTGCTGAGATATCCATGGCACTGAAACACTAGGAAACTGATTTGGGGCTTGGAGTGAGATTAATATACAATTACAGAAAAACCTGAAACACTTAGTGCGGCTGCTGCTCAAATATATGAGCTGGTATTTCATTTCTGTGCTGGGTTAATTTTTTTGCCTGAAGTCTGCTCTGTTGTTTTTGCCAGTGCTGAACTGCTGAAGCTGTAGCCTTGTTTCTAGGTGGGAAAAAAGCCTGCGTGTTGACCTACCTAGCACTACGAGGAAACAAAATTAATTTTGTCCCTATTTTAGGCCCACGCGGCTTTAGCAAGAAACACGTATACTCCCAACAGATTGGACTCTTGTTTCTGCATCTTAAAGTTTTAGTCACTGAACACGTTGCAGAGTCACCAGTCTCCACGTACTGGGTGCTAAGAAATGTCCCCAGGGTCAAATAGCTTAAAATGTGAAAGCTCTCCAACAGTAATGGTGTCCATCAGAAAAGCACTTCTTAGATTTGAGGCCTTCTCTTGAAAATTCCTTAGGAATATTATTTTGTTGCACAGCACCAAAGAAGTTTCTCCAAAGTGATGCTGGCATGTTGTCCTTTCTTAGCTGGGACAAGCCCAGCTCCATCTGTCCAAAGCTAGCTACAGAGGTGAGATGTTTTCTTTTCAAATTAGTCTTAAAAACACCCTGATAACATCTTCTTGCTGACATCAGGCATGTTAATGGCTGATTTTATGCACTGGCAAATAGGCAGTCTCCTTAATATTTTTATGTAGTAGTACTATTACCTGAGCCACATTTACAGACCCAAAAAAGCAGGCTACAAAGGAATCACTTTGAGCTGCTCCATATTTCTTAACCTAGTTAAAGCCTCTGCAACGAACAAACAGAGTGATCCTTTATTAAAAAATAAATAAATAAAATTATTTTCTGTATTATCCACGATGATACTGCATTTCTCACCCTTGGCTTGTTTTGTTTTCAACCTTTTTTTAAAGATTCTGGGTTGTGTAGTTAAAACTTCCATATCAGAATTGCAGAGGTAGAAAGCAATTACTTGCAATGCTTGCTGCGTATGATTGAGTGCACAACTTGTCTGTCATTAGCACGAGCTGTCTCTGTTAGTAGAGCATTTTCTAAAGCTATTTACTGGAAGTTAATCTATAAGGAAAATGTTTGCAGTCTTCATCTCTACTGAAGAAGACCTCTTAAATTTAAATAGGAGTTTTGATATTGTTGATGAATTCCCCTTTTTAGATTGAAAACGAAAGCACTGGTTATGGCTTCCTGAAACACTGGCTCAGGCAATCTATTGATGGATCACTTGAGACACCTAATATTAAGATATGGAAAATTGACAACCTCCTGGATGTACCTTAATCAAAAGCTAATATTAGCCTTGCTTTTCAAATAGTAGAATTTTATTTTTCAGAGAGTTGAAAGCATTGTTGTAAAATTATATTTGCTAGGCTGTTTGCATGGTTACTGTGCGCCCCTCCAACCCACATCCCCCCCAAAATAGTGTATTGTTTTGTTTTTACACGGAAGTTAACCCTTCCTTAACGTTACCCTCTGCTACAATTTAAATATTCAGAACCATGCTGGGACTTGCTTGCCATTCAAGGACTGGAAGGCAAACTTTGCCACACGCAGATGTGAGGCAGCAATTGCCACTCACTTGCCGTGCTGTCCTGTGGCTCCCCAGGATTACCCATTGCAGGGTGCTCTGCCAGCTGCCCTGCAAGCACCAGCCTGAGATATGCAAATGGGCATTAGCAGTGTCTGTAGCATCCTAGCCATAAGTGATGGAGTATGCGACACAATCCGAATTTCCCTTAAGCTTTTAATTTGTCAGCTTTTTATCAGCATGTCTGTAAGCATTTTTACTTAACTATTTGTTTTATTTATTTATACATCGATATTACCTACTACTTCTGTACTTATTACTTGATTACTTTCTCTTTTTTTTTTTTTTAATACTATTTTGTTTCATTATTCCTTTGCTTCTGTGATAACCTCTTCTGTGAGAAAAGTGTACCTACAGTGTTAATGTTTCCCCACTCAGAAATCCCAGAAGCATTTAGTATTGTTTTGGTTAGGTAGATTCATACCCCAAATATACAACATATTTTTTGGTTTTGGTTTTGTTTTTTGGGTTTTGTTTTGTCATTTTGTGTTTGTTTCTTTTTATTTCAAGCCCCGCATTGAAATTAAATGTAAAAAAAAAAAAGTAATTACAATAATAATAATAATTAAAAAAACAGGTTCTGTACCTTCAAAGATCTATTGGCTCCATTACTGGTCTGCCTGGGCTCCATTTCGGGTCCAGTGGGTCAGGATGTCTTGAATCCGGTTCTGTCTTCTGCCCTATGGAAACTGCTGCCAGGAGGACCCGAAGTGCCCCCTGAAGAGCTTACTTACCGTGACTAATCTCTGAGAGTGCTGCTTCTGTATTTTCACACTCCCCAACCGCTTTCTCTCTCCTTCCAGGGCCTCAGGCAGAGGATTCTGTGATTAAGAAAGAGACTCGGATAAATTGGGGCCGTTTCCTCGCCTGCCCCCTGGGATCCCCACAGAAGGCAGGGAGGGTGAGCAGCCGGGGAGCGCAGTGCCCCAGGGAACAGCTTTGAGCTTAATTTCCTGGGGACCAGGGCTCCATGCATGTGTGCAAATATATGCAAGTTAAATCCTGAGATACTTGTTAAGTGCTTCATGATGTGGGCTTGCATGTGTCAGAGTATTTTATGTTGGTCTCTGCTGTGAGAATAAATTTACATTCAACTGGGGTCCCGTGCTAGGCTGCTGCAAATATAGATGTTTTTGGCTTTCTGTACGGTCTGACAACTGCTCTGCTGCAGGTGGAGCAGCTTCTGCTGATGGGCTGTACCTGTGGGCTGTGCTCTTCCCCCTTAATGAATAAAAGGGGAGACTTACACCTGAGGAAGTATTTCCAGATAATGGGCAACCTAGGATTCCCAGCAGTGGTCAGCTGCATGTGGGCTTGCTTGAGAGGTGCTGTGGCATGTGGAGCTCTGCTGTGGCAAGTCCAGCTTGTTCACAGAGCCCTTCATTTCTGGTAGGGTTGTGCGGGGCTGGCTGATTGTGGGGACAGGAGAGGGCTTGGGGGCAATGCAGTGCCCTGCAGCAGGGCCCTCATCCCATGTCCTCTTGGATGTGACTGTGTAAAAATCAAAGATAATAAGACCTCAGAAGTGTAATCTTTTAGTATTGTAAAGAATATGCGTTAATCGTGGTAATTTCTGTGCTGTGAGGGTGACAGAGCACTGGCACAGTTTGCCCAGAGAGATGTTGGAGTCTCCTTCTGTGGAGATATTCAAACCCCGGCCACTATTATATTCGTGATTATGTATATGTGTGATTCAAATTAATTACTGTGTGTTATTCTGTGGAGTTTAGCCAGTGCTACAGCCTCAGAGAGACGAGGTGAGCGCATAACCTGGCTGGAGAGGCCAGGGGTTGTGGTAGCTGGCGGGGCGTTCCTCCGGGCTTTCCTCAACTTGAGGCAGGAATTGGACAACTGCTCAGAAGAGCTGGCGTCTCCTGGGCCGCTTGGCGAACCTGTCGCCTTTTGGCCTTTCCCTGATCAGGGCGCAGAGGTAAAATAAATAAATAAATAAATAAATAAGTTAAAAAAAAAAAAAAAACACCGAATAAAGCGGCCCCGGCAGCCCGCCCCCCGGCCCGCCAGGGGGAGCCCGCGGCCCCGCGGCGGGCAGCGCAGCGCAGGGCGGCCCCGGGGGCAGGATGGCGGCCGGGGCCCGGCGGGCTCGGCCGGAGGAAGCGCTACCGGCCGCGGCCCCGCTGCGGGGGAGCCGGGCGAGGCCTCGGGCCACAACCGGTGCTGGAGGGCTCGGGCAGGCGGCGGCGAGGCGGCGACAGGTACCGGGGGGTGCCCGGGGGGTACCGGGGGGTGCCCGGGGCTGGGGAGGGAGCACGGTGCGCGCTGGGGCCGGCGCCTCGCGCCCCTCTGAGGAGGCGCCTCAGGAGAGCGCGGGACTTTGCCCCTTCGCTTATCTGTGGTGTTTTTTTTTTTTATGTGTGATTTTTTTTTTTATTCTTTCCAGCCGTATCAGCGTGCTGTTGTGCAAGTATCGATCGTTCGCGTTGCCTGCCGTCTCGGGGACTGATGTCTCCTGCGATTTTCGTGCTTGCACAAACCCCCACGAAATGCGCCTGGGATTTTGGCTGGGGAGCAGGCGCTGGGTGCCGCTTGCAGCCGGCACCGCTGTCCCTTCAGAAGGGTTCAAAAAGCACAGAAAAGCTTCAGCTGGACCCATACATACAGAGGAGTTATCACGACTTCTCCCTTTTTCATAGTATGTATTTGTACGCCCTCTGCTTGCACCGTCACATCTATTTCACGTGCCGTGGGGTGCCAAAAAAAACAGTGCAAGCTCCATCTGACTGTATCGATACAAGGTAGTGCTTCAGAAATACATAATTCCTACCTTTTTCTCCTTACTTGATTAATAACATGACAGTGGTACTACAGCAGTTTAAACACAGTCTGCCACTATAGTGGGAAATTGCTGACTCTCGAATTAGCAGCTGTCAACTTCTTAATGGACTTCTTTATGTAAATTCCATAGAGCTTCTTAAATAAAGAACAAGGGAACTACCAAACGTTTGCTTTTGGAGGCTTCAGTATGGCTTGAATTGTGTAAATTTAAATTAAAAGAGAGTACTGTCATGATACTGAGTTATTCTCTAAATATATCTGATTTCTTCCAGTTTGGAGTTATTGGAAAGACAAGGATTGCCTGCAGGCTTTAAGGGCTGCTTACCATCAGCTGTAACATCGGCATTGCCACTTCACCTCTGCTGTGCTCTAGTATGGATTACAGCTCAGTTACTTTCTGTATGCAGCAATCACAGCTTTCCTCTATTTGTACTAAAAATTTGGGAAGAGAAAGAAGTTCTTTATCACCATTATGTTCTTATTAAACAGTTATAACTAAGTGACCCTAGAAAACTTGTATGGATTTTCCGGGGCGGAAGAAAACCTGCTTGTTTACCTGAAACCTGTGTCAGCTGATGGAGGGGTTACCTGTAAATCTGTGGAAGTTTGTGGCTGCTAAATGAGCTTTATCTGTAGAGCTAAGGATGTTCTGAGGTATCTGACCAGTACTGCTCTATGTTAATTAAAATACAAAACCGGCATAGCATAATTTGTTTACAAGTGGCCACATAAAGATTTTGACAGGTAGTTTTAAAGGGGAAAGCAGAAGTCATACAGAGGTAGTCTATTTCACCACAGTCTATTGCCCTTTACTACAAGAAGGAGTTTAAGGTGCTGGAGCATCCCCAGAGAAGGGCAACGAAGCTGGTGAGGGGTCTGGAGAACAAGTCTTTGAGGAGCATCTGAGGGAGCTGGGGTTGTTTAGCCTGGAGAAAAGGAGGCTCAGGGGAGTCCTCATCATGTACCTTGGCAGAAGCTGTAGTGAGGTGGTGATCGGGCTCTTCTCCCAAGCACCAAGTGATAAGATGAGGGGAAACGGCCTCAAGTTGCACCAGGGGAGGTTTAGGTTGGGTATTAGGGGAAATTGCTTTACTGAAAGAGTTGTGAGGCTCTTGGAACAGGCTGCCCAGGGAAGTGGTTGAGTCACCAGCACTGGAAGTCTTCAAGAAACATTTAGATGTAGAACTTAGCGTGGTTTAGTGGTGGACTTCAGTACGAGGTTGAAGGTTGGACTAGATGATCTTAGAGGTCTTTTCCAACCTGAATTGTTCTGTGATTCTGTATAATAATTTTAAAGTAACCAGGAACAGAGTTAGGAATTGCTTGCAAGATTTGTGATCGGCGAATTGGCATAAGATGATTAGGGAGAGTCCCTGGTACAGAGTGAACGTAGGCACCTTGTGAAAGTGGGTTCCCTTTGAGTGCAGCGAGTCTGCGAGCCCATGCCTCGGGACAGCCTGCCCGAGGAAGCAATTGCTAAAGGACTGGAGGTGACCTTATTATATTTTGCCCCTCTCTGATCCTTCACTGCGAGGCAGCCCTGTATTAATACAAGGTTGGAGGCAAAGGTGAACCAGGAACCTTCTGAAAGGGAGGCGGAGCAGGTACAGAAATCGCATCTCCAGTCGCGGTACGACTGTGGCAGTCACACGTGAGGCCCAGTGCTGGCCTCCACGCTTTGCCCCAGGGCCCTCAGGCCATAAAATTTCACTGCCCTTCAGTAAGTGTCACCTCTGAAGTTCTGTGAAAGCATTTCACAGCCTGTTGCTAATCGTGTTCCTGGCTAGAGCTGATATCTTGTGGCAGGGGGAGCAGTAATGGAGCAGAAAGTTTATTTAAACACAGCTCACATGTGTGTATTTGACAGATATGCGGACAGTTTACCTGGAAGCTGCAGGCTGAAATTTGCTGTGGCAGAAGCCCACGTGAAGGGGAAATACCTTGGGCGTATTTCCTTAAACCTTACAACAGTTGAGGCTCAGCGCAGTGCTTTCAGGTCGTGTGTTTTGCATTTCTGGTCTTTCCTAGTTCAGTGGCATTTGGCGGGGGGGAGGAGGGGAGCGTTGGCCTGTACCTTGTTACAGTAAATAAGAGGCGAAAACTTGTAAACCTTCTGCTGATATGAGTCGTCAAACATTTGGCAAAGTCTTTTGCCTCCCAGTTGTTTATCAGTAATCGAGTCTGCTCCCTTCTAGTGCTTGTGATGCTCCAGCATTAGTAAGTACTCAAAAAAAAAAAAAAAAAAAACATACACAAGATGTGCAGATAATGTACAGCAGTAGATTTCTCTTCCATTTTTGTTGGCTGTGTTATACCACCCAAAATGTATTAATTCCTAATAATGAGAATAAATTTAATGTCTTAAGATAAAATAGCGAAGACAATAAATCCTCTGTAACTTCTAGTGCTATCAGCTTTTAGGTGTTAGGCACTTGTAATCTAAGCAGATAAAACAACTGGAACTGCCAGAAGTCTCTGATAAGCAGTATTGGGGTGAACTTTGGTTTTGAACTTTTTTTTTCCTTGAATTATTTCTTTTTCAGACTTTAAGAAGCCTAGAATTCAAGGCATTTAGGACTAGGGAGAAGGAAAGGAGGGGTTTAAAGGTGGTCGATTTAGCACCTGCAGATTTCCTGCAAGTGTTACAGTGATGTTCTTCTGGGATAGATTGCTGCTTTCTCTACCTTGTGTTCTCTACCATGACACTTTGGTTTTTGCTAGCCTTTGAAACTACTTTAAGTAGTTCCATGCTATAAGTTGCTGTCTTCGGTGTAAATAGGTATTTTCCTTTCAGTATTTAGAAACAAGGTCAGTTGCTCAGGCATGGTTCATTTTGGTTCTCTTGTTAGCCATTGCTGGTTAAACCTACTGCTGTGTCTAGCTACCAATTTGCAGACTCAGCAATAAGCTTTAGAAAAGCCTTGCTCTGTGATCAATTTGCCAAAAACAGAGTGTAGTTCCTCCTCTGTAATCAAGCTGGAGTCAGCTGATTATAGCTGAGATTTTTCATGGCAGCATCCTGCATGTTGTCCTCCGTCTGCCTCTTCGGCCAAGTTACTCCCAGAGCTGAAAAAGAAAAGAATTCCAAACTCCTCCAATTTGGAAATATCTTGTATTATCTCTAAATAGTAGGATTTCTTTCAGCTATAGCAGCATCGATTTGATGAGGAGAGACAACTTCCAGAAGGGTCTAAAGAGCGTAAAGTCTCTTCTGGAGTCTGCTGTCTCCTGGTAGATGGGAGAAAGGATTCAGCCCTGCAGCATGAGCACAGATAGCTTGATTCAGAGGAAGCAATTGGCAGGTAGGAAGCAATGTTGCTCTTTTTCCATTTCCTTCCCTGTGTACCTTTTTATTTCACTGCTAATTACAGGGAAATTTTGGCTTTGTGGCCAGGAAAACCGCTTCAGCCTGGACTGGTACCGTCTGTTGCTTTGTTTTCCTTTCAGTTAGGAAAACGCTTACATTTGAAGTTTCCCCTTACTTTAAGTATCTGGCTTGAGTGACCTGGCTGTAAATCATAACCTCAAGTGATCTTGCAGCTCAGCCCCTCAGCACGGAGGCCATCCCAGCTGTATTTGGGTTTTTATTAGCGTTTGCCATGCTGGCTGGTGCTGGCTGCTGCGCTGTCACAAGTATCCCGCTCTGGTCGGCAGCGAGCTCCCCGGAGTCCAGGCGGAGGACAGCCCTGACGCAGCAGGGCAGGAATGCACGCAGCCAGCTCTGCCTTGACGCGGGGCCTGAGTTAACACAGCTCGGGACCTGGGGCACGGGGCTAATGCTGCAAGGCAGTGCCTTCAGCTGGACTCCGGGCCCTTTTCCCCGGTGTTCTTGTCTTTGGAAATGTCATACGGAGACAACCAAAGTGCCTCAGTTTAGATCAAAAAGGACTTCGGCCTTATGCTGGAAAGAAGTTGTTGCATTATTTCCAGACCCACGCCAGCCCTAGAAGTATAGGAACATTTGCACTGAGCTGCATGTAGGCTAATGAGCCCAGCTGGAGCTCATTTGTTTCTGCATCTCTGGTACAGATAATCTGACCATGGATAATTGAGTGTTGACTCTATAAATAACCGTCTGTACACTTTGCAATCCTACCCTTAAAACTGTTTTCTCCTTCCTGTTAGCTCCCAAGCTTACTCCCCTTGTAATGATTTCTTGACTGCCAGAGGTTGCTCTGTCCCCTGACAAAAGGCTGTGCTGTGCTGTTCATTCTTCCCACCTGAAGTGACGTGACACCAGCTCAGCCCTGATGGGAAATAATCAGCCTAAAATGCTTTACCTGTGCTCTGAGTGACTCAGGTGGTTTAAATCAAAACCAACTGATACATGTCAAACATGATACCTTGGGAAGATGTTTAGTGCATGCTTGTTCTCATATTTAAATATCTTCAGGCAAAACTGATTCCGTATGTGGACTCGCTTACAAGTTGGACTTGCAATGATCTTGGTTTGTTTGTTTACAAATCAAGCTCATCGGTGCTGAAACTTGCAGGAATTACTTTGAGTTGAGTTATGCCTGAGAAGTGATTTTTTTTTTTTCCCACTGAACTTGTGCAATTAATTACAGTAAAGTAATTAGGGTGCCTCATAGGAAAAATAACCCCTGTCGTCAGCTGGTGAGTTTCTACATACTCATTTTGTCCTAAAAGTTTGTATAAAATAAACCATGTGTGTGCTTCTGAGAAGATGCACAGAAAGTTGAAACCACCTGAACTGGATGGCACTGGAAGTGGCAGGAGGGAAAGCTGCCTTGCACGGCCGTGCTGCCACAGCCTTGCCATGGTGTAGAGATCACACATGCACCTCGGTGTGTAGCTGTAATGGGAATCACCTGCCTCTTTCCCCTGTGCCACTCCTGCCACGCTAATATGTGGCAGAGGCAATACAACATCTTTGACATGTATCAGTCTCTCTCATTCAGGGCAGTGATGGAAAAACTGTTGGTGTTATGACCGGGTACAGCTTTATGCCCAGCAAGGCTTCTGTAATGCACGGAGTTACTTGCAGTGACAAATGGGTAAGACACGTTCAGAGGTAGAATACCAGGTGCATTTCACATGGATTCTCTTAAGCTGATTTACATCTACGTCGTTTATGTGCAGTTAGGGCTGAGTTTCTTATTTTGCACTGTTAGATGTCAGAAATGATGCAAGTTAAATTAGAAACCATCTTTTCGGATCTGAAATTGTAAATAAATGGGAAACTAAAGGAACTCTGAAGGAAAAGAAGCAGCTAACAAAATGCCTTTACAGGTAGGCCTTTCAGCATGGTTTGCTCACAGTTTTCTTCTGTAGCAGGGTGAGGGTTTGGGGTTTTTCTGTGTGGATTGTATTAGTGAGAGAAACAGGAATAAATGACCTCTTCAGGAATTATTTTGGACATTCACTTTGGAGGCTGTGATTTAGGGGGTTATAACCTGTGGGTATTCCCGCAGTGTTCTAAATAATAGGGTTTATTACTTGTGGCAAATGAGGTGCCTGAAAAAAACGCATGAGCTGATTTATCTAAAACACTGGGAATGAAAAAATACTGTAAAAGTAAAAAAATACTCTAAAAAGCTCTTATGCTGCTTTTATTGCAGGTTTGATAATACGGATTGGAACTTAAATACAAGCTCATTCAGTTTTCCGAACAAAACAGCAGTCCTCTCTTGGGCAGGTGTGTTTGGTTAACTTGATTTTTAAAAGATGTCAGAATATTCCAAAGGGATTAATTTGAGGCCAGGGAATATCCATGAGGAGTAACGAATACACAAAAGCAGGTAAAAAATACCATATACATTTTTCAAATTGAGTTTTCCAGAAAATAATACTAGTAAGGCTCATGTGATTACAGTGATTCTGGCTGAAGAATTTTTAACTCCATGCCAATTTGTCTTCAAAGAGGCCAAGTTTCAGCGATTTTGTGAAAATCAGCAACTGTGAGGAGACACCTTACTGTGCCCCCAGGGAACAGCTTTCCTTGTGGCAGCAGCACACTTGTGCTGGTAGTTGTCATGTGTGTACCTCTAGACCTTGCTGGGGGAAGTTGGTGGGACAGGGACCACAAAAGACTCTGGATATGGGATGAAATGTAAGGGTGCTGTGGGGTGGAGAAGTTCAGGGTAACTGAGGTGGAGAAAATCTAGGGATCAAACCCATGGACTTTGAGAAAAACATTTTTCATCATTTTTCTGTTTATGGCACATCTGGTTGTTAATATAGAAAAAAAAAAAAAAAGAAATATGTTGTTTCACCAGATGCTGGGTTTGGATCCCAAATAACAGAGCTGAAAAAGCCAGAGGCTTTAAATAGTAGGTTACATGCAAGTGCTACAGAACTATTATTCTGGGCCAATTTCAGTAAGTTACAGCATTGTTTTGGTGGAGTCATGAAATCTGGGTATTTTGCTTAAACAAGGCTCATCTTGCTGTTAAATTTGTTTTATTCTTTCGCCTATAGAGGCGTTTTTAACTTGTGGAAGTTATGATGGCCTTCTGCTGGTCTGTGTGATATGGTTCACACCATTAGCTCAGTTACCTGCAAAACCGTAGTGATTGCGTTCAGCTTTGTAGGAGCTGAGCACCGCTCGTCTGATCAGTTTGGGTCTGAGTGTGGAGAAAATACGTGACACCTAACCCTGAGCTCCTTGTGGAGACTTGCCAGGCCACCTCAGCTGTCCCTCCATACTCGTCTGTGGCTATCTTATCTTCCAAAAGAAGTGTTGTTTTCTCTCTGCTTAGATTAAGCAAAACATTGAAGAGGTAGAAGTACAAATTTTCTGTAATAGTCTTATTACAGGGGCAACATCTGATGAGTTCCTGAAACATTAATGTATATAAATTATTTTGTAAATATCATTGAAGATGGAGGTAGGTAAAATATTCTGGGGTGTCTCTGAAAAATACAAGTAAATGAATAAAAACGGGTATCAGCAGATGACCTTGAGTGTAAAAGATCTGCCCTAGGCCCAGTAAAGGGCTCTGCTACATGGTATGAAGCGTGAGGGAGCAGCGATACCAAATTTTCCTCTTTTTGCAACAGTCTGGAGTAAAATTATTCCCCAGATTCTTTGGGGAGTGAATAAATGAGTTGCTTTTAAATTTATATTTCTAGTAAACTAGTGTGCCGTTCCTAACGTTATGTTTAATATTGGAATACAACGTTTAGTTACATCCAATAAATAGCCCAACTAAAGATTTCTCTTCACGTACACAGATCACCCACAAAATTCTTATTTGTCTGTGGTGCTGCCTTTGCCTGAAAGGGAAGTACTATTGCTTGACAACTTCGTAGGTTAGGGCTGGTAGTATATTTCCCTGATCTGAGAGCAAAAGTATTACCACCAGTGGAAATATTATCACCATTGGTCAGCAGGTAATAAAATAGCGCAAGAGGATGGTGAGGGCTGTCCTTATGGCATAAGCGCAGGGCACGAGGTGTAAGATGCACTCACCCCACACCCTCCCAGGGAATTCGGGATGTCTCACAGATTTCGTGTTGGGCTACCAGGGCATCTCTTCCAGCAGAACTGGAAATTTCCATGCCTAAGCTCTCCTTGCTTTTCTGTAGTAGAATGTCACGCAAAAAAACAGTGTGTGCCCGTGATTCACTTGCTCTGTTAGCTCTTTTTTTTGCCCAGGGATTTTTGGTCTTTCTGAGCTGAGGAGAGCGTGTAAATTGTGATAGAAAAACAGGTGGCTTTCCTGCAGTGTCAGGTGGCAAATAGTGATTGCACGTAGAGAATTGTGCCTCCAAAATCTCCAACTTCTTTTTTTTTTTTTTTTAAGCAAGTTAATATCCTAAATCATTAGTATCCGCTTTTAGAGCCGAAGAAATAGGCCTTGGCACCAGCATTAAATCTAGGTCTCCTAACGGCGTGACGTGAGGAGTGACATTGTCACCAGGACGAGGTATTCACTCTTCCATCCTTTTCCTGGCTCTCTCATACACCAGCAGGGCCTTGGAGCTTCAGCTTTAGATCTCAAAATACTCGCAAAGAAGCAAGCAAGTAGCCAGCAGCTTCGTTTCACATTCAGCATAATTAATCCCGCCATCTGAAGCTTTTGTGTGCCGTGATGGAGGTCTGTTCGACCCTTCCTCTTTTGTTTTTTTAATGCTTTATACCAAAAAGAAATAAGTGTTCTGGGAAATGCTGAGTGTTTTTTATGGAATTTGGCCATTTTTAAGAAATTTAGCCACTTTGGAGTAATTTAGTGTTATTCTAGAGATTAATCCTGCTGTCTCATCTGTAACTACCCTTGGAAAAGCTCAAGGCATTCTTCCCTAAATAAAAGATGTTTCAGCAAAACAGCAGGTTTGCCCTGCTCCCTTAGACGTAAACACCCTAGAAAAAGAAAGAAAAAAAGAAAAGAGTGTCTTCTGATAAAAGGCTGTGCTTCTTGTCGCTTTTAATGTTGCACTTTGGTTCACTTCTGCAGTTCCTTGGGCTGGATCAACAATTCGGGAGAAAAAAAAAAAAAAAAGAAAAAGGAAAAGGCACGCAGCCGCTTTCAGGGCTTGTTGTCCTTGGCACGGGCTCAGCTCTGGTGTCCAACTGGTAGGACCTGAAACTTGGTGCTTAACAAGTGCCGGGAGTCAAAACAGGCGGTGTGCGCGCGAGCGCCCGTGGGGTGTTCGCTGCGGCAGGTCGCCCGCCCGCTTCTTGCCGTGCGCAGAATGCCTGCTCGCGCCGCTGCCTTCCTCTGACGGCATCTGTGGCAATGGGAATCGCTTCACGTTCCAAAAGTACATGTTTACAGTCGTCGTAGAATCAGATTAAGTTGGCAGCCTGCTCCTCGCTGTAAGTGGCTCGGTTTACATTTCTTCTCCTCGCAGGATGTTTTGCATAATTTTGCTGATCCTACTCCGTCGGAGGCTTTTGGGAAATGGAGAACCGTTTTCGTGGGTTTATGTCAGAAAGCGAGGCTTGTGTTTATTGTAAATAAACACGAGCGGAACGGCGGTTATTTTAGCACTTGATAATTCCCCAATTATGTCATTTGACCTGGAATGAAGCTCGCAATTGTCGAGCTGCGTTTTGTGCAGCGGATCGGTGCTGGGGTTTGAGTTGGCAGTTTATTTCCTTTGTCAGTTTACAAGAAGTATCAAAATGAAACTGACTGTGCCGTTTCCTTTACAGTGCACGGTGCAAGGAGGGAGGAACGGTTTGCGGATATAATTTCCAAACTTTTTCAGCTGGACTCGGAGTAGTATTTTGTCCAAAAAGCTGGTAAAGTCGTCCTTCGGTCTTGCAACGTTCTGCTGTAGTTTGTTAGCTTCAGATCGGAGTTTATTTTTAGTTAGCCTCACGTACTGGCTTTTGTTAGGTTGTTGTTTTTTTTTTTTTTAGACTGTGGCTGCAAAATGAAAGTGCTTACAAGGTGTTTATGAACTCTTGTTATGAACCAGCTGCCAGTTACTGCAGGATGACACATTTCTGCAAGTAGTCTACTTGTTCAATTTTCTGGTGGCTGATCGTAGCTTTTCGGGCATGTGTGGTTGTTGTTTTTTTTTCTGTTTGGGTTTTATTAGAATTAATGCCAAGTGCATTTTTAAACTTTGAACTGGGATCAGTACAAGGTGGAAGGTTTCACTTTACTGTTTGCTGAAATTGTAAGTATACATTGCTCAACTGAGCACGGCGAAGGGCTGTGTAACAAAGCACCTCAGGATATACTGTAAATAGCAAAACTGCAACTCGTGCATAGGTGGTGTCTGCTGTTACCATAAGTAACACGGTCATCAACAAGGCGGGTGTACTGCTGGGACACAATCACGCTGTGGAGTAGATACTAAATTTCATTAACATCTGCTTATTGTAAATAGGGAACAATAAATGGTATTCGTGGTGGGTAAAGGGCACTCAGATTTGAAGGTTTATGCTGTTTTAAATACTACAAGCTTGAGCGTTGTGATGAACGTAAGCTTTTAAGGAGTTTTATTTCAACTAAATCTGTTTATTAACAGCAAATAACTTACATTTCTGGGTGTTAGCAATTATGTTTTGCTTGTTTTTTCCAAATGTAGTACCAAGCTGTAATCCCTCACGCCGGGTCACTGAGTTACTCATGGGTCAACTTAAAACTGATTTTGCTGTAGGCCTCTTGTATGCAGGAAGTAGGATCGTGCTGAGCGAGAATTATGTTTCGAAATGACTGTTGCTGACAAAGTTCTAGTGTGCTCTTCTGTCAACGACAGAGGGATTTTTTTTGAAGTACCTGCAAAAAATACTGAAAGACCAAAGGCGTATCTGTCTCTGCGCTCAAGCTGTCTCATGACTTCTTTCCTTTGCAGTCTTCTAAGTCTCGCCAGCGGATGAGACGCTTACTGTGGGCAAAAGCTGTTCACTTGATTTGATGAATGTTGAGTAGAGCATGTTGGGTAAGAATGGATTTAGGTGGAATATACTGTGCATGGTATTTGTTGGTAGTCCAAATTGGAGAAATCTGTGGTTTCGGTATCATATAAAGGTCTTCTCTGGGTGCACTACTGCTGCAGTGCACCTAGAAATATGTGGTTGGCTTAATTTACCAGCGATGTATTTAATGTTGTGTTGTTGTATTTAAGGTTTGCTGAGAGCTAAGGGGGTGTTGCATCTTTCATAAGGGATAGTCGAGGCAAAAATTAAAGAGAATGCATTCTACTTCAAAACGTGTTTTGCCTCTTTTCCCACACACTATTTGTAGATCTGGAGATCATGTTGCCTTCCTATTGCTTTGCTTTTTTGCTTATGATTAGAAGGAGATGTGGCGTTTCCTGCAAAACAGCTGCTAGTATTCCCCGGTGGCCAGTCAAAGAGGATCCAGTGGAATTACAGATTCAAAGACAGACCTAGAGGACTTTGGCAGCTGCAGCAAAGGTTTTGGGGAAAGGTAGGGGACTGCGTTCTGTAGGATGCAGGAAGGAGGAGTTGAAACTGAGTGCAAGGGCAGGGGAGAGAAGCTCTGGAGATTCAGGGACTGTTAAGTCTCCAACAACATAAGGACTTCACATCTAGCAAACAATTCAGATTTGGCTGAGAAAGTTGGACTGCGTCCATGTTTCCATAGGACATGGAGAATCTCCTGGAAAAGTTTAAGATCGTTCGCAATGCTACTGATGCAGAGTTGGCGAGGCGCGGTAGGACGGTCTGTAGCGTTGAGCTTTTGGGCACTAACCAGAAAAAACGACCGGTATCGATCTGCGATCGATTCTTCAGAAAGCGCCGTGAATTCAGGGCGAGCGTGTTAAACTTCTGCGATTCCTGTCGTTAATACATTAACTGTTTGACAGCACGAGTCACATGTTGCTTGTCAGTTGCTGCAGTGGCTGCTCTGAGACAGCTGAGAGGTTGCAGAAGGATTAATGCGGTAAAGAGGATTGCAACTTTGATTGTGCTCTCTCTGTTCTTTGGATTTGACAGCAACTGCTATTTGGGAAGAAAACAGAATGTGTGTTGTTATTTTTGAGGAGCACAAGCGTAGTTGGAAGTATTCAGATTAACTGGAAGAGTTGGGGGCATTTTTCATATTTTAAACTTGAACACATTCACATCACTGTAAGCTTCTGCAGAAACTGAAATGGGTGTAAAACTTGGGTCAGTGTTCTAGGAGCGGTGACTGGATTTCTAGTTGTCTTGCAGGACTTTTTTATTATTTTTAGGGGCAAAAACTTTCATCCTACTTTCTGTTCGTGTATAACCAGTGACTCTGCCATTTGTTCAAGTAAACAGGGACAGATACGTCCACAGCTGTGTGTGTGTGAGTTCATCTGCCCTGCTAGATCTAATTCATCTATGTAGAAACTGCAGATGAGTGTAGAAGCTTCTACATGGATGGCTAGTTATGTTCTGGATGTGCTAGCACGTGAATATTTGACTTGATAATATCTATCTGATGTGCAAATGTCTTTTATTCACCTATTAATTTACTAATTAGGCCGAGTAACAGCAGATTAATAATGTAATAAGTAAAATATTAATAGACAAATTAGTAGAAATTTTTAAAGAACAGATGTGACTGGGAAATTTAGTTTGATAAAGAAGCACCGCACAGAAACAGGAGCTCGTACAATAATAGCCCTTATCCTAACAGCTCTTGCGAAGAAATCTATCAATATTTAGCTATGATTTATGCCCCCACCATCAGGATTTTCTATGAGGTTTCACACCTTTGGCAAGCCCAGCCTCCTGCCGCAGTGTCTGCCCAGCTTAAAGAATTGCTTTCTGCTGCCTTTCGAGGAGTTTCTCCTCCAGCACTCCTCTGCAGCCCTCCTGGTAAGGTGCTGCTGCCCACACTAAGGCGATGTTACCTTGCATGAGTAACCTTGTCGATTTTTCCCTGTCGTAGTGGTGTCCGACACTATCAACAGTTGTGCGGCCCCGGCTATTTATGTTCTTCCTGCTGTGTGACTTTAGAGGGGTCACAATTTCCATTTTGCATATAGGAAATTTCAAGAGAAGCTGAGTAACACTGCTAATTCGCAAAGTATCAGAGGCTCTCTGAAGCGCAGAGGGCTTTCTGTAGTTGTGCTTTGGGGGAAGAATGGAGCTGGAGGAGATGAGAGGAAACACCACATTTAGCAGTCAGTTCTGATCGCAACACTCACCACCAATCTGGCACACTGAGATAAAATATAGAATCTTCTGAGCTTTTCCTTCCCTATCTTACAGGTAAACGTTTATTTAAAATAGTGGGATGCACTTACTGTATTTTCTTATTACTGCTATGCCTCTTCTACTATTTTATGTTACATTGTTTAAAAAAATGTTAATGTAGTGTTTGGCTCTGGGGAATTAATGAACTGAAAAACTCGTCTTGGAAAGAACACCAAATGTTCAGCTTTGGTGTTTTTTTTAAAAATGCAGTGTAAGGTGACTCTTAAAAAAAATAACCTGCTGTGGCATGTGATACTTAGATGACTTTTAAATATAATTTTAGATGGTCAGTATCTTGAATGTCTGTCTTTCCGGAAGATTAATTTTAATATCAGAGTAGTGTATTTCACTTCCAAATATATCCTTAGGGATGATATCAAAGATATGGTTTACTCGAGGGCAGTCAGTCTGGAGAAAAGCAGAAGCTATGGTGAAGATTTGGGTAGTGATTGATCCAGAATTTATAGAATCTGTATCTGAGGAGTGTGTTGTTGTTTTTTTTTCCAAAGTTTCACCAATGTCACTTGGTTTTCTTGGTTACACAGCAGTTCCTTTTCATTAGCCCTCAAGTAATTAACAGTAAAAGTGCAGATTTTTATTAATCTAATTTAAACTGATTAAATAGTTGCCGAGAAGGCTGGTAAACCTGAACACAGCAGCGATTATTTAACTAAATGAATAATCTGTGAATAGAACTGCACTTCAGAGACAGACGCGTAGCTCACATGGCTGTTCACACAAACGTGGAGTGAAATGAATGTAAATTAATTACATCCTGCTGAGGACTTCTGGAGGCAGGGACTGTACACGGAGCTGTGTGGCCGGGTGAAAACCAGCAAACGATGGTTGCCATTCGGGGTTGAGGAGAGCTTCTTGCACTGAAAATAATTATGGAAGTTTTGTTCTTCGGTTACAGGAGAATCGTGAGGGAATTTCAGCATTTGTAGTTAAAGTTGTGAATGTATGGAGATCTGGAAGTGCTGGGCTTTGATGGAAAATCCTTTGTTTAGCCACTGGAGATGTAGTAAAACAGTTTGAAATACTCCTCGTAGATTTTTTTAAGCGTTTCTCTTTGTTCTTGAGGTATTCGCCTATTGCAAATTAATCATGGATGAATCCCTCTGCTGCTGGCAAGTTTTTACTTGCGGACATGCCTGACAAATTGTCGTGTTTTGATTCTCTGTGGGAAAATTTTTCTTCGTTATCCTTGAACTACCAAAGCAGCGAGCGCCAGGTTTGGGATGTGACCGCCAACCCGTGGAGCAGCAGGTTGCTGATGCTTCCCCAGCCCTCTCGGAGAGCAGCACCCAGCACTCTTCAGCTTCAGTGCTGAAGGCTTTGGACTAGGAAAAATGATGTGTATAAAAGGGGAGAGTCGCCTTGGGGACGCTCTGGGTCAGTTTTTAGGCCGTATTGCTGTGCCCGGTGGCTGTGCCCGTGGCCTAGCGCTGTGTGGGCCTGGTCGGCCGCTGACTGGAAACCACTTCTCCCCAGGAAACATCTTTATTCCGAAGCAAATGGCTGTAGTATCAGGAGTAAAACATGTAGATTGGAATATTAGTAATATTAGTGACTAAACACAAACAATTTCTCTGACGGCTGCCTGTCCTGAAGCCTGTTGCCCTGCTGCGGGGCCAGCACGGCCAGGAGGCCCCTCAGTTTCAGCTACTGCTCAGTCTTCCTCATGTTGTCCTTACAGCTTCCCATTAAACTGGAGCAAGGCAGTCCTGAGGTAAACTGCCCAGTAACCGGGTCACATGGATCTGCCATGAGCCCGGATAGAAGCAGTCTCCTGTCTATCAGGGTGTATTTCACTGAGTCATCTGGGCTGGTGCTGCATATCTGAAGGAGCTGGGACACCCAGGGTAGCTCACACAGGTGCTGGTGGGTACCTGGTGCTTGAGCAACAGTTTGAGATTTCGTAGTGAAATTTTCTGGGAGATATGTGTTGCTAGTTAGCATTTGTTGTGCTCTGTTTACATTGTTCAGGGCACTTTACAGAGTTGATTTTGTTTAATTATCTTTTGGCATGATTACATTCGCTACAGTAATGAACTGGTAATCATTCTTTGGATTGATTAAATCATTGTAACGAGAATAGAGAGGAACAATTTCCTCTTTTTTTTTTTTTTTTTTTTAATGTTAGGCTATGAAATGTTGTTAAGTATATTATTTTTCCATTACAGAACGAAGACACGGTTCAATGTGTAAACCTTCCCCTTCTCCAGCTTCTCCAGCCTGTAATTCCAGGACATCCCTAGTACAGATGAAACCGAAATCCTGTATCAGCGGCCATAACCCTGTCAGCAGCAACTCAAAGCCATTCAAAACGCCCAAAGACAATCTACTTACCTCCAGTAGCAAACAGCACACAGTCTTTCCTTCAAAAGTATCAAGGGATAAACCATGGTAAGTGCCAAAAGAACAGTTAGTTGAGCTGTTGGTGTTCAAAAAATCAGTATCTATATATACATTTCACAATTGCCAAAAAAAAAAAAAAGTCTATTTTTATCTTTTCTAAGTTTGCCTTTTAAGCCTCTACATTTCTTAAGGGAAGAAATTGGGATGTCTTTTAAATATACATATATATATATATATATATATGTGAACAGGAAAAAGGACTGATTTACTCTTGCGATGTTCCATCAAATGTCTGCCTTTCTGAGATGCATACAGTAAGTGAGATATTGAGTCAGTTTGCTATCTTCAAGGTCCATCTGCCTTTACAGTATCAGCCCTTAAAACCGATGCTTTTAAATAGATAATTTTTGTAAAGTTCTTAACATTGTTTTAGTTCATGTTCATGAAAACTTACTGGTTATAGTCATTTATCTTCAGTGGCAGCTGCCATTGGAGCTCATTCTGCTTTTTGATAATGTGTGCTGCTTTATAAGAAGACAGAAGAATATTCCAGCTGCAAAAATCACTTTTTTTTTTTTTTTTTTGGAGTCTTGCATCACGTACTGTGATAGATAAACACATCTAGGCTTGAGACTGACAGGTTCATCCTCCCATGACTGTGATGATAGCAGCAGAGTTGCAAAGACGTAAAAGAGAGCAGAACTGGGTCACTGTTTTATCCCTTAAGAAACTGTTATTTAGTTATCTACAGAAAAGATGCTTAGTGATTAGGTCACTAGGTTGGTGACTCAGGAGATTTGGGTTCAGTTCCTGCTTCTACACAGGCTACTGTTACAATTCAGTTTCCTCAGCTTCAGTTCCGTTTCTGTGAATGTGAGATAAAAGGACTTCCTTTTTCTTTTCCTCAAGCTTTATCTACTTATTATATAAGTATCCTTCCCATTTATATGCAGTATCTAGCATAAGAGGGTCATGATTTTAGGTAGCATTTCTGGACACAACTGCCTTAAAGCAGTAAATAAGCCATTCACCAGTGAGACAAAACATAAACTCCTAGTATGTTAAAATAGTAGCTCATGTTCTCTGCCTGAAACATACACTCCTTGGCATGAGTTCGAAGACAGCAGCATCTGCCTAGCCATAGAATTTACCTTGCACTGGAATAAACCTAGTCAATATCTAATCTTCCTGTAAGTCAGAACCCACCATTTCTATAAATGTGATGAATGTTGTGGACAATTACGGTATATAATTCTGAAAACACAAATTTTGGATGTTTAGACTACACACACACACACGAGATACGGGCTATTTTAGTTAACATCTAAGTGCCTCCTTTACTATTAAAAAGAAAAACAAAAAAAAAACACTCTTGCTTGAATAGTGGCCTTTTATTGTGAATGTTAAAAAGAGGAATGAACTTTTTATTTTAAATCTAATTAAAAGAAATTCAGAAAGGTCTTCAGAGTATTAATCCTACAAACCTGTTACCCGTTTTTAAAGACAGCAATTTCCGTATCTATGTTTCAGCCTGCTAACTGAATCTAAACAGTATCCTCCGTTTTGGCAACAGATGGCTTTCTGTCAGTCAGTAAAAGCTGAAAGGGAACAAAATATCCATTTTCACCAACCCTTTTTGCCATTATTGGGAACATCCCAAACATCTACTGATGATTAAGAAGTTAGATTTAGTTGTTTAAAACTGTTGTACTGACTTGTTAATTATTTGGCAATTAATATGTCAGTAGTTCTACTTTGTGAATTACCAAATTCTTGCAGCTCTGCAAGGAGATAACACTGTGGTTCTGTTTACCAGGGGAAAATGAGGCATCTACTGGTTAAAGATACTGTAATCATCACACAACAGATCACTGACAGTCCGAATTGGGCATTGGTAAACTTGTCTTTCAGAGTTTAGTGTCAAGTGCCGTAGATTACATGATTTCTTAGAGAATAAAATCAGTCTGATAATCATCACAGTTTATAGTGAGATGTTAACAAACAGTTTGTTCCTGTTCCATTAGTGGATTGTCATTTTTATTTAGAATTCTAGGAATTATTCAGCAGATCTGTTTTTTTTTTAAAGGAGAAATTACTTGTAAATGTAATTCTTTTTTAAGATAAGATTTATATTTTCCATTCACCATTCTGTACAAGGCATAGAACTTCACCCACTTATCTTTTAGAAAGACATACTGAATTGACACAAATTTGTCTCAAAAAATACGCACAGAATTCATCATGTATCCATGCGTTACAGCTTATCGTCATCTGAAGCTTCCAGTTATTCAGTGCTTTTGTCCGTTACATTGCAGTAATTATGAGACACCACAAATACATAGGTTAGCTTCATTCAGGAGCCGTATCACTTGTAATGAGTGCTTTCCAGACCTGGAATAACCTTTATTGCACTTAGCTGATTCCTTCACATTTTTTTCAGTCTCTCTTTTAATTTTTAGATGCTATATTTATAGCAGTGTTTCAGAAATGGCCTCTGCGACAGCATGGCCCAGTAGATCTCTGTTGGCATGCCTGCCTGCATGTAGACCCAGCTCTTCTGTTAATTCACTATTGATTTGCTTGAGTCATCATCTTAAGCATTGACCCAGCAGCTCGTTTTCTTCACATCCATGTCCTGAGACGTGCTGCAGCGGTTCAGAGGACTCCTCAGCTAATGCTTTAGAAGGCGTGATCAGAATGCTCAGGTGAAAGAGAGCTGCGATTGTTGCATTTTTGTCTCTGCTGTTTTAATCCTTGCCTTCTTGTAGCTGGAATGTGAGAGATTACTGTGAATACATCATCCAGAAATACCACTCGGCTCTGATTTTTTTCCTGTCTCTCTCTAGCATCGTTGCTATTAATACAGCAGTGCGCAGAGACCGGAGCGGTTGCTGGAGCACGACTGCACTGTGCGCAAGATAAACGTGAACCAGGGTTTTCTGGAGCTTGCAGTTGAGGTTGTAGGAGACACAGCAAACAGGTAGAAAATAGAAAAAGGCAACAAATAAGTTAATTGTTAGTGATAATAATAATAATGAACATGAGATGGTGATCCATAAAAACAGCCCAGATACCATTTGTAAAAAGTGTTCTGGTGCCAAGGAGGTGACAGTTGACTCATCTCTCCACTTGAGCTGATCCTGTCTCTGGTCATCCCTCCTCGCCTCACGACACAGTTTGCTCCCCTCTCCTCAGAGGAACTGCACCTCTGGGGTCCATGGGCCCCACTGCAGGGGCCTGGAGCTCCTGGCTCCTCCCTGGATGCCTGAAGGACACCACTTCACCTTCCCAGCACTGCCCTGATGCTGCGGGATGTTCATTTCCCTGCACCATGCTCCTGAGGCAGTGTAAGACCAGGGTGAAGTGTTAAAGCCAGCTAGCCCTGCGATCCCAGCTGAAGCAAGTCTCCTTGACCTCCCTCCATGAGGATTAGCTGCTGCTTGCCAGAAATTCTTAAAATAAAGGAAATGAAACAGAAATTTTGTAGTTTTCATTGACCTGTAGGGAATTTTTGGTCTTTTTGTAGTAAGATCACAAAGGTATACCTGTGGGTAACCATTTACGGTTTGTAATGTCACTTACAGGAATCTTTTAACCATCTTTTAGTCTTTATTTCTTTGTGATTAGGAAATGCCTTTGTACACAGAAAAGATGAGGAAGTGGAGCTTGTCAAGAAATTCTAATGCAACGTGGAATTGTGAACAAAATTCAAAAGAGTTAACTTGAGCCATATATTCTAATCACTGCATCAAAAATACTTTCTTACACCTAGAGGCAATCCCAGAAATAAAAAATGGAAGTGTTTTACATTTGTAAATGTTTTTGAATTTTATTTCCTATGAATTAAAAAACAAACCCAAAAAAAAGAGTTGAACAGGTAGCTAAGGCTTTAGAATTAATATGGCTATGAATGACCAAAAAAAAAAAAACCACAGCAAAATTACATGATAGCAAGGGAAAATTATTTAATAAAGCCTGAAGAAAGGGAAGTGTAGGTAATAAGGAGATAGGAGTACCAGTATTGTGACATACTATGACTATTTTTCTTGCTTGGGCATGACTTGACAAGTAATGACTTGGAACTGAAAGAAATTATCACAAGTTACTGAGGAGGGAAATACAGTCTTGTTTCAGGAGTTTGTCACAGGCTCCACTGAAGGAGTTACTATTTACTGTCTATTTAAGAACATGAGAAAACAGGGAAATCAGTTACCTTATCTAAAAAAGAGAATGAGGTTTTGAAGCCTGTGATGATAAAGCACTTTCTGTAGCCCTCAGATACATTCATAGGCTTCTCTGATTCCTTTCTAATTCATCAACATCGGTATTGAACACTGGTCAGCAAAACTGGGAGACGTACCAGTATAACCGAGGAGATGAGAAAAGTAAATCTGCTCCTTAATCTTGTTTGCTGTATCCTTTTCTTTTAATGTCAGCACAACAATACAATAAAATCTCATATTGTTTATCCACTGACCACTAAATATTTTTGTCCGTATTTCCAGTATGTTTTCTCCCCATATTTTACTGTACACTGAATAGCTCCTTTCTTCGTGTATAACTTTACATTTGATTCTATTTTTTGAATGAATGCATTTCACCAAACATCCCATGCTAATTTTTATAACTTCCTTTGTCTGTCACGGTTTCCCTCAATCCTAATTCTATCAGCAAATGTCACCGACAGGCATCTAGTGTTTGTTTCTAAATGCCAGTGAAGTTTTCAATCATGTCAGACTGGGTTATGATGGCTAAGAAGTCCCACTAGCAACACCCTCATTGGAATCTCTGAAAACTAGTTTTTGATTTTTGTTTGTTTAACATGTGCTTTTAAAGTGTTTTTATTTTATAATGCATTCAGAGAGTTGGAGTTTTCACAGTTATCTTTGTCAGCTTAACTGGTAACCTCACCAGAAAGTGAAAACAGATTTCTTTTGCTTTTCAGTACAACCATACGAACAAATTGTTTATCAGTTTGTTATTGTTAGCTTTTCCATTATTCTTTCCAAGACCTTCCAGTGTGGGTTTTTGGTGTGAATACAACATCAGCACTAGGCTGTCTAAGTTGCCAGATATTCCAAGATGCAGTTAGAAAGTAATGTGCAGACATCAGGTATCTCTTCAGCTCTGTTGGAACTCATGGCCATGTTGTCCAGCTTTGCTTATTTAAAAAAAAAAATTCTGATTTTTCAGCTAGCATTTTACAGTTACTGAAGGAATCAAAAACCATCTTTTTGTGATCGAGGTGCGTTATCCTGCTTCATTCTTAGTATAGAAAAAATACTGAACATTTTTGCTATTTTGCATGCTAATAAATATTTTACTGACCATTAGGTAAATACTGCTGTTATTGTTAGTTTCCTTTGTAAAAAGGAGGAGGAGAACAACCTGTCTTTAATGAATACAAATTTTTCTCCACATATCTGTGGCGATCTTCTGTACCCCCACTACTCTCATTTTCACTGATTGCCATGTGCCCTTCTCTTCTTGTGTTTGTTGCATGTCTGCTTTCAGCCATTATCTTTACTAAATTTGAGTAGGTTCTTTGTGCAGAAAATTGTTTTTTAAATGTAGTAAATAGATTAAGGAGATTTTTTAAAATCTAATGAACTTTATGAATAAATCCTTAATTTTCAATCAAAAAATGGTTTGGACAGAGAACTCTCTTGAAGCATCAAGTACAAATATGGGCGTTTGATGTATTTAGCTTTTTAGTCCTTAGCAGTTAATCACGGTTGTTGGTCCTGTGCAGCTTCCAGATTGCAGTTCAGCTATCAATTCATCTTTATTTGTTATGCTGACATGAAATTAGAGTTCCTTAATGTTGAGTGTAGTTCCCACTGACATTAAGAGAAGTGATCATTTGTAATTTCTAAGATCTCCAAAAACTTATGGTAGACTACCAGGAGTCATATAGAATGGCCATCTTAAAATACGAGAATGTTTTTATTTTCATCAACATTGCAGTGAAATGCGTAACAAGTAATTACACCTATTCTCAAGCTTGACTTGTTGGTCTGGAAAAAAACTGAAGCAAAACCCAAAGCCTCCCTTTGGTTTTGTTCATTTTCACAGTGAGCACCCACACGTACTCTAGGACTTAGGGTTCTGCACACCGCAAAGCAGATAAACTTTTTCTAAATTACCCACATTTAGCTACTAGAACAGAGAAGATACTGGACTCTATCACTGTGTCATCAGTACTTTGAATTAAGACAAACCTTATAAATGGCATGAACATTTGTTCAGCTCTATTATACATGTATATGTGTATATATATAGTTTCTGTGTAGTAAAACTACTTGATCTAGAGTAAAGAAATTCTCCCATTTTCAGGAAATTTAATTGTCAGCAGCTTAAAAGCAAAAATAAATAAATCCTCACCCTAAGACGTTATAATTTATATCTGTCATTTAACTTAGTAAATTCAGAGCAGGTTAAAAAAGTTACCAGAGGATCAAGTCCTCTTATCATAGCTTCATGATTGCTTTTTTATTGAAGTACTTAAGCAATTCTGGTTTTATGAGTAAGTTGAGTTGTTTTCCATACTGGCCAGCACTGTGCATCTCACTGTAGTTGGTTCTGTATTCTGACCACCTGACTTGCATGTTTATGATACCACAGGATAAGGAAGTTTTATGTAAGTTAATTCCAGCTGCAGGACGTGTCTTGGTGCCTGCAGCTTAATTTTTATTTTATATACCTGTTGTTTGTCATTGTTGATACATTTTTCTTTATTAAAATATCCTTAGACTAAAACTAAACAACTTTACGCTCTAGGAGAGTCCACTCCAGCCACATACGCTGCACTTCCTGATTAGCATCTTCAGCAGCCAACAGGAAACAGGTTTTGTAGGATCCCACGAAGGTCAGGACTTGAGTGATTTTGGCCCCTGCTTCCAGTGCTTCTGTAGGGCATCCCATGGAGGATGTCCTGCCAAAGCCATCTTTTTCTGATCGTAGCAACTTCCTACCTGCTAACCATTCCTCACATAGCAAGGTGACGTTTTTCAGACACAAAAGACTGGAATTATGTGGAATTTATGAATGGCAAGAAACCCCAAAGGGTTCAGTGAGGTACAGACAGGCAACTGCTGCCTGTCTTGGGGCACTGACGGCAGTGTGTACTTTGGCAAGAAACTCCACTTGCAGCCTCTAGAGAAACCGTGGCTTAAAGCTCTGAGCATTTAGGCTTTTAAATTAAATATGTATTTTTAAATTAATGTTTTCTTTCTGGGTTTGTTTCAGTAAAGAGGGGTAATTAGAATTTTAATTGGTAGGCTAACACATCCAGTTTGGGGGTTGCTTGGAAGATTGAAAGCAGCGACTATTGTTGAATATTTCCTCGTGCAGATATGACTCAGAAATATTGTTATAATTTTGGATTTAAAAATGACTCGCGTTAATCTTTTTTGCTACCAAATTGAGAATGTAACTTCTGTTAGCATCACAAATAATGCTGTTGCAGTAGTTAAGTTAGGTGAAGTTAGTTACTGCAGAGCTTATTCTGAAAGGGGGCAACCAAGGTAATAATTATAGTGGGGATTTCCATTCATACATTCACAAGATTTCATTATAAACAGTGCTCAATTCATCAAGCATGGTGATACTTTTAAAGGGATCGCTGTTAAGACTGCTATACTCAAAATCTCTTTTCTCCTTGTTCCCAGAATTTATATGTCATTTACACACTTTCGAGCAAATGAATTATTTTTGTGTTTGTTTAAACTGCAAATATTGTTAGCACACTCCTTCTGTGTCATGGTGAGTTTAGCATGGCATACACACACCCGATACATGTTGGTGTTAATGGCATGAGACCATGGATGTAAGGGGACGTGTTTTGCTAGGCACCGAGGAATCATTTTGTTTATGAATAGTAAGGAAATGTATATTTAAAAATGAAAAGCTTTATTTGCATAATTCTTTACATTACCAGGCTCTACAGATGGCTGGTTTTGTAAAGATTTGATTGAACAAAAGTAGCCAATAACTGTAGTAAGTTTTCCATTTTGGTCTGAAGATGTTTTACTTGCAACAAAATCTTTTTATCTGTGGAAGGGAGTTAATGAACTGTGAATCTGTGATACAGAAAACACAACTTGAAGATTTTTCTTGGTTTTGCAGTGTTCCTGTTCCAGTAGTCAGTCTAGAGAAAATTCCTAATCTAGTGAAGGCAGATGGTGCCAACGTTAAAATGAATTCTGCAACCACTACCACCATCACCTCCTCCTCAGCCTCTTCATCCACCATACCTGCTCCAACCTTGGTCAAATCTGGTTTGACGTCTAAATCAGTGCCGCCGTCACCAGAAAAGATTCTGAACGGCAAAGGAATTATAGCTCCTTCAATAGACAAGAAACACCAAAATGGCACTAAAAGCAGTAACAAGCCTTACAAAAGACTTTCAGGTGAGTAGTGTCGTGGTTCGCTTTTTGATGTAGTCCATCTTTCTTCATTTATCTTTCTGTGGCTCAGAAATAAGGTACTAATAAACTGCTGTAGCCTGTTTTTGTTTTGATTTTTCTGCTGTAAGATGCTTGTTTACATATATGAAAAAGAAAGCTTTCAAACTCCTAGCACGTGTAAACAAACTATTTTCAAAATGCGTGTTCCATTTAGCTTAAATGTAGAGTGTCTTAGTCTATTTTTTCAATTGGCCAACGAGTCAAATGTAAAATTTTAAGGAAGAAAACTCATTAAAACAGAAAGGCAGAAAGCTTCTTCCATCGATTATATAATACCAGTTTGTCTACAGCAAAAGATAATATGCCTGGGTTGAGTGACTATACTATGGTCATGACCACGTTGAGCAGCTGAGGTTTAGGACATTGCATTATCCGCCAGGTCATAACTTTATTTAACAGTCATTTTTCTTGATAGTGAACACTGGAAAATTCCAGGAATGTACGGGGAATGCTGGGGGAATCCTAAATGTCATAATTTTCCTCTTCCACTTCTACCTCTGCGATTCACGTGTGAGTGAAGTAAGAAGATGGTAGCGCGGGGATCTTGATCTTTTTGAGGCAGAGAGGGCAGTGAGGCTGAGGGACTGGCATCACAAATGGAAATGCTCTGGCTGGCCTTAGGCAGTATGGCACTGAGGAGATCCCTGTGCAGATTTACCAGTCAAGCACAGAACAGCACAGGGGGGCAGGTCGGGAGGTTGCCATCTGCTGGAGGAAGATTTTTTTTTCCACAGAGCTCCCCAGAGGCAACCCATGCCAGCTGTTGGGCAGCGTGTAAGTAATTTGTCCTCTAAAGCCAAAAACATATTTTTGTTTCGAATAAAAGGGGGGAAATAAAGTGTTTTGAGGGATATACCGTTTAAAGCAAAAGCAACTGATTCAATTTGACTGCTTTAGAAGCTGTGCAGGGTCTATTCATCTGCTGGCAGTGCTTTGTGATTTGGGCAGCAACTCCCTGTGTGTACTGAAAGGCTAATTCTGCTAATGGCAGCACGATCTGCGTTAGATCGTCTGCTTGACAGAGTTGGTTCATACGATTTCCAAATGTGCACAAGCTCTGAATCAAGTGGAAGTGTACAAGAAAAATGCTTTCATTTCCAGTTAATGAGTGTGTCCTGTTTTTGACAGAATATCAGTTTTATTTTTTCCATTTTCTCCAAGTTGGCAGTTAGCTCTTTGGTACTGCATCCATGGCTTGATTCCAGACCAGTGAGAGGTGTTTGCTAGGGCTGTGTGTGGTATGGAAGAATGCCATCGCCTTCAAGGATTCAGCACACTGATTGCTTTCTTGACTAGTTAAAGGTGGCAAGTAAGAAAATGGAGCAGTTGTTCATGATAGCATTAAAAAAAAAAGGCAAAAGTGGCTGGTTCGGCTTTTATAACTTACTCTTTACTTGCTAAGATCCAATTTGTTGCTTGTTTTAAACCATTATTTCATTTAATGCTCTATGGGCTTAATTTAGCCGATCGATTCAGATCGATTCTTACTTGGGTAGTTGAAATTGATACTTATTTTCTTCATGTCACCATGTACCTCTGCAGTGCTGTAGGAGATACTTGCTCCTTTTTTGTACAAGTGCTTGCTGAAATATGCTCATAAAGGAGAATCATTTTTGTATCATTCCTTTAGCTTCCATGTCGTGTGTGGAGGTGACTCCATCATTATTCTGTCTCTAAGCTATCACTCATGATTTCTTCCAGGATAGGGAAAGTTTCAGTGGTGGAAATTTCCAAGTAGGCTGGGGCTCTGCGCAGGACTATCTGAGCACTCTGACAGGCATTGGTTTACTTTTAGATGGCTAACAAATGCACAAAACCGATACTTGCAGTAAAGTTTCTTTATCATTATCAGATTTTAAATCCATTAAATCTTGCTTGTGCTGCCCCATGTGTTCGTGCAGCAAGGCAATAAATCAGTGATGATGCAAAGAACAAAAGTTCTGTGAGCCCTGTAAATTAATTGTCTGTAGATTGTGTGTCACTCGGATGGATCCTGCTACACTGAAGGGCATAAAGCCTGAGAAAAAGAGCTTGGAGGGTCAAGAAGATGATCGTTTTAGTTAGACCATAAATTATATTCTTTTCACACTAAAAGGAGAAGCTGCCTGGGGATTTAGGTTTCCCTGTCCTCTGCCATGCAGGGGTGCAGCTGTTAATTTTTGAAGACTCTTTATAGGTCTGGCTGGTTTACATCTGTTTTCCTTCCTTTTTAGCAACCTCCACTTTCTCTCATACCATTTCCCTTCCTGTGGCTGAAGGTTTATTTTTGCTTGGTTGGTATTTTTTTTTGTTTTGTGTTTTTTTGTTTGTTTGTTTTTTTTTGTTTGGTTGGTTGGTTGTTTTTTTTACTTTGCTGAGAGCTGGTGGTTGTTTGGGTGATGAATGAACCTGCCCTCTTTACAGGAGCACTGTTGGTGAGTGAGGGGAGTCAGCTCGTGGACCCACAAAAGACAGTCTGTAGCTGCCCAGCACAAGTGGATCAGTGTTCCCTGGTAGCAAACTGGGAAAAAACAACCCCACGTATTTAAATTTTCCTTAGTTCTTGTTCTCTTTGGGGTAAAACTAAAAAACACAGATGCCCGGTTTAAGCTTTATTTAAGAATATCTGTGCTGTTTCAAACAGGAGTGTGACCTTCCTTCTGTATGTGAAGCTACAATGCTCCTTGCTCTGGCCACCAAAAGGAAGTGAAACCCATTCTGGAGAAACAGCTTTCTCAAGCTGGGCATGTGCACAGGAATCTACACAATTCCTGATACAAAAGTAGCCAGAAGCTGTATTTAATCACTGACAAGAAGGTGAAAATCTTCATTTAAAGTGTTGCCCAAGCCAGGCGTATTTGTAGCTACGTTTCTTGTTCATGACTCCTCGGGAGCAGCCACATAAGCTTCACTCAGGAGAAGTGGTTTCCTGTTTGTTTAATACTTGGTGTTCCTCAGAGCAAGCACGTTATTTTGCTGATCAGTAGGTGGCAGAGGCTTCCACTTCTTGTGCTTGTAGTCCATTACACGCTTAGCTTTTACCTCTGTATGGTTTTCTGAAATCTCTCTTTCCTACAATCAATCCCCAAAGTCTTGCTTGGCCAGGACACAAATTGCAGTCTGGCTGTTCCCAAAATTCTTGATTTTTGCAGTATGTTTCCACGTTGGTCCAACACAGCCCAATTTTGTGTCTTCCAGAATACATTGCACAGCCCTGCCACTGCCTTCAGGACTGATTTTTCATTAGAAGGCACGTTTATAAATCCATATAGTTTGTTTAGGGTTTTTGTGTGTTTTCTGGGGTTTTGGCAGGTGATTCAGATAAGAACTCATACACTTGAAAAACAGGAGTAATTAACTCCTTCAACCTGAACATGCATTTTCATCCATTAAGTAGGAAAAATGTTTATCATATCTAGTTGTACACAGACCACTTTACTCTTTCTGTTGACCTGTAGAAGCCACAGAAACTACAACTGCGTGTGACAGATTTCAGACCATTTTTTTAGGTTTCACCAAAAGACTAGCATTAGCTATATTTTTCAAGCTCAGTTTTTGGTATCTTTCTGCTAGTAGGCCAATAACATAACCTTTTATTTGATGTTTGCTTTATCATTTGTAAGTCCATATATATTAGAATACATATAACTGCTAGTAATTTTGCTGTCGGAAGACAAGAATTACCTTCTGTAGGCTACTTGGCCTCAGATTTCTTCTTCCAGCTGTTCCACTTGCTGTATGGTGTCCTAGCATTATAGCATAGCTGGGAATTGCTGTCTTCATCTTAGCTCTGATTCTGTTTGTTTATTTATAAGGAACATTTAAGTACTCGGATTAATTGTTGCATTTAAGCATAGGATAATTATTTTTATCTGAATATAACACAGCTGTAGATTTAAAAATGATTTTGCCAAATAGCTTATATCCCTGTATCAAACAAAAGCAAACCATTCTGCCAATTAAAACACACTGTGTCTAGGAATATAAAGATAACGGGAGGTTTTTGGTGGCATCAAATAAAAATTCTATGTCTGTAGATTTGTTACAGCTCTATAGTGCAAAACATAAAACTATATTAATATAACTTAAAGGAGGTGACTCTATCTGTGGTATATAAATACTAAAATATTAATGACAATGAAATATGCAAATATAGCATATTAAATATTAAATGCACGCCTAATGTTAATCATCAGTAGAACTCAAATGAGACTTTTTTTCATAATCGCTGCAAACTTTAAGCTCCATGCTGCCATTGACTTAGGGAAATAAGAACTAACATGCGCTTTTTTTTTTTTTTAACACTTCCTGAAAATGAGACAGATTTAGATAAATTTTGTTTTTAAAATGTCACCAGTAATCTCGTGTTTACATTTTAGGCACCGCTGGTTGTTTTTCAGGGTTTCTGAGTATGTCAAAGTAATGTGTAAAGCACTTACGGTATTTAGTCTGTGTGTGTCTGAAGTGTGTGTCGGAGTCGATCTCAAAGGCTAGATTTGCAAGTGCTGCATTTCGAGGCCTCACAGGCAGCCAGTGTTAGAGAGGGAACTGAACTCACCACTTTTTGGCTTGGTCCCGCGTTTAGACCACTGTGTTGAGTACAGCTTTGTAAGCAGACTTACTCCTGTGAAGTCTGTGATTGAAATCCTGCAAATATGGTTGCTCCGGTTAAAATTCCTGAAATAATCTGCTTTTTTCTCCTTTTTTCCTCCACCCTCATCAAACAGAAAGAGAATTTGACCCAAATAAACACTGTGGAGTACTGGATCCTGAAACAAAGAAACCTTGCACAAGATCGCTCACCTGCAAGGTATTTTTCTTAGAAGATAAAATATCAGATGCTTTGTTATAGTTTAAATCCTACCACAGTAGTTTGAGAGGTCATACCTGCTCCTGTCTTACAGACAATGGGTATGGTATTCAGACGCTGTTTTCAGGTAATTCTTTTGAGTAATTCTGTTTCTTTGAATCAGAGCATCTGCATTATTCCACTGATGTTTCTAGAAAGATGTTTGTTTTTCTTTCCTTGTCATCTCGTTATAAAAAAAGCATTAATGTTTCATGTAGGAGCTCTAGAGTTATTTTAAATACTCTCTTTTTAGCTCACATATGCAAAAATGTTGAAGTATAGTCACTTTTTAGTGAAAATATAACGTGATTTTCATATGATAAATTACACGGAGGCTGACTTCTGGTAATAATAAGCCTCATGTTAAAAAGAAGCAACAAAGTAAGATGTTGATAATGAACGTTTGTATGTGTATGTGCTGCCTGTTGGTAGAGACAATCAATTACATTTGCTTAAAAATGTATTCCCATTTTTCAATCCAATGAAATCAGTTTTTCATTGTAAGTTAAGAGCTGCGGTGACGTTACTTCTTAATATTTTACAATTATTGGAATTATGCTTTCTGTGCTGGAAAGGGGAAGTCAATAGAGTCTATTATGAAGATTGTTGCAGAAGTAGTTTTAGCCTCGATGTGGCATTTCTTAAGAATTGCTTCATAATTTATCAAAGATAACGTGGAATAACAGCTTTATTTCCATAACTGTGGCTAAAGTTGTTTGAAGTAGATTTTTATCTTGTAGAGAGTTGTGGTGTATCGGAAGTATAGAGGACTCATAAACAATGTCATGCACACACAAATGCTTTTTAACCACCCTATTTTTAGACTCATTCACTTAATCATCGACGAGCAGTTCCAGGCCGTAAAAAACAGTTTGACATCCTTCTAGCTGAACACAAAGCTCGATCCAGGGAAAAAGAAGTCGCAAAAGACAAAGAGCATCCACCGTCTGCAAGGGAAAGCTATCAGAGCCAGCCCACACCAGCACAAGACTCTCTGTCAGGATCCTCAGTGAACTCTGGGCAAGAATCTAAAGTAACATCTCCTGCAAAATCTAGACCACCAAATTCTGTACTTCCGAGGTAAGCAGTTCTCCAGCGTGAAGTGTTGCATTCTGAAGTTGCTGTTAGAAATGTACTAGTCTTTTATACAGGCTATGTTATAAATATTCGGTGTTTGGGCTATTGCATGATAAAACATACATTAATTATAAGAATTTCTCCTAGCAGTTAAAAAAAAAAATAGAGTATACTTGTATTAACCTGCATTTGTCCACAGTAGCCTGTTGTCTGGTTGGGCATGGCGTAAGGAGCGGTGTCCATCCGCTGCTCTGAACCTTGGACTAGCGGCATTTTTTGTATAAGATGGCCAGTAATGTTCAAGACCGTTTCTGACACATTTGGAAATAAAAATATATTTACGTTAATTTATTTTAAGTTTGGGTAAACCTGCGTGGTGCCAGGAGTTGGACTAGATGATCCTTATGGGTCCCTTCCATGCTGGATGGGTCCCATCCTTTACTGGATGCGGGGGGAAACTTAGTTACAAGAGATGAGGAAAAGGCGGAGGTGCTCAATGCCTTCTTTGCCTCAGTCTTTAGCGGCAATACCGGATGTTCTCTGGATACTCAGTACCCTGAGCTGGTGGAAGGCGATGGGGAGCAGGATGTGGCCCTCATTATCCATGAAGAACTGGTTGGTGACCTGCTACGGCACTTAGATGTGCACAAGTCGATGGGGCCGGATGGGATCCACCCAAGGGTACTGAGGGAACTGGCAGAGGAGCTGGCCAAGCCGCTTTCCATCATTTATCAACAGTCCTGGCTATCAGGGGAGGTTCCAATCGACTGGCGGCTAGCAAACGTGACGCCCATCTACAAGAAGGGCCGGAGGGCAGACCCGGGAAACTACAGGCCTGTCAGTTTGACCTCAGTGCCAGGAAAGCTCATGGAGCAGATCCTCCTGAGAGTCATCATGCAGCAATTGCAGGGGAAGCAGGCGATCAGGCCCAGTCAGCATGGCTTTATGAAAGGCAGGTCATGCCTGACGAACCTGATCTCCTTCTATGACAGAGTGACGCGCTGGGTAGATGAGGGAAAGGCTGTGGATGTGGTCTACCTTGACTTCAGCAAGGCTTTTGACACCGTCTCCCACAGCATTCTCCTCAAGAAACTGGCTGCTCTTGGCTTGGACTGGCGCACGCTTCGCTGGGTTAGAAACTGGCTGGATAGCCGGGCCCAAAGAGTCGTGGTGAATGGAGCCAAGTCCAGTTGGAGGCCAGTCACTAGTGGCGTCCCCCAGGGCTCGGTGCTGGGGCCGGTCCTCTTTAATATCTTCATTGATGATCTGGACGAGGGCATTGAGTGCACCCTCAGTAAGTTCGCAGATGACACCAAGTTAGGTGCATGTGTCGATCTGCTCGAGGGTAGGAAAGCTCTGCAGGAGGATCTGGATAGGCTGCACCGATGGGCTGAGGTCAACTGCATGAAGTTCAACAAGGCCAAGTGCCGGGTCCTGCACCTGGGGCGCAATAACCCCAAGCAGAGCTACAGACTGGGAGAGGAATGGTTGGAGAGCTGCCAGGCAGAGAAGGACCTGGGAGTGATGGTGGATAGTCAGCTGAATATGAGCCAGCAGTGTGCTCAGGTGGCCAAGAAGGCCAACGGCATCCTGGCTTGTATCAGGAACAGTGTGACCAGCAGGGCGAGGGAGGTGATCGTCCCCCTGTACTCAGCTCTGGTGAGGCCGCACCTCGAGTACTGTGTTCAGTTTTGGGCCCCTCGCTACAAGAAGGACATCGAGGTGCTTGAGCGGGTGCAGAGAAGGGCGACGAAGCTGGTGAGGGGCCTGGAGAACAAGTCCTACGAGGAGCGGCTGAGGGAGCTGGGCTTGTTCAGCCTGGAGAAGAGGAGGCTCAGGGGTGACCTTATCGCTCTCTATAGGTACCTCAAGGGAGGCTGTAGCGAGGTGGGGGTTGGCCTGTTCTCCCACGTGCCTGGTGACAGGACGAGGGGGAATGGGCTTAAGTTGAGCCAGGGGAGTTTTAGGTTAGATGTTAGGAAGAATTTCTTCACTGAAAGGGTTGTTAGACATTGGAACAGGCTGCCCAGGGAAGTGGTGGAGTCACCATCCCTGGAAGTCTTCAAAAGACGTTTAGATGTAGAGCTTAGGGATATGGTTTAGTGGAGGGCTGTTAGCGTTAGGTTGGAGGTTGGACTCGATGACCTTGAGGTCTCTTCCAACCTAGAAATTCTGTGATTCTGTGATTCTGTGATTCTTCCAACTCGGGATATTGTATGATCCTATGATTATATATATTGGAGTACTGGTGGCAAAATTCAGCATGTTTACATAGAAATTTTCTCTGCAAATAATTCACCGATTACATCAATAGAATGTCCTTCAAAGAAAGGTATGATTTCATGTATATGACAGTGTAAGCAGCTAATTCTTAAAACTTGAGATTTGAAACTGCCTGTAGCACATCTTTCCTCATTTCAAAGATTTTTTCGTTTAAAGGACAAGGACAGGCTTCGGAAAGACAGTGTGAACTTCCAAAAATGTCCCTTTAGAAAAACTGCCGTGAGGTATTGGAGCTACTGAATTCTCCTTACCCTCTGGCAAACTTTCCCATGTGCTTTGGTTGGTTGCTGGTTTTTGGAGTGTGTTTTTTGTTTTTTTTTTTTTTACACTCGTTTGGACTGGGATAGATGGAGCTAAGATCCTTGGTTTTGTTTCATATTTCATATTTTGTTTGTTTCATATTTCAGTTCTTTGCAAAAGCCTTGGTCAGGATTGGGTGCCCATTTTGGGGCTTTTGTACAAAGTCCGTATTTCCAAGTGATTTTTAGTTGTACTTGCTATCTCGAGTTTTAAAAACAGACATTTCCTATGTTTTCTCTATGTTCATCATGTCATAATGCAATTTTGTTCGTACAACAACAGAGGTGGGTCTGACAGGGCTTGGAGTGAATGAAAGAATACACTTAGGTAAACTGGTGAGAACTCAGCATAATCTCTGTTAAAAGAGTGACCTACGCCATCCTCACATGTAGAGGAGTGCAGAGGGACAGGCAGACAGTTTTTTAGTAGGTGTTCCGGAAACAAAACTGGGATGTGATTCAGTGAGAGTCAGCTGAAGAAACTGCAAAGAAAGGTAGTGGTACACGAGGAGAAGGATTCTAGCAGTCATGCATTGTGTTTGTACAATTTATACTTCTGTTTCTGCTACAGCTGCTCTGTTGTGTCATCTTTTCTGTTTTTGCAAGCAGCTGTGCCAGGGAAAAGCCTTGCTACCTCTCTGCTGGGAGTCAGCAAGCCTGCTGCTCTGGTGCTGGCAAGGGTTATGTGAGTGCTGCCTGCTCTGCGGAGGCAAAGTTGTCTGGTTTCACTGAAAGTGACTTGGCTTGACCTGGCCAGCTTTTCCCGAAGGCTGAAGAGCACTCGCACAATGAATTCCAATGAATGCAACAGTGACTGCAGCAGCAGTTTCTAGCTGATGGATGTTGTCAAGCAGCCCCTGCTCTGTTCAGAAGAGAGCGCCTGTCTGCGGGTCTAGTGGCTGATAGCATAAATTCACTAGGTTGAAGAAGGCTGGCTGGATAGCTTGCTGTTCTGCTGATTTTGCTCAGTGTGTACGTCTCTTCCAACCTCAGAGTTCCACATGTATGTATAAATATATATGTAGATATACACTTGGTTGTATAAACTGTATTTGCCAGTCCTTTACACACACAGGCACACACCCTACCTACCTACCTTCAAATCTGGTTTGTTTCCAAGTTAATTTGAAGGGGAAGATGTTGTGCCCTGTGGTGTACACGCTTTCCCACTTTGTTTTCCTGGGTTTTAGGCAGAGGTAAAGAAATCCTCCATGATGTAAGAGGTCCTCCTACTTACTGCACTTACTAAACTAGCTGTGCAGGGAGTAAGCTAAACGCCCGTGTTTATATTTAGTGTGCTAATTTCAGCATAACTGGACATTTGGGATTAATCAAGTAGCAGAGTTACGGTGTTGTGTAAGAAGATTTCACACATCTGGTTTTGTTTGCATATTTAATACACTTTGCCTCCCTCAAGATCTTAAACTCAACTTCACGGCAAATTTAAAATTTCAGGCAACACACAGGTGCTTCTGTTAGTGGTAACCTGGTGATAACCCCAATATATTTCTGACAAGGCCAAGTGTCAGGTATTCTTTATCTTTTACTGTCCTTTACATGGTCATTCCAGGTGTAATTTACTTGGAAGCGTTTCTCTGGCAGGTGGGTTTCTGGAGCTATCGAACACTGATGATGTAAATGTCTGTTCTCCTTCTAGACCATCATCTGCAAATAGCATAAACAGCAACAGTTCTTCAAACCACAGTGGGTACGTACCAGAACTGCCACTGCCTTCCATGGGAGGAGATCTAACCAGTAGATTGTCCAGTGATGAAGGAGAAGCAGATGGAGCTGAAGAATCTGAGAAATTAGACTGTCATTTTTCTGGACACCATCCCAGACCTCTTGGGGTATGTGTCTCTCCCTGGCATGCCTTGCTGTTATTCTTAAGTCATTAAAGAGGGGAGAAAAAGATGTACTTCAGTAAAAATGTAAGGAATGAGGGAATTATATTGCGATGCCTGCATTCTAAAGAGAACAAACACATCTGTTCTCTTTATGAATGGGATAAGGTAGGAAGAGAAGACTGCTTGTTGCATATGACAAACATTGGTAGGTTGCAGGACAAGCAGGAGAAAGTAAGTTCTGGGTTTAGATATTCTTCTCAATAGTTTGTAAATCAGGTATAGTTCTGCTAAGCTGTAGAGAAAAGCTGCAGTGTTTTAAATGTGACTTGAACAGATGATTTGTTGTCATAGTTCTTACGAAACTCCCTTGCAATTGGTTATAGCTCTGAAAATCATGTGGCAGCAAGGTGCTATTACAGTGCTCGTTGATCTTTGTAGTCTGCTATGAAGCAGTAATTAAATATCATTTATGTGAGAGTGTACGTGGACATTGAAGCTATTGCTTCATTCGTCTAAAAATGGAAAGTAGAGCACAGCATACCCCATCAGCTCTGGCAGGGGCTGAAGAATGTTCTCCGGCAGCTGTTTTTGTCTTTCTCCCATGCTAGTGGCAAATTTTATTGTAAGTAGTAAAGTGCAACCTTGTGTCATTAGATTTGCAGTGGGAATTTGTTTACATTGTAGAAACTAAGAAACAGGGGGAGAACTCTTGAACTTGTGAGCAGTTGGTTCTCATAAAGATCTAGCCAAGGAATAAAATTAGCAAAGACTTCATTTATATGTTTTCCACATGATATGCAGAATAAAATTAACACTGGGGTAGCTATAGGATTGTCTATGGTCCTTGGAGCAAAGGAGAACTTTCCAGTGTCAGACCACCTGTACTACTGGCCAGAATTACTTCCGTAGCAGTACCTTAGCATTTATATTCTTCCTCTGTTCTTTACCTGATAGTAAACTAAATTGTTAGTGGAGTATGAAGTATACTTTACACTAAGCTGAAAAATTAGGCGCAAATTTCATACATCATGCTAAATAATATTTATGCTGCAGATAGTGAGAAATACCTTTTTAAAGGTATTCGTGATATAAATTACAAAGTTATTACTTGATGTAAAAATGATCATTCTTTCATAATGTAGAAATACTTTTCTGTGAACAACGTTGAAATATCTTTTCTTGCAGTTTTGTTCATACGGTAGTCGCTTAATGGGAAGAGGGTACTACGTCTTTGACAGAAGATGGGACCATTTTCGATTCGCACTAAACTCCATGGTAGAAAAACACTTGAATTCACAGATGTGGAAGTAAGTGGGAGTTTTACACTTGGTGGGTAGTTCAACATTTGTATTTCTGTACAACTACAAAATTAAACTCTCCACTGGGGATTGTTTTTAAAATTTCTTCTGCATTAAGTCACGTCAGTAATATGCCCATGCCAGTAAAAATGTTCTCTTCTTCTTTAAGGAATATGCAGCACAGCAGAACAATCTCCTATCCTGATGTGGATTTCTCCCAGATTTAGGACTTTTCTGTAGTCCCTCCAAATCTGGGGAGGAATAATTCACTAGTTCTGTTAACATTTAAGTGCATTAAAGCTCAGTGTTTCCTGTGTTTGGAGATGCATCTTGATACCACGCAGTTTTATAACACATGTTAGCCTAGCTCGTTGTACTTGTGTCACACAACTTTCACACTTTGTTCTCTTTGTACTTGTGTCACACAAACATTCACACTTTGCTCTCTGAGACTCGGATTGTGTGATAAGGAATTCAGTACCCGTTTGCTAACATGTAAGATGGAATATAGAAATATTTAGTCCATAGTGCCCTTTAAACTCCCTGGCTTTGAGGTCTTAATTTTCTCTTTATGACTTAGTATTGAAACACCTCTGTGCCACATCACTATAAACACCTCTGTGCCACATCACTATAAGCTTAGGTTGTGTAAAAACATTAAAATAGACTGCATTTCAAAAAAAAAAAAAAAAAGCTATTTTTTAAAACAATATACAACTATATTTGAAAGACTCATGGGGTCTGCAGGTATGACTTTTTTAAATTCTACTTTGGAACATGCATTCTTCTTCCAATATAATGACACTAAAGTGCAGTGTTTCATGTCACTATTTATTATCAGGACTGTGTTATATTCATTGGATGCCAGCCATTAGATAAACAAGGTTTGATTTTTATTTACATATATTTTTGAAACACTAAAGCTTGGCTCGTCTGACTAACCTGGTAACTCAGTGATAACAGCGCTGGGAGGCATAGTTTAAGGTGGGTGGGTTTGCCATGAAAGGGCCAGTGTCATCTCTGTTCAGAGACAGGTGATGCTTGATCTACAACGGGTTCCTCTCTTCTGCTTTGCAAATTTGGCAGCTAACTAGTGTCTGTCACCTTCCACAAATAAAACTAATTTGGTTTCTATAAATAGTAAAATTAAAACCCGTTACCTATTGGCTTTATTTGCCAGGTGAAAAGATATTCAGGCACGTGAATCAATGTCGCTAGTATCACACCTTTCATGAAGACCTAAAATAATTTCTGTTGTAGTTCTGTGATACAAGGAATAAACAGGCCTCATCCTGCTCCCACTAAATCCAATTGTAAATGTTTTCTCAAATTCCAGCTGTTCATGTAATCTCTAATATTTTCATGTATTATATCCATACTCACTTGTCTGTATAACATAGGAAGCTCACAGTGCTTCATCTCTTTGTATTCTTCTGTTGTCCTCAGTCCTCTGGACTGATCTTTTCCTGTCTTTGCCAAGCAGGGGTGTGTGTAAAGCTGTGATTTTATAGCTGATGCTAGTTCAGCTCTAGCTGTGGCTCATCCAGCTGAGACGAAAGGTAAAAGGGATGCAAGGCCATATTTGAGAACAATAGCAACATCCACAGAGTGCATTTTATCCTAGTTCTCAAAGTATTTTACAAAGGTGGGTATAAATCATTGGCTCTTCTTTAAAAATACACCGAGGAACAGACCTGATAAGCTGCTTTGTTCAGTCACATAGCAAGTCACAGGCAGTAGGGCTTGCTCAGTTCTGGTTGCATAGTCTGTATGTAATCTCTTACGTATTTGTACCATAAATGATGTTCTGTCTGAGAGTCTTCATAGGAAAAATACTATGTGAGAACACGAGTAATTAGGATTTGGTTTATGGTAGAGCAGCAGAGGGTGTGTTTTATTATAAACAGTACCCTGTGCTGCTTTATCATGCTTCTTTGAGGACAGGACTAAGTCTCTGCAAATTGAAAAGGTGTCAGTAGTGAGGATAACAAGGGCAGAATGATGGTGAGCTGTAGGTTCTAATGATAAAAATGGGGTTAAACTGAGAATTAAATTTTAATCCAAATAATGAGAAAAGCTCGTATGATACTCTTCCAAGACACCATTACGGAAGCCTGTTTCTTTGTTAACACTGGACTGGATAAAGTAATAGAAGGTGTGCTATCAGTGGCCTAATAGAGAGGAAGTTGAACACATTCTACTAATTTCACAGGTGATATATGCTTTGAATAGTGTTCAGCTAGTTATAGAGCTTATCAAGCATTGTTTAATACTCTGTCAATTTTTCAATATTGCTGCAATTAATAACTTAACTAGTTAATCCTGTCTAACCTGCTCCCAGATGAGCTGTTGGGGATAGTACTGCATTGAGAAAGGGATGAGCCAAATGACCTGATTGCTCCTTTTCCTCTTTACGCTCAGTGATAAATAAATCTCAACTGCCCCCCAAATTGACCCATGTACTACTCTCATCAAATCTGACCTGTGAGTTCAGGTTAATTTTGAAACTGTTCTACAACTTGGAGTTTCAGGCAAAACACAGGCAGTGAATGAAACATAGTATCTAGCGTGTTGATAGGTACCGTCATCGGGAATTTTATTTGCATTTTTTTTATTTTTTCTAGTAAAGCAAAGAAAAAAGGAAATGAAATTTTCAAGAAAGTGGTTAATTGTAACACCGTACCTATAATTGCTACATTGCAGAAGTGAAGCTGAGTTCTGGTTTAACAGAGGAGTTGCACAGTTTAGAAGTCATGTGCCATGGCAGAATTTTGTGCAGAAAGTTACGCTGCGTAATTCTTTACCTTGCCCTAGTGCAACTTCGAACTCCTGTCGGGCTACATCTAATCTTCTTCTGTTAGGTCTCCTCTGCCTTCATAGAATTAACGTGCCTGGTTTGAAAATTCATTTCAGATGAAAATACGCTTCACAATCCAGTTTTCCTGAATCCTTACAATATTAAAACACACATGCTTTGTGATAGGTTTTTGCTGTTTGTATTAAATCACACATAACTTAATAAGAGAACCTGAAAATGGAGTCTTATGTTTAAACAGAAAAAACGATAGAAGTAAAAGCATTTTGAAGCTGTTGTAGAATGTAGAACTTATTTTGAACTGTGAATATTAAAATGTGTCTAACTGGTAGAACAGGAATCAAAACTAAAATGCCTTTTTTAATAAACTTTTCCTTCCCAGGAGTTGTTTCCCATCTGCATTGTTCAGATGGAATTTTTTGTGTGTATCTAAATCTCCTTTTCTGTTCTATTTAGGAAAATTCCTCCTGCGGCAGACAGCCCCATGCCTTCTCCAGCAGCACACGTCTCCACTCCTTTTCCCGCATCAGTCTTACAGCCTTTCAGCAACCCCAGCGCTGTGTATATTCCTTCAACCCCTATCAGTTCAAGAATCACTTCTTCTTACATAATGACATCAGCCATGTTATCAAACGCAGCCTTTGTGACAACATCAGATACGAATTCCATTATGTCACACACTACAGCTTTTCCTCACGTGGCTGCGAGCCTAAGTATCATGGACTCAACCTTTAAGGCGCCATCAGCTGTGTCACCAGTGCCAGCAGTCATCCCTTCCCCATCCCACAAGCCATCCAAAACAAAAACCAGCAAATCCTCAAAAGTAAAAGACCTGTCATCTCGTAGCGATGAGTCTTCAAGTAACAAAAAGAAGAAGCCGCAGTCGTCGTCATCGTCGTCGTCATCATCCTCGTTATCTTTGCAGACATCTTCCTCGTCTTCATTTTCAGGGTCCCACAAAAAGAACTGTGTCCTGAACCCCAGTTCAACTTTGAACTCCTATCAGGCTACATCTTCCTATAACAGCATGTCTGTGCACAATACAAATAACGGAACAAGCCCACTCAGTGCCAAATCGGAGCCCTCAGGACGGACTTCATTATCAAGTAGTTCAACAGACTCAGTGAAACACATGAGCATGGTAGTAAGCAGTATTGACTCTTCTAATCTGTCTGTATCTTCTCTTGTGCACCACTCAGGGGACCACTCCCTGGGAGCACACAATGCAGTGTCTTCTTTACCCCTTTCTTTCGACAAATCAGAAGGAAAAAAACGTAAAAACTCTAGTTCTAGTAGCAAAGCCTGTAAAATCACTAAAATGCCTGGTATGAATAGTGTTCATAGAAAGAGCACTGCCAACCTTATTTCTGCGGTGCCAGATCCTACAAGCAGCTCCATCTCTCGACAGGTAAGGGACTCTTCCAGTTATTTTTTTGATGGTCATGTTTGACTTACCTGAAATATTTCATGCATTATGAAAAAGAAAATAAACGTGCACTTCAGATTGTTTTCCATCGAACAGTGTGTTTTCTAGGTTAATACAGAACTGTATTTGTATTTGGTTTGTATCAATCACAGAAACATGCTGGTGGGGGAAAGTTTTGTTTGTTTGTTTGTTTTTACTTAAAATATTTTAATCAGAATTTTTATTCAATTACTAAAGTAGCTATTTGTATTTTTAAAGTAAAACTGAATGTCCAGAATGGATAAATTAGTTTTAGGAACCAATTTCTGATCTTAATTCTTATTTCTCTGAAATAAATTATATCTCATTTAAAGCAGGAAGATAAGAGTCAGCATTTTGGCTTTTCATTTTCCTAACCTTGTTGCTGATTCATCTTTTAATGTCAATGTGAGTCACCTCATTTGTTTTATGCAAAATGCTTACATCTACCTTTTCCTGTGGGGGAAATCTGAGACGCGTGACCTCAGATGCTGTTTCCTGTTTGAAACTGGGAGAACTAAGAAATTAAGCTCTTAACCAGATGACCTTTAATGGACATTTAGTTACCTTTTTTTAGTGCGCATGTGGTCGGAATGGTGAAGTCAGTGCAACAGATAAGGATGCAAGCTCGGCCTTCACTGTCGTTAACAATAGAGCTTTGGCTTTTCTTTCAGTGATGCTGTATAAGGATGAAAGTAGATGTGAATTAAATTTTGCTGGAAAAGCTGCCAATGCTGTCTTTAAAATGATGTACTGGTTAATTTTGCTATTACATGCAATGCTGTGCAGTGCACAGAAAATAAAGCTCGGTCCTGGCTTCTGAAAGACAGAGACAGAGAGAACAGAATACCTGAGAAATACCAGATGAGGTAGCTTAGGACAATTTTTGGTTGTTTTGTTTATGAACTGTTGTGAAACTCATTTCCTAAAGATGTTGTACATAAAGTGGAATTCAGAACTGGACAGGGTAACATCTTGGGCAAGGCAATCCACAGGTAATAGCAGACAGAAATGGGCATGTAAGAAGGGAATGAGCAAACAGATCATTTGAGTAGTTCATGAAAAACTAATACAGCAGACAGAATGAAGGTGTCAAAAAGATTGAATTGCCCCAAGACAAAGTATCTCAAGTGGGAAGACAAAGTACAGACTGTTAGTTTGGTACAACTGTTGGTAATAGGAAATGGATTGTATCAACTTCTTACATAAACATATCTGTAGCTGCTGTGGTCTGGAGATGTCCTACAGATCCAGGCAATATAAAGAGCTACAAGGAGGTCCCAGGTTCAAACTCTGATTCTCTTAGTGATTACATCTGTTCCTGTGGGACATTCCTGTTCCAGTGTGTGATGTGTTTCAGCACGTTGCGTAGTAATGGATGCAAATAAACCAGAAAGAATCAATCAGAGGTCTTCTCTGAATACATGTTAATGTGTGAGTAATTCACACTAATCACTTTCCCTTAAGGAAATGTTAAATATATGTAATGAGTATGATGATATGCAGATTTTTAAACAGAATGTTTTTACATATGGATGTGTACATACACCTACAGATGTATATATGTGTGTGTATATATATATGTAGAAGCCATCCCTTTTCTCTCATACTGCTGTCTTTGGAGCTACGCTAGCAATCAAATATAGAAGGTAAAATGAAGTTGATTTTGTTTTAGAATCCTGGCTCACAGCTGGTGACTTTGTGAGAAGGATTCTGAATTGTGCACTATACAAAATGGATTCTTCCTACTGATTATTTGTGCTATAAACAAATGACACTTGTATCCGCTTAAGTACATGTGTCTCGTAATATTATGTCCTCTACGTGTGAATATTAGAACTCCAGAGAATACAATACTGGAAATCACTTTTAACCTCTGCTGTTTCGACTTGCTGTGTTCTAGAAATGCAGTCACAGTAAAAATTGCACACACAAAAAAACCACACAGTATTACTTAAAATCTTTCTTCTATTCCCTGCTGTAATAAGGCAAATCAAATTAAGAGAGTAAGAACACAGGAAGAAGCTCAAACGACTGGTGATAGGGTCTGGATTTTTTTTTTATTCAAGTCTGGCCTGGACAGGCAGTAACTGGAAGTGTTGACTGCGTGTTTTTGCACTGTACTGATAAAGGAAAAAATCATCTGACTCCTGGCCTGACCCCTAATGCTTTCAGAATGTTCCCATCGCTAAACACCCAACACAATTGGCAATCTTTCTTTATTTACACTGAGTGCTGTAGCTGCCGAGCCTGTCTGCATCACCCTCCTGTTGCGGAGCGCTGCCTTTCCAGCTCCGAGCTCAGACACGATGGTGGGGCAGCTCGGCGCAGAGCGGTGCAGCGAGTCAGTCAGTCCAGTAGTCGGAGGAGCATGGAACGAAGGAAAGGCTGAGAGGCGCGTGGTGCTCCCTCTCGTGACTCCAGGATCCCAGCAAGTCGATTTCTCAGAGGCTGTTTTTGTCGTTCAGAAGATGGAGGAGGTGTGTGTGTGCGTTTTGTTGTGCGAGAGTTTCATGGATGTTGCCGTGGTGGATATGGAGGAGAAAGGTTTGCAGGTTTGCCACGGCGTTCTGAATGGCTCAGAAAGATTTTACAAGGCTGCGAGTCTTTGTCCAAGATTTGCATATTGAAGAAAAGCCTGATCCAGCACAGAGCTGCCTGGAGAAGAACAGCTGTGACATGCAAAACATGCTGAGAGGGAGCAGGGTAGGCAGAGGCCTGCCCTTTTAATGTTTGCGTGCCATGGGAACTGCCTTCGGGACTGGCTGTAAATAAAAACGTTAAACATTTCTTCTGGATAGGATGTGAGTAGAGAAAACTGAGAGTCTCTGTGAGAAAGGGCAGATACGTATATGGATACAAAGGCTGCTTCTCAGTACATACATGAAATGGCAAAATAAGAAATGGTGTTGCAGAAGGGAAAGAGCAAACACTGATGCTGGTGAAAGCCCTGCCAGCCATTGCCTGAGTCCCATGCATCCAGCAGGAAACCCGCAGCCTCATTTCTCGTTGCATGTAGAAGACAGGGCCTTGCTGCTCCTCCATCAGCTGATTAGAGCTGATGTTACCTGAAGTCCACTGGCCATGTGGATCCTGTTCAGATCCAGTCATTGCCATTTTGTAACCAGGGGGCCCTGGATCATTGTTATCAGCCTTGTAACCCCTGGAGAGTTGCTCCTTTGATCCAGCAGCTCTCCCCTTTTGTTTAGCAACAATATCTACCACGTGCTTATGGGGCACTGCAGAAAACCTAAGGCAGACTGCTCTTACAGAGTGCCGTAACCTTTCAGGGATTGACATACAGATTGAATATCACACTGTTTTAAAGAAGTACTTTTAAAATCAATGTACACATACTGTTAAATGCGTACTCATTCCCAAAGACCAGCTCATTCTGGCCCAGTAAATTGATACAACGGGACATCTAAACCTCCAGAGGTTGATTCTACTGGTTAATATTTGCTTTATGAAGCAGTGATAAATGAAGAGACTCTGGGGGGGGGGAAAAGAGAGTAACTTAGGGCATGCTGTGGTGCTTGGCCAGTTGCTTTAAACTGGTGAACCCCAAGCAGTGGGCAGGGTGCCCAGGACAAGGCAGGAGTGACCCTGAGCGCTCTGTGCACCGACTGAGCTGCTCCAAGCGAGTCCAGTGACAGCTGAGTGCTCCAGTCCAGAGAGGTGGGGTTTTACAACCTAAATTCCACCAGAAGCCATTTCTTACTGTTATTTTCCTACCTGTAATGGTATTTATGTGCCTTTTAAAATGTGTTTGTTTAAAATACAGGCTCTGAGAGGTAACGACAATTTTGTCTGAAGCTGTTGGGTTTTTTATACTAGCAAAATACCTGTGTTCCGAATGCAGAGCAATTAGTGCCACTTTATTCAGGAAAAGGAAGGCCATTACCAGCATCTGCGTTCCACTGACAAATACTCTCAATGCTGCTCAATTAATGTCTTTCAGATTGGAAAAAATAGCAGTGTAGCTTTGTCACAGTCCAGTCCTTCGAGTACATCAAACCCAGTACACAACAGACAAGTAAGTTGCTTTTAAAAAATTACACTTCAATAGTCTATAAATGGTTTTTGAAATATTTAATATTGTAAAACCTTAAAATACAATTTTGTCATAAATGCAGTTCTGTATAGAAGCTTTCTTTCAGTGAACTAATAGATTTTTTTCCTCTCACTTAGGATGTTTTCCTCTGAGGTTTACGCATAACAAGTTTTCTGCTTGTTTTTCACCACCTGTGCTGTGGTTCAGGTTGGCTTAGGCGATGCCCACTGCCTGTTGCTCTGGTGACACAAACTCAGCGGCAGCAGAATCTGTGTCTCCATGGGCTCCAGCTAAGCCAGCGTGCCTTTTCTATCCAGCTTCCGCTGCTGAGCGAGGTGGCATGGCAAAGTCCCCAAACTGGCACAGAAGAGTGGGCATTTAAAAATAGGCAAAAACTGAAAGCAGCGAGGGAAGGACAGAAACAGGACAGAGAAGGCAGAAGGCTCGGCTGTTCAGAGAAAGTAATCTGAAAGTGTAATTCCTCCTAGAGTGTGTGAAATCCTCAGCACTCACGCCATGCCTGTGTATCACACAGACTGCTAGTCAGATAATGGTGGTAAATTCTGTAATTCGGCCCCTTTGTGAGGACAGGTGTTGGACCTGTCGCCCAGCCCTCACCTGGCCAGAAGACTGATAGATTAATTAATTTTTTCATTGTGGCCCGTACTGTTTGACTCTCCAAGCTGGGTAATTTCTCAAGAATTCATTATCAAGGTCCTTGGTGTGAAAAAGGCTTTCGCCTCACCAAGCTGTAGTCACAAGTAAATAAAAACTCCAGCAGGTTTTGCTCTGTGGCCAGGCAGTGTTGGAATCCTGTTACGTGGCCTGGCACAGTAGCTACTGCAAATGGCTGTGCTGCTTAATTTCTGCTATGTAGATGCCGTAAAAGAATTGTGGTTATTGTAGTGGAGAAAACCCACAACTGTCTCATCAGTAAAGCATATTCTGAGTCACTCACGTCCCGAGATGAACTGTCAGATGGTGAAACAACCCCCCTGGTGCTGAATGCAAAGGACTGTACATAGGCCAGAACTACACTGAAGGGAAATAAGTGGAAAGTTTCTTCCTACCCAAGCACTCGGAGGGACTGGCATTTTGCTGTGTCAGACACTGCCAGCCAACTGCCAGTGACAAACGTGATAAAGCTCTTCTGAAGTGTAAAACTTTCTGCTTTAACCTCCTGCTCCTGTCGGACATAAAATGCACGCTACCCGAGGAGCAGAGCTTGTTGGGATCTGTTGTCTAGATCCCATGGGGAAAAAACCTAACAGGACAAGACATCAATTTTGTGGCAGCTGTATATAAACAGAGGCTATTGCTGAGCTTTTCAGCTGCCTGTTTCCATGAATTTATCAAAACCAGAAGTGTTTGCTTGCTCTAAGCCCCACAGACTCTTTATTGTTAAAAAATACGTTTCTGTCAGTTTATTAACTGAGTATGGAGTTCGGAATAGAAATACAAAAGAAAATGAAGGCATATTAAGCTTTATTGAACATTTTGTTGCTTGTTTTTAGTTTTGTTTGTTCGTTTTAACACTGACATGGGGTTTTAGTGTTTGGAACCATGAATAACGACTACCTACTTAAAAGATGCTTGCCACTGTCATAACCAATCTGAGCTGCTTTGCTGACAGCTTTCATCTCCAATTTGGCAACTGAATAGTCTCTAAACAAACTCCTAGTCTTAAGGCGTGCTGTAATATGTCTGTATAAACGTGCTATTAATTAGGTATCAATAAGTGGATCTCCAAGTGTATGACATGGCAATCAAGTTATTACTGGGGGATCCTGAGCTCTCTTGCTTAGTGTTAGTATTGTTGTAACCATTGCGGGGAGGCCAAGGCAAGGCTGGAGGCAGAGGTGATTTATGTTACCACACTGGGGTTTAACAGTTGGATAAACCAGGCAAGTTTTCATGAATACAAGCCTGAAAAGCAGATTTGGAACAATTCAGTTTGAAACAGAATTGCAGCCATCAAGCTAAATATGAGTACAGAGCAGCTCCTCTGGGCTCCCTCCGCTGCGTCAATTGGCCAGGCAATTTGTCAGTTTTCCGGGGGAGCAGAGCGGGGAGTTGGAGGGAGGAAGGCTGCTGGTTCTCAAGAGAAGGGAGAGTGACTGTGTGAAAACGAAGCATTCAGAAAAAGCTGCACGCACAAGCAAAGCAGTAAGAACTCATTCCCTACGTCCCATCAGCAGAGGGATGCCCAGCCATTCCCAGGAAGGCAGGCCTCATCAACAGTTGCTTGGGAAGACAAATGCCACAACTTCTAAGTGTCCTACCGTCCTCCTCCCAGCTTTTATTGCTGTTCCTGATGCCACCTTTGGATGGTCAGGGGCAGCCAGCCTGGCTGTGTCCCCTGCCAAGTGCACCGCCAGGCAGGATGAGAGGCAGGAAAGGCTCTGCTGCTGTGTGAGCGCTGCTCGGCGGCAGCTGGCACGTGGCAGTGTTACCAGCACTGTTTGCCTTACAAACCCAAAGCATGGCACTGTGCAAGCCAGTGTGAAGAAAGTGAGCTCTGTCCTGGACAAAACCAGTGTGGAGAGAAGGGGGCCCATAGTTCTCATTTCACAAAAGGAGTTTATTTTGGTCATTTACTACATTTGCTGAGGCACGTTATATTCTCAGGTATTCCTGCCTAGGACTGGCGGGCTGTGATGCCAACTGTGGTGGGCCTCTCTGCTGCCCCCCATCACGTTAAACTCACCTTAACGAGTTGTTCTCAGTTCACATTCAGTGTGAACCTTGCTGCATCTATGTGAGACCTGAACAAGTGCTTATATACATAAAAGCATGTCTGGTTTTCCAACTGTTGTTGCTTTAATTAAAAAAACACACTCCTTTTCCTTTTTCCTTACTTGTGTATTAAAAAAAAAGTAATGGAATGATAGTTTTACAATCAGACTCTTTGTACCTGTTTATACGAACTGTGTTAAAAGCTTGTTTTCTCCAGATTTTAAACTTTGTTTAAACCTTGTTGTAGGTTTATAACTAATCAAATGTTTTTTTCTTCGTAGTGCTTTTAGGTGCCTTCATGTGTTAATACTTCAAGACCTCAGTATGCGGTGGTTTTTAAATACTGAGTAACTAGATCTTTTTATTAAGGGAAGGTGACAACGTGTGCGCTGTATGGGGTTCCATCATGCATGAAAACACGCTGTGCAGGGAAAAAGATCCTTCAAAGTTGTTGTCTAATTGCTGCTCTTTATTTCTAATGATAAATTCAGTTAATGAACAGAAGATTCGCCAAAGCTTAGTAAAATCTTTCCCAAAAGGAAATAACGAGTTTATTCAAAGCAGGTCCTTTTCTTAAATGTAATCAGTAAGTAGGGATGGACTTGAAATAGATTCATGGTTTGAGTTGGCTCTCAGATGCAGACATTGTTAAAGTATTATGGACTGAAAGACATTTTCTGATTCTGAACCTGGCTCTGGTTTTTCTTTTAGAAGACATCAAACCGGACTGGTAGAATAAGGACTCTTCCATAACAAGGAAAAGGAACCAGCCTATAATCTCTAGCTCTCAGCAGCCCTACTCCACAGGGTTTTTCTTTTCTATGTCCTGCAGATGGATTTAACCTTTTATGAATTTGTGGTTTTAAAGAGAATCAAATTTACAGAAAACTGTAATAGTGATTTGTTTAGTTTTTCACTTGTATTTGCCACTGATCTGTGCGTTCTGCTTGGTTATGTTTCATGCCTTTTGAAGCTGTTAGCGTTGCAATGCTCCCTTTGTTTCCTTACCAGAATACAGTGGACATTCCAAAAAAAAAAAGAAAAAAGAAAGAAAGAAAAAAAAAATCATGATTTGAATTTATTTAAAGGACCTCCAAAATTTTTCATTCAATAAAAATTACAGTAATTCTGTATTTAAGCTTGTCCTATGGATAAATATTGAGTGCATTTCTTAGTAATTTGCAAACAGCTGGGGCACTGCAACTTTAGGGACTAATCCTGACTGGTGCTCTTCTACCTACAGCATTTAATGATTTCAGTGGGAATTCCGAGTGTTCAGCATCTTCCAGGATCAGGCTCTTAAGGAATCTATACTTCAATCAATGCATAGAGGATTTTTGCACCAAACTGTGGTTAATGTTATCCGAGGCTCAGCACGCGAAATCCCCCTGTCGTGGTGGAGGTCTCGACCCTTAAGATCCATCCCAGTACTTGATAACTTCAGTAACAGTTTGGCTTTGCAAGGACGGGCGTTGAGCAGATTGGCTTGCATTAATAGAATTGCACTGACAGTGTTTCTTATAGGATTACTGAATAATTTTTTAATAAAATATAGATTTTATAATCAGGAAGCCAATACTAGGTACTGGAACAATAGTACAGAGGAGTTAATTTTTATTTCTACAGTGTTAAAAGTGCACTTATATGCTGGTTTATTTACATCTGGGGGAAAGGCGAGAGACTGCAAATAGGGAGATTATTACTACTTTCTTTTTTAAAAAAAGAAGGCTTAAGGCAAATTTTAAGACTAAAATGTTTAAGCAATTATAAGCAAGGCTAGACCCTTTGAAAAAAAGTTTAGAAATATTCTTAAAATAAATTTTTATAGTGTTAATTTTGTAATAATTTATGTTTTGCTATACTTCAGAGCTAACTGACCGTATAGTTTCAGAAACAGTATGAAACTTAGGAAAGTTTAAGCAATGTTTATATTTTTGAAATGTTCTTTGAATTATGTTTTTATTGTACATTTCTTCAGACTGAAAAATGTGTACATATCTTTGTTATTTTTGCACAATTTTTGTCTTGTTCAGTTTTAGGAGCAGTACTATGTTGATTTTTTTAATTTATTTTGAGTTTTAAAACTGCAGGAGTTTAAAAATCTCAGTAACAAAGTCATCCTCTGTAATCAACGAAATGCTATTTCTAGTTGTTGAGGGAAAACGGTGGTTGTGAGATTTGGTGGTTGCTTCTGAGAACTAATGCTAATCAGTGACTGAAGGAGCGATTTCGTAGTTTTAGGAAGCTTTAGCTCTTCCCATGCATCTTTTAATTGGAAAGCTGGAATCTGGAGCCTGTCCTTTGAATGCTGCTTTGTTATTTTGTGTCAACTGGCTTACACCTGACAGCATTTCAGGAACGTTCAGCACCAAGTAAAATCCCACAGCCTTTCATCATCAAAGAATCATTATTTAATTGCAAGTATCAAAAAATTCAGCCTGAAAAGCGAAATGGAAGTAAACATTTGAATAAATGGATATAAACTGGACCAGCCTATAATGCATTATTAGTGTAGCATTCACTCGGTAGTTCTTTTTCTTGCCCATTTGCCTGAAAATCTTGTGATTTGTTTCCAGCAATAGAGGCTCAGAAGCTTTGGTTGTTACACATACGCAATGCATAGGCCCGTCAGCCATAAAAAGCGACTTGGATAACTTGTATGCCTTCTTTTGTATCGATGTAACAATTGTAAATAGTGCTGATCGACCTTTGTAGAGAATAGTTTATACAGCATATTCTATTATTGCTGATTCTCAGTGAACTATTGTTTTAAAAAAAAGAAGAAAAAAAGAAATTTTTCTATTTACACCTTATATTTTGTTATGCTGTTGACCCATGGCACTTTAACAAAACTCTGTGGGTTTTGCATAGCTGGTCAGTCATGGGGTATATTAAATAACTGTTGTTGCACAGAAATGAATTTGCACCTGCTATATTGTGCTTTCCTACTACAGATTTTAGAACCTTTTCCAGAAGACTTTTGAAGAAAGCATGTCCAATCATTCTAAGAAAAAAAATGCCATACTTGTACAGCCAATTTCTTTTCTACAATCCATATTTTGTAACACTAAGTATTTTCATTCTTTGTCCTGCACCTTTATGTATTAGCAGTATCAAATAGAATTCATTCCATGCTTGTGATAATTGTAAGCAGAATAAATGTCTAAAGTAGGTGTAAATAGTAAATTCTATGGCTTACAGTTTAAAAAAGGAAAAACAGAACAAACATGTATCTGATTGATACTGCCATGGTTCAACACCGGGCCTGGAGATATTCTCTAGTGAGCGATTGTATTTTTTTTTTTGCTTTATTATTATTATTTTTTTTTTGTAACATGGCTTTGTAAATAAAATAATTTATATGTTTGTAAGAAACAAATGGGTTTTGTCATTATTTATCTTGGCAAAGTGAAAGGGGTATGTATTGCAAGGCTGCCTTTTTTCTTCCCAGAGACTCCAACAGAGCGTGCAGTAGCCAGCACTGAGAATTCCTGGTCCAAAAGACCTGCCCAGTCTGCACAGGGCTGAATTGCTCTAGGATCGGTTTTGGCACTCGTGTCTAAAATATTCCTGTATGTATGATGATCAGCTGCTGAGGTTTTTGTTCTGATCAATCATTTCTGAATTCCTTCACTGAGCTGATTTGCATTTTCTTACTCTATCAGTGTAAGAATTAACTTTGCCAGAGCTGCTAGATGTAGGAATTTGGACTTCAATAGGCAGTGTAAAAATAGAACCAGTTTTTGTTTTTATCATTGTTAATTCTAAAAATGCAACTTTTATCTCTAGGCATTAAGATTCTTGTTCTGTGTAAAAGCCCTTTCCAATTACAGATCAAATGTGACTGAAATTGTTCATTGACTTACCAGCTCTGCAGAGAGGACTGCAGGTTGTTCTCTCACAGCAAACCTCTTCCGCAGGTCTGGAGGAGATGTACGCTTTGTGCTTCTTCCATGAAGTACCTGGAAACTCGGTCTTGGAGGTAGTGGAGGGAAGAGACACAATTATGGATGATCTTCAAAGCAAGAAATTGAACTGCAATTTTTTGTTTTGTTTTGTTTACAAGATGATTTGATATTTCTTGCAGCCATTAGAAATGAGGGCTATAAAAAAGAAAATGCAATATTGCAGCCATGAGTTACTGGTTGCTCACCATCATCATCCATGGCCAGCAGTGGTCAGGGACCACTAAAATTATTTTCCAAATGTGACCAAGTGGTTTATTAGCACTTTTTGCTTTGTTGCACTGGCTCACAAGCTGTTCTCTGTTTGGAGTTGGTTCCCCACACCCCTCTTTTTGGTTACGCAACAAGTGTTTTGCTTGCAGCAGCACCCTCTTGTATTATCTAACGTGCTTTAAATGCCACCAGTTTCAGAGGTAAGCAGATCACTGAGTAAGTTTTGTTACTCATTGCACTCCGGTTCTTATGCTTCTGTTTTTACCAGAGAAATATTGATTTTAGAAGGCAGTCATTGCTGTCTGCAACCGGTGTCTGTTTTACTCATCCAAATCTGTCAGAATTCACAATCGGAAGCCAAGCCAAGTACCGATTCCAGAAATACTTGGAGGCGATTCATGCAGCACAGTCAGACTTTTTGAACACAGTGTTTATTTCATGCAGTTCTTAGTGCTGTGTTTCCTCTCGAATACCTCTTGAAAGCTTCTACTCCAACCAAGTACACACCTCTTTTAAAACCTAATTTCCTAAGCTAAAGATAACCTGACACCTTAGCAGCGGGTCCTCGTTTGTCCTTCAACCATAGCAGCTGCGGTAGATGGTGTGTGTGCTCTTGTTTCGTTTTGTTAAAATCCATCGCCAGTGACACGGGCTGGGTTGCTTTGTGCAAGAGTGTTTTGGTTTATGCTGCTGGCCTGCAGGAATAGGAACATCCAGGCTGTGATCAGCTGTCCCCACAGAAGGGGAGCTTTCAGGAAACTTCTCCTTGTTAAGGGAAGCTTGCCAGAAATGGATCAGGATCAGGAGAGATTGACTTCGAGGGTAAAGGCAACAGGAGGGGTTCCAGGCGGTGCAGAACATTCAGCTGCCCCTCTGCCCTTCTACCAGACCTGAAAGATTGGGCTCTGGAGTTGGAGCTGGGTTTGGCTGATGTGGAGCAGTTAACGAGGTTGGTGTGACACCACGTGAGAGCAGTTTTTCTGAGAAGCTGCTTGGCATGAACAAGGCACATTTACAGAACACTGCAGGTAAAAACCTGTTGGTGTAAATGAAACAAATGGCCTGACAAACTCCCGAGTGTAACCCTGCGAGTCCCAGAGCTGTAGCACTCTTTTTCCAGCCCGGCCTCTACCGAGCCAGAGAAGGGAATGGTGACAAAGCGTCGCTGCAGGAGAGACACCACCATCCCTGCCAGAGGTTTGGCATGCTGTGTCACACGAGAGCTCACAGGTTGATTAAAAAGGATTGCTCGGGCTCAACTCTTCAGCCTTCCCTGCCACCGATGCAGAATGTATAGGCCCCATAGGCATCGGTCTTAAGAACCTCTCAACAGCATCTGCAAAAACTTTCCCTTCTGGCCAGCTCCACCCTTAAATTGCAGCTGTTTGCTCTCATTTTCCTTCTCTCATATTTTGACCCACAGTCAGTTGTTTGGTTGTCTTGTCATTTTTGTTGTTGTTTTGCTTTGTTTGTTTGTGACCTTGCCTGGAGTTATTCCTTCCCTGTTAACCCCCTTAAGGTTTGTATTTCAGCCTCACAGCCTGAGCAGTAACACCAACACACCAGCCTCCCTTCATCGTTACTGAGGAAACACACGGAAGATGTAGGGAGCTGTTTTTCACTCGTGGTGTTTTACAGAGTGCATCCAAGGCCCGTACAGCTTCACACTCCGAGCACAGACACTTCCCAAGGGAAGTGCTGCACTGGAGCAGGATGCTGGGCTACAGCCCTCCTGTCCTGTGAGCCAAACGTGAAGGAAGCAACGGTGGCGATCCACCTCCTCCTTCAGGGACTCATCTAGTAGGGTTGTTTTTTGAAGAATGCACCACAGGGCCTCCTGAGGGCTTTTTCCTAACACCAAACCCTGGTCTGCCTGTTACTCATTAACCAACTTTTTCAGTAGCTGTATCTTCCACTCAGAGCTGGTAACACCTGAGGCCATATCATTTTACTTGTCACTCTAATAATATATCTTTCTTGGATAAATATTCCATTGGATTTTTTTTTCCTAAGCCTCTCCCTAGAGACATATTGTAGAGTTTCAGTAAATTTACCTGCTTTGTATCTGGGACAGCGTAGGGCAAGGCAGAGAAACTGGTGTCTACTCTAACAAGTCGTCATTTTGTATTTTAAAGTTCACAGAACTGAGTATTTCAGACATTCTCCAAGAATGTTAGCCTGTTTTTGAGGAATCATGAACATTTTTGCTCAAAGGGTTGCTAATTGTGTAATAAACTAGATGGCATTATTTTCTAAAACCATCCTACTACTAGGGAAGGTGTGGGGAGCTGGGGGTCGGCCTCTTCTCACAGGGAAAAGGTGACAGGACCAGAGGGAATGGCCTCAAGTTGTGCCAGGGGAGGTTCGGGCTGGCAATGAGGAGCCATTTCTGCTCAGAAAGAGCAGTCAGGCACTGGGACGGGTTGCCCAGGGAGGTGGTGGAGTCACCGTCCCTGGGGGTGCTCAAGGAGAGGTTGGACGTGGTGCTTGGGGACATGGGTTAGTGGTGGCATTGGTGGCAGGGGGTGGTTGGACCAGGTGATCTGGGAGGGCTTTCCAAACCTGAATAATTCTGTGGTCCTTACAAGCATGCTGCAGCTCTGGATGCCATGAGTGAACTACGAGGTGGGTGGAAAATCGGCTGGACTGTGGGGCTCAGGGGGAGGAAGTCCAGATGGGGGCTGTTGAGAGCAGCGCGCGGCTCTGACAGTAGCCCTGGTGTGTTGGACAAAGACAAAGGCAGGGGCCTACAGCAGGGGTGGGGGAGGGACAGGCATAACCCCAAGTCATTGACCAGGCCGGGTGCCATCTGGCAAAAGGCAGCCTTGCAGGACAAAGGTGGGCAAGCTCAACGCGAGGCAGTAACAGGCCCCTGCAGTGCTGAAAGCCAGCCCCACGCCGGGCCACATCAGCAAGAATGCGGGCAGGGGTCTGAGGAACCGAGCGTCCCCTTCTGCTCTGGCTCTTGTGAGACTCCATCTGCAGAGCTGCCTCCAGCTTGGGCCTCCACAGCACGAAATGCAGTACGAGTGCCGAGGTGAGTGCAGTGCAGCACTACCGAGATGGTTAGGAGCTGGAGCATGTGATGGAGATGCTGAAAAAATCATTTGTTCAGCTCTAAGGTAAGGTTAAGAGGGGGAGAGTTCAAACTGCTCTATTCAGCTACATAACGGGTGAGTGCCAAGATTCTCAGAAGAGTGCACCAGACTCTTCGTGATGGTGCACGACAAAAAAAAAGCAATAGGTGTAAGGTACAGCAATGAGAATTAAACACAAGGGAGGAAAATAAAAATAAAAATAATTTTAAAAGGGCCTTTGCAACATAGACGAACAACAGAAGAGGGACCAATAGGTGTTGTGGAATCATCTCAGAGACTGTAAGAACTTGATACGGAGGTGAGCAACCTGATCTCAGCTTTGAAGTTAGCCCCAGGTTTGTTTGGTTTTTGTTCGTTTGTTGGGGGGGGGGGGGGGGGAAGGAGGTGACCCAACTATCTCCAGTGGGCCATTTCAACCTAAATTATTCTGCCACTCTATACACTAATAATGACAATAATACAATAAATAAAATTATCAAATAAGTAAAAGGGTTCTGGCTGTTGAGATTATTAATACCCAGAAACTTGGTATTTCTGCTGTTAAGCACTTCCCTCTATAAATGTAGTGTCCTCTGATGAAGCATTCACTGGGATCTTGGAAGCCCTTGAGGAACAGCAGAGGAAAACACTACACACGGTGGAAGGATAGAGCGGAGCTTTTCCAGAGCATCTACAGGAGCAGCACAGCCCATTCACTGCAGCTCCCGCTGTGCTTGCTGATGCCCCTGGTGAGAAGCAGCAGCAGCAGGTGAAGCACCCAGCATTAACAAGCCCCCTTCTTATTGCTCCTGTCTCATCCCACAGCCCTAGACTTCTACCTTCTACAACCTGATTTGGAAAAACATGTCCATTGATTCAGTTCCTCAGTGAGCCAAATGCTTCTGCAACCAGCTTCACGTCTGACCTGCAGTCCCTGTTCCTCTTTGTCAAATCTTTTAAGAGTCTTGGTAGTTTATCCAGTCCTTTACAGTTAGGTAGAAGGTTTAAGTGATTAGTCATATTTTGTAAAATGCTCACCTTCTGTTATAGCAGATATTAAATCTTTTAACCAAATTTAATTTTAAATAACCAAGACACTTTAAACACACAAAAATAGATGTGAGCCTTGCAGTTGTGATTGAAACTTAATTAGCAGCATCGCTATAATGGAACCAGGAAACTTTCAGATGTTTTGTCAAATCCTGTTTTTTTAGTCACCAGAAATTTAATTCCTCATACAATAGTCCATGTGAGCTTCTCAGATATTATCCTAAATTATCACACGTTTAGAACCCTCATTTAGCAGATAATATCACATGAACTGTGGCTAATAAATCCCCTACACGACACATTATCTTTTCAAGGAAACAAATTGTGCTTTCTTAACAGTGAAATTAATTTTAAAAATACATACATTCCTAGTAATAAATCAAACTGGGGTTTGCTTTTAGTGATTTTTGGAACCGTTCCTCATAGAAACACACTTCAGCCTGTTCCTGTGTGTTTATGCTTAGAAGTTCAGCCTTCAGCATGCGTTTCATGCTGGTTTTCTTTGTTGACCACTGAAGGAGAAACTTTGCCAAACGCTGTTTCCCTGCCCCAAACACTGACCTTTACCTACCTTTCTCTCCAGGTCGTCAGTTGTTCCTTCCTGTCAAGTCAATCATCTTCTTATGTTCTCATTTTCAATAGGTTTTCTGTCATTATTTCTCCCCTGCTGGCCGGCTCAGACACTTGTTTGTACTCCTCTGCACCTCAAAATACTCTTTCTCCCATTGGTCTTCTTTAGGGGGAAAAAACAGCAAACAAACCCAACTTTGCTAGTTCAAAATCTTCTGAAAGGGAGTAGAAAAGTGAAATGCAGGAATGGGTTGGGTAACCATGAACTGTGTCTTTTTTTTTTAGTGGGACATTCTGCTTCATTATCTTTCTCCTCACAGTGGGTAGCACAGTAGAAAGGGTACTTGATGTCTCGTCCCTGTTTGCACGGACTGTGCTGCAAAGCGAAGTAAAAATGTTTAAATCTTTCTCCCTCATAGCTGCTACTCATTGCTTTTGTAGGCAGGAGGGGGACTTTTCTGTGGAATCTTGTAAAACCCCGTTGGAAACGGAGCTTGTCCGGGATGCCGCGGTTATCTGCGCTGAGGGGTTGGCCTTCTGCGGCACCCTTTCCCTTTCTCCTGACGAACATCTCGCAGAGCTGCACCGCAGCTCGCCAAGCGCGGCAGACAGGCGACAGACCCGGTTTCCCGCAGTTTTGCCGTGTAATTTTGGGCTGTTGTCGCCGGCGGGACGCCGCTTTCAGCCCTCCGCCCTGAGGCGGCGCCGTTCTCCCGCCTTCCCCGCGGCTGACGGAACCCGCCCGGGGGCCCTGGCGGCGGGCAACGGAGCAAAAAAAAACCCAAAGGTGGCGGCTGGGCGGCTTCGTTCTCGAAGCTTCTCCCCCTCAGGGCCAACGGTTTTAACGGGCGGCGGCTGCGAGGCCTCCCCTGGCAACGGCGAGATGGCGGCGGGCGAGCGGGGGGGCCGCGACTACCTGGAGCGCCACGGGATCCCCGAGCTGCTCCGCCGCCTCAGCGCCCTGCTGCTCTACCACCAGCCCGGTGCGGCTCCCCCGCGGGGCCAGGGTGGGATTTGGGGGGAAAAAAAAGGAGATTTGGGGTCTTTAAGGTGGTGGCCGCTGGGAGAGATGCACCCGGGGACCGGGCGGGGGTGCTGAGGGAGAGGAGGAGGCAGGAGCGGGGTGAGGGGCGGGTGGTGCTGGTGACTTGGTGCCTTTGGAGAAAGACCTCGGTGGCTTGGTTCCCTTGAAGAAAAAGACCTCGGTGGCTTGGTTCTGTTGCAGAAAGACCTCGCCAGTTCCTCATCCAGGTGCTGGAAACAGTGAAGGCCGGCAGGCAAGGCGAGGGGACGTACCCGTGCCTGATGGACGAGTCCAACCTGGTCGCCATGTTCCAGATGCTGGACGTGGCAGACCTGGGCTACATCACCCCCGCGCAGTACCGAGAAGGTCAGTCCAGCCCAGACGGCAGTCAGCACACTCCCCTCTGTTCAAACAGTTTTGTTAAAACAGTTTCAAAAGAATTGCATTAAAACAGCTTCAACCCCATCTGTATGTATGTAAAAGCATCAGCACTTCTGACCACACAACCTGGACCTTGGAAAGTTAAACAAAGTTACTTATGTTTGTTTTATTTTTTGTTTATTATATCTAGGCCACTTTCAGATGTTATTTTTTTCAGATTTATATAGGAAATTCTGTTCCCTTAACTTTAGCTCTTAAAACCTTGGGACTGAGCACAGACAACCTGCACGTTGGTGATGATGAGAACGTCACACTGGACACGTTCAAGGAAGAAGTGTAAGTATAATGGAACGGGTATGTGCAGAGTTGCTATGCACAGATCTTTTGCTGTGGCTTATGTTTTATTTACAAAAGCACGTCATTAAAAGACTTACAGGTGGTTTAAGCTTACCCGCTGTGCACCGAAAGATTTAAACAGGCACTATTGCTCTAGCCTGGTGGGTTTGCTCAGCACTTCCCTCAGCCATCTCACATTAGGACCCACACAAAGCAGGCCTGTCAGATTTTCTTCCCTACAAGCAGCCATCAGCTAGCCCAGGACTGAGAGCACTGGTCCAGAAACGTCAAGTACTCGAGCTCCACTGTTGTTTCTGCCTGATATAGCAGAGGTAGTAACACATAGCTGAAACAAGCTTAGAATTTTTCAGTACTTTCTCATCGTTACAATATGGTTCTAGGGAGGATATTTCGGTAACTATGACAATCACTGAAAGAGTACTAAAACTAGTTATCCTAACTTATCTAACTGGGCATTATTTTACTTTTTTTCCTAGGAAGAAAAGGTTGCTGGAGATTTGGGCTGTGTATTAAATGGAACAGCGGTATGCTCTATATATTAAAAATAGGCATTTTGCTCCATTCTTTCACTGCTGTGTCAGCTGCGAACAACTGATTTTAAACAGTGCTCTCTTCTCTTTTTTTCCTCTCTCTTCCCTGTAGTAGCAATCAGCTGAAAAGGACAAATGACAAAGATTTGTTTACATTTACCAGGGACTTGAAAGGTATCTTTTGAGAACTGTCTTTCTTAGTAAGATTATTTTGTTAAAAATAAGTAGAAACCTCTTTAAAAAGAAAAAAGTATCCTAAAGTCTCCTCCTTCAGCTAGTAGCTTACTTTGTTAATCATTGGTAATGAGACAGCAAATAAAATTAATTTTAAAAGTTGTGACAATACTTTTTTTATATATATATATATAAAGAGGTTTAAAAATCAGTTTCAGGAAGAAGTGTTCATGGTTGAAAGATAGCAGTGCCAAGTAACATAGCATTTATTAATTTTTAAAAGAGTCTCAAAAACAAAAGAGGTCTTACTAAAAAAAAATGGGAGAGACTTTGGGACAGAAGAAAAAAGAACATAAATATAGGAAACAAATTGACAAATTCCTTCATTCCATCCCAGGTCCTGCATAAGCATATTTTAGATACAGATCACCCATTACCTGGGATTTAGAGATGTAAAAACGTGTTTAAGTGAGAGTGTCATAGTCATTAGTAATGAAGACTGTTAGCTTTTAAATGTAATGACCAAGTGGTTACATTGAAGTAAGACCTGTGCAGTTAGAAGCCAAGTCAGTAACATTTTCAAATAATTTAAGAGTATATACAATAAATGGTAAAGATTCGATCAAACCAATTATACAGCATACAGTGTTGAAAAAAAATAACACAACTATGTTGTAACTTACTTCAAACAAAAGCAAAGCAAATAAGTAATCTAGATCAAGTTATTAACCAATTCTGAAGTCTTTATTTTCCTGTATTTGGCCAAATAGCTCTCAAATTGAGAAGAATCTCAACATCCCGTTGAGCTAATTTGTAAACACCAAGTTCATTTAATGCTGCTGTTGCTGACGGCTGGTTTGGCTTCAGTGACGCTTCATTTTCTGAGGCTGACTGTAGTACATCCTTCAGCAGCAAGGCAGAGCCAACATTCAAGTTCAGGATAATGCAGGCTTCTTTTATGCTATGGGAGGGAAAAAAAGTTATATGAATTAGTAGAAGACTCACCCATAAGATACACTTAATTTTGTATGCACAGTGACTAAGAAAAAGGCTTCCAAGGATTTCTGAAAAGGATCTAAGTACTGAACTGAAAAGTGGAAAAGTGCTGCCTAGCATACTTGGTCTTGCTCTCTTAGCACTTTGTGTTACAAGCACCAATATTTGCCATGCTTGGCTTGACTTCTTAATTTTTCCACTAGTTTAAAAAATACAGAAGAGAAGTTACCTGTCTAGCCTTCCCAAGCTAGGTTTCTAATTATCAACAGAAAACATTATTTGGTATATTTTTAAAAAACACTCCTTTACAGAAAGCTGCTCGAGTCTGAACATTTTCTCTTATTAATCTCATTAGAGAGCAAACAGATACCCTGCCACATTGTTTCTAGTACAATAGCCACATACCCACTACACATTACTTTTAATGTTCCTTTCTGCATCTCTTTTTTAAGCTATGAATACTACATAGGTATCGATTACCTTTGTAAAGGTAATGTGCTCAAAAAAACTAAGACGCTGCTACAGGAATATTCCAATTAAGAATGCCAATATATAACCTTCATCTTCAAGCGTTCAGGACTGAATAACACGTTCCATATTGATCTTTAGATGTGTAGTAAAATTTCTGTCCCAATTAGCCCAGGAGTTTAGCGTTGGACTCTGCATAAGACTGTCAGCTATTTAAAAAGACTAACCAGAAAGAAGGTTGCTTCTCACCAGCCAAAGCAACTGGACTGCTAAGCAGAAACATAGTTTAAAATAGCCTCAGGATAAAGAAAATTTGTTGTGCTGTAACTAAATCTTTGAGTAGTTTCTTTTGCCCCACTTTTTGAATTCTGCTTACATCCCCTAAGTTCATCTATCTGCGTGCAGTAGACATCCTCACTGTGCTAAATACTCCAGAACATACATCACAGTCAGTTGCTATCTGAAAACGTGCTGCAGAATCAAAACTTGGGCTGTTGTAAACACTGAAAGATGACCCACATACATGTAGTTCAAGTATTTCATACCCACTCAAAACTGTAAAAAAAATGTTGGTGATACAGAAAACATTCATCTGGATGTTCTGTTCTGAAACACTAATGGATCAGAAATTTGCCTACTTACTGCTTGAAGTAGTTTTCTGGCCTCTTACAGTAGTGTGAAAATAAAGGGAAGAGATTTCTACTCATGTCAAACTGAAGTTGTGCTGCTCCTCCTTCATTGAAGTGATTCGCCATGATTATCTGCAAACACAGAGGGGGGGATCTTCTGTTTAGGCCAGTCACCAACACCTGCACAGTACTGCATACACTTCGTAGATACCTACCTCCTGATAGATGAATGTATCCACTTTCTCTGCGAGCATTTGCCAGAATATTTTGAATAGCGAGTGACAGAGCTGCTGTTCCAGTTGGAGCAGGCGGTCTCTTAGGGTCAACAACATTGGGCAAGCTGTGCTCGACAGAGACATTACTGCTTGCTCTGCTTGAGACGGTAAAGATAGCCACCTGAAAGAAATTTCACTGTTATGACTTCGATGTGATAATTATTCATATTACAATAACTGAAATTGAAATTATCCTGTAAGGAAATCTTAGCCAGTTACAATGGTTCAGTTTCCTCCTTTCCCATTTCAAACCTAAAGGTAATCATAGTCTAATGCTTTATTTTAATATCCTTTAATGTTAAGCTGATGCTTTAGTTATAAATCTGAACGTGTTTTTTTTCTTAAAAAAAAAAAAAAAAAAAAAAAAGCTAATCTATAAAATCATCAAGCAGTTGTGTTAATTTTGAAGTGCTTCAGAAACTCAACCACAAAAATTCAAGAAACCCTGTGATTCCGTGAGGATAGAAGCAGTAGTTACAGGCCATTTTTAATACTACTTGGAAGAAAGTAACTCTCATCTGAACTAGAGTGACCCAGCGTTCTTCCTAGGGTTTTCAAGACAACATGCCCACTCACTGCAGAACTACTTTAGAAAGCATAACATCAAAACAGGCTTGAAGTGAGGATAAAAAAAATTTTCCAATACTTACTACCCTGTGCCTTTCCTATCCAGGAAACCAGTTTCTCTTATTAGCTATTCTTGCCTTTATTTACCTCAATGTTTTTAAACAGAAAATAATATTGGAATATGAGAAGAGAGCAAACAGAATCACCTCTCTTTTTTGTACAGCTTTGCAGCATCTGTGACCTCTTTGAAGACATGATGTACTTGACGACTCAACATATCTTGTTTCAGGCGCTCCAGGAGGTTAATCATCTCATCAAAGACAGAGCTCTCCATTGAAGCCAGCTGCCCCAGCTGTAGCTGGCTGACAGTGCTACTTTCTGCACAAACCTCCAGTTCAGCCTGCTGTAGCTGCAGGAAGAACTAGGGGAACAGAAGTAGACATAAGTACTAGCAAAAATCATCTTATTATTTGAACTCTGCGTTTGTACTTTAACAGACAGGGTTCTACAAAACATGCTCCTGACACGTTTATAAACGAAGTCTTGAAACTTAAAACATTGTCCTGATTCAATTAAAACTGTTTTAATCCTAGTAATGCAACTGATGTGGGTCCCAAACACAACAGCAGATAGGTAATGGCATGTTTGCTGGTCTGACAATAGCAAGAAGTGGACTGAGTTGAATGTGACACAGCAGTAATGAAGTTGGTTTTGCTTTTAAGCACGTCAAGATACTTTTGTAGATGCAGCTGTACAACATAAAAGCTGCTCTCCTATCAAGTCAAGATTATCCTCTGCTACAGACAGTTTCCTGTCAAGACAAAAACAATTTGGAAGCTGCCCATCTCCCACAAAATGCTTATTTCTGCAATGACCACAGAAAAAGTTGACATGCTACAGAATAGCTATGGTGCCACTGGGCTATCACAGAAAATAACTGTACCCAACACCCTGTTATCAAAGAGTGACTTTTCCAGACACCACCTGAACCAAGCTGTAATGCAGGCACCCACGCCAAATCCATTTAAACTAGCTCAGCATAGGGATAATTCAAGAAGCGTGCACATGCTACTGCAACACATGCACTTCAGCAGCAATACTATTAGTACTATTAGTTCTATTTTTTCCATAATTAATTCTTCTAAATACATTTACATAAATAGTGCTGAAAATGTAATATTTGATTATGAAACAAACAGAACTAATTTATTTTTATAAAATTTACTTACTACATTGTCAGCCCAGTCTGCCAGCACTGTTGCGATATAGTTAACGGCATTAAGGATTGCACAGTACCGGAAGCCTAAAGAAGCTCTGCTCTCTTCCTTCATTACTTGAGTTAATCGTATCCTGAAGTCATCAACTAGCTCCTTCTGTAGCCCCAGGAACTGCAGTTTTCTGGAAGCTGTTGGAAGGTTCTTATACCTGTCTAGAAAGACATTATCAAAATATTTAACGTTTCCCAGCACTGAAGAAAAGGTTTTGAACACGAAGCATTATGGTCATCTTTTTACATGATGTTACTCCTACAAAGACATCATACAGTATTTAATTTTTAAAAAGCTGACTTATTTTTAGCAACCTCAAGAAACTACTCAATGCAAAAGCTAAATATGTGAAGAAACAACACATCTGAGATTCCCCTCCCCCTCACGATTCCACTAGCATATTGCATCCTAATACTTTAGGAAATATGTTATCATACCACACCACCTAGCAATATCACATGGCCCCTAAAGCCAGTCACAGTGTAGGATAAAGCCCTTCAATATACAAATAAGCACCTCCTGAAAAGGTACATCCCGTAGATTCAAGAGGAACGGCAGGATATTTTTCTTATTGAATTGTAACAAATCATATTCTCTCCATAATTAATGGGTTTGAATGTGGTAAGTTGCCAATTATCAAATTTTAAAAAATGCATTTGAAAATACGTCACTACTAGCTCAAGATTATTTGTGCTAGATAATTTCCTGCTCATCTTGTATTTTGGACAACTCTTATTAAATTGCGAGTATCACAACTTTGCAAAGTTGTTATTTGCTGACTATTATTGACACAGTAGATATTTAATAAATAATATCTGCAGTTTTTCTACTAGTCATTACAAACAAGAGCAATGTCCACAGATTGGCAGTTACCTGTTATAACTAACAACAGAGTCATAAAAGTTTCAGCGCAGTCTGGGACTTTCATTTCATCTATGTCGGTGATATCTTTGTATTGTGATATCCACGCAGCCTCGGATGAAAGCATGGAGTCCATTTTCTGAAGAGCAACTGAGCACAGAAATTGTAAATTGTTTTAGTATTTAATAATGAAAAAAATTTCTAACAACAACAAAAAAACAACTCTAAAACCAAACAATATATAAAAATTAAATCTTTATCCCTAGTGAGTTAAAATTTACGTTTTCAGATCATAAAAAACTAGTGATGACTGGCTTCATGCAGAACCAATTCCAATAACAGCATCACAAAGGCAGGTATAAGAATTCTGTCAAGGCTATTTTTTTATTTTTTTTTTTTTAATAGTTGGCTTGTTCCATTCCAATTTATTTCTTCTCTGATTCTCAAAAATTAATACCCTCGCTCCATTTCAGTTTAAAGTCTATCCTTGTCTGCACACTTGTCTGCACACTCTGTCAAAATACGCAGGCTAGATCCCATACAGCTCAGGGACAACAGTCCTATAAACTTCAGAAGCACTATTAGAGTCAAACCATTTTTTAGTCAAAATAACTGCAGAGTATAAAAATACCACAGAATCACAGACCAGCTTAAAAAACAGGGCTGGACGCAGCATTAACCCCTGGGGCACTCCTCTCATTTCCAACCTCAAAAATACAACTTTTGGCGTAGCCCAGTCCAAGTGACTTATCCTGTTTGAGAAGACTATTTGTATTCTGCACAATCAGAAAGAAAATGTGTCAAGGCCAACAAAATCCATCACAAATCTTACATTTTTTTTCCACTGTTAGCCACCTCTGGAAGCAGGACTCTTCTGAGAGAATATGCATGCAACTGGGAAGGGTGCTGAGGTAGCCATGAACGCTGTAGAGCTCTCTCTCAAACTGAAGTACCTCATCCACAAGGTGACAAAAGAGGGCATCATCGTATAACAGGAATGGAATATCTGCAGCAAGCTTCTCCAAAATCAGCATTACCAGAGCACGAGAGAATTCAAGCTTTTAAAAGAAGAAAGTGAGTAAAGTATCAGAGATACGGACAAACATGGGCAAACATGTATGATCTTAAAACTGTTACTAGACTCAGTTAAGTCTCACCACAAGTTTAGTGAAATCAGCAGAAGAATGCTTGTACAAATTGACTGTATAAATGCTTACATATAAAACACACAAAGTGCTTACCCCAGCATTCACTGAAGATCCTGCCTTGTCCAATATCGGCTGGATTTTGTCATCAAGGAACTTGGAGTGATTTCCAATCCACATAAGCACTTGTGTTAAATACCATTCAGGCTTATTTAAAAAAAAAAAAAAAAAAAAAAAAGAATGAATCCCCTAACATACGTAATACTATTAAAAATGCATTGTATTAGCAACTGTAAGAGCGTGAGTGTATTTATATTTACTCAAGACTGTTAACACAAACAGAGACTTGTGCAACTACAGTATTAGAAAACAGCTCTCCAAGTCTGCTGTAGATGTATTACAGCAACATTAACATTTACCTGTAGGAAACCTGCTTCAGTGACAATTCTCAGATAAAATACACAAGTCTTTGAAGATAACTCATTACAAAAGCAGGTCAGTTTCCAACTGGCAAAGTGGACATCTCTCTGGCCCAGAGAAAATGTTTATGCCTCTGCAAGATCTTCACGTGTTACCTTGGCATCTGTCCCCATTAAGGGACACACAAGTACTGCACAATTTAAGAATCCTAATTTCAGAGAAGAAAGTGTCCAAGTGACACAATTTAAATACAGTAATGTATCTGTTGCTTAGAAAAATAAACAAATAAATCAAACTGCTTTCTTCCATACCTTGTTTAAGACATTGGTTGGTTTATTTCCAGTGAAATGATACTTGAATCTTTTCTGCAGAGGATTCAGCATGATCTGGATTGGAAGGATAATGGGTGGTGATGGGGGTAAGGAATACTTTTCTGGAAGCTGTTTAGGTTTGGTTAACAATTCATCGCTAAGTTTGACAGTCAAGGACAAATTTAAGTGTTGATTCCTCCAATGGTAAAATTTCAATCAAGTGGGTTTACAGGAGTGAACACCTTAGCTCTACCTTGTTGGCTAAAGGCAGTATTACACAAGGCATACAAGTCCTCAAATACAAACAACATTCAAAATGCTTCCGTTTTATATGTTAAATAACTCTGGTTGCTAAGGATAATTTATTCAGTGACAGTACAAGTCACTGAAGTCAGTTTGATTTAGGAAACCAGAATCATTTGAAAAAAAGAAAAAGGGAAGAAAAACCACCATCATCAATACCAAATAAAAGGGCTATCCAAGAGACGTGCATATTCATGTTTCCTAAAGAAGTATCAGACTCACAAGATTAATAAATGCTACTCATGGTTTTCCACTTTGAAGCAACTGATTTAAGTGGCCCAGTCTCTGACAAAATTGTTACTGGCTCCAGGTTGCCCTGAATGACCTTTTTTCTTCCCGGTCCAGTCCTGCTGATTTAAACATCAACAAAAAAGCTACAACCACTCCAGGAAAAATAATGAGTAAAAATGGTTGTTTGAACTTCAGCTGTGCTTGATTTCACACACAAACAAAAGGAACAGGATGAGCAGCAGTGCCTTCTGACTTACCTCAGAGGCAAGTTACTATTTCTGCTCAGTGAAAATTGTTCCATTTTTTAAAATTCCCTTCCGAGACAAACATCTTGAGTTTTCTCTCTCTTCTTTCTGGGACTGCATATATTAAAGTGATTAACACAGATTTCAAGTAATGCTAGGAAATTAAAAGCATTAACTACGTCTAATTAAAAAAAAAAAAAGCATCATCATTTGTATTAATATAGGTAATCTTGCTGAAAGTATAGAACGTAAGGTGTGCACATCATGAAGCCTGAACTGCAAGTTACCATGAGATCACTGGATCTGATGACTTGGAGTTATGATCCTGCTACTGCTAAAAAGAAGAACTTGAATTTTAACTGAAAACGAGTTTTAAATTCTTGCTCCGGCCACCTAGCATTATCTATATGTAAAGTACCTTATAATGTTAATACAAAGTAACATAAATTCGATTTCACTTTTTGACTTTCGAGAGCTCTGAAATCCATTATCCTTACTAAAACACGCCACAACTATTTAAAAGGATACGAGGTTTGCAATTTCAGAAGCTGACAGAATAACGTCTCCAAATTGTTGTATATGTCAGGAGCATTGGCTGGAGCAGCAAGGCCAAATGCCTGAGACTGTGGTGGCCCCACAAATGGCCAGCGAAGCTGGGTCAGCACCTCTTCAAAGTCACTGCAACATAAAATATGTACTTTAGCACAAACCTACAGTACAACACAAAGGCGAGGCAGTGACAGTGCATCCCTTACCTTGACAACTTGTCCTTAAGAATTTTATGCCAGAATTTAACAGTGGATCTCACAAAAGCAAGAAGATGAGAACAAGATGACTCCTGAAGTTTAATATCCAGTTCTGCCATAAAAGCTAGAGTACTGGCTGCCTCTGGAACATTGTTGGTCATCAGATACTGCTGAATGTTATCACTATAAAATTCAAGAAAAGTTGAGGTCAGACATTCACTAAGAATCATTTGTGCACTGAAAAATTGAGATAAAATTTAATCTAAAATATTTTAATGAGACAAACATGGTTACCACTCTCATCACGTATATGCAGTGCTAAGCCCTGAAAAGGCTGTGTGATAACATTAGTGAGAATATTCTTAAAGTATATAAGATTTTAAAGTATACCAACTTTACCTTAACTCTTCTATTCGTGAAATCCATTTAAGATAGGACAGGTGCCGTTCAATCTCCTCTACTTGACTAATCAGCACACCAAGCTCCTCCATCCATGGCTCAGCTTTCAGTAAGTGGCTATCAATTGAATCAGATAGAAGAGCTTCTTCCTCTAGAAGCCGATTCAGGGATTTTTTAGAATCTTCTGCATTCTTCAAGGCCTTCTGAATTCTTTTAGGGACTTCAGATGAAACTGTAAGTACCTACAGTTACAGAAAAGTATTGAAACTCATATGAAAATATTGCATCATATAGAGTGGTATCTTGAAATTTCAATACTTTGCTTCAATTTAGTTAAATCTTATGACCGATTTTACTACTTAATCAGTCATAAGGCACATTCAGCATATTAAAAAAAAGGGAATGTGCTTACCTGTTCTTCTAACTGCTTTTTATTTTCAGATAGCTTATCGATGAGGCTGCCCAGCTTCCTCAGAGAATCATAGTCGTTTCCAACTTCTCTTTCCACAAATTCAGAAACATAGTATGGGATATCGCAACGGTCTAGATCTCTAGTGACTTCTTTCTTTGTAACGTTAACAGTTGCCATGTTTTCTTTATCTGCAATACTAATCATACAACTTCAGTTACTCACCGCTACGACAGCACTACCAGCTAGAAACCTCCCGAGGATACAAAGCTCAATGAAGAGCAGGGCAGTTCAACTCAAATAAGATGTTTAATAATGATCCTGCATTACATGAGATGAGATGTTAGCTTAAGTCTTAGCTGAGAAATCTTACTTACATGCGTTCCTCTGGTGGTTTATTATATATTAACTAATGAAGTGGAACATGAGTGCGACTGGAAAAAAGTCCCAAAAGCATGACTTAATAATCATTGCAAATAGTTCGGCATGTAGGTAGTTTCTACTTAGGTAAGTTAGAAAACATGGAAACACACCAATAAATAAATAATTTTGTGAAGTAGAAAGAGAAACCACAATCCCCCTCTTTACCTGTTCACACACAGAAGCATCAAGTGCTGAGGGATTTATAACTGGCCAAGGCTCCGCTCAGGTCTGACGTTACCAATCATCGCTTCTTCTGCCAGAGCTACGGGGGGGGACACCCGTGAGGAAGCCCCGGCAGGGACCAACAGAGGAGCACGGCATCGCCTCGAGGAGCTCCACAAGGCCCTGGGCGACCCCACAGCCGGGGAGCCCCGGCCCGGCCCCACAGCCGGGGTGCGGGCACCGGGTGACCGCCACCACCGGGTCCCCGCCGCCGGTCCCGGGGCCCTCAGCGCCCCCAGTCCCCCTCAGCCCGTGAGGGAGCCGCGGCCGCGCGCCCCGCCCCGCCCCTGCCGCGTCAGCGCCTCGCTGCGCAGCCCCAGGGCGCACTGCGCACGCGCGGCCGCTCCCACCCCACCCGCCCGCTGCCGCCTGAGGGAAGGGGCGGGAAGGGGAAGGGGCCGCCCCTGTCGGCCCTGCCTGTGCCCCATGGCTCAGCCCCTGTCAGGGGACACAGCGAGGTGGTCCCGATACGAGGCTCTTCAGGGCGTTTATTCCCACTACCTGTTCTCGGTACAGTTATGGGCAAGCAGGAGAATAGGCACAAATATTTTCCCAAGGAGGTTAAAGCAGCTCTACCCCGTTACAGCCTTGCTGACAGAATCCTTGACCGCACCGGCACAAGCTTCTTTGAAGATAATATTAACATCTCCGTTCAGTTTCCTGATCTGTAATTTAATAGATCTTCAGAATTCGCAGAAACATTCACTGCTCACCGAAAAAAAAGCAAGCTAAACGTTCTTCCAAGTCTGAAATTATTATAAGCCCGCTTCTTACAGATGCAGCCGTGTTAAAGCTCAAGCAACGCCTTTATTCGTTCGTTTAAAAGCACCAGTCACTAAAACCTGTAATTATATTACAACCACCATCTTGTAAATGACTACTGAAGTTAAATGCTTGCACTAATAAAAACTTAAAAAAATACAAATCTCTTACTAGCAATCTTTAAGATTTGTACAGAACATGTAAATAGGAAAATGCTTTATACATGTTAAAAGCTAAGACATTTTAACAGCCCATTCAGCGTAACCAGGTGGTGTTCAGTTGTGTCTGGTTTTTTATGCTCGTGTCCATCTTCAGAACTTCTCGAATCGCCATAGTAGCGTAGGTGGATGGGGGAAGGGAGAACTCCATCTTCAGTGCCCTGAACTTACCATCTGTTGTGAGAGGAGACACAAAGCAAAAAAAAGTTAAGAGCGTAAGTAAAGCTTATTCTGGATGTCATCTGAAGTAGACCCAAGTTTTCCACCAACCCCTAACTCCATAGAACAGCCATTACCACCACACTCAAATATGCAAGCCACAGTGTAACATAGAATTTCATAAAAAATAACTTTAAATAAAGGTTTTCTCACAGCAGAAATGATGTCTTAAGTACTTATTGGTAATGACAGTGATGTTTGTTAAGAATGGGGTTTTCCTTGGTTTGTGTGGGTGTTTGTGTTGCTTTAAAAAACAAACAACAACCACCACTAGGCTTTTGTTCCTTCAAGATTAAATTCCTAGCCCCTCTTCCTTTCTCCCCCCCTTCACCCACCTCCCAGAAAGTAGTGCCAAAAGACTTTGTGACGAAATTTATTTTAAAAATTTAAAGATCAGCAAGAACACTAACTTACCTGTAGGAAGAACTGGTAATGGTTTTCCTTCCAACTTATCCAAATCCGTAGTAAATAATGGGATTTTGGGATCATCATATGCAACAACTTCCCTTTATAACATACATAAGATTTATCATTACTACTATTATTCAAATTTGCCAGGTACAATCATACAACTGGGATGGAATGATTTTCTAATGAAATTGTTATGAAATATATCTTGCAATAACTGGTAAAGCTTTGTATAGAAAACTTGACTCTGTTTGATGAAGGTTATCACAAAATAATGAACTAGTGAGAAATGATTTTGCATAAGTAATCTCTTTCCTCCCATGGCATATCAGGATTTCCAGCTATACAAGAAGTATAGTTCATGAAATTAGGGGAAGAATGGTGTAAACTCTTAAGAATACTTGGAAAGAAAATAAAAAGTATTCACTTTGAAGAAAACCCTCTAAACTTCTTTGAAAAGGCTTAAATACATATTTATGTATTCATATTACAGAAATCATTCCATATGTAGTGACTAGGCTGAAAAAAGTAACTAGGAAGTATATAAGCTTTAAATATCAATAGTATTTAAAATAAAATTAAATATTTGAGGTTTTTGACTCCCACCTAAACCCTCTATATTTTGTCTGTTTATCAGTGACAAAGTCTTTCTGCACATTTATACGGTTACCTGTTTAAAAGGTATTTATCTGGTTGCTGTGTGACAAGTAGGTTGTGTCTCTAATACAGTAATTTAGTATATTGAAGTGATATAGGTCTTTCTGATTGACACACAGTTAATTGGAGACCAACTTTCTCAGAGCAAGATCACAACAAATAACTATTTTGAATATTATCTATCATGGTTTCAACATGAATGATTATCTGTGAAGTGTTTAGGCAAGCCCTTGCAAGGAGAGCAACAACCAGATAGACATTTTGACACTAATGCATCTGAAAACCAGAGGACCACTGTAGAAATAAGGCTGTGGTTCAATTTCAGCTGTATAAGCAACATGAGGAAAGCACACAGACTTCTCCCTACCCATGCTTCAGTCTATATGTACATGCCATGGGTCAATCTGATGCTTCTAACTTAGTCATCCCACATAGACTCTATGCTGCCAATTCACATCTAAGTTTGTTTACTCTCCTACTTACCAATTGACATTCTGAGGTCGAATAATAATCTTTCTGTATGCTCCAGAAAGCGAATAATCTCTGATCTTATGCCTCATGTTGTTGATATCAAGGTTGTCAGCTACAAGCATTTCCTTGTAGGCCTCACCAACTGCAAGAGAAAAAAAATATTTCAATCAGCTGCACTACACTCTCTGATTAAACAGACAGCTTTCATAGAGCATTTCTTCCTTTGTATTTTAACAGTTTTCAGCACGTATGGTTATATATGGGTTAAACATTAGACAAAAGTTTAAAATTATATATTGCAAATCTTACTACCTACAATGTTTGCTTATACAACCTGAGTAGTAATGGCAAGTAACCAAGAATCTTTTTTGGCAAATCAAAATTCAAGCTGAAAACAAAACTTAAAAAATACTTTCGATAAGTGGAAGACGTGTGTAAGATGTCAGTGAAATGTCAACGAACTTCAGAAGACTAACCTCAGATATATGGATTTTAAAGACAGGGGGGCAAAACTACCCCTTGTTCTATTTTTGAAAATGCAGAGACTGAGATGAGTCAAGGAACTTAGCTGATGGGTACCTGTAAGTAGCTCTGACACTGCCAAAAGAATGAGTAATTTTATTACAGTCTTGCATCCCTAAGTAAGGGTGTGAAGCGTTCTACACTAAGCAAAGACATGGACAACGGACACATAAGAATATCCTGCAGCTAAAATGCTGTCCGATGCCAGTAGTCTGCAGTGCAATTGTCAGCATTACTTCCATGCAACGGGGAAGTTTGAACAGGAACAAATTAGGCTTCCCATGGGAAAATTCCATTAAAAATACACTGAATACAAAAAACTTTCAGCTTTTCTTTCCAATCTTTTAATTCAATGTGGTTCAGCGCCATACATTGTAAACAGATCTTTGCTTTCCAAATGTTTCAGATATGGGCTATGAATGGGATGCAGCTCTGAGACTCAGTTCTGACAGCCAAAGAAAATCAAGATTGACCAGTCTTTTAGGGACAGCAAAGCACAAGAACAGTTTAACCAAATATTGGAAGACTGGCTGGGTTAAGTAGGGAATTTGTGACTAAGTTTGTATCTAAGAAAGAGATATACAGTAGGTGAAGGCTAGGACAGACTTCAAAGATGGGATATACAAGCACTGCCTAGGCACACGGGGGTGGCATTAGGAAAGCCAAAGCTCAGTGAGAGCCTTCTGTAATGAAATTATTACATCAGAGGATGAGTGGAGAGCCGTGAATGTTGCTGGTCTTGCCTTTAGCAAGGCTTTCAACACGTTCTCACAGCATCCTTGTATCCAAGGTTAGAACATCACAGTAGGTGGACTGCTAGATGGGTAAAGAACTGGTCCCAAAGGACAGTCACTGCTGGTTTGTGCTCCGCCTAGGAGTTTGTTACCAGTACAGTTCCTCAAGGAACTGGGACATGATATGTTAAATAACTTTGCAGCTCCTCCTCTATCAAGTTTGTGGACAAAATTAAACTGGGGGAACAGTCGATACACTCAAGGGCAGGACTACCATTCAGAGGGACCTAGGCAGAGGCTGGAAGAACGGGCCAAGAGCAACCTCATGAAATTTGTTAAGAACAATCCCGTACCTGAATGATTGTAATGGTAAAGGCTACAGAGCAACACTGCTGGCAGTTACTTGGGAATCCTGGGGGAAAGGAGACTTAACAGAGCAAGCTGGCAGCAACAAAAGCTACATCAGTAATAATGACTGCCCCTTGCTGGGCACTCATTAGATTGCACTCAGAATAGGGTGTCCAGGTGCAGGCACCTCAGTCCAAAGGGGACACTGATAGACTCAAATGAGTCTAATAGAGGGCCAGCCCAATGGCAAAGGGTTGTAGCATACACCTTGTGAGGAGAGTCCGAGACAAATGGGCTTCTTTAGCTTAGAGAAGACTCAGAGAAGACATTAGAGACTATTTGTCCTTGGAAGTTTCACAGCTGACAGGACAAAGTTGGCCTTGGTTTGACCAAAAGATTGGACCAGATGACCTCCCGAGTCTCCTTCCAACTGAAATGATTTCTACAACTCTGTCCCTTAATAATAACATAGGGTTCCATGCAGATAATTATAGATTGCCAAACCTATTCCATTAAAAACAATTTAAATCCAATATACCTTATATACAACAGATGAGAGATGCATTATTTTTTTTAGCATTAATACTTATTAACATTTAATTAAGCCAGATCTGTTTTTTGTTTTGTTTTGTTTTTTTCCTAACATCAAGCTTTTGGGTTATGTATTCTGTAAGTTTAACTTGTTTTGTAATTTAAAAAAATCAAGTGTGCATACTTTTTAAATGAACTTTTCACCAATTTTTCCCTTGTGCCAAGATAAATCATTTTGCCTCATTAGAAGTTTTCTGGAAAAACTATTTGCTAAAAAAAAATATGAAACGGATTTATGTTAAAGAAATTATAATGAACATTATTATCATAGTGGGAGAGGTTGACAGTAGCGTACCTACTACTGGTGCACAGCTCTGAAATAGCTACTTTTTAAATGGTCAGGAAGGTTGCACAGATCTCACCTTCCTTTTAAGAGCAATCTTAAAGCAGATCTGCAGTTTCAGAGTCATTATGTAAGTCAACAGTCAGACTTACTTTTATGCTTTGGATAAATAACATCAAATCCAGGCAATGGCATCACAACATCATGGATGGTGTAGTTATGAACATCTTCTTCTTCAATGTGAACAGCTGTGGCTACAATCAGGACAGAAAAGTAAAGAGTTACCAGTATGGGTGCCTGTGACAGTTAACATTAGCCAAATTTAAAATGAGCCATTTGGTTGAAACAACCCTACTTAGAGGGGGCTAACTACTCGGTTTTATCTCCACTCTAATAGACGACATTTCCAAGAAAAGAAATAATGGTCTTCAAGGCTGTCAGCTACCAGTAGACTCACAGCCTGGTTTCCAAAGACTTTTAAAGCTGAATGAAATAAGGACTGCTAGATAAGCAGTCCCCATACCACATATCAGGCATACGTGAAGGAGAAATATCATGGACAATCTCACCACAGCTAAATGCAAATCCAAGTGAAGAGAGTTTTGACTGAGTGCAGTCTCAGACTGCAGAGAAAGCAGATCTGTTTATGTGATAATAGATATTTGCACCTTGTTTTCCTATGAATTTGTACTACAAAGCATCACCAGCCTTTTGTTGTTGTTGTTTGATTTTACCTCCTTTAAGTGTGAGATCTCCCGGTACAGCTTTAAGCCCATATTCTTCTATTCTCTTGCTCACCATGTTATTCCAGACATAACTCTGGTAGCTATGAATATACATTAAACGATTGTTTCTTGGTATCTGGAGGTTAAACAAAATGAAAAATCAGAAATATGTATTTTTAGGTTTTTCTGTTACTCATAAGCCAAAAATGCACATATTTGAAATGTTACCTTCTCCAGCAAAAGGACTAATAAAACAACTTTATATACAGACTTGTGGTTTTTATTTGTGATTTGGGAAAAAGGTATGTGAAGAAATAATGCTTTTATACATTTGAAATCCACTGTGAAAAGCACTGTGGTTAAATTAAAAATGAGACAAACTTTTTGTTGTTTTTTTGTTCAACAGCTTAAACACATGGGGCTGTTAAAAAAACACACTGAATTCATCGTATTCAACAGTCTGAAATCTTAAGTAAACTTTGCAGATATTGAGACATAGCGTTATTCTAATTGTGTTCTCCATAAACAAGAAATTATGCGCTGGGCCCAATAATTGCTGGTTATGAGCTATCTTCTCCAAAGATTTCAACTTAATTACAGAACTTGAAAGTGATAGTGAATCCACCTCCCATACAAAGCTGATTCATTTACATATTATCAGTTTGATTTATACTTTTTAAGCAACAGGAAGAAAGATCATACTGAATTTCTACAAAATCCTCGGTTCTGTATTATACACGGTTACTAAGTGTAGCTGTATTGCTTCCAATTTAAAGAGACCGTTGTATAAATTGGAGAGCTCATTATACATTGATTGCAGATGTCATACGTTACCATCAGCAGTACTTCAAGCAGAAACGTAGGATAAAGATTTTACACTTAGAGCGAGAGATGCCTGATGAGAGTATTTCTAATTCATCATGATACCATGAAAATAATGTTTATTCAAGTAAATAGCCCACAGCACTTTTACACTCACTATGCCAAATGCAGAGATTATGTTCTTCATTCCATACTTTAAGAGTCCGCGTAGAAGCTGTCCTTCCACGCACCTTTTTACAGGTAGTTTCTTGAGGGCTGCTGCTGGATCTTTAGTCTTTGCCCATTCTTCTCTGCATTTTACTAAGTATCCCTTTTCAGCTAGAACAAGAATGCAGAATAAAAATGTTTTACCTACACGCCAAAAAAACATTAATTTCACCTTTTGTTAAAACAGTTGAGTAATTAACACTTCACTCATGACAAATTACACAGGTTAACAGAATCACAGAATAGTTGAGGTTGGAACCTTACCTCCTGGTCGTGGTTTTAATATCAAATCCATTACTTCATTCCAATTGTTCTGTAGAATAGCTCTAAGATTCAAACGGGAAAGTTGATTAAGAACTTGACAAATATATTTTAAGATTGAGCAAACTTATTTGAAATAAGAAGTATTGTTTGCATTTATGCAATATTAGAAGTAGTGGCATTATGCAAGGTACCTGCTGAAGCTAGTTCAGAAACAAGGCCTTCCTTGAATCTAAAATTAAAACTGGTACATGCAATAGGGCAGAAAAACCTTCCCAGAAATACACTAGAAGTTATATGGTGATTAAAAAAAATAAGAAGTGATGAAAACAACACGTACCTGCCAATTTGGTATGTAGGAACAGCTGTAGTTCCGAATCTTTGCATTCCATAGTAATTAATGAATCCAATTTCCCTGAGAGAGTTCATTGCTTGCTCTATCTGGTCATCAGTCCCTGTTATATTTCTAGCATTAAAAAAATAAGATTGTCATAGACAGATTATTAAGGGCTTACATGATTTCATAATCCCCAAAATATTACAGCTCAACATTAGTGTTATGCAGTACTTAATAAATTGAATAGCCTTTTGCCAATTGTTTTTTTCTTCTTTCTTGTAACATAAGATACACTGACATCCCTTCCCTGTAGGGAGGGGGTGGGGAATCTAACAGAACTGTCTAAATACACACTAACAATATTACCTGAGAACAACAGTGAAATGGTTCCCTTGCAGCTCTCCTAATTTCAGTGGGTGGTTCTTGTAACTGAAATTTCCTAATTTAAAGTTCATAAGGCATTTATTCAGATGAGCAAGTCTTTGTGCAGTGATTCTAAAGAGAAACAGACCAACAGTGACCACCTTATGCTTAGAAAAACAGGTAAGTTAAATAAATATAGAAATGCCATCATTTTGAAACAAAAAAGCAATGACTATCTAGTTGAAGAAGAGAGATTCTGTAAAGAAGAGAACATTCTTAAGGCCTACTTATTCAAGAGAAAACATGTACTTTGACAGTGTTAAGACTGTCTTTTCACACCTATGTTAGCACATGCATTCAAAAAAAAAAAAAAAAAGCTTTTAATATTGAAGTACAGTGGTACCCCACACCACAAGCCTAACTCTGCTTTATTTGAGTAAAGACACCGTGAATGCACTCAGGTTAACTCTAAGACTGTGCTATGGAACTAGCCACTGTGTGAGCTCAGTGGAAGTGAAGGAGTATGAAACTGTCACTGATTTCTGTCGTTTTGGTTGCGAGGTCTTTCAGAAGTATGTCCTGTTCTTTGCATCACAGAGCTGCTCCTTGACGCTTCTGCTACAACTGATACCAGGAGAGACAAGTTTATCAAACAGTATGGGCAGCACACTCAGCTCAGAGGGGGCTGGTAATGGGTAACCTCTCTGTCCCCATGACATCTGTCCCCAGTGATCTACAGCAGAGTTTGGTGCTGTGATGCTACTGAACGTGCACCAGAATGAGTAGGTTCCTCCCTGGGAAGCTGGCAATGCTTACAACACACCGAAGCTCTTGGACGCAATGTTAGATGTGACCGTGTTAAAAGTAAACAGAACAGCCCCCGAGATGGTTACACCACAAGTTCAGTGAATTGCCATCGATGGGTGAACTTGTTTTCAGTAACGATAATCTGGGCTCCTCACATCGTTCACAAATTAATTCCTTTAATATGCACAGATGTATGCACATGCAAACCACAGGAAGGAAAATTGTGAACAATTAAGTAGTGAATGCCCTCCTTTTAACAAGAACTTGATAAATTACTGGCTCTCAAACCTCAGAATTCCTCCACTTGAGGACTGTGGTTTTGAAAGAGCTGTAAATATCAGTACAGGCAGAATATTCCAGCCAGCTAAACAGATATTGTAATACACGACTGTGAGGCATCCATCATCTTCTGTTACTAAAGTAGCACTAATTTCAAGTGCCTAGGAACCATGTAATTATCTTGAAGTATGCCAACATAAGTTGTATTATGGGAGTAGGTTAAGGCAAGAAAAATTCCTTGTCTTTTCTTCCCCTCCTGGCTACTCACAGATGAGCAAAGGCAGTGGTTAAGCCTTCTCTGGAGCTGTTCAGAGTTCAGTGAGAAAGGAAATGGGATTCCAGCTGGAGGAAGGGGGAAACAAAAGTCAGGAAGGAAATGCGACGGGATTTTCACCGTGTCATTCTGCTTATCTGCTGTTGCACGAGGGCCCTGCAGTGCAAGAGCACACAGATAATTTGGCCCACTGCTTCAGCCAAACATTAGCTGCATTTACACATACCTAGCCTATGACTCAGAGTACCAGTGCCTGAAAATATTAGCAGTCTCCATGGAATAAAAAAAAAGATTATAGTTTATTCATTAACACATGCTCAAGCACGTAACAAGATCAGGACATGAATTTGCTGTTCACGTTACGTGCATAACGAGTCTTAGTTTTTTAGGGAGGTAGCCAAGCCATCGTGGTAGGAGTGCAAACACTCCAGGGTATTTTCACTTACCTAAGAACAGCAATTTCTTGAACTGTTATAGCCCTTTTATCTTTAGTTCCCATGTAGGAAAATATGTTTGGCTTCACTCTTAAAAGCAACAGTAAAAGATATAAAAACTGTTAAAGTAGCCACAGATTGAACACAATTTTCAGTATAATTACCCAAATTATTAATTTATCTTTTATGTGGAAAATACATCTATTTAAAATAGAACATACATTTATATAGGCAGACTTAAACTTTTCTCCAGAAGCAGACTGCAATTCGACACTCCTAAATATGTGTGACATTTCCTAAGCTCATCTGTAAGTAAATAAAAATTAAACTTTCCTGTTTTAATTTTATGTAAAAAAGGTCCACAACTGTGCTTTCGAAATATGAGCTTTGAAATTCTTTTCTCTATATATCCACTCAGTTCACAAATACGTAGCCATTATAATAAAAAATAAAATTACAGCAGGTCCATTTCTTCCTTAAAATTTCAAATAGCATGTCTATTTGAATACCTTGCATGCACATTATATGAAAATATGTGAAGTTAACTTAAAATTTGTTCCATTTCTTCCCTCAAAAAGGAAATTTCCTTTCCACTTTGTGTACCACAACCTGTGTTACCCAGGAAATACATCCCGTTATTCCAGCTATGGGCACCAGGTGGTAGCAGGATTGCCACTAGGTATGTATTTCCACCAAATTATATTTTTAATGTTCTCTTCTCAAATGCAAATATTAGTATTGTATTGCACTGGTTACAGTCTGAACTGCAGATATTTATTTTTGAATAGGAACAGTGAAGGGCAGTGGAAAAGCAGGGAACGGATCACTGGCTTGACCCTATTTGGAAATAATTCTTTGTCTGTAATTCATTGTGTTCTCATTATGCCTTTCACAAATCTGGGCGTTGTTGCACTTTGTAGGGTAAAAGGACTTAACGCTGTTTGTACTGGAGAACTTAATACATGGAATGACAGTTTATCAATTAGTACTTAGCAACTAATTAGCATATCATCATAACAGTACCTGACACAGACTCATAACATACCTGCATAAAACACACACTTACTCACACACCTGAATAAAATTGGCTTTTAATTCTTGTTATTTACATTGAGGCTAAGAGCTGCCTAGCCCTTATCCGATGGGCCAATTTGAATTGTGTAGCCTTTTAAAATCACTTGGGATCACTTTGTACTTTCCTTCTGAAACGTAGTTTCAAAGCTGGTCTTTTTTTTTTTTTTTTTTAAATGTCTAAAGATTAGGCAATAGTAAATAATTGCATTTCTCTTACCTAAACCTGAGGCTTAACATTTTCAGTGACATGAAGCATGCAGTGGGAAGACAGCGTTCTAGACAGGTTCACAGCAGCCTTACCTTAAAAATTTTGATAGGACGTTAATGGCATCCATAGTATCCTTGTTCTCCTTGTACAGTACAAAATGGCAGTAGCTTCCCCTAGATTTTGGCCAAGAGTGTTTTCTTGGATCTTTAAAAATAAAAAGGTTAACATTTTAGAAGTGTCACTTTTTTATTACAATGAACATGGTTGCCATTGCAGTTCCATTTAAAACAAATATGTAAAAGTCAATTTCTGATAACCTCCATCCGCTTTAAAAACAAATAAATACATACTGACAGCAAAAGCTGCAAAGCACATTGCAAAGTACCTTCTCTCCTTCCACTGGCTGTAAATTTCTGTTTGATCAATCCTGGCACCTAAAAAAGCTTGAATGAAATGGTGACAGCTCCTTTGTCATGAAACTACATAAAAATATCCCCTAGTCACTTAATTGCCATATTACCTGATTAAACTCCTCAAAAACATTATCATTATACTTACTTTTAGCCAGTACAGTAAAAGCCACTCCACTTTTCACCTGGTGCCTTCTCTAATTAATAGATTTGGACCATTGGAGCACTGTTTGTATGATGACTACAGTAATATTTATAGTACTAATATATTATTTATTTTTGTAGGATTTTTTTCTGTGTGTAATGAGAAAACACGGATTATCTCTCTATAAAAGCTTTAAAAAGTTTATTATTAAAAGATTAAGGTGAATAAGGAATTGGATTCAAAAGTCCTTGTAGGTCCCTTCCTACTCAGGATATTCTACGGATATTTTTTAAGTCATATGGGAGAGAAAAATCTGGCACACTTACAACATTAACAAGTAATTCAAGCCAGATACTGTGCCATGTCTAGAGAACACCAGAGGGAGAGAACTTCAGCTCTCGCAGACTATCAGCTGATTTACAGTTCTGTACAATTATTTGGAGATTGCTGGAGAGGGAAGCAAAACCGTCAATATATTTGTGGAGCTTCTGCTACACACAGGAGCTTACAGGGATAAAGCTTTCCTCTGACCTTCATCCACTGCTGAAGACATTACTGGGAATGAAGGTTCATTCTACAGGCTTTAGCAGCCTATTTGGAGGTGCTTTGTTCATTAATTATTTATTTTACAAGAACAAAACTAAGGATTTGTTTTTAAATAAGAAGCATCTTATCTCTTGGTAGCCACCAAGCAGACATTCATTGTTTTGTACCAAAAGAGCTTTTCTTTACAAAAAATGAAAGCTATCTAAAAAAGCCAGTCCTATTCCAGTATATAAACATCAACACCAAAAGGAAGGTCTTAGAAAACACTGCTGGTTTTGTTCACATTTGTTTAATAAACCTCAGATATCCCACGCAGACATGTGTTTAAGCTTCATTAAACTTTTTGCTAAAGGACAGCTCTTCTTGCCTTTTTTTTTTTTTTTTTGAGAAAGTGCCATCCACACAAACACTACTGTCAAAACAATTTCTCATGCTACAGTTTGACATACTATCTATGTAGTTTTTAATCACTAAAAAATAATTTCAATGATTGTCTTGTACCATTGCTTCCTAAGCAAAGTCCTCCCACAAAACCAGTATAAAGCTTCCTAGGATCTAAACTGAGTAGCATGATCAAAAATCTGTTAAGAGACCTCATGCTGCTACTGGTCTCTGTTCTGAGCCACCATTTTTCTTAAGCACACTCAATGAAATACTGCATTCAGTTTGAAGAACAAGATACCTTCATGAAGAACTCATTAATTAACAGAGAAGAGGGGAAAGCAGCAAGTGATTCACAAGAAGGTCTTCTCCAGCTGAAACAGTTCTTCAAATTTAACTAATTCATCTTGCACACAGTTATTTTGACACCTTCCTAAAAGAGAGCCCTAATCAAGGCAAGACTAAAAGGACTCTGCACAATATACCCACAGGCTTCTCACTTCCGGGCATCACAGCCACATCCCTATCCCCAGCACTGAGTCCTGGAAAGCTGCAGCTATAATCCCACTATTTATCTATCCCTGACCCAACACTTTGAAGTATTCATTTGGGTAGATGGACTGAAGGGGCAGCCCGCATTCCTTATTACTATTTTTTCAGAGTCTCATTATGTATTTCACAGTAAAATCATATTTCCAAGATTTTTTTTTCCAAACCTTTTGCTGCAACTGGAGGGCTAGAAGCTCTCTGTTAAGATTGGGACGTATGATACATTTAAAGTTGTATACATCTGGAGAATGGGTTTTGAAATATAAGGCTGAAACGTAAAGTTTTAGCTTAGTGAAATCAAAGGGAAATTTACCATATAGTGTATAGATAGATAAGTATGGTCAGCCCCAATAATTCACTTCACTTATTACTGGCAGACTCTCTCTGCACCAAATGACTACTGCCTATACTGCACTAGTGAAAAAGAGACAGTACAAGCCTAATTCTTCACTGTTTCTGGGAACTGTAATCATTATTTGTGTGTAGGTTGGGGTTTTTGTTTTGTTGTGTTTGTTCTGTTTTAAATTAATTGTTACTACTTTGGCCAGTCTCATCACAATTTAGGAGGTCGTAATGGTTGGCATTTCATTTTGTTAGCATGAAATGTCAACATCTCTTACCTGTTGCAGTTCTGACCTCTGTCCCAATGCATAGCGTAAAGAGCACAAAAGAGTAGCATTTAATTTTTAGACTGTCAAAGGGTTTTTAGAGGTGAACATGCAGGTTTATGGTTATGGGATCGTTTATGCTTTAGAGAGCATCCAACAGTTAGGTGGTGGATGACAGCAATTTAGACAGTTATGCAATGGAATCGTGCAGAGGCAAACAGTGAACATATGGAAAGCTTCAATCGGAGATGCAACAAACTTCATTTGTGGACAATGATGAAACAGCAATTAACTGACAATTTAGTAAGGCGGTATTTTAAGTATTTTGGGTGTGAACTTAGTAGAAACAGACAGCAGCTTTTGATTTTAAGATTTTAGGAAACTATTTTTGGCAACCTTTATATTATAAACAAAAGTAATCAGGTATCTCAGCTAATTATTGCGTATTATACACTTCTGAAATGTTTCTTGCCTGCAGAACCTGCTCAGGACTGAGATGTGTTAGTGGCTGTATAAGCATGAAGGCCATATAATCCTGACTAATAGGAACTTGCACTCAAACCCTGCATTCATTAGCACTTACACACACCCACTGAAACTGTACACATCTCCACCACCTCGCCCAGATGTTTGTAGCACTGTAACTTAAGAGTTCAGCTTTAGATGATGCTCCTCTGCATCACAAAATGCTGCTCCAGAAGACGTTCTAATCCTAGAGATACATCACTAAATTCTCTTTGGTGTATTCCAAACACTTCAATTTTATACAGTATTTGTTAAATCAGACCGGTCAGCTTAATAACAACCACTTGACTGTAACAATGGTTAAAGAATATGTGCAAGCAGAAGGGAAAGGTGGAGGTAGAACTGTTACAAACCAACAGAGAACAAAACTGGTTGAGGAGAATTTTGTGCTGGTAAGTATACATACTCCATGCATAAAGCATGCAAACATAGAGTTTCTAAACGATTAAACAAGATATATAACACGTTATAACTTGTACCAATAAAACACAACACTCCCATACTTGCCTAAAAAAAAGCTTTAGAAGTAATAACTACATTGAATGTGGAGATGGTCTTCTTCCAAATTTTAAATTATCTTATTTCCTTCTATTTTCCTTTCTCCATCTCCTTTATCTTTAAAATGAAAAGGGCTAGCCTTACATACTATACCACTTGCAGTAGGTTGAAATGAAATTGGAATAAATCAGTTCAAACCAAACTTTAGAACCTTTAGTTAAGTGTGCAAAACATTCATTTAGACAATCCTCTCAACTTGCAGGACAATCAAAGTAAAACTAAAATGCATGTAAATTAAAAAGTTAAAACACATTAGAAGATGTGGAACACGTGAATTTATCCCCTGTAACCAAAACAAGATTTGGTAAGAGTGTATATGATACTGCATTTTGAAAATCTTTCAGTACTGTAATTATTCCAAAATAGTAACCACAACATAATCAGCATGGACAATCTTTTGCAAATAAAACACAGCTACTTCTGCTTTCAGAACTAATGACTGAAACTATCTTAAAGACCACCGTAAATATATTATGTTTATATAACACTACAAGCAAACAAATAGGCCCTATCTCAATTTGAGTCATGGACAATTTTATCATGATTTTTCGAGACAGTCAAGACACGCAGAGTGCGTTTCAACTACAAACACAATGCATGCTTGCAGATCCAGGCAAGTCCATGTAAACTACGTTCAAACAATACATATAATAAAGCCCCTGTTTTGCCTGTTCCCCTCATAATACCGAAAGGTCCTCTCACTTCTACCATAAATATATTTAAGGATTTGGAAAGAAAATCGAGTAAAAAATTAAATGTGAGATACCACTTGTATTCCTAGTTATTTTAGATGCATGACATCAGCACAAACAAAAAGAAAAAGGCCAGGCTACATTTTAGGATGTACACTCCATGTGAAGTGCTTTCTAATGTGTTTTTTTTGTTTGTTTGTTTTCCTTCAGGTTAGTTTTAGCATATACTTTACCCAATTGCTGCAATACTGAAACTCACTTGCCAGTGCTTTTTTCCCAGCAGCATGATAGGCAATGATATATTTTTTTCCATCTCGATCTTCTGTTTTAGTCTCCAGTCCAGGAAACAAGGACTTAACAGCTTGATGGATGACTGTTCTTTTCTCTTTACTGTCTTCAATTACCTGTGGTAAAACACATGCATACACAAACCAAATAAAATAACACAAAAGGAGAAGGACTCTCTGAGAGTTGAATTTTTGTGTGCTTAAAGAAAACCTACTCAATCACACTAAACTGAATAGATACACTTTAAAAGTCTGGCCTATTCATTAGCTTGAAAAACAGTTAGTAACTGATACAAAGTCTCAGTATTCAAAACCACAATTTTTCAAGACTAATTCCCCTCTTTTGTGCTTAATAAAATTCCCTCTTCTAATGAACTCTGGCAAAACCAAGTTTTTCTACATGTATTAAAGGAAAAAAAAAAATCACTAGTTAAGACTCACGGGATTGCTTATTTAAAATTGCCAGACCTAATCTTACTCATTTCTCTAACTGAAATGTAGTTCAAGAGTTGTTCTTCAAATATATCAAATATTTGACCTTTAAAAAATATGAAGTTTTTGTTTTGAATCCTTTTAACTTTTTTGTGACAGAAGACCATATTTATCCTTGGAAATAGTCTTTTTATCAGGATGGATTTTATTTAACCTTCCTCACATAGATACCCTATAAAACACTTCTATACAGAGAACCAAAATATTGCAAGAAAATTTTAACACCACAGAAATTAAGACATGCATTGAGTTCACGTGCACAGTCCCACTGAAATCTTAACTACTCATGCACATGAATTTGAGTGTATCTAAACAGAATTTACAGAATTGCACCTAAATTAGCAACAGTTCAAGTATTACCTGCTGCTACATCATGTTCAAACTGCTCTTATGCCACGCATGCATTAGAAAGCACACACCTTCCAGTCACTCACTCTTATCCCCTCCCCCACAAATGTTATCCCATTTATTAATTTTACCTCGATGGCAACACTAGTTTCTTTATTCTTAAGAAGCTGGAGCTCCTCTAAACGCTGCTTGTCTTCATCTGACAAAACTGTAAATGTTTCTTCTGATGGGTCCTGACATGCATTTAAGGGGATTGGGGGGGAGAAAAAACAAACATCCAGTAATCCATGTAAAACAGTTTTCAGTCTCTTAATGTTCTTGCTTAACGAGTTTAGCCATTACCTTTACCTCAGAATTTACCTCATCATCCACTGGGACAGAAAAGTCATCTAAATGGCTCACACGTCCATCTTTGCCTATTTCATGAACAACAAAGTCCGAGTATCTGATGGGAAGAAGCATGCATTAAAGCTGTAAGTTAACAAATAAAAATATCCCACATCACAAAGTCCTCTCCTAAGAAACTATTCACTCACAGAATTCATTCAAGGGAGTGCAAAAGAAACTTCAGCCATGGGAAAGCTGTACCTATTCCCACCCCTCAGAAAGATACCAAGAAAACATTGCAGAAAGTCTAGCGTATCTAAATCAAGTAGACTTCTTTGCAGATAAGCAAGCACCTGCTGTAGTTATTCAGTCATTTTCCCACTACTTTGGGGAGATCAGTAATTTATGTCCTTAATTGTCAGTAGTGACAATTAAGACTACAACATTACCACAAGTTGAACACAAATACACTGTCACTTCAAACAACCTGCAGGATAAAGTGCCTGTTAGTCATTCTCTAAGGAAAGCAAGACAAGCTCAGCTCTGTTACATATGCTCAGTTACAGAGAACATCCTCCAACAAAAACTGTTCTGCACCCTCTGTGACAGCAACATAAAATTTCACTGTGACATTTTGGATCGAGTTGCTACACTCAGTAATAAAAACATACTAACATTAAGAGAGTAGAAACAGTCTCTGTTGCAATTGATAAATTATTTTTAAGTAGCAACTGCTTGTAAATAGGGGGAAAAAAAAGTCCTCAGCTTATGAATGTACGAATGTTGAAAGATCAATAAAAAATTTCAGCATTGGAATGTTTCTATAGTGTCCCCCCCCAGTCCTACATTTGCCATACTTTTGTGCAGCCATACATCTTACTGGTGGAATTCCTTCCTAAGGAAGAGTGTTTTATGTCCTCTCTTACTAACTGTAGCTGTCTAGACATGCTAGTGACGGTTACCATAAAAATGTTAGGATTAAATTAATTATAGGTGTTATAAACTGGGATCAAAGTCAAACTGTGAGTCTACAAACATTTCTAGCACACAGCTACATCTGGCCACCTCAGTTTGAAGACTGGCAAATTTCCCAGCAGGAGGTTCTGCACAGACTGTGTTCACCAGTGAAGGATTATGCTAGCTGTTTACTGCTGCACGTGAAGATTAAACACAAAACACGTACATATCATTTTATTATATAAAACGTTCTATATACGAAGCTAGTATTTAAAAACAAGGACTTTTCGGTGTGTAAAACAAAACTGATTTGCTAAGGTAGGGCAACAATGATTTTTTGCTTTGGAGTTTTTGTATTTGCACTCTCAGAGTTTTATTCAAGTATGTTATTTAATTAAAAAATTCTAAAAGATTCATTAAAAAAATAAAAGCTACTATAAGCCAAACATCTTACTAAGTTTATAATGCAAGATTTCATACCCTGAGTTATAAAATTCCCTTTTATGTTTTGTAAATGACACTATGGCTGATCAGAGTGTAACTTAAAGTCTAGTTGACTACCTGCCAGTATACATGTACATGCTTAACTCCTACAGCACTAAAAAGTCAGGGAAAAGCAAGGAAGAGCTGGAGAAGGATGGCTTCAATACTGTTATCAGCGCCTCCTGAACCAGCACTGAAGAGCTGTACAGAAGGCAGCTGTATTGCACAAGGTTTTATGCTGCATGCTGCTGCCACAGATAAAGACAAATGGCAAAGCTTAGTGTAGTCATCAATTTCTATCCACACAGAGCTTCCCTCTCCAGAGTTCCATTTGACAGGAACAAAAAACAAATAAAATAGAGAAACAACCAAGAAAAACGCCAAATTAAACCTTTCTTTCAATCTCAGCATTAGCAACAGAAAGCGATGAACCTCCCAAATGGCCGCACATAATCCAACTGCATCCTGTGAGTCAGAAAAGGAAAATGGAAAACAACAGCTGCTAACACAAGGAATTAACATATATAACAAGACAAAGAGTTACCTCTCTTTTAAGATTCCAGAAAACCCTTTATGAGAGCTAACAAATTTAGTTATGCCAACATCGCTTTCTGTCAGTCCATGCTTCATCATGTCTGCAAAGCTCTCTGGATCTCCATCTTCATCACTGTCCTCTAGTTCCTCATCTTCTTGCTCCTCACCTTCCTCATTGGGGATTATTTCATTTTTCGTGTCCTCAAGCAGAGATTTGTCAGGTTGTTCTTTTACAGTCTCAACGCTCTGCCCAGAGTTGTTCCCTGTCTGAGACTTCTCTGAGATCTTCTGTCTTTTAATATCGTCTGCATTAGCCACATCATCCTCAGAATGAGGACGTTTCAAGGATACGCTATTCATTTCTACAGTTTCCATGTTTAAGGCACAGTGTAGGATAGAAAGCCCTGAGGAGCAAGAAGAATGGCTTATTTCCTGGCTGCTCAAGAGCAACATCAATACACAGTCTCTTCACTCCAAAGACTGCACTCTGCAACAGTTTGGGAAAACCATAACACTTTCTGCATTTACATTAAACATCAAATACAGTTGTGGGGTTTTGTTTTCTTTTTTACAGCTAGAAACAATATGTACTTGAGAAGAGAGAAGGGAGATATCAAAGGGACTTAATACCCACCTGAGGCAGCAAGGATATAAAGCTATAGAGGAGCAGGATTCGACGCCACACAATGCATTTGCCACCACTGTCACTCTTGCAAACTCTTACACAGCTGCATCGAGCCCTGTACATACAGACTCTGCTGCCAACAGTAATTTAGTGCCTAACAAACTTTCTGTTCCCAAGTCTTCTGTCAGACACTACTGTTCTCAGTTATTCCTTATTCTACCAAGATTTGATCTTGCAAGGATTGAGAGAACATGGCTTGATTCCACCTAAACCTGAAACCTCACCTTCTCCTTTTCTGTGTGCATCTCTTCTAACACACACAATCCCACACAGAACTCAAGATGGCAGGAATTCAGGCCAAAGGATAATAAGGAAGGGGTAATAAATTTTTTGAATGAATGGGACAAATGAAACAACAAGCAAGTGAAATGATTGCTGAGAATATGACTACTCACACTGGTGGAGCAGAGATCTGACTCTTCACTGGCAACTTCAGCTGCCACCCTTCTGTCAGCAGAACCAGAACCTAAAGATCTGAAAAACAAAGGAAAAATATCTATTTGAGAAAGTTTGGGAAAAAACAACCAAACAAAAAAATGATAAACCCCAAACCAAACAAAAATAACCATAACGTTGCAAGGATGCCCTTAACAGCCCTGTGCTCATCATCATGGTCACTTCCAGCTGGCTCCATGACAGAGAAAACCCACCATACGCCAAAACTCTACTCAAAAAAGGTGCACACGGTGCCTCTGCTCAGGCATGCTTAAAAAAGACAGGAACTGCCGGTGGCAGCACAACGGGAGGCACAGAATGAGGTTTGTGAGGACATACTAAGAAAGACCTGTGGGGAGGAACGTGGAAGGGAACGCTGCTGGAGATGTGTGCTCCATGCAAGACCAAGGACACCTCTCAGGGGACCGTGGTCTCCTACTAGGGAGCAACGTCCATCACTCTGTATTCCTCTAATGTTCTATTTAAATTTAAAGGGTATGTTTTTAAAGGAGGACTCATGACTAATCATCACACGCTGAGTTGTTAACTAATTGTTATCAGTTTAGCTGTTAGCCACTACCTATTTAAATTACAACTTTCAGTTGTAAGGTCACAAAAGTTTAGGGTAAATAGGCAGGAAAGCCACTTTTAGGAACATCTGAAACGTTTTGCTCAAATGAAGGACTGACAACAGAAGCTAAAAAAAAAAAAAAGGAATAAAAAGGAAGTATGTAGAGCCTTATAAAAATGCACGTGATACCTGAAAAGGGGTAACAAAGCACAAGCATCAGAAAGCAAAACAATCCAAAAAGCAGTGTACTTCTAGCAGAAAGCATCACTTTCAGGTTGTCCTCATAAATATATAAAAATATACATACATAAAATCCTTATTATAAAAATCATACCCAAGAGAAGCAATTCACCAGCATTTCTGGATTCTTCTCATATCTTCCCAAATTCATGGGGTGCTGGCAATAAAGCACTGTTGAGGAAAAGGCTTCTAGATACCTTCTGAGTCTCCTTGCATGGTGAACGAATCCACATTGAGCACGCTGAAATCTTCTGGAACAGCTGCTGAAGGGGATAGCAAGACAAATCTCGTGTTTCTAAAGGAAATATGCAATGCTGAGTTACTAAATGATACAAATGGCTAAAAGAACTCAGTGCTGGCTGCGGAGGCTCTGAAGTTAGCAGGCACGGCCCGGTCACGCCTGGTGCCAAAATTGCGACCAGCAGCAGGGCAGCCGCTGGCAGGGGCTGCAGTGTGGGGGCACGCAGCGCAGGGGGGTTCAGAAAAAAGGCATTTTATTTCCCTGACAGCTGCTGAATTGCCTCAGCCCTCTGCCCTGACAGCAGCTGCTCCTCCAGGCTCTGCAGCAATCCCAGCAGGGAGCTGGTCCTGGCAGAGCCACCGACTTTCCTGCCGCACCAAGCGGGCACTGGGGCTTTGCTCCTCCAGCAGGCAGGGCACGGGACCTGTCAGGGAGCAAAACGCGATGGCAGCAGGTCGCGATACCGATACCGATACTGATGGTGGTGATGAGCCGAGCTCGGCAGGCGGCCTGGAGCCGAGCCCGGCCCTACCCCAGCGGCGCCCCCGCGGGGTTTGGAGCCCGGGGAGCGGCTCCGGGAGCGGGGCGGCGGCGCCAGGCCCCGGAAGAGGCGGGCAGGGAGGGCCCGGGGCCCCGTTACGGTCCCGGTCCCGGTCCTTCCAGCCGCCTCCTGCCCAGGGCTGGGGCGGGCGGGACGAGAAGGGAAGGGCTGCGGGCACGGGGAGGGCTCCGGGAGCTGGGGAATGGGGGTGCCGCTTACCCGCACGGCGGCTCGGGAGGACGGGCCAGGAGGAGGAGGAAGAGGAGGAGAAGGAGAAAGGGGAGGAAGAGGAGGAGGATGAAGAGCAGGGGGAGGAGGAGGAGGAGGGCCCAGCTCGGCTCCACGCCGCGTGTACGGGGGCGGGCCCCGGCCGCAGCCCCCGGCTGCGCTTCTGCGGGCGGGCGGCGGCAGCTGCCTCAGGGCCGGGCCGTGGGGAGAGCCGAGGAGTCAGAGGATTGCTGGGGCTGGAGAAGGCCCCCGAGATCACCTGGCCCAACCACCCCCTGCCACCAGTGCCGCCACTAACCCGTGTCCCCAGGCACCACGTCCAACCTCTCCTTGAGCACCCACAGGGACGGTGACTCCACCACCTCCCTGGGCAACCCGTCCCAGTGCCTGACTGCTCTTTCTGAGCAGAAATGGCTCCTCATTGCCAGCCTGAACCTCCCCTGGCACAACTCGAGGCCATTCCCTCTGGTCCTGTCACCAGTACCCTGTGAGAAGAGGCCGACCCCCAGCTCCCCACCCCTTCCTTTCAGGTGCCTGCAGAGAGCAATAAGGTCTGCCCTGAGCCTCCTCTGCTCCAGACCAAACACCCCCAGTGCCCTCAGCTGCTCCTCACAGGACTTGTGCTCCAGGCAGGGCATCCAGGGCTGCCTCCAGAGCAAAAGGAAGGAGCTGCTGTCACAGGGAGGCATCATTAGCAGGATAATTAAAAGAGTTCCCGTCTGGGGCAGCCCAGCGAAGGCTGTGGTGCCCATGGCCAGCTGCTCTGCACACCCTTCCTTCACTGCTGGCCTGCTGAAGTTTTCCTTTGCAAGTAAAAATACTTTGAAGCAGGCAAGAATGCACTATAAACTCCTCAAAAGAACAACAACAGCACAGAAAAGCATAATTTCCCTCAGTCAGCTAGAGTCAGTGGCAGGGAGTCACGCCTGTGAGGCAGTCAGTGGCCTTCCTGAACTCTCCTGCTGCGCAGCAGATTGTGCTAATTGAACATCAGTCCCCAGGCACAGACGTGTCTGAGCGCCATTTCAAATCATGGCACCATTTTAAAACCAAATAAGAACTGAGTGGAGTATTCTCTGACTCGGTCAGAATGTCAGTGTCCACCCTCCTTTCTACTGTAAGCAGCAGTGCAAAGAACATCTTCATCATTAACTTGAATACATAGAATTTGTCTCTACTTTCAAGACCTTTTGTGGTATATCATAATCCTAGCCAACCTCATATTTCCTCTTTGTAAGGCTATTAATGCCAATTTCTAGTTTCTTATACTTACTCTCTAGTCATACTCTGTTCATCACATGCACATGTGATGAGACTTACAGCGCTGCATGTATATGAGCATCCCTGGTACTTACTTTCTTACTCTGCTCCAAGAGGGGAGGCAACAAAGTGGAGTACTTTGGTTTGCATTTTAAAAATCCAATTTTTTTAATTTTTTGAATTTTAAAAATTAAAAAAAAAAAATGCACGTATACATGCATTGCTGTGTGACTAGCTTACAAAAGACCATATTAAAGAAACACATGTTGCACTTAGAAAGGAAGGAGCAAAGATCTGTGGCTATCCTTGGGAGGGAGATGGATCCACAGAGCTTTCTTTTGCCAAGTTGATTTGTCCTAGAGGATCAAAGCTGTGTCTTTATTTCTGGCCCTCAGTGTATTTCCTGACCACCCTTCTCACTTGGAATTTAAATATCCTACTAGAAACCAGTAGAGGGAGATGGGGCTTGTGTGCTCCTGCAGACAGGTCAGTGGTGGACTGGACACAGTGATAGACACGGCAGAGTACAGCATTGCTGAGGAATCCAGAGCTGTGACTATTGTTGTTCAATTCCCAGGCTGCCTTCACAGTAGGGGAAATGTAAAAAAGAGCCATGTGTTGTTTGAACATTGCTGTCATCTCACCAATTACTGTAGCTTCTGTACATAGGTGTTGAAAGGTTGCCCCTTGCTCCTCCCCAGGCAGAGACATGATGTTATCTGGCTGAAAATATCTGCAGGGGTGATCCTTCAGCAAGACTTCTCCCATGTATCAGTCCAACTTTTTTCTCATGTAGCTTCTTGCTTCTTTCATCTTGTGCAAGAGAAGTTCCCTAAAACTTTTATTTTTCCTCCTCCAGATTCCTACATTAAGCACCTCTCTGTCTACAAAATCCTTGTCAGTAATTAAGTAGCTTGTACGTTACAACCTCTGCTTGGTATGGTAATTACCCTACTGTTAGTTCTCCCTGTTGACTGTGTTCATGTACCATCCATTACCATTAGCTTGGATTGAATAGAATTTGGAGTGACGTGAAGTGCTTCATACAGTGAAGAACCAGCATTTTGAAGGACCTGCAGGTGCCACCAAAAGGTAAATAGCTAATAATATCATCACTATGCATTTCTCAAGTTTTCTAATACATTCAGCAAAGTTCATTACTCCTTTCTCAAGAACAGTAGTAATCTCCAACATATCAAAGAACTATTTGTCTATGTTTGATAATCTACAGACAAAATCCTTGAGACTGGCCTTCCTACAGCTCAGGGGCAGGAAGGAGGGAATATCTAGTTCTGTTTCTGAAATAAAATGGAGCCATCCTGACAAGCAGAGAGCATCAGACCTTAAAAATTGTATACCCAGTCATGTTCTGCTGTGATCTGCCCCCAGAGTGGTTTCTATGTGCAGGCTGGCAAAGGGCATCTACGTAGTCATCACCACTTTCTCTTTCCCTTAGTCAAATGCCCTTTTTACATACAAAACTGTAAGAAAATAATGATATGACTGCAGCTTCAGCTTGATTTTTTCCCCTGGTTGGTTTAACAACTATTCTGTTATGAATGGTTTTAATATACCAGTCAGGTGGTATTATGAAAATAATATTTTAATCTCAATTAAAATGTGAATATTGTTATGTTTCCATAGAAACTTAAATAATGCAACCTAAAGGAAGTTTGTTTCATTGAAAAACATAATGACCAACAATAGCTATGGCCTGTAATAAGTTCAAGTTTATAATGGCTTCCTATGCTCAGGCTCCCCAGGAGGGGATATCAGGATAGCACGTATTGGCAGGTGGGAGCATAAGTCTGGCTACGAGGAGAACACAAGCAAAAAGCATATTGAGTCAATCTCCTACAGGCATGCTCCTTGAAAACCCAAAGGTACAAAGTTGAGCCGTTCCCAATCCATTGGAAAAAAAAAAATAATAATAAAAGAGAGCATCAATAACTGCGCTCACTCTTCAGTTTTAAGTTTCCCAAGGGCACAGACACTCAGGCTGATAAGTTGTAATTTTACACTCTTTACACTTAACTGGTCTGATTTTTACCTATGTCACTAATAGCACCACAGAGAATTAAAACGAAAGAAATTCTAAAAGCCTAATGTATTTTTCATATGTAGGTTGTTTGCATTGCTAATGCTTATTTTGAAGCCGTGCATGAAGAAAAAAGTGGAGGTGATAATTCATTAGCATGCAAAATCTACAGTATTATGAGAAAAACTGTTTTGGGGGGGTGATAGAGAACTTAATGCTCAAGGTAAGCAATTTCAGTTAGAAGTATGTTGAAAGTATCTTTGAAGTATGTTGAAAACAGTCCAAAAACAATCAAACAGATTTACAAAATAAAGGCAAAACTGTTTTTCAGAGTTTTTCCACTACTGAGGCTTAAATAGGTCATCACCTTTAAGTTGTACTTCCCCTCTTCCCTACCCCCATTCTGTTTTAAAAATGAAAAGCTGCTTATTTTTCATGTTCATCTCTCCAAATCCCTTGGTCAATTAGTCTGCAATAGGAGAGAGGTAGAAAAACATCTTTTCAAGGGATACTGTAGGAATTTTAGGCAGGGTGATTTTTGATCAAGTTCCTCACTAAAAATGTAATTATATAAAAAGAGCTGTAAACAAAATCATCAGGTACTGTGCTGTACAGGGTAGTTTTAAGTTCAGGATGTTTGTGACTGGAATATTAAGTAAAAACTTTCCATTGAATGTGGGGGGTAATCGCAAAATATATTTTCTTTCTGTACCTTTTGCTTTTCTGTCAGAAGTTTGGTTCAGTGATGGCCTAAAGCTTTGCAGCACTGCAGACAAAACAGGATGTCACTGCCCACGGATCAGATGTTTTTGATTGGCAGCATTCAATTTTTGCAAAGACAGCGAAGAGCAAGTGTTGCAGGTACTAGGAACATGAGCGGGGGGGATAATTATATATTTCTGCCCCCACCCATAATTATCTCAGGAGGCCTTTCTCCTCCAAGGGCTGGAAGGCTTTTTCTGTGTACCTAGGCTAGTGCTGCGTGGATGGGAAGAGGAGAACAGCCGAGACAGGGCACAGAGCCTGAAGCATTACCTGCCAGCAGGGCTGGCTGTTCCTGCTGCTCTCACAAGGGCCACAAAACAGTGAGGGAACCGAGCGGCGCTGGCTGGGATCATCTCCTGCAGCACAGCTGCTGCCTCGCACGCAGGAGGAGAAGTAGAAGACTGCAAAGTGGAGCGAGAAAATGAGCTGTGCTGCTGAAGTGCTGCCCTGCTGGGTAGCAGAATGTGCTCTTTATGTGCCTGCCTGCCCTGTCTGTGCCTGCTGTCACACTTGGTTTTCCACGACATTTCTTTGACTGTCTTTGATCACTGTTATTGGTGTGAAATTTTGTACACTATTAAGCTACCAGCAAAACGCCCGTTGTCCTTTGCACAACTGGATCTGGCCACTAAAAACACTCTCTGAATCACAGCATTGATGTCAAAGGTTGACAGATGTGAAACTAAAATAGATTATGGCAATACCTGTGGTATGATTTTAATCATAACTATGAATTACTTTAAAATCTCATTCCCCATCATTCATACAGAAAATCATGATACCTGCATTGGACTAATTTCTGGGCTGTAGCGACATCATAGCATCCCTTGCCTAATTCTTCCCAGAGTTTGCAGACAATAAGATCCAGAACAGAGGCAATCCTTCACCCTTGTATCACCCTCCTCTTCCCTGCTATCTGGAGATCCTGTTGATCCTTCTTTCTCTTGCGGATTTGTCCAAACTGATTAGCACTGGCAAAAGCAATCCTTGTGTCCTCCTGGCTGCTTGCCAGAAGGAGCACAGCTGGCTTCTCTCCACTGCCCAGAAGGGGTACAGTCAGCACTCATGATTTCGGATATGGCAATAAGAACATATCCCACCATGATGCCATTTCCCAGCAGCTTGGTTAGCTGGGCATTCACTCGGGCAGCACATCACCACTGTGAGCATGCAAATAAGCTCTCCTGTGCAGCTGAGGATGGAGACCAGAAGCCTGAAAATAGCCCAGCAAAGTGTGCCTGTTGTATGGAATGAGAGGTACTTGCCAATTTTTAATCACTGAGCTTAGTGACTGGCATGACAACATTTTTCTGACGGGGAAATTATTTACAGACAGTTGGAAGGTCAGGAGGCTGGCTGAAACAGTGGCAAAATTCAAGTAAGCCTCTCAGTGAACCAGGTCTCTCAGGTACCTGCCTGAGGGCCCATTGGGAACATGCAGTAAATCCTAGGTGCAGAAGCCACCTTTCTGTATGTTTCAGCCTAAAAAATTAATTACCCTATAATTATGAAGGGCAATGGTAGGAAGGATTTTGCTTTGAGTCTAAGCTGGGCTGTGGGACACAGAGCAAGCCATATCATGGCCTGTTACAGTGGTTTGCTTGATTTTTTATTTTTTTTTCAGTTTTTTATTTTTTTATCAGACACTCGCCAATATTGCTATTAAAAGTAGGAAAAAAAAAAAAAAAGATAAATCCCTAAGCAATAAATTAGAATATTAGTTTAGTATTTCTGCTGCCAGATAGTCATGCAGTCCCTGGAGTTACTGCACAAGGTTTAAAGTGTTGAGAGAGGAAGAGGAATTCCAAATATGTTTTTTTCATATTCAGATAACCTTTGAATCTAAGCTCTAATAAAGCTTTTCACCAAAATGAGATGTTAATTACTCAACACTTTCTTCAGACTCTTTTGTTAAACATTTAATTCTGCAGGAAGGCACCCAAAACTGCACTGTTTGTGCTACTCTGTTTCTGTGGAAACTGTGTTCTGGAGTGGAATAGGAAAAACAGGGGAGAAGAGGAGAATGGTAGTGCTTTTGGCTGAAGTCCTGTTGGCCAGTCCCAGCTTCAGCTGGGATAAGTCAGACAAGCAAGCCCTCAATGCTAAAGCCCAGCCAGTTCTCTTTCCTCCTCCCCCTAACTGGTGCCGAGGGAGGAGCCCGGCTCACAGGCACCATTCAAAAAGTGCTCGCTAAAGCAATTTATCTGTCTTCCCCTGCTTTTTGCTCACACTAAACAGGTTGTATTTACAGATTTTTCAGGCAATAAGGATTTGAGTCGGTCAGTAACATTAGTCAGTAGCTACCTGCAGTGGTGGAGCAAGCTTTGCTCTGAAAAGAGCCTTCCATTGACAGACACGTTGCACAGTCTTCTAAAAAGCACCACTGTATCCTTGGAAAGACACTCTCCTCTTCCAAGACTGAAAAGACACTTTTTTTTTTTTTTTTTCTTTCATTCAGAGGCTTCCAAAATACGCATGTTTTTGATGAATTGCCAAGACAGACAGACAGCCCTGACTAATAAACTCAGCTCTTTATTTTCTCTTCCCTGATAGCTGCTTCACTGACAGTCATATTGCTTCCTCCTGGAGTAAGATGCCTTTCTTAAAGCTAATATGTGAATTAACAAAATAATGTATTGTGAGTTTTTTTCTGTTGTTACCATAATCAACACTTGCCTTCTACCTGTGGATGTAGGCCAAGGTAAAAAATACACCGTGATAAAGTTGTGATTGATGGCTTTATACTCTAGAAGTAGGGGGGAGGGAAGTCTATTTCTACTGCTTACACCCAGAAAATGACTGGCCTGTCCTTGCAGTCTGAGGCTCCAGGTTGGAGGGCCAGGGCATTTTGCTGTCTAGCCTCAGTGCATGCACGATGCCACAGAGGACCAAAAGGAAATGTGCAGCAAGCATTACATACAACATTCAGCAGAGACTTCTAAATTGCTGCAGAAAAAGAGTAGGGGAGAGAAAAAAGTAGCTTGAAAGAATGGAGATTATGGAGGAAAAGCACCTAAGGAAATGGCATTATCTTTTCAAATTCAGCTATAAGTATGACCCAAGAATTTCAACAGTTTCTTACAGGTAGAAGCTGAAGGGAAGAGCCAAAACCATAGTGATGTTAGCCATGCGTATTCATGCCTCTGTATGGAGTGAAGAACACCTGCTTCTTGCCCTGCTGCTGCTTCAGACTCTTGGGAAGACAATGAAATATCTTCAAGCCTTTCTGTAATCTCTTCTGTGCACTGAGTTGGCAGCCACACGCAGAGAAAGCCAACCAGAACAATTCAGGGAACCCTGCAGCCCTTCCCCATTGTATGCCTGTAGCGTGTTGCGCTATGCATGGAAGAAGCAGGAAGGGAAAAGAGAGAAAAGCAGAAAAGCAGAGAGCTGGTACCAGGCACTCGTGCTGCCTTCATTCTTTTGTGTATTAATGTTTTCAGGAACTACAGCTGAGTTGCCGTTGAACCTAACTTTTAAGGTTTGTTTGGTTTGTGAGCCGCTCTACATTTTTAGAAGTGCTTCTTGTTTCCAGTTGGCAGGCCTGGCTGCACTCCTCCATAGGTTATTCAGGCTTTGAGGTTGACAGCTTAAGAAATATCTATTTGTTGAAGGGCTTATTTCTGCTCACCCTTTTGTAATGAATAGGAAGTGCAGGCCACACAAAGACATTATTGATACTGACAGAACATGCGAGAAACACAATGCACTGAAACAACACTCTATTAACCCAAGTTACCTAGCGCAGAAAATGATCGCATTTATATCAATATATGCTTTAGGAGACAAATTAGCCTTTTATTCACTGTAATCCATAAAATTCATCAGGCACAAAACAGAAGGCATTAATCAGCAGCTATTTGGCTCTACACTCCACCCTACAATAGGGTCTGGAACTGCCCTTTACTAATTCAGAAAATGTGAAAAAAATCTCTCCAGTACTGCATGAAAGTCCCGTTCTTTGACAGTCATGATACCCATACTAAGTAAACAACCTCCACAGCAACACTGTGGCTCACCACTGAACTGTATGATCACCCAGGGGCCATAGTGGCCAGTTTCCACACAGTGACTTTCCTACTTCTGAAGACACACTCTTTCCTACCCACCGACGACACACTCTTCAGTGGGTAGACTGTTCTTCACATAGGTCCACTAAGTTTTGGAACCGTTGTTAGCCATCACTAGTCTGTATACAACAGTTCTGTTGTATACTAGGCTGTATACAACAGTTCTAGTCATCTTCTTGCTGTTAGTTTTCCTGCTGCAGAAGCACAGTTGAGGATAGAGCAGCAATTGGAACATGATTCTCTTGGACAAATGCATTGCATCTCCAAGTAACACGTTCACTCTCACTCATAACTATATAGTCTAATAAACCACAAAGGTTTCTTCCTGTATCTTAAAGCCTCCTCCTACACAGCTGCTCAATCATATACTCATGTAGGATACAATCAGAAGGGACCAATACAGGTCCCTTCAAAGGAAAATTCCATATGAAGTCTATATTTCCATAAAATGCACTTACCGGTGTATGGGCAACAGCTGCATCCTCTAGCAGCTTACAGTACTTGCCATTGATATGAGAAAAACAACTGAGAAAAAACAAATACTCTACAACACACTGCAGGCAGATTTTTAGAAGGGTTCTGCTCTGGGGAGTTCAAGGAAAACTAAATCAGTTCCAGGTAGGTTAAGGGAACCAGCTCACAGTGCTGCACACAAGTTAAAAGAAATTAGGTGCTGGTGATAGGATTTCTCATAATTTTTACCAAAACTGCAGACATGACAAGGGCAAGCCACATGACTTGGGCTCCACGATACCAACATGCTCAATAACAGCTTATTAACAAAGGCATGCACGTTTTTTCCCAGCAATGCCATGTAAGTACACATTAAGCAAGCAGGCAGCTTGACTGATGGCACGGTTGCCATTGAAACAATGCGCCCTAAGCAAAGTTGCAGCTTGGACTAACAAAACCATGGTTGGTTTTAAAGAACAAGACAATAAATTGTGAATTTCTGCTGTGAGACCAGACAGATGGCATACAGACAGCTTTACTTTAAGAATACTTTACGTATTTTAAGAATACCCACAAAGACATGTCATTATTTGACCTCAAAGGCACGTTGGCAAAAATGTGAACAGAATTTAGACATTGGGAAGAGTGCAGGCCAACTAGTCTGCAAAAAACTCACTGGGAAGAATTGAACGAGGTGCAGATGAGAAAGTATTATCTTACATTTATTACCCTGTAATTTCTCTTGCATCACTCAATAAGAAGCAAAGTTTAAGGCTCAATACTTGTTTTAAAAATACTCCTATTTATAAGTCATGATATGATCATAAGCCGAAAAGAAATCTGATAACATCTGAACCAACTTCCTTCTGATTACTCAAACTTATCAGATTTGGAAACCAGAACTCCTGATGTGCAAAACCTTATTTTCTCAAGTTTGAAAAAGATATAGAAATCCCAGGGTGGTGTACAGATTACTTGATCATGTATACCAGCTTCTTCTAATTCTAAATATTCATTCACCTGCAATGGGTACATTTTTAAGAAAAGACTTAGAAACCCCTGTCTGAAGTTCCATTTTGAAATGATTTGGCAATTAAGGTACAGACAGGTTCCGTTCAAAAGGGCTAAGCAAGTGCTGGCCTTATCAAACCACTGCTTTGTTTCATAAGTAGAAAAATTAATGAAAGTTGCTTTTTGTTAAACCAATATCCTATGTCCCCAACATCTTCCTACTGTTATGTCACCAAAATATTCTCCCAGTCTTCCTTACCTCCTGCACTTCCTGCCAATACTCAGCTCTCTTCTATATTTCAGATGCCCCACCACAATCTTGCAATATTCCAAGCTCATTTGTACATCCTAGACACAATCTTTGCCCTCTGCTTATCCTTTTTCAACTTGTTGCCTGGACCACAGTAGCAGAATGGGCTTCAGTCACTGGTGAGGATGCAGCAGCTCCTGCCAAATAGGCTCCTGTGTTCTCCTTCCTTTCCTCTCCTGGGAACATTGCTGGTGTCTAATCTTGGTATCTTCATAGAAACTTGGAAAATTCTAACCTTCTCCAGATTCATTTGAAATTGGACAATGAAGTCAAAAATTATCAGATGGAGACTAACCCTTCATACAAATGTTGTTTTTTTAGAAAAAAAAAAAAAAAACAAAGGTAAGGAAAGATTCATGCAATCCTAAGGGGGGGGGGGGGAAATAAAAGGAGTAAAATAGTAATTAGAGTAGCTTTTGGGATGACTCATTTAGATAATTTAATTAGTTTAGAGTATTGGATTTCTTGCACTCAGTACAAATAAATAAATTTCAACTTCAGAAAGAACAAAAACACCACATAAGATTATAATTTAGAAAGAGGTTAAATGAGTTATGAAATGAATAAGTTATTCAGAGTTAAAACTTTAAGCACTTATCTTCAAGCATGTGACATTTACAAAAGTTCTGGTGCTAGCATTTGCTGGCATTTCAAAATGACTGTGTTGGGAGCTGGAGTACGCATGCAGGGGAGAGCAATTGGCCATATACTTCTGTTTAGGTTCAATATCTTTGGGCATACAAAAGGATGATTTTCCAATCTAATTAAATCCTGTTTGAATAAAAAAACTGTGGCTGAGTGTCTGAGTTGGCTAACTGAGGAAATCAATGATATGCTGCTTGAAGAAAAACACGGAAAGAGGCTGAAATATCTGTGCTGGGGAGGCATGATTAAGCAGTGTGGTTAAACTAGGAGAAAATCATATTTTACGCACACAGTAAACAACTAATTATTTGTCTAATGTAATCTAACATTCTTGAGTCCTGCCTAAAGCGCAGAAGAGTTGTGCTGCACAATATGCCCTGCCCCTGGTCCTGCAGTGCTTTGGATAGGAGCTGGGACCAGAGCATGGGACAGCTGCTTCCTGGCCTCATGCCTGCTGCTCGTTCCACCCATCAAAACCAGGTGGTGAAGGCTGAGCATGGCTGGATCGCATCTCAGTGTAGCTGTGGGACCTGGGTCCTGAATTTCAGATCTAATCGGTGGTCTGCTGGCCTAGGAACCCACAATGTCTTGCTTCATGGAGGACTGCATGGACACAGAACCAGTTCTCTGCTCTGCAGGTCCTGTGTAACTGCAGTTTGTGCTAACAAATTTAAGCCAACTTTAACTAGCTAGCTTTGGTTTCTCCAGCAGTGTATCCTGCTAATTTTCTAGTTTATTAAATCACTAATTCAATAATTTAGCCCACAGTAGCCACAGGACACCAGTAACTGGCTGCTGCTATGAGCCAAGCTGGGTCCTTAGAAGCTACCAAAAACCTGCTTACGCAGCTCATACCTGTATCTTTGTCTGCTGTGGGCATCTCAAAAATTATATTTGGGAACTCATGTTTGGCCCTGACAATAGAAAAGTAAAATTACTAGGCTATGATGAAAAGCTGGACCATTTCTTCTGAGTTACAAAAGGTTAAGAGTTACACAAGGCTGCTGAGGTATGAAAATAGGACAGAAAAGGAAATGTGAGCTACGCTTTCGTACCTTGTGGTCTCTTCCTGAAGAAGTCAGGTTAGGAAATGTTCTTGAAGTCCTCTGAGTCTAGTCCTATTGTCATAGCCAAGGGGATAAATTAAAGGCAAGTTTTGCCCGCTTGATATCCGTCCCATCTATTTTGCAATGTGAACATGGCTGATGGCATGTGCACTCAGGTATTACTCCAGGGACCCCCACAGTTCAAGGCAAGCTCTATTTTTACCTGCTTACCTCTTCATTTTCCATTTACCTCCTTAATATGAGGGACCATACAGCAGTTTAAGTCCCTGTCTTCACATGAGTTGCTCAGTTTCTGTACAGCTATTTCAATCAAGCAATGCAAAACGATACTCGCAGGGACAGCTGTGTTCCAGCACTGTGAGCCAACTGGAGACTTGCACAACCCTCAGGTAGTCCTGTGGGGTGAGCACAGCAAAGCAGGTCATTTGGGATGGCACACACTTACAGATGATTACTTGTAAATTTGAGGAGGAAAAGATCAAGCAGGGAGTAATTCAGTGCCAGGACAAGAAAATTAGAAGCTGCAAATGCACCTGCTGGCACAATCACACTGGGCAGCTTTTGAGGCAGAACAGTTCGTCTCAGATTTTAGATTGGGGCAAAAAGGGCTGTACTGCAGGAAAGGCCAGCAGCAGAGGTAGCGAAGTGGTAACCTCAGAGCAGCCAAATGGACAGAGAATCTGTGCTGTGACCATGGATTTATCAGAGGATGGACTCAAGTAGAAAGACAACTGATGACAGTGCCACCAGGTAAAAGGTTTGTTCTTTTTTATGGGTAGAAAAAAGCATAACCAATGCAGGTATTATTGTTGGGAGGGGGGGGGATAGAAGTTGGTATAGTATGGCCTTCCTTTCACCAAGGACAGAAGTGGCATCACTTCCCTCTTTCCTTTTTCCCCTTGGGCCCCTTGTTCTATGTGGGTATGTGCACATAAATCCCAGCTGGGGAAAATTTACCAATGCAATTAACGATTTACTCTATCAAGGGTTTAACTGATAACTATTAAACTTACTCAAAGCTGGGATTAGAAGGCTTAGCAAGAACCAGGGGCATATCTTTTTTTATCTGTAACAGCTAAATTCTGTGAGCAGAGCACTACACTGGTACTAGCATTGAAGCACTGTTGCAGGGAGCAGGCACGACAAGTCCCACGTGTATTAAGTGAAGAAGGCATTTTGTGCTTGCTGTGCCTGGTCTCCTGTCACTTTTAGTTCACAGCATGCTTTCCAGCCAAAAAAGATAAGAAGCACATTTATTTTTAGCTAGCCTTGGCATCCCAATTCAGTATCCTGTTAATGTTCACCTGCATATTTTCCCTGTTGCTGTTTGAAGAGTCTTACAAATGATTAAAATATGAGAAAATCATGGTGGTCAGCAAAACTGCCGGAGAGAGCTCTCTTCCAGTGTATGCTCTACAGCTTATTAGCTCTCTCTATTCAGTGCCTTGCTAATTGGGCACCAGATTATAATAGCCTTCTACCAGATGCTGGGAAAAAATTGTTCCTTCTTCCAGTCTGGGACCTCCAGCTGATTAATATATTCTCATGGCACTGCTGCTTGAAACCGTAGCTGGTAAGCATCCCTTTCATCCCTTGTTGAGGGACTGGGACCATCCTCCCAACCATCACAATTTCTGTGTAAGAATACATTAATATGAAATACTGTAGGCTCTGTAGACTGGCAGCATGGAGTAGAACGGTTTCTAAGTGGAAGAGAGAGATGAAATGAAGGCATACTAAGCACATAAAATATTAATTTAAGGCTTAGTATTATACAAATCATTACAGGGGTGGTTTTTTTTTTTTTTTTTTTTTTTTTTTTTTTTTTTTTTTGTTTGTTTGTTTTTGTTTTTTTTTTTTTTCCTTCTTTCTGTGGGAAAAATTAGATACATATTTGGTGAAAACAACCGTGATCCAGAAAAGACACTTAACAAACAAACAAAATCAAGAAAATAATGATTCAGATAATGATTCAGGGATAACCTGCTGCAAATAAGCTTTGGATACAGGTCTAACATGAATTTACTACTGAAAAAGGAACTGGGAAGAAGGAAGAAATGGTTGCCAATAATTTAAAGAACAACTGGGAAGCTGGAGAACACAAGTTACAAAATCAAGTCTTGTTCTTTGAGTTGTGTTTTCCCTCGTGCCCAGTAAGCTGCAGAGCAGATGTTTACCAGACTGTATGTAATATACATGGGACGCACATTTCACTCAGCCCTGGTGAGGCTGGGTCCAGTTCTGGGCCCCCAAGTGCAGGATTGATGTGGGCATAGTGGAAGGAGCCCAATGGAGGGCTACCAAGGTGGTGGGACTGGAGCACCTCTCCTCTGAGGGGAGGCTGGGGGAGCTGGGACTCAGCCTGCAGAAGCTCAGGGGATCTCAGCAGCGTCTATAGGTGTAGTCCTGTAGGCTGTGGGGTCTCCTCCTTGGAGACTTTCAGAAGCCACCTGGACGTGGTCCCGGGCAGCCTGCTCTGGGTGTCCCTGCTTGGGCAGGGGTTGGAGCAGCTGGCTCCAGAGGGCCCTGCCAGCCTCAGCTCTCTGTGATTCTGTTATCTTCAACTGCTTAAGGAATTTCAGAGTTCAGAGGAGGATAGCCCACCACAAATTCCTAAAGTGAAGACCACTCAGACAGATGTACTTTTTTACATGAGGACCAGGCTGGCTATAGAAAAAAGGGGAATGCTATGCTGGCAATGCAGATTTCCATTACCATTCAGATTACTGTTAATTTCACCGCAAATAGGATTCTTGAATATTTTTCTTATTTGCAGGTAGATTCCCAATACTATTTCACACAGTGCTTTAGTCTATAATTGAATTATTGACCTTGAACTATGTATTATTTGGGAAAAAAAGAAGAGCCATGGAGCCTTATCTGAAGTTTTGAACAGGTCAGACAAAGATGATATAACCAGAAGAGTAATTAGATAAATCAGTGTGTGGACAAAACCATTAACAACATCATATTTGCACTTGGGTTCCACGCTACAGTTCAGAGGAAGAGATGGAAAAGGCACCCTCTGTTCTCCTGGAAATCCAGGAGGCATGCTCTGAGCACACACACTGGATTTAGTAGCGTATTGAATTCCCAGTAGCATTTTTGTACCTAGTGTTTGTGCCATAGTCCTTTAGTTTTGTTCATAGTTCTGAGCATGTTGTGCGTATCTCTCAGAGCTGCCTCTGTCAGGGCAGCTCACCTCGTAAAGTAGTGAGTGCTTGTGAATGTGGGTAAAAATCCTGATACTGAGAAGTTACTTTGGATGGATGGCGTATTGTGGGAATGTAGTTTTATAGTGTAGTGATTTTAAAGGCCTGGCTTGAGTAAATAATGCAATTAATGCATACTCTTTAGTGACAATATTTACATTCTTAATGTTTACTATAAAGTTTTGCAGCTCTGAAGGTGCAAACGTGAATATTTCCCACCACAGTCATTTATGTGACTACAATGAACAGCAAAGTGGGTGTAAAACATGATTAAATCAAAACCGAAAAATCAAGCCCACTGAATTCATTTCTAACAATGCACAAGCCACATTGCACTGGATTAGTTCTCTGTGCTTTGAATGAAAACACAGCCAACTGTTTAGAATATTTTCACTGTTATTTGATGTTATGCATCTTATAGTAGGAGCACGGGGAATTTTGAGTGCCTAGAGGTGGATAATCAGTCTTTATTCAGTTCTTTGAAACTAACAAAGTTTATTCATGAGTGTCCTTTGTGAAGGCTGGAAAGAAATACTGCTTAGCTAACAAGCCGAGCCAGTTCAATTTTAATGATTAGCTGTGACATTTTCTACTTTAAAAAATTCACGTTGCTGTTTTATATGGTATAGATACGGCACAGGCGTATCCAGATAGAATGAAACTGCATGGTTAGTTCACAGATGTTACGAACCAGGCTGTTAATGCTAACGACTATTGAAGCTGGCTGACATTTCACTTTGTAAGATCCTGTTACTGTTAACTTTGTAAAATTTTAATCATATGGGATGAAATATCCCATACCGAGTAATGAAATAATTCATACATTTTGAAGAGGGATGTTTTGATCGTACTAAAAGAATCCTGAGATACCTCTTTGAAATGCCCCTCTAGCGCAGTAGTTCCTTGACTACTTTATATGTAATCAAGCCTAATTAAGCAAAAGCAGCTCTATTCTGTGCTTTAATGGTAAACAGTAGTGTACTGTAGCCACTGATGCATGTTGCCTATGTAACTGAGCTATCATTTACCAAATGGTTGCCTCCTACAAAACAGGACAAGTTTATTGTGCTGTCTGGATGAAGTTCTCAGACTATGCCCAGATAAACCAGTTTGGCCAGTGCTTCTTTACTGGCCACTCCACTAACAGGAGTTTATTTCAGAATGCACGGAAACCTGAAACTTCATAAAGGAGCCCTGGTCCTTGCTGAGGTGTAGCACAGCGGGGCAGTGGTTATTCATCACCCAGAGAGGTGTTGGTAAGGGCACTGGAGCTATGTCACACTGAAGGAATTGTTGAGGAAAGGACACCTGGGGCACTGCTGACATAACGTGGCATCATCATGGCATCATCCTACTGGTGTCTGTTTTTTTGAGGGCTGAGGAAACATCCTATATCAAGTAAAAGTACAGAGGAGGTTGTGGGGAAGAAAGAGGCTTTATTCTTCAAGAAAAAATGAGTCAATTGCTTCTTCTTACGCTGAGCTCACAGGCTGTGCCTTGTTGTTTCCATTGTGACTATTGTTTGTGTAGTCGAAGCCAACAGAAGAGGAAACTGGGTAAGCCCACATCTGATTTCTAATGAATTCTCGTCCCACTGGTTGATGATCCCTAACTCTGAGTAGGGAGATTTCTTAGCTAAGACTTCTTAGAAGAAGGCCTTAATACCAAAGATGTGGCTTTGCAAGAACTGATGAAAATCTCCTCAAATGGGGCCAGATTATGAGGCTTTGTAGAATGGCATTCTGCACATGTTGGATAGTGACATGTTAGACTTTAATACTTAAGTCTCTGAGTATTCCACGCTCACGTAGCAGAGAAATCTCTCACAGGCATGACCAGACTGCATAGCTGCCATTCAGAGTGAAAGAGTAGGCATGAGCCCAAACCACAGCTGCATCACTGTTGAGGAACTTTCCCTATAATTGCTTGTGATGTGTTTGGTCAGGAATCTGGGAGCAGTCACTCATCTTCTGGTGATCCTCTCGTCCCTTGCTGACACGTAATCGGCATGAAGGAAGAACCCAACTGATTTAAACAGAGACAAAAAAGGTAATAGATTGGAACAAGAAGATGAGGGAGGTTGAAATGAGAAGGGCAAGCTGGGTAAAGAGCTGAGAAACAGGAGGAGAGGGGGTAATGATGACATTTAAGACAGGACACAGGAGGAAGTTTAACTGAAAGAGTGTTCAGGAGCCTGCTGGAAGTAAAGGAGAAAGGAAAGACTCGGTGAGTGATTTCAGAAATCTGGGTACTTCAACACTAGATTGACTAAACACAGAAGAAATGTTATCATAAAAACATTGCCATAGTCTATTTTAATCCTCTTTCAGGTCTGAGTTAAGTCATGCCAGTTCATGCCCTATTTTACACTAGTACAATGCATATCTGGGTTGATGCAGCTATTTCTAGGCACAGGTAAGTTTTTAATTTGATGTCAAATTGGTGTTAAGCCAGTCTGCTTTGAACTTGGTGTCTTTTTTCTTTTATTATTAATCCCAATGTACTTGATAAACAAGAATTCTCTACCAATGTTAACTCTGTGCTGCTGGCATACACTATACCATTTTGTAGATGAAGATGAAATCAGATGAGTCACGTAATTTGCTTTAGGAAGAACACAATGAATCAGTGAATGAGCCAGGAATGTGAATTCAGGAATTTCTGACCTCCTGTTTTGTTTGTTTTGTTTTGTTTTCTGGAAATTCCAACTCTTGCTTCCTGCTATATTTTTCTCCAGTTACGTTTCCAAGATAACAGTTCTGCTTTCCTTGTTTAATGTGTTCATCGCTCCTCCTGTTAACTGGAGTTATACTCATGCTGTGATGAGCCAACAGTCCTCCTGCCTTTGAAAACAAACACACTTTATTATTTGCTGTTGGTAAATACTTCCTATCTTTGTCTCTGTTGCTCAAAACTAAGCAGAGAATTGTTCTCTTTGCTTTGTTTAAATCCTAGAGGGGGAAAAAAAACAGTGCGTTGGCAGCCAGAAAATTCTTTAAGTGAACAAGAGGACAGACTCATTGTTAGTATGCACACACTAGTGCATCATACTTAAAGAAATGTGGAATGGGGGTGGGAACTGACGGAACAAGAGACAAACATGAAAGGCGAGAGGATGAGAAGGCTGGACTTGCATATTAATAAGAACTCTCCACCACCCAATGTTTTTTTTTTCTCCCTTTGCTTTATGCGATATTTCTTGTCTGTTCCATTCTGTGCAAAAGCAGCATGCAATTAGCTAATACCCGAATTTCTGAGAAAGTGCAATTCAGAGAGCACACTACCACACACTGGGAAACATAACGCTGAAAGGAATTGGTACAGAAATTAGGGCGAAAGCTTCCAACATCCCTCTGCTCAGGGAAGAGTTGTGAATTATTCTCAGAAAGCAGACTATCATGCTTACAGGATTGCTGCTAGATTACTTTTTATTCTGTACAAATGTATTTCATTCATGTCTGAAAAGTTAATGTCTTTTTGTGTAAGTGGGATATTTTGAAGACGGGTGGAAAGAAAAGAAACCAAACATCTGTGGGGTTTCAGATGTCTGGTCCGAACAACATTATGAAGAAGTAAAATATCATCCCATAATTTGTTATTTTCTCCTTTCCCTCCCCTGATGTTTGCACCTGAGATCACCTAAATCTGATGTTACTCCTTTCTGTGAAGGTCATATTACCTAAATCTCACAGTGCCCTTCCCCACTGTGAATGAGGTCTGCGGTAATCCTTGTAATAGAACAGGCACCTGTTCCCGTATTATGTTCAAAGAGAGGCAGCCAGAAACAGTTGCATTCTGACCTAGTCCACTGTTCTTTATATTGTTCATTGATTTTTGCAAACGTCTTCTTTTGCTTTCCGGTCTTCTCTCTTTATTCATCATCTATTTTTGTAAAGGGTGAGTTGCATACAATAAGACATACTGAAATTAGGATGAAGAATTTCACTGAAATGAGCGGATTCAAAAAGACATAGTCCGGGCAATCCAAGTGCCATGAATTATTTCTTCAATTTTCTGTTTATATATATATATATATATATATATATATATTTAATTTTCACTTACAGCTTGGGTTCTCATGGAGTTAGATTCTCAAGTCTGAGAAATACTTTTTTTTTTTTTTCCTGAAATACATTTAGCCTCTATTTACCTTAATTTACTCTTCAGTTTAGTTAATTGCACATGGTAATCCTCTCCATACATACCTGGAGTCTCAGTGCACTTTTTTCACTTCTTTGTGAGCATTATCCAAGCAGCTTTTCAGGAAAAATCACAACAAAAATCAGGAATACGTGTTCACTGAATACAGAGTCATTGACTGAGTGGAATATACTCACCTGGTACTAACATAACTCCTTCTCTGTTCACTAACAAATTGTCCCCAAGCCCTGATTATGTTGCTGACATTATGCTCATGAGGGAAATTCCTTCCTGACCCCAGATTTGGTGAATTTGTAACCCTGCTGATGTAAGCAAAGTTCACTGTAGTTACCTAAGACCCAATTTTCCAATCAGTTCTACATATAAGTCTCCCACTGAAGTAAATAGAATTACACATGAGTAGCTGAAAAGATGATTGGGGCCCTAATATGATTTCCGCTTTACAGTCAAACCTAAAAGACAACTTTAAGCCAGCACTGCCACTGAAAATAAATAACAAAAAAAGAATAGTCTCTCCATTTCTCCATCATCAGCCGCTTGTTTCTACCATTGTCTGTACAGGCACAGGCATTCATGCAAAGGCACAACTGAACCAATGAAATTAAAATTAGCCTAAAACCAAAGGGTAGATATGTAATTTTCTTTCTTACATCCAACTATTCTTAATTTTCATGTATCTATAATTTCTAAGAAGAAAGACTTCAACATTCCAGTACAGCCATCTGTTGGCTGATCCATCACTCTGAACTATCACTAAAAGACTAACCACAAAAAGGCAGATGCATAACATACCAACATGGATTATTATTTTTTTTTCCGTCTTCCTTTATTATGGAGGATGGAAAACAGAAAATGTGTTGATTTAGAAATGCAGCTGTGGTGCCTCATGTTGGCAGAGGAGAGTTGGAGTTTAGAAACTTCATGGCTCCATTGTTTTCTGTTCACCAGGCTCCCTAGCCAGATGAAAATGTATTACACATTGTGGTATGTCCTCTCTGAGCTGTCTAGCTTTGTATTTCTGTTCCTGTCCCATTTCCAAGCTGAACTAACCACAGCTACGGATTCAATTTTCTGTCTAGCTGAAATCTCTACGATCCAATTACTTAAGACTAGTGATTATTGCTTCTCTTCACTCTCACAAGACCTTGACCACAGCTCCCTTTAGATCTTCATCCTTGTGCATTTGGCTTGCCATTTAGGGAGGCCTTGAAATTTAGTGACCATCCGCTGTTATCTTTCATTATTATGCCTTTGAATTCCAGTCCCACGCGCAGATAAAAGAGAGGCGAGACAAGCCTCACGCTCACACTGGAGTTCTCAGTCTGACCCAGATCATGTTCAGCATCAAGCATAATTAGAAATTGTGAGTACATGAAATTTCAAAGTCAGAACAAGTGTCAAAAATCGAGGCATGCTATGCACAGCAGATATAGATGACAGCTTTCAACAGGTCAGAACAAGGCCATATCCAAATAGCACCCGGCTTCGTGGGCACTGTGATGCCACGTTACTGTCGCGGTCTGCGGGAAGAAAAAAACTTGTAGAGTTGTCAGTCGTGGCAAATAACTTAGTGAGAATCAGAATTAAGGAAATCTAATTTCCCTGGATTTGTGTCATGAGGTTAATTGCTTTTGGCACCTGACCCCGCAGTTCCTGATAAGCTGAGGCTGACCTAGCCCCGGGCGGCTGCTGGGGAGGCACAGGGGCGCTTCCAGTGCTGCGGGGCTCCTCTCATCCTTCCCTTGCCATGACCCTGAGCATGGAGCAGCACAGGGACGATGAGGGTGGTGTTTGGGTGGCTTCACTCGGCTACTAGCTGAACAACCCCCTCAGGGACACCCAAGGGTGGACCCCTGGAGGTGGCTGCTGGTGGAGGGCAGAGCTGCCTCTTTCTGAGCTCTGGGAGCCCTGCGCATCTCCATCCCTTCCCTGAAATCCCTCAGAACCGTGTGCTTGGGGATCTGTAGCACGAGCGCCAGATTTCACACAAATACTGTGGTGCTTGGGGCCGTGTGGTGCTTGGGGACACGGTTAGTGGGTGATAGTAGTGGTAGGGGCAGTTGCGCCAGATGCTGTTGGAGGTCTTTATTCATAATTCTACGAAATAATTCTTTATTAGAACAAGCTGCCACAAAGTTTCCAGCATCCCAGCGCGGGGCGCACCCCCAAATAACGACAATAACTTAACAACACCAAGCCAAGTGGAGCCCGGCCGCTGCCACCCAGGGGCCGCGCCTCGCCTCGCCTCGCCTCGCCTCAGGTGCGCTCCCGCCGCCACCTGCCACCGCCCCGCCCCCGCCTTTCCGGCCCCGGCCCCGCCGCCAGCGCGCCGGCGCCTGCGCACTGGGGGCCGGCACCGAGCGGGGCGGGGCGGGGCTGCTGCTGCCGGCCGGTGCCCGGCGCGGGGACGCGGCAGGGGCAGGGCAGGGCCGGGCAGGGCAGGGCAGGGCGCGGCGCCGAGGACCCGGGTTCGAGTCCGGCCGGAGCGTGCGGCGCGGGGCGATGAACTCGCGCAAAGGTACCGCGGCGGGAGAGGGGGATTTGGGGCCGGGGGGTGTCTGGCGAGGCAGGGCAGCCTCAGCCGCTGTGCTTAACGCCGTCTCCCGGTTGTTCTTATCTCCTCGCGCAGTGCTGGCCCTGCAGGCCCGCAGGCGGCGGCCCAAGCAGCCGGCGGCGGCGGGCAGGAGGGAGAAGCCGCCCCACAAGAAGTGAGTACGGGACCCGCTCCCCGCCTCCTTCCCCCGCGTTCGGCTGCGCCCCGTAACGGCCCCCGCGGCTCCTCCTCGGCCCCAGCCCCTCGGCGGCTCCGGGCCCGGCCTGCCCGTGTCGCCGCCGCCTCCTCCTGGCCCTTTCCGAGCCCCCCCCCCGGCCGTGCCCTTCCCCCGTGTGCCGCCATCTGCCCCTGCCTCGCCCCAGCCGCCCCGTGTTATGTTATTATGTTATTGAAGCGCCTGTCGCGGGTGCCGGCGGAAATCGTGGTGTTTTACCCTCCTGGCTTCGCGTTCTCCGTCTGTTCTCACTCCCTGATACCCGTTTTTAAGCTCACGCACCTCTCCGTCGTGCTCCCGCTCCGGCGCCTCTTTCCTCGGAGCCCCTCCTGCGATGAGGCGGCGTTGGAGTTTTCCCCGGTTTAGTTTCTCTCCTCGCAGCCTTTCGCGCTTCTTGAGCTGTGTTTGGTTCACGGAGACCTTACCGGTGGCTTAGGACGCGTGACAGCCTCCTGGCTTTGTGTTGTCCCTTGGGGGCCCTGCTTGGTTCTGCCCCGCGTTCCCCTCTCCTCCTGCTTGCCCCGTCCGAAGACCAGGGGAGCTGGATGTAACCACGAGCATGTCTGTGTGGTGGGGTAAAGGTTTGGCTGCGTGTTACAGAAAAGAACATAGCTGGATGTAACCGGTGGGCACGTGTATGTGATGGGCTAAAGGTATGGCTACGTGCTAGAGAAAGTAATTGAAGCGTGAGGTCCTTTTCTTTTTGATTTCTGTAGGAAGAAATAATAACCTCCACCTGATCCCGGTATTCATTTACTTTTTTTAGTTACCATAAGTGAGCTTTCTCCTTGTGAGACAGGTGAAACCAGCGCAGGATGAAGTTCTGTGGTAGTGGTCGTCAGGCTGCCATGTGGTCTGCACCCCGTTCTGCTGCTCTTTCCTCCAGTGTCACACAGATGCCACGTTACACTGCTGGTGGCGTGAAGTTGGAATTATTGCAACGGAAATAAATCTTGGGCACAACATACACAATGCGATTGGGTTGGTTCTATTGTTTCCCGAAACCTTTCTGAAAGTCAGTTTGTAACATTACGTGGTTTGGTTTTACCACTTTGAAAACAGAAATGTGTCAAACTTTACAGGAACTCTAGGTTCCTATAAAAACCTCTAGGGTTTTGTAGCTTTCGTAGAGTCTTAACCAGCAGATTATTAATAACTTTTTGGTCTAGTTAGATCATAGTGTTTAATGATTACTGTTACATTTTTTTTTAAACCAGAGCTGCAGCGGGATGTCTTGCTGAATGAGTCTGTCAAAAGTTTCCTTTCAGTAAGCACAGAGCTGGTACTCTTTATGTTTGAAGAAACTGGCCACTGTTCAGTCAGGGTGCTCAGTCAGGAGCTGGCCACTCGCCCATACTGAGTCGGCATTTCCAGATGCAGTGGCCCAATCTGTTCAGTTGCCTCGGGAAACGGTGGTTTTGCTGTGGTAGACGTCGGAGCCATCATTTCTTTTCTGCTGTGTTTGCTTTCTTTTCTCTTCAAACCACATGTGTGGTATTGAGACCTCCTACTCCGTTTTATGCTTCTTGGGAAACTCCTTGCAAGATTTCAAGTCTCTCTGTATGTAGTGCAATACGTGGTTTAGGCCCCCAACGTAAAGTGAACGTTATTTCAGAAAAGAAATCTCATCAGAAGTGTCTGTTTTTTCCAGTTCTTAGCTTTTTTTTTTTTATTCCAGCTGTTACAGCTTATACCAATGTGTTAGAGCTCTACAGTGATTGTGGTGCACATCACGTGAATGAAAATGCGGATATCTGGGGGGCACAAATTCTGTAACGTAACTTCCAAGTAGTGAATTACTTAATTGTGACTCAGTTTTGAATCCAAAGCTGCTTTTTTTTTTTTTTAACGCTCTTCTCTGTTGGGTTGTAGCTTTATAGAGCAACTTCCATTGTTGCTCATAACAATGTGCTTCAGAGGAGCTGCAGGATTCCTCTCCTAGAATTGGCTAGGAGAGCTACATCGCATTGTAACTTACTTGCAGGCTTTTGTTTGAATAATATTAGGATGATGACACAAGAAGAAATTACAGTGCTCTTTGACGCTGAATAGCTTTTTGTCTGGTGTGACCTTGATTGCCATGAAAGGCCGCGAGATCAATCCTGGGACTGCTCGGCGTTGACCTCCTTAAGTGAGGAATGAGAACTGGTGGAGGTGAATCCGGATTACTTTGGTAATAGGTGGGAAAAATAAGAAAGTAGAAGGTAAATGACTCATGTTCTGAAGCGAAAGCACTTTGTCTTGGATTAAGACTATATCTAAAATTGTATGTAATAACAAAACATAGTTGGTACAGCCTCACTTCACATTCAGTCCCCCAGACTGCTGAAAAAGAATAATATCTCACTATTTAAAAATAATGGTTAGCATTTGCTTCTGGTAATAATAGATGGACTCTCATGCAGCGTGTGCAAACCGTTTATGTATTTTCTGAGTCAGGTAGAAGATTAATCAAAATGGTTAGTTCCGGTCCTCTGTGAATTATTTCTCCTTAAAAGTGAGATCTGCGTTGAGAGAGGTCTGTGAAGTAGCATTTTCAACAGATGCCCGTGCCCGTGTTTTGAGGTAAACTCTCTTACAGATAGGCAAGTGTGTTTGCTGTCCTGTATTTAGCACTGGTAGCGCCTGGGCGCCTGTAAGAGGTGCCCTGAGGTACGTCTTAAGTTTTGCATTCATCAGAGTGATAAGCTCTTCTTCTTAGTCAGACTAGTATTGGCTTCAGCTAGAACAAATCTCTGTCTTGGATTGTTTTTATTTTGCTCGACTTTGTGTAAATGAATGTGACAGAAGCCATATGCAATAAGATGTTTGTGTATTAAACGTTTACTCTAAACTTCTACCTAAAGTTAAAGGACAGAGTTTTGCATGTAGAAAGATCCAGCTGATGCTTGAAGCTTATGGATGTATGGAGAGAGGATTGATTCATGTGTTGAATATGTCAGTGCAAATCACAGAAAGTTTTAGGTTGGAAAAGACCTTTAAGATTACCAAGCCTGGCCATCAAATGCTTAAATCCAGAGATTAAGATCACCTTTTCAGTTTTCTCATAGAGTGGATTTTTGGTTTCGTCTTTAGCAGTACTTCTGAACAGGGGATGATGACCATGTGATACTTCTTGGAAGTGGTGAGGGATACGTATCTTAGCGAACTTGGGAAGTGCCAGATTTCTCTATGGCATGCTTCCATATAACTAACTTCTTGGGGCCAGTAGGTATTGCACAGCTATCAAATTTTTTGGATATATGACATCATAGTTGTACCTTTGTGCCTGAAAATGATCCACTTTTGCTTGTCAATGTTTCTCTACCACAGTGCTTCTCAACTTTCTCTTAATGAGAGTTCCTCTTTGAGGAGGGGAAAAAAATACCCTCTTGCACAGCGTTACGGTGACTGTTATTGGCTTAAATTATTTTTTGCTTGCAGAACTTTTGAAAACCCTCCAACCCTTTTCATTCACTTTTTTTTTTTTTTTTTTTTTTTTTCCTCAAGGGTATGTATATGGGAAATGTGTTTTGTTTATTTGCATTTTTCTGTATATTTTTTTGACTGCTAGTGGTCTGAGGCTGCAGTATGTGGATATCTGAGACATCCATCCTATCCTGGGATGGATCAATTTAGGAAGTCCACTCTCTGTGTCGGATTGGGTTATTTACTCAAAATGTGATTTTGATGGGATTGCTACCCTTGGCTCCTTTCTAGATAACCTTTTGTCTTCTTGCTACAAATATTTTAGTCAGAGCTTTATTTTCCTATTTCTGTCAATTTTTGTTAAGATTTCATTAAGCTGTGTGTACCACAAGGCTACAAGTGTTTATCTTGGTTATTTGCCCACTCAGTGTATGTAGGCTTCAGGTGCTTAACATCATGCCCTCTTAAAGGGTACAACATAGAGAAGGATTCAGCTGAGAGAAACGAAGTTGATTTTAGTAGCATAGAGATAATACTAACAATTCTTTTGTAAAGAGGTAAATAATTGCATGTATTGATTACAGAAACATAAGTAGGAGTTCTGACATGCTTGAGCTTGAATGCCTGAGTGAGTCGTGTTCACCTTTGTAATTTCATAATAAAACAGCTAGCAAAGACTTTTTTTTTTTGTGGAATCCAATAGAATCTAAAGCAAATTTCAGTGTAAAGCAGCACGTGTGTATTACTAGGTGTGTTCATTTTGACTTATGACACCTTCTGGTGTCATCTAGGAAGAAAATATCCCATAGCTCTAATCAACCTGATTTCTGAAATGGGAATGGCTCCAGAACTTCTAATATGCTGCTGAGGTCTTGCGGATTTGTGTGCTGACAGTAGTTACTGACCGTGAACCCGTGGTTATTTTCCCTGAGCCCCTAGGAGAAGGCTGGGGGGAGCAGAGTCCCTCCCACTGTAAGCGAAGAGCAGGTTCAAGACCACCTGATGACACTGAACAGGTACAAGCCTGTGGGGCCTGATGCCATGCATCTGTGGTCCTGAGGGAACCGGCTGATGGAGCTGCCAAGCCTCTCTCCATCATATTTAAGAAGTCCAGGTGAAGTCCCTGGTGATTGGAAAAAGGGAAACGTCACTCCCATTTTTAAAAATGGTGGAAAGGAGGATCTGGGGAACTACAGACTGGTGAGCCCACACCTACGTGCCTGGAAAGATTGTGGAACAGATCCTCCTGGAAGCAATGCACAGCACACACAGGACAAGGAGGTGATCCGAGACAGCCAGCACGGCTTCACCAAGGGCAAATCCTGCCTGACCAACCTGATGGCCTTCTGCGATGGAGTGACTGCATCAGTTGACAAGGGAAGAGCATCTACCTGGGCTTCTACAAGGCCTTTGACGCAGTCCCACGTGACACCCTGATCTCCAAAATGCAGACGGATGGATTTGACGGGTGGACTATTTAGTGGGTAAGGAATTGGCTTGAAGGTTGCACCCAGAGTGTGGTGGTCAATGGCTCTGCGTCCAGGTGGAGGCTGGGACAAGCACTGTCCCTCGGGGGGAGCGACAGTTGCTCAGAGAGCAGCTTTTTGGTCAGTCAGATCAGGACAAGGGGGAATGGCTTTAAACTGAAAAAGAGGAGATTTAGGTTAGAGGTTAGGAGGAAATTATTCACTCTGAGGGTGGTGAGGCCCAAAGAAGCTGTGGATGCCCCATCCCTGGAGGTGTCCAAGGCCAGGCTGGATGGGGCTTTGGGCAGCCTGGGCTGCTGGGAGGTGTCCCTGCCCATGGCAGGGCAGTGGAACTGGGTGATCCTTAAGGACACTTCCAACCCAAACCATTCTGTGATTGTCATATAAGCACATCTATTATCAAAGAATTACCTGATCAGGAAAATCTGTCAAGATTCGTTCCTTTTTGAACAGGCAGTGATTATAGAAACCATCCTGGCACTTTAATCTCATTTGTAATAATTCTCTTTGATGAAATAACATTGTATAACAGTCTTATTAAGGAAAATGAAGTTCAGTACAATACTGTTGAACAAGAGTGCATTGGTCGGGGAGGGAAAATGCCTACTTTTAGTGTTTCAGATCATGTTGAGATGAGCTGTTGGGTTGTTATTTAAGATAAAGGACAGGGCCGCTTGTTCTGCAGTGCATGTTTGTTTTGTTTAACTTGTTCTTCTCTAACTACGGAGCAGGATGGTAATAAATTTTGTGGACAAGGCCTGGGTGTGGAATTTGAAATATAAACATGTCTCTCTTCCTTTCGTTATCAAAATAAGGACAGACTGGAAGTTATTGGCTGCTTTTTTTAAAAAAAACTACAATTTGAAGATACATATTGGAAATCTTTACTGAATAAATTAGAATGTCAGACGGTGTAATAAATTTGATTTGGTTTGACAAAAATAATGTGATTTGGCTCAGTGTTTAGTTTTGGATAGCCTGATTGAATTCACACGTGTTAACATGAAAGAAAGAATTCCTTTATTACTCGGCTCCTTGATCGTGTCCTAAATATCCTTTTTGACCATTATAAAGATTTAGTGTGTGGGCAGGGAGAAAAGGCTGGAGGGTGCACAAACAGTTCTTTTTGATAGCTGTAGATTATCTAGACAAAGGGCAGAAGTAAAACCTGGACAGAAACCTGCTCTCACAGCTGTGCTAGATATCCAACTTTTTTGTTGCTGTCTTACAGTGTGACTCTTCTCAAAGCTAGCGTTCAGTCTCAAGCACTGTCTGTAGTGTTTTGTGTCGTAGAAGGAAATGTGCCTAGCAAAGTTAGGAATTCCATTAAAGCAGTGGAAGTGCGGGATGATGAGAGCATTATATCAAAACATTGCATTAGACTGAACTATCTCTGTTTCCTCATGTAGAGAAGAACTGCTGGGACTGCTGAGGAGCACACACGATACCTTGTTAGCTAAGTTTATTAGTTATCCTTAAGAGACTTAAGATTTTGTATTTAAAAGCAGATTTTTGCTTTAAATTCCATTCCTGTTTTTCAAGGGTTGAAGTCTTTGGTGTTGCCATCTTTTCACGGCAGAAGCTAGAGGCAGCGCGGACGACTTCTCCGTTAACTAATGAACTGTAGGGCAGTAGTGGAAGCCGCACATGCTCCTTGTAAGCACACGGCTATTTTGAGTATGTTCACAGAGTGCCGACCTGTTTGTTTTCTTATGGTCTGTAATAAAAGAGTAAATCCATATCTCTACTGAAAATGAGAACGGTCTCTGGCTGTAATTGCTTAAGACGGACAATGAGCTTTAGGCAGTAAGCCTTATCTAGCTTCCTTTTCCTGCTTTGTCTTGTGAAAATACTACTACATTTTAAAATCGTCTACTGTATGGTGTGTGTGTATGCTCACACACCCACACCCATATATATGTACACGCAACTTTTACATTCTATACATGTTATTGTTTTAATCCTTTGAAGGAAGCCTGGATCTAAATATGTGAAGAAGACTAGAAAGTTGATGTCAGGATATTACCAAAGTATTTTAGTGCTTCCTCGTGTGCATTTGTTGTGCTTAAACAAAATAATCATCTTGTACTATGGCCACTGTGACAGCTAAGTTGTGTTTTTAAGAGCAGCCTCTATCAGGGAGTTCCCATGCACGTAGGTGTTCACTGGGTGGATTGTTAGCTGATCAAAGGCTACCTGGATACCTCTAAGGCTTCCTATAGAGAATGACCTTGCACCTGTGAAGTGTGAGGTAGTCCTGTATTTGTCCATCAATTGTGACGTGTTCAGGGACTGTAAGACTCTGTAAATGCTAACTTAAAACTTACTGTCAGGTGCCTCGTTGCTTGTCGGCACAGGCCTGTGCAAGAAGAGCTCTTACAAGCAAACTTTGCCCTTGAAGGACACTTCTGTGCAGTACCTCCTCATTTTTGTAGTGCTCTCAAGCTCTCTCAAATTCTTCTCTCTTCAGAAATAAACAGTGAGTCCAGTCTATTGATAGAGGTGCCTTCTTCCACAGGGTTGGGGGGAGTCACCTGAAATACGATTTTGTGTTTTTCTTAACCAATGTGCGTAGCTGTGAGCTCCTGAAAAGTCGTCGTTCTTCCATATGTAACCTCCTTCTAACACGAGCTTGAGACAGAGGCAGTCTTCTACATGATGACATGTTGCATTGTATTGAGAGAAATGCTGTGGAAAAGAGCTGGTCGAGGAAAACTGTTCTACTTCTGTTTGGTTTTGTACAGCTTTGAGGGCAGTTGCTTTCTGTCCTGAATGGTGTGATATGAAACAAAGATAATAATTTAAATTCAGATTTAAGAACTGTGTCAAAAGTGTCAGCATGAATTTTTGCGGTCTTGGAATGATTCACTGAAGACTGCTGGAGAAAGTCGTGTTAATTTTTAATAGCTTTTAAAGAGGACTAGGAAAGATTCAGAAGGCTAGTACCCCACGTTATGCCAGTATCTAAGGAAAGCAAGCGGGGTGGTCTCAGTCCTGTACAGAAAAAGGGATGGGATGGTTAACTAAAGTGTTGTTATACAGCAGTTAGATTTGTAATCATTTCTTTTTCTTACTGATGATTCCTGTTGTAATTGTGCCCAGCTCTTATCTTTGTAATCTAGCCTGTATTCTAATAATCAATAACTAATTCTGTTCTAATTTACTACCAGGACTTTGGGATTGGGGCCATATTTTGTTAGACTATTTAAAAACAGATTTCAAAAGATACTGAGATTTGAAGCAACAAAGAAATGGCCTTTCCACCTGCCTTTACAGTTCCCAGTATTCAGACCTTTAAAATACTGTTGGCTTTCATATATTTGAGGTGATAACCCTTGCTTCCTGGTTTTCCTGTCTGTACTCTGTTTTTCATGACCCTTACCCTCACTTTTTCCTTTCTCCCGTTTAATCTGTTCAGCAGTCGTGTTAGAGCACGCTGTAAGAGGGGTGGTGCTGCTTAAAGTCGGCAGAGCTTTGGCAGTATTCTTCCTCCCGTGCCCCCTTCCCTACCCCAGTAGTAGCTCCCCTTTTAGGATGAGCTCCCTTTGGGGGACCTATTGGATTTGAGTGGATTTCTCTTTGATCATATGCAGGATATCCGTGGAGAATGGGCTGGGAAGAAGCATAGTGTAAGAAAGCACACATTACAGAGCGTAATTGCAGCAGTTTCTATCTGCTGGAGCAGACAGAAGAAGCCTCTGTGTTTAATGGAAGACATTGGGAATAAGCTTTTGGGCTGAAAAAAGATGGGCTATTAAGTTTCAAAGTGAAAATTCTGTAAATATAGAAACTTCTTTGAGTTGTGTGTACAGTTTTAAATTCAGGCTACGTATTTGGAAATCCTCTGATGAAAACAGGGCACACATTTAAATACCACACACTTTGGTTTTGTCCACCAACCCAGCTGGCATGTTTTTGGCTTTGATCTCAGAGTCCTGCGTAACGAAGTCACGTTAATGCTAAAGACGACCTATCTTGAACCTGTTGGTTAAAGGCAAACCACAGAACAGACTTCTGTGAGATAATGTTTCTTGATACTGTTTTTCCTCAGCTAAGGTTAGTCAATTAAAAGTCAGTAATTTAAATGGAGGAGACTGAAAGCATCAAGGGCTTCAATTGCCTTGAGCTATTGTCAATGCTTTGTTTGCAGGTTCTGAAAAATGGAAGGGAGAGTTCCACAGTTAAAGGTCAATTATATTTTCCTAGCCCTGAGGAAAAAGGTTTAATATCTCTGTTGTTGTAGAGATAAGAGCCAGAACTAAGTACAATATCTCCATCTTAAATTCTGATACTGAAGTCAATTGTTTACTAATTTTCAAATTGTTCTAGTGATGTTTTTCTTGTATTTACGGGTCTAAAGAAAATTCTCTCTTGAGGCTCTTTTTCTTAATTGATCCGTTTCTTCAATTTCTCTTCCCTCATCACAATAACTCTCCTGTTTGGTTGTTTGCTTGTCTGCTCGCTGCCTTCTGCTGCTGCTCACCTCTATGTGTTGTTATTCTACCTTCGTAGGCTAAGCTGCATGCAAGGGTTTGTACCAAGCACTTAGAGAAGAGCTTGCTAGGTGGTTGCTCTGAGCTTGCAGATGCATGTGACTGCAGTGCTTCTGTGAGCTTGCGGTAAGAGGAGGAAATGCATAATTGAGCTGTGTTTTCAAGGGGGTGCGTGCAGCCCGGAGAGCAGGATGGGTCCTTCCTCTTCCAGCACGCTTAAGAAAGAAACAGCTCTTTGCTGTACAGAGCTGCTTTTGATTCAGGACTTCCCCGCCTAGACATTTGTGAAAGCAAAATTCAGACTGGTGTAAAATGCTGAATTCCTTTTGAGAGACTTCAGAAGCTTGGGCTTTGGTCTGGATTTGTCCTGCTGAACTGTGGGCAGGCAGCCAGGCTGGGTTCGGGCTATCATTTAAAAGGGAACTGTGAAAGTGCCCTAAGACTTCAGGTTTTATTTCTCCCCCCTACCAGAGTGGGAGTAGCCAGCGGTCACTTGCTGCCTTTGGCGTGGGACATTCGGACAGTTTGAGGTCATGCATCTTGTAGAAGGAGAACTGAATCCCTGAAGAAAATAAGGCAAAATAAGCGACTACAACGCAGGTAGAAAGTAATTGAAAGAATGCCAGTTATGATGTAGCTAAGTGTAGATAAGTAAGGTACACAGCAAAACAACTTTATTTAAACAAGACAAATGAAACACAATAACTGTACACTAGCATGAATGAACTTGTATTTCTGCTTTAAAGGAGGCTGGTGATGCAGGACCTCGTAACTGTGACGAACAGAAGGGGATTTTGTCGTAGGGAGCGAGCTGGTGACAGTGGTGGAGTAGCTGGAGAAGTGATCATTATCACAGTGGAGCATGTTAAGGATTAGCAGCCTCAAAAGATTATTTGTCTTTGTGGGTTGCAGTTCCATGGTGCTTGGTAAATGGAACTTCTTTTAGTGTTCTTACTGATTTGACCGACTGTGCAGGGAGCCTTAGTCACAGCCGAGAAGGAAAAGTCTGTGGGTGGAAGAACTCTGCAAATTAACTATAACAAGGTGTAATTCTGAATGATTGTTAAACTCTACAGAGGAGGGCTGTTTCTGGGAACACAAACAGACACTGCAAGAAGACAATTCTTAATCCTGAGCAGAGCAAGATGTCTGGTTCACGGTATAACTGCTGAAAAGCACTCGTGTGAGAGGAGGCTGATTTAAAAATAAATGGGTAAAAATGGTGGAGGCATTTAGGAACAATTTAAATATTCATACTAAGAAAACCCCTGAGTAGATGGGCTTGGCACAGCTTATTTTTTGGCGCAGCCATTGAAATGTTTGAGTGCTAATCATAAATTTAAAATAAGTCATGCTACTATGTAAATAGTTCTTTATATTTGTGCTCATGGTACATCGCTCTCATCTTAACCAGCTCAAAAATGATGTTGTAGAACAAGAAATTGCTCGAAGGAGGAGATGCTAAAGGCGATCAGGGATATTGGACAGCTTCATTTACGATCAGCGTTTTTCAGACCTGTAAAGATGGTTAAGCAATATCTTGTAGATGTGCCTGAAAAATCAGAACTGGTACAGAGTGTGAGTAATGAATAACTTGCTGTTTTTCATTACAAAACAATGGTACACAGAGATGACTTTAATACAAAAATATTTTTTTATGCAGTACAAACAACAGAATGTGTCTGCCATATGTTGTAGAGGCCAAATTATAAATGAAAATAAGAAGGATAAGGCTGGATACTAGAACCATCAGTAGCTTTTAAGGGCATTATAGCACAGGTGCAGTTTGACTTCCCAAGAGTTTGCTGAAGCACAGCCATGTAATTTTTTCCTAATATAGAGCGATCCACTTCTATACTTATCTCTAAACATATGTTTGTCACCTAGTGGTATGATACTGGCCTAGATAGGTATTTGATCTGAATTACTGTGGCAGCTCTTTGATTTTTAAGACCTCCTCACAAGATGACTCACAACATCTGCCAGTAGCTGTAAGCCTGACCTCTGTCCATAAGCCTAGATCCAGAAGGGGCTGGAGTGACCTAACATGCTGCCCAGTTCTGCAACTCCTTCCTGCTTACAGGAAGCTAGCTAAATCATTGAATGAGCAGAATTTGTGTTTGAGAAGAGCATTTGTAAACGCAAGTACACAAAGGTAAAGAAGAAGAGGCTGGAAGGCATGCCTTAGCCAAGGAGTACGAAATACTGAAGGAGTGCGACTGCCCAAAATGCTGCTTTTGCCATACAGTCAATGCCAGCTGCAGCTCTGGGTTTGATGCCAAGGTGAGATTGTGAGTTCAGGTCATCAATTTCAAGTGTTTGGGTTTTTGCCTCTTGCTGTGAACAACTAGCTCTGCTTTAAAGCTTCGGTTCTCCTGCTTATGTAGTAGCTCAGTAATTCACTCACCTGTGAAATAGGAGTTAAGATGCCTGAGGAATTTCAATCTTGTTATTTCAGCCTGCCTTGTGCAAATGTCAATCACAGGATTATAGGCTGTGCTAGGCTTTGGTCTCAGGGAAGGACAACAGCTTTATATCTTTTCTGCTGAATAATCAAGAGCAAAAGACCGATGGAGTTAGAGGACAAGCGATTAAAAGGGAAGCTTTGCTCTCAGGTTTTTCTAATAAGCAGGTATCAACTTGCTGGTTGATTGCAGCCATGTAACTCTGAGTTACAAAACAGAGGTGGTGATTTGGTCAGACTGAGACTGTTTAGATGATTAAAATTATTTTTTTCCTTTTAGCTGCACAGTCACAATTCTTCATTTTCATGAAGCAGGGAGCCCTGAGGAAATCAGAAATGTAAATTTCTTTCAAGTTCCCCTTCCTGGTGTCACAAAGCACAGTAAGACAGACCTCCAGTTGCCAGAATCTCTTCTCAGGTGAATGCTTTAAAATCACAGCAGCATCAGGGAAACTAGAAAAAGAGCAGAAGTTTCACAATCCTATTATGAGATCTAGGTCAAAAGAATAGGAATCATCTTTCTACATAATAGTATCTAAAAACATTTTACCTTTTTTTTTTTTTTTTTTTTTTTAAGGCAGTCTGTTGCTTGGGGCTACCTGTCTTGCATATTAGTAGTACAGTGTTCCAGCACGTGTTGTTTTCCAAGTCTCATGATACTGATTGTGGGCATTTAATCAAATTCCAGTTGGATGCTATTACAGCTTTACTTCTATTTTTTTTAATGTAAATTGGAAGTTTTCATATACTTGGTGTTTCACAGAATTGCCTCGCTATATATCAACTTGTAAGTCATGAGTCGTGTCAACAATTTTGAGAAGATAACACAGCAATTTTAGTAGATGCTTCCAGCACTGTGCATTTTATAGAGTCGCTCTTTAATCAGGGACTGGCACTCATGGGAACTGCAAGCTTTGTGATGAACTCAGTGTTGCTGTTGTGGGTAGATGTAATCTGGGCGTGCTCACAGTCAAGGCTGGATGTGAAAATGCAATGTGTGAATATTCAATTGACTTAAAATGTGAGAGAGAGCTAGAAAGAACAAGGCCAACATTTCCTATTTATTTTAATTCACCAGATACCTGTTAGATAACTGCTGTTTAATAGGGAATAGTTACTTTTAAGTATTGCAGTCTCACTGCTAAACCAAGTTGTGTCATTGTTCACCATACCCAGCATCTAGAAACTAGGTTAAAACTATTCAGGACACAATCCTTGATTTTCCTCAATTGCCTAAAACAGGTATCGTTGAGAATTGATTAATTTATCGTAGAACAAAGCTAGCAAAAGTTCTGCATGTTCTACAGGAAACAGTGCAGAAAATCAAATGACTTGTCGTGTTATTAATGCTGAGAAATAGAAGAATTGTTTTCTTTAGGTTTTATTTTTGAGGCCAGAAAAGCCTGTTCTGTGTGATGAGAATGTTTGTCTGAGGAATGAAGATCTTGAGATAAACTAAAAGTAGACCCGGTTCCCTTCCCCCTGCCCTTGCACCTTCTTTGGGATTGCTGCTAGTCTTAACCCTTGCCCTGCGCTTTGCAGGGCTGGTGAGAACAGAGTATTTTTAATAGCTGCAATTAAAAAGAGCATTAAAACAAATCACACCTCAATATGTATATTGAAAGAAAACAGTTTTACTCTTGGACCCTTCCTATTTTCATTGTAGTTTTTCCATATAACAGTGCATGGGGCGTGGAATTCGTGTTACAGACCACAGTTGATTAAATGGGAGCATGGTTTGGATAGTAGAATTGAAAAAATCAACAGGCTAAATGTATTTTGGGGATATTTCATTCAACCAAATTGTTTGTGTTAGTTTTGATTTGTCATTTGAAATAAACATCCTTTTATGGAAAGCTTCATCTATCTCAGGAGGTGTCATAGGAGACTAGATGGCAATCTAAGATGAATCAGGTGTGCTGGGACATCTAGTTCTAAAGACATGTAGTGCTGGCCATTTTGGCCAGAGGTGTTGAGTTAGAGGCTAAATATAAGTTGACACTACTGGTTAATTTGATAGAGAAGCTTTGGTTGTTAATTTTAATTCACCATCCTTTTTGGTAAGTTGGGGCGTTTTTTCTCCCTGCTAGTGTGTGGGAACATATGAACAACAGTCCCACAGCTGGCTTGTGGGCTTTGCTACTTCTCCTTTGCTTCTGTTTCAGTGTCACAATCCTCAGATGTTACTCACTTCCCTTGCAAGAAGACCTTGAGCCTTCCGATTCATTTTGGTGCTTGCTGTGTGTGGACTGCTCTGTGTCTGCTGCCAGCTTCTCTGTCCACTACTTGTGGCCATCCCAGTAACCTGGTGGAGGGCCCAAAGATGTGTGCCTGAGCTGCCACAGGCTGCAGGAGAGCCAAAGAGAATGAATGCTGGAAATGAACAACACATAAAATCAAAGTTTGTGCTTGAGAGTCAATAAGCTTGCGGTTTTGGAGAGTGCAGCAATTAAAAAAAAAAACAAAAAACAAAAAACAAACAAACAAAAAAACCTTTTTTATAACAATGTGTATGTTCTCTGATATTTCTTGTTTGTTTTTTTTTTTTTTTTAAGGACAGCTTGCTAAATACTAACGTGGTGTGACTGATCGTAGGAAGCATGTAAATGAAATACCTTCTGATGTCGTAACTAAGTTCATTAACACCACAGCAAGCCAAACATTTAAAGGTGTGTTGTTTTTTTTTTTTGTTAGACTCTACTTCTTGCAAGATTTTAAGGAAAAAAAAGGCAGAACCAGAACAGATAGGACATTTGATTGTTCTACCACAGTATCAAGACTTGATGGAGAAAATGCAAAAAACGCTTGTGCTGTTGGTTTATTCAGAGTGTTTTTAAGACATAGAACCATGCAAGGGCAATGGAACTGAATGTGTGCCAGCTTTTTCCTAATTAGAGTTCACACCCCTGAGGTATTAACTTGAATTGAAACTGCACATGGTTTAAATTAGTATCTTAAACTCTGAACTGTGGTGCATCAGGAGCTGGCATGTCTGATGTAGCAATGATTGCTGTGGAGCAGGAGGATGAGTTGATAACTAATTCTGAGAGGCTGCTTCTCAAAGCTCCTACTCAAATTTTGTTCCACAGCAGTGTTTGTGTCAGTGCCATGAATTTTATATCAGTAATAAAGCAGTTGTTTGAAAATAGCAGGACTGAAGTGTGTGATCTTGGTGTTTCAGGAACTGTAGAGAAATTGGTCCTCTCAGTTTTTTTTGCCTAATAATATCACCTTTTTTGTGGGTTAGCTTCCTGGGGTGTGCTCATCAAAGCATGACAATGTTATAAGCAAGCGAAGTATGAAGAGGCAAGCTGCCTTATTTCTGTGTAAGATGATAGTAATTTCCTTCAAACTGCATTACCATAGATAATGTGGAATTAAAACTTAATCAGGAATTAGAAGCACCTTCACCCCGTTTCCTGAAATAGATTTTAATTTCTGCTTTTTATCAGCAGCGATGGAGAACAGGAAAGCCCAGATTTACTGAAAACAAATTTATGCCTAGAATATCAGAATAACAAGTGAAAGTGTGTGTAATGACATTTCCCTGTGTAAGCAGCTCTACATGATATGGTTGGGGCATTTGGAAGAAGGAAAAAGAAGAGGCTGAGTGAAGGGACCAGTGCTGTAGCAGAAAAGGGCAAGTGTGATTTGCAATCTAGCATTTCAGTAACAGAGAAGAGATGTGTACACTCCAGTCGCTGTGAGCAAACACCCCAAAGGCTGAAACACTTTTGTGAAAATTGGATACTGGGAATTAGTGAGGTGAAGAGAGCATGCTGCATGTGTATGTGTATATAAACAAAACTGCTTGCTATTCCCTCTCCTAGTAATACATTGTTCCCCTTATTTAGAGGACAGTAAAGAAACTTTATTCTGAACTCATTCTTTTCTTTATGGAGGCTGTGAGGGAGCAAAGCCAGTTGGGGCTCCCATATGCCAGCTATGTTCTTTTCAACCTGAAGTTCTTCCACGTTCATCTCCCATGTTTGCAGCGTGGTCCTCACCCTCCAGCTGCTGAGGTACTGTAAAAACGCAGCTATGTGTCTCCTCAGAGAAAATAGCTACTGGTGCATCCAGCTACATCCCTTCTCCTTCCAAATGTGAGAGCCTCTTCTCACCAGTTCATTGCATCCAGGCTTCAAATGGGTTGCTTGAATTTGTTACACTGAAGGGTTTGTTATGAACAGAAGGAATGATCACTGTTTGCAGAGTCAGGAATTTGCTGTCAGTCTAGTGAAATCAAAGAATTATTAATGGTCAAATTACAGTTACAGTAATTTTTATGTTTCATATACAGTCAAAATGGTAAATGTACAGACTTAGCAGTCTCTGCTCTCCCTCTGCTCACTCTTCCAAGGTGGGTGGCTTTATCTGGCAGCAGGGAGGGATATGGCCAGTCACCAGAGTCCTGAGCCCTCCACTGGCATCATCAGGATGATGCTGATGTTCGTAGTTTCTTCCTGTTCGCTCTACTTGGGTCATTTTTATGTGTTTGCCAATGCATTCTACAGTTTGTTCTTCACTGTTTTGCAAATCCATGTTAATCCATCCAGATTTACTCTGTAGTGGTGTGCAGCATAGCAGGTGAGTTGTTGGTAGCTCTGGGCCTGTATCATCATGTGTGTCTTTCTAGTCCTCTGCAGTTGTTCTGTGTCTCTACCCCCTTTGCTGCTTTTTATTCCAGTATATTAAGTAGTCCATTTAACACAAAATACCTGCTCTTTATTGCTGTGTTAGTTACAGAGACACATATAACAATAACTGTTGTACCACATGATTGTACAAAGCTAAGCTACAGCTGGAACATAGCAGGCAGTAGTCATTTGATCAGCAGACTGTTGCTGTTGAATCCTAAAACAAATCTCCAGGCAGGCCAAGGCAAGTGCAGACAAATCCTGGTAAGTCCTGATGCCTGCATTAGGAACAGAACGCAAAGCCAGTGGCCCAGTACAAAGACAGCACCATGTTTACTGGGCTGTGCTGGCTTGCTTTGTGTGGTCTGTAGTGAGGAGCAATCACTGCTCTTTGTTCGGCTAACCTCAATGCAAATTTACTGAATTCATAAAGCTGCTGCCACGCTCTGACCCTTGCTGCAGCTCAGGTGACTTCAAAGCTTGCAAGAGGCAGCCAGGAAGTGACAAGGCATAAATTTAGTGCTAATCTGGTGATGCCTAAAGAAAATGACATCCTGCGTCTTTTTCCAGGGAAACGGATGGCCTTGGGACTTGAAAGATGGTGCTTAGATCAGCACGTCTGAGGGAATATTTTCAAGTAGCTCTCCTACTATGAGCAGCAATGGTATCAAAGAAGAGGGGTTCTTTCTGTAAGTTTGAAAAATATTAAGGGGACCAGTTTGGAGTTAAAATTCAAATGCGAACTACTCTTTTTTTTTTTTTTTTTTTTTTTTTTTTTTTTTTTTTTTACAGAAAGCCTATAGGCCTTTAACTATTCCATTAACATTTTAGAAAATGATTTCAGTGCTAGGAATTGCAGTAGTAGATAGTGGGAAAGTTCTCATTTGCAAGACGGCTCTGTAAAGGTCTCTTAAATCTAAATCTTGTTAAAGTGGTATGTTAATGTTGGTGGTCTGCAGAGCAGCTTTTGGTTTTGTTTGACATGTTTATTCAAGATTTCATTAGAAAATTGTTATTTCTTCTCAAAAGAACTCTTACCTGCCATTGTAAAAGAAGCTCAAGAGGCTGTTAAGTTTAAATAGACAGAGCTATGTAGCATTGTGTTTTGAATAGAAATTTTATCTGAAATTGTCGAAAAGGCTTGGAAACGTTTACAAGGCCTGATCTTTCTTCATTATAGAAATACTGTCTGTGTTCTGAAGTAGGTTAAAAAATGTGCCATGAAATAATGGAGAGACCTTACAAATATTGTAGAGTATTTTTGCTGAAAACATCTGGTCTATATATCTGTTCAAGATTTGAGAAAAAAAAAATCTTTCCTGACAGTGACATCAGTAGTGATCTTGTGTGAAATGTATAAAAAGTATAACGATAATACTAATCTTTGTATTCCATATATTTGTGTGCAAATATATATACATATATAGCATATATATGAGACGTGCTGGAATAATACCAATTAGTTAAAGGTTAAAGCAGATAATACAGATGAAGGACAGAGACTGTGAAGTGGATAATTAAGTGTTATCACACATTTCAGAAGGCTGCATAGATTAGAGGAGTTATACAAAATGCTTTGGTTCTACGTGCACTTTCATCCCATACCATGCGTATCTCTCCATCGCAGTAGCCTTGTCTCTTTTGCATTTGCTGTGGTTATACCTCTCTGCTCACCATCGCAAATCCCAGGTCTGTTCAGATCTCTTCCCATAATACCTACCATAATTCCCACTCATACCTTAATACCTTTGCTCTCTCCTCTTCTTCAGTGGGCCCTCTTCAATAGGCATGGCTGGTCCTTGTCTCTTAGCGTACCTAGCGCAATACTGACCATCCCTTGATGAAGTTGATGGCCACCTGCATGAAGATCTGAGCTTCCCCTGTAGCTATGACCCAAGCCTGTGTGATGTGCCAGCTGGGCTCGAAGAGCAGCACTTCTGTGGACTGGCTTGGAGTTGACCCTGGACTGGTTGCCCAGCTACTGCCTGGCCCTCAGCAGCTGGACAAGCTGGGGTTGCCCTGACTTCCCCTCTGTGAGGTACTGGTAGAGATTTTTCTGCTGCCGTGCTTTTTCATAAAACTTGTAGAGACTTAGTAGCTCTGAGGATTCCATCCAGTTTTTTAAATGTTTGAACTAGTGATTATGATTTAGGGGGAAAAAAATGGGGAGAGGGCTTGGTAGGCATGTGAGAATTACGTAGGCATGATACTCTTTTAACCATGGACTCACAGAATATCCCAATTGGGACCCATGAGGATCATTGAGTCCAAATCCTGGCTCCACACAGGACCACCCAAAATTAAACCCTGTGTCTGAGCGCTGTCCAAATGCTCCTTGAACTCCAGCAGCTCGGTGCTGTGCCCGCAGCCCTGGGCAGCCTGTCCCAGTGCCCGACCACCCTCTGGGTGCAGACCCTTTCCCTAACCCCCAGCCTGACCCTCCCCTGTCCCAGCTCCATGCCGTTCCCTCGGGTCCTGTCGCTGTCCCCAGAGAGCAGAGCTCAGCGCCTGCCCCTCCGCTCCCCTTGTGAGGGAGCTGCAGGCCGCCATGAGGCCTCCCCTCAGCCTGCTCTGCTCAGGGCTGAGCAAACCAAGGGGCCTCAGCCGTCCTCATACATCTTGCCCTCTAGGCCCTTCACCATCTTTGTAGCCCTCCCTCGGACACTCCCTAATAGTTTGATGTCCTTCTCACACTGTGGCACCTAAACCTGCACACAGTACTCTGGAAGTGAGGCCGCACCATTGCAGAGCAGAGTGGGACAATCCCTTCCCTCGCCCAGCTGGCAGCACCGTGCCTGATGCTCCCTGGGGTACAGTTGGCCCTTTTGGCACTTGTTTAAGTGACAAGATTAAAAGAAAAAAATAGGGGGAAAACCAGCAATTTTTAAAAGCAAGCTATTGGTTGAAAATAATTGTTCAAATTCAGTATGTTAGTGTCAGAGTGGAGATCAGTGATGAGCGGCATTTCTCAGGGATCAGTACTGGGACCAGTGCTGTTTAACATCTTTGTCAGAGACGTGGGCAGTGGGATCGAGTGCTCCCTCACCAAGTCTGCCGATGACACCAAGCTGTGTGGTGTGGCTGACACGCAGGAGGGAAGGGATGCCATTCAGAGGGACCTGGGCAGGCCTGAGAGGTGGGCCTGTGCTACCTCATGAGGTTCAACAAGGCCAAGGGCAAGGTCCTGCAGCTGGGCTGGGGCAATCCCAAGCACAAACCCAGGCTGAGTGGAGAATGGATTGAGAGTAGCCCTGAGGAGAAGGCCCTGGGGGTGTTGGTGGATGAGAAGCTCAACATGAGCCAGCAATGTGTGCTTGCAGCCCAGAAAGCCAACCGTGTCCTGGGCTGCATCAACAGCAGTGCTGCCAGCAAGGCAAGGGAGGTGATTTGTGTCCCTCTGCTCTGCTCTTGTGAGACCCCACCTGGAGCCCTGCGTTCAGCTCTGGGGCTCCCAGCATGAGAAGGACATTGATGGATTGGAACAAGTCCAGAGGAGGGCCATGAGGATGACCAGAGGGCTGGAGCACCTCCTCTGTGAAGAGGGACGGAGGGATTTGGGGTTGTTCAGCCTGAAAAAGAGACACCTTACAGAGGCCTTCCAGTACCTAAAGTGGACCACGGGAAAGCTAGAGAGGGACTCTTTGTCAGGGATGTAGCGATAGGATAAGGGGGAATGGATAGGACAAGGGGGAATGGAAGATATCTAAGGATATCTTCCTTACGTATAGGGAAGAAATCCTTTACTGTGAGGCAACCTAAACCATTCTATGATTATAAATTTGGTGTGTGATTTTTTTTTTTTCCCTGTATTCTGGTTTTATTTCCAAGAATACTAAAATAACCACCACTAAATAGTTTGGAAACAATATTGCAGATTTTTGATTGGAATGTAATTGATCCTTTTTTGTCTATTAGCCTCTAGAAATAAGTACAAACGAGCAGAAGGGATTAAAGTGACATATGGTCTTGTCAATCAGCTGTTCCTAGTGCTGCATAATAAGCATCTGGGTTTCCAATAGATACTGCAGGGGATGTAATCTGACCAAAGAATAGAGCTGTCTCTAACTGTAAGACTCTCTGATGTGTATGCGTTGGTTTGGATCAGGATGAAATAGCAATGGAAAGGCTGCATAAATACTAAACTTTTTTTTTGTCTTTTTTCTTTGACTACTAAGCCAAACTTACTAGCAGAAATGTTTTGAAAGTAGTTTTCTCTTATATTAGGTAAAACAGGGCTTGTTCTGCATTTTATTTCCTATATTTAGGATACTTAGCTTTCTTGTTACAGCAAGATCTACAGTAAACCAAAGACAGGATAGATGGGAAATATGTTCCTCTTCTCTTCTTTGTATTCAAGAAATTGAAAGGAGTAACTTCTAAAAATAGGTTTAGTACCTATATGTTTTCCTTGAAATCATGTGTTTGGAAGAGGTTTGGGAAATTGCTCAACATTGGTTTATTACATAATGTAAACCAAATTATTCGATGTCTTATTCTGCCCATTGAAATAATTTTATTTTAAAAAGAATTTACTCCCTTAGGCTTAATTGTATAAGTAGTCCTTAGCCATTTCCTTTGTTTTGGATAGAGAGGAACATTAAACTTTTCTATATTGGGAGGAAAGAAGTACTTGTTCGTTTTTCTCAAGCTTGCTCTAGATGTGAATGTTTTCATGCTGGCTGTTGTGATTATTCAGTACTGTTTGAACAAACCACTAGGTGGCAATATCAATTTAAAAGATTCCAAAAAGTGCAATTAAAGTTTTCATCAAAAACAGAACACCAAGCAGTAGGTTTGATTCAAGTGAAAGCATTGAACTTTCTCGTATGTAAAATTGTCGTGATCTAGAAAGGAGCTGCTCTGCACAAACTGGCCTTGGTGAGACTTGATGGAGAAGAGTTCTGTGGAGTTCCTCGGCTGGGGAGGAAGCCTTGTTTTCACTTTCATGTTTGCAATACATATTGCACGTATGAAAAACAGAGTTACTACCGTGCTACTTCCTGATGCAACTTATTTTAGCCTGGCAGTTAGAAAGAATTTATTGGGGTTGTGTCAGTGCTACTCAAAAGATAAGTTGTTACTGCTATGATTGTAATGCTGATTTGAAACTAGTCAGTGTAAAATGAGTATGGATTTACTGGCTGGCTGTGGATGAACTTACCAAACATCGAATGTGCCTGGTATAAATAGGCACTTGTTAGTGGGTGTGCTGATAATATCTTCGGTTTAGGTGCTACTGGATCTGTAACATAGTATGTGTTTTTTTATGTGAGATAAAGCCTCAAGAGGCTTGTCATTGCACAGCTTGCACTTGCAGTCTCATTCTGCACAGCATCACACATACAGAAACCATATCCTTGTGTCACAGGCCCTGTCTTATCAGGGGTATATCACTCCTTTCTTTAGGTATGTATATTCAGCAAGTTTATTGAAGATGCTGTTGTTAATGTTCCTGTGTAGTAGCTGTTTAAGGTTATATCACGGTCCTGCTTGGATTACTTTGGGACTACGTGTAGTGAAATTGCTGATGTGCAGACAGTGACATTTCCACTTGAGTGCCGTTCTGCTGCCCTCCTACCTGCCTGCTCCACTCTGCCGGTACCATTCCACGTGGAGTTTTCCAGCATCTGTGTAGGATGCTGTTCTCTTGTTTAGATTTAACTTGTGTGATAGCCTGTCCCTCTTCGTGGTATCTCTATTTTTTGGGGGTTTATTCCGAATACTTGTGCTATCGTTTGGGTAAGTTGTTTGCCCTGTTGCGGTTCTCAGGTATTTTTGAAAAGGTAGTGCTTTCTCTTGCTTTAGTTCTTGGCCTTATTTGGTCAGGTTTTATCATCGTTTTATCAGGCAGTGGCCAGAGGAACTAATTTATCTTGGAGTGATTTGTATTTTGACTTAACGTGTTTGTTTTTTTTTTTTTTTTTCACAGAAGAAACTTTGCCCTGTTTGTTGGGTATTAGGGTGTTGCAGTGACTTTGCTTATCAGTCCTTAAGTCGTGAACCTTCTCCTGAAGTATTTCTGGTATGGATGATGCATTCCCTTAAAGTACTGTTTTTCAAGTGGTGTTCTAAATGCCTACTTTGATGCTATCTCCAGTCAGCTCTACCATAAATTGCTTGTTGGAGAAACTGAGTGCTGCTTCTTAAAATAAGTGGTAGTGATTCCCTAAGTTCCAATGTTTAGGTATGTGACGTTTAGGCAAGCACAAATCATGCTTTTTTGTTCTTGTTATCAGTTTTACAGGTTTGATTAACTTCAACTCCTTCATGTTTGTTTATTTTTTTTAATAAGTGATTATATCATACATGGTGTTATTGTCAGTGTAGCTTGATTCTGTGCACGCACTTCCCTCTGTAAATGTAGGTAGTTTATTCTTGCAACATTACCATAGATGTTTAAGCACTACAGGAACAGGAGGGGATATTTCGAAAACTTTATTCTGTGATAAGATCTATTTCTGTGGAGTCCACTGCTGTTTAGATTGTTTATTGCTTACTAAATCATAATTTATATATGAAACCCTCAGAGGACGTGCAGAAAATACTTCATGGGTGTGGGCTGGCTTGGGTGTAAGGAGCAGGAGAGACGCATCAATTCTGTACCTAGGGTAATCGAGCAGGGAATGTGAATACAAAAATTCACTTAGATGTGGGCATGAGGCAAAATGCGATGGGAAATGCTGTTAAGGGTTTTAGTCCTGTGCTGACCCAGAGCTCAATGCTCTCTTTGTTTTCCTCTTCCTTGTATTCATTGTTGTGTTTTCCTACAGGTGATTTATCTGCATGCATCTGAGATGCTCTGAGATGTTTGAGACCTTAGTGCAAGGCAGAAACTTAGATGTAGTTACAGTCATTGTGTTAGTTTCGAATTCTGGTGGTATTTATTCTCTATAAAGAAACGTCTGTGATTCTGTTAGGTGTCCTTTTTCTCAGGGTGTATTGTAGCCAAAAATAATGTTGTGTCATTTCTGCTTAACGGCTTTTCTTCCAGGTGCAGCATGTACTTTGCACAGCGTGTGTCCATGCCCTCGTGGCATTCCTGTTCTGAATGCTGGGCTTTGTGTGCATCTATCTTTCGGAGCACTGGAAGGTTCGTGCTATGAATATCACGGTGGCTGCATTACCACAGGCTTACTGTGTTTGAGCCTTTCCAAATGCCTCTCCTTTCACGCTTTTCTGGAATTTGTACCTTGCTGTTTTTCGCCTTACCTCTTCAGGCGGTTGCTGCCCAGCTGTGTATGCAAAGCTATAGAAAGATATGACCACAGACTAAATGTGTTTTGCTTGTCCTTTTTTTTTTTCTGATGCTTAAATGGTCCTTCAGTTTTCATTTGCTTCTGAGGGACCCCATTAAGACTCAATCCTGAATGCCCTTGTTCCTGTAAAAGTGAGGTCTTTTGTTAATGACTTCAGCTGGGTTATTCACTAAGCAGATCCCTGGTCACAATTGTGTCTGTGAAAGCATCCTTTTCTTTGAAAAGGAGAATCCTTATAGGTAAAAGCAAAACAAACCAAACCAGACAAAAAAAAAAATAGCAATAGACTGCTTGAACTGCCTGCCTCAGGAAGCATCCTGTCAGGATTGGCGCTCTGTAGATACCCCTGGGTTTTTGTCCAAAGCACATCAGAAAGTGGGAGGTTTCAGGGGATGTCTATTTACTTGTCTGCCTCACGTGCTGCAAACGTTAGCTCTGTTAGCTTCTTCCATTTAATCTAATTTAATTATTTTTTTCCAGTACTTTGCAATTTAAAACCTATAGGCTGGACACGTTTAATATTTTATTTTATTTTTCCATGAAAATAGCAGGTTTATTTCCCCTTCTGTTTCTTGAGGATGTAATTCTGTTGATGTGTCCAGGGTTTCTGGCTCCCACTGTTCCGGAAGAAACCCAGTTTAGTGTCTAGCAGCAGTCAGCATTGCAGCCTGGGGAGCAGGGGTATGGTAAGGGAGATGGGGGTCCCTAAAGAGGGGAAAACCTCATGGAGGCAATCCCTTAAAGCAGGAGAGGTTCAACATTTGATATGTGTTGTTGCTAACCAGCAGTGCTTAGAATAGTTTACAGCTTCTTCCTGTAACTTATTTTTTTGTCTGCAGGAAGTGCAACCAGTATGTGTGTGTTTGTAAACCCTGGAAAATAAAAAGTCCTTGTGAATGAATCAGTGTGTTCCTGTGGTTCCTTCAGTGTGATCTGACAGACTGTGAAAAATGATTTGCAGGGAGTTGCAGAACTACGAGAAGCAAGGAGTTGACAGTAAGTGCTGGTGGTGGTCTGAGAAACGCGGAGGGATGACAGGAGTCTCGGCTCCAAAATCTTCAGTCCATCATGACCTGGGTGGATTTTAGCTCTTCTTCAGTACTGCGTGCTTTTGAGAAACAGGATCAACAAAGCTGGGCTATATTTTTGGTAGCTGCAGTACAAAAACATTCCTTTGTGTGTAGTAGAGCTATTTTCCTTACTCGCTTTCCCTTTGTAAAAGAACAGCAAATGCAGTGCAGTTTGGCTGCAGGGAATTATGTGACTCATTTAGTAAGTACCCAACACAAAGAAAAATAGTCTTTCTATTGTGTTACAGTTTTCTCTTGTATGTTTCTATTGTCTCAGATTTTAATAGGGAAATTAGCCAAGTAGCCTAGGCCCAAAATGTTGTTTTGAAAGGTAACTGAGTCATACGCTACAAAATCCTTCTATGACAAAGTGACGCGCTGGGTGGATGAGGGAAAGGCTGTGGATGTGGTCTACCTTGACTTCAGCAAGGCTTTTGACACCGTCTCCCACAGCATTCTCCTCAAGAAACTGGCTGCTCTTGGCTTGGACTGGCGCACGCTTCGTTGGGTTAGAAACTGGCTGGATAGCCGGGCCCAAAGAGTCGTGGTGAATGGAGCCAAGTCCAGTTGGAGGCCAGTCACTAGTGGCGTCCCCCAGGGCTCGGTGCTGGGGCCGGTCCTCTTTAATATCTTCATCGATGATCTGGACGAGGGCATTGAGTGCACCCTCAGTAAGTTCGCAGATGACACCAAGTTAGGTGCGTGTGTCGATCTGCTTGAGGGTAGGAAAGCTCTGCAGGAGGATCTGGATAGGCTGCACTGATGGGCTGAGGTCAACTGCATGAAGTTCAACAAGGCCAAGTGCCGGGTCCTGCACCTGGGGCGCAATAACCCCAAGCAGAGCTACAGGCTGGGAGAGGAATGGTTGGAGAGCTGCCAGGCAGAGAAGGACCTGGGAGTGATGGTGGATAGTCAGCTGAATATGAGCCAGCAGTGTGCTCAGGTGGCCAAGAAGGCCAACGGCATCCTGGCTTGTATCAGGAACAGCGTGACCAGCAGGGCGAGGGAGGTGATCGTCCCCCTGTACTCAGCTCTGGTGAGGCCGCACCTCGAGTACTGTGTTCAGTTTTGGGCCCCTCGCTACAAGAAGGACATGGAGGTGCTTGAGCGGGTGCAGAGAAGGGCGACGAAGCTGGTGAGGGGCCTGGAGAACAAGTCCTACGAGGAGCGGCTGAGGGAGCTGGGCTTGTTCAGCCTGGAGAAGAGGAGGCTCAGGGGCGACCTTATCGCTCTTTTTAGGTACCTCAAGGGAGGCTGTCATGAGGTGGGGTTGGCCTGTTCTCCCACGTGCCTGGTGACAGGACGAGGGGGAATGGGCTTAAGTTGAGCCAGGGGAGTTTTAGGTTAGATGTTAGGAAGAACTTCTTCACTGAAAGGGTTGTGAGGCACTGGAACAGGCTGCCCAGGGAAGTGGTGGAGTCACCATCCCTGGAAGTCTTCAAAAGACGTTTAGATGTAGAGCTTAGGGATATGGTTTAGTGGGGACTGCTAGCGTTAGGTCAGAGGTTGGACTCGATGATCTTGAGGTCTCTTCCAACCTAGAAATTCTGTGATTCTGTGAAAATCTGGGTGCTCCCATTAAATTCGAACCTCTTTCCATCTGTGTTCAAACATTTGTTTGTGTTTACAGAGTAAGCATGGAATTTCACTTCATTTCTATTGCAACAAAAGGTGACTACTTTGTCAGACCTGAATGAAGTTTGAGATCCAAAGGGCTATATGAATGATAGATAATGTCTACAGGGTTAAAAATTAAATTTTAACCTTTGAGACAGCCAGTTATCTGTGCTATGAATAAGTTGAGCGCATCAACGGACTCAAACGGTGAAGAAGAGTCAGTTCCTTCCCCAGAAAAGTCTTTATCTCATAGTACTCTTCAGTGTGTTTTTTTTTTTTTTTTTTTAAAAGTCATGAATTGATGATTTGTGTTCAAACTTCCCCCAAGTGTTTGGGAATCCTGTGGGAAGAAGCGTGGCACTGCCCATCAGTTTGTGTTACCTCTCAGCTGGATGCTTGCGTTGACTTTTTCCTACTTCTGTTGGTATTGCATGATCAGTGAAAAGTCAAATGTTTCCTTGTAAAATGCTTTGTGGAAATAGGTATTTTAGTTGCTTGTTATTAAGATCATGTGGAGAACAATACAAATATGTCATTCCTTGCAACTGCCATGATTTTAGAACCAGCGGGGTTTTTCCCACTTGAAGAGTGGAAAATACTGTTCTAATTTGCTTTAAACTCTGTCAACTACTGAAACTCATCTCCTTGATAGCGAGCAAATACTGCAAGTATCGCCAAAAAAGGCACTACCTGGCTACTGAAAAACCAAGAGAGCTTCAAGATCTTCAGGCGCCTAACAGGCATCGGAAGCAAATTTATTGATTTATTTATTCTTCGCTTCTGAGTCCTTAAACCAAATCAGGAGGAGATACGAGTCTGAGCTAAACGTGGATGACAGAGGTGTGGGAGATGCTGGCTGGGTGCTGAGACTGGGCTGTCAGGTACTGGGGGGGACTGTGGTGACTGGAGGAAGAGGGCAGTGGGGAAAAAAGGTTTAAACCCTAGGAAAAGAGAATTAAGAAATTGAGAAATTCTCTTTGATGACAGCTTTCTTGCAATCACTTCTTTGCGTGAGTATTTCTACCCATTTGCATATCAACTTATTTTGTGAACATATGTGAAATCTGTAGAGTTGTAAAATTTAATTGAAACTGATGACGTTGCCTTAATAAATACTTCCTAACTGTGAAAAGTAATGGAGGAAGGAAAGGGAAATGGGTATTCTTTTTCTTACTTTAAATGATGGGCATTGTTAAATAAAATTTATCCTTAAAAAAAATAAAAAATAAAAAATTCTTCAGAGTGAATAAGGAAAGCAGCATCATTGTGTTTTATAGGAAGATCAAGTTCCCTGTGGTGCAGTGCTGTTCACAGATCTGGTATTTATTTATTTTTGTTTTATTGAGGGGGTGTGGAAGCTATTTCATGGTGCAAACATGTGGTACGACTACTTGGCTGAGTTTTCTTAAAATTTGAGATTTTTGTGGCCGTCATTTTCATTTAAGTGTGAAGATGGCTGTGCCCAGGTTTTTGTCTGGGAGAGCTGCTTTGTGCCTGGCTGATGTGACCTCAGTGCTGTCTGGAGAAATTCTCAGGCTTCTTTATTCAGTTTTAAACCTAATGGGAATTCAAGTGGTGGCTCTGTTGGGCTGCAAGACTTGCTAAAATTAGGATTGACTTGTCAGACCTGAGATACAGCCATAAATGTAGGCATTATGGGATGCTCTTCCATAAACTGAAGCATTTCATTTAATATATCCGTGATATTGAATCTTATTATGGATAATTTGAATTGAACTTCTACAAAACCCTGGAGAAGAGCTGATTTTCATCAACAACGGGGGATCTGTTTGTAGAAGCATTCCTGCTCGGTGACATTTTGACCTGGACTTCTGCTGTCTGCTTGCAGTACGGCTTTGACCCGTGCTGTAGGCTTGCCTGGCACTCAAAAAGGAGCTACGCTGCTGTGACGATCGTTCTCATGCCGCGCTGGAGATGTGAGGCTTTGGAAAAGATGCTCGAGCTTTCTTCAAACGTGGAACTTCTGTCGAGCGGGAGCTGCAGTTGTGACTCACTGCTGGGCTACGGTGGGAGGGCTGCGGAAGGAAAAGCTGAAGGAAGCTCTCGCCACTGTGTCTTATATGACTAAAACGTAAAGCAAGTGTTAGTCCTTCCTATGCTGCCTTATTTTTGGCTTATTTTTGGTATCAGGCATCTGGCTTTGTCTTTACAGGTGTTCCAGCTCTGCTCTACATACTTTTTGACCTGCCAGGGTTACCAAGAGGTAACCACAGGTATCAGTTTTAGCCATTCTTTTGAGCTTGTGTGGTATTATTTAACAATGCATGATAAGAAGAAGAGGGCAGGTGAAGCTAATCCCATGTTATCTCAGTTTTTGACTACCATTAGGATGATGCCACTGCCTTAGATGTGCTGTTTTTGCACTTGCAGTGAGATGAAAATAGAAGTGTGTAAGGGGTTCAGGGGGTCCGACCTCAGCCCCATGAGCCGAGCAGCCAAAGCGACAGCCCTGACATATGATAGGAAAACACCAAAAAGTACAGTGGGACACAGCTTAATTTTAATATCAGCAGACCAGGGAGAGAAAGCTAATTCTAATTTAAATAAATTAGATCACTGAGAAGGCTGCTTGGGAATTATTTTTAAAAAGCAATAATAGGAAATGGCATATTAAATTTTTCTGGGTCAGGTTTGGGGAATGAAGTCTTAAAACAGACATCAGGGCTTTTATTCATATTATTTGTGAACACTTCCATGGAGATATAAAAACAAAGCAACTAGGAATACTTAGCTACTTATTTAGGCAATGATGGGGAAAAATATCTCAGACTTGTAAAGAAAAACCTTACAGTAGCTTATCGTGGGCTGAAGCATGCATAATTAAACTATTAAGTCACAGTGGATTATTCCAGCACGAGTCTACTTCTGAATTTCCGTCGTTATTTGATTATGATGCTGGTGGTGATGAACTGAAATCAAGACCTTTGATAATTTAATAAATCCAGTATGAGAAGATGAGTATGATTAGACTTGGAATCAAAATGTTATTGTACTGATTTTTAGGTACTTACAGTAATGCACATATTTGAATCGAGTGTTTTTGAGTCACTGTTTTAAAGGCATCAGTAAATCAGAGACCTACATTTAATCTTGTTTTGGATATTTCAGGTTGCTTATTTTCTGTTCCGTGTAGCATGTGGATATTCTAAATCAAACAAACCATTTTTTGATAATAACTTATGCTAGGTAAATTCAAAGCCTTCAGCAAAGGTTGTATCCTGATTGAGCAGACAGGGATAGAACTTCATCTTCTGGAAAGCTTCAGGCTCCCCTTTTCTGTTTAAGTGGCATGTCAAAGGTTGCCTAGGAAAGCATCTTTTTGGTAGACAAAGGGGACCTTTTGTTCCTGTCTCAGACATCAGCTGGTGGGGCTCACGGAACAAATTCTTCATTTTTGTGCATCTAATTCGCGGTGATTAAATTATGAAATGAAAATTAAAGGCCATGTTGGGCAGTCAGAATATTTGTGCAGTGAGATTCTCTGTCAGACCAGGAATTATTTGTCAGATCTAAACCAGATGAAAAATGAGGACAGTGAACTTAACATTCATGATGTTTTAAACAGCAAAAATACATTTTTATCTCTGAGTGACGTATGTGCTACAGAATTTCTAGAAGTAGGCTGGTTTTGGACTCATTTGTGGACTTATAAATCCTTTGTATGCCTGTTTTAGAAATTATTTACCTGTTTTCCTTGCTTGATACTCATATCAGAGATGACTGCAAGTGTTAGAAGTTATCTATAAAGCAATATCCTTATCTTAACAGTATAGTTGTAAACCTGCAGCCCTATTATGTCATAAATGAAAACAGGCTTTTCCAGTGCTTCTGTAAGGAAATGATGAGTTAAATAAAAGCCTATCAACAAAGGGAAAGATAAAGTCCTGTAAACGTTCCTGAGACGTTTAAAGTTCAGGGAGTATTTATTTATTTATTTATTTATTACCATTTGTCTTTTAAGAGAAATAAGTCTGTTTTGAGCCTCATTGCTTCCAAATTTTGATATGAAAGATTTTTCCTGCTGTCAGGACAAGCTGGCTTCAGCTTTCAGACCAGTGGCCGCTAGTGCTGCAAAGAAGACTCGGTTGTGCAAGGATTGCATAGTGTTAACACGTCCACATGAAATTCCTTCGGCAGATGATTCTGGTAGGTTTTATAGCAGCTTAGTCTGCAAAGGCCAAAAAAAAAAAAAAAAAAAAAAAGCTCTATCTGCATCAGTAGTTTGCAGTTCAAAGTCACATGGCCACATGCACTGCTAGAAATTCTTCATCCTATTTGCAGTTATATTCTAAATCGTTCACACCATGACGCTAATAAATGGGATCTGCAGAATGATTTTAGGCTGAGGCACATCCTCAGCACAGCTGCAGTGGTTTGGCCTGGGAATGTTAGAGACTGTATCTTGCCTAGGACACTAGTTCCTAGCTTCTTTAAAACCTGTGTTGTCATCTCTTTCTTTTAAAAAAAAAAAAAATAAAATAAAATAAAGCATATTGCAACTTAAAAGACATTTTAAGCTTATTGCATTGTGTATTGTATGTGTTTTTTTGTGTTTTTTTTTCTTTGAGGGTGATGCCTTTTTTGTTGTTTTTCCCCCCTCTACGTGCATTTCATTTTGCAGAAGTTTAAACCTGAAGTAGCGACTTATCTTTTAGATCATAGGCTCCATAATTGTTTTCTGTAAATAATACTGAACATTGTGGTAGCTCACCATCTGCCAGCTCTCCAACAGAGAAAAATACTTTGTATTCTCATAAATTACCCTCTTAGTAGGTTTTATATTCTTTCATTTGCCTTCTTCTAGAAAGTAATTTCAACCCGAGGGCTCTGGAGGCCCTGTCTGGACATTCCTCAGGCTCATGAATTCCCTCGTCACTAACAACGGCTCTGAATTTTGAGATCTGTCTTTCCTATGTGGAAAAATAGCTCAAGCACAAACCTGAGTCTGACGACAGTTTGTGATGCCTCTTCTTCAAAGAGAATTATAAATAATTATTGTATACTTGGATTGTAATGAATAAAAGTGCAGCAGTCCACATGCTGTTAAGTAATTGCAATAGGTATTGCTTTGAAAATGAATGCCCTTTGGTGTATCTCTGCATTATTATCCTACAAATAAGCATTATCCTATTAAACTTTGTCCCATTAGGTGCCAGAAGTTATATTTCTGCCTTTTTATTTACCTTCTCTGTGTTAAAGGACGTAATTTAAATGCACCGCGTTAATCACCAAAGGGGTAAGACATTCTACAATTCAGGCCTACATCCAGACTGCACATGAAGATAAAGCCAACAGAGTCTACCTAAACTGTCCAAAATAAATCCTGCCTGGAGTACAGATGCCCCTAGAACTTGGAAATCTGTGACGGTCACGCTTAAAACTCAATAGTTTGAATAATTTAATTCTATGTTATTTTTCTCACTTCTAGATTTAGTTTCATGGAATTTATTTAATTGATTGCCTTGATGCTAGAAAAGCAAGGAAATTGCACTGTTGTCCTGACGCTAAGGAGAGCTGGAGCCAGTGTAAGTGTGTTGCTGATTATTGCCATTTGAACTCTTCAGAGACTCTCCTCAATGAGCAGGTAGTGATTACAATGGTGATAATGCAGTGAGATCGTTACACTTCAATTAAAATAATTTGACTTAAAATAGGGCTTTCTCTTCAAGAATGAGAAGAGATGCAATTGATAGACAAAGAGCTTTTGGTCTCAGTTGGTTATTAGCTGGTATTTGTTTATAGAAAATCATTAGGTGTACACTTAATGAATTTTATATACATAAAAAGCTGTTGTTTAACCTTTGTCTCGCGTGAATCAGCAGGCCACACGCAGTTAGAAATTCTGCATGCTAAGTTCTGTCCTTGAAGTAAGTGGTGCTTAGAGCCCTATCCTCTTAGGTGGAGGAGTTTATTATAATGTTGGATGTTGAGAGAAGATTTAGAGTGAAAGCTGTAGTGGGTGAAGGCTACTTACATTTCTCTAGTGTCATCAAAGAACTGAGCAAAGAGACCCTGGCCCTCTTTCTGAGGGTTAGTTGAGTATCTTTTGAGGTTTGGGGTCAACTGTAGAAAGGAAACGTTGACTGATTGTGTGACATTGCTGATAATTGCTATCAGTTGGTAACACTGTGCAGTTGCTGATTTCCTGGAGCAGAAATGTGTGAATCTAGAAAGACACAAGCGTATGAAGATACATCAGCAGTCTCTGTATTGCTGCATAAAGGCAAAAAGCAGATATAGATAATGTTGAAAGTATGCGCTGGTCTTTTTAAAGTAAACAGGATTAGCGAGATATTGCTAGTAATCTTTACTACTAAGCATATAACTCAGTAAATAAAGAATTCAGCTGAGATTTCGAAGAAATATAGATTTAATTGAAAGATCTAGTTTTGTTATCCTAATTAGGTCATGCAACAATTAAGAGTAAGGTATTTAAAAGTATTTGGTTGCAGAGTAATGTTTAAAGATGTGGTCATTTGTCCTGTGAGGCATCACTGCAAGGAGATCACCAAGCCCTCCTTCAGGATTCTGTGTTCTGCATGCTATTAGTCCATTATGCTAAAGAACACCGTGCTGCTAAAGATAACATCTTGCAAATGAAGTCGTGTTAGACTATCAGCTCATTTTCTGTGAAGTTAGTACGGAATCATGAAAACTCTTTTAAAAAAAAAAAAAAAAAAAAAAAAGCCAGAGTGCTTGATGTTATGGCTATCACTTAAGTTATTAAATGCAGGAGAGAATCTTAATCAAGGCTGGGAGCAATAATACATATTTACATTCTAGGTGGCTTCTCAAGTGGGAAGATACAATTTGAGAGAAAAAATGTGTATGCCTGCCTCATCCACCAACGTGATTAGTACAGGATCATCCCTTCTAGTCCTTCCAAGACACATACGAAACATATTCTATTTCTTATTTTGACCAAATCATCCTTTTAACACTTCTTCATCAACATTCCCTGTTGTGCTGATCCAGCTCTTTTTTTTCCTTATCTGCACCTGCCCACCGTGTCCCTCCTTCATGTGCAAATCTCCCTGCTCGTCTGTCTCTTCCTATCTGTCAAAGTGTAAGCCTTGCCCACTCATCCCTTATCTCCTATAAATGCTCTATTCTTCCTCCCATGATGTTCCTTTTCCTAAAAATACCCTCCAAGACTAACATTTTAGCTGCTGCACTCTTTCAACCTCCTTAGCCCTTTCTGCTATCATACCCACGAGGAGCTGAGGGGATGATGGATATGGTTGGCAACTGCATTACTCTAATAATAAACATCGCGTGTGTAGATGCATTTATAAGTGCTTTTATCTCCCCATGCCTGCCTTCTCTCCCCCCGGTGTATTCCTTGCGTTCTTAGACTGTAAACTCTTCAGGGAAGCAGTCTTGTCGTGGTGTTTTACACGGAACAGTGTGTTCCAACCCTAACAGCGCGGTGCGAGAATGCTTCATTATTATGTAAGATGTTCTGGCCAGTGCATAGAGGAGTCTCAGCAATGGCTGTGAAGTCTGCGACTGATGGCGGTGTTCGAGCTTAGAATATGGGAAACTGGGCCCTGAAGGAGGCTTTGAGGTCTGTCAGAAACGCTCCGTGCCTACAATGCTGAAGGAGGAAAAAGATAAGGGTTTAACATGAAAGTGCAGCTTAGAACAGCTTGAACACCCTAACGCTGTGTGTATGTACAGCATCCTTAACCTAGCACCTCCTTGTAGGTGTTTTGTAGGTATTTTTGGTGCCTTTACAGACATGTGAAAGAGAAAATGTAAGTGATTTTAATGGAAAGGCAATATAACAATCCTCAGAAAGGGAGAATTGTCATCTTGGGTTCTCCCTGACAATTGATACTCTCCAATGCTGGAAAAATGCATTTTGTGTTTTGAGCTTTTGCTCCAACACTTTGACAATAAAACAAATTTATCCTGATCCTTACAGGACATGAGTAGTTTTCTGAGGAATTGCACGTAGGACAGCTGTCTCTGTACAGACGAGAGGAAGGCTGTGCTTCAACAGCACCATCAATGACAAGGGTTTTGTACAATGTTTTTCCTACAAAGATACAAAAGGCAGTGATATAATCACTCTGCTAAAATGTAATTAGTGATTTTTTTAAAACATTAAAGCAAAATGTTAAACAAAAAGGATTACCAAAGGGATTTAGTGTTAAGCAGGGGCCTGTTCTCTACTCCGCCGTGCTCCTGAAAGTTTTCCTTGAGAGCTGAACATGTTTTTTGTCAAAATGTGTCTTACAGGGCAGAAGCTCTGTCAGTGGTAGATGTCTTACTCATCCAGAGAGCTGTTTTAGCTCTGCTGGTACAGAAAGGCTGAAGGGATCCTTGTCTGAGTGTCAGAAACCTGTGATGAAACCTGCTGTCAGGTCCTGGAGCTTGGAAAACCCTGAGCTGACCAGTAGGGTCACAGGAATTGAATTTATGTGGAAAATACTTAATAAGAAACAACCTGTTCAGGTAACTGCAGGTTATATAGCTTTGTGTTTGAAAATGGGAGGCACGGCTATTTACCATGCTGCTTTTCCTCATCACTACATAACAGTTTATATATAGGTTTTCAATTACAGCAGAAGGTCTCTGTTTTTTGAGCCATCCAGACAATGCTGCAGTGTAACAAAGCTACTTGAGAAAATGAGCTCAGCCTGTTAAGTTGCCATATGAATAGATAATATTTGCTTTGTTTTCAATCCATATTTATGATTTATCTTCAGACTCCTACCGTAGGCTTGATCTTCATCTCCAGTGTTCATCTATTCAGATTTTGGCTGAAGTGCCTCTCTAATGTCACACTGCTGTCGCTACATAACCTGTGCCGTCTTGGAGGAAGGAAAACAGCCTTTTAAAATTCTTGTATTACTTGTGATCCTGCACAATCTAAGGGCAACCAGTAGTCCAAAACATGTTTTCTCTGAGGAGACCTCAGAATAGGGTAATAAGTGACTTAAAACATACAGATGGTTTGTTCAGTGTACAAAAATGGTCTGAAAACAAGGCAAAAAAAATAAAGACTTGATGTGATTTAAGAACATGTACTTAAAATTGGGTAAGGAAAGGCTGGTAAAGGCCTGCCAGAGGGCTGACTAGTAGCACAGCATGTAAGTAATATATGCATATCACAGGCTTGTTTAGGAATGTGTTAGCAGGTAGGGTTTATCTATTCTTTTATGGCCAGTACATCATTTTAGCCTAGCCAAAAGATTCTTAAATGACAAAGATGACTAAATCTTGGCTGTATACTTTCAAACCCGATTGAAGGCCAGATTTGTTAAATCAGCAGTGACTGAGAGCATTGGTTTTTGGTGAGCGCTCCAAGCACAGTGGCAAGGAGGAGAGGCCTTTTTAAAAGCACACTAATGGAAAGCTTGACAGGCAGTATTGAAACACAGTTTTATCTAAAAGCTCTTGCTTGAGGCCTTGAGAACAAAAATGTAACTCTAAGATGGTACAGAAAGCTCACCAATATTGCAGGACTTGAAAACAAAGTGATTGATAAAGGCCAAGGTATGTTCTGCCCGCCTTGCTTTCACCCTGAAACCCTGAGAGTAGGGCCAGATGGTCAGGGCTAATACCTAAAGGTCAAACTTTAAAGTGTGTTGCACTGTATATACATGTATTTGTAACCTTGTAATGCCCAAGAGTCTCACACCTGCCTGGTACTCTGCCATTGCAAGCAGTTTGGCAGGCAGAGATCCCTATCTCTGGTGCTTTTCAAGACTGGGAATCTAATGAGAATGAATGAAGGAAATAGAGCTGAAGTTTCTGTTTGTGCTTTTTTCTCTGTCTGGATTGTTAGGAATGCTTTTTCTCAGCTGACACTTGTGTTCTTCTTTCAGTATTTTTTTTTGTCTTTATAAGTGCTTACCAGTCTCTTCTGGTACCCTCCCTGATGTCTTGTACATCGTGTTTTTTTTTTTTTTTTTTTTTTTCAGAGTTTCTTTGAACTTTGTCATATCCAGGTTCTTTTCTTTCTTTTCAAGGAAGAATAAATATGATTTGAGGCTCCCCTCTATAGAGGGGGATTTATGTATTGGTGTAGTTATATCAGTACAGGTACCTGTTACTAACCTTCATTGTAAATGTATTGCAATGAATACTAACAATTTTAAGAAAACTTTGAACACTTGAGCGCCTTCACAATAAAACAGACAAAATAAATCAAACCCATAGCCTTCCCTGTTCCTACTTTAAGGAAGGAAAGTGAGATGATATAATCAACATACAAAGGAGAGTGACATTAAATGATATTTTCATCCCATGTTAAATCATTACAGGAACTGATACCTAAATAGGTGAAGATTGTCTGCCTTGATACAGCTGCCTGAAACCCTGCAGTAAAGATGGGACTGACTTGATCTGGTGTGGATGTCTGCAGTGTGTGCGTCTGATTTGGGTGTCCAGACTTACTGGTGGAGAGAAAGTGGCACTTGGGTGATTCATCTTGTTTGGAATTAGATTAACCAACTAGACGAGAAGAACTCTGTCCTGAACATCTCCTTTCCCTGTCTGTGGCAAAAGGAGCCTACAGTAACTCATGTAGAAACTAAAAGGCAGAATTCATTTCACCTCATTGAAGCTGTCTAAAATTGTCATCCTGCCTTTTCAGTCAGCGGACTGAGTTACCATAGGAAGGCATTTCCCTCTCCTTTTAAAAATAATTCTTCTGTCCTTAATATATCTCCATACTGCTCTAGGGATTTATACACTACACATGCCTTAGTGGCTAGAGTTCCCTGCAGACAGGGCCTTAGACTTATTTCCCTATTAGTAGAGCAGCTTTAAGTAGAACTCTGGCATGGTCAGATGAGCTTTGAGATGTATAATAAGCGCAATTTGAGTTATTACTATCTGAGCTCTCTGTTTTGCTGTAACAGAGCAGTCAGGTTGGGCCGTGTGCCTCAGGGTCAGCTGGCTTTTTGGGAGCAGCCTTTGCTCGGTAATCAGGCGGACTATTTTTATGTTCTTTGGAGGTCGGTAACCTCTGGTAGAGGGCACAACGAATTGCTGGGTTTGGTAGCTTTTGAAAGTGTTCCAGCTAGATTTCTGAAAGGACATTTGGACATAGCTAAGTGTAATGCAAAATAACTTAGTCTCCAATTTCTTGCATATTTCTTCTGGATCTTGATCTTTGTCTTCATCTAGTCATCTGAAATGCATTCTCAAGCCAATTAGCAAAGGAACAAGGTAAGGACTTAGTTTCCTGGGGGGTAAAGCAAGGCTGGATGTTTTCTCTCAGTCACTTTTCCTGTTTATATTTCTAAGTGAAAATAGACCAGGGCAATGTTAAGTCTTGCTGCCGTTTTATTCATTTGGAGGTGATTTGGTGACTCATGTTGATTGGGAGTTTTTCCAGCTTTAGCATAGCAATGGGAGGTGTTGCATTTACTTATTTAAAAAAAAAAAAAAAATTCTTCTCACTAGCCTTGTAGTAAAACAAGCATGATAAATAAGAGCAAAATTACACAAATACCTGTGAAGTCCTATTTCTTAGTTAATTTTTTTTGCTTTTTGTTTGTGATGTCCTTCTACTGCCTTGTTTACAATTTTTTCTAGGTAAAGGCTGAATTTCTAATGTAAAAAAGCAGATGCAACAGGTTCTCTATATTTTTAAGAATGCAAGATACCATATTTTCCAGTATATAAGAATCTCCAGAACCTGGTTTTAAGTGTAAGGTGCTGCCTACAACTCACAGACCTGCCCTTTCTTGCTGTTGTCCTCGCTTGGCTACTTGGAGGAGGAGGAGCAATGCACTGGCTGGGGGAGCAGTCAAGTCCCTGTTCTGGAAGGAAAGGAAGGATGTTGTATTTCCAGTACATATTCCTGTGTATCTTGCAGACAGAGCACAAATTAATCTTCCTTCAAATATTCAGAGTGCTCTTGTCTGTCTTCTACTAAACAAGCACATGTTGGCTCCGTTAAGTTGAGCACATTTGTTACATTCAATGTCTTCCCTTGCAAGACTTAGTCCTTATCTTTTTTTAGTTTGCTTTTCTTCCTACACTCTCCTGAGCTTTTATATCCTTCTTTGCCTACTGTCTTCAGATCTCTGTCTTTGCCTTGGCAACATACCTTTTCTCCTCAAGATTCTTCTCCTGTCCTCTCCCAGAATTTTTGCTGTTTTTCTCCTGCTTGATTTTTCTCTGCACTGAGTAATTTCTGCTGATTTTATTTTGCTCCCTGTCTCCCAATAGTCTCTGTACTCACTCATCTCTTTTTCTTAATCTAGATTTTAATTGATGTTTGAAAGTAAATTGTTGACTCTTATGACTTAACAGGATAATGTTTAAAATTGTTTTGTAGGGGTTGGTTCTTCTGATAATGCTTATTACTTCTTTTTTTCCACATTTTCATGCATATATAAAAATGTCTCATTACAGGTTTTAAACACCAGGGGCAAATAATGATTATATAAATCTATATTAAGTATATATATATATTTAAAATTTCCTATAAACAGGGCGAAATAGTAGTTGCATTTGCAAATACATAAAATCTTTGAAGCATGTTTCCTTTGCAGCAAGGGGAGCTGGGATGATCATTGGTAGGCTTTGTCTAGGCTAGACTTGCCAGTCCTGTTGAAACTTGAATTATCTGATTTTCAAGCATGCATCTTCTATGACTGTAAACTTGGATACTTTAGGGAATGGTAAATAGGATAGTGAAACTGGGAGATAATTTAGATGATTTAACTTTCAATGCTTTTTCATGAGGTCTTAATTTTATTTAACATTGTTGTTTGTTTCTAATAAAAAATCTGGAAGTAGAGTATCAGAGGACACTTTTTCTTTGAGTTTTCTCTGAACCCTCAATGATACCTAATGTAGTAGGTAGAGGATTACCTGCAAATCTGCTTTTTCTTCTTATTTTCTTGTTCTTTTTGAGCTCTTTAGAACTCTGTGTTAGTCTAGTTCCTAAACAAGTTTTCCTTTAGTTCCAGTAGGGCTTTTTTGTTTCATTTGTTTTGTGAAAGATGTATTTGACCGTGATGGCAGTCTGTTAAACATTGTGCATTGTTTTAAGAGGTGCTCTACCAGCTGCCGGAATTAGTACTGTGTTGTTAAAAATCCTGATTTGCGGAGGCCAATGGTGAAATCAAGGCATTTTGCTCTGTCTGTCCGTGCAGCAGAGGACCAAAAGGAGACCGAAAGCTCCAACGTGGTGGTTTGGAGAAGAGGCTGGGTGTGCCTGGACAAGTGACAGCATTGCTGACTCAGTAGCTGCTAGCCGCCGGTGCTGAGAGGAGCCGGTAGGGTCAGAAGACAGGAGGAGGCTGAGTGACGTGGTCCTACGCTTTTAGCGGCATCACTCACCAAAACCCGCTTCGTGCCACGTAGGAGATGAAAGATAATGAAGGCCAGCATGATTAGCTCCTGAGGGGTGTCACCACACAGTTGCAGAGTGGATGGTGATGACTTACCACCTACATCATCGTGTCTTCAGTGCCAAAGAAACTATTTGTAGCCAGCTTTTAGACAAGGCAATGCCAGGTGTCTCATGTGATTGCTGAATAAGTGATGGGGAACTCAGATGGAGGAGGGGAGAGGGTGGAAGAAGAAAAAAGGTAGAGCTAACTTGCAGGCCAGCAAAGCGTGCACTGAATTTTTCATCAGCAGTAGCTGATTAGGATACGATTTAGATGAGACTTGGGGAGGAAAAAAAAAAAGCAGTGGAGATGTAAATTGTCTTACTGATTGCAAGATCAGATCTCATGTCTGGACAGACCTCTCTGCTTGCTGTAAATTCCTCCATTATTGTGGTTACTTTGAACTCCTTTCTTTCCTACGTAAATATTTTGCGTCTAGCCGCCAAATTTTTTTCCGATAAGATTTTTTTCATTTCTTCTACTTAGTCCTTTTCTCAAATCTTGCAGTGAAAGTTTGTAGCTATTTCTCCAGACTCCTTTCTGATCATTTGTTGTTGCAAATGTATAACGTGGCATGTTTTTTTTTTTAAAATCAACATCCTGTTTCTCCAAAGAACAGAGCAAACAAAAAGCAAGGGACTACTTTGGCACGTACTTGTATATTTATGTTGCATGTTTTATGTATAAAATTAAAAAATATTCCTGATGGAAGTAATTCGGGACTAGAAAGCTCCCTTAATTGAAAACAACCCATCTTTTTTCTTCCCACTTTTGAATGTAGCGTGTTCTTCTATTTATAATAGACAGTGATAGATAATCAAGATGCATGCTGTAACTTCATTCAGACTTCAGAAAGACAGACATCTGAAGCTTTTCTGTTCCTTGCGGTAAAGAAAGTGTATATAGAAGAACTTGAAGATTTTGGCTGATGGCCAGATTAACCTGGTTAAGGGTGTATTTGCAACACTTCAAATAAATATCTGCTGGTGTTACTGCTGTATCCATTCAGAGTGGAGGGAGAAAAAAAAGAAAAACTTCCTTGTGTCTTTTCATGCAGCTGTGTGAAGCCAGGACACTGGCAATTAAGGATTGAAAATGGTATTTGTTTTTATTGGCCATCAGTTGCTTTTTGTATGAGAGATTAGCTGGAAGGTATGTGCTGAAGGATGCCCAAATCTTCGGATATGGAATTTCAAGGCTTGTTGTAATGCTGTGAAGGTTGCTCTGGGGCAAAGGCTTAATATTTCACGTGGTGGTGCCAGTGATTCCCAGAATTTAGTGTACACAGTTGACATGGGCACAGGCAGGATTATTTGTACATTAGCTGTACAGTCGAAGTGTAGGAAAACTCAGGAGGGTTTGGGTGTGACTGGATGTGTGGGGCCCGCGTCAGGCCTTTGGGCCTTCTCGTGGCTGCTCTGGACACCTCGTCCTTGGCCCTCATTCCTTCTTGGTGTAAAAACACCTCATGTTTCTCTCCCTTTCTCCTTGTTTCCTCCCATGTAAACAGCAAGGGACATGCTTGACTGACACTTGACAGACTGCTGTTTAACCAGCCTGATGAGTTGCGTTTCAGGTAAGATCATCAACGTGGCCCCGTGTCCCGCTGGGGCCGGAGGGTCGGAGGTACTCGCTGCTGAAGCGGAGAGGGTTTTGGCTCCGTTTGTGCCCAGGATGACACGTTACTTTTTTTGAAGGAGCTTTTTCTTAGAACTGATTGTCATCGTATTGAATCCAGAAAAGGTGAAACAAGTCCCGTCTTGTTTTCTGCAGGAGCAGAGATGAGACATGCTCTTTACGGTAGCGAATTCCATACAAAAATCCAGTAAAACTATCTACTGGCTAAGAAATACAAAAATGTTGCAAGAATATTTGGAAAAGCTGGTTATGTAGATACTGTGGTGATGAGCATGATATAAACACATTGACAGAACATACTGAAAAGCATCCTGTGAATATCCTGTCAAAATACCTCCGTTTAAAAATAAAACAAGCAAAAACATAAAGCTCTTTAGAACGCTGAATAATAATAATTAGTTAGGAAAAGGAGAACCTCTAACCTGGAGTTTAAGATTATAACACGGATTTAATAATTATGACCCAATTTAATCCTTTTGGGTGCATAGTGTAGCTTCATCTCCTGTGCGAGGCAGATGTCAGACTGCATGCATGATGCTTGAGCCATTCTGGTAGTCCTTAGAAGGTAACATATGCTTGACTCAGTTGGGATGAAGAGAGAACTGTTTTATCTTAAGACTGGAATTTAGTTTGTCATGCTACAAGGTTGGAGCAATGTTTTTTTTCTTGAGTGGAAAAAATACTAGTATTTGAAAATGTGAATAGAATGTAGGCATTTAGATGAGTTGTAGACCTGAGAGAAAATGCTGTTGTCAAAAGAATCCTAACAAAATAATGTTTGTACATGAGATCACAAAAGGAATAAATTAAAAATATATTTAGTCTAGGAATAAGAAATTATCCATTCTGTTTAATTATTTAAGTAGCAAACATATTAAAGTGGTCTAGTTTGAGGGTATGAGAAAACACTCCATTATTATGTTGGATGTTGAACTTTCAGCTTTGTCAGAAAAGCTGACCCTGCACACTCAGTAAACCATTTGCCTCTCTTTAGACAAGGTCTGGAAAATACTGCTAGTCATTTGTTGTCTTTTGACTAACACTAATAACTCAAATCATTCTGTCTCTAGCCAAATAATTTACAACAGTTTCTACACGAAGATGCTTTTTTGCTTAACAGGGAGCAACTGTCAACTGATTGTAAATGACAGGAGGATATGTTTTTAAGATATTTAGTGACTATTTAGCTGTGGTAGTTTTTTGTTCTTGTGTTTTTCCCAAGGGAATGGATATGTTTGCAGGACAACCTTTCCATTTTCCAGCACCTCTAAGATATGTTCTTAACTCCGTGTCCCTAAACATAACCCTCCTCATAATAAGGACAGATAAATATATACAAATAATGAGATGTTAAAAGTAAGCACAGCCATATTTGGGGTTAATCATGTTTTCCTTGATGTGCTTTACTAGCTTTTAATCTGACAAGTAGTTATGCGAAAAGATACTTAAATTTTAAATGTTTTTTCCTTTGAAGATTGGCTTTATGCAACCTCAGGTTTTCAAACATGGGGCAGAGTGGTTATTGGGTCTTCTTTTTTTCCCCCATTCACACTTAAATTTCTTAGCTAATGAGCACTGGGCAAGAACTGGGCACAAAGAACAGCAGATTTGCTAGTATGGACGGACGGAGGGAAAAGCAACGGTTTGGTCTTGGGACCAAAGAATGTTGCCAGCCCAAGGAGAACTGGAAGAATGATGAATTCCTTTTAATGTCGTCTTTGTGTTTCAGTAAGCATTTTAATGAACGAATACTACAGCCTGGCAAAAGATCAAATGGCAGATTATGTCAACAAGACTTAGTTTAAAATTATGTGGGTGACTTAAAAGAAATTCAAATTCATAGTTACGTTCAACTGTAATGCCGCTTCACTGGGTCTGTAATGGGTCATTCTTAGAGTAATTGTAGCATATCCTTAATACTTTTTTCCTTAGATACCCAATGCTTTCTTGTTTATTTGCAAACTTCAAAATTTTCCATGTACAAACATAAAAAAGAAATTCAGGAATTTGAATGTATTTAAAATTCTTCGGAGATATTAAACATGAAATTTAGGCTGCACATCTATGTATTTGGAAACAGGATATTTAAACAAATAAAAGGCAAACTCATCTCTATTTTATAGGCTTTTTTCCCTATTTTGTAGAAGCCAAACCAAACTTAGCTGGATAGTTGGTGTTCTCAAGCTTCTGATTCCCCACCTGAGACCTCCTCCAGCACATCTTTCCTTCCTATCACATACCGCTGCTCCCTGTGTCCCTTGCTTTTGCCTGTTTTCCTTGTTGTGAAGGTTCAATGAAATGAAGTTTTAAAACGGTGGTAGTGTCACTGTGGTTTGTGAGTAAAATACCATTGTTTGGTGAGTTCTCAGTAAACGGTCTTCCATTTACCTCTGTAGAAGTGAGGTGAAGGCTGCCATTAGAGGTCTGTACTGTCCTTTAAGTCATCCCTGCCGTTTCTTGGTGTTAATGGGAACAAAGCTGAACTACTAGCAGCATCATGCTGACGGAAGATGGCTATCTTTGAGAGTTAGCTTAGGCTTATCATTGGGTATGAACAGGTGGTGGCAGCTGTTTTGAAGGAAGAGAGGCTTTTCTTTGGATTTTTTTGGTAAGAGTGTTATTTTTCAACCTCAGCTGAAACTCAGGGAAAACTCATTTTAGAAGGATCACAGTGATATTACTATGAAAGTATTATTTAAAAGTATCAGTGCAGATGATTCCTGTGGACTTCTGAGTTTATTGGAGATGTGAAAAGTCAGTGTTTTTGTATCTCTGAGATCAGTAGGGAGCGATCTGAATAGGAGTAAAACTGAAACTATTAGTGTAATTTCCCTTACGATGGGTATTTTTCAGTGTTAAACCAATATGAGAGCTGCTGTTTCTGCTAACAGAAATAGACAACACCGGAGACTGTTTGGGATGCCTGGGCACCCCTTGTATTCTTCTCAGCCCTGCCTCTTCTAGATATCCTGGAATCAAACCCCATGAATGTGTGCAGAGCTGATGACATGGATAAAACTTTGACACGGTTACTACACTTACACAGGAAACTGGCAGAAACAAGAGAAAAAAAAACCTGCTACAGACAGACCTTCAATTTTCTTTATAAGAGAAGGTCAGAAAATGCAGACCAAAAATTCCCTGAAGACTGCACTGACTTTACACCATTAAGGAAGTAACAAACAAGCTTGGTATCAGCTTCTCAAAGTCTGCTGGATGACAATATTGACATTTGGCTTCAGTCCCATTGTGCTCACTGCCACTTCTGACAGCCTTTTACGTTTCTAAGGACTCGTAGGAATTTCAAGTCAGCTCTGTTGTAATCTTGAAATTCCACGTGAAGTAATCTTTCTAGGCTTATTAAAGAGGTCTCACTTGATGCAAAAAGTGAGATGCCTGCTTTGTGCTTACTGAGTTTCTTTCTGTCATAGTAGGACTAAACCGTTCAGGCCAGGCCTCTGTTTCTTTCTGGTCGCGTAAAGTGGTTGGAAAACAAGAAGTTTCGTCACAGAGAAGCACCACCAGAAGTCTGATTTTCATTAATAATGGACTGCCAAACTTTTCTGCCTGAGCATCAAATAACACAAAGTTGGGGCACAAGCACTGTTTGCTTCAAAAGCTTAGCAACACCTGGAAGAAGGATTTGTTTTGGGGTAATCATAATCTCCGCGCTTCCACACTACCCCATTTTCTAGTTATTTCATGTTCACGTTTTGATCAAAATTAAACTTGCTATGTGTTGCCTTCCAAAGAAACCCGTTTTCTATTCTTTATTTTAAAAGTACGTTATCTAAAAGAGATCAAAGAGTGAATCTCTCAAGTTGTTTGACCATGGTTGCCTAATTTTGCCCTGTTAACTGATGCCTTGGTAGGAAAATTTTAATTTATTCCCTTTATGTGTACTGCTTAATGTATTTGCACAACAATTGTCCGCAGCTCAGAACAAGAATCTGTCCAGATAAAAGTTAGTAATATTAAAATTCCTAGTTCTTGAAACCGTTTAATTAGTTTCAAGACTGAAAACTTGCTAAGAATGTGTTATTTGGTTGATTCCCTCTGAGTAATATTTTCACATCTGTCTTTATGGCATTTAGGAAGCAGGATTGTTTATTTTAGCACTGACATTGGGAATACAGCCAGCTTATAGAAGGATGAGAGTTTTCATAGTCAAAATGTAAGATTCAAGCTGCTGTAGTACTGTCATGACTTAAAAAAGGAAAAGACAACAGGGAATAGATTAAGATGGACATTGGTGGTAAAGGAGATGTTTAAAGGTACCTTAGGAGAAAGGCTAAAAGCGTCTTTACCTTGTGTCTTAACACATACTGTTCAGAAACAGAAAAGCACTGAACTTGCTGTTTTATGATCAGGATAGATTAAGAAAATGTTTTAGTATTACTTAAAAACTGAGTGTATTTCTGTTGCTTCTGTTTTTTTTCCTCCTTTCGTATTATTAAATAACTTTTCTTTGGCTGGTCTGGAGGGTTTCTTCCCTTTCTCTTTCTGATGTTCAAGGTTCATTGTGGAAACTTTTTGTAGGTTTCTCTCTTCGTTCTTGGAGCCTTTGGCATGATGCTTTCCTGCAAATCCCTTCTGTTTAAAAACTCTGCCAGCATTTCTTTGGAGGGCTCTCTTTGCCATTTTTCCAAGCCTCTGGTCTCCTCTTTGTCTGGCAAAGCAAATGATCTCTCTCAAAAAGGAAATCCCTTCCCATTTTAACTTTATCTGACGCCTATCTAATGCCCAACCTACACCCGAACGTCTCAGAGGAGGTAAACAAAGGTTGTGCACAGCTTCCTCTGAATGGTTAGCCTCTGCTTTGCTTAGGTTAATAACAAAGCCAAACAAAATAATAATAAAAAAAGATGATTATGAAGCTGTTCAGGGCAGTGCAGAGGCTTTCTGAGCTTCTTTTTTGTTTTCATTCAATTGCAGGTTGAATAATATGGCTTTAGAGACTTAGTGTATCTGCTTTGCTCAGGTCTTGGATGGGAGCCAGCGGCCTGACACCAGATCTCTGTACAACGTGAAGTTACTCAAAGTGGGCTGATGAAGTGTATGGAACAACTGAGGAGCTGGTGGCTTCCCTACCTCAAATTTGCTATTTTTAGCTCGAGAACTTCAGTGTATTACCTGCTGCTCTTACATTTGCAGGCACACACTAATTTCACTTACTTTCATCTTTTTTTTTTTTTTTTTTTTTCAGCCAGACTATTATGATCTGTTCTGGATGTGGCTCTACTTACAGTGCCATTTTTTGTTACCTCTGAAATTAGGACAGCCCAGAAATCTTCCTGAGAACACTTGTCCTTGCTCATTAAGCAGAGGAACTGGCAGAGTCTTCTCTCTTCGTCTGTGTGCTGATCAATACAGTTATCAAATTAACTCATAAAAGCCATTTAAGATGATGCTTTCTCAATCTAACTGATGTTAGTCCTCAATAGCCCAGCGTTTGCCTCTCTCTTTGTGCCACAGCAGTTGAGGTTAACCAACAGCTGAACTGATAGATCTGTGTCAAGTTGGAAAGGCTCTTGAGAGGGGAAATCAAGAGACTTTCAGGAAGAGCTGCTCAGATGTAGAACTCTTCCTCTTTCTTTTTTCTTCACTTTTTTTTTAAACTTGGAATTTAGCAAATATTACTGTAACTTATATTCTTTTGAGCTGTTAAAGCTGCTTGAGTGGGTGGCAGGGTAACCACCATTTGGAGCTTTGTTTTCTTTATTTGGTCTTGGGATACACTTCGTATGTTCTAATGCCTTCTGTATAAGAGCCCAGATTTCTGGATATGTGATTTATAAATATTCACAATAAACAAGTGATAACATTGCTGTTACTGCAGCCACCTTCCTATCGTGGTCTGAATGGCACCTAGTGTAAAACTCAAATAGGAAAACTCAAATAGGTATCCATCTGTCTAATTTTGGTGATGATATTTCCATGATCAGCTTTCTGTCTAGAGTGATAGCTGTGTTATCAGCGTCATCTTGGGGGTGTGGTGTAGATGTACAAAGATACAGATTTTCTTCTAAAAATGGGGAAAATGGGTGGTCTTAGGAAAAAACCAAACCAAAACAAAAAAAAAAAAACACTCAAATAGCAGAGACAAAGAGTAAGTAAATCCCAAAAAAAGAGAATATCTCACATTGATGAGAGAGGGAGAGAGAAAAAGAGGTGAATCCCCCCAAATTTAAATAATTTTGTGATGGAAATTTTATTAACTTGTGAATGGGACCCCTCATTAATGCTGCCAGAAATTATTCTTCCTGTGAAGTCTCACCTCATTCAAATTCTCCTTGTCACCATATTAAATAAATCTGTTACCACTGAATAAAAGTGAAGTTCAAATGATGTGCTGGAATAGCCATAAGAGAAAAATGCTCTTGAGTAGCTCATAGAGCACCCATGCACTTGAAGTTTGCAGCAAAGTAGCTTTGATTTTATTTTTAACATCCTGTAGGCTGGTATTTGCAATATAACATAAGTATAATAATCTCTAGGCATCCATTTTATATCAAGGTAGTATGAAAAGCCTGTCTGGAGCCTTGCTTATGGAGTGCGTCAGTTGATCGCTTTATTCCAAGCTCTCTGGATTTTGTTCTACTATAAAAACCTAGACTTTTTAATATGTTTATTCAAAAGGAATGAGAAGTCACGTTGGATTGTGAGACTGAGATACGTTTTCAGTCAGTGTCCAGGGTCTGTGGGAGGGGAAACGAGCTTCAGTTCACACCACCAAACTGTTGGGTTTGTCTCTGTCCAGAAGCATGGGTGAGAAGCTGACAGAGCTTCCTTCAAGGTGCAACGCCCTCAACAGCTTATTCATACAAAAAAATAAAAAAAAATATATAGATGTAAAGTGTACTAAAGAGATATTTATTTATTGTAAGCCATATTGGAGCAGCAACCTGTCTAAACTTGTAGACTTGCCCATCCCACAAAAATGTCTTTGCTGTAGCCATTAGCTTTCAGTGCTGACAACACAGCTCTTATCAGTGTGTGATGGAGCATCCTGTTCTTGTTGAACCGTACTGGGTCAGGGTGTGAAGAGAGAGTCAGGAAGGAATTGCGGGTGTGCTGGTCCTCAAGAAAAGGAAGTCTGAAGCTCAAGAATACCTACAGCCTGTGTGGATCAAGTCATAGCAAAATGCAACGTAGGCCTGCAAGCTTTGATGTTCCCTGTCTTGGAAATCAAAAGTGGAAGAAAGGAAACAAAATTCACTCTCTGCATGCAGGCAGGCTCTTGTGGTGTGCTTGATCATGTCCAGGAAAAAGGATTTCTGGCCTATGGCATGCCCCAAGAGGAGAGGAGACACAGAGGAGAGAGGTGCACTGTGCACCTGCCTTTTGTGCAATGAGCATGAGTGGTTTTGCCCTTGTGCATTTTACAGCAGCACACCTCTGTTATATCAACTTGTATATAGATGCTTGTCAAAGCCGCTTTTCTCTCAGTTATCTAAATTTGCTTCAAAGGCAGTTTTGCTCAATTTTTAAAGCTGAAATTCAGTGGAGTAACTTGGTGTCTGTTTATGATACATTTTCTATTTAAAATAGAAATATTTTTGCACAGAAATACTTTTGCAGTGAATTTGAGCCCTGTAGTAAATGTTTTTGACTGCACCCTGCCCCAGTTCTGTGTGGTCTTTTGCACTGCACTCATACAACTCAAACACAAAGGTGCTGGAAAATCCTGTGTTGGGATAGCCCTAAGGTTATAGTGTCAGCCTTCCCCTGCTTCTTTAAAATGATCTTTAAATTAAGGGACAATGTAACCAGCCTATTGTATAATGTGTATGATCAGCACCAACGTCCTAAGTTGCACTAAAGATCTGTTTAAAAACATGTCTGGTTGTATAGCTGGAGATTGGAAGGTGTTAAAGGTGTTTGTGGGCCTGTATGCAGCACAACCTAGCTCTTAATGACAATGTCCAAATTATTTTACTGTATGTGGCTGGTTCTTTCAGTGGATGGGTGGGGACTCAGGTTTTCAGATCTTACTCACTGTGCAGCTCTAAGTCTTACTTCAGAGCCATTTTCCATGCACCGAGTACAAAATTAAATCATTCTTTGTGTGTGTGCTCACTGATGTTTTACCATAGGTTATTTCTATTTTATTTTTAAAAACCAGTACCCTAGGGAGTCCAGTGGATGCTGTCACCCCCATCTGATAGTGGGAGAGCTGAGGCAAGGAGTGAGGGATGCAGGCAGCCTAAATCAGAACCGCTCTGGCCTTCGGTGCTGAGGTGAGGTGCAAGAGGCTGGCCCAGCCAGCTCCTTCCCCTCCTAGGGGGGTTGTCTCCCAGTTGGGAGCCAGCTGGGGATACAGAAATTTCCCAGAAGTTTTCCAATTTTACAAATTTACAGAATTTTCCCAAATGCTTCTGTGAGAAGCATTTGCTTTGGATGTGAGAACTAAGATCCTTTTTGGATCTTAGTTCAAAACAGAGCTCTGGCCTGTGTTTTGGGAAGCAGCAGTGGCATACGCTTAGACGAGGTTAATAGCCATTGCTACAACCCTGCCACTGGAGCATCAGGATGCTAAACTGTAGTGCTAAGAAATCTTTATCATATGTTTAAAAAAAAAAATCCAGTTTCTCTTCTGTTTGCTGTTTCAGAGTTTTCTGAGACTTTGTGTTTGCAATATATGTAAAGGAAAAAAATCCAGGTGGAAGCTCTCGCATCACAGCATGGTTAATCCCAAATGCCAGAAGTTCCCTTCAGTGATAAACGACTGAACCTCGTCTTAATGCAGCATGGGATTTACCTGTATTTCTATAGGTGGCACCACTATCTCCGGCTATGATAGGATCTTAAAACGATGCTCACATTTGTGACATTACTCTTTTTGTTTTTATTTTTTTCTGATCAGAACCATCTTAGCCACAAACACAGCTCCTGGTAATTCATTTTTCAGCTGTCCCTGTATTTTGCTGGGAGATGATCCTGTGAAGAAAGCCACAGATGGCACGAGAGCACATCTGCCCCCCGTGCCGAGGGGTCTGTCAGGAAAAGCTGATTTGGGGTTCGGTGCTGGGGCCTGCCGGCAGGCCCATTTCTGACCATCTATAACGTGGCAGCCCGGGTTTGGCTAGCGGGTGTTTCCCTCTAGTTGTTGTGAGTGCTAGATCGGTAATTAATATCTATATTTAAAAAACAAGGACTTCTAAATGCTACTTTTCAAAGTGTATTTGAAGGAAATGAAATACAGAGCACGAGGAAAAATGACTCCCGGTACGTGTAGCATTTCCCCTTTCTGATTTCTACCCGTGTATTAAAGTACAGATTTAATACTTCATTCTTTGTGACAAAAATGATTCAAAGAGCCATATTTTTCAGGGCTTTTGAACTGAGGGTTTCCGAGGGTGTCAAACAAGGTTTAGGTAATTAAACAGCGAGCTGCTCCGTGCCATAAATCATCAGTTTCCCTCTTTTCCCCCAGAAACTGCAATTCGTGCCTCAATTTGTAAGCGTTACGATAAGAATCGCCTGGTGCATGTGTCAGCCTCGCCTGGAGAAAGGCACCACCCCTCTGCCTAAAAGAAATGGTTCCTCCTGCTTTCATAAACAGTCATGTGCAGAGTTCAGCAGGGCCTGATGCCTCCGGAGCTTTTTCCTTCCCAGCCCGATTGAATCAGTCTTCACAGAAGTACTGTGAATCTTGTGGCCTCCTTTGAAACAAAAGGGATTAGGAAAAACTCGCTTGGTTAGAAGACTTTGGAAAGCAAGGGCAGGCAATCTCGGTTGTGAATATTTTCTGATTTTTCCAGAAATCAAGCAGAAGATTGAGCTGCTGATGTCAGTTAACTCTGAGAAGTCGTCCTCTTCAGAAAGGTACAGCTACATCTTTTGCATGAACAATTAATGGTGTAGCATTGCAAAGAAGCAGCGCAGGGCTTTTTTTTTCTTTTCTTTCCCCCCCCTTGTCGAGTTTGCTAATATTGTTTCTGTATTGCATGCTGGTTATTGTAACGTATTAATTGAACCCCCCTGTTTTTGGTTAAGCTTTGTGCGTTTTTGCAAAGATTTATTGATTTCCTTTTTAATGAAGTCTACTCGGCTGCAGCATGCAAATCATAATCAAGCAGATCAAGCAGGCTGCTGGCTTGTGTGTACTGTTGTTGCAGACCTCGTTGTTTTTTATTTTTTACATTTGTGCAAACAGCATCTCGATTTCTAAATTCATTTCTAAAGATTTAGTGTTTTTGTTGTGTTACAGGAAACCGCTCTACACTTACAAAGGGCTCTTTTGAATTAAGATTAACAGAAAATATAACTTGGTGAAGCATTTTAATGTCCTGTTATGTGGAAAGGGAGTGTCCTTTGCAAAGTAGCTCAGGAATCGCAAATCCCCAAATTAGTCACATTCTGTAAGATAGATGTGATCCCTGTTCAAGTCTGTGCTAGGAAATGGAGCAGTCACTGCATGCAGTAATGGTTCATGCCTGCAGGTAAGGACAAAATGACTCATAAGTGTTTTTAAAGCAATTATTTTATCTGTCAATCAGATTATTACAATTTTAAGTAGCTGTTTCATTTTAAAGGAATATTTTGAGGCACTAAATGCACGTTGAGTTTTCTGACATGAAATGACCTCCTTGCGATTATTTTGTTGTTTTAATGTGATCCAGCCTGTTCATTTCTGTTTTGCTTGCCACTGAATTTTAAGAGGAAATTTTTATTTTGGAAATGGCTTAAATCTGGAGCAGTGGAATATGAATTTTATCTCATTACTTACAGTAATCATGTCAGCTGTGTGCAAAAGACCAACCGGATGTGATATTTTGCCATTTTAATATTGGGCATTGGCAAAAAAAAAAAAAAAAAAATGAATTTTATGCACTCGAACTGTACGTTTAGCTGAAATTATTATCTGAAGTACATTTTATCGAATGGTTCAGTCTAGAAAGAAATGCTAATGTATTGAAAGCTGTCTTAAGATAACAGGGTAAAAGAAATCTTTCAAAATCAGTGAGGACTGTGTGGCATGCATGATTTAAAAAAATCAAAAAGAGCAGCTTAGTTAGATTTATATTTGTGTAAGATGTGTAGAAGCAAATTGTATTGCCTTTCAGTAGCTGTAATATAACAAAATACCAGCAATGAGAGATACAGAAAATGGTGGGGGGGAGTGGGTTGTTAAGTCACCTTTCCAAAATGGAGAGATACGAGAACAGCTTTGAGATAGATCTTATTGATTTATTCAAAATTACTCATCATGAAAGAAAATGATGTTTATTTGCTTACCTCTGTTCCACTCTGATGTCTACAATTTTTAAATACAAGACTAATAAAATGGTGGTGATAACAGAGAGGATGATGGGGTGAAAGCAGTAGAGGAAACAGGTGTTAACTTGATTTTTGGAAAGGCTTTTCTATAGATCTGGCATTGCTGAGGGGGATTATGGTATATAATTGATGTATACATTTAGAAATACGAATTTTATGCAGCACCCTAAAACAGAACAGTCTGGGTTTGAGCAAAACATGCTCATAATTGAACTAAGGCTAGTCCTAGATGGATTGGTCCCTGTAAAGGATTATTACACATAATTAGAAATGGATACATCTGAAATTAATTTAAATGCCATTCATTAAAAAGTAAGATTTTATAACAGCACGATGCATAATTTTGCAATAAAGATTCAAATGTGGATGTTGTATACACACACAGGCTTTGCTCCTTTGAGGATTTAATTATGTGGTACCGTTCACCTGGAGAGTGATTCGGCACATCAGCTGCACAATTTACACGGTCGGTGATGGATTAAAAAGAAAAAAAACAAAACCCAAAAACCTTTATGCATTATCTGAGATTTTTTTTTTTAACATAACCACATTCTTTTCATGCATCTAAAAATAGACTGAATTCTTTTTGCAAGCTGTTATGAAACAGTGCTGTCTGTCCTATTAGTTTCCAGTTCCTTTCAAGGCCCTTTGCAAAATTGCCGTGTTTTGAAGAAAAAAAGAGAGTAGTGTTGAATGTCCGAACTGCAAAACTGTCCTCAGACTGCTGTGTAGTGAAACTGCAGTGTGTGCTTATAGCTCACATGCACAAAAACGTGTATGTTTTTGACAAACACAAAGTGAATTCCCACTGGCATATTTTTTTCATTAATTTTTGTCCTTGCTTATAGTGGTTGGACTTCTTGAGGAGCTTGAGTTGTCCGAAATACCAGGTGGGATATCTAAGAGAGCCCATGGCTTGTTTCTTGTTTTCCACACAAGCAGGCTGCCAGACACTGCTCGCATGTCAGGAGGGGAAGGAGAGGAGGTGCTTTGTGCATGCACAGAGAGCGAGGAAATAGGAACAGAGAGAGGAGCCCATCGCTTGCCTTCTGGCTTGTTTGGTTTGTGTTTTTACAGGCAAGTTTGGCGTTTGTAGCTTTTCCTGCTTGCTCGGCAAGTTCAGTGTGTTATCCTGTCCTAGAGGGAAGAAACAACAACAACAAAATGGTCAGAAGGAAGCTGGAATATAATGGCTGGTTTGGCTGCTGTGGGAGCTCCAAGTGTTGGAAATCCTGCAGCGTTCTCTCAGGATACCTGCTTGTTAGGTTTCTAAGAGGCTTTTAGGAGACATTAGGAAGAAAGTGAGATGAACCTTTGTGGTGAGGATCCTTTGAGATGTTAAAGATATTATTGCCTTGGAAAGTAAATGAAGGCAAGCCTGAGCTGTTTTTCTTAATGAGATTCCTCCTTCCTTTACCCGCACCTCCTGCCTAGAAAAACTTTCATTTGGAAGGGGGTGAGATGGGGGGGATAAGATGGGGGGATGTGAGCCTTTTGCTCTTCTGGGGAGTGTTCGGTTAGGCAGATAAAATGAGATAGCACCTTGATGTCCCAAAATGCTGAGTGTTAGTGCCATGCTCATCCACGTTATCAGCCTGTGGCATCCCTCTCCCTGTGCTGGTGGGCAGCTGGAGGGGAGGCTGCCCCTGGATGTTTGGGGGCTCAGGTGGCCTCTGCTGGCTTGTTACACCAGCAGGGCTTGCTTGCATATCTGGGCTCTTGGAAATACAGGAGCCACTAGCAGGAGCTGGGCAGAGGAGGCTGGTCTTGCAAGAACCTCAAAGAAAGCAAAAGTACTTTTATTTCTACCACATCACTTATGCCCTCTTCTTTTCCTTGGGTTGTAGAGCTTCCTTTTGCCTTTTCAAGGGCTTTGTAGAACTTCTTGTGAGTTTCTGTGCCATTTGGGGAAAGTCATTCTTCCACGTAGTATTTTTCATTTTCATACTTTAGGGCAAAAAGCTTGGTGGTTTGTGTTTTGTTTTTTTTTTTTTAAGCTCTGATTCCAAATTCTACATATGTCATCTTACTGATGCACTGCTGCCACAAGATGTTCCTGGTAAAGGCTGTTAGCAAGGCCCATACATCTGACACATTTGTCTCTTCTGCTGCCTTTCTGTACAGGCTGCATATACATGTTGCTTTCAAATGAATTTATGCTTCAGTGTTCTTCCCCCAAAAATTTAGGAACAACAACAAAAACAAATGATGGCAGCCAAGCACTCATGAGCAGTCCTAAAGTCGACAGCCATTGTATGTATAATTCAATTTTCACCCTTCTGAGGGGTTCCATGCATAGCAGAAAGGGAAAATGCTTTCAAATGACAGTAGGACAGTGAAGTTCTTGTTCAGTGCACAGAAGTATTTGGGGTGGGGTGGTGCAGGCAAGGTTTAAGGACAACTGTTCTTTGTTTTTATTTTTGTTTGGTTTTATTTAGCCGTGAGCTATATATACATATACCCCTCCATCTTTGTCATTTATCTTTCCAGAGCATGTTAAATGCATGTCTTAATGCTTCTACATGGTTTGTTCATCAGGTCATCTCAAGAATGCAGTCAGGGATAAAGTAAAGGAAGAAGAAACCTAAAATAATGGCGAGGAAGAAAAAAAGATGGAGACCGAGTACATTTTGTTTCCTTTTTTCAGAGATCTAATGTTAGTTGATTTAAGAGGCATTGTGAAACGCTGATGTTGAAAGATTCCTTGGGGTGTAGGAACATGTGGTTATTTTTTTTTTGTTTTGTTTTATTAATTTAATTGTGGATGCACTGATTCTCCTAAGGCAGAAGTGTCATTTGTAATGAACTATAGAAATAAAACATGTTGAGGAGTGGAAGAACCAGCAGCTCCCAACATTCAGCATGACCCGGCAGTGCTGTGTGTCAGATGAATGTTTGGGAATAATTAGGGGATAACAGGGCGTTCTAAGATGATAATTGTGTTGTTATTTGTGTAACTAACATTGAAACAAAAAATAATTATCAGGATAATGTGACTACTCAATCAGTTCACTAACACTTAAAAATCCATTTAAAACTATCCTTATCTTCCCTCTTTACATTTTTTTATAGTATAAAAGAAATATTATTTAACTTCCATTACAGGTGGTCAAGTTATTTTGAGTAGTTGTCCGACTTTAATTTTTCGGTTTTGTTTAAAATAATACATGATAACAGTGAACAGTGTGTATTAGTTCCCTGTTTTCAAAATTGCAATCTAATCCTGCAGTTTGTTGTACTTTATCTTAGAAGAAGGGAGGGAATTATCCTATCTTCGTGTGGGATGGAAGCTGTTTATCCAGGGAGGCATTTTTTTTGCTGGAGAACTAGATGTGTTCAATAACAGTGTGTCTGTGTAACTGTATTAGACCAGATACTTAATTTTAGATTACTAAAATTGGACTGAAACAAATGCTGCCATTTGTGTGTTTTTCATATTAAAGGTTTCACATGCTAATTGTTTTATTGTGACAGACTTAAGTGAAGTATGAAAGGGATGCAGAGGCTAGGAATGCTGCAGCTTGCCACTGTGCATGTTTAGGAAAAAAAAAAAAAACAGCAGAAATAACGTAGAAGAAGCCACTTGCAGAGCAGCTTTTTCATTCAAGGTGATATTTTTAGGGTCCACTTTGTACATTTTTTTTTTTAGAGCTGATAGTGCCTGTATCAGCTCATCAGTAAAGTTTAAAAAGGTTTAGAATTTGGAGTGTATTTTCCTTTTCCATGACAGGATTTTTTTTATTCCTGTCTCTGTCTGGAATTTCTGCTATGTGTTAAGAAAATCACATTTTGATATTTAATCACAAATAAAATGTATCATTTGTGTCCCTATTTTTCAGATTATCTTCTATTCACTACTTAATTTTTCACTTTTTTAGTTTTAGAAGCTTTTCATCCTACAGGCATCTGAGATGTTTATTACAGGGAGGTTTGTCATACCTTCTGAAAACACAAATCTCGGTTGTTGGCACTTACTGTTGGAACTAAGATGAGAGATCTTGGGAAAGGGAGAGATTGAAGGTGCTGGGGAGCTGCATCAGATTCTCCTGTGTGAGAACTGGCCTTCACTGGAAACTAATTCAAGCAAGCCAGTGATGATTATAACAGTCAATGGCTGAAGAGCATGAAAAAGATTGAAAACATACGCTTTGAACAATGTGCTTTCTCTTTCCAAGCGAAATGTATGTATCCAATTCTACTTTGGCATAAAAGGTCCGAGAAAAAGTAATGTTTAATTTTAAGCAAATCCTTTCCTGTTCCGAATTTGAATAGTCCAGTTTCATGACTTGAGACTTTTTTTTTGCCTAATCACCGTCTTAAGCATGACTTCAGTAAAATTCCCACTGCAGGCCCTAGACAAGTGGTCTGGGAACACTGGCTGACAGATTGCACAAAACACTGTGTACCTATACCAGATTAATGCGTTTCTGTTGTCAGTGTGCTGTTACAGAACAAACTAATTTGAGGTTTTCTGCATGTTCTCATTCTGTACTTCCAAATGAATAATGAAATGTTCAGATGTTTATGTAATTTCATACATTTACTATGATGCTTTTGTGTATTTTCATTGATAGACAATTGATGCAGTTGTCATGAGGTGCTAAGCAACAAGTTGAGCAAATTTGTGCCCATGTAAGCATTCTGTTTTCTTACATATTTTATCTATTATAAGTATATTATCAGGATAATTGTAATAGCTCAGCTTTTGAGTTGCTGTGAATCTCGCCATATAGTTCCGAGGACATCAGTCCAGTCTTTGTGTGATTGAAGAATACCTCTTCAAAGGTTTTGTGACCAGAAGGTGTCTTACTAGAAGTCCTTAGGAATTGTACACTCCTTGGCCAGTTTCTAACCTAGATGCTTCTTATTTTCTTCAAGACTTACCCTTAGAATTTGGTAAGCTCTCTGCCAAAATCCAGTCATTATTACCTTTAAAAAAAGCCGTACGTGGAAGTCATCTCACCTAGGATGCCTACCAAACTCATGCTGCCGATGGTGACTAGGTGGAAGGTGGATTATGTCCATTTCTTTTGCTTCTCTCTTCTGTTTTTATTCTTTAAAGTTCCGATTACAAAACAAACATACAGAGCTCCAAGTTCTGCCCATGTTATGTTACAGTTGAAGGAGTGCCAGTTCTTTACCAGGTTCATCTACACAACTCTCCTCTTCTGCTTCTGGTTTTAGGCCCATCAGGCTGGTTGATCGCTTCTCTTCTGTGGCTGGGCAGTGCTCAAGGCCAGAACCACATCCCCAGCAGATGTCCTGTTTGTATGAAATTTTGGCCACTCTGCTTAACAGGATGTTCAGAGGGCACTTGAAATAACCTTTCTGTACCAAGTAATGTGTCCTAATTCTTGCTTTATCTTGCTGATTTCCAAAACAATAAATTATTGTAGATTGGTGATACCCACACTTAGTAAAAGATCATATTTGTTCTCCTGAAAGCTTGTGAAACACTTGTATTTCAGTGTTCTGCTGGCTAATCTTCAAAGACTTTTTTTTCTCCCACAACTCAGAGCAATATAATCACATGGAAGGAAGAAGTTTTTAGAGCTACTTAGTTTGGCAAAGTGACGCTGGAGTCATGTCAAATATTTGTAAAGTTTGGTGCTTTGTTTTTGTGAAGCAACTTCTTGGGCCCCAAATCTATCCTTACTCCTCTTGTTCAGTGCTACTGTGCATGGGGAATAGTGTCTGTCTTCTGGGGGACAAAGAAAGGAGCGTGTCCAGAGCAGGGCTACGAAGTTGGTGAGGGGCCTATAGCACAAGTCCTGTGAGGAGAGGCTGAGGGCACGGGGGGTGTCTGGTCTGGAGCAGAGGAGGCTCAGGGCAGACCTTATTGCTCTCTGCAGGCACCTGAAAGGAAGGGGTGGGGAGCTGGGGGTCGGCCTCTTCTCACAGGGAACTGGTGACAGGACCAGAGGGAATGGCCTCGGGTTGTGCCAGGGGAGGTTCAGGCTGGCAATGAGGAGCCATTTCTGCTCAGAAAGAGCAGTCAGGCACTGGGACGGGTTGCCCAGGGAGGTGGTGGAGTCACCGTCCCTGGGGGTGTTCAAGGAGAGGTTGGACGTGGTGCCTGGGGACATGGGTTAGTGGTGGCATTGGTGGTAGGGGGTGGTTGGACCAGATGGTCTCGGAGGGCTTCTCCAGCATTAATGATTCTCTGATTTGAAAGCCATACTGGTGTAGAAGCTATTCTTAAGCTATGGTGTTTTTTTCTGTATTGTCAAAGCTTAAATATTAGCAGTAGTTTTGGCAGAAACTGAGAGAATCGTTTTTGTCCTTATAAAGAGGCAGTATTTTATTTTGTAACTGTTACTACAGGTAGAGGATCAAAATATCCAACAATGATTATTTTCTTTGTTGAAGTGGAAAGGGGCTCTGAAATTCATGAGGCTTTCAGCGTGCAGCCATTTTGGTATTTTCTATCCAGCATCATGACCACAGATTCTCCCTGTCTTTTTTCCTTCAGCTGCTCTAGCCACAGCTCAGAAACATTCAGCTCCTGCCATGCCCCCATACGAAATGGACACACCACCCTCTGTTTATTCCGTGCCATAACCTAGAATTGAAGATGTTTGGAATTAGCTGTTTTTTTTTTTTTTTTTTTTTTTTTTTTTATGAATCCTTCTATAAAAGGGTTACCTTACCCATTGGAGACTGTGTGGAGGTATTCTCAGAGCGTTGCTTTGGCAGCTCCACTTTGCCAGTGTAAAGCCCTTGTGATGGGCTTAGGTTATTGCTTATGTGACAAGAATTGGGAATTTCCTCTGCTGCCTGGTGTCTTAGCTGGGAGAGGTGTCTGCTTCTGGGAAAACTAATACTGCTTTGAATCAAGACTTGCCTAAGAGATATGAAAGAGATGATCGATTGCAGTGATTCTGAAATAAATTTTATCAATTAAAATGTTTCCAATATACAAAGACTTTGGACTCTTACTTAAACGTGCTTTGAAGTCTCACTTGGCTCCATCCCAGGTAATTCATGTGTCAGAGTATTGGTCTAGGTGGCCAAATACAAAACATGGTCTTCCTCAGAGTATTTGCACTTCATAGCAGAAGTGAAAACACAGAGCTTACAAAGCAACAAAAACAAAAGTGAACAGAAAATATCTTCCCTATGTTACATTTGCTGCCTGTGGGTGGATTGCTGAGGCCATAAATTAGTGTTGACTCTGTTCCTTTGGCACTGTGGCTGCAGTATGCGTGTCTTTTTGTGTGCACACCACTGGTATTTAGAGTTGCAGGCAAACCTGTTAAATATGTTTGTGTAATTTAATTTACATCTGCTTTGTCTTATCTGTATTTTTGCTTTATTTGTGTTGCTCTGCCATTACAATGGTGTACAATTGAGCCCTGACTTCAAAAGAAAACACGTAAGAAAGACCCAGTAAAGATTCCTTTCAAATGTGGAATTTCAAGGGCTATTAAAAGAAGCAGAGGCCGTCCAATTGCAGTAGAAGGGTGCCTGAGAATGCTAATACTTTTTTTTCCTGCTGTTGTTTAAATACCAAATTGTTTACAAAACGTAGCAGAACAGAATTGAGTGAGTTCCAGCACATGCCAGGACACCGTAAACAGGCGCAGGACTTTTTCTCCTGAACTCAAATCAAGGGTGGATTTATACTCGTCTCCTTCCAAGTCTTCCTGATAGCTTTTCTACGAAACTTGTGTCCTTTCAGCCATGCCAGGTGTTAGAGGTAGCCAAAGCTGGAGGGCTCTGGGTCTCATGGGCATATCTTCCATCCTGCCTAAAGAGATAAGTGCAGGGCTGCTGCAGATCCTGTGTCCCCAGGGCCAGCCCCTAATGAGGCTGAGCACTTATTCCCAGTAGGTGTGCGTGCGTGCACACACACACAACACACACGAAATGCACATGCAGCTGGCCACGTGGACCAGCAGAGACACAGAACAATGCTGTTATTGGTACCCACGTAAGCACACACAGCACTGACAGCGTCTGCACAGACAGCCCGGTCCTGCTCCTCTTCCCAACAGCTCAGGGCTGCAAGTCCCCCTCGTAGCTGTTCTGAAGGGGTCTCGTAGCTGGCACCAAGGCCCAGCGGTCTCCCTTTGTTGTTGGCCCCTGCCCCATTCATCCTCTTCTGCTGCTGTTTTCCCATGCTTGTTTCTCCCTTATCCACCTTTGTCCCTGTCTTTCTCCACCTCTAGTGCCTTTCCCTAATTATTTCGTAACGTCTTCTGTATTCTCACAATCTCATGGCACGTTTTACACAATCCCAAAATGTTATTTCTGCCTGCATCCCATAAATCTTGTACCCCTTAAGACAATAACCTTTAGCTTTTAAGGTGTTTCTGGGGAGAGTTTCCTTCTGGACTCTTCTTTGTGGGTTTCTCACTGGGGGACAATGGTGTCTAGTTGGTGGTCTTGGGAGCAGCTGATTCAGGTGCTTCCATTTTCACTGATTAGCTTGCTAGGATTTCTCTGCCTCTTGTTTTTCCGCTGATCCTTGCTGGCTCTGTTTTTATTGTGATTACCCTTCAATCAGATAACCTAACACTAGTCTGCCAGTCGCACCTGTCAAAACTGGTTTTAGGGCTGTTTGAATTTCTGGCAATCTGACACGGGCATCCAAAAGATTACAATCAGCTGAGGATACAAAATCCTCGATTCCTCTTCTGCCACTACTCAGTCTTGAAATTTCGAGTTGGAGAGTTTTGGCTACTTAACTCATTTGTGGACTTGCCTTTCTGGAAAGGAAAACTGAGGTGTCTTCTTACAGTGTGTTAAATATATACTGTGTGCTTCAGATTTACACCTGCTGGAGTCGTTAGCCTCATACATCTAACGAAGACAAAGCTCAACAATGACCACAAGCAAGTAGTGCTACTTACTCCGCCAAACTTGTCTTCTGTGCTTGTTGCAAAACCCACTTGAGGTAAGGTAGTGCAAAGTTATATAATAATAGGTAAGGAGTTCTGGGGCATAATCCAGCTCAGACTGGCCATCCTTCCTGCTCCTGGCCCAGAAAAGAGCTATCTGATAGTAACAATTAAGAATTATTTCTTCTGCCAATTAAAAACAAAACCAAGCACACATCCTTGTTTAGAAGAGGAGTGGTGTCTCGAAGGTGGACAGGAAGGCTATTGTTAATTTGACCTGCAAGCCCTGCAGATTGCTCAATTCCATTACAGGGTAGCTGAACAGGCAAAAAAAAAAAAAAAAAAAAAAAAAAAGACCCACAGCACACATTAGCCAATATTTGGCCATCTGACATCTGTATTCAGAAAACCTGGCATGTATTATTTCTAATATAAGAGCCCAAAAGCTAGCTAGTACTTGAGGCTTTGCCAAGTTGCTTCTCTCAGGAAGAAAAATAGATTATGTGATTTGAGGGTTGTGAGATTTCTGTGTGTGCACAGCCCTGTTTATTTACAAAGAATGTAAACAGAGCTCTGTTTGCTTGAGCAGAGTAGAAACAAAGTGCAACAGGCAGCTATTTTGCTGATGTTTTCAAGTCTGCCTGTCTAGCAAGTGCTGTACTTAGGGGAAAAAAAAAAGAAAAAAAGAAATACTAAATGAAAAAAACACACGACTCTCTTTCCTGAGATCACAGGCAGAGTATTTTTGCTGTTCTTTTTTCTACCTGCTACACAGAGGCATCTGTAACTGCGAGCAGTTTTTCCTAACTCCTTTAATTTCATAATTGATATTTAGAAAATTCTTGAATCCCCACACCTTACAGTCCGCCTGGATTTGATGCGTCAGGGTTTTGGACAGCGTTTTCCAGTTTGTTTACTTACAGCTGTTACATAAAAGAGCTAATGCTGCTTTTCTACTTGGACCAAAAAGCAAGGTATTCAGCCCAACCTTCCGCCCTGATCGCAGCCAAGTGCAGAATTATTTAGAGCGTAGCGTGATCACAGCCATCAATTTTTTAGGATAACAATGGCAGACTTAAAATACAGCTTTCCAAAGAGGCCTTTATGCACCCTGTAGTACCTTTATTTGCTCGCTGGACTCTGCGGTTTCCTCGCAGGTCACGCTGCATGGCATCCCAAGCCTCCTGCCCTTTGCTGCAAATAGCTCTGCTCAGGCCTTTCCCCTGGACAGGTGGGAGCTGCTTTAGGATCTCTCCTCGCCACGTTCTTCTGCCAGCTCCTCCCTGGGCTTCTCCAGGGCAAGATCCTTTAGGTCTAACCCATTCTGCTTCTGTGAGTTGCACAGCTTCCTGCCGCCCTCAGCCTCTCCTTAGCCATAGCTGTTTTGTCCATAAGCAGCAGTTCATGCCTGTGCCGTCGCCTGTGAGAAGAAATCTGAGCTTCGTTTGCAGAGGAGTTTTATCCCAGAGCTTCCCCTTCGCTCCCTGCCTCAGGCCTCGTTCTTGTTGCCCACTCCTTGTGCTCAGATACCATCTACTCCCAGTCCTGTGCAGGCTGGTTGCTTTGTTATCCCGTGTTTGATTTCGTGCTTTATTTTTTTAAGTTTATTTCTAAGTGCTGATACATCGAAGGAGATAGGGATTGCATGAAGTGAAAGTTAGAGATGTGAAAATAGGGTAGTACTTTGTGTACTTCTGCATATATTTTTTTTTCTTTGACAAAGGTTTTATAATAAATCCAGGTACGTTAGCGTAGAAGAGCTAGAGTTAACAAGGGGAATAAGAGAATTGATTCAGATGTAGGAAAAAAAAAAGTTCCGATTGGAAGGACAAAAATGTTAGGGGCTTAAATTATATTAAACAATGATAAAACACGAGTAGTGTCTCTTCTTTACCTTGGCATTAGCTAGACTTTTGATACTGCTTGCCGTAACATCCTGATAGACAAACGGATGAATTAAGGGCCAGGTGAGGAGGACTGAGATGTGGCTGAGCTGCTGTGCTCCTGGGGCTGTGGGCAGTGGCACGGCGTCCAGCTGGAGCCATCTCCACCCCGTACTCCAGCGGTCAGCCTGTGCTGGGGCCAGGACTGTGTAACATCTTCGTTAGTGACCAGGGCGATGGGACAAAGTGCAGCCGCAGCCAGTTTGCAAACAAAACAACTCCGGGAGCAGTGCCTGGTGCCTGGGCAGACAGCAACCTTGTGCAGCTCAATCTGGGGAAAGGCCGAGTCCTGCACCTGGGTGGGAACAGCCCCAGGCACCAGCAGAGGCTGGGGGCCCGCAGCTGGAGAGCAGCTTGGCAGGAAAGCACCTGATGGGCAGGGAGCTGAACGGGAGCCAGCAATGAGGCCGAGTGCTGCCAGCAGGCCCAGGGAGGTGATTCCTCCCCTCTCCACCATCCTGGTGAGACAGAGAGGGACCAACTGCAGCAGGGCCATGAAAAGGCCGCAAAAGATGATGGAGGACACGCAGACAGCTTCTCCTGTCACATGCGGAGAGGCCTGGAGCGATGGGGTTGTTGAGCCGTGAGAAGAGACATCTCAGGGAGATGAGTGTATGAGCTGATCCTGATGGAGGCAATAAGGCGGGTGGAGCTGTCAGTGGTGCCCAGCGACAGAAGAGGCAGAAGGCACAAACTGAAGTGCAATCAACTCTGTTTAGACATCAGGAAAAATGTGTTATATCGAGGGTGGTTGAACAGAGGGCGCAGGTTGCCCTGAGAGGTGAGGAATCACCATCTGTGGAGATGTTTGGCACCCAGCTGGGCATGGTGCCGAGCTCCAGGTCAGCCTCCTCCAAGCCACCAGGTTGGACCTGGTGACCTCCAGGGGCCCCTTCCAACCTCAGCTGTCCTGCAACTCCATGAACACAGTATTCAGACAAAGCTTAGCTCTCTGAAATTCAGCGAACACTTTAATAGGAAACAAGCACACTAGATTTCTTAAAAGTGATTACTTTTTGATCAAAAATAAAGCCTTCTTACATTAGGAGTTTGTTTTTCAGGCTTCTGTACTTCAACTGTGATCTTAAGATCGGGCACGCTTAGCTGGTCATCTTTTTCTGTTGACAGCACCTTTGCAGTAGCCAAGAAATTCACAGGAGAGCTACCCAGCTTTTGTTTTATGTTGCTCTTTATGTTCTTGTTTGTTGGCCATGGCGAAACCCAGCTTGAAAAGAAACGCCAGTCCCAAAGACGTCCGTCTGGTCCAGTTCTTGCACTCTTGTTTTGCTTACTGTAATAACAAGGGCTTTGCTAAGCTTTCTTTTTTTTTTTCCTCTGGCTGTTTTTTAGGATTCACTTTGGTGCTCGGTGTTTTTGCAGTTTTGCCATCTAGGGAGGGGGTGGGGTCTCCGACCTACAGGCAGAAGTTTTGTGGTGGATGTGGAGCAGACGAGGGTGCTCAGTAAGGGAGGCATTTGGTTGCTGTTGATCATCAGCATCACATATTTCAGAAACACAGACTATTACTGCATCTTATTTTCGGTTGGTCTGAGTTATTCACAGCTAATTATGCTTTTCACCTAGTAAATGTTCAGCAGATTCTAAAATAAGGCTTCCTTTCTTTTTGCTTCATGATAAATTCATATCCATAATTGTTACGGAGAAAGCTTTTAACTGAATTAATTAACTTAATTAACAATATGGTAATTTAACTCCTTCAAGACATTTGACTGATTTGCTTGTCATAAGCCAAACAATGCAGAACCTTTCCTGTTCTTGGGCAATTTCATCTTAATTCACCAGTGACAAAGGTGTTTAAACATTACTTTAGTTTCTGTAGAAGCTGTTGGGAGGCAGTAACAGGGCAAACTGCAACAGTTTCTTCGTAATGAAACATCTGGGAAGTTATTTTTGCCTGTGACCTGCATCTAAGTAATACGAAGTAAACTGCAGATACTCAAAAAAAAAAAAAAAAAAAAAAAAAAGGAACATTGCTCATTGAGTACACTTAGGGTTGGAATTTGGTAATGAGAATTTTTGGTAGAAAAAGAGGAGGATTAGGAATACATAGTTTATTTAGTGTTTTATCCTTAAGTGAAATTAGGACAATTGTATTTCAATATAAATAAATAAGGCTAACACTTGCTAATTCTGAGTATAATGCAGTTAAATGCCAGCGTGGATGCTGGTGCACAAGGATTTACTTGTAAAATCTATTGCACTGCATTGGTGTCAGGAAAGGTCTGTTTGATGATAAGGGGACTGCTGCTATTTTTGTTCAAATGTGAACTTGAAAGATTTACATTGCAGCAGATAAAAGGAAGGAGGCAGCATTCCAGTCGGTGTAAGTCCCACCTGCATCTGCTTTGTGTCCTCTGTTTTGCTCCTTGTGTTGGTCGGATAGGACATCACGTTGTGAGGTAGGTTTTCAGGTAGTGCTGGTAAGCCTGCTGTAAACACTGAAAAATCAGTAGGCAATCGAGAAAGAAAACAATTTCTGCTCAATTAAAGTGAATTTTTGGAGGCAGGGTTATGTGGTGTTCATAGGGGAAAATATTGACAAGAGTTTCATCTCGGTCTGCTGGTCTACAGAATTCAATCACAGACTGCTTCGGGCGATCGCACAAACCACTTCCTATTTTCACTCTAATAAAATTTATGTTGTTTAAAGAGTTTTGAGATGGTGAACTAAGAATTAGATTCAGTAGAATCTTTTTACTCCGAGATATTTTTTTTTTAATTTTTTTTTTTAAAGTTGTGTGTATATGGGCCATGATGAGTGGCTTAATTCATTAAGATTCGTTAAGGGAGGAAGGGATTGGTGTACATAGTGCTTTTTTTTTTTTTTTCCCCAGTAATCTAGTCCTTTTTTAATCAAGTCTTCTTGAGTTAGAAATCAAAGTTTTGTAATATAAAATGTAAGCGAAGATTGAAAATCTTGAAGTTTCTTCTGGTTACTTCCTGGCACGTTTGTTGCTGCTGTTAGCATTCAATCCTATAATTTCATAGTAATGCAGAAGCCTGCTCTCAATCACAATTTTGTTTCCCTGCATGCATTAGAAAGTGCTGGATCTCCATCAAAATACAGAACAGGGTTCTCTTGGGCCAGACTGGAGGCTTTCAATTGCTGTTGTGTGGAGTTGTGTCAGCAAGTAGCAGAGGAGATGATGTGTTCTGAGTGAGTCACTAACTGCGTGGTGAGATGGGAGCTGAAGAGTTTGTAAGTTTTTTCATTATGATTTGGTTTGTTGATAGGAATTCAAAATGAAAATCTTCAGGGAAGAGGCAATTACTAGAAATTACAAAATGTGCTATTTATGTTAAAGTTAAGGAGCAAAAATGGCTTGAAATATGAGGAAGGGGCAGTAACACTTCTACTGTAGAAATAACTCCATCCTTTCTCAATATCTTTTTCCTAGTTTTATGGGCTTCATGTAACTTAATTTGGGCAGATATGTCTAGTTATTGCTACTTACTGCTCTGGTGTTGCTGACATGGCTAGTTTATTTTTTTTTGCAAAATCAGTTAAAAATACTGCGTTTTGCTTAAGGCATGTCATGTACTCTTTAAGGTTTCTTGTTCTTTTTTTTTTTAACAGTTTGAGTCGATTGTACCTTGTTGTACTGGTGTGCTTCAGAGCAGCGCTTGCTGATGTTGAACTGGAAGCCGTAAACATAATTAAGGCAGTGGTGGTGGTATGATCTAATTAGCTTCAGTAACGATACAAACACAAAAGGGAAATCTGTTATTCACAAGAGATGCTAACCTCTCTTTCGTTGTCTGTTTGATTGTGGTTTGTCTGTTTGCAAGTTTTCTTGTAAGTGACCTGGCTTTCTAAAGATGGAGGTTCTTGTTGTGAAAGATGCAAATGTCTGCTGCTTCCAAATAAAGTGACAAATGAAAGACATCGCATGGGTACTCTCCGAATGATATTTCTACAGTGCTTGGTTTTTTGAAGGAACGAGACTTCAGTTTTGAGGAATTCTGTTTAATGGCTTCCAGCAAAGCATAGGTATAATGGCACATGTAAATGCAGTCTGTCTTCAGGAGTTTGTTACAAATAGCAGTAGCAACATACAGCATTTAACTTAATTGAGTATTTCTTGCCTTTTTTTTTTTACTAACAGGAGATGCTGAATTTAAAAATTCACCTAGAGTTCTCTTGCTCTTGTTTGAGGTTGGTCTTAACACTTGAGTGCTCTTTTGTGGATGTTTTTTATTGCAGTCCTCACTGCTGTTACAAGTGCAGTTTGCAAACATCGAAGCATTATCTGGAAGAAACAGCTGCTGACTGAGGCAGTAAAACCCTGGTTTTGATGAGCTGCATCAGTTTGGACCTACATGGGCTGGAAACACCCATCTTCATCCTGTAGTCCTGTCTCTATCTTATTTTTATCCACTCTCATGGTTATACCAGTCTTGCCCACGGAAAGCTTGCTGCATCTCCCTCTAGGACTCATCAGTGCTGTATTGGAGTTGTCCTTGGGGTTTCGAGCAGAGCAGCAGAAGTCATTGCTTTCCCTCAGGATCTGACTGTGCTCTGTCTGAAAAGACCCGAGCCTGTTGCAGGCAAAATGAAAGACCGGGGTCACTCTCAACCTCTTTTGCATGCCTACAGCTTTGACTTCTAGGGCATTTTGTTATTCCTGAAACTGGTGGCAGTTTCATCTCTCCATGTTGTGCGTGAGGTTACGGCTCAGAGAGGAACCAAGGTTTAGTTGGGATCATTCTGTCCTTTTTTCACATACTCTGGCTTACCTTTGAATGTCGCTTGTGCTCTCCTGGAATTCTTTGATGTTACAGAGGGAAATTTGGAGTTGTTGTCAACCTTTGGCACGTGCTCGCTGTGCCCCTGCCTAGCACAGAGTGGTGCTGCGGGGAGCAATCAGCTGCCTGGGGTTGCTCGGGGCTGCCGGAGGAATCGGTCTGTGGAAGGACCTGGGCTAAAGAGGGGAACGCTGGGTGCAGTGCTGGTGGAGCGAGTCTCTTCTGTTTGCTTTCCTGCAGGAAGGTTTATCCCTGGCACAGAACCAAGTATCTAGAGAGCTAGCGATACCTCACGCTGTCCCAGCTGTCTGCTAGGTGGATGTTTCCTGGATTTCCGCTTGGCAAATTCTCCTGACAGGATTTTGGTATCGGTCACGTTACAAGCTTACCCATGTTACTTACACGTCCCAGCGAGCTACATGAGGTTTTGCACATAGTTCCAACAGAAGGGCTGGCCTCTGCCTAACAGTTTTGTGACTGAAGGGAGTGATCCTGCCCCTACCACAGCTTTCTCACCTTGTGCTGTGTCCTGTCTTCTGTGCCCCCGAGCTCACCACCATCAGCATCAGGTAGATGCCAGAGCCTGCATGATGGGAGGGAGGAGAGAGCACATGAGAGGGCAATAATTGCATATTCCTCAACCTGCCAAGTGTTTTTTTACTTTTTTTTTTTCATAGCAGTAACAATGACACTAATGTTCAGGTTTTTAAAACTTGTATAGGATTCTCTTGCACTTGTTCTAGGTCAGTCTCAGTGCTTCAGCATTGTTTTGTGGATTTTTTTTTGTGGTCCTCACTATGATTATAACTGCAATTTGCAAACCTTAGCACTTAGCTTAAAAGGAAATGTTGCAAATCACCCTCTGTGATTCAGCAGAAAATCTGACACAAAAAAAAAAAAAACATGTTAATCTAGATGGATACTTGTGTGTTTGATGGAAAGAATGTGGCATATTTTTCAGTCTGTTTAATGACCAAATGTCTTATTAGGGTTTTTGCATGACTCCACGTACTGGGTTCAGTCCTAGTAAGGATTGAATGCAAGCCTGATCCTAGGAAGGACTGTGGCTCTTCCTCTGTCAGTAATTCTTCTAATGTCTGCCTTCTCCATAGGCAGGCGTTTCTTTCATCTTAATAAATGATTAGATAGCGAGATTTTCAGCCTAGTGTACTGCTTAGGATTTGGGGATTACTATATATTAAAATAAGAATAGTAAGAAAAAATCATCAGGTATTCTTGGATGTGTGGTTCCCGTTCCAAAATCACCCAGTCAGCCACCACTTGAGTGCCAGCATAGAAGAGCTCAACTGCAAAGCACTTCTCAACTTTTGCCTCTGTAGAGCCTTATCGGTAAACTCCTTCCAGTCTGGGGGGATGAAAGTTAAGACTTGTATTTTCTTTTTGCTGGATCCTGGACATAAAATATCCTGCTCTTCAGGAGAAGAAATGATTTTCCAATCACCTCTTTTCCAAAACGGCTGGGATAGCTGCCTATCCTAGCATTGTAACAGTTTCTGCTTTTTAGTCTCTCTCCAGCATTAATTAATCCAGTATCTGTCTTATCTCCTCTTTCACATATCAACAGCAACTATTAATCCGCGTGGTTAAGGCGTTTAACTTACTGTCTCAGGAGTTCTTACTAACAGCAGTGACCCTGATAAGCTCTGTTAAAGCATTCCTTCTTGACAAAGGTTCAAGAGTAGAGGCATTGATTTAAAAACAAGAATAAAAACAAACAAAAACTGGAAAGGCTCCAGAGGGCCATCAGCTCAGCATATATCTGGGGAACAATAATTATAACCCTCCAGAATTGGGGCTTCTTTCTTGAAAACGGAGAGGAAGGCTGGTACTAACATCTACGGGCCCATGTTGGCTCTGGAGTCAGTGAGGTTTCCATTAGTAGTTCAGCTGTAGGTTTATAACTAGTGTAGTATTTTTACCTGTGAACTTAGACAATGCAGCACACCTTCTGTGATGCATTGCCAGTGTATTTCTGAGAATGAAAGCATTGCTAAGGCAAGGCATTGGCCATCATTTTAGGATGAATATCAAGTAGTCATGTGCTCCCAGTGTAATGTCCTCCTTAGTTTATCATGCACAGCGACAAGCAGTTACTTGTGGAGTGAGAAAAGGGGTTCTCATCTGTGATCAATGCCAAAGCTTTATTTCGGACAAGTCTTGGGGTGGAAAATTCTTCTAAATACTAACCTAGTTCAAAAATAACATGAAAAATAACCTTAAAAAATGTTCTGGATTGACAGAAAAAAAAAAACAACAAAAAAGCCCCAGAAAATAATCTTAGGAGTATCTTTCTCCATTTCAGTGATCAGGGTACATCAGCTGGGAGCTAGAGATCTAAATGCCATCAAAGGCTCATTGGAAAAATGAAAGCACCCATTATAGATCAAAACAGCTGCTTTAAGTTCACTGTGCCCAAAGTCTGTTATGTTTTTGTTCCAACAAAGATGTTTAAGCTTTAAAGTTAGGACAGTACATAACTGGATGAAGCTAGTATGAAAAGACATCTGATCGGAGGCTTTGTAACCCCAGGAGACAGGGTTGCCTTGTTGATAGTCCTGTTGGGAGACAGGAAAAGTGTATTTGCGATTCAGCAAGCCTTTGACCAGGTGAGTTGGTGAGGGTGCTGGCATCTGATCTCCCTGGAGTGCTTTAAAAGAAAGAGGGACCTGAGAAATCAGGGTTCGGATATCAGGGACTAAAAATATTGCACGATTCCGCTCCTTTCTGAGAAGAAAGGCAACACCTGGCAAGGGAAGTGCTTTTTTCCCTTTGGCAGGCTGTTTCAGCTCAAAATGGAGCCAACACCCATCTTGATAAACTTTTCACTCGTAGCTTCTCTACGTTACTAAAGCCAACAGCTGTTCAAACCCACTGTGTTTCCTCTTTATGATAATTTACAGTGCAGAATGTCTAATTAATCAGGTCAGCATAGCTTGGTTAAGATGGCACCGAAGCCCAAGAGGAAGGCTGGTGGTTTTCCAACAAGGCCATCCGTACTGCACAGAGTAGGAGAAGGTAATGGGGGTGTGTGGTTGTTTCAGTGTCATGACAGGAGAAACATAAGGACCAGTCCCCCATGTTTGTTGTAATTTGAGAGTTTTGTTCTTCACGAGAAGTCAGTAATGAACATTTAAGCCATTAGTGCTGTGTGTGTTACTGTGTAGCCGTTGAGGCGCCGTGTAAAAGTCAGTGGAGGAGATGCTTCCTACTGCTAATACCCATGAAGAGTGCAGTTTCACAGTTGGCCCCAGTCCACGTTTCAAGTCTCACCTTATCCTCAGCACTTACTCCTGCTGCTCATCGCTAGAGCTGGCGCCGGTGTGCTCGATGCGCTCAGTTGGCTCGGGGTTTGATCAGCCTGAAAATCGCCACAGAGGAGCGGGGCGAGGGAGCGACGTGGGCACAGCTGCGGGCAGGAGGGATGCCTGGAAGTCTGTCAGACACGAGCAGATGGCAAGGCAGTCCCCTGTGCTAAAAACATCGACCTGGTCAGTTAAAAACAATTCTGAAGCTTCGTTCTGACAGTTTCTTAAGAGGTAATTCTGATAAATATCAGTATTGGAGGAACACTGGATCCCTCAAAGTCATAGCTCAATGCCATAACAGGACCACAAGTAGAAAGTTGGGGATTATCAGGGAAGGAATAGTGAGCAGTGTGTAAATATATCGTGTCCCCAGTCTTGAATGTTTCACTCTGTCCTGTTCTTTCCATCTCAGAAAGAATACAATCAGATAAGTGACTGAGAGAAGTCAGGTGGTTGATGGCGGGTGTGAAACAGCTTCTGCACATGGAATGGTAAGGCAGGCCAGGCATCTTCCCATTGGAATGGGAGTGTCAATGGGGAGGTAAAATAAAGGTTTATAAAATGGTGAGTGACACAAAAAGAGTAAATAATAAATAATTTTTCACTGTTTCTACCAATACCAGGAAACATGCAGGCAGTTTCTGAAAAAACAAAAGGAAATTGTTCTTCAAATGTGGGTAGTTTAGTGTGTGGAAGGCCTTGCAACAGGATGTTAGTGTTAAAATTTCATGAGTGCAAGAGGTGACAGTCTAAGGTCTTCAATTCATAGAGAACTACTTCAGTGAAGACTGTTAAATACCATCTGTGGTCTATGCAAATTACTGCAGATTGGGCAAGTAGTTGGCTACTGTCATGCTTCCCTTGTTGGGAGGATGGCCATTTTAGCCACTGTCAGGAATAAGATAATGGTTTATATGCAACTTGATTCTGACCCAGTGCAGCTGTTCTGCTAGCAGAGGTCGAACCAGCATTGTGTATTGTCAAGACAGGTTTGATTTTTTTGATAAGATTGAGTTGTAATGTGAAAATGGCACAAGTAAGCCTAGTTTTTCTCTTGTGGAGAACTAATGGGCCATACTTGGCACTTCATCACTTTTGAACTCTCTTCAGGTAAGAAAAGCATTTTTAGGATAAAATCTTCAACTATTGGTTATTCTTTCTCCATGGGTAGAATAACAGTTCTGCTGTTTTGGAGTAGCATTGCAAGGCTAAATCATGTATCTAACTACGGAGCCTTGCAATTTCATCGGGATTTTTTAAAGAGCTTAGGCGATGGAGATCACTCAATAAAGCCCAAGGTCTCGAGACAAGATAAAGTGAATGTGTGTTGGTTTTGGAAGTGCTCAGACTATACAGTAAAATTAAAATAACAAACTTGATGTTCTTGTTCTAGCAAATAGTTCTGTAACAGTCCTTTATTGTTAAGAACATTTTGAAATGGTGAATGGTAAGTTGTTGAAGCCATTTTGTGTGTTAGGCAAAAAGCCATAGCTATTTTCTCCCTATTTATTATTATTTTGAAAATGCCATGTGGAGAACAGAGAAGAAATAAACTTGTACCTTATTTTTGAAATGTATACAGAAGTTATGAAGGTGTTCTGAACTCTTCCCCTCCTACTCTCCAAAACGTTTTTGATTCTCTCATCCAGCTTTTTTCATGTTTTAAATAGAATTTCAAGTCTGGTATCTCCTCTGTTTTGCTGGAGGTTTTTCTGGATGAGTCAGATGTGCATTAGTAGTTCTCACTGTTTTAATTAAAGTGGCAGAGTTGTTGAATCCTTAACAAGCCAGACTGAGGTGGAGGGGACAACAAGGAAAAAAAACCCTCACATCTCGTCTCGATTCTTAGGTTAATCATCCAGAGTGTCTTTAAAGCCATAATCACATAATTCTTTTAGCCACCTACAGAATCTTCCAATGTAGACAGTAGTTTAATGTCTAAAGAAAGAACAAGCAAGAAAAACACTTAAATTGCATAATGATAATTTACAGGTTTTCAAACATTATAAAGAACATATAAAAGGGAGGGTATATATTCTACACTTTTATGTTTTTAGGGTATTAGGCAATCTGGTAAGCAGCTACAAGGTAATTTTTGGTGGCAGTAACAAGGTAATCACAGTATATGTGAGGTAGATGCACGATCGTGGGGTTCACACAAAACTGGACAAACCTTTTTCAGTACTTGCCTGTTTTTGTGGTTGATTTGTGTGTGCATGGCATGCATTTTATATGTGTTATCATAGAAATAGAAGGTCTAGAGGTCACACACAGAATCAGTGAAGTCAGTATATTATTTGGGGGTCCTTTACTTAATATGAAGATAACCAAAACCAGAACTTTGTGTTGTTAGAAGAGTGATAGGGCTTGGAAATTTTCAGTTCTGTTGTCCTCCTAATTTGACCAATTAACATTAACGTCATTATGTTAATGGCTTTAGGTTGCAATCCTGATTTTGAGTGGTTCTTCAAAAAAAACAAAAACCAAGCCAACCAACCAACCAAATAAACAACAAAAAAAAAAAGTTAATGATCCAGCAGGTCTTTTCTATTCTTTATTCAGTCTTTTGCTTCTGTACTAGTTGAAAAGTTTTAAGCTACCGTATAACATTTATACAGAAAAACAAGGCTCCATTTTTTATTTAGATAGAATCAACTGCTGCTTTCCTGTTGACTTAACTGGTATGTAAATTCCATTCTCTGGTGCTTACATATGGTAGCTGGCATCACATCTGCCTTGTCATTTGTGTGTTTTGGATCTTCTTGATGATTTTCCAGCCTAGTTTCCACCTCTCACAGCTATTTGGCTTGAATTTTGCAACTTAGCTTCAGTCTTTGTTTGCCTTAGTACTGCCGTGAGATCTTTAGTTGCACCCGTATGCTAATTCGTTTGCTGTACCTGTGGCTGGAAGAACTTTGTAGGTAATGTATTATGCAGAAGTTCTTATGTTAAATTACAGGATTTAGATGATATATGAGCCTAGGTTCATTCAGAATACTAACAAATCATTAAAAAAGTGCAATTGATTTTTAAAAGGAAATGCTGGAAGCTACTAGCCATGTTCAGTGATACTCTATCTACAGAGAGATCTGGAGCTTTAGCAATGTTTTAAAATGCTGAAAATCACCCTTGTTTAAAAACAAGGTACGCCTCCTTTTTTGTATCAAAATGAGAAGGCACTCTTATATGGTTAGTAGTGAAATTTTGACACCATTCAGATTAGTGACGATCTGATTAGATTTTCCACAGAAAATGCTGGTTTAGTCAACTTACTCATCTTGTCTGGTACTGATCTGTTGCTTTTTTACAAAACAGAAGTGATTGCTGTAAACTTAAGGAAATGAAAGATTCCTTAAAAACTTCTGGACAAGTTTTTAGTACTCTTGATACTTTTTTTTTTTTTTTTTTTTTTTTTTTTAAGAAAAGTGTGCAACCCATTTGGGGGTCTGTAAAGGCAAAAAAAATAATCTCAAAAGCTTATGAAATTGTAACTTGATTAATACTTTCTTTAACCTAGCTTCGTTTGGGAAGCTGGGTTTAAAAGATGTACAAATGTAGTATCTATAAGTAAAAGTTGTGGAGAAACCACCACAGACAGTTTGTGTGGGGGATATCTGTGACTTCTGGAATTCTGTGAATGCCAGCTATGCCTCTACTTTTTCTCCACGCTTAATAGAAAAATAGATGATGTGCTTTCTTTGTTAACTCCCCTCTTGGAAAGCGAAGTAAAAACACAGTGAAAGTGCGAAAATTTGTTGTAATTAGAAACTAGAAATAAATATCAAGATATTTTAGACTTGCACGTCGCTTCTGTTTTTCTTGAGTCTGGCTTTTTATAGAGGCTCTTTAGGTGAACAGTTCCTTGTGGTCTGCTAAGGAGAGTTCTCGTTCACCACCGTGTAACTGCAGCAACTTGAATATAACACCTACTGGTCTATTTTTTATTATTATTTTTAAGTCTGAAAGGCAGTTCATGAACAGTGCCGAAGAGTAAGGTTCACTCAGCCAGACCGATCTGCACTTTCAGAGGCAGATGGTTTGACTTTGGGTGTAGGGTATTGTGCGAGTTATTAAGTCTGAACTGCAGCTTCTCCCTCCTGTCAGAAGGGAGGAAAAAGTCTTCATAAGAACATGATTTAATTCATTAGACACTTTTTCTCACAAAATTCAAAGTTATTTTTAACTCTGTTTTTCCACAGAGTGTTCTGCAGCATTGTTATACAGAACCTCCTCTCTGCTAGCTGTCAGGCCCTGCCAGTGATGCTTTATTTCAACAAGAACCCTTTTGATTCTGGAGAGAGTACGATATATTGGCAAGTGACTTGAGCTCTAGGCTTTGTTTGGTATTACTGTACAGACATTCAGTAACTCTATCCATGTCTAGACGATGCAGTGATCCTCTTTCTTATGAGAAAATTTTTGTCCAAGTACAAAATGAAAGTCTAAATTGGATGCTTTCACGTTATATTTGAGTAATTTTCTTTGCGCCTTGCTACAGTAGTTTCCTTCCCTTCATTTCATAATTTAAGAAAGGATCCGTGGCACAAGTAATAGGTCCTTCAGAAGGACCCATCAGGTTTTTACATTCAATGGTGACATCTGTGCTTTTCACCTAAAGCTCCCTGGTTGTACTGAGAAGGCTCCAAATACCTGTAGTGCTTTGACCGTACTATGCAGGTAGAGGTGTTATGAGAAGACTTCTTGCAATTGCAACCGTAGCTGAGGTAGGCTACATCATCACACCCTGTCTGACCCTATATCTGACCCTAAAACTGGTGGTACCATCAGTACCTGTCAGCTCAGGCACTCTCACATACACCACACTTCAGAAATTCCTGGTGCCCTGTGCTGGCCAGGAGCGTGGAGACCTCAGGCCCTGGAGGAGCTGGTGCTGGTGCTGCTGTGCTGAGTGGGGAACGGAGGACGAGAGGACAGTGATGAGGATATGGTTGCAAGAAATATTTTAATACAAGATTGATTCTGTTCTTGGTGAGACTTATTTCCATGTATCTCCAGGCCTTTATGACTTCAACAACACTGTGGTGCACTGATCATTGAAGATTTAAGTCCTGAAATAAATGCAGGGTGAATTTTTTGCATTTTGAGATTTGACCATCCATTTAAAGTTTCCATAAAATGGTTCTTCGTCCTGCCAGAGTAATGTGGCCTGTTCTAATGATCTGATTATTTGCTGTGTTTCCAAAGTATCAGAGATTATTTGGAAACACTAACACCGATAAAAGGTTAAAAGCTGTTTGTGTTATGGTTTAGAGTTGAGCCTTTTTGAAGGTTGGCCTACTATGGCCCTTCAAGTTGAGTTGGGAGAGGAGAATGCCTACATCTATCAGCTTCTGGAGTGGATTAGGTCCTGGATTCAGACAGGTTTTGATGTAACTGCGCTCCCTGTCCTGGAAGGATTGAGGGCACGTTCTGCTGGTTTGGAAGCAGACTTGCAGAACTGTCACTTACTGTTCTATTCATACCCTCTTGCAGCAGTAATTTTTAAAATTTACTGCCCTTTTTGCGTGCTTATTTTAGGAGGGTAGTTTTGCAAAACATGGCCTCCTTTGTTTTGGACTAGCGATTGATGTGTAAAAATGGGATCTGCAGAGCATATTTTTATGGGAAAAAAAAATCATTGCAATTTTGTTTTTTATTTTTTTGATGTTCTTCCAAAGACCTACATTCCGGATTTCAATCTCTTGATTTAGAAGGCAAATACAGAAGAACACTTTGTTTGTTGCCGTGTTCTTTCTTTTTGACCTTAAGCGTTTAACTTCGTGCAGAGGCATTTCTCCAGTCTTAACAGTCGTTTATGCAGCAGTGTATTTAATGGCACAATTATTAGGTGTCCTTTTCATTTCCATTATGGTGATTTTTAGCTTGTAGTAGTCTGACTTAAGATCATGCAAATGTACAGTTAAAAAATATATATCTGAATTTCTAAATTTAGCTATTTTATGTGGGTTACCTGGTGTGTAGTTGCTCATCAATATTTGATCCTAGATAGAAGAAAGAAGTTGACAGAAGGACTGTTATTTTATTTTCAGCTGTAGTCTAAATAAAACTAGAGAATAATTAAATAGAAGATGTGTTTCTACTACCTGCGTTTTTATATAGCATGCTTGGCAAATCTGGGGTCTTTTTGCAAGAGTTTTAACAGGTTAGGCAGTCTGTTCATTTTAAGAACTGATCCTTCCCATGAGAGAATTATTTCCCATGAGTACATTTCTTCTAGTCTCTTTCAAAGTGCAGAGTAATTTAACTGGGGAAAAAAAAGCATCTGAGCATTGCGGGCATTGTAGGGATTTCTAAGTCTATATCCATAAACCTTTTTTAGGCATGGAATCATATGCTCAGTTATTTAGCCTTGCAGAACTGTCACAAGCTGGGAAAATAATACAAAAAAAATCCAGAAACTCATTTCATGTATGTTGCTACGGCAATATTCTTCTGCATAAAGAAAAGTATGGCTTTAGAGGTCATCTCCATTCCCTTGTTTTCTGTCCTGCCCTCTCCATTGCGAGGAACACATCCAGGGCAACCTGCACCTGCCTTTCAGGCGTGACCTCTGCTGTGCTACGGGTAGGAGAACACTTTGAGTTTCATCTCCTGCTTTCTTGATACGTAGCATCATGCATCCAGGTTCTGATTTTCTTGAAAGAATTAACAAATTGACGTATGCAAAACTGCAGTTAGTTGAGCATGGGGAGTAACAGAGTGCAACAAGCAAGTTATTTTTTCCAGCGTTTCCAGGTTTTCCAAAAGAGCCGTTCCTTTACAAGCCTAACTGCTGTAATTGAGTTTTAAATTAGCAGGAAAATCCCTTCTAAGCCAGAATGTGCTTGTTATTTGTATAACAAGTAAGCTGAAGAAAATTGAAAGCTTTGCATTTCCCTCAGGCTTGCTTTAAGATATTTTTGTGTTTCGTAGAGGACATCTGGAATAATTTCTCACCTACATAGGCCTTTCATACATATATGAAAGACCTACAACCGAAGGCCTTTTTCCCAACATTTGTGTGACCCTAATATCCTAGATTTGTCACTGACAAAGATGTTAAACAGCGCCCCAGTACCCCCTGAGGAACTGCTTTTATCCCTGGTTTCCACCTGGACATTGAGCTGTTGAGTGCTACTCTTTGAGTGCAACCCTCCAGCCAATTTGTTACCTACAGAGTGGTCCATCCGTCAAATCCCTGTCTCTCCAGTTTAGAAACCAGGATATTGTAGGGGACAGTGCCAAATGCTTTGCACAAGTCCAGGTAGATGACTTCAGTTGCTCTTCCCTTATCCAGCAATTCTGCGATCCCATCATACAAGGCCACCAAATTTGTCAGGTGCTGTCCTCATGTGTTTTTCATTGCACTGTGCAAATTACTGCCATAGTTCTGTAAAGTTCATGGGGCAGACTTGCTTTCTGGGCTTAGAAGTGTCTGTCTCTCAAATCTGCTTTTTGAAAAGGAAAAAGATGCATGTTTAAGATAGCCTGTTACTGTCTTGTGTGTGCATGCTCCATTGCTTCTATATGTGTGTGTTCTCATATTTTTGTTTCATTGCGGTACTCAGAATGATACTCTATTCTGATCTTTACGTACCACTAAACTGGACTGTTTTGTCAATTTTTCTTCCGTAGGCTGTTGTTTCATTGGCTGTAATGGATATTGGAAAAAATTAGGAAGTGTTTCCTGAAATATTTTATCCCTGTTTGGAATTTCCTAATTTGTCACATGAAGTACTTTGAATTTAATGTGCTATTTACTATTTTTATTTCTTTTCGGTTTTCATGCTCTGATAAAAATGCAAGGGCCATCTCTACTAAGATGTTTAACTTAAGAAATAAGGCATTAACTTAAGCAAAAGACAAGCAGAAGATAGTGTACAGCAAAGTGAAGGTGCCTTGGCTGTCTTCAGAGCCAGAAAGTCCATTCTCTACCTATTAAATAGCAGGGTCACAGTGAAGGTACATGGAGAATCCTTAGCACTTTGGAGGATGTCAAAGGAGAACCTCTGCTGAGGGAGATTTTGGTTGCTCTTCTGTTGTTCTGCTCGCAATCCACACGTTGCACCCTTCCTCCTGCCATTTCATGCAACTTGGAGCAGCCACGTGCTGGCTGCAGAAATGTCAAATTCATAGCTGTGTGTAATTCTGCAAGAATGAGGGTTTTGTATGCAAAATAACACCATTCAGTAAACTGAAGGCTTGTGATTTAACCAGCCTGTTCCTTGCAAAAGGGAAATTTTGGTCTACTCTTGACACTTCCATTTTTAGGAAGATTGTGATTTATTTTCACAGGGATAATATACTGCATAACTAAGTATCAAACACTTGCCAGAGAGAAATGCTTGAATAAATGGGGAAAAAAAAAAAAAAAAAAAAGGAACACAGCCTGAAGGGGCAAACCAATGTAGCTTTTCTTGTCTTAGTTGAGGCAAAATCTTTGGACTTGTTGACTCCTTTGTTTTTACTTTTTTAAACTCCTTTTATTTTGATCTCCATTCTTTAACCAAAAGCCTGCCTTCAGCTCAAAACCTGGCAAGAAAACATCAGCTGTCACATTTCTGATGTCTCTGTTTTCCTTTAATTGATATAAATACTTTTTCTTAGCAGAGTCAGAAAATACACAGGAAATAAATGAATGCATCTTCCTGTTTATGTCTTAGGACTGTTGCCTGCTCTCGTTGGGGTAGGTCATCTGAAGGCTATGTGCTGGGAGGCTAAAGTTGGCAGCGAGCACAACCTTGAAGATGCACAGGAAAGTTTTCCTCTAAGCTAAATTTCTTCTAGCTTAGAAGAAATTATGTTTTACTTACATTTTACTCTGTGGATTGAAAAGAAAATAGAGCTTAAAACCCACTTTATTATAATAATTTTGCTTCTAGCCATTGAAACTCTGATTATTAGGTAGTAGCTTTGGGATCCATTTCAACTCCATGTAGTTCAGCATGTGCTAGTATATAAGGCAGCGTGATGCTGTTTCCAGTGGGACCTGGCAGTAAGAAAAATACCTTTAAGGCAAAGTCAGAGCAAACTTCCTGAGGTTTCCTGTGAAATTTAAGTGCAAAGTGGTATTTCATATTAAAAAGCAGTTTGCGCTTTAAGGATTAATTCCTTAACTCATTTTGTCATTTTTTGTATGTATTACAGTCATCTTACCCTTTTACCTAGTTGATCTTAAGCTTCCTCATACTGCTGATGTAAATGCAATGCCTAAAATATATGCATTGTCCACATGTGGAGGAAGATACGTTTTTTGTGGAAGATATTGTGAGCCCAGCTGAATCTTGTACTACCTTTCTGAAGAAAGATCAATATGTGTTATATTGATATATAGAGTTCTCATTTGCTAAAATGAGCATCTGCTTTCAAACTAAAACTGTTTCGTATTAATTTTACAGATCTCAATCATTTATAAAAATATTTTGCTTATTTTTTATTTAATGGAATGCAGTTAAGTAGCAGGCACCTCTATAAATAGCAATTTGTACAGAAACAAATGAAGGGAAAATGTTTTTTTAAAATATTACTCTCTTAAATTGCAACCTTCTACTATTTTGTTGGGTCTTTATTTGAATATATTCTTATCAGTTGAGTAACACCAAATAAATACAATGACAAAGGCCAGGTCTCCTATGCAATCATAATAATGAAAAGAAACATTACTTTGTAAAATTCAATAAATATTTAAATATACCATCCTGCTACAAACATATGGATGAGTTTTATTAATTTATAAATTGCTTGAAGCAGCTACCGTTTTCTCTAGACTGCTTAGTCAAAATCTGCTTTAAGCTCTGAGCTGTGTGTCCTGTGCTGGCTGAGATGATTCTGTAATTTTGCAAACAGATAACAGTGCAGCCTGTGCATTTGTTATTAAAATTACTCTCATCTACCTTTACATTCCATCACTGTACTATCTTTTAGTGCCACTTTTACCAGAGAAGGATTGTTTTCCTGGTCAAAGCTTAATTCTGTAAAATGTTCAGTTCATTTTAGTCATGTTCTGGGAATACAACCTTTTAGTTATCACTGAAATTTACAGTTGTGTGATGGGACTATTTAATTTTGTCCCCAACTAATAAAAAGCATAATTAGTTTAATACAGCATTCATCATTCATCTGAAATTAAATACTTGTCTTGCTACTTACCTAATGTTTAATTGCCCCTTTTCCGCTGCTATGGTAGAGGGAGTTTAGGACAACTACGTTTCTAGTAGTCTCCTTACCTTACTGTATTGGGTAAGGGACATTTTATCTTTCTGACATATGGCTTCAAAAGTGTAATGATGAGCACTATTCCCTCCTTTCAGTCTAATCTTTAGTATCTAGGATTTTCATGCCAATGTTTTCTTCCTGTTTTGGCAATGGCAATTACTTCTTCTTTATACATGAATTCTATGGATATGATAACTACTTTAAAGTCACTGGTTGTATTGATAAATTGTCTGTGTTCTTTTCAAGCTAGATGGAAGCCTGGATAGCATCTCTGAGGCAAAGATAAAATTATCTTGAAGAACATGTCTTATCTGCATTATTTTGCAAAGTGTGTGTTTTATGATTTTGTCTGATGCTAACTAAAGCAGAGCAAGAGCTTTTATGTATTACTTTGGTAAATATTTTTAATTTCAGATCTCTTTACAGTAAAATCTCATTTATTTAAACTTCATGAGATACATAATTATTTTTATATAAAATGATATTTTAAAAGGAAATGTCATTTCCTTTTAGAACTACTGATTAATCTACTTCTATTCAAAGAAGTAATAACTCATACCATAATCACACTCTCATTAGAAAATAATTAGGCAGTTCTGGAGAGCCCCAGCCATATGAGCTAGTCATAGACTTAGGATGTCAAAAACAAGCAAAAACCTGCAATCAAAACTAGTTTCTTGTTTTCCTGAAAATCTGAAAAAATCTTATTTTGTTTATCTGGTGGAAGCATGCTTTTCTTATTTCCCTTTTCAGTGTGATGGTTCTTGGTTAAACAACTCCCTCATAGTTCAGTATGTTCATACCAACATTCTGTATGGCAAAGTGGCAAGTGAGGTTCAGTGTTAATGATACATATTGAAAAGTAATCCTAACTTTTCATATAAAATAATGGATTCTGAGGTGATATTTATTTAGGGAACTGACACTGAAACAGGTGTTTCATAAAAGAATCAGCCTCTTCGTGTTCAATAATGATTTAAAGAAGCAAAACCATGATAAAGAACAAAGGAGGAGATGACAAAGAACAAAATATCATTATGCCAGCATAAGCCCATCACGCATTGCCTATATGGCATACAAAGGGTACGGCACGACAAGGTTTGGGAAGAGTGGAGGGGAGGATCTTGAATTATGGAGCAGCTTTCCTGTAAGGAACGACAGAACTGAGTAGGACTTTTCAAGACTGAAAAACAGATGGCAGAGGGGGATACAGTAGATGTCTATTAAATTGTGAGCCAGGGAGAGGGTGACTGCAGAATGACTGTTCAGACACTTTCGGTGCAAGAATCAAGGGTGTCAATTGAAGCTATGAGATGGCAGCTGCAGAGCAAACAAAACAAGGTGATTCTTTGGAAAAGGTGTAATTATGCTCTGGAATTTCATGTCATGCGGATGCTGTAAGCTTCCACGTGCTCAAGGGGGAATTGGGTAGACTTGTGCAATAAATGTGAGTTGGGAGTTACTAAATATACAGCAGTCCCAGCTGGCGGTCTCAGAGGTGCTGTTTGCTGGAGACCAGGAGACTGCCTGGGGGAAGAAGGAACTTTGTGCTCAGCTTTCCCATGGACATCTGCACAGGGCTGTTTCTCAGATACAGGATACTGGTGTATGTAGATCTTTGATATGACCTACCAGAGCCCTCCTGATATCACTGCACTCAGGTTCTTGGCTCTACTCCTTTTCCATGGGATTTCTGTTTCAGGAAGGATAATTTGTTCTAGCTAATGTTTGCAACTTCCGCATTTTATTTGGAAAAAAAGCTATATAGGTGAGAGAGACAGTAAGATTTAACTCGAGCAATAGGTTTTGAGTATTGACTTATGATATAGACTAGAACAACATATATTTGAAGTAAAATTTATATCTCAGATCATTCAGATTAGGGATTTGAACCTGGCTTTGAGGCTCTTTCCTAGGCTGTCTGGGTGCAGTGTGTCTGTGCTAGTTGGTCTCCCACTCTCATATTTCTAGTCAGAAATTCTTCCAGACAAAAGAAATACTCAATTTATGTACTTTTCCAAACACGCTACCTATGAACAAGTATGCTGAGGAAGCCTAACACAAGTGAGGAAAATGAGACTGCCTTTTTTTCTTCTATGTTTAAGACTCTCCACAGCATTTTCCACCTCCCACCCCCTCTAAGTAGACCCAAAGGGTAATTTCCATTCTAACTGGTGTTTACAGTAAGCTGTCCAATTAAGTTGCTTTGGTATTGAAAGCATTTCTGGGGCGTTAACCATTCATTGGGTTGTTTGGTGTTTGGAACTTTGAACATCTCTCTTGATCTCATGCCTGGTGTTAAAAGCTGATCTCTGAGCACTGGCACGGGCTGCCCAGGGATGCTGTGGGTTCTTCTCCTTGGAGATTTTCGGAGGCCACCTGGACGTGGTCCTGGGCAAGTGGCTCCAGGTGGCCCTGCTTGGGCAGGGGTGGGAGCAGCTGGCTCCAGAGGGCCCTGCCAGCCTCAGCCATGCTGTGAAAGGTGACTGTGTGCGTGTACACAGCTGTCACAGGATGAAATTATACAGGATTGATTTCACAGGATATACAGGCTGAATTTCACAGGATGAAATTCTGTCCTTCACTCAGATGAGAGAAGCAGCAATATAGTTATTGATACAACATTGTGATCTAACCAAGCTTGATTGTAAATAAGAAAGTGACTTAACAAGATTGGAGATGGCAAGGTACACTTGATTATTTACTGCACAGAGGACAGGGTAAGACATGTCAGGGAGTAGTCAGAAAGATGTGTCAGCTTCTAGGCAGAAAAAAGAGAATTGGTGAATTCCTGCAGTATTGTGGCACGAAAATTCTTTGAAAGAAGGGGGCGGCGGGGGGGTGACAGAAGAAACACATGTCACTTATTAAAATAAGGCAAATAATGAAGGTTAGGTTGGCCTTCCTTTGTTTCAAAATCAGTCTGCTACCAAAAAAAAAAAAAAGTCTTTGTTAGTCATCTATTAGGGCTTTTTGGGAATAAGATGTAGGGGGTGTCTCACTTTAAGGAAGAAATCAAATTCTATTTTCCTTCACAGGACATACATTCAAGAACATGGGATTTTATTTACTTAGAAAGTATGGAGCCCACCTGTCTCTTTGATTGAAAACGAGGAAAAAAGAATATAGCAAATTCTGCTTTGGTATATATTCCCTGTGGTAATATATATATATTTTGAGCCTAGCAATATAAATAAACTTTGAATGTCTGAATGAAACAATCCACGGATTCTTGAAGCCACTTTAACCAGTCTGCAGGCCTCCCATAAAATCACAGATCCTGTATATACGGTCTCTGCTGCATATTACATAAATATTATTTAAGCTCTTTCCCTGCTCACACAGGCAGCAGGAAGCAGGGCCGGTCTCCATGGCAACCCCGCGGCACCGTGAGGAGGGTGACACGGGCCTGTGCTTGGTGGTTTTATGCGAGGGAAGAGATGCAGACCTACATTTTTGGCTAGGAAATGTTTCAAACCACACAAAAAAACACATTTAACAATGATTATGAATCTGTTGAAGAGGTAGATCTGTGTAACAGTGGAAATGGAAACCTCTTGTTTGCTCTTTGCAGTAGGAAATTGATTTTCATTATGCTTCTCTAACGTTACAGAAAAGCACTGTTAAATACACAATTATTGCTGATAGATTTACATGGAAATCACGAGGAATTTCTGTACTGAAAGCAAGGGGAGCTTAGCACTGATGCAAAACAGGGACAACACAGACCGATTTTTGTCTTAATCCTAGCCTTTTCAGGCAAGTTTTCACCTCTCCACTCTTTTAAAATTATTTTCACAGAGGTCTGTGAGGACTTCCAGATAAATCTCATTCTTTTTTGTGGCAATCCTATCCCTCTGCTTTTAATTTTCCGTGGGTTTTCAAAAGAAAATCCTCTCTTGTTTGTTCTTTCAACCTCCTGTTATCTTTCAGTGGGACTTACTATATCTTTTTCTATTTTTAGCATCATAAGGATGAGGAGACCTCTTACGTTGACTCCTTTTATTTTTCCCCTTGGCATGGCGAATGATTAGGAAACCAGGCTCTCGTGCCTCTTATTTGCTGACGACTGTTCAGCAGCTTAACACCATGGCTTCTCCATTTATTTATTTATTTTGCTTACCATGTGTTTATTCAGTGTTAATGTTTTTTCAATAAATGGTTGTAGCTGATGCACAGAAACCTAAGGGAAAGTCAGATGAAACTGGAAGAATCAGAGACATCCATTTTATGAAGTGTCTTCTATGTACTTGTGAAAATTCAGATGGGGATCAACTGGGACAGCACTCAGAGGTAAAGAAGGTGAAGTTTGTGCTTAAAATAAACAAAAAATTGGCTGCCTCTTACGCTTCCCTAAAAGTTATATTTCTGGTTAATTAAATCTACATTGATGAGATCTTCAGGTAGTTCTTCTCCTTTGTTAAGGAAGGCGTGATTGAAAGGTATCGGGTAGCTTCCTAGAAATACTGCATTTTATTTGGGTACCAGGAGTCACCCAGGGAAGGGAATTCTGAAGCCTCCACTTCGTCTTTCATCTTTGAGTGGACTAGGGTGGGACATTGTTCATCTCTTTGCATTTCTCTGTGCCTCCTACACCGTAAAGTACTTACTCCACCTTGGAGAAGTGGGATGTTCTGGGAAGTCAGAACCCTCTGAGAAGATGAACCCGGCTGGAAGCAGAATTCCTCAGAAGCGTGAAAGGCTCCGTGCATCTCCGTGAATCATCCCCACCCCTAGCACCACACGGCTATTCTCTATCTGGTGTTGCCTAGCAGGAATTTGTCAAATATCTAAAGGAAGCTGATTTATCCTAACTGGGACTCTTGTAGAAATTCAAGTAGATAAAATGTTCACAGAGGAGTATTAGCCTCTTCTGTATGTCTGGCACCCTCACTATCAATCAGGATTAAGCTCAAAAGCATTTTACAGCTGTCCAAGGCTTGGCTGCCTTGTCATGCTAATGATTTAAAGATGTCTTGCTTTATAACAGAGTATCTCCATCCCATCTTGCTATCAGCTTGTGTTTTGGCTATCGCCTTTTTAGAGGCTTAGCAATTTAAAGTTCTGCTTTTAAGTGATAACCCATGTGTGCACTCCCTGAATCTACCTCTTCGTTCAGGAGTAGAAAAATTTATTTACCTCTGTAGTAATTATGGGTACCTAAAGTGAGATGAGCTCAGTATGCTCTCACTTCCTCTCTTGAAACAGCATTCATTCAGCTCAGAGTTTTCCTCAGCTCTTTTCCATCCATTATTGCTGATCGTCTACATAGCTTCTTGAAGACTTCACTGAGGCTTGTCAGATAACTGAGCCGATGCCAGAGTAGGCTTTAGCCAGCTTTGGCACTGACTCAGCTTAGTGAAAGTCAAGGCAATACATCGCAAACATATGTAGCAGATCTTAGTTTTAGCACCAGTCAGATCAGAAGCTGTGCCACCACCATAAAACTCAATATTTCCATTTTTGTCAGCAGTAAACTTGCAGTGTTCCTTGGACCTTGGTTTCTGCTTTGAGTATGCCATGTCTTTGAAGCTATGTCACCATCCTTGGCTGTCATTAGGAGTCAGCGCCAGTGTGTTTCTGTCTTGTACTGTGCCATGCCAATTATCCTTGACCTCTGGCTTTTGAAACCTGCAATCTGAAAATTCTTCAGTTTTTCTAACAGCTCTAGCTGATGTTCAGGACACTGTGGTCCTTTTGATAAACCCTGAGATGGGATTATTTGTGTGAAAGAGGTGAAATGGAGTATTACTCCCAGTAGTAATAATTGCTGTCCTCTTCGTATTGTAAACTGGGTTCAGAAGTTACCCTTGCAAGGTGAGCTGCCTTTCCTGAGGCTTGTAGGTGGCTGACATGGTGCAGGATGCATTCTGATACCAAGGCAAAGGATATGGAAGGATCTTACTCCAGGAGGCAGGCTCATCCTCACACTTACGTCTTCTCTGTGAGAGCAAATGTCCTTCTGGGATTCCACGACAGCTGGGATTCCTTGATATTTATTTTTTTCACCAAGGATCAGAATCGCAATTATTGTTAGAAATAGGAATATTCCAATAAGTGAGTCACCAGCATCCATGCCGTGAGGTGAAGCACGCCAAGGCTGGGATGAATCAGATGGTTGGATAACCCTTACTCTCAGACTTGCTGACACAGAAGTGATTCTGAAAACCTCATCACAGTTTACGGTAACCAAAGCTGCCTCATCCAAGCCAGCTGAACAGGCTGGACAGGGCTTCAAAATACTGAGGTGACTTCCTTGGTTCTCCTGAGGCAACTACCACTTGGTGAAGGTCCAACCAAGGGAACAGACCTTGAGCTGCAAGCTTCAAACAAAATGGAGAGCTCCAAAATGAGCCCTACAGCCCATGAGACAGGTGGTTGATAGGAATAAGGGGTTGAAAGGTATTTTTCCCTGGGAATATTGCGTGAGCAGCACAAGGAAGAATAATGACCTCTGCACTGAGGGAATGTGTCACAGGAGAGGCCGCTGGATGCAGCTGCTTTGGGAAGCATATGGCATTGCAGTTACGTCAGATAAATGGAAGATGCCATATTCTGTGAGAGGCGCAGATGGTTGTTGGGCAAGAGATCAGTTCTAACTTTGCATGAGAGAGTATAAAAAACAAGGTGGAAAATTCATTCTGAGAGCTAGGCACTTTAAAAGAAGATTTATTTTTCCTGGAAACTGAAGCTATTGTTTTTCTTCTAGATCAATTTATCAAGCAATTATCCAAATAAAAAGTGTTTCCAGGTGTCTGAACAGTAATAATTGCAACCACCTCTACGAAGACAAAAAGAGAGAAGCATCAAGTGAAGAGTTACAAATGGCATGGCACGCTACCTGACAAGAAAACTAAGAAGGCCTCAGCGAGTCAGCCTTGCTGTGGTGTGAAAGTCCACATACCGGAGCTGAAAAGTCAGCCTCTAAATTTAACAGCCAGAATCATGGTGGCTGGTGTCACCGTTCTGGATCGTAACTCAGAGCTAAAGATTGGTCACATTCCTGTGTCCAGAAGAGGTTGCCAGCTGCCTTTTTTCACCCCTGCTGAAATTTTTGCTGGAAAAACTGTCTCAGATGCAGGAAAGCTCAGTGAAGACAGTGTGTAGACCTGTGCAGACCAGGAAGAATATGCCATGGTTGTGCTTACTGGCTGCTCATTTCTTGGTCCTAGCTTATGCATGGTCATTCAGTATCAGGGTTCCTAAATTATTGCTTATAGTAATATTAGCTATTGAAGAATGGATGCTAAAAAATTTTCACCTCCAAGCACAGGTTCAGCCCTTAAAGTTTTGAGGCTGGATTTAAAACCAGCTGCTTACTACTTGTCTGTATTTGGATGAGAATGAGTTTTCTTGAAACACATACATCTGTAACTTTACCTTTTTCTTACTTCTGACTGCTTCTGAACGTTGCAATCTATTTACTTCTTTTATAGATTTATGTTATAGATTTGTTATGAAAGCAGATACTTAAATTAATGCGATGAGCAATATGTAGAGAGAGACTGAAAGCAGATGTGTTCATATATTGTATTTCTGCCTGCATATGTTATACCCCAAATGGAAGAATTTTAACCAGACAGTTTGTTTAATGATAGACGTATTTGTACTTAAGGTTAAAAGGTTTAATTTAAATTGCTCTTATTTAGCTTGTTTGTATTATTATTTACTGTTACTGCAATGCAAGCACAAGTACTTTCATAGAACAAAATATTAGCAGAAGTTGAGAAGAACTTGGTTAAAATTCTTGTAAAGTTACATGGAGGAGAAGTTAATAGCACTTGGAAGTTTGGGAGTGGGTTGTGTGTTTTTAGAAAGGTTGAGATCAATCCCTTATGTTGAAAGAAAGTGATCTGTTGGAGAAAAGGAGTTATAATGGCTTTTTATAAAGAATCTGTGTTGTTCTGGCCCCTGGAGAGCAAGGTGAACAAGGTAGAGTTTGGTATCAATGGAGTTCAAAGTGGCGCTCAGAATCTATCACTGCAGCAATGCTTTGTGTTTGCTGCAGATGAAGAGGTTCCTCCGGCTTCTGTGTAACCTCAAGTGTGACCTTACCCTTCGGGCTCTTGTTATTTTCCCCCTGGCAGTTACATTCCCCAGTGTTTGTCCCATCCAAAACATTTGTCTGTTTACCTACATGTCATTGCCCTATAGAACTAGGTTCCCAAACATTAAGTAAGCAAGGGGATGAAATATTTATTTTATTTTTTTTTTGCATTGGGATGATCACCTGAGGTCAGGATTGCATTAAACAGGTAAAAAGGGGTATGAAATGCTGTATTTATTGACTTATTTCTGCTCAGTTTGATTATCACAATTGTTTGTTTGACTTATAACGCATGTAAATGGCATGTGTATTTACTCGTGGTGCACCTGTGTTTATATTATCTCTATGGAAGTTGTTGGCTTGGATTGTTGGGTTGTTGATGTGAGGGGATTTGATGCCAATTCTGTTAAATCTGCTTGTTTCCAGAGGGGCAAGGAGTCCTTTTGGAGAGCAGAGGATGCTTCTCCTTCCACCCCTTCACAACTTGCAAATTTGTTGCTAGTAGCAACTGTAAAATACCGAAACAACAAGCAGCGTGCTTTCTGATCATATCTTATTAATAGAAAGACTAGAAACACTATAATTTAATGAGACACAGAAAGTAAAGAGCTAAATACTACAATGTAACATGCCAAAAAGAAAGAAAATAATTTCCATTTATACATGTGTGAGTCGTTGTGTTAAAAGTAACCCATCACAGAGCTTAACCACGGTAACATGGAAAAAGAAGCCAAAGAAATAGTGGCTGTGTCCTTCACTGCACGCCAGTGTTTCCTCTAAGGTCTTCTAGATGGCCAGAAATGGAAGTGTGTGCGCAGGGAGACAGCAGAAGCACCTTCTCAAAGGAGGATTCGGAGAAGGTGAAGCTTCATATGGAGATATGAGACTGGTTTGTTTTTTAACTAGGCTTTTATAATTTTGTTGGAGCGAGCTGCCTTATCTGTCTTCAGGTGGAGGTTTCTTTTTGCCATCTGTTAGAATGTGCATACAAGAAACTCGTCATTCTCTGCTGATCGGTACATCTCCCATGAGTTAGGACAGCAGGATTTCTCCTCCGTGTCTTTTAGGGATTTGGTGCAATTTTTTAAAATAACCTTCTCAACCTTTACAGCACTTCACCAGAGGCTAGAAACATGGGCAGTGTGTAAACTGCTGAGTATGCTGCTAGGTATTTTCTGGTTGTGTCACAAGGTGAATCTTTTCCCTTTCTTGACTGTTGACTTTTTTCCCCTCTGAGAGTCTGTAGTGGAGAATGGGTCTGGAAGGCAGAACTTTGCAAGAAACCAGTATGTGAGAAGAAAACCTGATAAGTACAGTTAAGATTGAAGCTTCCTGGATAGATATGGTTTGCTGCCTTGAGAATATTTTAACAGAATTGCAGCTTTTTGAGAACAAAACTGGGGGGAGGACTGACTTTCAGAGCTTGACACCATTTGTTTCTGGGACCTTGGTGTAGCTGTCCCACAGAAGGCCCAGAAAAGCCAGCTTCTCTCATGTCCACCAAGCAGACAGACCTTACTGCTTCATGTTAGGTGTAGTTTGTTAAAATCACAGGCTGCGACTGGTTCCCATCAGTGCTGCCCTTGGCGGTGGGCTCCTCCTGCTCCCCTTGCCTTGTATCTGCTGATGGCGTGGGCACACGGCAAGAAGCTCAGCTCGTGGGTTCAGGTTTGTCATCCCTTGTGGCCATGTAATTTCCAGCAAAGAAAAGGAAAGACTCCGTGGTCAGGAGCGGAAAAAAAATGATGTCTCACAGCAGCAGCACTCTGCTGCTAGGCTGGGGTGGAGGCATGAGAAGGCTGCTTGAAATGGCGTTTATTTATAGTACCCCTTGTTTTGAAAGGAAGAAGGCAGACTTCCTTGGCGTTTTACTTTGCCTTCAGTGTACACTGAAGCCCAGGGTTGCTTCCAGAAGGATAGCATGTGAAAAGGGAATGAAAAATTAATTCTGTCTTGAGGTTACAGAAGCCACTGTGTCTCAGCCTCCCCTGCTGCAGGAGGGGTTTTCATGAGCAGTGGTGGATGCTGTGAGTTATAATGCTGCCTTTGAAAGAAATGTTCACAGTCCCGGGAGGAATGATAATTTTGTTAGATAATGACCAGATGTGGGAACTGCTTCATGCTTGGGACACACCAGCAGTCTCTCTTTATGCATGGATATTCTAGAATTGGAAACTCTATTCTTGGTCTGCACTGATACAAGAACCCAAGTAGAGCTTTGCACTTAAAGCTAGGCTGTCTCAGGAAGTTCACTTGAACAATTCCTTGGAGTTAGTTAAAACATGCCTCTTTATAACCTGTTTCCTTCTAAATTTAAAGTCTTTGATTCTAAAAACAGTAAAATAATCTCTGGCATAATTACAAAGTATTATAATATGAAATTGCAAGCACTGTATAATTGTTAAAATTCTAAATTATTCATAATTACAACAACAATTTAAAAATCTTACATCTTAAATGATTTTCTTCCTTGAAGAAGAGCTTAGGAGTTGTTTTGATTTCTTTCTTATGTGTGGTGTGTGGTGTTTTTTTTGCTTGATGTACGCATACATTTATTTAGAAAACCTTCATTTAAGGCTCTCTCAGGTTCACAGAGCTCTCTGTTAGCAGGCCCTTGTCTAATTAAGCTAAATCTGCATTTGGGAAAAAGAATAGGCAGGAGTTCAACTAGAAAAGCAGACACCATTTGGCCATAGGAGAAAGAGATTTTTAATAATTGAGTCTTTAAGCAGTTAATAGCAGCTGGAAGAGACTTGTGTGCAGAGATTTCAGCCTGTAAGCTCTGCAGCACCTGAGAGTCCTGCCCTGAATGATTTTGCCTTCTGGAGCTGGAGGGAAGCATCGCTGGAGCTCCTTCCAGATGGACCCACACCCACTCGCAGCTCTCTGAAAGCTCACATCGCAGCGTTAGGAGGCTTACAGCACATTTCTTCGGATGATTACCCTCCCCCTGCCTCCTTGTTTTCTCTTCAATTCGAAATTCCCCAAAGAGCCTCCGTGGACATGTCAGGAGATTCATAACATTGTTAGAACACAGTTGTTTCCAGGTTTTATTTTATTTAAATATATGAAGGAGTCATTTAACTTCCTTTTAATTGCATTTTCTATTAGCAAATAAATTTCTCTGGATATGTTCATCTGTAAATCTTAAGGAAAGTTTCGTCCTCCCCTTAGGCTGAGGTAGTTTTAGCCTAGCCATATCATCTCATATATTTCTGTCTCCCCCAGTAGTTCTTCATTTAACTCAGTCTGTTTTTCTTCTGAGACAATCCTCTCCTAAAGGCAGGAGAATCAGGTTTTAGCTGCATTCAGGCTAAAGTTCTGCTACCCAGAAGGTAGTCTTTAAATTAAAAAATGGAGTAGTTCATCATGCCTACAGTGTTCACAGAGAAGGTCTCCTCCTGGGTTATGCCTGTCCCCCACGGAGAGCACCATGCTGGTTTCTTCAAGTAATCTTACAGCGTAGCAATCCTGCCTGCAATGCATTCTTATTCACTGCTTGATAGTAGCAACAAAAACATGATTTTTCTCCAGATGAGGGTTTTGGATGAAGAGGCCTGAAGCCTGTGCTGTGCTTTAGCCATGACAGCAACTCATCTGGTGAGGCACAGGGAGGAGCGACTGGAGGTGAAATGGCCGCTGCAGGTCAGGCCTGAGGTGCAGGCGCCTCAGGAGGAGCACAGGGCCGGGCCCCGATGTGCTGAACACTCTCCAAAATCCATCCATCTCGGGCTTCCCAAGTCAAAGGTGGCTTTGTTTGAGCCATCAAGAGATCTTTCTTCCAGGAGTTTTACTGACCCCTATTTGGGCCTAGGTAAGCTTCTCTCACCCATGCTATCCGGGGAAAAAAGTGGCTTTAGCTTTTCATGCCGCGTCACAGAAGTAATTTTTTTTTTTTTAATTTAGTGTTTCTTCCAAACTTGGCTCCATTTGTGTGGGGTGAGGCAGTGAACAGTCATTTCCTATTCACTTTCTCTGTTCTTCTCAAGATTTTATAGAGCTCTGCTGTCTGTTTTCCTGACTGAAGAGCTCTGGTATGTTCAGATGCTTCCCATATGGAAGGCATTTTGCGTTTTTAATCGCCCTCGCTGCTCTTGTTTTACCTTTTCTGAAATAGAGGAATAGCAAAACAACCCACCGCAACAAAGCTGGACACCTCTTCCTGAACTTGTCATGGTACAATTTTTTCAACATCTCCAGGTTTTAATGTTACGCTGATTGCTTTTACTGTTGGCTGTTCCCCAGCTGGACCATGGAGCAACGTGGCCAGGAGGGAGGAGTAAAATTCAGATGTCAGTAATTTTGTGGTTCTTGAAGAGGGCAACTGCTTTGCTGTGAGACCGCACTTAGCATTTTGGCATATATTCCTTTGTGTTCACTCTAGAGGAGAAATGCTTCAGCTTTTCTTTTGTCTTTTTTGAAGCATTCCCTCTAAAAGGAGGTTAAAAATACGATTTCATTGTATTTTGATCAGCCTGTGCTGTGTTTAGAAATGAGTAAATAAAAGATAAAAACATCCTGCATAGTGTTTGTTAATTGTTTGTATTGCTTATTTTAATATGATTGTAAGGTTTGTCATTGTAGCCTGTGGAGACGGTCAGTTCTCTGCATACCCGCTGTCAGAATATTGTGAGTCTAGAAATAGTGTGTCATCTTCTTTTAATTAAGTGTTTATGCTCGGATGGTGATGAATAACCTAGTAGTGGTAGACCACAGAGTACCAAGTGATTACTGCAGAAAGAAGAAAAATAGATTTAGGGTATGCCTCTGCATGGGTGTGTTACATAATGCACGTCAGTGCGTACAACATGGTGGGGTATTAAGAAGAGAAATAACTTGAAATAAGGCAGCTGTTGCATAGCTTATGTTATGATAGTTTCGGACAATGATGTTTCTGAAAAGGAAATGGAGGTTAGCGTGTTTATTACAGCTTTCCTAATGTCTCAATTGTTCATGTCAAAGATGTTTTAAAGTCCATTTCAATGAGAAATCAGTTCACATTTAAACAAGTTGCAGTTCTGTACTAAAAAAAAATCCACAGTGTGAGCTGAATGAATTGTGTATTTGTCATACATCACGAAGGAAGATATCTAAATCTAAACTAAAAAGGAGTAAATTTAGATTAGACATAAGGAAGAAGCTCTTTCCCGTGAGGGTGCTGAGGCCCTGGCACAGGCTGCCCAGAGAAGCTGTGGATGCCCCATCCCTGGAGGTGTTCAAGGCCAGGCTGGATGGGGCTTTGGGCAACGTGGTGTGGTGGGAGGTGTCCCTGCCCATGGCAGGGGGCTGGAACTGGTTGGGCTTTAAGGTCCCTTCCAACCCAAACCATTCTGTGTTTCTGTGGTTGTTGGAACATTGACAGTATCTTACATTTCCAATTCAATAACAGGGCTATTAAGAAACAGCAAAACTGGAGTTCTCTCCCAGCCTGATGTCATAACTCACTATTGTCAAGTTGTGTATTGGCAGAAGAGCAAGCATCGGCGATGCTAGCCTGAGCTACTGAACTTGTAGGCAGAATTTAAGCAGCCAAGTCAAGTGCTGAAGGCTTGATCTTTGCGTGCAGCTCAGAAGTGTAACAGTGAACAAAACCAAACAACAATGTCCCTTGCAGAGAATCCTAAACTAAAACAAACAGATGGCAAAAGAAGGCAGTAATGCAGAATTAGCAGGCAGGCTGGTGTAACGTAGCGGCATTTCTTTCCTTCACCCTTCTCCACATCGTAACATTCAATTGCTTCCAAAGGTGCAAGCAAAGCTAAAAGAGCAAATCAAAGATCCTTCTCAGTTTAATTCAGTGTTTGTTACTGGCAGATAAAATCATAAATCACCCCAGCAGGAAAAAAAGTCCCCCCTTCCTTCCTGATGTCTGCAAAGGAGAATAAGAAAATGCTTCTGAATGCCAGGGTACTGAATGCAGCAAGGATTGTAGACAGGAAAAAATAACCCTTTGCAAACCAAAATCAAATATAGTAGCTTGAGACTCAGAAGAAGCTCAGTTTTGTTAATCAATTTCCCTAGAAATAAATTCCTTCTTCTGGTCTCTTGGAGGGAGATTCTTGGTATTCCTTGACAGTTATTTCAAAGTGAGTGACAAAGTGTGTGAATCTCAATTCCAGAAATGCTTCCAATTCTCTTTAAAACATTATTTTTATCATGTGTAGAAATAGATCTAGTAGTTGTTTGCTTAAAAGACAAAATCAGCACAACTCCGATGGATTTTTGAAATGACCTGTACCACATTGCTCTAAGCTACTGGATTTTTTGCCACATTTGTATCATTTTATGTGACCAAAATAATGAAATTGAAACGTGGTCAGAACGAGGCAGAATGATTGTAGTTTGCTCGACATAACCTAAGCCATTGTATTCCAATAATAAACTAGTTCCAAACATCCTTTTAAAATCTGACCATTTACTGAAATCGTGGAAGAATGATATTTTGTGAAAGAAGTATCAGGCAGATAAATTTGGTATGCGTGCAACTTCCAGTAATGTCCTTTAAAGCAAAGGCATAATAGCAGCTGCTGTGCAGGCGGAGCATCTTGCCAGTGGAATTTATTTCTGACCAACTGTGTACTTGTCTACTCCAAATGCTGGCTTTCTTGAACAATTGCAGTGTGTAAAAAGGAAAAAAAAATAAAAGGGGGGGGGGTGATGAGAAGGATGAATATAGGAGCAGTATAAACATAAATATAGTTTTTATTCATGATCAATGAAGCATTTGAATCTGAGTTTTGGGAGATGAAATACTAACAAGTTGCAGTATTTTTTCAGCTGTGGCTATTTGAATGATAAAATGCTGTTAATATGGTACTTTTGAGACAGCTTAGATCTGAAGTAGATACACATGTAAATTATAGCCGCTTTTGGTGGTACGCATGGTTTAAGTTATTTTGCAAGTGCATTTTGCAAGTATATCATTTTACAAATACATATTTTTTATTTGTATGAAATATGAATACAAAAAATAACAGCATAAACCTGTTTGGAGGTTTTCTTGGTTGTTACACAAACAGATATGCTTCAACCCTGGATTTCATTTTTTATATGTACTGAAAACGCTCAGAATTTCAAAATGTCAGTAATTTGTAGGTGTTTAGAAATACCAACTATATAATCTTTCTCCTAAAAAGCTATAGAACACTTTCAGTAACAAAATACTTCGTTTTCATGGTGGTTTTATTTATTTATTTTTGTTTTGTTTTCTAAACTGAAGAAGCAAGATAGAAATACCATCTCTTGCTTGGTGGTGGCTTTTTTGTTGTTTTTCAATCACTGCATGTTCAGGAGTGCTGTGTGTGCTCATGGGCTAACCAGGGAGATTAATTTCTCTCTTTCTCACTAATAGCTGTTTTCAGTATCTTGCGTGCTGATACATTTTTCCATAGTCCTGGCAGCAGCTACAGATGAGAAGTGTTTTAAGTCATCTGCTTTGTGCTGGCGTCACTAGAAGATTGCTTCTTGCTGGGTATTAATGAGATCTTTCTTCATTCAGCTAGCGGGCGAGAGCTTTTGAATGACTTGATTATCTTGATGTCTTCTGAAAAACATTTCTTCTTGGTTATGCTCAAGAACATGGGTCTAACACCTCAATTACGCCTCATAACACCTCATAACGCCTCAATTGCTCGGCAGGGATTGAAAAAGCCAGTCCATATCTGATTATGTACTTCCTGTATCTTTTGCAAGCTGTTCCAGTGAACGAGTCCAAATTCACTTGCTTTTGGCCCGGTGAGGTGAATCTCTGTCCGTGCCTCCCTGGGGCATCGCAAGGCGATAGAAAAGATAAGGAGAGATGTGCTTCACTCGCATTTCCCAAAACATCTTTCCTCCCCTCTCAACAATCAGATTACCGCTGACCGAGCTCTTCATTAAGCGTCCTCTCTCTTTCATCTCCAGGCCAGAGCCTCAGCAGAAAGCCCCCTCTGCACCTCCACCACCACCGCCGCCCCCGCCGCCACCCCTGCCGGAGCCTGCCCCGCCAGAGCCAGAGGAGGAGATCCTAGGGTCCGACGATGAGGAGCAAGAGGATCCCGCAGATTACTGCAAAGGTGCGTGTGGTTCAGCAGTGTCCTTGCGGGTGAATGGCATCCTGTAAGTCTTCAGCCAGGTTCTTGTGAGGTTTTTGAAGAACGAGTCCTTCATTATGGGGTTTGTTTATACAAAAGTCATCAATGACTGTTTCAGGTCCAAATGTGCTACTGTCTTCAGCTCAACTTTCACTTATCTATAGCTTATGTATGCGTTTTGCAATTAAAAGTGTACAAATATTATATGCCTATTTTTTCCCAGTTATAAGAATAAGAGAAGAAACTTTATTTAATACATAGTAGTTGTAAGAGAAACTAACATCCTAACCAAAGCAAACTCCCCCTCTACGCATTCTCCAATGCTTTCATGCATTTGATGTCAACTAAATACACTTGGGTCTGTATCTTTTCTTTCTCCTTCTCATAGCTGCACAAGCCTATGATACATGCTTCTTTTTGCACGTTGCCTTTCACAGACCTCAGCACTGTCTGAGGTTCCCTGCATCTTTATTTCAGTTTCTAAATTCCTTAGTTTTTGTTGTTACTTACATTATTTTTAACACATTTTTTCATAAGAACAAGTGGCCACTTCTTTCATAAAAACACGTAACTGCAGTGCAACAGTGTCAACACTAAAGTTTGTTTCAATGTTACTCCTAATGTTTCAAGTCTATTCCCATTAGTATGCACTGTACGTGCATGAAAAATCATAGATAACATGTCTGTCAGTTCAGGGATATGAATTTACTGTAGGAAACATCAAAGTTTTATCATCTTGAATTGATTTTATTCTTATTTTCCATTTTTAGTACAGCCCCAGACCACTCCACTGTGCATACATTTACTATATCTGGTATTCCATGTTCCTCAAATCAGTAAATATTTTGTCAAATATGATGCTGTCTTAATCAGAAGTTTCTGTGTAAGCCAGCCACTGTGCTCTTTTAAGAATCCCTTTTCCCAGCCCTGGAATGAGTGGTTGTGTATTTTCAGATTTAACAAGTGGACATGACATTTTCATTTCAGTGTAAGAAGTTTTATTAATATGTGATATTTCAAATGTTGAAATGGCTTACAAATACCAGTGGTGAAAACCAAATGGTAAACTCAAACTAAACTTTACAGCCTGCAGAAGGGAAAAGAAAACCCATGGCTAAAGCATCTTTGTATTTTTTTTATTCATTTTTTAAAATTTCTGTTGTTACACGCTAGTTTCTTAATATAACTCTTTTGGTATCTGTAACATCTTCCATCGGTGAGTAAGGATGGATTTGCTGTTTAAACATCTGTTTACTTGTAAGCATCTGTATCTACTTGAGATTAAGCATTGCTAGGCCCCCACTTAATTCTTCCCTGAAGGAAGGGCTGCGTTTAATTTCAAACAATCCATTGTTGTCTATGTTCCAGTATCTTTTGCAAAATGTCACCATCTGGAGTATCCAGATCATAAAAAATATAAATTTAAGTTTACAGCTTGCTTGTAAGTCACCTGTTTAAGTAGAGTCTGTGACTGTAATAGGTCATGAGTGAGATCTGTTTGCTTTTAAAATGAACTACATGTTACACTAATACTTGAAGTTTCTGGAAAAATTAAAGGCAACTTCTGTGTGCTGGAAGGTGGTTCTGTGTTCTTGAAATCTTCAATCTGTGAATTGATGGAAGTGTACTAAAAATTGGTTCGAGCTTTGGTTTGTTTGGATGTCATAATCATTTGTTTCTGTGAGAACGGTGCTTTTGTTGCTCCACTGCATGATTTGTCTATTTTTTAACCATAATTTCCTGTTAGAGTGATCAGTAAGCTTCCTTTTTATTTTTTTTTTTTTATTTTTTTTTTTTTTACTTGCTGCCATTGAACTTGACAGGAAGGTCAGTGTTGTATATGCGTCTGAATCAAATGGCAAGGCTGGGAAGATCTGGAGCCATTTAGACTTCATATTCAGTCTGGGGAATGAATCAGTTATTTGGTAAAGAATTGCTGGGATGGCTGTTGGATGTAATATTTCCAGATTTTTGGAGAGATGTTTTATTAGCTTGAATATGTTTTCCTGTTTTGGGATATCTTTGTGGAGCAGAAGATAAATATTTGGAAATTACCATGTTTTAGTGGAGTGTCTCTTTTTTTCCTAATTTGATCTCCAAAGTGTCAATCCCTCAGGATTTTTGAGTAAGATTTAAAGCATATTTAGTCCATTCTCAGCCCCAGTCTGAAATTTCATAGAAGGGCAGTTTTGATGAGGGAGTATATAAATATTTTTAACAAATACAGTGTTTTATCTATTAATTATATTTACCATTGCCTGTTACAGATGTTTTTTTAAGAATATGTTACTATGAGCTGGGCTCACATCTTCACCACATTACATAGTGGCTAGTAAATAGTTGCCACTCGTAATAGTATTTTTAATCAGGAAATTGGATTAGTTTGAATTGACACCTGATACGAAGGAGAGCACCAACAGCCACTTGTGTAAAGCAGACCAACCTTTGTTCCCCTGGGCCTTCTTCCAGAGCCTGGTTAAATCTGTGAACTGACTTCTGTCGATGGCACTGAATTTAGATCAAATGCTTTTCAAATGTTTATTTGTTTAAGAAATGGAAATATCAAAACTCCGACTACATGATTTTTCAAGGGGTACTTAGACAATGAAGCTGTTTTTTCTTCTTTTCTGAAATGCCTTGAAACACTTGGAGGTTTTTTTTTCAAGAGTCTGTCATGTCATAGATGTAATTGGAATTCTTTGCTTCTCTGATCATCTTCTTTGCCCCCTGGAGATGTCTCCCATTCATCCAGTTCACAAAGGGAATAATTCCCTATACAAACATAGAACTACCCAGCCACAATTACCAATACATTCAGGAGACATTTAGGAATAATGATCTCATTTTTTTCTGACCCTCCTTCTTGAGTGCTTGTAGCTAGCTAGCAGTGTGAGAGACTTTGTGTGTGTGCTGTAGTGAATAGCACAACAGACTTTTTGTTACGTTATCAGCACTACCACTTACACATTGTATATTTTCAAATACCAATATTGTGTTTCCAAGATTACATAATTTTTCTCAAAACTCTAATTTTGCATAGATACTTTCTTGTCGTTGCTATTTGGAAGCACCTTCTGTACCATGAAGAACTTAAATAATTGCATTCATCATAAGATGACACCGATTTTTATAGTACATTTAGCTGTGCTGCTGTGCACAACCTGTAAATGAGTACCTTGCTGACCTAGCAGCAGGAATAGGGAATAACACCTACAGGAATAGTTATTGATTATTTCCAAAACTGCTCCTGCTGTTACTTAGGAGGGTAGAAAATACCTTGTGAAGCGTATATTTACTCGGTGGATACACACGTGTTGTAGTGCTGTAGTGACCAAAGTAACATGGCTTTTACATATATTGTGTCATTGTTCTTGCACTACATAGATTTTATCTAAATAACTTGTCAGCTTGTTTATTGACTTGACTTCAGTGTCTTTGATTTCTTCTGTAGGGAGTTCTCTTTCCTGTCTGTGCTGGGAAGAAAGTATCACAAGTTCTTGATTGTTTTTGACCCTTTGAAGCACAAATATGCCAAAGGCTGTCTTCACACAGGCAGATTTGCAAGGCAGTTTTATAAACTACATTGTTCTTAGAAGCACACATTTACCTGTGCTTGAATTCTTTGTAGTTGAGAGTTAATGCTGTTACCATGTCCAAAAACAAACAAACAAAAAAGGCAAATATTTTGTTTAATGGGAAAAAAAAAAGACTTGACCATTGTTGTATGTGTTTGAAGGCCCAGAGTTACACCCTTGTTGCAGTGCAAAAGGCTGCATAAGTTGTGTGTGATTTCAAATGCTTCTGAAGCCATGTAACTGTGCTCAGGAACGATTTACTAGGACTAGGCATTTAAGAAGTTAGTAAAATATTTCAGAAAATCTTTTATTGTTTAATTTAAAATCTGTTTTGCAAACCATAGACAGATGTTAAACCGAGGTGTTGCATTCTTCTCAGCTTTTCTGACTATATCTGCTTGCAGAAGGAATAATGACTATACAGCTTCATATATCTCACTGGTTTCTTGCAGCGATATATGCAAGACAAAAATAATAAGAAATGATACTGCGACACTGAATTTACTTTTGAAGCATTTTAAGCAATCCTTGCTGTCAGGTCAGCAGGCTTAATGTGCTTCACAAATGTAGGCCTGTTCAGTACCAGAAAGGTAGAATTGCTGTAATTGTTCCCTTCACCTTCCTCTCACATCTATCGCTTGATCATCCTGGGTAGAGTTTTATGGAAAGAATTTACCGAGTAATAGATTTTTATTTTTTTTTGATTGTTTTAAAACAGTCAGTAACTGTCTCAGTATGATTACATTCATCCAGTTTTCTTAATATTTTCATCCTCATCTGTTACTGTAGGGCTGGTTAAATACACAAATTGGTGCTTTAGGTTTTTTTATGGTTACTTCTTCCTATCAGTATGAATTTGTATGTGTGACTTCATTCAGCGAATTTCCTGAATAATGTAAACACAGGAGACTTGGGTTTCAGTTGTACCCGGTACTGTTTCTTTTCCCTAACAAAGTGGAAAGCCCAGTAGTCAACTTTTACCCTAAATAATGGACATCCCATTTCCTGGGGTGTAAATCTGGGCTGGCATTCCAAAAATGATCTGCTTTTTTGTTTGAAAAGAGAGGAATTCCCACACGGGCACGCTGCACGTTCTTACTAAGTTGGCACAACCCGGCTGTGGAAATGAAGGTTTTTTTCACATTGCTAGGTGAGTTGTTCTGGAAGCCTTTTGCAAACATTTCCTTCCTAAGGATAGCAGGGAAGTTTTCCCTGCATGTCACCGTGCTGCCACTCGATCCAGACCGGCCCTGGCCCAAATGAGAGCTTGGCCGGGCTGCCCCCCAGGTGCTGCGGCCGTGCTTGAGGTGGTGCCAGCGGCGCGGAGGTGCCAGAGCCCGGCGGCTGGGCCGGGGCCAGGCGGGTCAGCTCTTGGCTGGTGCTCTGGGCAAGCTTTGCCAGCAGCCAATTCAGCCTGGAGATGCAACTCACTGAACAGATCCCATAGCTGTGTGGTTTAGAGTTTGTTTAGACATACTGACATTTAAATCAATATTTTATTTAAACGTTATAGTTGTGTTAAATATGCAATCTTTACAGTTCTGTCATAAAATTCTAATAAATTTATTCATCTGCTCTGGAAATCCTTGCGACTAGCTCATAAATAAACTCCTGAACTTCTGTTAGGGCAAAAAAAAAAATGTTATTAGCATAGAAAGGATATAAATATATCCGGATTTGTTGCTGCTGTTCCACAGATATGCAGGAGATAAGAGCCAACTCCCCGTTCTAAATCCAAGGAATTAAGTAATAAATTGGCATTGTTGTGTTAACTGGGCACCAGTTCTAACAAGATTTGCAGCATATTTCAAAACAAATATAACAACCTAAAGGAAGTGTTCTTAAGGTTTTCCAAATCTGAAGTGGAATAATCAGTAAGTGAGGGTTCTTCCAAAGGCCAGTTGGGCGTGACATGACGAAGGACCGGCAAGAGCCGAGGAGATAATCCCTTGACAGCTGACAGATGGGTGACATCCTGGAGAGCTGCAGGCTGCAGCTGTATTATTCCTTTGCATTTAGGCAAAATTGTGAATGTTTATTTAGTGTTTTAAGATCTGAATAATAATCTCATATGATCACTCTCTTTCTGGCGTTTAAGAACACCTCTTAAAATACAAAGGAAATAAAAAGCTTCACAATGGAGCAATAAACATCAGCACTACCTCTTGCAACCTCTTCCCGCTGTGCTGAAACCTGAGCTCCAGCCTGCTCTCAGGTTGGCCTTTCTGCCAGCAGGGCTTTTGGGAAGGTGTGTGGGGGCACAAGTCAGGACTGCGGCGGGGAGAACGGGTAGGTAGCCTGCAGACGCGGGTTAAAATGCAGCTTAGACAAAGCCTGTAGCTACCTGCTCCCTCTGCTTCCTCGCTATAAAACCCTCAGGCTTGGGAAAACGCGCTGCTGCCGTGGGTCAGGAGCCAAGCAGAAAAGCATCGATAAAGTTGACGTTCGTAATGTTTTCTCAGGAAGTATTTTATCGCTGCCTTTATTAGTAGAAAGCAAATGGGAATTAAAACGATCTCTGTTGAGAGTCTACATTCATCCAAAAATATGTTGACTGGAGAAAATTCATATATGATAAAGAAATAATGCAGATCTTTCCTGTACTCTGAACAGATGGCATTACCACAGATGAAAGCCGTAACAGAGAAGGACAGATAAACTCTACAGTACGTACAGGGCATGAGTATTTTCTCTCCAGGCCAAGTAGGGCAGTATTTTTAACATTAGAGTAAATTTTTTTTAGACTTCCTATTTATAGTACAGGACAATTTGAAAGCGAAAATTTATACTACAGGAATTAATTGAACTGAAAAATACTGTTTGTTTTCTGAATATTCTTTTTTCTACTTTTTATTTTCATGAAAGGAGGCTATCATCCAGTGAAAATTGGTGATCTTTTCAATGGCCGATATCATGTTATTAGAAAGCTAGGATGGGGACACTTCTCCACAGTCTGGCTATGCTGGGATATGCAGTAAGTAAACTATTTATATCCATTTTTTATTCTGTTTACAGTAACTTTTATTTTGCCTGCATGATAAAGCTATGTAAATTTGAGCTATCCTTTTCATAATGCAGAAAAACGTCTGCATTATTATTTTGCCTTTGGTTAAGTCCATCGTTTATAAAACCTCTCAGAATATGTGTAACTGTTTTTTTTGACAAATTAGCTTTGCTTATTTAATTTACATGTTGTCTTGAATGTGTGAGAGTAAGCTAATGTTTTTATTTCTGTTGTATCATTAATGAAAAAATATATCTCTTCTAAAGACATTAGCATGAAGGAGATAAAATATTCAATAAATGAGGTCGTTAACACAATGTTGTTAAAAGCTGCTTTTCAGTGCTTTATAGTTTTCTGTCAGAATGCATGAAATTATGAAATATTCTATTTAACATTTCCAAATTTTCAAAATGTGTCTATTTTAGCTCAGAGCATGTGTTGAAAGTGGTTTTATTTTTTATTTTCAAGGGGAAAAAGGTTTGTTGCAATGAAAGTTGTAAAAAGTGCCCAGCATTACACAGAGACAGCCTTGGATGAAATAAAGTTACTCAAATGTGTAAGTATCGCTCACACAGTATTGTTCAGTACTAATCATGATAGTAATAACAAATTTAAAAAATGTAGTGGGATATTGTTTTTAAACTTTCTACATCTTTTTTCTAAATAGCTAATTTATTATGTTACCATGATTTCTGAAGCTCCAAAACATTGTTTCATATTGAAAGCTAAGTAATTAGTATTTTAATGTGAATTCTTTCCTAAAATATCAGTGTTTGCACTCTTGGTTTAGGTTCGTGAAAGTGACCCTAATGATCCCAACAAAGATATGGTTGTACAGCTAATTGATGACTTCAAAATTTCTGGAATGAATGGAATACGTATCCTTTTGAAAATGTTGCAACTTCATTAAAAATGATCTAATGAGATAAGTAATCTCTTAGTTCTGGCTATTTTTAATTAGTCTTAGCTTAAAATTGCAGTGTAGAAACATCAGCATGTGTGCAGATGCAAAGAGTAGACCAGCATTTAGTGCACCCACTGGAGTGAAATAGCTTACACTTTTTAAATAATACAAAATTAAAAAAAAAAAAAAAAAAAGACAATCCTGCCATGGTACTGGAGCTGGAGAATGCAAGTTTGTTTAGAAATTTTCTACTGAAGAGATTTGTAGAAGGTGAGGCTTACGATAAATATGTTTTGTCCTTGAGTAGTAAGGAGAAAGAGTCAGTGTCATGAAGAAGCTGGTTGCTATTTTCTTGTGAGAATTGTGAGGGCAGGGAGCATCACTTTCTGGTTTACGTGATCCTTTTTTGGCCACATGACCTCTATTTTTTGGCAACGGTTTTAAAGGCTTTTCTTATGCTTTGAGAGAGGGATACAAAGTAATATATATGTCTGAATATTGTTCTTAGGGAAAATCTGAGGTCTCTGAATACATTTGGCTTTTTAGTTGAACTAAAGGCAATTGTCTTTGCTAACTGTATTAGATGTTTTAGCAGCTTATTATATTACTGTCCTTTCATTTATTGTTACAACTGGTATTTATTTGTGTGATTGTGTCTTGGAGGCCTAATAACAGACCTCATTATTCATGGTATCACACTACTAAACAGAGACAGTTCTTGCTCTAGCTTAAGATTAAATTGAGTTTGGTGATGTGCCTTCAGTCTTTAGCAAATTAGGTTAAGTTACTCTTCACTAGCTCTAGTTCTTTAGGAGAGGAATCTAGGAGGTGACCTCCAGTAAGTTTGAAAGCCCATTGGAAAGTATCCTTCCAGGGAGAAGTGTGCAAACAGTTTTCATCCTACCCATGTTTCTTGACATCAGTTAGCCTTTGGCTTTGTTGTAAGTGAGAAAAGTGAGTATAGAGACAAGTATTCTCATTTGTGGAATGGGATTTTAACAGCTTCCCCTTTCTTCCATATTTGTTTCCTGATGATTCACTGGTCAGCTACCTTGGTAGAAAGCTACTTAAGTGTAGGTGAAGTCAGCACAGTCTGCTTTTTTTCGTGGGTTTTATCATATCATCACATTAGCATGAATTAAAAGAAACTATACAGTTGCTAGCAGTCATTTCAAATTGACTATAAACGATTTGTGATCAAAGAAGTTGTTTAACACAATGAGGCAAAGAACCCTGGTTGGGATTTCTCAGTGCTGCTGGGCTGTATAAAATAGGTTGTCATCTATGAGCTGAGATGCTTGCTGAGAAGTACTGCATAAATATCTCTATCGTCTAACTGTGTTCATTAAAAAATAATGTCACCAAAGCACTTCAGCTCTTCAGTTGACAACTGTGCTATTGAAGAATAATTAAAGTTATTTTTAGAAATCAGAGATTTTTGACTTACTGATTTCATCGTAAAGCACTAATATGAAACGGGGAATAAGAAAATGTACTCATACTTATGTGAGGAAGTAATACTTACCTGTTTAAGGGAGCAGTTTCCCAGTATCATTCTTATGTTACCGATGAGATTCACAGGTATGTAAACATCTGTATTAAAGGTAAAAGCTGTTTCTGAGTATGAAGAATAAATTTTGTTAGCAATAGTATATAAAAGCATATCCGAACTTTTTTGGAGATACAGCATGTAGGTTGACAAAGCCAAGAGAGGTCATGTATTAGTGTAACATGGGCTCAGATAGCTTCGTGTTAGTGGATTAACACTGGATAGCTGACACTGATGTATTCTGTTTCAGTTTTACCTTAGTAGATCCTTGACTAGGTCTGTCAAAGTCCTAGTCACTGGTGAAAATATGATAGCTAATATCTTCAGCTTTGAGATTTCCTGTAAAACAGTTTGTGCATCCTGAATCACATTACTAGTTTGATCAGAATTTGGTTGCATTGGTTATTTGATCAAGTCCTTTTTTGCTTCTAGGGAAAAAAAATCTTTGGTGTATGTCCTTTTGGGAGGGAGGGAAGGATCAAGTAACTGTTTTTAATGTTCTGCTGTTAGTGGTTTCCATTTAAAAAAAGCCATTTTAGTGCTACGGTGGTGTTACTGGGTTGAAGAGTTTGAGAGAGCAATTTGAGAATTTTTCATGCTGTATTGTTTCTGGCATTCTTTGGGCAAGTCACTAAATATCTGTTCCTTGCTTGTAAATTAAAACAACATATGCTTCATAGAGGTTTGATTATTGATTATGAAATACTTTTAAAAGTTAGACAAAGGAGAGGTTGATGTATCCTTTAGATGGCCAATACCACAAAATGTTGTGGAGCTTCCAAACGGGGAAGCTTGTCAAGAACCAAGTAGCACAGGGCTGTGAGTTTGCAGAGCCACTGCCATGGCTGTGTGTCTGAAAACAATCATCCTTCTCCTAGGAGCTGTAAGAAGTGTTTATATACGTGTAGATTTTAGCAATGTGTGCTATGCTACACTAGACTGATAGTATTTTATTTTTTTTAGCTACTTCTACATTTTAAGAAGACTGCAATTGCGATTTTCCAGATTATCCAGACTGCACTGGATACTCATTAGAGCCTTAATAAATGATTGAGGGAAACATTTTTTAATAAGAAACTCAGACAATCACATAATGAAACAAGTGCTTGGAGATACAAGTGAGACAATAAAGAAGGAAACATTCCTGACATGATCGTGTATTATGATAATTGTATTAAATTTATCTTCAAAGAATATACAGCATTAATTGAATGCCATAGGGCCTAAATACCGCCAGCCCAGGAGCTACTGAGATGCATCCAGATATTCTCTGGGTTGGTACCAGAGCTTTATGTCATTTAGTTTAAATAGTCTTCAAACCTCATCAGATTTCTAAATATTCCTGTGCTGTGTTTGTAGATAAATAGATAGTTACTGCAGGATTCTGGTCAGGAAAGAATGGTTTTTAGTACTTAATGCTGTCAGCTGATAGTTGTTATGTTTATTACTCTCACTTTCACTACTCTGCTAAATTTCCCCCTTTCAGATATTCTCCAGACTCCCTTCAAAGAGCATTTCATAAGAGACATGTATGCAGCATGGGCTTCAGCTTTCTTTTTTCTGAAGAACTCTTCGGACATGCTCATCTGTCAGGCACTTGGTGCTGTGGGATGATCCTGGGGCTTGCAAGGCTGGCTTCCTGATAATTAATGCACAGCTTTCCCCACGCTTTTCTTTGTGGACATGCTGGCTTGCAGTTTACATGCTTCAGGTCACAGTAGTGAATCAGACAACTGTCACATTTTGACATATCTTCTCCAAACACTGAGCCTCCTGCTTGTCTTTTCCCCATCCCACTTGCCTCCCCAATACTGAGCTTGCCTTGGGTTTGTCAGAGTCCTCCTGGTGAAATGCTGCAATCTTTTCCAGGTATACATCACTCCTCTTTCTTGTGGCTCTCTTTTTCTCTGTCTACTTCTGCCATTCCTCCTCGCATCTTCCTTCTCTGTGTCCTCCCCTTGCTTGCCTCTCAGCTGTTCACTTCCCCACATCCCTTCCTCTTCTGGTTCCTGGCAAGGCATAGCAGGCCAGTAAAAACAAGGAATGGCAGGAATGTGCACTGGAGAGTCTGCAGCAGCAGTGGCCTGAAGGACTGTGGGCGGGTGTCCTAAATTTCATTTAACACTGCAGAGTCTTGCCTTTCAGAAATGTGTGTTGCTGTCTTTCTGTAGCATTGCAACTTCCCTGCGTGGGCTAAGTTAATAAGCCCTGTAGTGCTAACGTGCTCTGCTCTTCCTCTCTGATGGCTCTGTGCTTTATTAGTGACTTCTTGTCATCGGATGCTTGGATGGTAAAGTAACCCAAACTGTTTCCTCTTGTGAATGGAACTGAGTAGGCTGATTAATATGGTTGGGAAATGACTATTCATGATCTCTTCTAATACAGGAGTTGAGGAACATCGAGTGAGAAGAATATATAGCAGCAATCAAAGTGAATCAAAATTCTTCACAAAGTACAAAGCCCAGTCTTGAGGGATTTTATCTTTCAGTCCAACTCCATCTTGGGGATGTAGATTTCAAAATTTCACATAGCTTTATTCATATGGGTTAGGTGCTTGAAAAGGATGTGATAGACCCATAGGCAAAGTAAGTTTCATTTTTACTCAAGACAGCAGCATTAAGATTATCACCAAGAAACTGGTTAATGAAAACACTGATAAGTTAGGTTAAGATTTCTCCCCTAACAGCGTGGTTTCCTATGAATGGAGAAAGAGAGGATCTAATTTCTATGAGATGTTCCTGCAGAATCCATCAGTTAGTTCATTTTCTGTCATTTGTATTGCATTATTCTGTGCAAGGTTATAGTGTCATGTAGTTCAGATTTCAACATTCTTTACAATTTCCAGCGATGGTAAGGTTATTCCCAGTTTGTCTCTGAGGGTTAAGTCAGCGTTGTCAAATTGTATAATTTTTTGCTGGAACATTATGGATGCTAAAACTTGCAATTAACTTGAATATTAGAATATTTTCTGAATAGAAAAATAACTTACCCAGGTATATTAGATGTAGAAGCTCTGACTTAAAGGTTCCTGAACCACAAATCACTGGAAATTTCTATATCTTGCTCTGTTCCAATATTCTTCCCTTATTATCTGCAGACAAGATCATGGGTCAAATGAAACTTTCTGGCATTCTGTTTGTTTGTGTTTTTTGTTTTTTTTTTTTCCATATTGCTGCTTCTGAATTACAAGTTGTCTTTGCACCTAAATTCTTTGATAATTGTCGTTATCCTCTGCAGTTAAAACTGTAGGTGGTTAAGAGATCCAGTCTCGTACTACTTCGTTGACTTTATCAAGTGTTTTTCAACTGAGCCTAGTCAGAAAGATATTTAGTGTGGTTCAGTTTTAAAACACTGTTGCTGCGGTCTTCTGTTGTTCAAACCTTCTATTCAAATCACTTAAAATTTATTAGAAACTAGAAGTAATAGGGCAAATTAGTACTTTGAATTGTTTCAAAGAAAACAAAAATGATTTTTTTTTTTTTTTTTTACATATAGCCATTTCAATGTTCACCCTAATGCTGTTGTTACATTCAGAAATAACAGACAAGAATTGCATCATTAGAATGTTTTAAATTGGGCACTGTTCTTGTACCTGTTCATATAGAATTGAAATGTAGTACCAAAGCATGTACTATTTTTTGCTCAGTTTAGGGGGAACTTTTTTCTTACAGGATGTTGATTGCTGTAGTCAATATGCAAAAATATGTCTGTGGTTCATCTTGTTAACAAGTTTACTTGGAAATTATCCTTAATCAAATCCCAGATGTCTGTATGGTCTTTGAAGTACTTGGACACCATCTCCTAAAATGGATAATCAAGTCCAATTATCAAGGCCTTCCCATCCGTTGTGTAAAAAGTATAATTCGACAGGTAAGATTTGGTAAAGTTCTAGTTTCTTTAATTTGTTTCTTCCAAAATTGTTAACCGTTTAAAGGTTAGAATGGTGATATTTCAAATGAATTCTTACCAGTGGTATCTGAGATTAGAGAATTTTATTGGTAAGGTTTGTAAGAGCCTTTTCCTTGGTAGCCTGTATTTCTCCTTACTGTATTATTTTTATCAAGATATCCCATAGATAAAGGAGTTTCCTGAGATATTATAGAAAATAAAACGCTGAAACAATGAGTCTTTTTCATAGATGTAGGAGTATTCATATTCAATTGCAGTTTTGGTTAACTAAATCATCAGTATGTCATGCTTCTTAATAAGCTGTTCTGGAAATAAAACATCAGAACATTGGGAAGTAATATATTGTTATAAAACTGAACACAAATTTTCTCTCTGAAAAAAATAGTTCTAAAAGAATCTGTTTTTGAAAACTACCTACATATATTTAAATTCTTGTGGAGTCAAAGGCCTAACCAGATGAAACAGTTCAGAACATTTCACTGGGAGATATTCTTCTAAAACATGTTCTCTTGCAGGAGCTGTGAAAACTGAATTGCTGAGAGGTGATTGTAAAGAGAAATGGTGTCTCAACAAGGCAAAATCATACATCTCTGTGATTTTATGTATACTGTTAATCCATATGTAGTTAATACCTACCAGTGATCAAAGAAAGATTTTCAGTTTGTCACTTAAGTAATTTGTATTGCCTTTCATCAGCATTACCTCTATTTTGTTAATAAGCTGTCTATTGAAGTAGTTACTTTCTTTGAAAATTTTATTATATGTCATCTGGTGAATATCAGCCTCTCAGCTCTTTAATCAGAATTAGCCAAATGCCCTGCCTGACAAAGCTGTTAGGATGGAGCTGAAATTGTAGGTCCCTTAATTTCTGTACAGCCAGGAGGCTCAGATTCTAGAAATAAGGAGTGGTACTAATGCAGGGCTGAACTGAGCTGTGTGCTAAGGAACAGGACTGTGTATTTGTATTAATATGTGCATATAAATGTTCACTGCTTCTGCTATACTTTGTATTTTTCTTTGTTTGGAATGTTTTCAGTTTGGTTGCCCCATTGTCCTGGAGTTTGGCCAAAACATGGGAATTTGCAATGCACTTTCTTTATACACTGGCTTGAGCAGCAAAGCCAGGTTTAGGAGCTGCCTCCTGCAGCCTTTACCTCTGTTACAGTGCCTGTTGGCAGGAACGGGAATGGATCCAAGCTGATTCCTTTGTGAAAGGAAGGTGGGAACCTAGCAGAAGAGGACTTTCAGGTGGGGTCTTCAGGGATGGTGACCAGAACCCAGTGAGAAGGGAGATCAGCAAGGAGCTGCCTTAAGGATGGGTTTATGGGGAAGGCTCTCAGTTTTTCCTCAGATAGATTGGGGACCTGTCTCGAGTGGCTTTTTACAAATGCATAAAGCACAGGAAAAAATGAGCTGGAATTAGAAATCCATGTGCAGTTGCAGAGCCGTAACCTCACTGAGAGCACAGAGCGATAGTGGGACAGCTCAGACGCCTGGAGTGCAGCAACAGGCAGGTAAAGGTGCTTCCAAAAGGTGGGCAAGTACGAGTGGTTGAGCTCGTATGTACTCACATTAGTATGGGTGTAAGCAGACCAATTCAGGCTCTGTTTTTAGCCCCTCAGGGTTCTGTACAGTTTGGGGCTCCAAGTACAAGATGTTGGCTTGCTGAAGTGAGTCCAGTAGAAGGCCATCAAGAGGATCAGGGAGCTGCAGCATAGCATGTATGGCAGGACTTGGGAGAATTAGTTTGTTTAGTTTTAAGAGAAGGCTAAGAAAGACGAAGACTTTACTGTCTTCAGCAAATAGAGAGAAAACAGAGACAGACTCTCCTCAGGGCAGTGCCCAAGAAGCAGGTATGACTGAGATGGAGAGGGTTTCAATAACACCATCTCCTTCCAACTGAAATCGCAAAACTTGTGCCATGCATGTTTTAAAAACGTGTTTGTGGAACTTGAATATGAAAATTCAATTATTGCACTGGTGTTCGGGAAAAGAAACCATTTGATTTCAAAAGGTATTATAGTTCCATGCTATAATGAAAAAGAAATGTTGTATGCTGCGAGTTGAACAATATTTTTGTTCTTTTTTGAGTACTTTTGAGTACTCAGTTGGGACAAAATTAAGGTTTATTTTAAAATGCAGCAGAGAGCTGAGTTTCTTAATAAGAAATTTCATTTCAATTTTGAGCAGTTTTTTTCCCCTGAGGCAGAGTTATATGAAATGTCATGCAAGAGATGACCCTATAGAATTGAAAAAGGGCTGGCTGCCACACTTCCTTTTTTTGCAGTGAAGATGGTTGGCAGTGCAGATTTAATTCTGGAATCCTTATTTTGGGTTGTAAAATATATAGCGTCAGTCTATAAAAGGGTCTATAAAAATCTATAAAAGGATCGTGTTCTAAAACAGAAGCTAAAACCAGCATCATGTAATTGATCAGTGAAAATTTTCTCTTTTGCTTTGCATCTACAATACAGTAAATGTGTTTAACGTGTTAATGTGATGTGGCTCCCTGAACGATAAAGAGAGAGAAGAAAAGTGAATCTTAAATAGACACTGCAGATGATAACAAAGAGTTTCTTGATGTGAAACTAACCATGTGACATTTAGCAGGGAAAATGCACAGTTCTGTAATTCGCATTTCTAATTGTAATAACAGGAGCTGTCCTGTGTTTTCAGAGTCACACTTGCAGTATACATTTCTTTACTGGTTTAGTGGTATAACACACTTCCAGTTTTTATGATAAAGCAGTCTGATCCACTTTTTAAGCTAGCTAAGAGCATTCTTTCTAATTATAAAATTCTAGCAGTATGGTCGTTACGGTAAGTCAAAGAATTGATTGTGATTGTAAAAAGTAATGTTTTCTGTTTTACTAAAAGGGAATCTTCAGCCAAAATGAAAGAAAAAGCTGGACCCCTAGCACATGAAACGGGGAAAGGCTATCTTTATAAAGTGGGTAGCAGCAAATCTATTTTCACATAAATTCCACTTGTGCACAACACGGTGGAATTTTTCCTTCTGAATGTTCATAGCTTTTCATGTACTGCAGAATCCTTTATTTTGTCCTCAGATATTTGATGGTAGTTTCTAAGATGCTCTGTACCATAGCGATGAAGGGAAAAGCCTATTGTAATCAAACTTTATGTTGTTGTTGCTGCTAATATCTTTTCTAAAGATTGCAGTCACTTAGCCACTAACTGCCTTCTTAGAATAAGCCAATCTTTCCTTAACGTTTCTCACTTTGAGAAATACTGCATATTCTTTTGATTGCTTCGGCAAATATTCGGGCATAGTTTGGATTTGCAGGGAAAAAAAATCCAGGTTGTTAAGCAAGCAACAGTTTCTAGGTATACCTTTGGCAGCGATGCTGAGTCTTGCTCATGTGAACATGCAGTTTTTATAGATAAAGAGCACGTTGGAAAGCTTTTCAGGAAGGTTGCTGTTCCAAGCTAGCTCCAGAACAGAGCCAAGCGCTTTGAAGTGTTTCTGGGTGTAAACATCATACACATGCCACTGTTTTTCTCTTACCTGAGCTGCCTGGTGTGCTGTCTGGACATACCTGTCTGGAACTAGCTCAGGACTGGGCAGTACTCATACCTTTGTATTCTGTTACTGCTATTTTGAACCAACACACTTTGCTTTTGAAGTTTACCCTAGCTAGTTTGGTCTTAAGGGATCCTGAGAGCAGGGAGGTTAGCATGTGCTGATTTATTTCTGCAATATCTGGAAAGGCAGGCTGTTCCTGTAGCTGAGGCTGGAGGTCTGCTTCCTGCTGCAGAACATTCTTTAAAAATTCAAAGAATTCTTCTACGTGGGGTCAGTTAGGTTTCTGGGATTTTCTTTCTTGCTGATTTTTTTCCTATTTATTTATGGAGCCTATTTTAGCAATAGCTTGGTTTACCCTCTTATCTTATCCTGTACTGATTAATTGCAGTAATTGACTTGTGAAAGTAATTGTGAAAGTCAATTACTTTTTTCAAGGCTTTTATATTATACCTAGGTCTCATCTAAAATACTTTTAAAACCACATAAGCTGTTGTATTTCTGTTCTAGTCAGAATCAGAGACAGGTTCATTATGTAAAAATTCTTTTTATTTTAGTCCCAGAAGACATTTTTAAGACTTTGGAATGCAGGTTTGATATGATTGAGCAGAATTTGCCTCCAGAGAATATGAAAGACTAGTGGAAAAATCCATGTGGCAAATACAGGTAGACAAGTCCTTATGTGACATCTTGATCACATTAAAAGCTGAATTACTATTGCAATTCTAAGGAAAGTTATAGTAAACATTTCATCCAAACATTCCCTTTCCTGCTTTTTACAATAATCAATAGTTATTTATTAAGGTTATTCACAAAGCAGATTTCAGTTATAGTATATAGTACTTGTGATGGGTTTTTTAAATAACATTTTAAATAATAAACTAGTGAGAATCAGCCTTTCTGACTGAGCAGCCTGAATCTGTTTTCCAAGGAAGACCTATTGAGGTTTTTTTCACGTGTGTGCTGATCAACAGAAAAGCACTTGGGAAATAGAAGGTCTGAGAGCAGCTTGTTGTCATCAAGACCATTCAGCCAGCCAGTATCTAACTTATGGGCATCTCTGGAATTGGGTTTATGAGCTAAATAAATTATCCTGGCAGGCCATGCATGGACTGCTGGCAATAGTTCGAGCATCTCTTTACTAACAGTAAATACATTTAACTTGCTCTGGCTAATAAAAATAAGTTTCCAAAAATTCCTTTTGCAATTAGGTACTTCAAGGTTTAGATTATCTCCACAGCAAGTGCAAGATCATTCATACAGATATTAAGCCAGAAAACATTCTGATGTGCGTGGATGATGCCTATGTTCGTCGAATGGCTGCTGAAGCTACTGAGTGGCAGAAAGCTGGTGCTCCTCCTCCCTCTGGCTCAGCAGGTATGATAGTGTGTTTAAAAGCAATTCAGTAAATTTGTCTCTATAAATTAATGCCAACAGTTTTATTTAATGAATATTAACATTGTAAAGAATTGCATCTGAAAATGTACCTCTAGTTCATTCTTATTGATTCTCTGCAAAGCTAAAAAGGAGTGCTCTCTTCTCAGTTTTGCGTGTTCAGGTTTTTGGAGTCCCTGATTTATTGGAACAAAGACTCACTTTGCAACCTTTAATGAGGTTTATCTGCAGTGGAGCTTTGCATTTTTAACGATGACAATAATTAATAATCTTATCTAACTTACAGGTCTAGTTCTGTTAGAATTTCATCAGTGTGCGTTTGAAATTACCTACCTTCTAGTTGGCTATAACTTTATTCTCAGAATGCAGTGACAAATATTATGGTCCATTTTTTCATTCTTGAGAACAGAATTTATTGTACCTGACTGAATTTGTGATCAGCTCTTATTTCTAGCTCTGTATGTGAAATACTTTGTTAAACTTGCCAAGAACTGTGAAGGGAACAGTATGTTACGTTCAGCTAGGAGAAACCAAAATAAAGGACCTCACAGCCATCGGTAAAGACAAACAAAAAGAAAACGTGGCTTTTCTAGTGATCTTTAGTGGCATGGTTGCCATTTATTTGGTAATCCAGCACATCAGCTGCAGGCAGTGGAGAAATAACAACTTTTAAAGATCTTTGTAATGTTGTTGGAAAATACATTATAGATTAAAATCATTGAGATATAGTAAAAATACCTTCTATATCAGGAACAATTGTGGTCAAAGCCATAATTTTTTCCACTGTAGCCAGTTATTTACAGACTTTTAAGATTTCCTAAAGCACTTTCTTTTCAACATCATTCGTTAGACTTTGTCTTTGACTGAATGGGATTTTTTTGTCGAGCTAAAAATGATTGTGCTGTTTCACAGTATTATATGTGTTAAATATGTTGACATGCAAAAATCTATCATTAATATATTGTATTGGATTTTACATACTGCGTGATCATATAGCTAAAGGCTGTGTGTTACTTGTGTGGGAAGGAACTTGATTTTGTTCGTGTAGCCTGATATTGCTTCCTGGCATTAAAATAAACACGATGTTAAGGAATACATTGATGAATTCTTATCACAGTTTGTTCTTAGCAAATTGCAATTAAATGTATGACTTTCCACACAGGAGCTGAAGATGTGTTTTCTTTACAGCATTTCAAGTATAGGTTCTGCAAAACTGCACTTTTCAGAGAAGTGATGATACTCAAGTGTAAGAATTTTTTTTGAAAACATTGCTCTTTCAGGGATGTACAAGCGTTGTTTTTTTTCCCCTGAACCTAGCAGCAGGAGCAGAATTTATTAGAGAACTCTCAACTGTCTCCATTTTTCACTTTGCATTTGTTAATTGCCATATGCCTGTGAGTCTGAAGAAGTTTGTGAGTGGTTCTCCTCCCCTGTTAATTTCCACTTTCTCACTTTTACTTTGCTCCTGTTTCCCTTATTAATTTTGTGTGTGTGTGTGGCTTGTATTCTTTGTGCATTTTTGCAGTCATTACTGTAATCACATCAAACCTAGTTGTTGATGCTATCCACCTGAGACATGCTTAGGAAGAGGTACACGCTGGAGATGCTTTTTCTGTGGTGTAGAGCTTTTTGCCACAGGCACTTACTCATACTTACAATCCCATCAGCGTACTCCGCTTCAAAAGGCAAGAAATGTTGATATGTGACTTTCCTGTTCAGCGTGACACAGTAGTCATCTGTCTTGAGTCTCCCCGGAGTATTTAAAAGCTATCTACACCTGATCAATCAGCTGACTGCAAACATTTCAGTTGTGACTACAGTCAGCTAATGTTTTCTGACCACTCTACTGTTTCAGACTTCCCTTTTGGACTTTTGTTAACTTTTATTAACCAGCCTCAACAGAGTGAACAGCAATTAATGCTAGTTCCTTCCAATTCCAGATGTTCTAACGGTGACATCAAATGATTTCAGGCAGGAGGCACTTGTAAAGAGTGTAGGAAAAAAAAAAAGCTAAAAATATAATTTTTAATCATTGCTCTATAATTTAGTTCAGAATGTTTTCAGATAATTTCTACAACTTTCTGATTTTATAGAGTTGTTCTTGTAAAAATGTATATTGAAAATTGTTTTTTTCTTTCTAGTGAGTACAGCTCCACAACAAAAGCCTGTAAGTATTGACATATAATTTGAATTAACTATCTTATTTTCTGTGTTTCTGGTAGTATTAGTAACTATTAGACTTCTGGTAGTGTCTACCCTTTTTAAAGGCTTCCTTTGAATAAAGCTTTTATGTTTCAGAAAATGTTTTTATTTTAATGTCTTTGGCCTTACCAGTTTTCAGCACATTTCTCTGATGGAAATTCTCATAGACTTACAGTTCTGTAGCTGTGTCAGAGGAAGTTAAGCATTGCCATTTTCATCGCTCATGGAATAATCCATTCAGTTCAAATCCTGACAGCAATGCATGCATGCACTAAATATCAGGCACTGCAGATAGCTTAAGGACTTCAAGGCCTTAATCAGCCAGGTCTTAAAAGGGAGGTTTTTTTTCATGAGGTTTCAAAGATCTTTTTGCCATACGCTTATAGCAAGGAACCACTGATAATACAGATGTTTAGTAGTACCTAAGGTCAAACCTGCTTTCTACATCTGTGTGTACAAAACCTGTATATAACTTAAATAAGCATACAACATGTATGAAATTTAGTAGGATCATCAAATTAGCTAATTTTGACTGTAACATAGTTTGTTTTGAAGACAACAGAATTTACAGACAAACCTTTAAGAAAAGAGTATTTCTCTTTGTTGCCTGTAGTTTATTTTTGACTTGTATGAGGATTTCTTAGTGGTATCTGAATGATGAATGGAAATTGGATAGAGCTAATTTATCAAGGAGTAAAATTAGAAGTCAGAATTCAATTAAAATATAATAAATTGTTTCAGTCTTAGCTCAGATCTCTCGATATTTTTTTCTTTGTTGTTATACCTGGGGTTGCTAGTCCTTATGTTATATAAAATGTGAAACTTTTCATGATGGCCATCTGTTGTTTGTGATTCATATGTTTTGGACCAGAAAGGAAGAATAAAGCTGCTTTCCTTTTACAGGGAAAAAGCTGAACAGCACAGTGTTCATTTAAAATTCTTTACCATTTTCATTCTCTCTGGGTTTCTCGTATAATTTTTCTCTGCATACTTTCTCTGAGCATTTACCTGCATTGTACAGAGAGAGAGATCATGTATATAGCTTACAGCAGATAAACATATAAGATATATAAGATATAGCAGATGTGATAGCAGAATATCTTCCACGTACAATCATATCATCTGTTGATCTAGACTAAAGTTTTAAAATTATTGTGCTAGTTGAGATTATAGGAATTTTACAGTGTCATCTTAGATGTATTTTGCTTTTATGTCTAGTAAACAACCATGTAAAAATATTTGTATAGCTATGTAAGATTTTGATAGATTTTTTTACTTCATGTAACCATGGTTAGACAAAGGTTTTTCATATATAAAATGGAAAAAAAAAAAAACAGTATATTTACTATATTAATTGACATCCAGTATTTTCAAATAAAAAGTATTTACACTGCATGTTTTTGGTCTAAAATGCCTTGAGAGGAATTGTTCAGTTTTTTTTTTTTAATTTTATTTTGTTTTTATTAATATTGCAGGTTGGAAAAATATCCAAAAACAAAAAGAAAAAACTGAAGAAAAAACAGAAGAGGCAAGCAGAGCTGTTAGAAAAACGCCTGCAGGAAATAGAAGAACTAGAGCGAGAAGCTGAAAGGAAAAAAATAGAAGAAAACGTAACCTCAGCTGTACCATCAAATGAGCAAGAAGATGAGTACCACCCAGAGGTGAAACTAAAAACAGCTGATCTAGAAGAGGTTGTAGATGAAGAACCTGGAAATGATGATGGTTAGTGTCATCTGCTTTTATTGACCTAGAATTTACTGTTTCAGATGGGAAAGTAATTGCAGTATTGCATCTAACACATTGAACAGAGTTGCCAAACACAAATTCTTGTTTAATATTTGTGGTTTGGAGCATAATTGTTAGGGTTTAACTTGTTTTCTAGCTCCTGTGTTTTTTTGTCAGCTCTTTACAGGTCTGACAGAGATGTAATACTGTCTTTTTTTTTGGGTCTGTTTATACTGTGAATTTTCCTGCCTCTGTGATGAATCCCTGTTTGACATTGACAGAGTTGTAAATTTGTAGTGCTTGCTTTTAAAACCACTTATCTTCCATTCATAACGTTCTTCTCTTCTGAATTGTTCCCTCGGTTATACTATCCTGAACCACTTCACATTGTTCTTTTTTGTTTGCTTTCCAGCAGCCCTATTAGATCCTTCTCTTGCCTTTAATTTAGATTTTAAACTCTTTGCATGTTCCAGTGATATTTAGAGTTGCCTTGTGTGCTATGTTGGAAGTCAAGTACTTCCTGAAGAGTTAAAAGTTAGGAATGCCTAATTTCAAAAGGATGTGTTGATATGTGATCTAATATGTTGCTCATTAAAATTTTTCAGGTGAGGCAGAAGATCAGGATGAAAAAGAAGACACAGAGAAAGAAAACACTGAAAAAGATGACGATGTTGAGCAGGAACTTGTCAACAATGACCCTACAGACCCTAAGTGGATAGAATCCCCCAAAACAAATGGCCATATTGTCAATGGCCCTTTCCTATTGGAACAACAGATTGAAGATGAAGACGAGGAAGAGGAAGAATGTCCAAATCCAGAGGAGTATAATCTTGATGAGCCAAATGCAAAAAGTGATTACTCTTATAGCAGCTCCTATGAACAGTTTAATGGTGAATTGCCAAATGGACGTCATAAAATTCCTGAGTCACAGTTCTCTGAATTTTCAGCTTCAGTGTTCTCTGGGGCTCTAGAGTCTGTAGCTTGTGGTTCTGCTGTTTCTGAAGGATCTACTGTAACTGAAAGAGAGGAGAGCAGCCCATCTCACGACAGGAGCAGAACAGTTTCAGCTTCAAGCACTGGAGACCTGCCTAAAAGTAAGTATTCCTCTTGGTGGCATATACTGGGCCTGAAGTCTTTTGGAGCTATAGGTGATGTCTGATTGTAGAATGAGTAACGGAAATGGAAAAAACCTTATGTAAATGTTTTATATCTGTTCAGTGAAGTTTGTATGCAAAATTTTACTCTTTTTAAAGTGTAAAATCCAGTACCATGCCTTGCGGGTAGAGCATCACATACTTCTTTCAGTGGTGTGAAAGCACCTTTCAGTAACAAAGGGAGGACTCTGTCACACCATTTCCCTTATTTTGATTGAAGAGTAGATCTGGAACTTCTCTGTGATGTTGTCTTTTCTTTACCTACAGCAGAAGTGTTTTAAACGTTTTTAGTTTCTGGGTTAGTGCCAAACTTACTAATGTCCTGGCCTGCTCCCTGCTTGACTCTGAAGAGTATCCATTGAGAAGATGGTGCCCGTGTTGCCAGCCTCTGCAGTCAGAAGTGTGTGCAGGCTGCTCCCAAATATTTGCTTTCCTAGGCACTGCTCACACCTGGTCAGAAAGTGGGATATGGGGTCAGATCAGCCATAGCTAGGACTGGATCACAGCTGTAGCCCACTACTGGAAACCCTTTTTTCATTGCTGACTGATTTAATCACCTTGGCTTTGTCTAACTATGAACATTCTGATCATTGAATATTACATCATGTGAATGTCCAGTCCAAATGATCATTATTTTAAATTTAGAGTTTCATCTTAGAAGACTTATGGCAAAAAAAAAAAAAAAAAAAAGGCAGTGCTGATGTCTAAAAATCAGGAGGAGACTTTTATGTTATTTTGGTCCTAAATGATTTTGGTGAATTTTGGCCTCCTGGGAACAAGTTTCAAGGAAAATAAACTCTGTTAGTTTTGAATGACTTTAAGAAATCAAAAAAAAAAAAAAATTGAAAAAAGTTTGGGTGGAATTGATGAAAGACTTTTGCCTAGTACCATGGGCTTTGATTACTTTTTTTAAAAAAAAAAGTAGGGGGGGGAGACAAGTGAATGTTATAGAAAGGCAGTGATTAAGTTATGAAAAATCTCTAACAGTCTCCTCAAAGGCAGTGGCTCAGCTGTAAGCATACTTTACATAAACTGGATGCTTTTTTGTGCATTCTGATCCGGGAGCTTGATAGATGCAGCTTGGAACACAGCACAAAAGCATTCTTGATCAATTTAAATAAATCTGCAGTCTTAAATTTTAAAAGCAAAGCAAAACTGTTTTTTTTCTGCTGTAAAACTTGTTTTTAAGGGTAGTAGATCAGTTACTGTAGGTGAATTATGTGCACTGAGCAGTAGGAAAGAGAGAAGGAAGATGATGTTTGCCAGTAAGCATTATTCACACAGCTTAAGGCCAGAGGTGATTGTGAGATGATTTAACCTGGCTCCTTTTTTATAACAAGGCAATAATGCACCTATCTAATAAGCTCTGAAAGCTTTGTTTGGCTTAAAACATATTTTGGAAAAAAATAAAAATAAAAATAATGCTATTGATTTGGGCAAATTAAAAGACTAAAAAAAAGTATGTTTGAAATTTTAGAAGAACTGTAACTAATTTGGATTTGTCCAGCTGCGGCTTTTAGCTTGTTCTATATTTATCAGTGACATTCAAAAGTTCTTCAAAATACACTATTTTCATTCATTAATAGTTCTTTTCAGTTTAAGACAGTTCTCAAGCTTTTTGGTAAATCTAAATGGGATTTATTTATTTATTTTTGTTGTCTCTGTAAGGCATGTTGCCAGCCCTCAACTCATGATGGCTTTTCTGTATTCAGCTTGGGTTTGGACATTTACATTTTGGCCACCAAAACTGCTCAAATCCAAAACTTCTGTCTATAAATCCTGTTTATAGAAGACGTGGATGGTGAAATCTTGGTTTCTGTGCAAAGAGCTGGATTTTTGCCATTGAATTAAATGGCTCCAGAGTATTACCCCATAGGCTTTATTTATAGTGTCAGTGACTAAATGATAAATATATGGGTTTCAACTTCAATAAAGAAAATATTGAGAGACTAAATCTGTAAGCGGATAGAAGAAAATGAGATAGCTCAGGAGAAGATCGCCAAGCCTGCGTGAACATTGTCCCAGATGAAGTTACTAAATTTAAACAGAGCTGTATGCAGAAGTACAGCAGAGTGTATTTCCCCGTTTAAGACTCCAGAAGAGCATTTCACATGGTTTATTTTACAGTCTGACTAAATCAGGTAATCTGTAGGTAGGTAAGAAACATGAAATAAAATGCAATTGGGTAGAGCTGAATTTCTGCAGGAGGTCAAGACTCGGGCTAATAAATCCTCCAGTCTGTCTCCGTGTGCCCCGTTCCCCCTAAAGGCTCCTAGATGCTCCATAGCCTCTTCATGCTGCTGGCAGTGCATGGGCAGGAAGCCTCTACTGCTGTTTTCCTGGGGTGCTGTGTAAAATCCTCCTGCTTCCCCAAAGCAAAGCTGCTATTGTCATCACAGGAGCAGCTTATCTCCCCAGCTGGAGAACCAAACCCACTTCATTCCTCCGTGATCTTATCTCGTCAGGAGCAGTTTACAGGCCTTGTGAGCAAAGGAAGGAGAGATCAGTAAATGCAGCCATAGTTCACTTTCTCCTCAGAAGGAGGAAAAGCTTGATGTTACCAATCTTAACAGCACTCGTGGCTTTAAACAGTAATAAAAATGATGAAGGTACTTTTTCAGTATATTTTTAGTACCCTTTTCTGGTATGGACACAGAGTGTTTGCTCCTCTCCATGTAGCTATTGCTATACATTCTTAAATAGCGTGGCCTCATCTTAATTTCTTCAGGATACTCGCCTCATTCAGCGCAGACAGATTTGCATTCAGTGGCTGAGCAACTATTTTTTTCAAGTTTTTATCTTTTTTCATCTTTTTTTTTTTTTTTAATTCACACTGTGTGACCAAATGCTCTCAGGACAAATTTATCAATTTCCTCATGACTTCCCTCCTTGTTGCAGTGCTTGAATGTTTACTAAGTATATTGTGTGGTGTGACTGTGAGCAGAGGAGGTGATATTTCTCAGCTTTACGGAACTAGGACACACAGAAGTGAAAATTAGAAATGCTCACAAAGTTTGCGCTCAGGTTGAGCTCCATAGGACACTTCTTGAGAGTACTTGCTAAGAAGTACACTCCTGTTGACTTCAGTCAGCTGTGAATGCTCAGCATTTGTCAAAATCAGAATGCAAGGTCTCATTCATCTCTCACAAAATACGGGACACTAACTCACTGAGTTCAGGAGAAAAGCATGAAGGTGGAGGCACTTGCCTGTTACCGTGTTCCAGTCTCTGTTAAGGGAGGTTGAAGAATGCTTTTTTCTAATGCCATACTCAGATATCTTACTAACGAGGCATTTTTCCCCCCTTTATTCTCCTGCTTTACTTACTGCAATACTTCACCTTCAGTAAGAGGTATGGGAAGGATTTACTCAGCAATATCTTCTTTTTGCCAGGGTTACTGAGCTGAGAAAGGTCTTGTTAGTTGTTGAATAATGCATGTGATTGTGCTTAAAAAAAACATACTGCTATGCAGCATGCTCTTAAGGGAAGACTTTGAGTTAAGATTACTAATTCCTGACTTTTAAGTGCTGGAATGCAGCCTTAATATTCTCTATTCTTATATTTATATTATCATTATGCCCTATGTTGGTGCTTTGTTTGAAGTAGAGTTTTGGACTCCATTCCAGCTACTTTAGAGGACTGTTTTCTTGACATCACTGCCCTTCTGACCATTCAGTCCTGCCATCTTCTTTTCCATCCAGACATTATTCTCCCTGACTGCCCATTCAGATTTTTGTCCCAGTAGCTCAAGATCTTCATCTGATCCCAGTCATGCCTAACTCACACTGTTAGACTTCCTTCTCCTTTCTCTCCTTGTCTCACCTGTAGTGTATTTTCTTCTTCCAATTCTTACACCAGTTTAAGTGATCATTGTATTGGATCCCCAGATCCCTTTCTTATCTAGTAGATCTTTTACATCTTACCACCAGTTTCTTATGTAGCTTTTGATGAAGCAGCTGAGATAATTCCTCTGCTGCTGCCTCATTTTTGATACCTGGTTCTCTCCTCCACATTCAAATCAACCTGCTTGCTTTCCCATGCAATTTAGGAGCCAGTGAATGGTGGTATGCCAAAACAAACAAAAAAGCAGCAGTCCTGCAGTGTCAGGACCCTAACGTGTGCTAGGGTCTCCAGTGTCCCAGGAGCCTATAAAGGCCTGTAAACTGATTACAGTTCTGCCATTTCACTTTGAGTTGTGTTTAATGCAAACAGATCCTTCAGAGAACTTTGATTCAACGCTGAATGATCTGTGAAACGGATGACTGAAATTATACAGATTATATATATATACATATATTATATTAATGGCTCTGAAATTATCCAGATTTTAGTATTTCTTTTTCCCAATGGGGCAAATTAAAACAAACAAAAAGAGGCAGAGACTGTATGTGCCTTAGTCGAGAATGGAAGTGCTAGATTTATTCTCTCAACCAAACTGTTCTAAGAATGTATCTTTTGTGTGGAGTTCTTGGAGTTTGAGTTTTAGCATGTCTGTTAGGGAAACATATGCACCATTTTTGCTTCGGAGCTTCTTCAGATACTTTAATAATAGCCACATGGCAATTTGCTGTAAAAACACAAACAATTTGCACTTGAAATGTGTAAGGATATTTAGAAATCAAGGTAAGAAATACTGTTTGCATTGCTTTAATTCCTCATAACATTAAGCAAATTATTGTGATGTCTTCAAGGTATTAGAAAACTGGATCAAGTGTCAAGGCAAGATTGCTTATGGAGAATGAAAAGTATGTTCTGAATACTAACTGGTTTGCATTTTGCTTGTGTTAGCAAAAACTCGTGCTGCTGACTTACTGGTGAATCCACTGGACCCAAGAAATGCAGATAAAATTAGAGTTAAAATTGCTGACCTGGGGAATGCCTGCTGGGTGGTAAGTATCAGGTCAGCTCTAGAGCCTTCCTACTTAGAACAAGCCTTTTTATTGCTCATTTTTCCTGTTAATGTGGTTCTTTCTGTTTTAGCATAAACACTTCACAGAAGACATCCAGACAAGACAATATAGATCCATAGAAGTTTTAATAGGAGCAGGTTACAGTACACCTGCTGATATCTGGAGTACCGCGTGTATGGTAAGAACAACACAATACGTATTCTAAAACCTCCTAAAAACCGTCGTTTATTTAGTGAGCGATCCTGATGAGGATGGTTCTGACATTTTGACACAAATATAATACCATAAATTACGTACTGTCAGATAGCTACTGATGATTGTTCCCCTTTATTTCAGTATTCTAAGCATTCTTAATCAACAGAAAATACTTTGGAGGAGGTTTCTAATTTTCATTTGATGCATCTTAAACCTGCAGTCCAAAATAAGCAAGTTTGAAGGAAAATATAGGTATATTTTAAATATTAAAATCTAATTGAAATTGTACGACTGCATGTTTCCCTCCTGTCTTAGAATCTGTGCAACCCTTTGCTGTGTTTCCATTCCTTTTTATTACATAAAGTAGCAAAACACTGAAATAATTTAAATTCTTGCCACCTTCAGTGAAAACATTCATCAGATTTGGTTTCCAAATCACATCTTTAGATTCTGAACTTGAAGAGAAGGAATTTAATTTATTAGTAAAATATATGGTAATGTTCTGTAGAATTAGTTTTAACACACAGTAAAACTGAAATGATATATTTTTATAGAGAGTAGGAAAAATGAAAATAACTTTTTGAAACATTGATTCTGTTTGCAGTCTCGCTTTGAGGACAAGCTACATGCATTTTCTCATTAAAGATAGTTTTGGAAATACATTTAGAAATACCTTTGTCTATTTTAAAAGTGAAAACTTATTCAAATCTTTATATTTTACAAATACATGTCTGAAAAGAGTAAGTGTGTGAAGAGGAGGAGAACACTTAAATACTAGACACAGTTTGCAGGCGTGGGTGATGAGAAGAATTGCAGAACTGAGAGGGAGAGGAGGAGGATTGAAAGGAACATAAAATCCTACAGATATTATAAGCTCAGCAAGCCATGTGTTGGAAGTAACTAACCCATAAGTAAATTTGCAAGTATGCTTTCTCTGGAGTTTAATACTAGTTTTTGCTTTAGTACACAGAAAAGAACATCCATTTCTAAATTTACTCTTCGATTATGAGGCAAAATGTAGAATTTTTCGATTACATTGAAAATGAAGCATTGAAAATTTTCCACAGTTTTGATCCTGAATTCTGTGAACTCTTTAATGGGTCTTCTCTTAGCTATCTATAATATTACTGTAGGGACTTATCATTCCTTTTACCTGATATTCTGTTTACCTTAATTCAACCCAATTCCTTATTACGGTGTTGAATACTCTGTATTCTTCCTTCAAGGTTGTACTGATTCAGCCTGCATCCTGCTAATTGATACTTGGTGGGGGTTGTAAATGACTTTCTTGTTCCTTTTAAATAGAAAAGAGATCTTTGGAAGGACGCTAGCTACTGACATGATCTGTGAGTTCTTATCACACATTGTAAGAACTTTTATCCGATTTTAAATAGTTGTAGTGACTGGATGAGTGTTGAAAAACTACATTGTACAAGAGGAAATGAACGTGTGAGCAAATACTGGGCTGTTTTACTCTGTGACAGTGATCCTGCCCCTTACACTTGAATTCTTTTTCACGTTATGTAGGCTGTATTGCTTTCTTCCTGTGGGTCCTTTCTTAAACTGACAAAAACAAAATCTAACAAATTGCTGCCACTTGGGTATCTTAGTTCAGATTCACAGTTATGTATGGAATTTCATTATTTTTGTAAGAAAAATACAATTCTGCTTATTTCATATGTAAACTTTAAAGACAGTAAAGCACTTGAGGCAGAAACACTAGAATTCTCTTCCATCTTCTGCCACAGACTTCGTATTTTTGCTCTTAAAAATACTGCAGAAACTTTACAGTCTGACAGCACTGCCACACGATAGTTGAATTCAGTTATCTTTGCTGTACAAGTGCAGTCATGTAGAAGATAGAGATCAGTGCCTTAAGCTTCCTCACCCCAGAAATTCATAGTTTGAAAACTCCTTGGGATCTGCTTTCATTCCGGAGTGGTTAGGAAGTGGGTCAGTGCAGCGTAAGTGCTCATCCTGAATCAGAGGGAATACAGCTCGGAGGTAGGTACTAACCAAACACCTTAACTGTCTGTCTGCAGAGGACTTTTAATGCGTTGAAATGTTAAAACGTGCAGAAACTTATTTAGGCCATTTTTGGAAATCATGATTTGATTATCTCCAGTTGCTGTAGTATCGAAGAACAGTGAAGTTCTGAAGCATTTTAATACCACGAGAGTCCCACTTGCTTCCTCAAGTCTGGATTCTCTGTTGTACTTAGGTGTGCTTCACAAAATGCCCCCCTAGGTTACTTTGCCCTTGTTTCCTTATTTAATTCTGTAGTGTTTACTTTTAGCTCTGTTTTCAAAGGGACTGTCTGCTGGAGCTGAAGGTGGTGGTTATTTTGCTCTGACGGGATGAAAATGTGGCTCAGGTATTCTGTTAGCTGTGCTGTCTAAGACTTCAAATTCAATGGAGAGGAAGGTGATTCTCCACCTCTTCGAAACGTTGCTTTGCTTGTATGACAGGTCCAATGTCATTAAGGACATTTTGGAAGCAGTGCTGTGCAAAATGAGTGGTCCAGCAGCACTGCCATTACTTTTTTCTTCATGGTATTCCATGCCTCCTTACTTTGCCCAGTGTGATACCACCAGGCAGACGGGTGTCACACAAGCACACAAGCTACCTTTGCTACCTGCATGTGGTATTTCTCATTCACTGTTTGAAAAAAAATAAATTTTTTTTTTAAAGTGTTGTCTGTTAAGGGCTAGCTATATCTTAATAAGTGACTGTAAATCTGAGGTAGTGTTCAGGGTAAGTAAGTAATTCCCCTGATCGTATCCCTGTTAGAAATGTTTGTTACTGGTATTGAGCACCTGTTCTGGAAAGGTGACATTCGGCTTTGCTCTGGGAGCTGTGACGTAATTGCAGGTTTGATCTTTCATTCTGATAATGATTTTGACTTTGGCTACATTTTCTTGTCTCAATTTATCTACTGAAAGACAGCGCACATCTTGCAAAAGTCTGTGCCTAATCTGAATGATGTGAATTGACACGAGTGCAAAGTATAGAGAGGTGGTGTCTGAGCAAAAATGAGACACACTGGGCTTTTAAAACACATGCTTGTGATTTTGAATTATTGGGCATGCTCTCTGAACCTGATCTGGAAGAGGGTTTAAAATATTTTAATCTCATGAAGATGGAATCACATGCTGAAATGTATCCTGTAGATCTGTGTGTATCCAGGACCCTCAGTCAGAGATTTCTGAGCAGTGTTCTCACAGAGGCTGGTCTAGGTGAGCTTTTCACTGCTCTGTGTAGCTCCTGCTGCCAGCAGACCTCCTGCTTCACAGCTGTGGTGAGGTTCTCCAGCTCAGTGTGCAGTGTTCAGGTACCACCACATGGCTGCCAAACCCTCCCGAAAGAGCTGGGTCCTATGTGGCCCAGAACACTGCTTAGCAGTACAATGCATGCATAAAGACTGCTCAGCTTGCAAAACAGAAGGGGATTTTCCATCTGTTATATATCCACTACTGGGTCAGATATTTCTAAATCCATTTAAAAAAAATAAAAATGGGCCTTTCTTTGAATTAATTTAGGGTCCGTAGGGTTTCTATGTCAGTAGCTGACCCCTGTATATGTTCATTAGGCACCTCGATCTTTTTGTGTCTCCTGGTTCGTAGGTTTTGTGCTGCACTACCTGAAGTGCATGGGGCCAGGCTTCACCTGGCAGCTGAACTTGGTCTTGTGCTTTATCACTCTCCATTTGAGCCCAAGGCCTTTCCTTGCCTGTTGCTTGCTAAGGAAATAATCTTGCTCACTGGGAATAGCACTGACCAGGCAAGTAGTGGAGCTGCTGCTTGTGTCTATGGCATTAGGTGTTGCTGTCAGGCATGGTCACGGTGTATCACGACAGCAGCAAGCTCTTTTTCACAATACCATTCATCAGCAGTTTTACTTGACCTTGAGTATTGAGAATGGAGGTGATGGTGATGTTTTTTACAAAGCAAATGGTGGTGCCCTGAGCAGGCAAAGCATCTGTGTCCACGTGTGCACAGCGACTTGCAGAGTCCTCCCCTTATGAACCTGGCTTTTAGGACGTGCTGTGTTGTGTCTGCACAAAGTGCTCGCATTAGCTGGGCTGTGCCAGTGCGGGTTGGCTTCATCGAGCCAGCAGCCCCGTGTGTTTGATGCAGCTTCCTCGGAGAGAACAGTCACGTTGTGTTTATATTATACTCAGTACGAAGTAGTCAGAGATTCTGATCAGGATTAATTGTGCTGGAAGTCTGCACAAACAGAGTCATGTAAGGACTCTACCCAAATAGCTTGCAGTGTAACTGAAGCAGGGTAAAAGAGGGAGAAGTAACTCAGTGCTAAAAACCTTACAGCTCCTTTCTTGTGGTGTTATGTCAGTGAATAAGGAGCATTGTAAGCCAGGAGCCTGTGGGCTGAATCTTCTAATTTTAGATGATTCAGCATGGCTCAGTTCTTGTGCCCCACACAGGGTAAGTACCTCTTTGAATCAGATTTAGAGGGTGAAAGGGGGTATTCTCAGGCCAGTACCGGTCCTCTGCTCAGGTAATCTGAATTTTAGGGTTTTAAAGGGGGCAGGGGAAGATAGTGGGGAGAAAACAGGATGACCATGTCTTTGGAGGCTTACATGTATAGTCACTGCATGCATGATGTGCTGTGAAGCTGATGAAAGACATTAAATGCCAGTGGGGTTTTCCAGACTATGACAGAGGAGTTTGCTTGTTCTCTGATGAGCAAAGAATGTAACAAAGTGCAACTTCATTTTTTTCCAGACTTTTAGGGACTTTAGTATGAGTAATTTTTGTGATCATTTGCTGCACATTTACATATTTTGCTAAGGAAATTACACAGTGCCCCCCCCCTTTTTTTTTTCTTTCAACAACGTGGCCAGTTTAAGTGGGATTATCTACTGCTCTCATGCAAAGCTGACACTGGAAATCTCTCTTCACAGTTAGTGCAGTCTAGAAAATGCTCTGTGCCCTTGCTGTACTAAACCCTACTTTAATTATACCAACAGGGAGGTACATTCCTCTTTTTTTTCCTTTTTTTTTCATTTTAACCCAAAAAAAGAAGCAGATCTGGATCCAGCAGTGCCTTTGACAGGACTGAAACCACTCTTGATCATTTGACTTTATCAGTCTGCATTTCCTCTTTTGCAGTGCTGAGGGAGTCTCTTTCTGCGGAGCACAAACTGAGCGGGCACCGAGTGATTTAGCAGTTCCTAAATCTCCAAACCCAGGGAACACAGTGCCCCACTGCTGCTGCAGGAAATGCTGGCGAGGTTAGGGAGTTAACATGGGTCGAGCACATCTCTTTGTGCTGCTCCTGGAAATGACTGCAAGCTCCGTGATTCCACTTTCTTTATGCTCTTTGGATCAGAGACAGGAAAAGCACCTGAAACGATGAGTCTCGTCATCTGACTCGTGTTGGTCATTAGGTACGGTCCTGTTTTAGCTGCGGGGAGGAGATGACTGTATCACAAGCTAGGACATCAACAAGACAATATTTTTTAGCACATATCAGAAGTGGCTTTTGTGGTGAGTTGTGATTCCTGAAATATCTTTTTGTAATGAGAACTCGCTAATACATCATAGCTGTAGACTGTCAGGAAGTCTGAGAAGGAGAAATTGTACTTGGTGTTTTTTGTACCCAAAGAGAATAGGAGTGATTAAGGGAATATCACCTTTGTATTGCTGATATTGGGTAAGAGGAAAAAGGAGGCAAGCAAACAGCTTTTGGAGAGCTAAGGGAGAAGGCTGGTACAGCCTGGGGGACCAGGCAAGCAAGCTCACGGTGGTGGTTTTTATTCATTTATTAATTTATTTTTATTATGAGTCATTCATTCTATTCGTATGAGACAACTCAGAAGGGCAAAAGGAAGAATGAGAGAGTGCAGTAACTTCTGTTAAATGTGCATAGAAGTGCTTGTTGCTCAGCCCCCAGTTTAATTCTTTGCATAACGTCCTCTAACGAGGAGCAGGGAGGTGACTCCTTGACTACTCTTCGTGTTGCCAGTGGGATTAAACAGCCGTGTCCCCATGGGACCGTGAGTATCATTGTGCTGGTACGTGCAAGTGGCACACCACCGAAGGTGTGATGGCAAAGCCTCGGTCTGCACAGAAGCAGCATTTTGAGGGAAAATGGAAAATCAAAAATCTGCTTGGGAGAGAAGAAAAACTTCAAGTCACCGTGCACATATTTTTCAGTAGGCAGATAGAGCACAAAATGCTGTTATTAATCACTGTGCACCCTTTTGCTTTGAAGGTGGTGGGTGGACAACCTGAAACATTCAGAAGTAAATGAATTTCCAAAGAAATTGACTTTTCAAGGCAACGCTCAGCATTTGCATGATTCTGAGCTCGGGGTATAGCAAATAATAGAAAGCTGTTCCCTTCCCAAGCATCCCATGTGTGTCTGACCTTTCTTTCCAAGCAGCAACCGTGCAAAATCCCCTTTATATTCCTTCCATTGCCTGGATCGTTAGAGTAAGATGTTCATGGGAGAACAACCTGTTACCCGGTGTGCCTCTCTCTGAAAGCTTCTTGCTCTTCTTTTCATGCTCCCACTTACCTGCGGAACAGTGTGCTTAAAACCAAGTCTATTTTTAAAGCAGTTACAATTTGCTCATTCACAGCTCTTCATTTCAGCTGGGCTGGAGAAACTCTGGCCAAGAGCTGGATCTCGTCTGTCAGAATAATGATCCCGGCCTCCAGTTTGTTGTCCTTTTTCAGCTGGGGCTTTGTACGAGGAATTCGGGGAGCCTGATGAAGGCCAAACGAATTATTCTTCTCCCAGACATCTTTCCCTAGGCACGCAGCCATTTCCAATCACCGGGCTGAGCGCACAGCTGCCATGCAGTGAGCACGCAGCTATTTCCAATGGTGTGATCAGACACGGGTCCACAATGCGTGGTGGCGGTGCCAACAGCTCCGTATTGTGCTAGGTTCGTGCACAGCCACATGGCAGGGAAGGAACTGTAGCCTCTCCAGAGCCTACAAACGCAGCGGGGTGACCATTTATCCGCAACGTTCTCCATCTGTAGCTGGTGAAAAACAGTCTAGACTGTTTTTCTGTGATAGCCTCCGAGAAGCGCTAAGTAGCGATTGCCAATGCAGGCGGTAAGGGTGGATGGTTGCCTCGGGCTCCTGTGCCATATGGTGAGCGTGCTGCATCTCGCTTGGTATCTCCATGTAATAATCGGGACGCCGATTTCTGGGGAGGCAAATGTCAACATTAAGGAAGATAAGATGATCATTCAGAGTTTCGTTCAAAAAAATTGTGTTCTAAAAAAAATATTTCCAGAGGGAAAGAAATTACATAAATATGGCTAACCTGCATTTGCAGCGCTGTAGAAATAACAGACATATTTTGGCTGGAAGGTATCTGTAGAGGTCCTGTAGCCTTGTCTGCCTCCTGCTTGTACCAGGGGTGGCGTCAGGGCTGGATCAGGTTGCTCAGGGCCTCACCCAGCTGCGTGTCACACACCTCTCAAGATGGCTTTAACGCAGCCTTTAGAAGCCTGTCCTGGTGCTCAGCACATCTCTCTGAAGGATTTTTTCCTCATATCATAGGAATTTCCTGTGTTGTCACCTGTGTCCATTCCCTGTTCTTTCACGGTTTCCTCTTGAGAATGGTGAACCTTGATCTTCTCTGTTCCTGCCTTTTAGGTAGTGGGGAACAGCAACTAAATCCCTTCTCCTTGCACAACCCCAGCGCCCCCAGCCTCTCCTCCTGCCTCCTGAGCTCTGCCCCATGCCCTCCCAGAGCTCCTCCGTGCTGCTCTGGTGTGCTTGCTGCTTGTGCTTCTCTGTGAGCTGTTAGAGGTTTTCCAATTTAATCTTTTTAACTCCACACAGACATTTTGAGCTATTAATACTTCATTTTGGGGAGGGACAGAAGCTCTGTTCTTCTGCAGTGTACCTTTGTGGCTAAATCCATCTCCATTTCCTTTGTTCTTCAGGAATCTGCGTTAAGTAGAGATGAGTTCCTTAGTGGCAGGAATCAGCCCCTTTGGCAAGTGCTCTCCTAAGACAGCTGACCCAGCTTTTTCAGTGAATGTATTCCCATTAGATAAGGAGGGGACTCCTGTGGCTTCTCAGTCCCCTCTCCAGAGAGCAACGACGTTCTCTGGGTTGTGTTCTCCACGGATAGCTTCTGGCTGCCCTGACATTTTATTCAGTTTAAATACCCGGTAATAATTTATGAAGTCTCAGATTTTTTTTCAAGCTGTAAAGTAAAAAGTCTCAAACTCAGAGTAGAAGAAGAAGGAAGGTAAATGACTGTGTATAAGTGCTTGGTGACTTTAGAAATGCCCGTCTATAGGATCAACAAAGATGCCAGCGAAGGGCATTGTGGCTTTGTCAGCTGCTGTGTGATCGGGGCGAGTTGGTCTGGCGATAGCCCACTTGGATCACTCTGCAGTTCACGGTACAAATGGGAACAGAAAAGTGTGTGTTTAGATTCTACAAATATTGTAATATTTGTAACATTTTATAGTAAATGTTCTGACAGTGACATTCCTTCCCTGTGCCAACTCTGCCTGATTTTTGGAATGATTTTGTGGCTCAGATGCGTTTCCCAGCTCTTGGAGATGGAAAGCAGTTTGCTTACAGCACCTGGAAAAAATTAGGGTCCTGGGGCTGCTTGGGTAATGGGTGATCCAGAGCGGAAGGGAATGGGTCGACAAATCAGGCTGGATGCATCCATGCTCGTACATGAGTATGGGCTCCCATCATTATTTCGGTACTTGAGGCTTTCAGTACACATCACGCCTGCAAGGAGAAACTGCCCGTAGGTTTTGTCATGACCCAGTGTAGGGTTAGCATCCCGTGGAAGCATTGCAATAACCTGAAGGGATCAATCATCCCTCTGCCTCTCCTTCATCAATGGGAGTCTCAGTGCTTTACCCCATGACTGCAGTGTTTACTTCGGGTTTAACAAAAACACCTTTGGAAAAACTTCCCGATTTAGTCATCAAGGAGGCTTACCCTGTTGAATAATTTCAAGTGATTAATTATAAAAGGATTTTATTTCAGATTCAGACTTTACTTTGGTCCACAACGTCAGGTACAAGTGTAGCTCCTTACCATGTATCTAGAAATCTCTCAGCTTCTCTACCACCCACACTTAACTCGGTTTAACACGTTAGTCTATTAAATGTGTAACCTCAGCTGACACCGGCACCCCCTCGCATCCCAGCACCGTGCCTTTAGCCGTGCCTCTTGCCCTGGGGGTTGGTGCCATGGCTTTGGACGTGACACACAGAACTCGGTGGTCAGCTGGTGAAGGGGTTTCAGCACTGCTGGTTTTCGGGGCTCGTGCTCCCACACACCCCTTCCCACCTCCTCCGATCCCTCTGGCTGTGGAGGCAGAAACGCCCGGGGTTCAGGCTTGTGGGCCTGCTGGCTCCCAGGTGAGTAGCCTCAGGTGCCGCCAGTGGCTGGAGTGCTGGCTCCCTCGCGGCTCTGGGATAATTGTGGTGTTTTGCTGGCGTTCGGAGACGAAAAGCCTTCCCTCTGAAATACCCATCACTATGTCTGTTGTGTTATAGGCGTTTGAGCTAGCAACTGGAGATTACTTGTTTGAACCACATTCTGGTGAAGACTATTCCAGGGATGAAGGTAGGAACCTTTGGGGTTATTCCATGAGTTTCGCTGTATTTTCACATTCTTCTCAAATTTCTAGCGAGCTTACAGTGGGCTTAACTTTTATTTTTTTGAGTGAACTGTTCATACACATTGTTTTCAGAACATAAATGCAATTTTTTTCTTTTTAGTTTTAAGTTCCATCACTAGCAGTGGGTGGGCAAAACCTCCCTTCTGCAGATACTCAGCTACTTAACAACTGCCTGAAGGAATTAAACTGCCCTTCTTGTAAGATTGCATATGTGTGGAAACCTGATTGAGAATAACAACGTTTATAGTTTAGAAAAGAAACCTCAATTTGGAATTTCGTAGTATTTTCTCTATAAGATTGACACCGGAATAATGTTTACGTTGTGTATTTTTATTTGAATTAGGCAATTACTAATTTATTTATTTTTTTTTAAAGAGAATTAACTCCTGCTTCCACCTGTATACCTGTCCATTTTCATGCTTGTTTGCTTGTAAATGCCCTTTGCAGTGGTAATGTGGGCATCATTCATTGTTCCTAAGTGCTACTAATGATGCCAGAGCTCTGCTGATCCTGGAAACCTCTGCATGGACTTGCTGCAAACATTGTTGATTTGAAACTATTTCTGATTTTTTACTAATTCCAGTTTCTTTCCTCTTCTTTTTTATCCCATCCTTTCCCTGCCCCTTCCACTCCCGTATCCTTTTTTTCTCTCCCTCATAGACCACATAGCACACATCATAGAGCTGCTAGGCAATATCCCAAGGCACTTTGCTCTATCTGGAAAATATTCTCGGGAATTCTTCAATCGCAGAGGTAGTACCTCTTCTTTTTGAAAGGTGCCGTGATGCAGACAGAAGTGGAGTTGCTGTTGCTGGTTGTAGCATGTCCCGTTGAGGAGCATTTTCTGAAATCACACAACACAAATTTATTTTTGAAAACCAAAATGCACAGGAATCTGTGACAAACTCATTTTATTTTTATTTTTATTTTTTAACCTAAACTTCCTGAAAAATAACTGTTTGGTACGTTTTACAGTACGTAGCCAAACTTGTTTGTAGTGGCTGATACCCAGATGCTCTTTTGAGAAGGAAGTTTTGCTGAAAGCATCTTCCCAAATTAGCCACGGTGCATGTGTTTTTTTCACCAGGATCAATCTATTTCTGTCTGTACCGGGCCAGTGTTAGTGTGTGCATGCAATGTACTGATTAAACTGTTGTATGTTTCTGTTTTGCTGGCAATGTTCTCCAATGCAGACCACATAGCATTGATCATTGAACTGCTGGGAAAAATCCCTCGAAAATACGCTATGTTGGGGAAATATTCCAAGGAGTTTTTCACCAAAAAAGGTAACGGTATTTATGCACCACTAATTTAAAGCATAATACTATCCCAGAGGAGAGTATGTTCGGTTATGGGTACTGAAGAAATATATCCATTTACACGGAGAGCTCTTATTAAAGAAGAATTTCGCTGTAAACTTGGCTTTCTGAGGAAAGCAAAAATTTGCAGCATTCCTTTCGGTGTTTCATTTAGAAATCGTTTTGGGATGTACTCAGCAAAGTGTGAACGTTAACAAATGTCTGTGTGAATCTGTTGTCAAATGTTCGTGTAAATGTAAGCAATCAGGGAACGCGGAGCTTGTAACTTGGTGGAAAATGAGCTGCGGGCTGCTTTTGATCGTACACAGTGGTCTGGCAGACCTGGTAAGGAGTAAACAGGGTGGAAAAAGAATTCCTGCCCGGGCAGGAGACACGCAGGTGTGTGCGGTCCTCGGGCTCTGACCCTTCCTGAGGAGGAGGGATGGCTTCGTGCCGGGGCGCTGGAGAAAGCCGCTCTCCCGTGTGCCGTGCTGCCTCGCTGCCAACACTGCTGGTGCTGCTGTGGTGCCCTGGGTCACACCCAGCCCTGTGTGGCCTCGCGCAGCAACAGAGCCCCCAAAAATCAGCCCCTCTCGTGGCACGGCCACTTGCTACAAGCAATCGAATCTCAGCGCTGACCTTTCTGACCTCTTTGTGCTCGGGCTTCAAGACAGGAATGAACCCGGGAGGCAGCGCAGGGATGCTCCAAGCCCCTCTCATCTCCCTGCTTACGAGGCATCGCCGTGCGGCCTCGAGTGCTGGGGCACGGCTGTGGCAGCACGGGGCCGAGGCCGGCGGCTGGCGAGCGGCTTTCCCGCAGGGCAGTGCCACAGCTTCCCTCGTGCCCGTGCCCCCACGTGCCCGGCGGGCAGCTTGTCGGCAGGGCCAGCGCCGACCAGCCACCGCGGGCACCTGGGGGCGCGGCGGGGCCCAGGCTCTGGCGCTGCGCTGCGAGCGCGTAGGGACCTCGCCTGGCTTCGGGTCCTTCCCGAGGGGGGCACCGGGCTGGGCAGGGTGCAGGAGGGCAGGAGCTGTGGGTGGCTGCCTTACGGGGGAGACCAAAAAGCCTGGGATGCAGTTTGGAGGGGAGAGGGCTGCGTGCGGGGGGAATATGATGACTGGCAAAGCAGCAAAAGCAGCCAGTGAAACTTGCAGTGATGGGTTCAACACAGCTATTTGCTTACACCCAGGTGGGAGCCTGGAGCTTGCAGTGTCAGCAGGCTCAAAACCAAGCTCATGTTAGCTGAGATGAACAAACTCAAGGCCCTAAGTGTATAAACCAGTAAAGGTCTGGTGCAGGGATGTACCCTCCGGCATCCCCAGTGCAGAACTGAAGCGTTAATTTAATTCTCAGACCACACAGAGATAATTTTTATGTCCCATCTTCTTTTTTATGTTTTTATGGTCTTCACAGAGTTTCTTGTGGAAAACCTCCAGCCTGTAGTGCTAAGATAGTTTGTTCCTCAGCAGAAAAACACCACAGCATGTTGTGCTGCTCAGGGCGTGCTGGTCTTAGCTTAGATATTGCCAATTTGAGCTCCACTTTACAAAATAAACAGTGTGAGCTCAGGTTCCACAGGGACAGCCACCGAACCCCAGGATCCTCAGTTTGCAGCTGTGCCCTTCGTACCACCTGGGGGTGGAAGGAAGAAAATGCAAGCGTTTGGGTGAAAAGGCGTGCAATCGATTCTGCTACAAATGCATTTCATTCACAAAATGGATGATGACTTTGGATTTCCAGGCTTTCCAAAATGTTTGGGTTTTTCATGGAGAATATAATATCGGATATTCTATATATATATATATATAGAATATATAGAATATAATGCCCCATACTACCTAATTTAAATACAGAGGTGAAGGCTGTTGCATCATCCCCCTCTCCACCCCATGTTGATAACTGATTATGGCAACCCTGGCAGTGACTGCTGCAGCCTGGAGAAGTTACAGACCCAGCCTGTTTTTTTTTTTGTTTTTTTTTTTGCTTGCAGTCAATAACAAGACACTATTTTGCTTTTTGGCAGAGAGATTGCTTGTTGCACAATACAGGAGTGTATACACTTAGAAAATACACTACCGGTTTTGTAAGTAGTGAAATGTTTTTTCAGCACTTCAGTTTAAGAATTGTGTGGGGATTTTAAAGGTCTGAGAGTAAGCCTGGAAGTGAACAAACTTCTCCAAGATGTCTTCTGCTCTGTACATTTGTACTGCGGGTCCGTATAGACCTAAACTGGAGTCTTTTTGCCTTATTTTTTTTGTTGTGGCTTGACTCAGCAGTACTCATGGGCCATACTTGTGTTGGAAATGCCCAGGCACGACCCAGCCGAAGCCAGGCAGCCTCTGCTCTCGCTGTGAGAGAGGTCTCGCTGCTCTCTGCTCGTGGCACTGTCGGCAAATGGCGCGTGGTGAGGCTGAATGAGCTGTTAGTGAGAGCTGTGCCCTACGGTTGGAGCAGTTTTTGTAAGATTTCGGGTTGTTGGCTGATCGATGAGCGAAGGCCTGCGGTGTTCTTGTGCACAGCGTGAGCATGAGAGCGAGTGCCCTCCTGTAAGGGCACGGGGTGAAGGCCTCATGGCGGCCTGCAGCTCCCTCACGAGGGGAGCGGAGGGGCAGGCGCTGAGCTCTGCTCTCTGGGGACAGCGACAGGACCCGAGGGAACGGCATGGAGCTGGGACAGGGGAGGGTCAGGCTGGGGGTTAGGGAAAGGGTCTGCACCCAGAGGGTGGTCGGGCACTGGGACAGGCTCCCTAGGGCAGTGGGCACAGCCCCGAGCTGCTGGAGTTCAAGGAGCATTTGGACAACCCTCAGACACAAGGTCCAATTTTTGGGTGTTTCTGTGTGGAGCCAGGAGGTGGACTCAATGATCCTGGTGGCTCCCTTCCAACTCAGGCCGTTCTGTGACTCAGTGATTCTAAGACAACAGGAAAAAACAGAGAAACTTTGTTTACAGTGGAGTCCAGGTGTAACAGTTTGTTTTAGGAATGATTTCTTGGTTTTGACATCAGGCATGCTCATTTTGAGGACCTCAAGCAAGCTTGCAGTGTGCAGACCTTCCTAAATGATGATTTTCAGCCTAATGAGTTGTGTTTTTTTCTTTTTTAGAGGAAAACTAATCAGGGATTAGTCACTATCAGGGCTGAAGAGGTATTTGTCTAATACCGGTAATGTTTCTGTTTACAGGAGAGCTCCGACACATCACCAAGCTGAAACCTTGGAGTCTTTTTGACGTGCTTGTGGAGAAGTATGGTTGGCCTCACGAAGATGCTGCACAGTTTACAGATTTCCTGATCCCCATGCTAGAAATGGTCCCAGAGAAACGCGCTTCAGCTGGAGAATGCCTTAGGCATCCGTGGCTGAATTCTTAGCAGAATCTCCCAGCCGTAGAAGTAAGCCAGCAACCACTTCCAATGCATCGGACCTAAATGGTGACTGTCACAAATTCTTTAGCAGGATCACACGTGAGCTGGCTTCAATCCTCAGACCTTTATTTTGCTTGAGGTACTGTTTGACATTTTGCTTTTTGTGCACTGTGTTCTTGGGGAAGGGTAGTCTTTTTGTCTTCAGCTAGTAGTTTACTCACCCACTTTCTTCAGAAAACACTTTAACGTGTCTCTAAGCATTGTTTCTTGTGTTGTGTGGCATTCAGATGTCAGATTTTTGAACAAGAGAAACTTCCCCCCATGTGTTTTGGCAAGTTTTGTAACTATTTATGAAAAAAATATTTTAGCTGATGCATATTATATAATTTACAAGCGTAAGAAATTTATCAAGTCAGAACTGAGTTACGGCAAGGAATTGTACAATTTTATCTTCTGGCAAAGGGACGTCATTCTTGTATTATAGTGTATGTAAATGCACCCTGTAAATGTTTATTTCCATTTAAATATGGGACTGGGGACTCAATTTCAGAGTAAAGCTACTAAGTTTTAGAGAGCTTTATAGCAAACCAATTGCATGTAGTGGACTTTAAACTGCTTTAAGGAATTGTGTAAACTTTCTATTCTGTAGCAGTTCCCGTTCATTGGATTTTAAACAAAGTGGCTCTGGTTTACAGGATTTCATTCCCCAAATGGCACTTTAAAGGAAGGCTAGACTTCTTTCTAATAAAGTATGCATTATCATTTAGCACTCCCTTTTAGAACTTTTGCCTATTTTAAGTGCTTTTAAGAAAAGAAAATAGCAATTTCCCTTACAATGTGATAGTGAAGACATGGTACCATATGGTGTTGCCTTTTTATAAGCACTGTAAGTTGTACTATACCTTAAGGAGAAAAAAAATTAAAAGTTGAGCATGAGAACCACTCTCTGTGTAGAATTACTGATCTTTTATAATAAAAGTGTGTGCTTGGAATCAGTTAAGGAAGGATAGCTGCAAATAATTTACAGTGCAGTGGGTAAAATGCAAGAAGCAAGATCATGCTCATTCCATTCATAGCTTTACATGTTTCTAAAACAAATTGCACTAGCTTTATTTTTTTCCCATAACTAGACATACGATTATTCTTTGTAAGTTGCACGCAAGAATTACGTGTTTCCTAGGAAAAAAAGCTACATAGACTGAAGCTTATAGGCAATACAGATTTTAGAATGTAAAATACAGAGGTGTGTTTTGGCCTCTTTTAGAAGTCAGTGGGATGAATGTAAGCTTACTTCTGATTTTCATGTAACTATGGTGCCACTTTTTCTTGACTTTGTCCATATGAAATTTATTCACATGCCTTTGCAATAACTAGATTGTGAGAAGATAGCCCCATGCTGTAACAATAACCAGTTGTTTGAGGTGCTTGCAGTTGTCTAATTAAAGTGTTTTGTTTTTTCAGACAGTGTGCTGGTCATTGGAATCTTTGCTAGCTGTAAAGCCAACTCGTTGCTAGAATTGTGTGTGGTGGGGGCGGGCGGGGGTTAGCCTGGCTGTGATTCCTGTGTACTGTACGATGGGGTTGGTCACAAAATAGCATCACCTGTATAAATCAAAGCATGCTGAAGGCTAACAAGGAATGAGAGGCTGTATCTGAGAGGGCGCAAGATGAAACAAGACAAAAACCGAGCCATTTCATAGGAGGTGTTTAACTTTATATTAAAAAGCGGCCATTTATCCCCCATCCCTGATGCGCCTGTGCAGCCGCTCATCCAAAAAGAAATGGGAGAGCCACACGAACGCGCTGGGCAGGAGACACTCCTGTGCACGCTGAGGCCCTGCCAGCAGCTGGATCTCAGACCTGAGGGCCTTTGAGCATCCACTTCCCTCCTCACATGGGAACGGCTTTTAAAGGCCTCAGGGATGACCCTGCTGAGAAGAAAAAAAATAATGCTACAGTGGAATCCAGAGATACAAGGTAAAAATGGTGCTCAGCTTCACCCTGCGCCTTGCTGCAGCTGTTTAGCGGTTTGTTCCTGACTACATCGATGAGCCTAGCACCGGCAGCAGCTGTTTAACTGCAAGGCAAACGAGGGGCCCAGCCTTACACGTGCTGATACAGCAGAACTTGGCTACTGCTCATCAGTCTGCTACCCCCTGTGTCAACACATCACACAGCTGCTAAGAGGTAACAAATCATCGCAGCTGAATGGCAGAGGGGCAGGTCAACAGCTCTGGGCTGTGGAGGGTGATGCAGAGGTCTCAAAATGAGTGTGAGCCATAGAATAAGGTGCATGGGGTTGTATGGGGTTGTTTGTCTTCCTGCTGTTGCTGGCCTAACTCGGGTCTACTTCATGCTAGTGCAAAACGTAGGAGCTCAGCCCTTGCGTGTGTTTTGCATAGCCAACTGTTGTCCAGGAAGGCATTTGCTGTGTGTTCTTTTTTCCAGTACTTATGAGCAAATGAGAGTTTTACGTAGCCCCAATGCTTTGTACATGCTAAGAAGAATTACCACGTTTCACTGGGTAGGAATTGCTGCTTCCCATCCTGTCCTCTTTCAGGTTTTCTAGCGGCCAGAGCAGAGGAAGCTGCACGCTGGTTTTCTCCTCTGGGGTCTGAAAGAGAGCCATCGAGCATTCGTTCCGTTACGTGAGCAGAATTCAAGAGCATTCACTAATGAGCTCTAAGGGCAGGCACACACCACGATCACGGTTTAAGGGTCTCACTTCCTGCATTACCACACTAACAGGAGGTCCTGGGGAGCCAACAGGAGAAAACAGGGATGTGCTAAAGTGAGCAGGTGGGAGAGTAGTTTATCAGAACAGAGTAACACCTGCCTTGAGTGCACGACTGCGCTGCTACGGTACCTACACAGTGCACATCAACATTAAATAACCTGGCCCCCTACCCTGCTGTCCTTGAAGTAAGTTTTCCTCACTCCTAGACGCAGCAGGGGAAGATAAATCCCCTCCTGCAGCTTGTGCCATAAACCCACAGCTGGAAACCACATGGAGGTGAAGAGCCCCACGGTGACAGAAGGCCTACGGCCCCTTCCTTCAACACACAGCACCCTCTGAGGACAAGTGGTTAAAACTGACATAATTGTGATTTATTAACATGAATTAAAATGCCCAACCAGTGCTGCAATGTGACAGTATATTAAAAAAATTAAAGATCATATACTGTACTACTTTCACAAAGATCACACTTTTTTTTTTTTGCAAAAGAGACTTATTATGTACAATACTATATCAAATGAAAGAAGCTTTAAGCAATTTTACAAGCAAAAGAAATACAGTATTTACAGCACTCGTCAGAGACATTAGAAACAGTCTATACATTAAATTACATTTTCTGCAAATAACTGATGAAACAAAAAGCCATGTCCACACCAAAACTATAAAAATTTGTATTGCATTGTTTCCTATCTCTATGCACACAAAGAACTGTTGACAGAAGAAAATGAAAAAAAAAATTGTTAGTGCCATCACTTAGCCTGTGTACTTATTTAATTACATATGTATAAAAGTAATATAGAAAACATTCACTAAATGAATTTAACTGCAACAATAAAATTTTAAAGATTATGCAGCATCAAACCTACTGCCAGAAAAACAGCTGGAATGTTCACTTACAAAATAAAAAGAAATACCTAATACTGGCTTAACAGCACATTTTCAGGAATTTTAAAAAGCAAAAAATGGAAAGATACAATGAAAGAGCACTGGTGTTTGCTTTTATACAAAGTATCATGTACAAGCTTTAAAAAGTACCTCGAATAGGTACATATGAAATATACACAGTTTATCTTACAGAACATTTTAAAAATGTTTAGAATTAAAGGGATCCATTTTAATGCCACCCTGAACCATGGTAATTGTTCTGAAAAGTCGGCGGCACCTGTGCTCTGTGAATGGGGATCTGTCCAGGCACCGGTGACGCCTGCTGCGGTCCTTGCACGCCGTGGGGGAGGGTTACGGAGCCGGGGTGGGGGCAGAAGCCTGACGCGGGGGGCGTCGCGAGACTGTTTGGTCCTTGAGGTTGGATGTGAGGCCCCTGGCCGGGCAGCGGGCAATGAGGTCCTGTTCCAGCAGGCTGATGTTGAGGTCCAGGCCCTAACGTCGTGTGGTGGGGGGCTTGCGAGGAGTAGGAGGAGACGCCCGTGTGGGCAGTGGAGGGGAAGTGGGGGGGTCCTTGGTGCGAGGGGTGGTGCAACCCTTGTGCTGATGCCGGGTGGTGCCCCGAGCCCATTACGTTGGACGGTGGGGGCGGAGGGGGCGGCGGTGCGGAGCTGACGACGTGCTGGTGTTGTGCTTGCAAACCTTGGTGTCCCGTGGGAGGGTGGGGGGGCTGGTGGTGGGGAATGGGACCTGGCGGCGGAGGGGGCGGCGGCAGGTGGTGGCCAGCAGCCTGAGAGTGAAGGTGGGATCCGGGAGCTACTGCCACGGCGTGAACCGGACCGACCACGTGTGCTACAGAATGCTGCTGATGAGTACTTGGCTGCTGGACAAGGTGAGGGCCCGGGGCAGGCGGGGGCGGAGGAGGAGGTGGGGCAGCGGAGGCCGAAGCCTGGTGATGAATACTGGGGTTCTGGGAGGGCAAAAAATGCCCCGCCGTGACGTGGTGTCCTGGCACCGTCTGCTGACCCGCAGAGCCAGGAAGTGCTTGGTTTGGTCCGGATGAAAACACAGTCTGTTGGGGGATGCTGCCCTTCAGCTGACTGTAGCTCTGAAAGTTTCCAGAGGGCTGCTGGTTTTGATAGTAAGTAGAGGAGGGGGGCGGAGGGGGAGGGGGAGGGGGTGCGTTGCTGTTCAAATTTTGTTGGTTAAATTGGCTGTAAGAAGCTGAAGATTGTCCTGAAGTGGTCTGAGTGAACAGCGGCCCGCTCGGCTGCTGCTGATTCCCGGGCTGGAGGGGTGGTGCTGCTGGATAAAAGCTGCGGTGCGTTTCCCTCTGGGGCGTCCCGACTTGAGGTGACTGGGGGTGATGAGGTCTGTACGGAGAGCCCAGCTGCTGCGAGTGAGGCTTTGGTGACAGGTAACCGTGCTGCATGGGCGCGTGAGGCGTCGATGACTTGGGAGGATTTTCTACGTGAGGCGAGGGGGGGCAATGAAGCTTCAAAGGTGCAGAAGGCAACTTCTGCGAGTGGGGAAGTTGCTCAGCAGAACTGCGCAGATGTGACTGAGATGGATGATTTTTTGAAAGTGCTTGGACGTTGTTTGTCAGCTGTTTTTGTTGCAGCTCAGGTTTTGGGTGATTCGCACACTCGGCCTCTGGTGCATTTGCTGCAGTTTCCCAGTGCGAATCTGGTTTTGCCGGCGTTTTCCCAAGTGACTGTGTTGAAACTACAGGACTTGGTGAAGAGGGCTGGAACAGAAAGAAATTCAGTCAGTGCAAGATGTTCAGAACACCCAATGATGCAGGCATTAAAACTGCATCTTCTCAGGACAGTGCTCTCTTTCTCCAATGATGGATGAAAAACATGAGGACACAGGATATGTTTGGTATATGAGAAACAGCGACCATAGAGCTTAAACCTGACCTGAGCTTAAACTTAGCTCAGGCACTGTTTCTAGTAAGTACACGTGAATTGTTCTTTTCGTACTCAAAAGTCAAAGCCTAGCAAGTGCACCTGAGAATACAAATAGGAATATGACCATCAAGGCAAGGTCAGAATCTCCCATGTGTTAAAGCTTTAGATTTTTGAGTCTGAAAGGAATAATTCCAGATGACTATTTACAAAAACAAAATGTTTTTTAAGAGTGATTTAACATTTTAAAACTGGCATAGTGCAAGCAAACAGACCGGACATTGTATCTTGAATTACTGCATTTAATATCATACAGGAAGCTCCTAAACAAGTTTCTGCGTATCACTGCCTCTACTACCAAGCAGTACCAAATCCTGACATGGCAAGAGTCACTCCTCTTAAGGTAAGAGGTACTTAAATCATTTTAAAGCTGTCAGTTCTGACTGTCAGTCCTTTGGCATTCAACCTACAGAACTGTGGCAATACCGAGACCACTGATACTGAGACCACTCTTCAGTGTTCACAGAATACAGTATCAGATGTAAGTAGATACAGCTTCTGAAAGAACAGAACCCAAACCAACTTCAACAGAATTTCCACATGTTGGACCTACTGCAAATATTCTTACAGATATTTACCTACATTAAATTATTGAACAGTATTACTATACATGTTCATCTCAATGGAAAATCATGACGGTAATGTTTAAAAAATCTTAACAGAAAATCAGGATGCTAACATCTTAAAAATAAATTGAGACCTGTACATATGCTTGATGCACACAAACATGTACCTGCATACACACCTTGCTTGCTTTTGAAGGACTCTTACAAGTCTTCTGTGAAGTATCTGGGGACGGACATTCAGAAGTAGGCTCCGGATTTTCAGAATCAGGTTCTAGAAACAAAAATAAGAGGTAAATGTAACAGTGGGGGAAAAGGTCTTTTGCCAAGATCACTCAAAGCACTTTGTGTTTCACTTTAAAGAGCTATTTAACGTTGTTGCAAGAGACTATTCAATAAGTGTCATACCAGGTCATCTGCTTACTGACCTTCCATACATTCAGTGAAAGAATGGACCTTAAGCTGCAACTGGGAAATGAGATTTGAATGAGATGAAGATGGAGACTGAACATGAGACGGTGAGCAGGGGCTACAGGGTGATTCTCCCCCTACAGATGAAGCAGACCCAAACATAACATTAGAATGATCACGGACTACCTAAGGAAGTGGTTAGATGTATCTACCTCTGGCACGATAAATCAACTCACCATTGTCCTTGTCTTTCCTATGATCACTGAGAAGCAATGCTCTCTGATAACTTCGTTCTCTCACTTGTTCCACAGAGGTTGATGCAGTCCTGGAAGAGGGAAGCATATGTTGAAGTAAGGCAATATACTCCCAGGGACCAAATTTAGGACACCATACATGCAAATACTAGGTCAGAGAATTAACAGTGTTGATTGCTTGTAAGAGCCAAATAGCTGGTCCTCTTGAGGAATGCCATTTGGTTAGGTATACCTGTTTTCTCACACTTTAATATAAAAATTTCCTGCAACCTTCTTACATGATGAGAACTGTCAGTTCCTCTCAATACGAAAAAGATTATCTGTAGATCTGTGGAGGTCTTTTTATTCTTAATATCTGACAGATCAAAAGATACAGGTTGTGCGTACTGCTTCGCATTCTCAATTTGTATAAAGCCTTCTAGAAAAGTTTTAAATAGTCATTTGTTTATTAAAAAAACCTTGCTCTTCAATAGCAGATCCATAGTTGCAAATACTGCCCAACTCCAGATGTACGGGATTTAAGCTTCATTCACCAGATATGGGGTGAAGTGACAGTCTTGTCTTCTGTCTTACCATCAATTACATTCTTACAATCTGAACATAAAGCACAGTAATGGCAGCACTCTACAAAACTCAGTTTTATTTCAGGGAAGAGCATATTGCAGTACTCTGCGATGCTGTTGTTTTAAAAGTTTGGAGGTTGTCTACAGGAGTATTGCAAAAAAGTCACTAATAAATTCTTCCCAGCTCAGCCTATTTCCCAGACCCTTTGCTTTCATTACAGTACACTACATTCTGTGTTATGAACTTGCAGCCACTTCTCAGTGAAGTTTTGAAGACTGCACTTATGTTCTCCCTTCAGTTGGCTCTACAAAATCCTTCTATTCTGGAATAGTTGGAGCATCTGAGCAGAGAGGTATTCATCTGCAAGACTGCCAGCCCTTCTCTAGAGCATAAGGAACTTCTGCAGCGTTTATTTTGTGCTAGTAACATTCTGGAGACAGAGCCAACACAGCTGACCATCTATCTTAAGGCTACCAAAAACCACAGTGGAAAACGCTGCGAAACATTTACACGAACCGAAGTCACCCTGTGTCATCCCCCTCCACACTGCCACCTTTCCCCAGGATTTTAAGGCTGCCCGAGTACCTGGCAGGGAGTGCAAGGCAGCATATGGCCTGCACACAGGGGAGCAGTCAGCCACCATAAGCAACTATGTAAGCATCTCCACACGCTGTCTACCTGAGCAGAAGGAACTGTCGGGCAGACTGCATGCATCTCTGCACATTGCATTTAGGTGACAGCAAACACAAAGCACACATTCCAGCTAGATCACTGAAAAGCAGACTCCTCAGAGTCTTCTAGAAGCTTCTGTTGATCAATACAAATTACTCCCTTATTCCACCCTTCTTTCCTACGGTATCTCTGTAAAGGTTTTGAGGCTTAAGATGAAAAATATCTTCAGCCCATAGATGAAGCAGTGACAGAGCCAAGGCCATGCTGAGGATCAGACTCAGTATCTCCCAAAGCCATTGTAACATCCTCCATCCAAACGTAGCCCCCTCCACCATGCACCTTGGCAAGCGCACACAGCATGACTTGTGCAGCAGCATGCCTACTCTGTGCCATTTTCTAAATATTCACAACTGCACTTATACAATTTACAGGCTACAGAACCAGGTGATCTCGCTTGTTCAAGCTAACAGCTATTTTTGCTCTCGAAAAATAAGATACCAAAGCAGACTGAAAATAAGGTGAGCAATATTTTATGGATAACTTTCCATATTCTCATCTTCATGAGGTATCTGCTGTATTTCTGAGGTAAGAGGTAGGACAACTGTTTACTAGTTTGAAAGAAGGGCTTCTGATCAGTAATCCATAACTGCACGCTTATTAAGAAAATACTTCAAATCCAAGACTTAGAATTAAGTAAATAATTCAGCAGGACTTTTGTCCTACAGTTTTGTAACTTACCACTGAACCTCTGGCTCACTCTTCTCACTTGATGTCTCCTTAATTGCACAGTTGTTCCCAGCATCTTCTGGAGCTGCGTTATAAACAGTAGTTGGCAGTGGCGCAGGTAGGCTCGCAGCATTCTCTGTTTGCTCCCCATTTTCACCACTGTTGTTGTACCCATCGTTAGCACCGTTGTTACTACTTATACTTCCTCCACCAGCTGCATGAGGAGATACGGTAACAAGTGGAAAGTTTTCTGTCTTTGAGCCACTTTTTCTAGCTTCTCGTTGTCTCTTACGGTATTCTAATAAGGATACCTATGGAAAAAAGAATAAAAGTTTGTTTCCTTCTTGGCATTTTCAGTTAAATGTATTCCTTCAGTGAGATACCATTTACTTGGCTCTAAAAGAAGACAGGCATAGTTGAAAGTATCTCACCACACTTGCAGTGAATTTACAGAGCTGGTAACGGCTATCAAAGAAGACACAAAGTAAGGCTTCTGCCAAGCGGAGGCACGTATATTGCCTCTGAAGACACTGAAGTTTATGAGTCAGCAAAATGTTCACTGCTGAAGCCCGTCTGCTGGTTGAAGCTATGAGGGACTTCACAGCCCCTCCTGGAACTGCAGGCGTTACTAAGAGGACAGCAATATAGTAATGGCAATTTTAAGAGTCTGAGTCACTCACTCTGCCTACCTCATGTGAAAAACAGACCAAGCTTTTGCTTCACTCCACTGCATAGATCAAAAGATACTGAGCTTTTTTTCTTAATATAAAGGATTTGTGACTTAGAATGACATTTGTTTTGCAATTTGTTTTAAATTGGTATCTTTACCACACTCTAAAACACTGATTCAGTGTATTTCAACGATAAATTTCAAGTAAAAATGTTTATTTCCAAAACCAATGACACAGGAAGGGACAGGTGGTTCTACTTTATACGTACATATGTGTATATTTCATATATTTTTGTGTATACACACACACAATTTTATATAAACATTTTCTATCTATTAAAAACTCATCTGTATGCCAGGGTACAGAAGAGTCAAAACACTATTAAGAGAAAGTTTAGGCCAAGAACTGATCTTGTTTTAAAACAATTCATGTTATTTCCACATCACTGGGATCCCTTGAGGAAGACTGCTTTAGGCAAAGCTTAAATGTTAGGAAAGGGCAAGTTTTATGAAGCGTGGCCATGACGTCCAATATTGAAACAGGATGAACTTGTGTAATGCTGAGAGAAAATAAAGGAAGCAAAACCCACAGAAACACTGCGATATGGGGCATCCTCTTTTAACAACTGTGTAAGAACACACATGCCTTAGCAGATCTTAGCAAAAGACTTCTGATTATTATTCTCCTACAGAAATGCGGATTTCTCCCCTCACCTTAAATTAGAATTGTTTTTCCTCCTTTTAGACTGCAAAGTGTAGTTAAATTTGTTTGTCTGTCCCTGGAAAACCTAAAAACCGTTCTTTCAGGGGTACAGACCAAATTATTTCTGGCTGTTGCCTTCAACTGAGACCTTTACACATGAATTCTAAGAGGACTGGGGGGAGGGGGCAGCAGAAGAAAGGCAGAGGGGAGAGCCTCTCACACAACTCAGGACCAGGTAAGAACAAAGCTATGGCCTTATTTCAGTTATATCTCAGTATAAAGACAGGTAAACACAAAATGCAGATCTGATGGCAAACTTCCGAAGGTACACTCATAAGCATTCCCTTGCAGTTTGTCCCAGAGCCACAAGGGAAGGGACAAGTGCAAGAGGGCAGGATGGTACCTAAAAAATCAAAACCCCATTGTGCGTGCATGTTACCTACACGTGTATACACACAGAAAATACACCTCTAGTCCCCTGACCATTACTTTCATGAGGAAAATAAATCATATTCATTTCTACAGTCAGATTATGAGGCAGAACTGCATAAGCTTCTGCATTTGAAACTATTGCCAAGGAGCAAAGGGAAGACCTGACAACAGGGTCAAGACATTTATGCAGGCTGACCTCCAGTTTTGGTTCCAGCTGACCATGACCGAAGAACTTACCTACAGGGGCTGTTTGAGAAGAGTAGCAAGTTTATACTGTGCTTATCTTCCAAACAAAGTGTTTTATAAAAAAGAAATCAAGCCAAAAAAGATTTCTTTTAACTACGGACTTGTGTGGTCATAGCAGCAAAACCAAGATACCTTAAGTACATCAAAACTGGAATTTTCAAGGGTTAGTATCATAAACCTTAGTGTGACTTCCAATAGTAACTCACAGAAGATGTTCCCAGTATAGGATAAAATTGGTAGTATTCTAACAGAATGGAATGTTTTAATACTTGGTGGCACAAGCAACTACTTTCAAACCTGAAAAGCAATTATTTATTGAGCATTTCATTAAAGACTCATAAGAAATAACATTAAAAATAGAAAAAAGTGATTTTGTATATATTGTTTTTAAAAATTGAATTTACTAATGGATGTACGCAACATTACTTTGCTCTTCATGAGTTCTCCTGAATAATGCCTACAGTGTAGTAAAAAAAAGTTTAGCTGTCAGGTTTTGTTTTGTTGTTGTTTTTTAGTATGTTTCTTTCTGTTATAGAAAGGTCATTGCCAGACTATGTAAGAAAAACCAAACGATTCTTAAAATTATAACCTTTTTCTTTTGTGGAGGATTCTGGGGTGTGCAATTTCCATCCATCAAGTTGTCGTTATTGACAGTCCTTCCAAAGCCAGATGCAATTCCATCTTCTGAAGTACAAAAAACAGATGCTTCCATGAACATGCCTCTAGCATCGTCTTGAATCAGGCACTTTGACTCGCTTATTCTGAATCCACCTCCTACCTCCAACTGATGTGAAGGGGTCAAGTCCCTCAAATTAGAATTCATTGAGAAATTTACACCTGTCCTGTCGGGACTTTTTACCCAGGAAGAATATATTGTGCCCCGTCCACAATGAGCAGTTTCTAATTGGCTGTTTGAATCAGTCCTATCATGTGTGGGGGCTTCCAGGTTTTTATGCAGTGCACTTTGCTCAATAACTTCGAGTCCCAGCTGGAGGTCTGACACAGATTCCATTTCGCCAGTGCACTGCCGAGTGACATCAGTCCTATTCCTTGGACTGGAATATCCAATAGTCTTTATTTCTTGCAGACCCATTTCTGTCAGGTTGGAATTTCTGAAAGAATTCAGTGCTAGAATTGATGCTCTGTCGTATCCCTGCACGAAGAAAAAACATGTCAGCTCTTTTTCCATACTGCAACATGATTACAACTATTCCAACATTCATTTGTGCCCTTAAATGGGATTAAAGGCCTTGCAGTACCATAAATTTAAGAAACAGTTGTGTAGCCAGACACTTATTTCCACTACCACCAATAAAAGTATTTTAATAAAGTATGTATGAACCAAAGTCAAAATAAACTTGTAATACCAGGTTTTGCTTATGACTGGCAGAGGAAGGAGAGAAGCTTGAACAGCAACAAGTCCTTAGGTACAAAGGCCTTGCTTAACTTAATAAAAGGGATCCTTGTCAACACATTTAAAGAAAAAAAAATGTTGGTGGGGGCAAGGGGAGAAGCTTGTCCAAACACTAGAATTTTAAGACCATGTTAAAAATCAGTACTCGGCAGAGGAAACAATGAGAAGTTACAGAAACTGACTTCTGTACTCCTTAAAACCCTGTTAGCCATGGAAAAAACAGCACATATCCATGGCTGGAAATACCTTTTCTAAACTAACCTGTTTTGAGGCTTTTGTGAACCCTTTTAAAATCATTTGCATTACAATGCAAAGTTATTACGTAAAACTCTTCTTTTTGAGTCACATAAACACTCATTCAATTACACCAGTTTAGAAGTAAATACTAAATTCAATCAACAGCTATGATCACATGAAAAATTGTGTATTTCAACATTTAAGATTTTGACCTAAAAATAAGTAAGCTTTATACATACATCCACACTTGGCCCAAAGGAAATAATATTTAGACCATTCTTTTGCAAGATCCACTGAAAGTGAAGTTCTCCAGAAATCAACAGCTGATTTTTTTATTCCTGATTACTTCTACCTGTTCCTTTTAGGCACTATAAAGTTTATGGTTCAGCATATTTATGTGTATTTTGTAGTTATCACACAATTCGAATTCCGTATTGTTGTGGAACTTTGTCACTCTCCTTTTGGATGCAAGCATCCCTGTGGAAGTTCTGGTATCTATGAATCACGTTGCCCTCTAGTGGTTCACCAACACAACTTGTTCCCGTGCAATGGAACATACCCTTATCCGGGAATAATCCAGGCCCTCCCCAACAGCACCTGCTGTACCTCAAATAATCCACATGAAACACATTTGTTACCTTTTTTCCCATCTTTTTTCCCACTCTAAGCAAAATTAGGCTCAACCAAAACATTTAAGAGATGCTGGTAACAAGAGGACACATTAATGTAAACCTAAATACAGCCTGAAAAGTGTAAGTGCTGTTTTTCTGTAAGTTGCAGTACTTACTGCTCATCCACAACAGTCACCAGGATTTTTACGCGACAGTAAAAAAAAAAAAAAAAAAAGAGAGGAAAGCACCAGAGGAAAACTGGAAATATATAATAGGCAAATAAAACCTGTAAGGAGGCAAAATCCCACAAAACGTGCAATGGCCGGTAGCAGGCATTTACCAACAGCATCGTTTCTTGATGAAATCAAGAAACGTTTTGCAGTTTTTTGGAAACATCCTTACCTCTTGACTGTAAGCTCGCCTTTTTATTTCTGGGGAACTGTCAGGTGAGGAAATATTCTAAATGAATAAGAAGAAATTGCAAGTCAATTGTTGGCCTAGAGAAACACGGCACACTCCCTTGTAATAGGAGCACAACTGTTGATTTACCCAAACAATAAAAATCTAATCACACCAAACTCCATCATAAATCTCACCTCAAAGTGCATGGTATTCCCATGGATACATGGAGTTACAGGAGTAACTGGTGAATAAATGGGTTTGTAACCATTTCTACAGGTTTCATCTTCTGTTTTTACCCTCGGAGGAGTAGCGAACAGCGATGGCTCTGAGGCAGTGATGTCAGCGTGAGTTGGTGTGGCGTATGGAGAAGGAGTAGGTGTGGACGTTTCTGAGAATGCAGACTCCAACAGCTGATACAGTCTTCGTTTTTTTAGCGGTGTTGTTAGATCTGCTTTAAAATCACAAAAAAGGTAGAGGAGATCTAGATATAGTAATTACAGTTTTGATATAGTAATCAATAATAGATATAGTAATTTACAGCTTGATGCAATAAAATTATGAATTCCACATTAAAACATTAGTAAGCTGACAGATCTCTCTTAGAGGTAGACTTCCTGAAAAATACACTTAATAGCGTACAAAGATCAGTAAATGTTGGTCCCCTTCCCCCTCCCCAAAGGATGTTGGGAAGAACTGCCTACATTTCCAAAAAACGTCTCTTTCTATGCATCTTTAAGACTATTCAGCTAAGAAACGGAAATGCAAGCTCTGTACACAAGGATCATCTAATATGCTCCATATTCTCACAGTAGCATGGTTTCTAGCACGTTCCCATTTTATGTTATTCCTGAGATTATACAACTTTTCCGCTGGGTGCAACAGGGCCACTGAATTTAACAGCATGAATATCCAGAACAACATCTAACTTCTTGATGTTTATATTCAAAAACATTAGTCTTTTGTTGACAGTGACCATCTGTACAGATTCACTATGAGAAATGGTTGTTACTGATTTTGCATCAATTATACTTTAAAGAAAATGGGAAAATAAAAACAGCTATTATGCAACTAAGCCTTTCTTTCCAACAACCATCCAGAAGACAAGCTATCAGGAAACAGCGTAAATGCCCCTGGAATTTTCATTAACTCATCACTTTACAAACTGCAGCCCTCCACATTTACCTACTTTGACATAACTTTTATGTACTGTATTAATAAAAGCATCACCTGTTAAGGAACAGCCGTCGTTCAGTAATAGAGGGCTTTTATTTTCACCATTGATGGCTGGACTTCTAGATCTCTCCTGTGATGGTGAACTGAATCTATCAATCACTGATGAGTTTTCTTCTTCCAAAGCTTGCTTCAACCAACGCTTTAATAAAACACATTGAAATCAGTGATTTAACAGCTTTAAGATATATACTTCAAAAATGTATTACAATTCAAGTGCCAAGCAGCTTTTTTTTGGCCTGAATTCATGCTAACAAATAAAGACTTATTTTGAAGTACTATGGCATGGGGAACCATAATGAAGGGAAGCATTACCTTCTTACAAGAGCCAGTAATGTTTTCCACGGGTTCTTTTTTCCTCCTCTTTTCTGAAAGGAATGGTGAAGTAAAACGAATATAGTGCTTTGGAGTAGAATATACATGTGGGCTGTACGTGAGACCTGGTAGAGAATTCAGCTGAGTAGCCAGAACTTCAGGGTCGGTAGTTATGCGCAGAGGCCGTTCTGAAACACTGTCTGCAGGCTTCCCCGTCTTATCGCTTTTTTCACTTAACCATTCATTGACCAAGTGCTAAACAAAGAGGAAAAAAATTGTTTTATGAGTGTTTTCTATTAATGGCTTTCAGAAAGTTTTTAGTCTTATTACTCATCTAGTCATCTGTTACACAAATCAGAAGACAGCTGGGCAAGAATATGAAGACAGTTTGCTGAAATAACTGGGAGAATGGAAGGGAGCACTATACATTTGCTCCACATAACGAAGCTTTTGTTGTTTTTCTGTAAATGAAGAACATTTAGTTTTTTTATATTTAACTTTCACTGAACATACTTCCAAGACACTTAAAATTGAGCCTGAGCACCTGAACTCATGAAAAACTTTGTCATGCTAATTAGACAAAGTGAAGTAAACTCCTTATCAGACTTCCATGCTGTCAGGACTCTGCTTCAGTCAACATGTCAGGCAGATGCCTTGAACATTCTTCCTTATAGTAGCTAAATTATAGTACATTTACCAAAAAGGGTTATTTTTTCCTATCTGGTTCAGTGTTTCTGAAAGACATACAAGTGTAGTTTTAGTTCCTTTTAATAGGGTACCAGAAATAAAACAATTGAACTCTAGTAAGTATACAGGTCTTTGAATTAAATACCCAAGAGATTCAGACCAACATTCTTCGTTTCAAAACACGCAGCTTTACTCATCTGCTGCAATGTACAGTATAGAATAAAACTGCCTTCTAAGTTGCAAAATAGTTCTCAGATATTTTTTTTGAGCATTACTAGAAGACAAGGATACTTCTTACAAAAGATTTACACAAGAAATAAAAATACCAGCATTCACTGCACTGTAACAGCTTGAAAAAAATTCAGTGTGGAACGCAACATCTTGATTTTCTTGAAAGACTTCATCCACTATTTTTTCTTATTGTTATCATTTTTTATATCTTTTACAGAGAACTAATTTCCCAATTTTTACAGAGGTAAGCAAAGCTAAAGACATGCAAAAATAGCACATTAATTATTAATATCATTTTAAATGCTATGATAATCTGTCAAAGCACTAAGTTGTTTTTTTAAACAAACCTATTTAGTTTCAAATCAGGACTTTCTCCTTACTTAAGATATACTGGGTAAAATACAACCAGGTATCTACCTTTAAAAACATGGAACAGGAAAAAACTACAGTAAAATTGAGACGACTTCTGCTTTTTTGTAGCACACAAAAGAGGAGATTCCAGGCTCCTCTCTGACAAGAATTTAGTAGCGATGTAATTAATACTCTTGCACCAGATATGTGAACTTTGCATGTATTTATCTATTTGTGGATTTAATTAAAGTCACCTAGCAATTGTTACTGTTCATCAACAAGAAGTTTCTTCCTCTGCTTCCGCTGCCCCCATTTCCTCTCCAGTAAAACATTCAGAATAACTCATAAGCATGCCAGAGAAAACCAGAAATTTTTAATGCCATCTGCAGAATTTTAGAGCAGAATGTTTTATTCACTCCTGCAGTTTTCAGATGTTTTTACGTGCCTTTAAATAGTGCAACATTTATTCAAACTGTGTGCAACGCATTGCAATAAAAAAAAATCATTTGAAACAAAGCACTAAAGAGAGTTATGAATACTTCCCTCCCAGATATCCACGTAAACTTTTGAGTATTCAAATCCACTCACTTCAGAACAGATGCCTCAAAAGTACTGGAAACTAATTATTTTAAGATGTTTAGTTCACTGCCACTGAAATACGTTCTAAAGTCTATGATGAATAAAGGAAGGAAAGCTAATTCTACACACCCCACCTGCAATTAACAGTTTTAATTACGTTTCAGTTATATATACATAATTTCAGTCTATTTAGAACGCACTTTCCCCAGAAAACATTCGTTCCATAATTATTCTGTAAGCTGTGTTTTGGAATTCTCTTAAATATTAGGAGGTTCTACTTCTAATAGATGTAACTCAACTTTAAAAGCTCAATTTATTACCAGTGACTGGCCAGGTAATGGTAATTTTTAAAGAAGAAAGGCTTTTTTTTTTTTTTTTAATCCATATATAGCTATGATATAAATGTAGCTGTCTATACTTTTTATAAACCTCTGTTCAAAGTCCATCCCCTCCTCCCCACCCTCAAGAGACTTACCTTCTTTGTTTTAGGATACTTAGTAGGGCATTTATTAAGTGCTGGAGCTTCTGTTTCAGTAACCATTTCTGTAACAACAGTTTCTGTTTCGGGCTCAGCTACCAGTGCAGCATTCTCAGTTTCATTATGCTGTGAAGTTACTTCCACATCAGGAGAAGATGGCTGGATATCCGAACACATGCTCACAGTTCTGTGTCGTCTACGCTGTTGTCCAATGTGAGTTCTACTCCGAGAAAAGCTTTTTCTCTGTTTAGCTCTATTAACCTTGGCTGGGGTAGGCTTGGTGGCAGTTTCTTCTTTTGCTGGTTCCTGGTACAAGACAGAAAATTAGTAGATGGATCTCACACACATGTAAAATTACATATCATTCTTAAAATAAAATGTTATCAGTTCCTCCTTTTTTATATATCAAAAAAGCCTCTCATTTCTGTTTTTAGAGCTAAACACTTTAAAATTACTATTTCTACTCTACTTCAAGGCAGATTACCATGTTTCCCATACTTTCCTCCCAAGCATCACTGGGAGAGTATTCACACAGACCAGTCACCAGTCAGATCACTGCAGGTTTGTACAGAAACTCCTATACCACATTCATTCATCTATAGGCTAGAAATCATCTGCTTACACTATGATGTCTTTCAGCTCAATATCCTTTTTGTAACTTACAGTTTGCTGAGTGTTTAGAATTGCCATAAGGGACTTAACAGCACGCTGACAAATACTATCCATGGAAACAACCCAAACTGAGCATCTGTGGGATTATTTGCAAAGGAGAACTAGCATCCAGCAACAATAGACTGAAAAAATGTTTATGATACATTAAGGATGGCCTGTAAGAAGAACTCAGAACAAACTAAGCCTTAATAACTACTTTGAAAGAAAAGACTACAACCTGTTCTGAATAACACACTAGAGAAGCAAGGCTTTCTCTGCTGGTTATAGAGGGTGCCTAAACAAAAGCAACTCCTATGCATAAAATGAGCATCAAAATGAGCATCTCGAAGTACTATCCAGATTTTGGTCAAATATGTTTGAGTTCAGGTGATTAAGAGAGTTTTATACATCTTAATGTGTAAATCAACATCCAAACTGATCAACATTGCCTTTTAAAAAGCCTGCTTGAAAATAAAGTTCCAGGTAAATACCTGAATAAACTCGGTGTCATTGAGTATCTGTGCTTCCTTGCATTCTGATTTAACTTCAGTTTTTGCTGTGCTGATCCTTTCCAAAGCCTGTTCTCTTCTTTTTTCTCTTTTTTCTAGTCTGGCAAAAGCTTGCAGGATAGCTTCCATTTTCCGTTCTTCTCTTGTCTGATGGATATAATAACAATCATCATCAAATTTCAGTCAGTCTTTCGCATCTGTAAATACTGTGAATTTTTTTTTTTAAAGTGCTTTAGAACATGTACAGTGTACGTTGACATGCAGATCACTTTCAGCAAAGCTCAGAGGACAGGGAGAAGTTTGAATGACTGCAATTACTGCAGATTTCTGAAGAAAGGCTTGCATTCTCATCAACCGTGACAAGCAAGAAGAGAGGGTCCTGCTTTAGATTAAAGAACCTACTAAACAGACATTTACTGGTATATCGCTGGCCTATAAACATAAGAACACACATCACTGGGTTACTTACTATCCCATGTAATATTTAAAATGCGATGAAAAGCTCATGACCAAAACCATGAAATTTTACTATATACACAGAAGTACCACAAAAAAAAAGCTTCATTATCCTCTGACTCAATTTTCCAATGTGCCATGAAGTATATCAAAACATGCAACCAGCATCCAACAATCACTGATTTGAAGTAAGATAACATTGGGTCACCCACAGAGGTTACATTTTCTGTGGATCAGTACTTGAAGTCTAGTCCTATTAAAGAGGTAGCTCCCTACCTGCACCGAGCTCTGCTTAAGACAGCACAGATGCCGCAGAATTGAGGGCTTCTATTACAAGCTTTATTTATTTTCAATGCCGGCAGCTCAACAACAGTGCAATGTGTTTGCATCAAAGAAAACGCCTGCAAGTACATCGCTCATTTGAGCGGATGAGGAACAATTTTGTTTTTGCCACTGAGCTTGCCTTTGTTTGAATGGTAAAGCACATGCAAGCTTGCATTATTTGAAATCTTCATGATGGAGACAACAGTAATTACATCTGTAACTACTACAGCAACCACACTGTAATGTGGTTCCATACGGTTTTACTTCAGTAAGAATACCAAAGTAAAGTGCCCAAAAACAAACAAAAAAAAGCCAGTATGTTCTCTGGACCAAAGGCAGCGTGTCCAACAGTGCTCACTGAGTATTGCTCCTCAAAAGCATGACAAGACACTGCAGTACGTTAAAACTAGAGCTCATGCTGTCATTCTTCAGATTTCACATTAAAATGCAAATTATTAACGTGAAAAGATTTTACTTTCTGATGTCAGGTAGAGTTAAAAACACAGGTCTTACTAATTTTGCTAGTGACAATTGTGGAAGTACTGACCAAAAGGAATATAAATCCCTCCCCCTAAACTTCTGTAAGGCCTGGGTAGGTGCAGTTTTGGTGCCACCTTGAAATTAATTTAGAAGTTCTGTTTAATCTGATCTGTTATCCTAATTAAATACAATTTGGTTTCCATAGGTCACAATGCAAGTATACTGTTTGCAATGTTTTAGAAAAAGGAATCTAACTTGAGAAGTCTGTCATTGACCAAATTATCATCACCCTACCTTAAGGAAAAATAACAAACACTATATAATTATCTGAGGAAAGGAGAGCATCAGAAGAGGTGACACACCCAGAGAATATAAATAAAGAAGAAATGAAACAGTAATTTAAGAGAACATATCTGCAATTTCAGTGAAAAAAAAAAAAAAAAGTTTCAGTACTGAAACAAAAATAACTGGTAACATCTGACCACAGTTTTCATAAATTAGTAAATGATTAGTTAATAATGGTTTGCTACACTTACCCAAAATAAAGATAAAGCCTGATTTTATTTTTAAACATGGTACTCATCTTCCTTTCAGGTTAATAAAATCGTGGTTAATGATTTCGAGTTAGGGATGTCACAGAATCACAAAATGGTTTGAGCTGGAAGGGACCTTAAAGCCCACCCAGTTCCACCCCCTGCCATGGGCAGGGACACCTCCCACCAGCCCAGGTTGCTCAAAGCCCCATCCAGCCTGGCCATGGACACCTCCAGGGATGGGGCAGCCACAGCTTCTCTGGGCAGCCTGTGCCAGGGCCTCACCACCCTCAGAGTAAAGAATTTCTTTCTGATATTTATTCGTCTTTAAATTAAAAGTCTTTCCCCTTGTCCTATCCCTATACCCCCTGACAAAGAGTCCCCAGGTTTCCTTCAGGCCCCCTTCATTTACTGGCAGGCCGCTGTAAGGTCTCCCCAGAGCCTTCTCTTCTCCAGGGTGAACACCTCAACTCCCTCAGCCTGTCTTCATGGGAGAGGTGCTCCAGCCCCCTGGTCATCCTCAAGGCCTCCTCTGGACTCCTTCTAATACCTCCATGTCCTTCTTGTGCTGAAGGCCCCAGAGCTGAACACAGGGCCTCAGGAGGAGCCTCATGAGGGCAGAGCAGAGGGGCACAATCCCCTCCCTCACCCTGCTGGCCACACTTCTGGTGATGCAGCCCAGGACACGGTTGGCTTTCCGGGCTCCAAGCACACATTGATGGCTCATGTTGAGCTTCCCATCCACCAACACCCTCAGGGCTGCTCTCAGTAATGTCTCCCTACTAACAGGAGGTAAATACGCCAAAGCAGCCTGAAGTTTACTTAAGAAGACGCAACAAAAAACAAGTGATTACTGCTCGTTTCCCACAGGCACTTCTTGTGTGCTATTTGTTGTGTGCTGTACTGTAGTTTAAAGGTTCCACTGCAGTTTTTGGCAGTTTCATGAAGGGACCTTCAAAATTTATCAAGCCCAACTGCCTGACCACTGCAAGGCTAGCCATTACTTACAGAAAACATTAAGTGTGTTACCCCAACATCACTTCAACAGACTGACTTACTTGGGGCATCAGCCACCTCTGTAGAAAACCTGTTCTGGTGTTCGGTCACCCTCACAATGAAGGAATTTTTCCTGACGTCCAGTCTGAACCTCCCCTGGTGCAGCTCTGTGCCATTCCCTCACGTCCTGCCATCAGTTACTGGGAGCAGGGACCGGCACCTCCCTCTGCACGTCCCCTCCTCAGGAGGCTGCAGAGAGCAATGAGGCCGCCCCTCAGCCTCCTGTTCTGAGTGCCCTCAGCCCCTCCTCACAGGCTGTGCCTTCCTGCCCTTGTACAAGCTTTGCTGCCCTCCTCTAGAGGATTTCGAGGACTTTAACGTCCTTTTTTTTTTTTTTTTTTTTTTTTATCATGAAGGCCAGAACTACATCAAATATTCAAGGTGAGGCTGTGCCAACCATAAATGTGGCAGGACAATCACTGTCTGCCTGTGCTGTGTTTATTGCACCCCAAACTCTTAGCTGCCAGGGCGTGCTGTGGCTGATGCTGAGCCTGCTGCCACCAGCACCCCCAAACCCCTTCCTGCAGAGCTGCTCTCCAGCCACTCGTGTCCCCGTCCATGCCTGGCGTTACTCCCCTCTGCATAAGTACTGCACGCTTTCACAACTAACAGCTGTGAGGGCCGCGTAAAATGTCATGGAAACGTGGAAACAAAGCAGAAGCTTTTCTACAACACTGATACAAATTATTCAGAAGATCCAGAAGATGATGCTTTCATGAAGAAAAAGAACTGAGTTGCAAAATTAATACGCATTCAAGAGACAAACCCAGTAATGGCAAAAATCTGTAAACAGGTCACGGAACAGCAGGAGCATAAAGCCTTCCAAGCAGGAATTCAAGGCCAAAACTAGCTGGCTCATGCTAATGCTAAGTATCAATGATTCCTCTCTAGTGTGAATAATTCATTTTCTCACCATCTATGTTTTCACTTCACCAAAAATATTATCTAATTGCGCTCTAGCAGTACCTGGTTGGATTTGAAAAAGACTGCAGTTACCTGCAGTGCCATTAGATAAAGCAGATGAGCTACCTGCCACTTCGATGGCACATCATCCAATTAGGCTACTGAAAAAATAGGTGCAATGGTCAACCGGCAGAAAAACTCTAGAGAAAAGCTTTAAAATAATGCTGACAGCTCAGCAAATAGAACAAAACTGTCCCTGTCATTTTGAATCTTAAAATAATGCTGAAGAAATAATTAGTCTAATAACTTTCAGATATCAAAATCAAAGATGGATGTCTACAGACCTGATGAAACATCCTTCTGAATGTACCAAGTAATTAAAAGCACATTAAGATGAACACTTGTCCTAAATGTGTTGAAAGGACATCTGGTATGAGCAACATTGAATAATGGCAGACAACTGAAATGCTGATCTTGTGATCGTACCAAGAGGAAAGATGCCACAGCAGCAATTGCCTTAAGCTGCAGACAAAAAGTACTTTAAATGTCATTTCAAGTCTTTATGCACAAAATAGCTCTTGGCAGGTAATCATACACTAAATCCAGGAGAGAATAAAAAGCAAACACTAATTCAATGACAAAACAGTGTTGTACTAAACACAGCATGATATGAGATAAATACAACAGAGATAAAGGAATTACATAATGGCATACAGTCTCTGGATCAAACTGAATACTATTCAAGTTAAAATTCACCAACAGAGAAGATGCTAGAACGAAGAAGTTGAGAAACTAGAAAACAGTGAAGAGTGACAGTAAGATAAAGAAGAGATAGAAGGTGTAATGACTTACTTTTCAGTTCTTAAGTATATGAAAACGAAAACAAAAACAAGACTAACTTCAAGGGAAGTGAAAGGATAATATCCTTATTGCACCCTGTGTGTACCGTAAATAACCTGATAGGGAAGATGGGGGAGGTGGAGGAGTAAGGCAGCAGGCAGCATGGCCAACCTTAAGTTGAAGGCCAACTTCCCTTTGTTTTAATATAACATTTCCTAGACTGTCAATTCAACAGCAGAAAGATGTTAAACGTTCATCTTTGTTTCCACATTCCTCCCCCACCAACTTCCAACTCGCCATGTACAACATCCATTCACTATGTCTCTGAATTACTTTCTCCTCCCTAAAACCAGTTCCCTTTCTTATTTATCCTTCTGTGCTACTACATGGTGTTTAGCTTTAGGTCAGAAAAGATAAAAGAATGAGATCATTATTTAACATGCATTCGTTTAACAAATTACAACATGAAACAATGTTGACCATGTTTCCCCTCTGCAATTTTTAGCTTTCCTGACAAGCCTAATAATCACCCAGGGCCCTGCAATTCAGGTACAATTGTATCAAAAATAACAGGACAGTAAGCAAGAACTGTGAAGTGTCTAGAAAGAACAGCAACTCATCTAAGTCTATGTACTTAATTGCAGGTGGTTTTCCACGTTAACACACATCTGAGCACAGGCACACAGTTACACAAAAATGTGAGAATATGATGCTTTCCTTTTAATACAGGGTGACAGTATTACCACTACAAACACCCAGTTCTTAAAGAGAAGACGAAAGGTACGTTTCTTCATATTTTACCACCAGAGCACAGCCCCCAGAGTTAGCTGCCTTTTTTTTTTTTTTTTTTTTTAAATAGGGTGGGGAGGGAAGTATCAGAATCTTCTCTTTACATTTGGTGGATTTAGCAATAAGTTCTTGCCAAACTCGTGCTGAGTTATTGCCGTTAGCAGTGTTTGACTTGGAAGTTAAGGAAGTTAAAAAGAAAATGAAATATACACAAAGAGAACTTGCAAAGAAGATAACCTACCTGAGACACGCGAAGCAGCATTCAGAATTGAATCAATGTGCAATATTTATAAAGTGATAAATTGTCTTTACAACAACTCATGGCCAAGAAAACAGTTGGTTCTGACATTTGAACAGGTGCAAGTTAGAAGTCTTGAACCATACTTCTGAAAGACTTCATCTCTCTCCCTACTAAGTTAATGCGTGTGCAAAAGTTGCACAAATCTAGATATGCTCTTGTACAAAGAACCAAGGTAAGTCTGTTCAGAAGACTGGTTACAAGTAGAACATTTAAAAGTCATGAACAGTGAAGTGTTAGAATAAGAAGTTTTTCCAAATAAAAATATGTATACAAAAAGTGAGCATAGACAATAAAATGATAGCATTTAGAACGTTCCAAGTACTAGTATTGCGTTATAAATCTTGGTCAAGATTTTGATTTAATCTATTTGAAGCATCTCACATTTTGAATGCCCAACACAAAACCACATTTTATAATATCAGTGTTCATAACACTGTTCTATACCAACTTCTGAAAATTAGGATTTCTGAGGCTTTATAAGTTGGGAACTCAAAAAAAGTTAATGCCATCTATAAAACAGCCATTAAAAATAATGCACAATAATAAGGAGTGAAGGAAATCAATTCTACTTGATTTCTACACACATCTTTTTTTTAAAGCGATAGCAAGTTATATACATTTGAAGATAAAAGCAGATTTTTTTTGTCAGAAAGCGATGATCAAGCCAGATGAAATGCTCTCACTTAAATAGCAAGCCTTGCATTTGAAGTTGAAGATCATGTAAGGATCTGACTTCACATATACTCAGACTCTAAACGCCTACAGAAAGGCAGCAATTAGCATGGGAAGAGCAGGTGTCACTAAGCCTTAGTGACAACTTTAGGCAGCTACTTGCTTCCCAACTTACCATCTTCCTTTTCCTTTCTGCAATCTGCTCCTCTGATTCCATTTCTACTTCATTGCTAATGGGAGTTTTTTCTTCTATATCATCAATAAAATCTGGCTCCTGAAAGATGGAAATGACTGCTTTACAGAAGCTCCACTACCTCCTGCAAACTAGGGAATACTAAAAGCTACACAGAACTAAGAATCCTCAGATCACTACTTCAAAAGTAACCAAGCCAATATATCAAGGTAAAATGTAAAAAAGCTGACATCCACTTGTACCTTTGCATAAACCTGTAAATATAACCACTTCGCTAGATCTTTTTCAATCTGAGCTTAGACACATCTGTATCTTTTTTCTTAAGTATACTGATCTTACTGAAGTTTTGGGGTCCCATCCCCAGCCACCCACCCACCCCCAGCCCCCCTCAGATTATGAGAATTAAACCTGCAGTCCACCAGAAACTTGGGCACTAACACGGGCCACTGATCTAGCCACTTCTTAACAAGTTAAAAAATTAGGAGCTTTACATTATACATCCGTTGGAAAAAAAAAGGCATTATAATGATGTACAATGAATGTTGTCATGTCAAAGGGAGAAGTTAACATACTATTATATGGAATTTCTTCTCAGCTCCACTGTATTTCATTGAAGTGATATTTTCTGTTTACAATCTCACTGTAGTTTAATAACGGTGCCATGCCACACAGAAACAAAATTTAACTAACTAATAATGGTCATTTGGTTTAAGAAAAGAACACAAAAGGGTAGCTTTGAGGGTTAAGTTTGTTAGCCCTACGTGCAATTTTACCTTTTGGTTAGGTGACTAAACAGAACTCCTTAGCATTTATCTTTAAAGCACATTTCCCCATATCCTTTCTTTTACCTTAATGTTATATATTTTGTCACAGAAAAGAAGGTTATCAATTGACTAACTGGGCCTCTATATTTATATACATAGTTTAACAGCTTTATTTTCCTCACAATTCTTATTAATTCTTTAATTCTTATTGTTAGGTTCAGTTTGGAAAAAACACTGAGTTCTCCTGTGACTGCTCTGCCAAAGCACTGTACCCTATGCTAAAAGCCCAGGAGAAGGTTCCAAATACCAGTTAAAAAGCAACAAAAAGTCATGTAAGATTGTAAAGTTTAAATATTGCCTCTGCAGATTGCTTTTAACAGTCACATGCCATGCCTTCTGGACTTCCAAGCACTTTAAAGCAACATAGCTACTAAAACCACGGAACAATTTGATCATCTTATGAAAACTGGGGGAGGGAGATGTCAAATACGCTCTTTTTCCCTGAATTTCCTTTGCTCCTAGTGACACTAAAAGATGAAAAACTCAAAAATCTCTCCTCCCAGAACAAAAACTCTCTCCCTCTCCCCTTAAATCATCATCACAAGCCACCACATTCAAAGAAAGTTTAAATTGTATTTTCCCTACAACAGAGATAGTTACCAAGGTAACAATCCTCTCGTGAAATACTTCTTTAACAGCTGCTCTGCAAAGCTAGGTTAATAATTAATTTCATGGATCTCTCTCTCATTAGTTCTTTCATACTGACATTAAAAAAGACAGATCTAACAATTGACTACCATGGTATTAGCAAGTAGTTTCACCACACTAACTTCAGAAAATATCTTCTTCCTCCCATCTCTCCAAACTCTACTTAAATTCCTTACCAAGTTACAAGACAGCTGCAGCCAACGCTCAATATGCTGGGCTGAAGTTTTATTTGTTACAGGAGCAGTGTTATTTATTGTTATGTTTAATATATTACACTTCTGAGTAACGTGGCTTTTTGGTTATCTACATTTCATGACTGTCTGGGAGCTCCTGAAAGCATGACATGAGGCTTTTGCATCAGAGACCCACAAAGAAATTTAGAGGAAAAAAAAGTCTAATTAAAACTGGTAAGGGAACCAAAATATTTAAATCCAATCAAACTAAGTAAAACTGGGAATAATGTAAAAGACCTTAACAGCTTATGCACCATTTTGGTTTTTGATAAATCCACATATCCCTTTTTCAGTGACTTATTAAAATAATTTTAGTAACTACACAGTTTTAGAGCATTTGTGTTTAAAAGCTTTGCTTCCTAATCATTTCTGTGTCAATACCTGATTATTAGAAATGGAGAGCCTGAGGGGAGAGAGCTTCCTCTGCTTATTATCTGTGATTTTCATTTTGGTGGCTCCTCCTTCACAGTCCAACGTGATGTTCTGATTTTGAGTCTCTTTTTCTCTTGAAACATCTTTCTCTTTCTTTCCCTTTTTCCTTCTGGTTTCATATCCAGTATTGATGTTTTCAGTAGGCTCAGAGCGTCTGAGAACTGGACATTCAGGATTTTCTTTGAGGCAAGCACAGTCCACTTTGTATTTACTAGAAGTAGATAAATTCAAGAAAGAATATTTTGATTAGGCTGTACAGCAATAAGATTAAAAAAACCTGTAACTAATATTTAAGCTGATAATTTTCACATATAGAATTAGACTCTTCAGTGCTTCAGTTTTTGAGCTGGTGTCAGCTTAGATGTTCCTGCACAATGGGCCAGTGCTCTAGAACACTTCCTACTAGCAGAGAGAAATCATTACAAGATGACACACCTTACTTTATAATAAGGCCCATATGGGTCTCAAAAGCCTTCTTTTGCCATCAGATTTCAAAGAGGTGACTAAATAACAGCTCTTTTGTATGTAAACAGAATTTAAGCGATAGTTTCCTTTATCATTTCAAAGGAAATCTTACAAATAATGGCAGTTTACTACAGTTTTCCCCAGATAATAAAAGGAGCAGCAGTTATATTCAGAAAAACGTGTATAGAAACGTGTCTATAGTATAGAATTTAAGGCACTAAGCATGCAGTATTTTTGAACATTCTTAATCAACTATTTATAGCTCAATTCCAGACACCATCTTCCCAATGTTACACTACAGAGCCACTCTGAAGTACAGCATCACTGTGTAGTTCTACATTTTTTCTACTCTCCCCACGTTATGGGGCACCTATATACAGAGAAGTTTTCATAGTCCATGTTTGTTCATATTCACCCGAGTTTGCATGTTATCTGCATTACTAATAGGTAACTACAATATTGCTAAAATTAGCAACAGATATTCAGTAATAAAAATATAAAAGAAACCCTGCCTAAATGCACACTATTCACTGCAAACATAAATACTCAATGAGCACTGCATTATTAATGCACGCAAAGAAGTGAACGATACAAAAATCAAGGTCACCCTGAATGCATCACAACTTAACAGGCATTAAATGTTATTTAATGAACAGCGTGCTCAAATACTTACCAATTTCCATAATCAAAATCAAATGCTATTGTAATCTCTGCTCCCTTTGGAATGTTATGGATGGAGTAAATATAAAGATGAATCGTTCCATCTTCAATTACATGCCTCACCTATGTAAAAGAGAACATCATTTTAGTGTAATGAAGATTTATTGTTGTTGTATAGAAATTGCAGAAAGTGCTCAAATTATTAGTTGGAAAAAATCAAGGGGAAGGGGACATGTAAGTAAATAAACCTAACTTAATTTCATGTATATTCTCACCTCTGCATTTGGTGTACATGAACGCCTGATGAATCGAGCTTCATTTCCAAAAGTCCTTGCATCGACACACATTTCTAGCCCATGGAATTTGGAATAAAACAAAACAAATGGGTATGGCCTAAAAAAATAAAAGAAAACCAGAACATTTTTAAAAATTCTAAATACAGCCTATTTGATACAAAATTAACTAATGTGAAATAGCGTCGGCAAGACACACTGAATTTGAGGGCTTATCTGAGAATGACCCATTTGTATTTGAAGCTTCATGTTCTCCAAATGTATTTTCAGAATACCGAAAGTTTGAGTCACAGCCCTAAATGCAATTCTTCTGCATGGGATTTAAAATGAGAAACAAACGCTAAACATGGAAAAGACAAGGTAAAGATTCTAAATCTTCCTTAAGCTTTTCTTGTAACTAACTATAAAATGAAACTCCAGTAGAAATGCAGTTGCCTCAGACAATCACCTCCAAAAAAAAAATCCACCACCCCACCCCTGCCTAGTTCTTGCAGTGCCATTAGCACCCAGCCTTCTTGAAGGAACTGGGCATCTCAACACTCTGCCAGGACATACTTTAAGTGCTGCTACTGCAGTTGCTTGGGAACCCTCCTGGCTTTACTGAGCAAAAGCTCTACACTCACTTCTCCAGCAAGTGTCTTGCGATGTCCCAAGTCACAGAATCACACAGAATCACAGAATTTCTAGGTTGGAAGAGACCTCAAGGTCATCGAGTCCAACCTCCAACCTAACGCTAGCAGTCCCCACTAAACCATATCCCTAAGCTCTACATCTAAACGTCTTTTGAAGACTTCCAGGGATGGTGACTCCACCACTTCCCTGGGCAGCCTGTTCCAATGCCTCACAACCCTTTCAGTGAAGAAGTTCTTCCTAACATCTAACCTAAAACTCCCCTGGCTCAACTTAAGCCCATTCCCCCTCGTCCTGTCACCAGGCACGTGGGAGAACAGGCCAACCCCCACCTCGCTACAGCCTCCCTTGAGGTACCTAAAAAGAGCGATAAGGTCGCCCCTGAGCCTCCTCTTCTCCAGGCTGAACAAGCCCAGCTCCCTCAGCCGCTCCTCGTAGGACTTGTTCTCCAGGCCCCTCACCAGCTTCGTCGCCCTTCTCTGCACCCGCTCAAGCACCTTGATGTCCTTCTTGTAGCGAGGGGCCCAAAACTGAACACAGTACTCGAGGTGCGGCCTCACCAGAGCCGAGTACAGGGGGACGATCACCTCCCTAGCCCTGCTGGTCACACTGTTCCTGATACAAGCCAGGATGCCGTTGGCCGCCTTGGCCACCTGAGCACACTGCTGGCTCATATTCAGCCAATTATCCACCATCACTCCCAGGTCCTTCTCTGCCTGGCAGCTCTCCAACCATTAAGTCAGTGTGTCCCTGCATTTAATGGCAGCACTGACAATGATCTGCAGGAAGCAGCCACGCAGCATTACTCAGTAACCCACCAACTAGAGAACCACGGCAGTTAATAAGCCCATGTTGACTTGTGTTCAATTCTGTTCTTAGCCTTATAGAATTAAGATCTTTCTCTCTCAAAAAAAAAAAAAAAAAAGTCTTTACCACTACTTTGCTGATTATTTTAGGATGGCAAGACCTGTCAATCCCTGGGTTAAGGTGCACATCTACATAATTGAGAACGCAGGAATCCTTTAGCCAGGTAAGAACAAAGAAGGAAGAAACTATTTCCTGAAGAGAGCTATAATGATATCCAGGAGAGAGGGGAGGACACCAGATACCAGCTGCAATTATTTTTAATCAGACAACAAGTAAATGCAAGGCACCACTGGTAATCAAGACCCACTTGTATCTTAGGCACAAGTTTGGCAAAAGAGCATTTAATAGTTACCTTATTATAACATATTTGAAATAAACAAACCTTTTAAAGAAATATCCATTAGCTTCAAATTGTTCTCTCAGCATGAACTTTCCTCTGTATTCAATAATAAGTGCATCAGGAGGCAAGTCTTTGGCAGCTTTTAAAATTTTCTTGTTTTTTTGCATGTAACTCTATAAAGACAGAAGTTAATTTATGAAATAATGGCAAAAATGGGTGGAAAATTATTAACAGCAGATCATACTTCCACAACCACTGAACACCGCTATATGAACTGAAAATTTTGTTGTAATTAAACCTCCAGACTAATTTGATCAAGCAGTCCTGTTCCCATACCAATGCAACTAGTTAAGAACTTAAATTCAAAAAACGCCTTAGCCTTGTATTCTAGTACAGCTAAATCGCAGCATACAGATGTTCTCACAATTCACGTATTTTATCCCACAGTACATTTAACTGTCAGCACATGTTGAATTGCTGCATTCATTTGCATAATGCTTTCAAAAGGCTTCAATTCCTTCAAACAAAACAGAACATGCAAACATACAAGGACATCCATGATTCATTCAAGGAAAAAACAGAACAGGAAAATATCAAAATAATAAAAAAGAAACCTGAGAAAGTTTGCAAATTTCTTATTTCCGTATCTTTAGATGGAAGGATGTCTTTTAATTAAAAACCAATACATACCCTGACAATTAGTGAACTCTCAAAACTGTCATCGTCAATCAAAAAGGAAGTAGCCTCTATGTAGGCAAAAGGCTCTGTAAGCAGGGATATTCCTCTAAGGAGGCTGTCCCATATGCCATGATGGTCTTTGAGGAAAAGAAGCAAAGATGCTTCTATTAATCTGCTACAGTAACTACTCCTTGAGATTTCTGCTACAAAATGCTAAGGTCTGTTATATGGCTCTGATTTTAAGCTGATCATTAACTGATGTCAAAGACAGAAAGACATTGCACAGTTTCTTCATAAACTAGAAATTACAGGATCACAAGAGTACAGAGTCAAACATCAGTACTGGGATACCACCTACCATCAGAAACATCCTTCATGATGAAAATGAAGTTCTATTCTATCTGAATATCTAAAAATCCAGAACAGACTTACCACATCTCAAGAAAAACACATGCAATTAACATGTTGATACACTTAGGAAAAAAAATATCAAATTTTGATGCTTCTTTCTACTCTAACCATTCCTGGTATTCCTTACACATCAAAGAAACGGTAGCAAGGAAGTTTACTGTGTTATTCCTTCCACAACAAATATTTTAAACGACAATTCAGGTTTTAGGCTTAGTATAGCATTTTAACTATTTTATGAAAATTGGTATGTAAATATGATTATAATCAAGAGCAATACAGCATGTATGAACATCAATTAGAAACTCTGAAAAAGCTGTTACAACTCTGATGCTTAGGTCTGGTGAGACTAGATAGAGGAAATGAATGTGAATTCATTTACTTTTTTATTTTTAAGGCATCTAAATGGTTATCTTTGTTATGGTAAAAAACACACACACAACGACACAATGTGGCACAGCTCCTTACCTCTACTGGAGGTTTGAAAATCAGATTGCTGGTGCTGACTTCTTTTTTGTCATTTCCATTGCCTAATCTCAGAGCTAGTTTTTGTGCCTCCCTCTGAACACCCTCACTGTACTGGTTGTTATTTGCTTCTTCATAACGATCCATCCATGCCTTGATTTTAGTTTCCCATCCAAAGTTCGAACTGTCAGCTGGATCTATCTCTGGAGCCGAGCCCTATAAATTAGAGTAAGCAACCAGTTATTACAAGGTTAAGATTTTATTTATTTATTGAAAGAAAGGTTCCCACTAGTAAGCTAGAAACTCAGAATATGTCTACAACATGCTACAAAATAAACGGCAGGAGAATGCCATATATTTGAATTTGTATGCAACAACTATGATAATTGAGTTCTGTCTTAACAGTACTTTGCATGCACTTTTCCCTCCACTGGAGGAAGGGAAAGCTCACTCTATGGGAAGTACAATTTTAATTTCTGCATTATTTAAGAGCACTCCACTGAATTCAATAGTATTACATTTGTTCTTTTATAAACAGCATCATTTCATAAACATTGACCGAGTTCAGGAATACATCCCTTTTCAACAGGGATTCTGGCTTTTAGCAGGATGAGGATGGAGACTGACATTGTCTCCTCCCAAAACTGCCCTGCATCAGGAATCTAGCAGTGCAGGAATTGGAGGTCAAATCTCCCTTTCTACTCAACTTTATGAACATATGCAAATATAAAGAACTCTGGCTTCCATTCAATTACACACAGATCTGATACACCCCTTTCAGCTTTAAGGGCTATGCTACATCTTCCTGCTTCACATCTTACAAAGCTTTACAAATCCTTCTACTACTGCAATGAGGTGCAAAGGCTGCAAACTCAAACATTACAGACTTTGCACACAGCAGTTTTCTCCCCTTGCCTGTTCCTCACTAAACAATTTTTGTTTGCAGTGCTTCGGGTCCTTTCACTTTCAAAGAAAGTACCATTGTACCTCCAGACCTCACAAACAGCAGGCAGGCTGCAGCCAACCAGTGCTCCTTATGGACAGCAGCAGCCAACGCTCCCTTTTCTATCCACCTGAGCAGAGACACTATTAAACATTCATAAAACAGCAAGTAGTTCAGTACTTTTAATTTACCTGTTACTAATAACATTTATTTTGTACATTGCGGGAACCATACATACAAACAGTGTAACAAAGTGATGCAGTTTTAAAAAAGCAACAGAGCCACACAAACACCAAATTCATAAAGACAGAATTGAGATTTTATTCTCATTTCCTTATTTTGTCTTCATACTTGCAAGTCCCAGTCATATCTGGTATATCTTAAGCCTAAGGTGTGTCCTACGTGTATTTATCTCAAACATGAATAAACTATGGGAAGTATCTAGCTTTCACATGATTAATCTCTCTCTCCCACAAAAAATCTGAGGACTGCTATAACATTACAGTCTTAGAAAACAGACATCCAAACACCATTCCTTAAATGATGCCAGCACTTCATCATTACAGAGACTATGCCAGCACTAGCAAACAGTCCCACCACATGAATACACCCGTGTATGACAGCAGAAATGCTGGCTCTCAAATGCAACATAGTCACTTCATTCTTTTACTGCTTACAATTATTGATAAGTTGGAGTTAACTAAACTCATATGAAGCACGTGGGAACTTTGTTCCCTTGCATAGCACTGAAGTGCCCTAATTCCTCCACTGGCTCTTGAGTAGCAGGTATTCTTGGGAAAAAAAAGCTCACATTATACTATTTTGGTTAACTTTGCAGAACAAAAACATGCTTTTTATACCTTTAAAATTACTATGGTAACTACATAACTCATTATTAAGAGTATTTTAGTACTTTAATATGAAGCATCAGGGTATTTGGGACTATGCATTCAGTAACATACAATTAAGGTGTATAACAAAAACAAAGCACTGAATCACACTACCTTTACTCTTGAAGATTTCCTGGATCCTTCTCGAAATGCCTGAAACAAAATTATATTTATTTTCTTAGGAGGAAATACAAAATCTCTTAAGCAATTCAAAACCTGTTTAACAATTACCTCCTCTTTTGTGGACCATTCTCAACATGCAAGAAGAAAACAGATGAGCTACTCAAATCTCAAGTCAGTGGGTTATCTCCCACAAAACAAATTAAAAAAAATAAAATCAGCATTTCAAACTAAGTGCACATTGCATTTCAGTGCTAGTGGTCCATGTACCCCTGCCTTTCTCCCACATTACAACGTGACTCTAGAAATTCAGAACACAATGAAGAGTAGCTCAACAGTTACTTAGGGAACACCCTTTACTTAGCAGGTTAAGTCTGTGAATAGCCCATATCCTTTACTGCAATAATCATCAAAAGAGGGGAAGGGGGAAGCAGGTGACAGAGAACCTGTAAAATTCACTTTCATTCTGAGATTTCATTCTTTAAGTTATGTTATGTTAGGAGACAAAAAACAGTAGAATACAACGTAGTAAAATTTATATTCAGAACCTTTCATTCAAAAGGCAATATTTACTTAGTGACTGGTATCTTTTTGGAAATATTATTTCTCACTCCTACGTTTAAAGGACAAAATTCTCATCCAAGCCAGTGAAGGCAACTCATTAGTTTAGGAAATCACATGTACTTTACTTCTTAACGTAGAAAGTATGTTGCTTACAACCAGTCGGTATTATCACCATAACCTCTTCACCAAATTATTTCACTAGCTAACTTTCTGACAGCACACTTCCATACAATTTCAACTCAAATAAATGAACATAAAGTCAACATCAGGACATTGGGCAGCAACCCAACTGGAACAGGTTGCCCAGAGAAGCTGTGGATGCCCCATTCCTGGAAGTGCTCAAGGCCAGGTTGGATGGCGCTTTGGGCAGCCTGGGCTGGTGGAAGGTGTCCCTGCCCACAGCATGGGGCTGGAACCAGACAATCTTTAGGGTCCTTCAAATCCAAACCACTCTATAACCACTTCTGAGCTTAAACCACAACTGAGGAGACAATTCTTCTTCGTTATCCAAAACCTGCTTTGCCTCACCTCGACCTGTATTAAGCAGTTTGGCCAAATACAATTCCTCCTTACAAATTCTATCTCAATTATAAAATTGAACTATCATGGCTACATCTTACTTTATGAGAACGGAAAAGGCATGAAGGTTGTACCATGTACTACAGCAGAATATTGCATTTTAATCTAAACCCAGGTAGTAAAATATTAGTAACAATAACCTGGATTTTAAAACCAGTGTCTCTTGGTAAGAAATGTCACACAGCTGTAATTTATAACAGAAAAACAGAAATATTACATTCACTTACTTTTTTACATTTTGCTATGTTCTGCTCTTTCTCCCCACTTTTTTTCCTTTTCTTATCATTGACCTTTGTAACTCTTGTAGCAGTTAATGTAATTGTGGTTGGTGTATGTTGAAAAGCAGTATATAGTTCCACAGGAACCTCATCACCACTCTCTGTTGCACTGGTATCCCCATCTTTAAAAGAAAAAACATTTTGTAAGCAATGACGTAACACAGAAAGAACATTCACTAGCTACTCTACACCTGCCTTTGAAAGCCCAAAATGTGTACTGCCAAATATTTCAGGAACTCATACACAAAATTCATCAATAGTTTTAACAGCATGAAAATAAGTATCTGTGAAAAGCTAGTAAATTAGCAGATGTTTGCAATGCCAGTTAAGAAAAAGATACCAGACTAACTCATTTTTTAAAATTGAATTATTTTATAGCATTCCATTATTAACCAAAATTAGAATCGAAATCAAAAATGGTAAAAGAATTACTCGTCAACTCATCACCTACATAAGGCCTTTACTTGTAATACAGCTTTGGGATTCTCTGATGACGATATTCTAGAGAGGATTAAAATTAATGACTGCCCAGCATTTCTTTTGAAAGCCTATTAATCAGTCATGTGCAAGTTGTAATCAACTACTTGAGCTGAAATTTTTAGTGTCAAGTTCCTTTTTCAGGGCAAATATGTCAATGTTGCTGAAAGCCTTCTCTCAAAAAAAAGAAAAAATCCCCTGAAGATGACACTCTGCTACTCCCAAGGAAGAGAAAAGTGGAAGTCTATTTTTCCTTGTTAAAACAAGATCGTACACAAACTGTTATTTTTGTTTTCTGTTGTGACACAAAGACCTAAAGCCAAAGTTTGAAGTTTAGCATACATCAGCATTTATGTCAGACAAATACATTTCCTGACCTGAAACAGGATTACCCTAGTTCTGTCAAGATGAAAGGCTGTCAACTGTGGGAAGGATTGGAAGAGAGATGGTACAAATAGATAGCAGACTGCTCTTCACGTATGCTTAGTACAGACTTCTCACATTTTAGCAGCTTTTCCAAATATTCTGCCTCCAGAGCATTTCACACTACCAAGACTTTTTGAAACCACACAGGGGAAGGCTTTACAAATACTTACGATGAGAGCAGAGAAAACATTCCTTCTGAGCTCAAAAGGATGTTGCCTTTACCAGTGCACTCAACAATACTATCTATTCTTGAAAACTTCTCTAAATAAAGAGATCCAGCTACTGGTTAGTCTGGATTTTTCTTGCTCACAGCATTCCTTAAACAGGATTCCTCTGTGAACAGCAAGCAACCCAGTTTTACGATCTTGGTTCTTCTTTCTAAACTTATTAGACAAAGCTATACTTTACCTATAAGTTGATGTAGGAATATTTATGCACGTATTATATATATATATTTATATAGGTGATCTTAATTTGTTTGCATCTCTACTGGGACAATTTTATGAACTATCACTAAAAACACACAGAAGAAACGTCTAATAAAAAAACTAATTTTAACGACTAGCCGAACACCCAACAATTGGAAAATGAAAAGCCAAAAAATCAACACCCTTAAAATCACCTATATTGTATTCCATACACTAATGCCTACAGCATCATTACATATCATGTCACAGGCAAAACCAACCAACCAAAAAAACCACCAACCTGAAAGCCCCCACAGAACACCACCTTCCTCAGGGAAGCACCATTTCAATACTGTTGTCTATCTACTCTGTGCTCTAGCTTACTGTAAAAAAGTAATTACCTCAATCAAACATATAATTACACCGAGTTGTTTTGAAACACTCCTTCCTAACCTACATAACCTGCTTTCACTTTGAAGAGCCTTCGCAAAGCACACTAAGTGAAGGTTTTCCATCTTGGAAGGCAAGGTACAAAGTTCCCAAAACTTTCACAAAAATTACGAGCCCAGACACTTCTCCAAAAGCAGCACGTGGCTTCATCAGCACCTATTTCAAGACCAGACCACTTGCAGCACCATCCTTGAACAAGTAACATATCTGGCTACTGTATCTTTAAATGAAATCATCCTTGACAAAATTAGGTGCTTAACAAAGGTAGCGCACTGAACCAAAGCTGGCAATCTAATCCTCAGAGAGCAACATCATACAACCGTGGGCTCCAGAACAACAGACTAGGAATGCTGCAAGGAAGAAAACCCATGTGGTTACACACACAAGACACTCACCCACTTTCACATCATGGGACACATTTCCCTAAAGGCTCTTTTCTTGAGGTCAAACAACTGATCTATTACTTGCTGCCCACTTTTTAGCTCTGGATGCAACATGGCTAACAGCAGCAACACTTCAGAAATCTTTAGAATGAAAACCATTACACAGTGAAGTACTCGCACATCTAAATGAAAAGCCCTATTACATATAAGCCTCTGAACCTCTGTATACATACTTATTTTTTACTGTTTTGATACTTAAGATTTACCATTTGCCATTTATTTTCCTATTGACTACACAGAGCAGATTTAAAAGACTACTTTTGAGTATTTTTGAGTTCTAAATTCATCTAGCAGGTCAACCAAAACTTTATGAAGTAGGTTTGGTTTTGTTAAAATGAAAGCAGACAAAACCAGAAATTATTATGGTGTTCTAAATAAGCCATTAATGTCTAACTGACTAAAGCAGCTTGCACAAACCCCTAGCACTTCTGAGACAGAATCTGAAAGTAAAACATGTTAAGCTCTAGACGGTCTTCTATGTTACGACTTTTGCAACAGAGCTTTAAAGTTATCACCTGTCAACCAAACCAGTGACACATTTTGACAATGGCTTGACAGAACTCCTGACAAATTAATGTCAGTTGAGCTTTGACATTCTGTAAATGGTAGTAGAGCTCATTTTATAAAACAGAGACTAAAAAGCTCCTTGCTTCATCAGATTATCAAAACAAAGAGTTGTTATTAATTTTTGTGGTTGACAAAAATACCTATATACATATACAAATCTAGAGCCAACAAATCAGAGTTGGTATTACCTCTCAAAGCTATGCTACATTGTTTTAAAGCTCATTTATTATGTAATTGTTCGTCAGAGACAGGAGTATCACCAGTAATGGAATAGTTTTAAGATGTTAGTATTAGAATAGAAGTAGTCTACACTGTCAAGGAAGAAGTGACAGAAACATGAAGTCATTTTCTCCCCAAAAGAAAGTGGACTTTGCAACCCTCTCTTATCCCAGTAGTCTCAAACTTTCCCATCTATCTTCAGTAGCTTACTCAAAGTACTCTTGTTACTGTAAAAGCTACATTAACTCTTAAGAAACTTTAACAATGTTCAGAATGAATTATTCCACAACAAATTGGTGGTGATATCTTTTAAGAAAACACTTGGAACTTCAACTATTCTGATATAAAGCTCTTATTAACAATAGTCATGTAGCAGGTATTGATTTACTGAACCTTATATACTGAAGGATATCAAAATTACAAAGAACTGCGTATATGTTCTTACATCTATGCAGTGGATATTTATTTTATAATCTTTACTGAAGAAAAATCTTTTAAAAGCTTTACCCACCTGACATATTTTCCCTTTTCCTTTGCTGTAACAGCACTGCCCTTTCTTTATCCAAATTCCTGAAATTAAAAAAAAAAAAGTTTCACTCCATGCCTTACACTCATGCATCAATATATTCAAGTATTTAAGCAGAACTTCACTGTAATACAAGCCACATGTGGGCATTCAAATCACTTCAAAACATAATGAAAATATAGGTAGCTCAGAAGAAAGACTGACAGTTGTCCCATGGATTACAACTAAACAGGAATTAAACCGTTCTTTTGCAGATTCCTTAAATCATCACAATATAATAACAAAGATCCTAAGACAGTATGGTTCAAGCAATTTCCCAGGAAAAAAAAATTATTTGTAATTAAATGTTTTCTGAACACACTTCTTTTATTCACTGTTTAAATGACAAAGTGCAATGTAACTAACAGGTAGCATTTTATGCTCTATATCCCAGAACAGCTATTATTAAAGGCAGGTATAATCTACCTACCACAGAGAACTAAATGCCCTCCTGGTCATGTTATAGGACTTCAGGTTTGAGAAGGAGCATAAAAATACTCATTCCAGAGCAAGAAATCCTTGGATCCACGACTCATTGCTATGTCAGTAAGTGTTTCAATGGTTTAACCCTGTCATCTAGTGAGGAGAAACAATGACAACTGAACAAGAGAATGCAGACTGGTAAGGTCAGCTGCATCAGAAACATAGCTCCTTCATCTAGAATTCTCAAGATTATGCCACATGGTCTGCATTTTTAACTGTTGGTTGTTCCAGGACTTTTGTTTTGTGTTTCTGTTTTGTTCTTAAATATTTCTCTACTCATTCTAGCTGATCTGAACTACTCACCTTGGTTGACAACGTTCACACAGATATATGTCAGGAATATGCTGCCGGTCAATTCCCATGCAGTCAATGTGCTGCCAGACACTACAAAAAAAAAGACCTTTTGGTTATTTTAAGTACAACTTTACAGACTCTGTGTGTGTAAATACACACACACTTTATATATATGATTTTTTCCCCTCCTGTCATGATCTTGACTCAGATTAAACACTACCTAAAAACTACTTACTGAATTACTGTCTTCATCAGCCCTCTGCTAGCCTTTCTATTTCCTATCTAATATTCTATCTATTCCTATCTAAATATCTCATATTTCCTCTCTAATATTCTCTGCTGACTTTCTATTCTGCCGATCACTGCAATTCCAATCTTGGGGCTGCCTCCCAATGCTTCTGCTTCCTTAGTCTTTTTTTTTTTTTTTGGTTGGATTTTTTTCTCAATATAAAAAGGGAATTCATTTTCTTTATAGCATGCCAACATGACACCCACACCACAGATTCCTTTGCTTGACTGCAAAGTCCTCTGTAGGAGCAGAAGTCACAGGACTGGCAGGACTGTTGTACAACACAGGAAGAGATTTAACTGCTTCCCACAGTCAAGGAAGAAAGGCTGCTTACTAGACTGAAGGCTAGAAGTAACTGGGACACAAAAATCACTGGAGAATTTCTCACAGTTCTCCCAGCACCTTACAGAATATCTCTTCTTCAAAACTAGCAGACTACTGGTGACAATCTACAATTCCCCTGCTGAAGGAACATCTCTATTTTAAACTAAGAGAGATCTCTAAACTAAGAAAGACGTCTATTTTTTCTAAGAGAGATCTCTATTTTAAACTAAGAGAAAAGGTTACCAGAATCAAGGACCATTAAAAATGAACAAGCTTGTTATGACAGAGGAATAAAATATGAACTATTGTTTTAATTAACTGTAGCAATCATTTTAGAAATACAACTTAGTAAATTCAGCAACAACAATTAGCTCATTATAAGTATTGAATGAGAATATACAGACTAACAATGAGTAATTCCAGAAATACAAGATTTGTCTTCTCCTGCTACGTGTCCCAACTCTAAAAATTTCAAACCTCCATTTTCCAAAATGCAGTTGTTCAATAGCATCTGCTTATGTAAGTAGCTACTTGATCATACTAAAACATGAACACAAGTTTAAGTATTTTAACTCTGGGTTCCCAAATAAGAATCTGTTAGCTTTAAGAATTTCAGTAACTATTGAAAGACCACGTCTTTTGAAGATGAAGAGTTCCTATCAGAAAGATCACACACACAAAGAAGCCTGTTATTTGAGAGGCTTATGTCATATTGCTTTGCTTCCTGCAAGTTACTTGGTTTAAACGCACATACCTTCCCAAAACACTTTATTACTTGGTACCTTTTTATTTCACCATATTGACAAATAGCTTGGAGAAAATAAATACCCTTTTTAGAACGAAAAGGCAAAGACATCCTTACTAGAGCAACAATACATAAGTGAAGGTATGAACAAATTGACATGAAAAGTTAAGAGAGACTGGGATAAAGTATGAAATACTCGTTACTTTTAATCAACTACTCTGCCTATTAAAAAACCTTAAACCTTCAAACATTGTTTTGATTAAGGAAGTTTCCTCTGTCTTATGAATCAAGACTGTTAAAACACCATTTAATTGCACTCAATTTGTCAATGCAGCTTTAAAGTCATTTTACCTTTTCAATACATTTAATATTCATTACCTGCATTTGTCACAACAGATCATATATCCATCATCATGTGTAAAGCCACAAATGCATCTGGTAATATCAGTTCCATAGCTTCCATCCTCTGACGTACTGATGGTGGTAGCACTGGAGGTTTCATCAAAGTTGGGAGTGGTAAATATGCCTACTTCATTCTTGTTTATAAGTACTGATGGAGGAGGAGAAGCTGGAGGCGTTGGAGGAGGCCGAGCACCATAGTTATGGTCCTAGATTTTTTTTGAAAGGTAAGTTACAGCTCTTAAGTGTCAGACATTCTGATGGTTATTTAAGCCAAAGTATAAGATTAACTTTATAAGAAGTCTCTGAAGTTCTGTGCATTTTTTAAAATTAGGTTTAAACTTATTTCTGTCATTGCTCATTCTTGGTGTGTGGTGTTTTTTTTTTTTAACCTTCTCAACTATGTTTTACATAAAATTCACCATGTTTTGTATTCAGCTATTCAGTTGTAATCAACTATTTTTAGGCATTTTACCCAGCTCCCAATAAAATACAAAACTATAAGCATGAATCAGGAGTTTTTCCTATTTAAGAACATCAGATTTTACCATATTTAGCACGAAACTTACTGCATAGGGCAAACCAATGTAACTGTGTGAATGCGAGCTGCTGGTATACAACTGGTGCGGATAACTGTTCGATTTTTCAACTACCACAGGGCTAGCTTCTACAGATTCTGGTCTGCAAAACAAAAACAGAAGAATAATAAATAGTTGTACTAATAAATACAAGTAATTTATTAATGTTATGTCAATATACTTGTTATGATGATTGTTTCACAACTGCTAAGTAATTACGGGCTGTTCCTGTTAAAAAGGAGTATACAAACAGGTTCAGGAATACAACAATCACCACCACCAAAACCACTTTTGCCCCCCCAGCTACCCAATTAGAAAAAGAAAAAAACCCAGCACTTTTCTTTCATCTATAAGGAAGCTTCCAGAGTGGCAGAGAACTTACACCTCTGTAGCTACAAAACTTTTTAAAAAAAGGAGTACATGCTAAATAATTTCACAGAACATGCAAATCTAGGCAGAAATACAGGTTACACACTTTGTCAGGAACTCATCAATCAGTAATCAGTATGCACAGGTCTATCGAGTTGCAATAAAAGCTAAAGAAAGGACTTCAGCTTAATTAAGACAAAAGACAGAAGCAACAATACACACAACTGCAGTCCGTTGAGGACACAGCCCCACATAGCACAGACACTATGAAATTCTGCAGAGACATCTAGTGGTAGCATCAGCACATGACTCTCAACATCTTCATGAACCAGCACCCACAGCAGCAGAGAACTGTTTCTGCAAACAAACCTTAAGTAGGACAAATCTAAAAAAGGCACTCATCGATTTATTTTTTACCTTGAAAGAAAAAGCGAACCGTTTTCTAGATGAAGCTTGGTAGAGAAAGGCAGTGTCACCTCTGATAGAGGAACTATGGTTCATACATACTAAACCACAACGCAAAAGTTGAGAAGGGTAAAGGAATATTAAAACAGGAGTATCTTTTTGAATCCAAGAAATTGCACCTTTTCTCAGTTCACGTGTCACTAACCTATTGGTTTTGCACTGCACCATGCAATCCAATCACACCAGTACAAACTTCAAATTAATGCAGTCACCTAGCTGCATTAAGAATTACATTTTCTGGCTTTTTTTAAACACTGAGGCAGGGCGAAATACCAGCATCTTTTAAACTGAAATAGCTTTTGACTAGCATCACAAGTTGAGCCCAAGTGGGTACTTTTCTAATTTTAGTTTTACTGTGCATCAAATCTTTTTCCCCACAAAGATTCAGTAATTCCTTGAGCTGATGTTTTAAAATTGGTCATTCTAAATCCTAAGTTAAAGCAGAAATTCATGTTTTTCTCATTCTTTATGCTTTTCTTGCATTGATATAAATGCAAGCTTTTTAATTATGCCATGAAGTGAAACTAGTTTGATTTAAGAAGACACCAGCAACTCAAGCTTTCTGCTAACATGTCTGTAAGAACATAATTTTTCTTCCTGGGAAGAACATACAGAACTGGAAGTGTCCCACTAACATCTTTAGCAGCCTGTTTCTTCTCATTAGCTTTTCCCTTTGTGATCTTACTGTGTAGAAAGAATTGCTAGTTAAAAATGCTATCATCAGGTGAAGACATTAGTCACAAAAGTTCAGAGGGGAAAAAAGTCTTTTAAAAAATACTGACATTTCTAACAGTCACCATGCCAGGTAAGGGAATGTATGGATCACACAAAGTACTAGCAGATAAGAAACAGAGCTTGTAACTACAGTAACATGAGGGGAAAACCAACAACTCTGAAGTCACTTGCCCTTACTTATCTCAAACCCAGAAAAATCCTCATTTCTTTTTTTTACACCACTTCTCAGCTGGAAAGTAGTTTTTATCAGAGTTTGTTGGAATTATATCCCAGAAGCAGCCAGGTTCATCAAGCCCCCCAAAAAAAAAAAAAAAAAAATCAAAAGGACACCAGTTGGAAAAAAACTTTGTCTTTCCCACAGATTTGCCTTTATATACTGACCACACCTGCACTAGCGTACAATGTATTTGGGCAGTAATCAACACTATTAATGTTGCCTAGTTAATACTTCTAGGATCTTGCCAAACGCCAATTAATCAAGAGCCAACTATCCATCCAACAAACACATCAATCAATCTTAACATGCCCTCAATACCCTCAATACTTCACTAGGTGAACATTCAGTGAAAGATACAAGAAAGGAAGCATACATCCTAAAAAGGGAGGCCATACATATTTCATCAACTGACTACAAAATTAAAAGGCACTCTTGCAAAATACGAAGCAAGACAAAAGACCCTACTCCTTAAATATATTTCTACCTACCCTAGCCATTTAGAAACCACTTAAGAGAAGCACTTTAAAATTTAGAAATTTAGAGGCATAACTTTTGTGGGAAGCAAAAGCATTAAGCTTCTAAAAAGGAAATGCAGAAATAAATACAATCCATTAACCCTAATTATTTTAATACTAGTAGAACCAGTGGAGGATTAAAACCAAAAAGGCACAACATTCATTTGAGCAAGAAAAAACAAAAATGGGTTGGGAGAAAACCGGTTGAGAAGCAAAGACAACTAAGTCTTCATATTTAAAAAGAAAGAAAAAAAAAAAAGTTTAACAAGCAGTATTTAAGCAGAATTAGCTTTCAGGAAAGCTTTTTTCCCCACCCAAACACCTGTGGGCACACCGCTTACTAAAATCCTTAATTGTACACTCAAAGCATTAGATACCACTTTCAATTATTATTTTTTTAAACTGATGTTCTTTATCCCAAAAATCTAGTCTTCAGGACTCAATCTTTGTATGCCTTACATGCCTGAACCATTTCTAACACCTAGAACATGACTTTGGAGCTAGCATCTAAGACTGCAACCATGCTTGGTTGTAGACAAAACTATTATGTATGCTGACTATTAAAAATGAAGGAGAGGACAACGCAGGGAAAGGAGATGAAGGGAAAAAAACTAGGATACAAAGCTAAAAATTGCCAGTATACATCCTGGATAGTTCAGTTCCAGTCATACCCTAAACAAATGCTTGCATTCCTTTCAGAAAACACCCACTGCTCCCAATCTTTCCACTGGCATTATTACTGGCATCCCAAAAAAACAAGTTTTCAAGAAGAAAGAGGAAGCATTCAGATCTGAAAGAACATTGATGTCTTCCTTGTTCTTTTCTTTGACCTTAAACCAGTTCTGTACCAAACTGAAATATCAAGCTTGGCACTCTTCTGAGCATGCCACATTTTTCAGCCTTACCTCAAACAGCTATACCCTAACTATGGGGAGATGGTGCAGTATTTTCAGTTTTCATCAAAACCATCTTAGAATATGGTATATTTGGAATTATACCCAAATCCTAATAACATGCTCTGAAACAAACAACTATTACTGTGATACACTGACCATGACATTTTGCTGAAGTGCTGTTTGTTAGGTGTTTTGGTTAGCAATTCAGAACCACACTAAATATTTAGAAGTAGCACAACAGAAAGGACCCTTAAAAAAAAGCAAAGATACTCCTATGTTCCCAGTTTGCAATGACTTGAAACATTCCTGTAACTTGAAAACAAGTGAAAAAATCAAAGATACTATGTTTTCTTTTAAGAACCACTCAAATTTCAACTCTGCAGTTGAAAACTCTCAGGGTCTGGGTTACTTCCTAGTGGTTCTATTTAACACTACAGTGCAAACCGAAAAATATTCTGCACATTGCCAGCAGATGGCATTAGTGAAAAATTAAATGGGCTACACAGGAAATCAGTTCACACACAAAAAATCGGTTCCTGTAAGCTTATATCTCCCCTATATTAAGGGAATAAACTACAAATCATTCTAAGCAATTGTAAATTTGTCTTTATAAAAGTTCCCCTGCCCCCAACGCCATTGCTCTCAAATGCCATTTTGTTTCTGCCTGAGCAATAATTCCAGAAGAAAAGGTGGTAGTTTCTGACTACCAAAATTAAATTAGTCGTTGGAATCTGGGCCCCTCAACCCCTTCTGTAAAACTCTTGGTATTCAAATGAAAAACAATCTCATTAATACTAAAACTGTCATCCTGTAAAGCTTCCCTTAGGAAAGTTAGCTAACAGTACTTCCCAAAACACCTTTAAAATGCCAAATCAAACTTTTTGTTTCCAAGTATGCTTCAGCAACAGCAGCCTGCCATGCACCAGGTTTGCTCAGTCTAATCAGGGAGTCTGGGTTTGCTTTTCCTTTGTACCAGCACACCTGAGCATTATCTGGCCGAAGGTCAACTCAGATAAAGGAATATCATTTATTTTGTATGAAAAGCAGATAACATTTTCTATTTCAACACACTTCACCTAGCCAAACACATCAGATGGCCTTAGCTACCTAGAGAAAAGACAACTGAGCGCTAATTCTCTACCACCAACTGCTACCTAAACATCCCATACCAGGCCCTACAGGTAATGCTGGCCTGACACCATTTACCAGCAACCTCTCCATTCTCCTATGACACTTTAGAAAAAAATAATCCCTGTTTCAACACCAGCTAACGGGTTAAGTTTTTCCTGATTTTTATTTAATACTGAAACATTCATAACCTTTTCTCCTGGATACTGAGCTCAATAAAATGATTGATACACTGTGGGTTTTTGGCTCAAAGTACATTCATACATTATAAGGGCCTTCTCCAAAAAGTATATACAGATATTAAGAGAAGAATAGTGCTATTGATGGTGTATCTTATACACTGAGCTACACTAACAATCTCTTCAATCAGGAAGCACATACTGAACTTCACAAAACGGCTGGCTCTGTATATTACTACAAAGTCTTTAATGATAAAAGAGGGATTCTCTTAAGAAGTCACTGGTACTCATCTTCAGAAAGCCTTTTACAAATGAAGCAAAAATAAAGGCAAAATGTACAGATGTGGGGGGTATAGGTGTGAGAGAGATCATAATGCTTTGTTGGGCTGCAACAGTACGCAGGCTGCATACTATTACATGTAAAGTTTTCACTGAAATGCACATACAACAAAAAAAAAGGACTGTGACTGTGGTGACATAATGAAGATCGATCTACCCCTGGAGAATTCAGGTTCAAGTAACAGAAGAGGAGCTATTGCACCCCATTTAGAAGACACTCACACCTTCAAGGAGGAGTTATTTTTCCTCCACCTACCTATCTGACAGAATCACAGCACAACTGTAGATGGCAGGGCCCTCTGGAGGCCAGCTGCTCCAACCCCTGCCCAAGCTGGGCCGCCCAGAGCCACTTGCCCTGCACCACATGCAGGTGCTTTCTGAAGGTCTCCAAGAAGGGAGATGCACAGCCCCACTGGGCAGCCTGTGCCAGTGCTTGGTCACCCGCACAGCACAGAAGTGCTTCCTCCCCACGTCCCTCTGGATGGCAGCACAGCCCTCTGGTGAACGAGCCCCTCCCCACAGTTGTGTTATCTGCCAGCTCTCTGTACCCCAGTGTACAGGTCATCAATGAAGATTTTAAACAGGACTGGTCCCAGTATTGACCCCTGGGGCCCTCCAATAGTTACCGGCCTCCTTATTAACAGTATGTAAGTGAAGGTGTATGTAACAGATAAACTACCCACCATTAAAAAACCACCACACTAATCCCTTAGTTTAAAGCATGTTTTATCCTTCAGGGCTCCTTCTCCTACATAATTAGGTTTGTCATTCCCCCTCTCTCTTGTGTTTGCTCACGCTTCAGTGACTGATGAAGCAACATCAGACCTGTCAGTCACCGTGAAGAAAGTCCAACTCCTCCCACCTGGGAAAACCCCAGAACCTGCTCAAAGGTCTATCAGTGATCACTATCAATACTATCTATGCCCAATATATCCTTGGAAGAAGACATAAAAAGTACACTTAAAGCAGATAAACAGTGATAAAAAAGGTTACCTGAATTGCTTACGCAGTTGTTAGGTACACAGTTTTGTGTCACACTTCTTTAGACACGGACATGGCTTTTAGATCAGCATGAATTAATCATGCAGCTAGCTACTTTTCAGCAATGATATTCTCAGAGATTATATTGATGAAAGTAACTGCTAACAGTCACCCAACATCTGAGGAGAAGCAGCACCTAACTGGGTCTCCATGCCACAGTATCAAGCAAATAACACAGTGAACTATTTTGTTTATACTGACAACTGTATTTATTTATCCTAATTTCAGCATGGCTTGCTGAGTCTGCAAGTAGTGTTAGTAACCTCGGGAACTGTGACCTCCTCGAAACATGAAAATCCACAGGAAAAGATAATGAAAAGAGCTGTGAATGATTCACACTGAATTATTTAACATGGAGTTAAAATCATTTTCTGCACCACGGAAACCAGTGTTCATGATTATGAAAGAGATCAACAAAGCAAGTTTAAAGACTTTAATGCAACAAAGTTTCAAAGAAATATTTTTTAGTTTTCTTTAGATAAGGAGTTCTAGTCACATAGAGTATTGAAATAACCTCATATACAACTGAAAACACAGGAAAGAAACATCCTTTTAAAAAGCTGTTTGAGATCTTAAGTGCGTGACAAATTTCCTTCAGTATTTGGAAGAAAAGACATCTTACATTGAATAATGTTACTAGGTTAGCACGCTAAGATTTTGTGCATGCTACTTTTATTGATAGCGGTTACTCAATGCACCTGTTAAATGAAGGACCACTTTGTGAAGTTTATTTGCTTTATGGAGAGATTTTAAGAAAGCATTTTAAAAAAGTCTAATCCATTGCTTCAATATCTAAAGCAAACAGACGTTTGTGTGTTAACCAGAAAAAGTAAGTGGCTTAAATATTACTAAAGGCTGTCTGTACTCAGAGGAAAGCAAGGAGTAACAGCATCTCAAACAGTTAATATAAATGACGCATTTAACAGCTTTTGCTCTAAGAAATGAACTGTTTTTTTTCCCCTCTCTATTTACACAAGGAAGTGTACAAACCTTAGTGTGGCTTACACAAACTCTCTTGATCTTTAACATCACTTTTACTGTCTTGACACCCACTTTTTCACAACTCATCTGTCACGTTTTACTAACACAAAAGCCACAGAGGAAACAGGAAAAAAAATCCAGATACTGCTCTGAAGTACACAGAGCTAAATGGGATGATGTCCTATATAAACAGGTAGAAATAATAACGTCTTGGTCTTTTACTTCACAAGTTGATCAAAATATTATTTCTTCTCTCGTAACATTCAAGAGCCAGGTGGATGCTACACACATGAAAATGTGTTTACCCAAAAGGAAAGATCTCCACTCACAGCCCAACAACACCTAAACCCTAATTCATCTATACTCTGTAGACTCAGGCGCCAGCAGTAAAAACAAAATTTAAAAACCACTCTGCTTATTTCACGCAAAGCTTCTTGAATTAAGGATTTTTTGCAACCTTTTATAAATGGCTATCCAATTTTTCTAACTGGAAGAGTAATTGCCAAATTATTTTCTACTGATTTTTCCATATAAAATACCTTTGTGAAAACATAGCGTTAGACAATTAAGACAGGCCTTTAACTTTCAAAAATAAAAGGCACCTTTATAATTATTACTGCTTTTTTGCAATTTACCCTGCCAGAAGATTTCCCCACCCCAACATGGGAAGTTTTTTTTTATTTTTCAAACACAGGTTAAGAAAACTGAAATATTTTAAACGTGAAAGGTGAATCAGGCAGTATCTGCATTTCTCAGTCTGATAAGGAAGAAAAACATGCATCTGTAGACGAGTTTACCTTCTCTCCTTTACTCTCCTTAAAGAGAAAGAAATTGACTTAGAAGTTATTACAAATCCAGTATAACTAGAGACTGGTAAGTCTTCTCCAACTGTATTAAAAAGCCTCAGTATGAGAAAATAGGTAGTTAAAAACAGAAAACTTACTCTTTATGTTAATATACTTACTCTGAGCCTGCAGCCATTTCCAAATAAGAAGTATCTGCTGTGTCAACCCCCAATGGGATCACTATGCTCATGACGTTCGTTTCTGATAAATTCGATTACTACAGAGTCCTATGCATTGGTATCCAAAACACTGGGGCATGCCAGCCACAGTGCTCATTGCAAACATCTAAGTGCATCCACAAACCCTGTTAAAAAAATAAAATAAGAGGACTGAGTTGGATCATCTTAAAACAGGCAATTTACATCACATACGTAAAATTACCATTAGTAACAGTCATTTCAATAGCTTTATTTTATAGAAGCAAAAGGAAGATAAAGTGTTCTATTTTCTTTAAAAGTCGTTAATATCAAATACACTTTGTGATGATCTCAAAGCTTATTAAAGTATTACAAACTAATTAAAATGCTATTGTTCAGATTGGTGATCACTAAAATGCATTCATTACATTCAGTGAAGTGACAAAGACTCGCTTTATAGGTAGCATACCAAACATGTTCAGACCAGGTGTTCAAGACCAGGCTGGATGAGGCCCTGGGCAACCTGGATCCGGTGGGTGGCATCCCTGCCCTTGGCAAGGGCTTGGAACTGGGTGATCTTTAAGGTCCCTTCCAACCCAAAGCATTCTATGATTCTGCGATAAACATCAGGTACACTTGTTTACTGCTCTATTTCATCAGAGCCCAGCTGCTGTTAACTTTCAACAGAAATCTGGTCAAAGAATTTTTCAGGTATTTCTCAGAGAGCATTCTTGACTTGTTTTGCACATATAAAACATACAAAAACTTCCAATGTTCACAACACAACCTAAACGTTACATAAGAAACTCTCCCAGAACTTCCATTCAGCATCTTTTTAAACCAAAATAATTCTAGTGATTCACACATAACGATATGAAGTGACAGTTTCAATCTCATTTTAATGGATCACCAGCAAAAGATACTGTACACATCGGGGGCCAAAGTAACAAACAAAAAAGAATCAGCAGTAGTTTTTAGAGCAATAATGCAATCTGCTTTGACTCAGGCAAGTAAATAAAACAATCCCACCTATGTGGCAGTTACTGCCAGTCTCCCACTCCTCTTGTTGGGCAGGGCAGAACGGCAGACAGCACAGATGAGGTACAAACAGCCATAGCACCTCATCTGTCCCCATTCAGAGATTAGAGAACTGATGTATTTGTGATATCCTAAGACAGACGAGGTTTTCCACACGTAGCCAGGTAATTGAAGCAAAATGCCCCCACCTTCACTACCTGCATAACGAAGTATTGCCAAGTCCTTCCCGTATGTCCAGAATTGCCAGAACAGAGACCACCCAGCAATAAGCATACAATGATTTAATAAATACACTTCTTCCATCTGACAAAGCGTTCCATCCCAGCTCAAGTCCATGAAAGCCCGACAGTTTTGAGATCAACATATTTTAACACTCCTCCTTGCCAAACGCACTACATCGCCAAGAAAAAGCTAACCGGCCTCAACTGGAAACTGGTGTGCTTCTAACAAGGATTCTTCAGAAAAGAGCTGCAGACTTTGAAACCTGAATTTGCTCCTTTTGCCGCTCAAGTCAGTATCTCCATCTACAATGTTAACCATCCCCAAGGGATGGACAACAAACATCTCTACAGGATGAACTGCCATCAAGCCTTTATCAAAATTAAAAATTTATCTCATTACTAAGTCTGGCAGTTCGTATCAAACACCCTGGCATGCTCAGTGTTTAAACCTACAGTTCATTATTCCTCATGACAGCAGCAGTTGTGTTTTGGTCCCATTAAATGAGTCACCAAATGAACTAGAAAGCACTTGGGCCAACTAGCCATTGGGTTATCTTGCTTTCCTCAAGTTACCAACGAGCATCTCCTTACCAAGTATCACAAATATCAAACCATATCACTAGGTTATGCCTAAAATTGAAGACTAAAACATGCTGTTTTCAAGAAGAAGCAACGAGAAAAACCTGCTAAACCAAAAGCAGATATGGAGTGATAGCAGGCATATAAAAAACTCCAAATCCCTCTCACCATGTAAGTGAACGCTCATCGTGTTGCCACATGGTTTACTCATAGGGTAGGAACCTTAAACTGAAGCCTTAAAGCCTTATGAACAACTTAAAACAAAATTCATTTTCCATTTAGCACCCTTCTGAAAAAGGAAAAAAAATTACATTAATTCCTATTTGTGAGCTGAAACGAAGCTATGAACTTGTTTAATCCATGTAAAGCACATGTTAAGACAACAGGGTCGATGCCCCGTCATCTGCAGCTTCGCCCATGCTAACAAATCCTTACCATAATAGGGCTTTTTGTTTTAGGCCTGTCATTAGGACATTCCATAAAATATTTTTACTGTGTCATAAAGTAGGTCTAAAAGACATGCTGGACACCAGAGCCTGGGATCGAGATCCTCATTTACCCTGAGGTTTCTCATAATCAAAACAGCTTTTGGTGATGATTTTTTTTTTTTTTTAAATCTGGATTTTCTTTAAACATTTCTGACCAGGTAGAATAACAACTGGAAATTAATAGAGCCAAAAACGCCTGGGATACCGATGGAAGTGATGAACCAACCTAAACCAGCTGCCTTGTGTGCTATGACATCTACAAACTTGCATAAAACCAAGGTTACCCAATCATCATCATCACATATTCAAACTACCTTCATGTCAACAACATGAAGAGATGCGATTACCAAACGTGAGATTAAAATGAATTTTTAAAAGAAGTAACAGAAAAAAAGAGCAGATTTTAAAGCTATGTACAGATAAAAAAACCTCACTGCTAACATGTGGTCCATTCACGATTAATGTTTTGATCTCTGACCAACTACAACATCGCTCTTGTAAGGAGGAAAAAAAAAAGGGGGTGGGGAAAGGGTGGAAGCAGAGCTGAGAGATTTGAGATACATCTGTTGCAAGCTCTTGACATTCTTAAGCCTTAGTCAGAATTCACCCAAAAATCCTAAGGCACTAATTGACACCAAATGAAATTAAATACCTGATCAGCTCAGATTCGTTCTGCCCAACAGCATTATAACACAGGTTGTTTCATTTAAGAGGAAATGGAACAAGACTGGGAGGCTACCTCATGATTTTTCACTACCTTAACATTTCAGATCTTCACCACACACATGCACAGAGCCCTCCAAAGCTTTTCTTCTGCCTCTAGCTAAGGCCAGAAGAATTAAAGTCACCAGCTCATGATACCTACACAGCCAAGGTAATTCAAACAAACATAGCTCATCCTCAACAAATTCCCATAAGAGCAAAAAAAAAAAAAAAAAAAAAAAAGCAACAGGATAAACTGTTACATCTACTAATGTGACTATCAAATGAGGAACAACACTGATACCAGATTTCAGATGAAGGAAAAGAATTATTTTCTGTCATCTCAGATCATATTGTCACGACACTAAAATATTCCCAGTGTTTTTACTAGAGATTATTTGGACAGTTCAGAACATAAATTAATCATTGGGGAACCTTCCCTATTCATCCTAAAAGTGATTGTTTATCCTTTGAAGCTTGGTATTTTAAATAATAAAATACCAACTGGTATCATAATGCAGTACTTTCCAATCAGCATCTATTTTAAATCTACCCACTGTGTTCAGCTCTAGGGCTCCCACCAAAAGATGGACACGGACAGACTGGAACGAGTCCAGAGGAGGCCATGAGGATGATGAGAGGGCTGGACCCCTCTCTCATGAAGACAGACTGAGGGACTTAGGGGCATTCAGCCTGGAAAAGAGAAGGCTCTGGGCAGACCTTAGAGCAGCCTTCCAGTGCCTTAAGGGGGCCTGCAGGAAAGCTGGGGAGGGAATCTGCGTCAGGGGTGTGGGGATAGGACAAGGGGGAATGGCTTTAAACTAAAGGAGGGGAGATTTAGATGAGACATTAGGAAGAAATTCTTCACTGTGAGGGTGGTGAGGCCCTGGCACAGGCTGCCCAGAGAAGCTGTGGATGCCCCATCCCTGGAGGTGTTCAAGGCCAGGCTGGATGGGGCTTTGGGCAACCTGGGCTGGTGGGAGGAGTCCCTGCCCATGGCAGGGGGTGGCACTGCATGGCCTTAAAGGTCCCTTCTATCCCAAGCCGTTCTGTGATTCCATGAGGTCACTCTTCCAGAACTCTTAGAATCTGTTACCTGGGGCCTTCAAAACCCAACCGAAACACTGTTTTCATAGGTGCATTTCATTAAAAAAATTGGCAGGGGAGAGTGGAAAGAAGGGTGTTAGAGAAGACGACTTCCTACAACCCAAACAGAATATACACGAACTTGCTGCTTAATGAAGTCTTTCTTCAAGTAGCACATGAACTTGGAAGTTTGAAAGACCGAATTGGTCTGTCAAGTTAATTTCAGGTCCAGATATTTAAAAAGGCATTATACAAATGCTTCATTTATTAGCTCTTCACCGGGTGAAGTAGTTCATCTACTCATTAAACTCAATGGCAGACTATTTCCAATTTTGTTGGGGCCCTCTTTACTCTTCCAGTGATATTACTCCGTAACCACTGAAAGAATGTTAACTTCTGATATTTGTCATTTCTTTCATTGCTGCCTTAATAGCACAACTTTATTACATGAAAACACTTTCCCTATTTGAGGAAATCTTGCTCTTAATTGCAGCTAATAAGCCTATCTTGTCCTAGTAATATGATTTTCATCTTTATAAAGATTTGTTTGATCTGGTTAAAATGTAACTTGTGTAAGACCAATGGCCTGCAAGAAACTTAGCACCCTTCACTCTTTATTGCACTGGTTTACATCTCCTCTGGCAGTTCTTTCTCTCTCTACAGAGCACTCATCACCCTGTTGCCTTAACTGCCTTATCGAGTATAAAATCTTTGAAGCTTCATCACTACTTCTCGTGATTTACTTTGCTTATGGTCCCAGAACCGGTCTTTTTAAATGACCTGTCCTCTACTAGCAGAAGTGTAAGAGCACAATACAGGCCAAATTATTTCATCTGTGTGGCTTTGTACAAAGAACATCATTTATGCACTTAACAACAGAAAATAAGTTACATATTATCCCTGAGGTATTCCACTTACACAACATTATTCTGTGGTTTAACAAAGACCACATGTTTCCTTTCTGCCTTGTCCTTCTAAGATCAATTAAGTGACAGCAGATGAAAAAACGTAACTTTTTTGCTGGTATATGGAGGAGAAGAGGAAAAAACTAACAGAAGTATAGAGGGCCTAACTCTTGGATCAGAAGTTAAATGGGTAATCTCCTAAATTGCATCAGTATTTTTGGACCGAACTCTACAAGATCCAGTTCTGATCAGATGTTGGCTGCAGACCAACCGCAGGTCGACTTTGTCAGCCTCCCCCCACACTTGTTTCTTGGGGACCATCAAAAGCTCCAGAGGATGGCTTCAGGCAACAAGCAGATGACTGATCACCTAGACAGAAAGCACACTTGAAAAATAAGAACCTGAAACCTAGCCAAACTGCCCAGATGACTCCAACAAGGTTTCATAATCCCAGCTATCAATCATCCTTTAAGTGTCAGGACTCCAGACAATTTCTTCCACGACATTTTCCATGTAAAGTTTTTTGTTTTGGTTTGTTTTTTTGGAGAGGAGAGTGCGGGGGGAGGAGTAGGAAATCATGTTTGTTCATTTTTACCCACTTTTACTTGCGTTTACTTTCATAGGTTCAGAAGCTGAATTCCCAGTACTTACATTCCACAAGAAAGCAACAATATAAATCTAAGAAAGCTCTGGCTTACATATATATATATTATTTTTTTTTTTTATTAATAACACAGCATGTTTCAAGTCAGAGGAAACCATACAGTACTTGCTATACTGAGAAAGGCACAGCTCACATTGGTATCTGCTAACTTTAGTAGCCTACCTCTGCACATTTCACCTTTTTTTCAGAAGGAAGAGGAAACAGTAGCGCTAAAAAGCCTGCTAGAACCTAAGCTGTGTGTACAAGCATGCTCCAGCTCTTATTTGGGTGCACAGATGCAAAACGCTTATGCAAAAAGTTAAAGGTAAGAGTTGGTGGCAGCACCAGAATATCAAGACAATCTCATATACTTATTACAAGTTGTTTTTTTAAATCCACAGTCAGTCCTAACACTGCAATAACCAAATGAAGGGCTGGAGAAAAACCTGCTTTTACCATTCTACTTAGTGTATTTCAGTTGTGGGTTGTTTTTTTTTTTTTTTTTTTTTTTTTTTTTTATTAGACACAATGTCATTGTTTCTTGTGTTTCCTTCCCCATAAATCAGTTTCCATATCCTGTTATCATGTGATAAATAACAAGGACAAACATTAAGTTCAGAAAAAACACATTATAAACTTGAATAGAATTCAAAGAGGTGCAATACAACATTTATTTTCCAATTTATAAAGGGGCATCAGTGAAATTATAAATTAAGCAAGCAATTATTTTTTAGCTCAAGATTGAAGAATTTTCAACATACACAAGACAACTGCATCAATCTCAATAAACTGATTGCTAAAACAATTCAAGTTTCTCCCATCAGTTAGCACTATAAGCATGTCAAGTCTTTTTTATTTTTATTTTTCTTCCATGTTTTCATTGGGCTGTTTGTACGACTTCTTTATGCACTCGAAGTTCTTCAATACGTTTTTCTACCAACTGCTTCTATCAGTCAGCATCTATCAACAGATAATTACAAGATGGAAAAAAAAAATAAAGCAGTTACACATTTTAGGTGTTTCAAGACTTGGGGATTTCACACAATGCCTCTGCAGGAGACAATTACCAGGGCCTCCGCACATGCTGAGCAGAAGTTTAAAGATGAAAAAATCAAATCATAATTTTGGCTATTTCAAGAGAGGAAAAAGCACTGGATTAAGATAATTTAGATTTAACACTGATGCATGCAACTTTACCCCAAAATCCTGACCTAACGTCACTGCAAAGATTAATATGCTAACCTAATTACCACCTCTACACTGTGTATGCTCCGCATCTTCACAAGGTCATATACAAAATATACATAACTGGGGAGGGGAGAAAATTAATCAAAACCTTCTAACCTATGTACATATACCAACTGTCTTTCCTTAGAAGCGATACAACTTTAAGTACATATAAAATATGAAAGAAGTCATAATTTACCTCTGCTTAATAAAATAAAGATCTGAGAATTGTCATTCCCGAATATCTGAAAAGTTGTAGTCTGCGTTAGTTCACCCCATGTTTTAGCAGCACCTCTGAGAAGAACTATAGAAGAGGGTCTAATTTGCTGAACTAGAAGTCCAGGTAAACACCTTGCCTCTCACCCTTTAACTATAAGCAAAACATTCAGAACAGTTTCCTGGAGCAGCATTAAGGTATCAGAATACACAGCACACGTATTAAGATTCTTCCAGGGGTGTGTACAGATCTGAGGGAATTAAACTGAAGCTCACTGGAGCAAACAAATGAAATTGCTGAGACAAAGTTATTTATCTGCACAGCTGATTTGGTACCCTTCTATGGACCAAGGAAGAAGAGTAAGGGTGGAGAAGAATTATCAGATTTACAGATAAAACCAAACACAAAATACACAAGCTAGTTGTATGACTTTCTTGAGTCAAGCAAGACCTTTCAGCTCAACCAGCACACAACGCTAATCTGGTTACAACTTCAAGTCCATCTGAATGTAAAAAGCTAACTGTACTCATCCGGCACTAAGCTCCAACCAAAATTCCAGCTTCTGCTCCCAGGAGAAAACTCATCATACCACCAGCTCAACTTGGCTCCACACAGCGGCAGAGAAGTGCTCTGAAACTAACTCCAGGTTTCCGCATCAACAAGGTCTTGGGAGCAAGACAAAGAGCTGCCAGACAGTACTGCTGTCAGACCTCGCCTGACTTCTCTTTACAGAAGTCATCTCATGCATCAGAGAGAGATACCAACAAATATTGGTGTTTGATTCTCTTACCATGCCAGGAAAGCTCATCTATATGATACACTGGTGCCTTCTTTCCCCTTAAAATGCTCTAAGGGGAAGCGGTTAAAAACATTTTTGAAGTGCTGGTACTCAATATAACACACAGGAACTCGGTTATCTTAAAATTGATACTATTACAAGTACTGCAAAAAGGGAAATAAACAGAATTGAGGACAGCATTTAAAAATAATCTTCTACATGTAACTTGCCTTTTATTGAGTATGCAATGCAAACGTTTTCCTTCCCCCTCTCCTCAATTACATCATATGTATATACATGTTTTGCAATCATTAACAAAAGCAATTCTTGTCATGCCTGCCTTCAGATTTACAGACCAACAATTTGAACCTGCAATCATGGGAACCACCCTTCCCACAAAGAAAACGCACAAGAATGAATCTAAAAGTCGATATACCCATGCTTTAGCACAACCTATACAGGAGAAATTGCAAAGTAACAATGCACTTATCATTTCAGCGTGTCACAGTCCACCAATGCAAAGTGAAGACTTCTGTCCTGAACTGTCAGAGCCAACAAAAAGAGCTTCCCTACTCTGCTTCCCTACCTGCAAGCTATTTAAAAAAATAATTAAACATTTTATTTGTTGATTGGAGGGGAAGGGGGGAAGGTTACATGGAGAAGAGAGAAAAACAGTAAGAAAATTTAACTAAGGAAGTTCTGTGTTTGACTAAATTTCTACTTTCTACCACTGCTCTGAGCACTGAAGCCTTCCCTATACAATAATAATGTTATCTGGAAAACTAGTGATAGCAACCTAACATTTTAATGGAATATGCCAGATAGGATTCAAATGGTTAAATGCTCTGTGTATACAGATTGATGAATGTGTCTACACACGCAACATAATCTGGAACAAATACACCTAGCATACGTATGATATATGTATTTACGCTATGCAAAGTAATCTGAATATTTATTTATTGCTGGCTGTTTCTAAGGAGATAACACATCTTTAATCAGACCTAGAAGCAGAATACATGAATAAATGACTAATCTTGCCCACAAGGAAGTTCCTTCTGTTTCCCCCAACACACTTCCCCATAGTATAGATTTTACTAAGAGATTAGGAGGGATATCCAGCTCCCAAGCGATACATCACAGCCTGCATGCTACAGCTTCACAGAAACAACTATGACTCCAAACTCAGACCTTTGCTGACTGTTTGCTGCTCTCTATGGTAACCTAACAGAGAAGTCAGCAGTCTATTTCAAATCTGGGCTGAGACAAAAAGACAATTAAGTAAGAAGGTTAAAAAAAAAAAAAAAAAAGATGATAGGCATACTCAGATACCATATACACTGTAGGATCCATTAATGACCAGCTCCTGTACACCACACAGAAGAAACACCTTGTTCTGAAAGCAATCTGATTCCCTATGCATTTGTAGTTTGTGTCCAAACATCCTCACAGACCTCATGTTCTCTGTATCTCTCTCACATCAGTGTCCTCCCCATAAGTTATGTTAACTGGTGCTGGCCTCGCCCACAAGCCCCTCAATCCCCTCCTGTGCCAGCCACAGACCTGTGCACTGTCAGCAGTCGGATCCAGCTCCGCTGCTTCTCGCGTGCTGCCATGCAGCCAAAAAAAAAACAAAAACAAAAGTACCTCTACGGCTGGTTTGGAGTTACACACATGAGAGTCTGCAGGACACACACCGAACAGTGGCTAACATCATTATGCTGCTTCTCCCCAACTCTCCAAGGACAACGCTCATAGCTGCATCCGTCCCCTTTTGGATTTTCATTAAACTTTGGAGATCTCAAAGGCACTACGTTCCTAACTCTATAAGATTTTGTTTTAAAGCTATTTGTTGGTCTAATGGTCATCGGGTCTTTGTCAGTACAACTTGTTTAAGAATCAAGGCCATTACAGGCAAACTATGATGGAGGGAGGCTGCTTTTCCTCCCGCTCTGCTTTTAATCCAGTCCCCAATATACAGTCAAAATGATCCAGGTGAAGCAAGAAGATTACTGGAATACTTATGAGCATCCTGATACAATAAACACAATACTTCATAATCAAAGACCCCAGTCACGTTTAGAACGACAACCCAACTTCATTAAGTGGTCTTGAGTTTGGGGTATGGAACAAAAAAAATCTGCTTTTTCCCTGGTGTTCAAGATTCATGCACTAAAAACTTGAGTCTCTGTCATTCAAGCATTGGTTCTTCAAGTCACTGCTTACATTCCACTAACTAGTTGGTGAAAATAAAACTCGTTCTAAGTGTGAACCCAGAATCAGTCTGTCAGTCAACATTTCTGCCATACATTAGAACTGGTTTCCACTGGCTGTAGGCTATCTCCCCTTTGCTATCTCATCCAAGAGCACTGCTCCTGCATATTCTTGAGATGATGGTACTTATGCCAGCCCATTAAAACATGTGGGAGACTCCCCCTTACCTCTTCTCTCTCTTCACTCCTCCTTTTCTTCTTTCAGTGGAAGTTAAACAAAATATGGGACTAGGAAGAGAAAAAGAATGAGTGGTAGAGGGGAAATAAAGGTAAATGCAGTTATAAAGTATAGAGTAAGTTAAAGAGCAGGAACTGGTTTATTGAACACAAGTGGCAACAGAAGAGGCATACAGAAAATACCATACTTTTTTCTAAATTTAAACTGCCTACCATACTTCTTAGACTCTCTACAGAAAGGCCTACCCATTCAAACATTCAGTCATTTGAAGGGGAGAATCGAGGAGCTGTAAAATACAAGTACATCCTATAAATGAGTATAAAAGACAAGACCACTTTTTTTGCTTGTTGCTTGGAGAATGATACACTAGACTCTCAGCTATCTAACATCTTGCACTATATCACCATGAGATGTAAAACTCAAAGATTAAGAAAACTAACAAATAATTTTCCCAGTAAAGGTATCTTTAAGCTATTATTTGCATCAGCTGTTTCCCAGCAAACATTTTTCTCTATCTACTGTGAAGCAGCAAATAACCGTTGATTAAACATGCAGGCATTTGAATATGTCACTTACCAATCATTCTCCAAGAAACACCATTTACACCTGTTACCATAAGCTATTATTCTTAACAAACATTTCAGAATGTAAAGTGTTTCTGCACGCACACAGTGTTCCATAAGCATACGCTGTAACATCTGTAAGTGTAAGAGCCAAGGATAATTTTAAATAAATATAACGATACACTGAATGGTGAGTCAATCACTGGAAGGTCTGAACTCTACTCTAGGGCCCAGTATTCCTTCCAAGAAGGAAGTATGGCTTTGGGGGTGGAAGGGGAACGTGTGGTTGCAAATACATATTTCAAATACATATTTGTAATAGTTAATGGTTTCAACAACCTATTTTGCTGCCTTTATGACATCAGGTAAAATTATTAATTTATGTTTCTGTGCACCTTAATAAGGCTTGGAAGCCTACTTCTGCGTATTAGATACCTACTATACAAGTAGTAAGTTGTTAAGACTTGCACAACGTTTGACATTTCAGCTAAAGTAATTTCTACTTCAACATGTTTTCACAGAACCATTCAGGTTGGAAAAGACCTCTAAGGTCATCTAGTCCAACCTTTCATTTTGGCAGATTTCAAAACCAGTTCTCCTGTCTTATCAATGGAATTTGACTTGCATGAATAACACAACAGTGCTTCCATTTCTAATTCTGTAAATATTTTGTAGACATTCACCTGATTGTCACTCTTGTGCTTAGGAATCCAAACACAAGACAGGTCAGAAATCTGTACTCTTTCAGACAAACTTTCATTCTTCTAGCAGTTAGATCTTTTACACAGTTCTTTTTACACAAGTTAACCTGGACTATGTTCTTGGTAACGACACGGCAGTATTGCAAAGCTCTTTACTAAGGTTTTGGGAGGGAGAGGTAAACAGAACAGATTGAGAGGGCCCTTCAAAGGCAGCCACAGAAAACACAGTCTGATACCGAGATGTTTCCTACTTAAAGGGAACAGAAAATGTTTTGTTTTCAATTGCAGTTATCTTGCAAGAGTATGTTGACTGATTTGCGTGAAGAAATTCAGAGTTTTTCTGCAACTTTTACATTTATGTTTTCAAACATGATCTCAGTGTGCATTCTTAATTGTAGTAACAGATAAGAAATACGTCATCTCAGAATAAACACAGCAAAAAAGCTCTGCCCAGCCAGAGAAGCACAAAATACAGCTTTCATCTTTGAATACTACTGCCAAACAGAGAAAAAAGAAGATGCAAAGTTTGTCTTTTATTGCCTCTATGACAGAAGATTCAAGCGACTGGAAAGCAAGAGACAAAGAATGAACATATGAATGTTACACAGGGCGTTTTTGTTTGTTTTTAATCAATGACAGTAACAACTTTTTATTTACATATATATATTAAATGAACACAAAAAAAAAATCCCATCAAATATTTCGACTGTATGCAAAAAGAGTAAGAACCAGCAGTATTACTACTTGGTAAGGCATCTGAGGGAGTAACTTCATCCTTACAGACAGTAAGGTAACGACTGTATTTTTAAATCAGTTATGGATAAAGTTATTATCGTTTCCCTCGCAGTTCTAGAATTATACCTTCAGAAACCAACTGAGAGGAGTAATCTCTCCATTCCTTCCCCAAAAAGCTCTAAGTAAGCTGTTATAATTCTCAGGCCTTCACCTTCAGTTTAAGTAGTAGTGACTAAAAACATTTTCTCACTCAAAAAGTTTATTGAAACCAACAGTTAAGACAGGATTAACTGTCTAGACTTGGAATATCAGCTGTCTTGTGATACAAAAACAGTCCCATTATACCCATTGCTAATTAGGAGGTAGCTCTATTGTCTACTCAAGGCAAAATAAGAGCATCACCCACTGTGAAAGAAAAAAGTTCTCTAGACCTAGAGAAATTAGAACAGTTAAAAGTAATGAACACTGAACCAGTTTAAATATCCAGAGCTACTCAGGCTAAAGATCCAAACCTACCATTCCGTGTACATTTTCAATTCGTATTTAGTAAACATAAGATACATATTTAATCATTTTCTATATAACCTGTTCATGAAAAGCACACACACCAAAAAAAAAAACAAAAAAAAAAACAGCAAACAGCCTATAGGCCCTTCTTTGTAAGTTGTAACCTAAGCTACAATAATGTCATTAGAATCTACTCACGCATCTTCTTTGAACTTGACGGCTTTTTTTTTTTTGATAAGGATATAAAAGTGAATGATTACCTAGACTATGATAGCATAAAGCAATACACAAAACACAACTAGACATGCAAAAAAAAAAAAAAGCTTGTCTAAACCTCAACTTCCATTGGAGCATTTCAATATGTATATCTTTCAAAAATGTTAATCTAAAACTACATTTTTAAACTAGAATCAATATTATTTTGGAATTCCCATGCTTGGCCTGATTTGCAGAACTGCTGGGCCCATGCAAGTGTCATATAAGTTTTACAACACCACATCTCAATCTAGGCAGTGTATAAACTATCACATGAAAGGAACGATAGTGCTTTCACAATAAAATATGCAAAATTAACACACATTTTTACCTAGACAGGACACAGCCTGCATGCTACTTCAATCTACTTTTTTGGTTTTTTTTTGTACTTTTGCAGCACACAACTTGCGTGGACACCGATTTACCATAATTCTTACCAAATTTGTTAATTACTAAAAAAAAAATGACAAATGAAAACCATTTAAGCCAGAGATGTTAAAGAACCCACTTTGTATGACAAAACTCTCTTCAAAGGCTTGCAGACAACCTTAATTATTAAGATTTTCTAACAACCTGCAGAGCTTAAAACCTTTCCAGTTTCATTAACACCACGTTAATATATTAAGATTTGTAAGAGGAAATAAAAATTATCTCAGTATCTGCTAGCAAGTATATGAAACCTTGACAAGGTTTCTTTTAAATAAGCTGTTTGTTATGCCTTAAAGGTAACAACAGTTCTGTCTTTGAACGTGATTATAGCAGGGTTTTTTGTAGTATGAAGGTCATGAGCAGAATTTTGGATCCTGAAAGTGATTAGGTTCACTTTTATGGGTAAGTTTTTTTTTTTCCACTAAGTAGAAGACTCTGTGAACAGTGGTAGTTAGGCACATTCACCTCACACCCTTCAAAAGGCCAACACAATTAACATTGTAAATAATACAGAACTCAAAAAAAAACAAAAAGTAATTCACATTCTACATGAACTAAGTAAGGTATCTCTGTACAAAAAAAAAAAAAAAGCAAGCTTTATTCTTAGTGATAGAAACTACTATTTGTACAGTGGAAACATTTGAACACAGCAGTACCTACTCCAAAAACACTGTCCAACCAAATTTGCTTTTGAAAGATTCACAAATGATCGTTTGTATGGAAGTCACAAGACCAGTAACATAGCTGGATTTCCTTAGGATCTCTCCAGAAGCCTGATTTGGCTTTCGTTTCGTATCTACATCCCCCAACTCAATTTTGTTAGAATTTTATATGAAAACAGCAGAATACGTTTGTTAGAGCTTCATTAACAGATTCATCTATTTAGAACAACTGCATAATTCTTCAGTAACATACAACATTCCTTACCTAAAACCCACAAGGAGTCTTACTAAAACCAGCATGAGCACAAAACTAAGGCTGTCCTTAAATCAAACTGGGATCAGCCTTCAGTGCGATGCTGTTTTCTGTATTTCACTCCAACAGATTAACCCAGTTGTGTTGAAACCAAACCAGAGACATGAGGTAATGCAACTCCTAACAGTAATCTGAATATTGGTACTAAATGAAACTTTCCCTGGATACTTACAGCTTTAAAAGTCAGTATTTTTTCCTCTCTGAAACTTCCCAGATGGCAAAAAAGCTTACCCAAAATGCATAGTTATGACAGTTGAGCAGATTTTTCCTTCAGATACGAAGAGCTTGAAGATAGCGCTAAAACCATTTGCCTAACATCCATATTATTTTAACATTTACAAAATTGCATTTGTAACAAAACGTTTGTAAATCAGAAACCTTTTCAAGAATTCTGATTTCCAACCTCTCTTTCAAGAACTTCTGCTAGTAGGTTGGGGGAACATTTCATTTTTAATGAATATATTTTAACCAACCAACATCAGCGGAATTCAAAAAATAAGGGCAGAATTTCCTTTGTAATGTTGTCTCCTTAAACAAGCCTGTTTTCAGATCACAGATCTGTTTTACAAATGGAGAAACTGAGTCACAAAGTGACTCACTAGAACACACAGAAAAACTGGAAGATTTCAAAATTCCCAAAAGGGCCTTAACGCATAAAATTTGTGATCTGTGAGATAAGTTGTAAAAATTGAGTTGGGGTATTCCAATTTTTGGATCTCAATTTTTCCCCAGTGACACTTTCTGTAAACTGTACAAAATTGTTTCTTCTAATGTTAATCTTGAATTGGACATCTGCCCAAGAACATGACTGAGGCCATGAAGTAGAGCAGTGTAGCCCTCTAAGTTGTAACGTTGAAAAAATAAGAGAAGAGGGGTTTTAAACCTAGAAAGAGAAAAAGAAAAAGAAAAAGGCAAGAATTTTCTAAAAATGCTCATACAAAGTCTTTAAAACTGTATCCTTTTTTAATAAGATGAGAGTAAGACATGGCTTATTTAAAAAAAAAAAAGATCAAGTCCATATAATATGAGGAGGGCAAGATGGGAGCATGCATTGTTGGACCATTAATGCATCACTTGGTGGTTGAAATCACTCAGCCTTTGGCCTCAAAACACATGAAAAGCACGCATTAGGACCGCTGAAAGTCTTACCATCTTGCTGTGGAACTTCAGGTATACCTTACACCAACATCAGTGCTGCTCTGTATGTGAACGGTATCTAAATTCGAATTCTTCAGAGACTGAAGACGGTTTTGCCATTTCAGTACTTTATTTTTGATTGTTTAAATCCAGAAGGTTCCAAAGCTATACTAGAATTCAAACTCACACCTCATTAAACCAATGACAAGATTAAAGACAGGCATACAAAAACCAAAGCGACAAATATGAATTTCTTTTTTGTTGCTGTTGTTTGAACATATAGCTCACAGTCTCCATAGTTTGTATCAGAGTACACTACACCAACTACGGAATAACAAATCCTTGTGACTTCCCTTCCCCCCACCCAAACATATTTATAGTGGTGATACTAAAAGGTTCATATTTCATTTCAGAAAAAAATTAGAGGTTCGGCACCGCACTTTCACTTAATTATTTGTACGTATATTACCATACACGTTTTATACAGCAATATGCAATATAAATGAAAGAAAACGTCGAATACTAAGATTACGGTGGCAGAAGAAATTCTGCATCTTAATAGAGTAACAGGTTATAATCTTGCATGCATTATTTCAGTCCGTATTAAGTTTTCGTATTCTCGAACTACGAATATATGGAATTACTACCCCAACGTCCAGCAGAGGTATTTCCTGGGAGATGACCATGACGTTCACAAACGTGATTCCACAAAGAATTTAGCTGACTGTTTCAGCGATCTTAATCTCCTCTTTAGTTTGAAAAATATTATCGCTTTTAGGTTGATAATGCGACGGACGGATACACAGCCACCACCACCAACGCCGGAGCTTTTCCAAATTATTCGACGACACACGTATTACCTTAGAGAAATCTATACACACCCCTCAAAGAAGCCGCCTGAGTCTGCTGCCTCTTCCACCCCCCTTCTCCCCGACAAGAGTGGTCTCGTTCACTTGCCTTTCACACACATAACCAATAAAATTAATCAGCTGGAACACAGCATTTTTAAATCGCAGTAAAGCCAAGAGATGTTTTGTACATTATTTGAAGGGAACGGTCTTTTCATTTCCACGGAATAAGACTCTAATATGCTGCAGACAAACGCACTGCATGGGGTGTGGAGGACCCGAGCTGATTAGATTACCACAACATCAGCCTGAGGCCGCCATTTTTAGAATCTCTAAAGGACAAAAGAGGGAAATTAAAAAATTTGCTCCACATTTTTTGAAAAGTAACTTCAAAAGTATCATGATTATAATCAATTAATTACGCGTTATAAGTACAGCCATGGATATATCGCTGTTTTCTCCGACCTGAGCCCTGAATAACTGGAACGTTTCATTATTATTCCTTTAAGATACTGTAAATAAACAGTCTAAAATATTCCTAAATCTAGATGCAGCACTAAGCTTCTGCGTTCAACGACACGTAGTATGTACTGTGTTAGGGACCTCGGGGCTTTTCGCCACCGCACGTTCCCTAATGGCCAAGTATGGGGGAATACAGGACCTTTATAATCAGACTATATTATGTTTCTCTACCCTATTTAGTACTACACAGTGAACCGTTTGTTTCTCCTCCCCTATGTCTGCAGCGATAGGGTCTACTCCACCAGCCTTTATTTCCTGAAGATTAAAATATGCCAGCCAAGGAGCACGAACGCTGGCTACAGAAACCGAAGCAAGAAAGGGATGCACCAGTATAACTACTTACAACCTCAAGAAAGGGGGTGGAGAGAATGATCCCCTTTTAAATTGGCACAGAAACTCTTTAGGACAGCTTTCCGTTCGTCCAGGTTACACCACGAAGCTGAGATATTAGCAGGGAGGCAGAGAAGGAGGCGGGGGTGTGGAAGTCAGCGAGATTAGGCCTATAACGAGCCATTTTAGTATCACAAAGCAAAAATATACAGGATGGAGGAAGAGAATAGGCTTCCCTAAGCTTCATAAAACTCAATACGCAGTGCCAATAACACACAAACCCCTTCTTAAAAACCACCAGTCTGAGGAAGCGTACGTTGTCACATAATAGCCCCTCCTGGCTCTTTTTCCAGGCATAATGCATAAATCTGGCAGAACTGCCAAAAAATTCTCCTCAGCTCCTCCAGTTACAGTAACCCGCCATATTCACAAGATATAGCGACAGCCTGCCATTTTCGAGCCAAACCCCACAAAAGGAAAAGCGAATTGAAGACAACTTGAGGAGAATTTCAGCACGTTTCGGAGGGGGAGGTGGGAGCCTGCCACCCCGGGGGCAACGAGGCGTCCCCGTCGCATTTTGCTCCCCCTTTTCTTTTTTTTTTTTATTATTTTTTTTTGCCACCCCCCTCCCCCCCCTCCACCTCCCTGAGGCACCCCCGGTAAAACCCCTCAGAAACAACCCGAGACTCACCTGTAATGGTGACACAGGCCAGGCAGCAGGACCCCTCAGCCGAGCCCCTCTCCTATCCCGACCAAAACAATGCCGCTGCCCCACTGCGGATGTCCCTGCCCTGGGCAGGACTCACCCCCCTCCTCAGCAGACCCGGGCGAAAGGAAAAAAAAAAAAAAAAGAAAAAGGGAAGAAGGAAAGGAAGAGGAGAGCCCCCCCTCCCCCTTCAGGAACCAGCTCGGCGCACGGAACCCTACAGGGAGCTAGCCGGGGAGCGCCTTTTGCCTCGGGACCTGCGTACAAACCCCGCTGCCGCTGCTCCCGGGTCTCCCTGCTCGCAGCCTCCTACGCTCCCCTCTATGTCACTGCCTCTCGGGGAAAATGGCGGCCGCTCTCCCCTCCCTCCCCCTGCACGGGGCTCACCCGCCCCGCCTGGCAGGGGCAGGGTTACCAAGGCGAAGCCAAGCGGCCGCCATTTTGCTTGTGGGCTGCTGCTGCTGCTGTTGCTGCGCGCCCGCCGCCCGCCGAGCCCTCCGTGTCCATTTTGCAACTCAGCCCCGCGGCCGAGGGAGCGGAGCGAGGGGCGGGGGTGGGCGAGAATAAGGAGAGGGGGGCGAAGGGAGAAGTTGTTCGGCGATACAGGGCGGTGGTGGTGGTGGTGGTGGTGGAGGAGGGGAGCAGCCCGGGCTGCTCTCGGGGGCTGCTCCGTGAGGCGCGGGCGGGGAGGGGCAGCGGCTGTGGTGGCGGCGGGCGGCAGCGGGAGGATGTCTGACTCACAGCTGCATCCTCTGGGGCAGGATCGCTAAAACTCCGTCCTCGGCTGCTGCTTCTTTCCCCCTTCCCCCCCCGCCTCCGCCTCGGCTTCCTCCTCACGCCCGGCATGCCGCTCGGCCCTACCTATCCTTGGCGGATCTCAACCCGAGGGGTGCGTTTTGGCCATTAAAATCGTATACGACAAAGCCCCGGGGGTCTCGGACATGCTTCACCGGAGGGGCGGGGAAGGAAGGAAGGAGGGGGGCGACGAGCGAGGGGAGGGAGCGGGAGGTTTGCACTGGGCCCGTCTGGCAGGCGGCACGGAGGCTTTGGGCTGCGGCTCCCCCGTGGTGGGCACTCGAGGCTGGGATCTTCCCCGAGGCGTGTGAGGCGAGCGGGGCCGCGCTGGCTGACGGCGTTTTGTCTCTCCGCCGGGGCCCGGGACGAGTTATAGCCGGGGCTGATTTTCCCGTGTAGGGAACGGGGAGAAAGGTAGGGTCTGGCTTTAGCGGGCAGCCCAGGAGGGCTCCAGCCGAGCCCCCGGCTCCGTCCGCCACGTCCCTGCCCGGCCTCAGCCCCTCCAGCGCCGCGGCTGAGCGAGGGAGGGGAGGCGGCGGCTGGGGTTTCATTCGACGCCCACCAGGGGCTGAGCGAGCCTCCTTCAGTGCGCAAACTCGGGGCACCAGATAAAAGCTGGGCTGGCAGCCCTTACCCTGCCTCGATGGAGCCGCCACAAGCGGGTGACTGGAGAAGCAGTTAGCAGCAGCGCCATAGCCTAGCGTCCCCCCACACCTCGGGCAGAGAGAGTTTGGGGCTCTAAAGAGCTGCTGCTGCGGCAGGAGGGAGCCGAGGTGAAGGGATCCGCTGGCTGGTTGGACGCAGAGGAGGCGGCTGTAACGGGGCGTTGAGCCTGAGGGAGGAGGGGGGCGATTAAACGTCTTGTGATCATGGCGGAGTCTATGGGTATTTTTTCCTGTCTAACTCTCCTGTGCGTGTGTCTCTGTTTTTTCTCTCTCTTTTTTTTTTTTTTTTTTCTCTCTCCTTAGGGCGCTATGGCCGGGGCTGCTCGCTCGGGTTCTGCCTGTTGTTGCGCGAAATGGCGGCCGGCGTCTTGGTGGGTTTGGTTGTCGGTTTTTTTGTGTAGGTTTTTTTTTTTTTTTTTTTTTTTTCTTCCCCTCCTATTCCCCTCCCTTCCCCCCCTTCCCCCCCCACTCCTGCCTTGGCCGCGTCTCCGCAGCGAACCGCGGCGGCGACGGGAGTCAGGCGGGGGGGGCGGGGCCTGCGCGGCAGCCAATGGGCGGCCCGCCCGGGCTGCCCCGGCGCGCGCTGATTGGCTGGCGCTGACATCATCCTGCAGCAAGGGGGCAGCCGCAGCTGGGCAGGGTCGGGAGCCGCCGGGGGAGGCTGGGGCGAGGGGGGAAGAAAACGGGCGCCATGATTCCGGCGGGCGGGGAGCCTCGAGAAAAAATGGGGTGAAAAGAGGGGAAAACGGGGAAAAAACGGGCTCGGTGTCTCCATCCGGGGCCGGGAGGAGAGGAGCGGCGGGGCGGGGAGCGAGGCAGAGGGGGCTCGGCGGGGCTTTTGTAACTGCGTCAGCCCAAGATGGCGCCGGGCCTCCCTGGCGAGGGCAGGGCGGCGCACGTCCGCCGGAGGTCACGTGACCGCGCCGCATTCCTGTGGGGCTTGGCCGCGGCCCAGCCCGCCTCAGGCGGCGGCGGCTGCCCGGGGAGCCCGCGCCTCCCCTCACGGCCCCTTCCCCGCCTCCCCTCCCTTTCCCTTCCCCCGCCGCCCTCGTGAGCCGGGGTGTAGCCGAGGAAGCTTCTGGCTTCCCTCCCTGCCCGCCGCGGGGGGAGGCCCCTCCGCGCTGCCCTCAAGGGGAAGTTCCCCGCGGGGCCCCCTCAGGCGCTGCGTGGATCCCCTCTCGGCTCCCCCGGCCTCCCCCGGGGTCAGTTGGTGTCCCTGGGAGCTGCCTCAGTGCTGTCTGGCCGCCTCTTTAGAGCCAATGTTCAAGCTGTGTGGAGTTGTGCTGCTGGGAGCTCGGTGTGGCTCTGCTAGGTGCACGGGGAGGCTGAGGAGAAAGCTGTTTTGCCTCTGGTTCTGTCTGAACAGCGCTTGGGTGTGTTAAAATGTCTGAATTCGTGTCTTGGTGGCTCCTCTTTGAGCAGTGTTTTCCTAGGGCGACGTGGCGTCTGTTTGGGAGTTAGGCCGCGGGTGGCCCGCGTCTGTAACGTGGGGATTGAAGCGGGCGCTGAGTGGAAATGGAAAGCCATGGGGTGCAAATACGGGGAGGGTGGCCCTCCTCCTGCCTCCCAAGGTTCGTAGGAAAATGAACTTGGCACGCCAGTCTGGGTGGGATTAGGAGCTTGGCAAATATATTCTGGATCTGTGTTTTATTTCAGGATTTGGGGTGGGGGTGAAAAATGTACGTTTTCCAATCATAACACTTTTCCTCTTCTCTTTTTTTAAAGAGTGCAACTCATTTTACTGTTTGGGTGGGGTTTTTGTGCTTTCAGAGAATTTCACTGCCAGTTCCCACGTCTTGTTCTTGTATAGTACAATGTAAACTTAGCCTCTGCAGCTAACCCAGCGAACGAATTAACAGCTAAAATTGCTGATGCTTCAAATGTGGTCGTTTGTTCCACTTAGAAATGCTTTATAGCGCTTTTCCTGTTCTCAGTATGTTTGCAGATAGGTGCGATTTCTCTCTTCTCTGCAGCAGCAACCTGGTGGGGAATGAAGCTTGAATTCTTGGTGAATGCGTTGTGTGAGAACTGCTGGAATGAAAGTTGTTGGGTATATGACTAATGTAGAAGAATCCTGTATAATAGACGCTGCTTAATGTGTTACATAAGCAACGTGGTGAGGTGGAGCCTAGTTGCATAAGAAGCGACTGGGGACTGGGAGCTACTGTAAGTAGTCGGTATTAGTTGCAGATAGAGCCTGCAGGGCATGTGTGTGCTGAGGGAGGGGCAGGAGGCCCAGGCTGGAAGCATCTAATAGTGCTACATTTTTTCCTTTGGAGGTTATATAAAGGATACCAGGAAAGAAATGGAGACAGTAATTAAGGATGACAGTGTGAAGCTTTTTCAAGTTTGGAGCCTCATCGGAGCTTAACTTCTATGATGTATGCTCTGTTTTCTGAAATAAACTGTTTCAAGTGTCAGATGGGTGGCTGTCAGCTGAGCCTTGAAGCAACTGGTTTTGTGTAGGCTACTACAAAGAGCAGGATTCTCGAGTCCTAGAGGTTGTGAGGCTATTTAAAAAAAAAAAAAAAAGCCTTACTGGAAATGGTGTTAAGAGCAGGCAGCTGGTTTGTTAACCAAACATCTAAGTGACTGGATTATTGATCCTTTCTGTATAGGCATAGTGTAGCACAAGGTAAATACTCCCTTTGTAATGGAAGCTTCCAGAGAAGCTTTCAGTGTGCAGTGAGCCTTCTGATGTAGAGCAGATTTATTTGGGAGCTGAAATGAATATTTTCTTGCATATATATTAAGTGAGAAACATTCATGTACACTGAAGATGTGGAAAAAAACCACTTCTGTGTTATTAGTCCTTGTGTTTAGGCGTGTATTCCATGATTATGGAACAGGGAGCAATTCCCTACCTTGCTGTAAGGGAGCAATCTGAATACTTAGTATTTTATAAGCTACTTTAGAATATCAAATCAAAAGCTTCTCTGGGGTAGAAAGCTTTAATCTGTAAAGCAACCTTTTAGGTAGCTCACATTAATAACCAGGTTTTGCTTTGGCAGCAGAGAAATGAACTATTTTTAAAGTTTTGTGCAGCTGATAGCTTGTTGTAGCAGCATTCGAACCGAGGAGTCTTTACGTTCTTATTTGCCTTCATTTCTGTAGTTTCATAAGATAGTATTTGGGTTTGTTTCAAGGCTGTCTTACTAGCTGTCCTCAGGGAAGCACTATCATTTTGGGAAGCGGTAACTCCAGTGGTGATGCAGTGAAGCTTCAAAATAACGTCCGTGATGCATTCTGAGTTGTTTCTTGTGCTGCAGGAGATGAATAAACACCAACTGTTTGTACTACTTCTAGACAGAAACCGTAGGGAAGGGGATCTGCCCCAAGGCCAGTCTGTAATGCCTTTAACTGGGAAGATGAGGGGAAGGAAGGGAGCTGGAAGAGAGGGGGATATTTTTTAAATAGTTTGTATTTATGGTAGCCTACCAGAGAGAAACAGTTTCTCCTGAACTACAATTCTGTCCTTTTAAGAAGGATATTTCAGTTGGCTGGGTGTTCTCCAGCAGTTAGGCTTGCGGTTCTAACTTGCTGTGGTATCCTGTCTGTGCATGTATGTGGTCTGTGCCTTTGCTAGGACCTGTTATTTAAACAGCACTGTTTACCTTTGTCTTACAAAGAGACTGACAAGAGTTCAAGGGTATGTAGGGGAGAAGGGAATACGAGGTGTAATAGATCCGAGCGTGCATTAATGCCATAGCTGAAACAGTTGAAGTGGTGCTCATGCTGAAAGATGATCCTGTACCTTTTCCCAGCTGTTCATTCTTGCTTCTGCACCAGCCCTTTTTTGAAGGCACGGGTGTCTCTGTGTGAAGTGGAACAGGAGAGCAGATTTGGCACAAGCCTAATTGTAACGGATGGCTTTGTGATGTGAGTGTGCACTGCACGGCTTCATAATGCTCCTGCTTGGACGGGAGTAGGAAGAAGCAGCTGCAAGGAGAAAAAACAGACGCGTGCATGTTTAAACTGCTAATGAAATTAGGTGTGTTTTTACTAAAAATGCATTTTTCAAGGAATTTGAGGGGCAGCTCCTATAGGCACTTGGTCAGTGAAGCCAGAATTGCTGTAACCCTTGCTTAAGGAGTCGGGCGGTGGCAGGGTCATTTCAGATTCACTGAAATGGTGGACTATAAAAATAACTAGGCCGGAGTTGGGAAGGAGCAGGATTCTGGTTAAGTGCTCACAGATTTTGGACTTAATGAGCTTATCTTGTTGGAGCAGGGTAAAACTTGGAATAGGCTTTATGTGTTCCAGAAGTGACTGATAATCCAATAGCTGGGCTGTTTGAAGAGTTCCTCTTACTGGAAGAGTTGTGAACTAATCTTTAAAAAGCTTGTGATCTCTGTGGGTCACCACGGTCACTAGGCAAATTAATATGTATTACTTGCACGGAGTAGGGCATGTCCAGTGACCTTCAGCTGATCAGAAATGATCGCTTTCAACAGATCTTTCCACCTGGATGTGGAAGGAGTGCTCAAAGCTTGAACAGCAGCAGGGCGGGTACATCCTTTGCACACCACCTAAGGGTTGGTGTTATGATATTATAAGTCGAGACCCTTTCAGAAAGATGAGTGAAGATTTTCCTAGGGAAGGAAGACCAGTTATTGGCTCTTTGTGTCTTTAAAAATAAAAAATAGCCTCTCACTGAGAGGAGCAGGCTGACAGGTGTTACGTGCCCAGCTGATCTCAGGTTTAGTAGGAGCTTGCACCAAGTCCACTGCACTGTTGGGACCTTCCTAAGAAGTGGAGCTGTATTGTCATTGGTTGTAACATACCTCTAGCCTTGGAGCCCTGTCAGTAACGGTTCTTTGAAGATGTTGGAGATAATTAACAAACAGATGGTTCCTCAGTGTTACGGTGCAAGCAGTGTAAGCAAACCAGTAGTTCTTCAAGGTCTTTGGGAAGAAAATGAGGTAAAGGCTGCTGCTTCCTGAGAGATGGGCTGTGCTAGAGCAAGGCGGTTACTGAGCTGTGGGTTCTGGTGTTCCAGAACTGCAACTCAAGGTGGTCCTCTCACAGCGAGAGCAAGTGTTTGTCTTGTAAGCTTAGAAGCCAAACAAGACTTGGTTTCTGTGGCTATTAAGCGTTGGACAAAAGGGGTTCCTCATCTCTGCTGAAAGTTGTTAGTGTGACTTGTGTGAAGGGAGCATTCTTAAAAACGGTAGAGAAAAACCAAAACCATAGAAAATCAATCTCCTGCACTCTTATGGTCAAGCATGAGAGCGCTGTTTGGCAGCTCGTTAATGATACACAGACACGCAGCATTTCTTTTTTCAAAAGGGAAATGCAGCTTGAGTGTAGCAGCGCTTCACATCTCTTCAAAGGACTAGCTTCAGAAGGCTACTAGTCCTGGTAGGTGTGGCCTACTGAGACTTGAACTGTTCAGAGGAGCAGAAATCTGATGGGATGGTGTATTGAGGATGGGTGGCTGGCTGACTGGCTGTAACTGTGGGCTTGCAAACCTCTGTAGGTTGGCAACTCACGAAGCTTTGTGTTAGTGGGGTTCCCAGTGCGTCACAGCTGATGTAAGGGAACTAGTAGGTATGCTTCCCTCTGGCTGGGTGTCACGTAAACGGGTCTGAGAGCTGCTTGATGTGGTGGTAGTGCAGTTGCTGTAGGCCAACCAAATACAAGAGCAAAGCTAGCTTGTGTGGCAGCTCTCGGGTGCATCAAAACTGGGGGGCACAAGGACTTGAGCTGAAGCACTGTCTGGAGAGCAAGGGTAGGTTAGCAGAGGAGCTAGATGCAAGCACATCTTCCTTGCCTCCCATGTTTCTGCCCGCCCTTGCCATTTAGGTCACTGCTATGTGGTTCCCCAAATTGAAGTGAAGTGAGAAATGGAGGTGCAGAGCCGTGCTGCTTTTAGGGTAGCCTAAGCAACCCCTTGAAGAGGCTGAGAGTGAAACTGGCTGGTCTCTGAGGTTGAGATGAGCTACAGCCTGTCTCGTCTCTTACCAGCATCATTCTCCTTTGCTAAACTGAGCTGCAGCTTCATTTTGGGCAGCAGCGCTGGCACTGCTGTTGCTTGATGTAGTCTTACTCGAGATGGGATGAGTCGTCCATCCAGAAAAACCACGGGCGTTCTAATTAGGCTTTACGAGAGCGTGTTACTTAAAATAGCATTCTCACAGCTGCCCTGATTTAGGAGACTGCACTTTTCATAAAATGAAACTATTGCTTTTATCAGGGTAGTGCTACACTTGGATTTCACCTCCAGCGCTTTGCTCTATCATCCCATTATTCGTATGCTGGAGCAAGCTTGTAAGCTTATAAAGGTATGCTGGGCAGTTGTGAGATCCTATTTTTAAACCGCTTCTGAGAAACACTTGTCTCCTATCTCTGCGCAAGCATAGGAGAGGATATACTTCATGTAGGAGCCACGGTGTCTGGGCTCAGCTAACAGCGAGTTCTGAACTTGGAGTGTCGTCTCCTTAGAGATAATAGATTTGAAACTGCGCTGACTTCTGCTAGGGAGGAGAAATGCCCATAAGTAGGAAATCGTGGCGGTGGGCTGATAACTGCTTGTAGTAAGAGACGGATCCATGGGACCTTGCAGGCTAGCCGAACATTAAGAGAAAGAAATCTGGTTGTCGAAACTGTCTTTGGTCTACGTAAAGAGTGAAAGAAGAGTTAATGGCAGGAATGTTTTTAATGGTACATCTTGTGATGAATCTTAAATATGGCAGGTGTTCTTAACCTACTACTGATTTGAAGCAACTCAATTTACTCTAATTGTGCAATTACCACCATGTAACACCTCTAACATTTCCATTGACTTAAGGAAATTGCCTAAAAATGCAACTATGTTTTGTATGCGAGTAGGCTAACATCTTAGGGTTTTTCTTCTGTATGTCCCTGATCATCTAATTGAGACTAAGCATGAAATATAAGCACTGAATGTGGGAGTTAGTATTATTGCTATAGGAATGAGGGAATCCTAAAATTGAAGGACCTTTTCAGGGAAAGTATAGTATCTAGTTTGGGGCAAAAATAGACTATTAAGGCACCATTTAGACTTGGTTTTCTTTGTCTTTTAAAATTGGCAGGCAGGAGTATTTCAAATGAGGCTAACTACTGTGAACAGAAAGAAAAATCGTGCTGCTGGAAGATGGATTATACGGAGCAAATTCAATGTACCAAATTCTACACATCTTAGAGCTCTTTCATCAAGTGACTATGGTTACTAGTGCAGATCTAATTGCTGAGAGGGAGTGGTTGTCACAAAGTGAAATTATTAGGACTGTATCCTGAAAGCTGAAGTTAAGCCTGCGCTGTTTCTGAGAATTCGCAGTACAGGGTCTTACTATTTTGTTCTTTTTTTTTTCTTTCTGAAACAGCCAAGCTGTTCCTTCAGTTTTCCCCCAGATTGTGTGATACAAATATTACTGGTCTTGGAAGTGCAGCTGTTAGCTAAATTGGTTTGGTTTGTTGTCTGTTTCAGTGGTATAACTCCTGAATACTGTTCCCATTAGAGTAAATTGGAGGATCTAGCTGTTCTTGGTATTGGGTATCCAAAATTTGCCTTGTAGGCCATCTGTGCTCATCTGGAAGAAAACTTACTGGACCTGTTGTAACATCATCTACAGCTAGCAGAGCAAGGTAGTCTGTCTGAGGGCACTTCTGTGCTTTATCTCCTGCTTAAGTCAGCTTACCTAAGGATGTTTTTCAGTGTCAATAATGTAATGATACTGCAGCGCTGTTCTAGAACGGTTCCCTAAAAAAAAAAAAAAAAACTAAACTCAGTTTGGTAACCTGCTGAGAATATCCATGCCCCACTCAGGTCTGGTTCTGTTCGCTTTAGTGGCTCTGCCTTACCTAGTCTGGTTAGACCTAGGGCCTGTGTCTCAAAAGTCTCATGTGACTCATCCTCACCTCCTTTTAATGCACCTTGCAAATAGCAGAGCGCCAGTAGGCAGAGATTGAGCTGTCTACAAATGCTCCTTCTGTCTGGAAGTGACTTGTTGGAAGGTGCTTATGCCTGTCTGTAGATGTTGCATGGAGCGTGGATTTTTCCAATAGCCTGGGTATTTGTCAGGAAGTTTCTTGCTCCGGGTGCCTCTCCTTTTTGCTTGAATAGCATTGAGCAACAATTATATACTGATTGCTCTCATTACAAGTAAACTCTACATCCTGTTTAGAATAGGATGTACATATTAACAAGTGTAAAACATCTGTTGCATCTTCCTAGAAATAGCATCTTGCAGACTTAGATATTTCAGCTTCACAGCTGTTCAGAAGCCATTCCATGTTTAAAATGCAAGGCTTTTAAGGGGTGTTTGAAGTAACGGTTTAAAATAGGTAGCTAAAGCATGATGCAAAATTGAATTTTGTTTTGGAATTGTTAGTCTTCACCCTTCTGGATTGTCAGTCCTCCCAGTGGTATTCCTCACCTTATTAATGACTATCGAAGAGCAAAAAAAAAAAAAAAAAAAAGAACCAGAGGTTCAAAATGTAGGTCTAGTAGATCTTCTTGCACTAAGATTCCTAGTTGAATCTGAATTTTGGGTGTGCCCAGTTGGTCTGGGAGTGAAGGAGGCTTTGTTACCGCTCAGAAACACTTCTACTGTAGCTCTTAGGCTGCAATCTTGTTCTGCTTGTCATATGATAAATAAAGAGATGCCTCATTGAACTCTCAGTTGTTCTTCCCTTACATCAGTCTAACACGTGAGCGTTGGGTTTTTTAATAACTTTTTCTGACACTTCCATTAAGCAAGAGAGTGTTGGTCTTGTGATAGATACCCTTCTGAAGTGCTTTGGTGTAGGAAGTGTTCCCCGCTCAAAGGGGACTCCCGACCCTCTTGACTGCTGCAGGAGAAAAGGATGAAATACATGTTCTTGTAAGCAAGCTCTGCAAATGCTGGAGATCCATTTAGTCTGGGTAAAATAACTGTTCTGTGGTACATGACAGGTGAAACAGTCACAGCCTCCTACGTGTTGATACCTGTGAATACCTGTGCTTACAAATCATTTCAGACTACCAAAGGGAGGATGATGAAGGCCTCTAGAGGTAAATGCAGCTCTATAGTGGAAGGGATAGAAGGGTGGAGGGGCTGAAACAGCATATTCCTCCTGATAGCTGTGGAGAAGTTACTGGAAGAGTATTCTTGTCAACATTTATGGGTTTAAGATGTTCACCTAAAAAAAAGGATGGGACAAAACACTGAGTCCCTCGTTATTAGGGGTCCTGCAGTAAAAGGTGAGTTGTTAAGAACGAAAACTGAGTAAAATCCATCTGTCTTGGCTACAGAAAGAGCAGGCCAAACCTGTAGTTCTTGAGCAGCACACAGCTTTTAAGTAGCTCCAGGCTATGTCTAGAGTAGGTTGTCGAATTGATCAAAACAGGCACTGTATGCAAGTGCAGAATTCTGAAAGACCAGTTTAGAGTGGGATCTGCATATGAAAAACATTCCTATTTCAAACACTTGTGCTGCATCGTACATCACGTGACTGCTGGCTGTTGTGTAACAGGAAAGCCTTTATTTTTTTTTCCGTTCATCTTGGGGAGCTTGTGGAGGGAAGCACAGATTGGACTTGTATTTAGCTATAACTTCCTTCCTTTTGGGAACCCATCTGAACTTAGGGATTTCAGGCACTTAATCTGCCATGTGGAATGCTTTGGTTTCCTGCCCACATGTGAAGTCGGAGTGAGTTTTGGAGCCTCCAGGGGGTAGAGGGTAACTGGGAGCCATCTTCCCATGATTTGAGAAGATCACTCCTCGATTGTCTCCTTGCACAGTTTCCTGGGTGGGTACAGTGAGGTGTGCTTTGGTATACCAGGGTTGGCTAGTTTATAGCACAAAATACCTATTCAAGATTTTTTTATTCTCAAATTTAAGGGCTATTAATTTCAAAACTTCAGATAATTTTGCTGTGACCTGAATGACAACCTAAGCTGTTTCTAAACATCAAAGGAAAGCGATTGGGCTGGAGGCTAAGTTCATCAAAGAATTGCAGTTCTATGCCTGAATACTCAACCTGCCTGCCAGACTTCTCCAAAATCAGCTTGCAGGTTTTCCATGCTACAAATGAAGATTGTGAAGCACATAAGCCATAGAAACTAGCTGAGCAGAGAGAGGAAGATTGGCCAAGAGTGAATGCAGAAGAGGGAGGTGCTTATTTTTAATTAGATGTGGCTTTTACTTTTAGTCATGTTTTGAAACTATATGTTTGTGCCCAGCTCTGCTTTCTGAAGTGTCAGCTGTTCTAACCACCAGGTCAGTGGCCTTGTTAAACGCAGGTGGGATGAAACCATGAAACCTACAAGTGTGCCTCCAAAATACTGCACGTGCTCTGTATCAGTCACTTGTTCTTTACTAGTCCCTGTTTGTAGGGATTGAGCTTATGTTTATGGATAGAAGCAGAAAGAACACGACTTCGCGCACTTCTCATTTCATGTTGTCATGGAAAATCTGCTCGGTGGCAGCTGGCTGCGTGTGCTATTTTTGTCTTTCTACTCACACGGTTTGTATTAGTGTTTTCTCCAGAACACGCTACCCGGCTTAAATATAAAGGTGCTCATTTTCTTTCTCTCTTAATGTGAAAGACTCTACTAGACCTCCTCATTTTTTCACTCCAGTGCCAGAGGTGCTTGAAGGGGGGAAGCTGGTTCTTAAGCTCTGAAGCCAGAGTCCTGTAGCTTGTCGTTTGTGTCTGAACTGACTTCTGAGATACGGACAGAAAAACACAACTAGCAAGAGGCTCATCTCTGCCCTCTTAAAGTAAATGCTCCTGTGACAACCTCCTGATCTGTTTGGGTAATGATAAAAAGATACTTGGCAAAAAGCAAGAGTTCTGTGACTGTTTGCCCGGAATATAAATATTTCATGCTGCTTTGGATGCTTGTGTGGCTTAAATATTGCAGCAATAGCGGCTCACTTCTGTTTAGCTTTGGGGAGCAGGAGGAGTGCTAGTTTCCTGCATTCCTCTTCCCCAAAACCTTGGCTACATGAAGGGGGAGAGGTGGAGCAACCCGGAGCTGGTTTATCAGTTCCAACTGAAGGCTGGCAGTGCGAGCCCTGACCTTTGTTGTGCCAGGGGTAGGGCAGCACTGAGTTACATTGCAGCCCTTTCTCAGCGGTCTTCCTTCTGAAACAAAGGCATCGAGCCTCTCAAAATGAGAGTGCAGCTTATTTGTTAGTTGTACATGGGTAGTCCCCAAACATGGCTGTTGCAGCTCCCAGCTAGATCTGCTCCTCTGGCTGCTGTCACTGGAACTGTGATGTGATTGCCCAGGCATGGCCAACATGAGAAATCAGTGAAACTGGATGCTGCAGCACCACTTAGTATAACGCTTAGGTAATTGCCACTGTCTGCACATCAGCTGCTGCTACTTATCCACAGCTACAAATTACTCCTGCTTGGAAGTTTAGGTATATATCCTATTCCTGTGCTTTACAGCATAGATGGCTCAAACTAGGCAGGCCCTGCTGCCAAATTACGTCCAACTGCTTCCATTTAAAAGAAAAAAAGCTGAATTGCCAACTTGAGCCATAGAAGGATAAGGAGATCCATAGTAGTCTCTTGGGTTTTCTTCAAGAGGGGGATAAAAAATGCATATGGCCCTTGTTGTAGATAAATAATAATAATTTTCTTGTTTGTGGCAGTGGCACACGGGTGTCAAAATTTGGATGAAGCGGTTGGGGTGTTGTGTGGGTATCATTAGCAGGAAGTGTGCCTGTACCTTTCATATAAATCTTTCTTCCTGTCAAGTCAGTCTGCAGCAATCCACTTAAGGTATGGAGCTTCTTGGCACTGCAGAGCATGTGCAGAACAGGCCTGCAATCACTTGGGCAAGGAGCAGATAAATACAAGCTTTGGCATGCAGAAGTGTCCTCGTGTGGAGCAAAGATAGAAGCACCAGGCTTGTCCCAGCATGTTCCTCCAGCAGCTACGCAGAAAGTCCCTGGTGTGTATAAACGCTCTTTGATTCTGGTGGTATGTGTATTTTCCACTTACGTCGCAGTGCTGGTCATGCTCTGTTTGGGGGTGTCGATTTTCAGGTTGGTCTGAGTTTTTGTTTCATTTAAATTTTAGGGTTTTTAAAAACTGACCGGATCGCAGCTGCTGACTGTGATTCTTCCTGCTGAAGTAAATGAATGCTGGTATAAGCTGCTTTAGCAAACTAGCTGTGTACAAAAGGATCCAGTTTAAGAAAATCTAAGGGACTCCAGAAAAAGTGCCTGGTTACAGAAAGACTTACAACCTCTTGCATCATGACTTAGGCGCAGACAGTAAAACCTTAATCCTCCGTCTGAATCACGCTAATGCCACGTTAAAGAGACACGGCACCGTGGTGGCCTGACTGGGGAGAGAGCTGAGCAGTTCCACTTGTCCTCGGACAAATTTTTAAATTGCAGATGAGTATGGATGATTTTGCTGCTGGTTACCCAGTATTTGTACAGGCTGCTTGTGCATTTAGTCTGCTTTGCAGCTCCTGCCAGGATGTCGCTTTCATTTCTCTAGGATAATTTGGTATGAATGGAGTAATAACCTAACAACTGTGGGAACACTTAGCAAGTGTGACACTGGTGGTAACTACCCCTATCAAAAGATGAAAAGGAAACGTTAAGCAGTGCACAAGCTAAGGCAATAAACCACATAAAAGGCAGGGGCTTAAGTCAACATATGTTCCTTTTAAGCTGTAGGGTCTGCTACCCTACCCACTGTGGGTATTGAAAGGTCTGAATGTCCGCAGGGCTGGTAGCACCACCTATTGTTCTCGGTCTGTTTTCTTAGCTTCCCTAAATCCAAATGATAAAGTTCTAGGCCCTGGTTTGTTTGTGAAGGCCATAAAATCAGGAGTGGGGGAACTGTGCTCCTATTCTTGTTGTGCTTTAGAATAAACGACTCTTCTTGCTCATGAGAACTAAACAACATCTTGTCCAAGCTGTGATCCTTCGTGGGAAAAGTGTATCTAAGTAGTGGGTGGGGTTTAAGAAGCTTTTGTTTCAAAATGAGCCTTTCACAACTCCTGATGCTGGTCAGATTATGCATACCTCAGTCACATCTGTGATTTAGCTGTGTGTAATGAACACACATCTCTTGCAGGCTGAGAGCAGCATTAGCTGGGTCTACCAGAGGCTTAGGTGAATTCTTCATATAATGGTCACTCAGGTCTGCTGTAAGCAGAGCAGATGAATACATGCTGCTGTTGATCACTTCTAATTACGCTAATACATGGCAGAAAACAAGCCACTTGATTCAAAGCGTATTTTGATGAAAGATTGATGATAAACAGGAAGCTAAGTGGTAGGTTGGCATAGCCATAACAAATACGGGTGAAGGACTTCATTTAGGGGAGGAGTTGGCGTGATGAAGGTTCTGAACAGAGCAGTATCTTGAGCCAAACCAGAAGCAGGAGAAGCTCTGATGGCGGAAAGCTTCCTTCAGCAGCAGTGAACAAAAAGGGGGTCTTATGCGGGCACCTGCTCAAAATTAATGGTTTTCACTTAATGGCAGCTGTCATCAGCAAGTCCATGCGGAGCTTTGCTGGGCCTGGAAGTGTGGGGTGGACAATACCAGCCCGAGGATGGTTGATGGGGTTGTTGGCCTGGCCTTGGGGCTGGAGATGTTGCTGAGATGAGTTTGCTGCTTGGAGGAAAGGACTACTTAGCAGGACAACAAAATAAAGAGTGATGGCAGGACCAGGCTGATGGTAACTGAGGTTTGTCTCAGTGCTGGGACGTTGCCAGCTCTTTTAATGAGCCCTCCTGAGGAAATGGGGTGTCACGGCCTGCTGTGGATGTGGGAGGCAAAACTGGCTCAAGGTGTTACCTCTGGCTGCTCTTCCCCACTGCTGGGGTTATTGTTCTGACATCAAAGCAGGGCGCTCCATCACCTCACTGATGGGTTGTGAGAATAGGCTGAGAACTAGGGACTGATTTCTTCAGTAAGTAGATCAGTCTCCCACCCCCTAGGTTTTCTTTTTTTTTTTTTTTCCCTTGGGGGGTTGGGAGGAGGAGAGGCAGTGCAGATCTGCTGCCTCCCTTCAAAATGGAAGGGAGCTGCTGGGTGATGAGGGACACAATCCACCCTTCCAAGCTCCTGTTGCTGCAGAAACACTTCTTCCTCTTTTTGCATCTATTCCAACAAAATTTATCGGTGCCTCATGTCAAGGCTTAAGGTAACTAGAAACTAATCACTAATTATTAATGAAAAATGTGGCTTTAGGAATTTTGTAATGTAGGAAAACCATAGCAGAAAGAGGGGACAAAATACCCTCAAAGGCATATTGTTCAATGTTTAACTAGGAGATGCTCTTAGCTGTAGTTTCATTAGCTTGTCACAATTTAACAAAGCTGTTTCTGCAGCGAACGAAGCAGCGTTTGGGTTTTGGTTATAACATGACAAGGAATAAATGAGGCAACAGCGTGGCCTGTAATTACCAGCCTTATGGAAACGAGGGGTCCAGTTGCCCCAGCAGCCTGTTCTGACGCTTTTCGTCTTCCTCTGGTTTGATACCATGGTGTCACAAAACACAACAGACAAGTTGATTTTCTGCAAGTGTTTCTTCTTCGCATCAAACATTTTTCTCACTTTCATTTCACGGCTTAAAACAATGCAATTAAAACAATGAGCTTAATGACAGAGCAAGCCTTCATCCCCCACTCCTTTCCATGGTAACTCCAGTACCTCATGAGTTACTAGTAGTGCTGGCAGGGAGACTGATGTTTACAACTGTCTGACGTTTTCTGAATACATTCTTCAGTCTTCTCTCGCAAATTGAAACCAGATGGGAGCTGCAGGGAGCAGAATGGAATCTAATTGTTCTGTGGCTTGTGATGTTAACAAAACTCTTCGGGTATTTTCATTGTTATTTGGCAAGAAAATGGCTTGTAATTCCTCTGGTCTGATCACTGTAATATGCAGTCTTCTTCCAGCGTGTCAGGGTAACTACTGTAAGCCTTCACTGAGATGTTTTGCTTTACTTCTACCAGAGTGATAGACTACAGCGTGAGCGTATTATGCTGGTTAGTTTTTTTTTTTATTTAAAAAAAAAAATAATCAAAAACTAACTAAACAAGCCAGAAAAGTTCTCTTCTCATCTGGCAGTGCTGATTCTGAGGTGAAATACAGTTGTTTTGCAGCATGTCTTTCTCTTTCCCTCTCTCTTCCACTACCCTACCCAAAAGTACATAAAGTAGTAAGGGGACATACAGTGGAGTTAGATGAGGGGAGATGGGACTGCTTCAGTTTTGGGTGGCTGAGCTCAAGTTCTTTAATGCAGACAGGAAAAACACTCTCATGTAGTTAATGCCGTGCTGCTTGCACTGGTTGGTGTGCTCTTGGAGGAAAAGAAGCAACCTGTTGAATCACAGAAATGGGGTTTCCTGTTAGGGCTTGGAATTTCCTTGCAGCTTTCCCCTCTGCCGCTACAGGAGCTGGTTTTGTGTAGTACGTGTGCCCAGGCAAGAACTTGCTGGAGATGAAGACAGAAGCCAAACGGTTCTGCATAGACTGCAATGGTTTCTGACTCAAATCGTGTGATAACTGCCAAAATATGGTGGGGTGTGGCAGGAACTGCTGCATCTAATCCTGCTGAATCTCTGTCCCTTCATAATTTGCCTAAAAGAATACAACATGCTAATCCTAGTTAACATGAAGCTTGGGAGAAGATGTCTTGCTGTCTTCTGCCCATTTGGAACCTGCTAGCATGCAAGAGCAAGTTTCTATGTACTGGAGATCTGTTGGTTTTCTTCCAGTTACTCAATTTTAAGTCACATTACTCCTGATTTCCTACAGAAAGAGAAGCTACTTGCAGAAGAAAAAGTTATAGCTTCGTAAAGATTACTCTGAAAACAGTGAGCAGGAAACAATGATAAAGACTCACATTACTAGCTTGTTTTGCTCGGAGTTGGTAATATATAGGAGTATGTTGAAATAGTCCGTATGTATTTACTATTATGGAATACGTAGTTGTTTTTACACTTGTTTTAGTCTTATAATAGAAGCATTCCTAACAGTTTAGTATAGCAGTCTTTTAGCGTCAAATATAAGGTCTGTGCTTTCACCATGAACGTGAACATTAAGAGGAATTTATATAAAACCCGTCTTCTGAAGTAGTTGTTCTTAATAAACCAGGTTTTACAACTTCAAGAGGTGGACAGACAGGAAAGGGGGTGGTCATGTTTTCAGACAAGTGACACTTAGACATTTAGAATAGACATTTGAAATGAAAAAAACGTATCTGATGCTTGTTCTTTTTTCATGGTGATCACTCCAATTAAATCTCGGGCTTCTCTGATGCCTTGGCTTGCTCGCTAGTGCTTAGGAAATACCAGCCCGCTGCTTTCTGGGAAGCATATTCCTCTGAGGCTTAGTTCAAGGCCCAGTCTAAAGACTCTTAATGCCTTTATTGTGCTGCCTCTGCCATACAACACAGGCATTTGTGATGGAAGTATTTATGTGGTCAAGTGCAAGTTCTTCCTTTTTTTTTCTTTCTTTTTTTTTTTTTTCAAGCAGCGTATTACCTAAATGGGAATACTTCTCCAGCTTTCTGAGAGTGGAATAATGTGAAACAATGCATTTGCTCCTGTATGCCTTTTTTGTTCCTTCTAATCTGCTGTCTCTTCTTACCCCAGTTTCTTACAGTTAGCCTCCAGAAGAGCCTACTTCGTAGAGTGAAACCCACTCAGGTTATCCTAAATCTTTCCCAGGGTGTTGGATAAAAATGCTGCTAGTCCCTTGAGTTTTCATTTCTGTCCTAGGTGATCCTAGGACACGAGCTAGCATGTAAAGCTGTCCCAGTGATGCAACTCCTCTCTCCAGTTTCAATAAGTGGAAGTGATGCTTCCACCCCTAAATAAAGCTCTTGCTGGGATAAAAGGGCTATATATATATTTTAATTAGATCCAAGTAAGATCCATAAACCTCATTGGAGAAATTCAGATTCTTTTCCAAGTATTTTTCAACTGAAAACTTGTCTTAATGGTGAAAAACAGCCATGTAAACTAACGTTAGACTGGGTGACTGTTTGTTAAAGGAAAAGCATGTTCTCAGTGTGGTTTTTGGACTTCCAGACTGATTACACAAGCTTGAAGGCCCACCCTACATCCTGTGTAGAAAACCAGCTCACAGAAATGCCCATTGTTCTTCGGGATTGTAAGTGCCTGTGTTTTCTGCCTGCCCTCTTCTTCAAAGCACTGTATGGAAAATAGCAGTGCGAAGGAGCCCCAGCAGCTTAACGAGTGCTTGGCCCTGCCAGGTACTGAGCACTCTGCTCCTGCTCAAGTGGGAGGGCGAGCTGCCACGCTGGGCTCCCCGCTGAGAGAACAAAGGTGGTGTGTTGGTGAAAGCAGCTGGGAATGTCGGAATTAGTTGTGTGATTTAATTGATAATTGACAGACTTGGAGCCTGAAAGTTGTAGCTCCCTGGGTGTTTGCTGTCTTCGGGGAGGGGGAGGTCGAAAGGAATGTGGTTTGCTGCCAGCTTGGTGAATTGTCCTTGGTGTTGCTTCATCCTTGCCTGGTCGTTCATGTAAAAAGAGAATGGGGGCATCTGGATTTCATACCCAACCAGAGAGCGGGTACTTCATCTTCTGGATCTCTGCTCTCACTGCTGAGATTTGTGCCATCCTGCCTACAAGTTAACTCGACCTGTCCCCAAAGAAGGGACCTATCAAGTCAAAAATAGCAGAGTTTTCTCACTCTACCTTTTTGTTTTCCTCCTTCACCTACGTTATCTTGGACAATATTTTTTTTTAAGATGAGGTGCTATTTGTGATGTTAAATTTTCAAACAGGAGAATGTTTTAAGGTGAACTCTAAAAATATTGTAATTCTCTCTTTTGTAAAAACCAAACAAGCTCTTATATAGCTTGGTAGAATTCAATACTCGTTTAAGACCAAAATATTAGCTAAGATAATGCTGTGGAGTCGAGCACAGGGCTGCCATGAGAGTGTTCAAGGCTGGGCTGAGCTTTTCAGCAGCCCTCTGAAAGGAGCTGCCTCGCTTCAGTTGCTGCCAGTCTCCTGACTGCTCAGCGTTCCCAAAACATGTGGCCCATAAAATGGGATTATAGGGAAGGCATTCAAGTAAACACAAGTTCCCTCAGGATGAGATTTGCTTTTTCGTGTGGAGCTGCTGCGTGTTCCAGCTGGGGATGGAGGGACGGACAGACAGACAGACAGCTTCTCTGGGTGACCCCAGCTCTGAGACCCCACGCAGCTGGGGGCAGCGGGGGGTGGGCTGTGCTTGCTGAGGGCACAGAGCATGTCCCCATCCCTGCGTTTTGGGGAACGGGCTCCTCCTGGGACGGCTGGCCCACTGGAGCCCCCTTTTTTGGGAGGGCACACCCATTACAAGAGAGGGGAGCTCACCCTTTCTGCATCTCTTCAGTGCTTGCACGTGGTAATAAACGACTGGTCCCGTGATGTGGGTGTAGCTGCCAAGAATCCGCAGCGAGCCCCATCCATCAGTAACTGCACAGCGTTGCTTCTGCGGCCCGGTGTGTTCCTGAAGGGAATTCAAGGAGAAGTGGCTGTCTTTTTACCTTGGCTGTCTCCTTACCTTCGTGCTTCTACAAAGATCACCGTTATATGGGCTGGTAATAACGTGTTTCTATGGCTGTGCAGTCCTGGGCAGCCTGTTCTGTTGAAACTACACGACTTTGGATGAGTTCAGCCTGTAGTTTGAACGCTTTGGGGTTCTTCGTTGAGTCAAAATATTACATCAGCCTCAGCAACAAGTTTCCTGTCCTGCTCCCTCGTGGTCTGCATCTGGTCCTGGCCTTGGTAATTCAGCCTGCGGTTGCTGCTCAGCGGGATTACACAGTACGGTGTCTTAGGGCACAAAACCTTCGGGCTCAGCTCCTTGCACAGTATCTCTTCATATTTTTTAAGCACTAATCTCAGGTGCATTTCACCCTTCATGTCCAGCGGATGTTGGTCACTACAGTAACGGCTCTGATTGTAGCCATCCCCTTACAGTGGTTGTAAGACTTCTAGAAGCTTTGCCTCAGCTTCTAGAGGTACTTTGTACCCCATCACGGAGGCTTTCCAGGGGAAGCTACAATCTTAAATGCTTTCCTTAAAACAATAGGAGTTCATAGGTTCATGAGTATGTGTTCCAGACTGGCTGACATCCTGTTGCTGATGTGCTGCTGCTGGTAGTGGAGGGAGGAGTGTGACAGCGGGGTCTGCACCAGGCACAACACAGACCCGTGCCTCTGAGCATCGTTACACATTTTTTCCATTCTTTCTTTAGAGTTTAACAGTTTCTCTAAAGAGAAACTGTTTCTAAAGAGAAACTGTTAACTTCTTGCTGTTGGGCTTAGCGTGAAGCTTTGAACAAATTCGGCAGTGAGGATTTTCCGTTTTCTTCAGAAACCTAGGCCAGAAACTCTCCTTTCTTGTTTCCGCACCTGTTAGAAAGAAGTGGAGAGAACAGCCCTGGGAGCAGAGAACCCAACCCAGTTTCTGCAGCACTCAGCAGCAGTGAAGTTGTTCACTTGCCTGCACCCTGTAGTAATCAACGTGAAGAATTACTTGCTGTGGGTTGTAAGTCAGTGGTACCTACCCCATTCTTCCAGCAAGAGAAATGTAATTTATTTTCAAAACACAATGGGAAATAACATTTACAAAACCAAGGTGGGTGAATTCAGGGCCTGTAGCTCATTCCCCAGCTGACTGCAGAGCTGACAGGAGTGACTGCACTCAGGTGTAATGTCACTGTCACAGATGGACACAGCTTTCGTGTCTGGAGGGTCCCATTATCAGCCCTGGCATAAAGGGAGGCATAAACGAGAGAGGCTGCCTTAGTTCAACAGTCCCAGATAACCACTGGCTATTCTAAGACTTTAATTCTGTTTATGGTTGGAAGTTTTTTGGAAGGCCTGAGGCTTGTGAGTGTGTTTTGTACAGAACTCTGCTTAGAGGCTGAGAGCAGAATTACTCTCTGCCTGTGTTTTCTGTATCAAATAGCCATATATTCATCATATTTCAAATACGAGGGTTAAAAATAGAGAGGATCGTTAGATCAGATTTTCCGAAGTTTAAGGAGATTAATTATGTTCAATATCTCCAGGTTTATAGGATCTGCTGAATTATGAGGGGAAGTAATGACATGATTACTGTATTTTCCAAACATTAGGTAGAATATATAGATACAGCAGCAGGGAACCAAAAATGTCTTGTGAATAACAACAGCAGCACCTGCTTGTATTTCATTTTGCAATTTCTGTGTGGGGTCACTTATGTTGCAGAAAATGGCATCTTCTGAACATACTTTGGAGAGGAATGAGGTGCTGGTAAGGCTGAAGTGTTTGATATTGTGCTGTACGGTGGGGATGCTGCCTGAACCAAAGGCAGGTAGGGGACACAGACGTGACTTTGTGCTCTCAGCTCTGTATAGAAAGATTTGTATAGAAATTTCTAGGACAAAGAGAAGTCTTACCAATAAAGTGTGGTTCAGATGACCCCGTTTGTATGTTTACACTGATAAGAGGTGGCACAGGTGGCTTTTGTGTGACTGTGAAGAAGTCCAGATTTGGTTTGGGCAGCTGCATTTAGGCAAACAAGCCATCCTGACAGAGACTGAACATCTCACTGTGTGTTTCTGGAGAACAGGGAAGGGAATTGCGTAGTAAAAAGCCAGATGCAAGCATGGCTAGGTAAAATAGATCATTGGCAGTGGACTAGTAGATTAACTCGGTGTGCAAATCCCAGTCAGCTGATGAAGACCATCAGACTGGCGTTAAAGCAGTGAGCTCAGTTTGTAGCAGGTAAGACATTGTCTTGGGGGAAAAAAAATAATTTTCCTTGTGAAGTCGAAAGGCCCTGAACACTGCCTATCTGGGGACTGTTAGGGGTGACACCAGAGATTACTAAACCTGGAAGAAGTGAGACAAACCAAGCCCTTTTCATTTTCTGTGTAGCACGGTCATTAGCGCCCTTGGCGGTGTTTCTGCTGAGTGCAGTTTTGGTGGGTTTTACGCTTGGGTGCGCTTCCTGCCCTATGCATTAGCATAATGATGGCACCGGTGGGGAGCATGGCTCTGTGCTCCTCCTGAACCCGCTGGGAAGGCTTCACAGCTCTCCGGGAAGGCTTCGGTTCTGCCCTGTTGGAAATCCAAAGGGAGGGACCCCTCCTTGTGAGCGGCCTTTGGAGCAGAGCAGGCAGCAGCAGGAGGATCTCAGGGCGTCTTCACCTCGTGTCGGTGAGCACCTGGAGCCTGTGGCGCTGTGGGAGAGGCAGGAATAGACAGGGAGGGCACTTACCCCTGAAGCAAAGTGGGAGCAGAGCCTGGGCTGTGCCCCTGCTCCTCTGTGTGGGCACCGCCGATCCCAGGAGGGAAGCACCGCGGAGGTCGCTCTCCCCCGAGCACCGGGAGAGCTCCAGGCCCCAAACGGGTGTGCAGGGCTTGTTCCTCCGGGAGCTTCTCCCAGCCTCGCTGCCTCCTCGGGACACGCAGGAGTGGTTTGGCTTCTCCGTGGGGAGATGGCTGTGGGAGAGGGAGGAGCGTGCTGCCGGGAGTCAGCGGGCAGGCCCTGGCACATCTGGGGAGGGTCCGCTTGGGTCTACAGCTCTTCTGCCTCCGAAGGACACCACCCAGCCTGGGCTGTGCTGTGGAAGCAGCAATTAGAGAGCTCCGAGTGATAGAAATCTGTATTAAAACGAGCTCGGAAAAAAACTTTGGGAAGACTTCATCCTGTTGAAGCTGGCTGGAAGGGGCTCCTCCGGCGTGAGTCATCTGCAGCTGGAGAGGACCTTGGGCAGAGCCTTCCTCCCCTCTGCTGAATGGGGCTGTCACCGTGCCCAGGGCCAGGGGAGGGAGAAAAATGCCCTGATTCATTTCCTAACCAGATACGCATGGGAGGGCTCCCCGCAGGGCCGCTGCCGGGGGGGTTGTGGCTTTGTTTTTCCAGTGGCTCAGCTCCACAGCAGCAGCGCTGGGCAGCTTCGAACTCCCACCCAGAGGCCTGGGCTGTCCCCCAGCCAGCACCCAAGGGTGCTGATACGCCTGGTGCTGCAGAGGAAGTGGCTTCTGGTACAAGCTGCGAAAGTCTGGCTGGGTGCCTGCCAGATTCAAGTTGACACAAATGTTTGAAGTCTTTAGCTTTTGTCTTACTCTTTTTCTAAAGATTTCTCTGCTTTCCTACCATTAAAATATCACCTATGCCAGTGTTTTTTTAACAAACAAATACATGGCTTTATTATTATTTTTTTTTTTTTTCGAAAAAAAAAAAAAAACTTAAAGCCTATAGATCATAAAAATATTCTCAAATGCCCTCGATACTGTAGCAAAACCCAGGCTAGACCGTCTGCAGCCCAAGGTGTTGCCTGGGGCCTTTTTGTGCTCTCCCATCCCTGCAATACGACATCCTAGAGACGGTGTGGGAAAGACTTGGTCTATTTGAGGTATCCGGCGCCCCCTTGTGCTCTTTCTTTTTGTGTGTTGCGATGCCAGGAGCTGCCGAGGGCCCCAGGCACACGTAGGGACGAGGGAACTTCAGCCTCATCTTCAGCTTGCTTGGAGATTGGGCTGCCCCCCGGCACAAGTCTGCAGAGTTAACCCCAGCCATGCAGTGTGCGTGTTCAAAATACAGCCACAAAACTGCTTTATATATTCCCAAAGACAGAAATAACTCTCTACATTCATTTAAAGGTAGCAGCATTTGCTAGGTATAAAGTTCCTCTGCTGGTTGTAATTTTAAGTGGGGTTTCAAACTTCCGTGGCTCTTAAGAATATGATGCAAGTTCAGATTTTTTTCCATCCTACTCCATACTATGTGATTACTTGTTTTTAATTATTCACTTTTTGCTCTGTGCAGAATGTGCTGCTGCTCCCCAGAAGTCACGCTTGAGGATTAGATTGATTTAGTCCCTTAAAAATAATTTTTCAAGTTGCCCACTGCAAATGCCTGAAAGGACTTCATTTCTGCAAGTGAGGTGCAAATTCCAGAATAAAAGACGTAATTATCTTACAGAGCTGACTAAATAGCTACCACTCTTCTGAAAACGTGGCCTTTCAGTGGTTTGCTCTCTTAAAAAAAAAAATACACGTACTGTCTTTTCTGTGTATCCACTGCTAGCAGTGGAAGCTTGAAGTTGTTCTGAGGACACAAATACATTATTTTCCTGGCCTGATGCAAAGTCACAAACTTAGTGACACCTTTGATGCCAAAGCAATTGACTGCAGCGTGTGCAGTGAGCTCTTCCCGTTGCTGGCTCCTCAGGGATTAAAGATGTTGCTTATTTCAGGTTTATTGACCCACCGTGGTTTTCGTCTGGGCTGGCTGCTGTTCGGTGGTGACATTTCCAGCTAAATAGCAGTGTCTATCAGTGTACTCCTCCTGAGGATTATGATTGTTTTGTACAGCAGTAACAGGAATATAAAGCAAGAGTGGCTATGCCAGGCTTGGCCAGGCTCCATCTACCTCAGTGTCTCCAGCAGACACTGTAAGTGCCTTGATAAAAGCCTAAGAACAAGTCAAATATAAAAGCTTCCTTCTTTACTCTTAGCCTCCAACTGTTTTCACATCCCACGCTGATTCAAGGTTTTGTGTGTTTAGCAAATCTTGAATAGATTTAATTTACAAATTGTTGGGTCTTCCGCTGAACTAATATTCCACTTCAGTGTTCACAACATCCTTTAATGAAGAGTTCAGGAAATCACCTGTTCCAAGGTGAAAAGCCACCTTTTTTCCTTCATGTTGAACTTCATACTACCTTATTGGGCATTAGTTCATTCTTATTTTGGAAGGAAAGTAAACAGTTGCCATCCAAGATGCTCTGGATTTTACAGGCCTCTATAACATCCTTTCAATTTTCTCTTTTTCAGCCTGAAGAGTCCTGTCTTATTTGATGAACATGTGAAGTTAGAGTTATTTTTCTGCCTGTACATGATTTTACACTTACCTGTATTGTACCTATTTGCTATTTTCTTGTCAACTAACACTTGTTCAGTCTGTCACCTGTCATTCTCACCGCCCTGAATAACTTGTATCATCAGTGAACTGCCGTGTTCTTGTCAGCCCCTTTTCCAGGAACACTGAGCTCCATCACTAATCTCTGAGTTTCTGCACTGATAAACTTTGTCTACTCTGAGCACTGACCGCCTTGTTCTGTTTCTGATCTCTTACCCCTGCAAGGACTTTCGCTCTGAAGCCATAGCAGCTTGGTTTCTTTAAAAGCCTTGTTGAGGAACATGGTTGAAAGCTTTCTAGAACCTCAAATACATTTACCAACCCAACCATCCTCATCCATGGCATTGCTGAGCCCTTAAAAGAAGACTGAAAAGTGCTTCCAAAGTGTCCCTGGGTTTCTGCTTAACAGTTCTATTCCTTGTTACCGTGCATACTGCTTGCTTCCAGGTGAAATCCTCAGAGATGAAGAAATGGCATTTTTGAATAATTAGACCTCTTGCAAAGTACTGAGTGAAGCTCTTCAAAAGGCAGCACAACTTCCCTCGTATGGTTTGCATAGCTGAAGCAGCTAATGTAGGTGAATTTGGAGAGAAATCTCCTTGGCAAAATCAGCTCTTCCCAAACACAGGATGTTGTCGTTAATCATTTAAGCAAAATGTGTGGTCGTTGTTGTTCTCCCATTAAACCTACCTACTTGAAAATATCAACAAAAGGCTCCTTGTGACTGCACAGCTTAACTTCAGTGTTTGCAAACCTGACAGTGCCAGGTCTGATGCAGCTGCTGGATAAAGATCATTTGCAGATTTATTCCTAAACTGTCCGGTGAAAGAAAACAAAATCAGAGAAGAGGAAAAAAAAAATCTCAAACAAATCCAGCACGTTGGAAATGTGGTAGCGCTTCCAGTTACCAAGCATCTGAACCACCACTCGGTGAATAATGCAGTGACAGTTGCAGAAGACTGGTGGATACTCTGATAAAACACAGGAATGCACATATTAACATAGGCCTGTTAGCTCTGTTGATGCACTGAGCTTGTGTAAGAGCTCACACTGTTGAGGTATAAGGGCAACACATAGTTTGTAAAAGGCCAAATTCATATGGGATGCATTGCATCTCATTCATCAGTGGTTTTACTGTGCCTGTGTGTGTGTAGGCTCTTCCCTGTGGTACCCAATAGTAAGCATGACACAATAAAAATAAACATATCTTGCATTTATAGAAAGGAGGAAGGGGGCAGTTAAGAGTGTGTGCATAGATACTCCCCGCAGAGCTGCTGGTTTGTGCTAACTAGCTGGTGTATCAGTCCTTACTCCGCATTGCAGTGGTTAACTGTTGCCTTTTTAAAAAATGTATTGTTTAAATCCATGTAAAATACTTCCCTAGACGCGTCTAGGGGCCGACTCCAAGCTCTGCCTATTGCCACATTGTGCTGTTGCATGCAAGATTATCTCTCCAGATAAGCATGAATAGAGTTCAAATGAATCTATCAATAATCAGTGGAAAGGATGTCATAACGCCAAGTCTGATACTGTAAAAAATACACAAGTCCTTGAAAACGTGTTTGGAAAGGAACCGCTTTATTCTTAACATAGCTGCAGGTCTGGCAGCAACAGCTTGTGAAGAGGTGTGGGAATTAGCTGAGTCGACTCCCCGCTGGCAAGGAGCGCTAGGAGGCTGCCTGCTACCAACACGAGCCTCACTTCTCCTTTTTAAATCCCTTTGCGTAAAGGAAGGTAAATTGTTTTTCTTTGCTAGTGAAACATTGCGAGGCAATGCTGTGTTCGAGAAGAAAAAGATAACCACTTGCTGGAAATAAAATTTCTTTAAAATCGAATGGATTTTGGTGTCATTTGTGATTTCTTGTAGTTTATCTTAATCTCCTAGGTTCATCACAATAAATACAACTGAGAGTGAAAGCCACATGAACTGGGAGATTGAGGAAGGAAGAGATGCTGAAGATAAAACGCACATTTTTAATTACTCACTTCTCTGATTTGGATCTGTTTATAATTAAACTGTTTTCAGTGGAGTTTGTAGCATTTGCTGCAATGCAGTGTGTGTGGTACAGTGCTGAGCCTAAGCAAGAGGCAGTTGGAACTGCTCACCTCATTTTCCATGAATGCCACAGTCCCTGTGATTGTTAACGGGGTAGTGGGCACAATCTGAAATGCAGGAAGGTCTGCTCAGAACTAAGAAAACCTTTTTCCTCTGAGAGAGGCCATTGGAGCAGATTTCCTAGAGAGGCTGTGGGGTCTCTGTCCTTGGAGGTACTAAAAGCCAGCACCGAGCTGTGAGCAGCCAGCTCTGAGCAGGGAGGTTGCACTAGATGCTCTCCAGACATCCTGTCCAGTTGCAGTGATTGTGTTGAGTTTTCATCTTGATTCTATTTTGAAGTTTAGTATAATCACAACAGAAATACCTTGATACAGAAAGAAAATTCTGCCCATTGCTAACATACTTAGGAGCTTCATGCATCCTTGCAGCTCTCCTTTTGGTAAATAGCTGGTCTAGGAATGAGCTCGCCTCCTTTCATGTACACATGCACACATGTATGTTAGTTGATGTTATCAAATATCTTGTAGCTAAGGAGAAATTATGTACAAAAAATAAAGTTGGGCTCAAATGTCTCATTTTGCACTTTTTAAAATGTTTTGGATAATGAAAAATTACACACAATACAGTGTGAGGAAACGATGCATGAAAACAAATAGTGTGGCCAACATAATCACTTTGCCACAGAATAAATTTTCCCAAATTCTACTTTATTAGAGCATCACTTAAATGCTGCTTGTAAAACTATCTATAATGGTGCCCTCTGGTGACTCCGGAATTTTTTACACTTGAGTGAAATCAAGAACAAGGCAGAATTTGGCCTGGTAATCTGAAAGCATCCTAGGCAGTTGTATTCACTGAAGATTCATGAATAAATTAAAGCTACCTGAGTTCAACCAGGCAATATATGCAAGGGACAGACATACAGTAGTCCTGGACTAACTAGGAGTAAAGGTCTAATGGGTAAGGCAGTCTCACACCTTGCTGTACAAATAATCTCTCATACATTAATGGTGAAAAGAAACCTGACTTTTGACACTGCAAACTGGTCATTTATTATCTTGTGCCTAGCCAAGGGAAAATCAGAAGATGAAACAACAAAATCTCTGACTGAGTTTGGCTGGCTGATGCAGGGCATGCGGAAGATGTTGATTGATTATTTGAAGTCTCAGAAATAAACCATCTGTGAAAAGGAATGTCTTTTGTATACTCTGTAGTTAGTGTGGCTTCCACACAGTCTCTGGAAAGCTGCTTTCTTCAGTGCTCTGTTTTCTCTCCTGGATATTGCTTTCTATATGTACAATCTGTGCAGCATCTATTGTCTTTACTGCCCATCATTCCCCACCACACTGGCATGCATGATCTTCATTGCCCTGACTAGTGTTCAGATGGATGTCACTCTGTTCTGGTTGAAAATGAACCTTTTCTTTGCAGTGTTGTATTATTTTTCAGCCAGATCTGTGGTCATATAAATACTATTGCAGGCAGGAGGAAGCAAGTATGTTTGGCTGGGGATGGATGGAATAGGCGTGGGCACCCCTTTCAGCATCATTTCTGTTTTAAATCTGAACTGTGAGGACACGTCCTAATCAATGATGACATGCAACATAGGTGATGTAATGAGACTATCATACTCTGTGGCAATTAGCCCAACAGAAAATTGCCCATGAGCAGATACAAGCAAGATAGGAGGTAAAAGAAAAAAGAATAAAACCTGTGTTAATGAATTTGTGTTAAGTATGAATAATTATCTAATAATTTAATCATTATTTACTGAAATTCCAGATTAGATACATACTCCGAATAACTATCAGGCTAAATAACTCCTCTGTTTATTAGCATTATTCTGCCTTGCCATGTTTAATAGAGGATGCATCTCCTCCCATTCAAGTCTTTTGCAAAACAGCCCTGTAGGCACAGTGTAGATCAACTAGCTTTTATGCATACATTCTCTAAGGAAAACTAAAGGAGTAAACAGAATATCTGTTTTGACAAGATGCCTACTTTGATCATAAATGTTAAGGTCAGGAGATGCTAGTATGATTTTATTCTCACTTCCTGAATAATACAATCTGCAGAATCTCCTCCCGTAATTTCTTCATTAAGTCAGCAATTTCCCTTTGAACTGAAGTCTGTATTTTAGGAAGATCCCTTGTCTTGATTTTACAGGGCCATTTTTATCCACAGAAGAGTTTGTGCTATCATGTTAAGGTATTATTATACATAAGGGAAGGATGGTTTTTCTGTACGAGCATTTGCAACATTTCAGTGTATGTATCTTGTGCTCACAGCGCTTCCTCCTGGCCTGAACACTTGGGTGGTTTCTCCTGGGAGGAGCACAAACCCACAGATAAATTCATACATCTTTAGAGCAGCTCTGCGTCTCTGAACATTGTAGGAACACATAGAATGAGAACTTTTCTCAGTGACCGTGCCTGACCTTGCATTTCTGGCTGGGCTGATGTTTGAGTTCTGCCTCCTCTCCTGGCTGCAGTTAGAGCTGCTCGCTTTCTGTCTGCTGATTATAATTATTATTATTTTTTTTTTTTTTCACAAAGCTATGTACAGCTCAGCCAGTTGCATACCGGCTCCTTCTACCCCTGCACATCTTTATCCCACCTGGTGTACCTGGGCAGTGAGTCCACTTGGGATGTGTCCTGCCATCTTCCTGCATACAGGAACTTAATTGCTCTTCCATTTAGCCTGAATGACGGGTGGCTGTCAGGCTTGCTGCCCTGCGCTTCATCAGCCTGTGACTGATCAAAGACATGTTTAATGTCTTGTGCTTCCCACGGTCTGACAGCCTCTGGGATTTATAAAAACAGCAGTGGAAGGAGACACAATTTTTCATATGGTTGCATGACTGGTTGTGGAATACTGTCCATTCATACGCGTCTTCTAAGCTTCACAAGAGATCTGCACGTCGTCTACAATCACCACACAAAGAATGTGTAAAACAGAACTGGTATGATTATCGCACCCATTAACTGGCCCTTGCTTTCATTCTCCACCTTTCTCTGTGATAGCTCCAATCTCTTAATGGTTTGCTGCTGCACAATGGGCTGCAGAACAGGCTCTAAAAAATAATGATCAAGCAAGAAAATAAAGAGAAGCATACCCTGTACCTGTAAGTTACTGCACAGCTGGCAAGTTATTCTTGCTTAGTACCTGAGGTAACACCTAGGAAAGAAGCATATATTCTACAGAGACTCGGGGTAGCTCGGGAGCTCTTAAGCATTTGGATATAAGCATGCTTCCTGCATACTTCTTTACTTATCCTGTGCAAAGAGAACTAAAACACAGCATTTTCAGGATTAGGCCTTTGGGAAAACTAGTGTAGGACCTTCTGCTATGCAGATAGCTCCTCAACAGAGGCTGCTGAAGGGAGGTTTTTGTCTCCGTTATCAATCTTATATTTTGCCCTCTTTTTACCTCTCCTGAAAACTGCTCAAGTTTGCCTTTCATTGTGTCAGTCTCCCCTCTTCTATTACTTGCCTGCTTTACTTGTGGTTTTGGCTTGTGTTTTTTGTAATTGCTCACAGCAGAGTTAGGTCAGTTTTCATAGCAGTTTCCAGCACAGCATACAGCACAGAAGGAGGTTTTTCCACCAGTGAAATGGCTGCAGATCATCGTCCTGGGCAAGAGCAGCAGGAACTTATCCTAGGACAGGATATGAAAACACCGCAGTTAGCTGGAATTGCTGAGAAAATGAGGTTAACACAGCACACTTCTCCCTGTACCTCCTTGTGAGACATCTAGAAACTTTTGGAAAGTTACGGGCTACAGTTGAGAGGGCTGAGAAATCCAGAGAAGCGTGCAGAGCTAAAAAGAAGTGTAACACCCTGAGAAGATGAAGAATTATCAGTACATCTCATTGATGAAAGGGAGTCTCCCATCAGGCAGCTCCTCCACTGACATGTTGGGACAGGTGACTCAGCTCAGCAGTGGAGAAAAATGTCCCCAGTGCTGCTTTCCTGGAAGCACCCTCACCTGCAGGTTTCTCATTCAAGACCATTTGCTTATGAAAACTGATCAGTTCACAGATCCTGGGGTGGCAAAGCTGCAGGCAGATTTCACTCTCACTGATGAGGATGCAAAGCTGCGAGCAAGCTTAATAAGGCCTCTGATGAGTTTTCCAGTGTAACTACACCAGTAATTGTCAAGATCTATTAAGTAAATAAAGGTTGGTTGTTCTCAGTCCTGAAGTACTGTTGCACAAGGTTGTAATCATCCTATCTTATCGGGAATGAAATGCATGAGGCATATTAAAGGAGGCAGTGTTTGCTATTCACTGGTGATTTGTTACAAATAAAAGCTTTCAGAAATAGCACAAGAGAGGTCTGGCAGCAGTCAACTGACCTGTAATTCAAAGATTGAGGCAATATTTAGAGAAAGGAAGCAGAGCATAGCAAAACAGAGCCTGGTAATTCCCTTGAGCTTAACTGGAACTCGAGCCTACTATCACATGTGCAGCTGAGACCCCGAGAATCTCCCGCAAACAGTGCAGGTTTGTACTGAATTTCATCGTTCTGGGAAAAGAAGAGATGTATATTTCCAATAGAGCAGTTTTACAAGCAGCATTTTTTCTTCCTTTGAAAGATACCAACCTTGTCAATAGCCCAAGGTCTCCTTCTTATCTATAGACTTTCTTTCAGGTTTTCTATTATCATTTTATTAAGGGCACTCTAGCTAGAAAAATCAATTGTTGCAGGGAGTGGCTCGGTTATTGAGATACTAGGGCCACATGCTTAACACCTGTAAGGAAATTTTGCCCGATTCTAGCAGCACAAACCAGTGTGAAGCCTGGTTTGAAATGCTTAGCGTTCCTAGAAGTCATCTGATAGCATGTGGCAGGGAGCTGAAAGAAGGTACATCCTATCAGGTACCTGCTAGAATAGACCCAGCTGGCAACCACAGTGTAGGAGAGGCTGTCTGGAGTCAGCACCTGAATGCTGCCCTCCCACATGGAACAGGAAATTGTAGAGCATCTGGAGTATCTGCTGTGTTCGTTGTCAGCTTTTCAATCTCCTGAAGAAGATAAAACAAAGGCAGTGACACAATGGGTTCGTGGGTCCCTCCGCTGGCAGTTTGAGCACTGTTCTGCGTGTGGGAGGGTGGAGTAGCAGCGTGATTAAAGTGTCCCACTGTGCTGCCAGATGTGCAAGTTTATGTCTTAATTTGTTATTAGCCCCCGACCAACCCAGGTGAAAGACGTCTTTTGGGACTAGTGAAGTCTCCAGTTAAATCCAGGGACGCCAGATGGTGTATTAACCTCTTCCTGCTAGGATGTGGTTAACTGCAGAAGTGGAAGTGTCTTAGCCACGTTCACCTGGTGACTACAGCGAACTAGCAAACCTCTGAACTGTTCTGCCTGGATTCACTCAAACGTCTGTGTTGGTACAGAAAAATAGATCTGACCCCACGTATCATTAGGATGTTGCCTAACTTCCCAGGACTCTTACATTAAAACTATGAACATGTCAACAGTTCCAGAGTGAGGCACAAACCAGGCTGATTTGCTAGTTGTGTGACTGCGAAGGCCCGTTCTCACTTCCTGGCTGTGACACACATACCATGGGGAGTATCGAATTTATGCACATGGTAGGATATCAGCATGCATTGATTAAGTATATTTAGGTTTTTGATTCCTATTGCCTAAGAGAAATTTCAGCCTGTCCTTTTGAAATTTCTTGGCACTGCTTGGATGCAAGAATTATTTATTAGGGAGACTTTAAAGTAGAATAAAATAAGAAATCCTATGAGAAAAAGTTCTGTTTGTTTCTTACATTTTCTCCACCCTTCCCTCATGCCGGACTGTTCCATGTGCTTAAAAGGAAAATCTTTTCCAAACCCTTCCAGTCTAAAATATCATCAAATGGAGCAAAAGGAAACAGAACTTGCCCCAGAAGGGTTCCCACCCTGGAATGTTTTAGATGCTCCAGCCCCAGAGCTTTGGCTACAGAGAAAGTCTGAGCAGCAAGATGTCCATGCCGTCTGTGGAGGGGTGGATCAGAGAGCATCCCATGCCTCGGGCACTGCAGGGAACTATCTAGCAGAGCAGAACCCATCCTGCAATGTGATGACGTGGGGACTCGTGTGCCAATACCAGCTCACAGGCTTCTTTCTTATTCTCTGTCCCTGCTTACCCATTTCCATCCCATGGGGCACCATACTTGTGGCTGGGCAAATTCAATTCTCTACAGGCTGCACTGAAGCCTAGAACATTTTTGGGGCAGGGTGGGGTTGTCCTTCAAAGCCAGAGAAGCTCAACGCTGATCTTATTTACAGCACAACCCCACAAGTTGTTGCATGCAGGTGACTGACTTCACCCATCAATAGTGAGCTTGCCTGGTGTGCTGAAGAAGTTCCTGGAGCTGAGACTTCAGGCATGCCATGAAAGACTCTGCTCTGGCTGCAGTTCCTAAATAACTGGTGCACTGTGGGGCAAAGCAAGGGGGCTGTGATCCCTTCAGCCAGTATTGCTGCTTAAGCCCTGTATTATCAAATCACAACCTGAGATTGAATGGAGATGACCTGGGGCACATTGTTTGCTCTGAGTCATTGCTGCACACTGCAGGGCTTGGAGGCAAGATCAGGAGAGAGAGCAACATCCAGCTTTGAAGTGTGTCGGGCCTTAACTGCAGTTCAGTGCTCTCAAGACTGAGGGGATGTATTAGGATTCCTGGAAAATTTAATATCAGCAAATGTAGTGTCTCTGTGCTCCAGAGCAACTGAGGGAACGTAGGGGTGTTTTAGATGGTAAATTGTCCGAGCTCCAGCAAAGCTGCTCAGTGGATGTACTGTGTCACCACTTATCTTGGGATAACGCTGTCTCAACACTGTGTGTAGTAATGGGACTTTGAGGAAAGTTTAAATTCAACAACATAAGTATATCCTACTATATATATATCGACAGCCCTACCTTTCTCTTGTACTTGAAAAGGGAGGACACGATGCATTTCAGTTACACAAGACTCGTTAAGATAAAACTATTTCAGGTTTTGTAACTCAAGTCTGGATTTTAAATGATTTGCTAAAAAAAAAGAAGTTAGGCTATTTTTTCTCTAACAAGTCAACTGTGAGGAAAAGCAATTACCTAAATGCTTATTTTTCTATGACATTTATCATTAAAAAGAAAATGAGAGAAACTGCATGCCAACATTTGTTATAATTTCATTAGGATCCAGGTAGATCTAATTTATATGGGGAGTCTGTTTCCAAGATGAGGAGCGAATGAATCTCATCTGACAGACAATTGAGTTACAAAGGCCTCACATTCAAACTCTTCTCCAACAGAATGTAAACAAGACACATCGTTTAATAAGATCAGACGGATAATAAGGGGCTAAATTATGGCAGGACTCATCAGTCAGCAACACATACAGCTAGACCTTCTCTGGTAAAGCTAAAGGCTTAAGTCTATCTTAATATCCCAGCCTCTCTGGGCGGTGGAAATAGGAGTCGGAGAAAGTTTATAAACAATAAATACAACTTGTAAAGTTGTATTATAAAGTTTATAACAATAATACAACTTGTGCAGCGACTTAGAAAAACTTTAAAGTCTCCCAAGACTTACACATCATGTCCCTGCAGTTTTAGAATACTGCTGTAATTATAAAATCTTACATGAAAAACACAAAGTACTATAGCATCAACTAACATTTGAGACTTAAAAAAGACTGACCGAAACTGCACAAGCAGAACATTCATGTAGCAAAATGGTGAAAGGGCATCCCTGCTAAATGCCTCATGGAAAGTGCTAAGCAAACTGGAATAGTTCCAAAATATGTAGGTGGGATTGCTTTTCACAATGCTGGGATTTACTCCATTATTGTCAGAGTGACTCAGCTGAAATTGTCCACAATATACTAGACATATTTTATTGTCAATATATTTTTTGCTGACCCTTTCCTTTCCATGGCTACATGACCTTAATTCCCCTATGTTTCTAAACCAGTTAGGTCAAGTGGTTCTGATAACACACTGTCCCCATCTAAATATGATATAAACTCATCTGTATATTCAGGAGGGCAGTGTGCCATCGGCTTGTATCAATGTTTTCTTGGTTAACCTGCTGCCAAGAGAAATATACTGCCCTCCCTGCTATTGCAGTGAGTTCTTTATCTTCTTCTGTGTGTAACACTGACAGTTGTTAAATGACCTTGAAGCACAGGAAAGCAACTATTGGGAGCCACCATACTTAATTAAATCAATCAGTCAATGAATCCTGTTTGCCCCTGTGTGGTAGAGCAAATGGACCTTTCTCATGCTAATATGGATTAGGGTTAAATGGGTTTTGCGCAGATAAAAATGCAAGGTTTCCACGCATGTATCTGGAATCTTTATCTGTCACGATGATGTTCCCTGATGCTGTAGTCCACCACTCTTTTTGACAAAAAGCAGTCTATGTTTTCTGCCTTTTTATCTAGAATATTGCTTGCCTTAGATATTGGATCAGGTTTTATTCAACATATCCACTGGAGTTCCTGTAATCTTGATGAAGATTGAAGTCCAACCCAACATATGGAATTGCAATACCTTGCTTTAGAGCAGCCAGCACTGGCTATTTTGGAAGAAGGCTGAAGATCCTTAGAGGACAAATATGAAATATAATATAATCTTGAATTCTGCCTCCATGCCATTTAGTGAGGGACTGGGCTCTAAAGCATAGTGGTTTATACCTCCAGTACTTTTTAATTCTTGCCTAAAATATGTCAAACATCCTCATGACCTGGATCCTAAACTCCACAATAACAATTGACAAGGAGTTGTAGGTTAGCTGAAGGTGTCACCCTCCTCTGCTCTTCCACACCTGCCACTTGCAATTGGCTTGCTTTCAATTTCACATTTTTTCACAGATATCTACCCTAAGCACCTTCCATCTTCCAGTCCTAGCTTCTTACCCCAGCCATGAATGAGATGCCTGTGTGCTAAATGTCCCCCATTCCTCTCTCCTTAACTTCCCAGGAAGAGAAATGCAGGCACATTGGCCAAAAGGGAGATGCTTTGGCCAGGTACTGTGCTGATCAGTTTTCACCATTTTTTGCCAGGTACTGTGCAGGTGGGTAATTTTCTTCCATTTTCCCTAAGTCTAGGCACAGCTATCCTTTCTGTGTAGACATAATGCTCTGTATAACTATATATTTTAATATGTAACTTTATTTTCCTGCATTTATCTCCTTTTTAACTCATTCATTCTCATATAAATACCTTTCTATTCTCTTTAAGATGAAGTAAAACATACCAATGCTCTTTATTAAGTCTTGTGTATACTGGGTATCTTAGAGTGGCAAAAGAGCTGCTTATATTTTATGTTGAAAGAGGGGCATAGATTGAAAAAGTTATGTAAGCACTCAATTCCTTTAAAAAATCTGTGGGATTTAGGCATAAAAATAGCTCCTGAAGTTCTTGACCACTTTTATAAACACAGGCCCAAATGTCTCCTTGTCAAAGGAAGTGTCTTGAAACTTGGTTCTTCAGTTGTGGATTTGCAAGACAAAACATGAGATTCCAGTTCCTACCACCCTGCTCAAGGATAAGAAGGAGAGGCACTCCCTGGAGCAAGCAGTCAGAAAGAGACAGGACAGAACAGCTAATGCAGAAAGAAACACATAAATTGAACTCCACTTGTGTTAGCAAGTCAAATTTTAGGGACTATGGGGATTATGTGGGGTGCAGGAGAAAAATGAGTAACTGAATTTTTGGTTATGTAAGGAAATAGAATTATTGAAGATTTATAGGACATTGAATGGCACAAGAGAAATATTGGACCCCAGGCTAACACATTTCAAACTACTCATCTACTGACAGCATGTCATAACCAGACAAGAACAAAACTATAAATAACAGTAGGAAACCTAGGTACATCATGCCAAGACAGTGAGTCAGTGTTAGTCATTTGGTGCTTTTCTTAATAATTGGGGGTTTTGCCCAAATCCCTCTGAAAATCACTCCTCTCCCCCTCTGTAATACCAGGGGGTATTTGGTTTATGTGTATTTTCTTAGATTTCATGCCATCAGTTTGCCTGCCCATAGCATTTAACAAACTTCTTAGCATCCTTATTAAAAATTAAATCTGTTTATTAAAACAACTTCCCTCAGAAGTTTTTCAGCAAAATGTCTCAGCCCTATGCAAAATGCAATTAGTGTACAGGATGGAAGGCTGCATGGGGACAAGGGAGGACTTGTGATGTTCCAGTGGCCTTAACTCTCTTTGTCTTTATACCTGTGTAATCACTAGTATACAGAAGGATATTTAATAGTGATATGGCAGCATATTTTAGAATCAAAGGTATGCCGTATACAAGGCAGTGAAGACTCAGTCCTTCTTACGTTCCGTGACTATTTTTTAATTTCAGGTTTTTAAAGCACTTCTTTGAAAACTCATACTAACTGATTAAATAGCTATCAAAATAATTAAAAATTTAACCCATAATTATTAAAAGAAGCTTAAGCATTTCATTTTCTCAACATTCAGTGCTTTGAGCATATGTACTTCTGTTAGAAGTAAAGTAGAAATAGCTTGTTTAGAGGATTTTGCTAGAAGACCTATTTACCAACATTGTGCCTTATTTCAAAGGACAAATTGTGCCTCAGCTGGAAACAGACTTTCCTAATGGCTGACTGCTTTCTGCAGGGCTGATGCTCCCTCTTCTGAAAACAGAGTCACATGCACAGAGAACTGCTAAAGGGACTGAGCAGTGCCCAGAAAGAACACGCAGCAAGATGGACCACTTTCTGATCTGCTGTGGCAGGTCTGCATTCTCAGGCACTTGTTTCTGGAAAAAATAAAACAAAGTGTATGTCAGTAACATACTTTCTGTGCCAGCTGTTTGTCCCAAACATGGAGAAAGCCAGATGGGATATTTTATGTATAGAACTGTGTCTTGTGGCATGGTAAATTTGCTCACACTGATAGATTAAATGGGATTTTTTAAACTCAAATTCATCTGAGAATTCCACAAATAATTTATCTCCATGGGAATCTTTTCTCTGTGTTAGGGACGATGAATTAGCAGGTTAGCACCCCCCCCCCCCTTTCCCCCTGCAATTTAGGGTGAAATCTCACCTCTGTTGGTTTCACAGTCCAGTAGGGAAGTAAATCTGAGTGGACAAATGTCCTTTGTCAACACCACTAAACTAAACAGCATCAGGGAGGTTTCTTGTGTAGTGGAGATAAATCATCTTTACCAGCACAGTAGCTTCTGGCCTGGTTTTGGCCTGAGGCAAACATGATCTCCCAAACGATGCTCAAGTATGATTTGGGAATTAAAACGTGCCAGGCCCCATTCCCAGTGGGCAGCCTGGTGAAGCCACAGTGCTTTGGAGGCTGAGACTTCAATAGTAAGGGTGTGGGGCATTCTGTGCCAGAGAATGGTCTCAGACAGGTTTAATTTACTTTAATAAGTTAATTTTAATTTGTATACACAGAGCTATGGAGTGTGGGTAAAACCTCTGAGGGGCAGGGCATGCAGCTGGCTCAGCGCTCCGCCTGCCTCAGAGGGATGCAGTTCTTCTGGCCTTAGTTCTTTAACTCTCTGCTGCTGCACAGGAGTGTCTCAAGCACCCAAATACCCCTCTGCATCCTAGTCACGTAGGCATAGCAAGGCAGCAACAGAGAAGGTGTGAAGGAGGATGACCACTGCAGGAGTCATATCAATAGCAATATGCGAAGACTATCATTATTGCCCTGCACTGCTGGGTTTCCCGAGGAAGTCCCTGCTACCAAACAGCTCTTGGAGGGAAGGGAAACCTTTCAGAAAGGAGCAAGGACTCATGGAGAGACCTGCTGTTCTGTTTCCATCTGCCGGTGGGGACAAGCTGGAAGCCAGGCAACAATGATTGATGAAAGCTGCTTATTAAGCGTGTTTCTGTGTTACGAGCAGGCAGCTGTGTGGGTTGTGTTTCAGCTTTTTCTCTGTGTTGATAAACCAGTCAGCTCTGACTTGCACACACCGACACGATGGAAAAGATGGTGGCAAGGCCTAGGTAAGCACACAAACTATTTGCCAAGGGCAAAACCCCACTCACCACCCTTAACTGCAGGCTTGCAGTGACTGTTCTGAGGCAGGACTGAGAAGCCTGTTGAGGACTGGTGTTTCTTGTGTAAACACCCTCTCACAGACAGGTACTGGGGCTCTGTCAAAAAAACAAGATAATTGAAAAGATAAGGTGCTCGTGTGGTCTTGAAAGAGCTGGGTTTGCAAAGAATGCACAGCTTCATTAAGGAGATTTTGCGCGTTAAAGCATGTTTAAGCTGGTAAAATTAAAAAGAGGGGTGAGCCCTGATGCCCAGGCAAACACCTGAACTCATCGCACTCCTAAGGCAAGATCTTGGAGCTGACAGAGTTTCTGCTGCAGAAAGCGGCAGAACTGCAAGCTGTGTGCAAAATGCTTTAATTAAACCACAGAGGGGAGCGAGTGAAGGCAGATGTTTCTCGGGAAGGAGAGCATCTCGCCGTGGTTTCTCGCAGGACCTGTCTGAGGCATTTCAGAGGGCGGCGGTTCCTCCAGCCGGGAGCTCTCACCGAGTGCCAGCCCTCAGCGCCTTCCTTCAAAGGAGAAATAAAAATGCAAAAGCGTTACCAAATAAATAAATAAATGAATAAACCAACAAAAAACACTGTATTTAAAACGTGGGGCCCTCGGGCGGAAAGCCCCAATGAGCAGCTGAAGCTCCCGGGGATGCTTTGAAGGTCAGGAGGGAGCGCGATGTGGGCCTCCCGCCCTGGCGGCCTGCCATGGCCCGCCTCAGCGGGCCCCGCTCCTGCCGGGGCGGGGAGTACAGCCCGCCTGGCTTGGATGTCCCAGCCGCCTCTGTCGAGCCGGTTTTATATATCTTCATTTTTGTTCTTTTAAGTGTTAAATTGATTTAAAGCGAACTTCAAGGAGGCACAGAGAGAGAATGGGTTCTCGGCAGAAAGCCTGAGAGTTGCTGCTCAGCTGCGTGTTTCTGGCTGTTCCCCGCTGTGGGCAAAAGGGGCATTAGGGGATGCAAGAGGGAGGATTTTGAAGCTAGTTATTTACTGGTTTATAGACTTGCGGGTGTTTCAGCCTGGCAGGTTTGATAAGGAAACCTGGAGGTTCAGTGAAAGCAATTAGCACAACTTCTGTGATGTGTTACTGAGTGACTCTGCCATTATTTATTTCCTGTAAAGCGATGGACGACTAAAAAGGGCTTTGTGTTTTCTGTTTGTAGGTGATCTGTATCAGGGTGGATACAGTCAGGAGAAGGATGGCAAGCAGGTCTGGGATCACTACAAAGCCTTTCCCTATGACATTAGGATGACTTGCACTTCTCTCCATCTTGTTCTGTGTCCAGTACATTGTCTCTTGCTTTTATTTTGTGGTTATTAATAATGGTAATGATCCTTGGAGCCAGGTTTGTATTGGTGCTAGCCCTTGTCCCCAGAGAAGGGCAAGCATGCCCTGGGTTGAAAGCATGGCAGACTGGATAGGGAAGGGAACAGACCATGGGGTGGACTTGTACACCAGCCCTGGCAGGCTGACAGGCAGGTGGAGGTGTGCACGCTGTTCACTATTGAAGAAGACAGTGGAAGAAGTAGCAAGGTTGCCTTTGCCTCCACTGGGAGGTTTTCTTTGCAGCTTATATTGCTTCCTGCCAGGCATGAAACCAAACCCCTTTGTATGCAGGAATAATTCAGTCCACCTCAGACCAATTCCAGCCCACTCTGCAAATGAAACATGAGAACTACCAAAAATAATCAGCGACAGGGCAATAAATAAATAATCTGCCACTTTGTCCAGCGAGAAATACTTTCTGACTTGGTCATCCAAAAGTAATTGTCCTTGCTGAAACTGGCTAAGAGGTTATCATATCTACAGCGCATAGCTGATCCTTTCTTTGGAAAATATTGGGCTGGATACTTTTTGAGGTCCTTTCCAGATATGATTGTAAGGATAATGCTATAGAAATTACTTGAGAAACCTCTCATTTGTATGGGGAATGTTTGATAATTTTGCCTTTTTTTCTGGAACTTATGAACACTTCAGAAGTTTTCAAGGCCAGTGTTGGATTGTTACAACTCTTGGAAGTAATGTGAAAGAAAAAAGACCAAAGAGCAGAAGAGAAAGCTTATTTTCTAAAATGTTTTAGTCTAAGCAAATACTTAAAATCTGTGAGTACCATTACAGCCAGAAAATGTAGTGGAAAGGAAAATTTTACACACAAAATGCTGTTTAGATTGATATTGGGACAACTGGTGTATTTGCGAAGGAGCAAAACCATCTGAAATAAACAGGTGATTCCTCTGAAAGAATACCTATAGTCTTCTGTAAGGGAAATAAAAGACACTTTTAAGTCTTGGGAAATTATTTAACTTAACGTGAAAAACCAAAGATATTCCAAGGACCTCTGGATGGCAGGAAAAAATAAAATTATGACCTCTCAGGACACTATTAACCAGGAAAAATCTACACCAATAAAAACAAGATTGCCACAGGCAGCACTGACCCTAAAGTCAATTTCAACACTTATTCTTAGGGCTTTAATTCAAGAGTTTTCTGAAGCTCGAGTGGACTGAATAATAAAAAAGGGAAAAAAAAATTGTCTCTGCACTGTTTCACAATGTGACTGAACCTCAGTTGGGCTAATTCTTTGCAGCTGCCCAAGCAGGAAGGCAGACCTTTCAGGTGTCAAGTTATGGGCAGAACAGGAGAAGGAGTTCTGGCATCCTCACAGACAGGAAACTTCTGGGCAAGGGAGAGCCCAGAAAATGTCGAAGTGATCAGTATTGCTCTCCCACATGGGCTTTGTAAGCACCAAGATAAGATGCACCCAGCAGGAAGGTAGACTGCAGCGATGGGATTCCAACAACCAGGCCATGGGAAGACCTGGCAAAAGATGTGGCCTTACTTCACTCAGCTCACCCAGGATTCAGTTTTAGCTATTTTAGATAGGAACAGAAAGTAGGGGCCTTGATGCACAGTAAAATTAGTGTAGAGGTTAAAAACCTCTTCTGCTCCGTAGTCCTGCCAATGTATGTCATTCCTCCCTCTGCCCTCCCTCCCTCATGCTGACTAATCCTCTAATCCTTTGCCATTTGAGCTCTCCTCTTGGTAATTTTATTTTATTTTTTTCTGTTTGAAAATACTTGGAGCCCTTCTGATTTCTTTGCTTTATTGTATTTCCCTTCAAACAAGTGCTCTCTGATAGAATCTGTCTTTGACACAGCACCTTCCCTTCCCCTAACATGTTCTGTCTCTGAGGGCATAGACCCTCTACTTTTGCACATCTGCCTGGGTGCCTGAGCTCACATGAAACCTGAAACAGTTGAACACTTCTTGTCCATGCCATTCATGCTTGCATATTAAGAAATCTTTTTTTTTTTTTTTTTTTTAACAAATACAATATATATATCTAAGTGAACTAACTTTTCTGAATGCCATCTTTAGTTTTGTTTCCCAAAACTGTAGATGGTGCAATCAATCAGATGGGATGAATTCAGATTATTAGAGGATATTTGGGGCACTCAAGTGAAAAAAACAAGCAAACAATAATGTCATTCTTAAATGCTCTTCCCCAAGAGGCTGTATCTAAAAATATCCCAAATTGAGACATTATGTCTACTCTGTGCTGTCATGAGTCACATAAAATCTCCAGGAAATCTGAACAGGTATGTGAAATGCAGAGGATTTATATAAATCAGCTTGAAGAGAAAAGCATAAGCCATCTCAGCTGCCACAGAGCTGCTCTCCTGCTGCAGTTTCCTGGGATTCTGCTGAGATAATCTGCCTCCCAATCTTTTCCTTCACTTTGACGGCAACAGGTGAGTAACACTAGCTCAGATGGGGAATGCCCGGCAGCCCTAGCGCTGGCCCATGCCCAAAGCCAGCCCTGGAGAAGGCAAGTTCCCTGTGCGGGAGGGTGGGGTTGTAGGAAGGAGCTGTTATTTCCTCTTTGCTTAGCTGGTTGTTGTTTGGTTTGGAGTGTGAGGCTGAAAAGGGAGAGATTGGGAAAGCAAAGGCTGTTTAGAAATTTCAAGTGCCTTCATGCTCTCAGTGCTTATAAAGGAATGAGCTGGATACTGGTGAGTACCAGCGTGAGCAATCCAGGCTTGCCCGTGCCGTGATGAAGTGTGTGACATGGGAGGTGTGGGGAAAAGGTCAGTGAGCCCTCAGGGATCTGCTGGGGGAACAAAAAAAACCCTGGCAGAAGAAATATTTAGTTGGGAAAAAGGCATCACCTAGTTAGGAAAAGGACATCAAGTCAAATGTGCCTACTGGTGGCTGTGGGAAGAGGTTGTCATTTGTTACTGTGAGCAGAGTCACTCCTTTTTTTTTTGAGGGACAGCTGAGACAGAAGCAAATTATATCCCCTCTCAAGCTTGTAGCCTTTCCTAGTTTGCCCTTGTCATGCAGGTGACCTGGAGATTTGCACCATCAATATGGCCTGTCACCAGTCAAGGTCTGTGTTTTATTTCTTAAATGAAAGCAAAACCCTCTCCTTCTTCTCCAGGAAGAGCGAACAGTCCCTCCTCCTCCCAGCAATATGCCTGAATCTTCTGTGCTCGGCTCCAGGGAAGCAATGTCTTCAGGCTGTGGCCCAGGGCCCCAGTTGGGAAAGGACCTCGCTGAAAACCGTCCTGCCGAAATCTGGTGCAATTCCGATAAAATGGCCCAACCCATCCTGTAAAGATTTCTACTAAAAAAAAATCTTGAAATATTCACAGGGGAAATGACAGGAACTCAGGCCTCCCTTCCCACCCAGGCGAGACACTCCCTGTCTCTTTTTCCCTCCAGCCCACTAAACATGCAAGTATCCCAAGGAAAGGGCAAGGGTTTTAGCAGCAGGAAATCTGAGCCAGAGCCAGCACAAGGGCAGGCTGAGACGGGAGCCTACCCCTGTGCCAGTCTCCAGGGAGGTGAGCACCCCGCTGCTGAGGTGGGATTGCAGCAATGTGTTATACTCCACGCTAAACTCGCTGTGGGAGTATGGAAATGTAGGGTCAAGTTCAGAGATTGCAGTGGCAGAAGAAGGAGGAACAGAGCAATTCCTTTGGCCGGAGTGACATTTCACTTATATATACCAGCTGTAAATCTTATCTGGAATCTCGAGAGGCTTTAATGTGGTTTTTCTCATTTACATTTAAGAGCACATCCAATTAACAGAAACAGCAGCTGAAATGCCTGTTTTATAAGGGGGCAGGGCTGAGCAGGTTAAAAATGTATAGGATTTCAGATTACACTAGTCCCTCTACAGCTCTGCTGTCCCAAGCCACGTATCTCTAATCAGTGGATAAGATATAAAGAGACCACTCTGTTTTTATCAAGGAGGCGAAGCTGTCATGTTTGATTTCTACCTCGTGGTTTGTAGCACGTCAGTTCCTGGTGAGACGTAGGCTGCATCCGGCTTTTGTTTGATGCCTTTGCAAACTGCTGAACTTCACAAGAAGGTAATAAGGCGTGTGCTGTACTAGCTCTGCATGCTCTGTATGCACACAGAGCAGTAATCTGCATGTAGATGACAGACTGGGGAAGCGAAGGTCTTGGGAATTGTGTTCCTAACTCCCTTAGATTCACCTGGGAAAAACAAACAAACAAGCAAAATCCCTTTAATTTGTGGAATTGTACAGACCGGTGGCAGCAGGATGCAAGCGGCAAGTCTGAGAAAACGAGGTGCCCTGAGCAGAGATGTGGCAAGACGTGGTGGCTGCTACAACTCAACCCTCTGCTGAGGTTCCTTCTGGACACTGCCACCACCATCTCCCGCTTTGTCATTTTCACAGACCATCGCCCCTTGTCCTGGGTGTGGCAGCAGCCAGCAGGGTTGCACAAGCTCCCTGTACCTTTTGCATAGCTCTGAGATTCACAAAGACGTTCCAGACTCCAAAGAAAGTGCAGAAAGCCTGTTCAGCCTGTATGGAGGAGCCGATGTTGCCACGAGGCAGGGAAGGGGCCTAAGAGCTGCCGAGGGATCTGGCCAGTCATGGGAAAAATCGTGGAAAGAAAGAAGCGAGCAGGCTTTGCTCTGGTCTCTGGGAATCTGCAGTCACTCTTGAGCTGTAAACTACTTGTGGCAGGAACTGTCATCCCTGATGAGACACAGTGGGTGGCGTAGGCCACATAAAATACATCTAAACCCCAGTTCAGTCCAGAATGTAAAACTGGCTTAAAGTGAAAACAGATCCAGACTGGGGGAAGGGAAGAGCTTCTTAGACTGCAGACAGTCATCGTCTTTGGGGTTTAGCAACTCCCTCGGGGCCCCTGTCAGCGGGTCGTCCTCGCTGCCTTGCCAGAGCCTTCTGCGTGCTCCGACCCGGTGACGCAGCGCCCCAATTTTATTCCTCTGGGCACTGGCCGGAGGCAGTGACGGGCAGCTGCAGCTGGGCTGGGAATGGAAACCTGCTGCTGGCAATGCCCCATGCCGAGTGCCGCTCTGTCTGCGGCATTCTCGGTCGGAGTCCGATGAAGACGTTCCCCCTTCTCAGCTGCTCGTCGCTGCTCCAATGCCAGGGCTGCCCTCAGAGCCGCTGTCAGATCAGGGCAGGCTCTGCGGGAACTCGCTAATCCCCTTCAGGAAAGTTCCCGTGGCTTATTGCAAACGCGCGGTTCAAACTGGTTAATCTGACCTGGTCGGTCTGGCTGGCGGGGCCGGCAGGGCCCTGACACACACGCGCTGCCACGGGTGAAGGTCGGCTTCTGCTCAAGGGCGGCAGCGAAGAGCAGCTGGTTCTGCTGCTTCCCGGGGAGACATCTGCTTGCAGCCTTCAAAACATTCAGCCCCAAGCCCGTGCAATCCTGGGTTGTTTCCTGTGCAGCTTTTAGTGCTTTTCGTCCTTCCTTAGGTTAAAACAGGACTTCTATTGTTTCTCTGGTGAGGCTAGTAAAAGCTAGGAGGACGTTTGTCTTAAATTGCCCCTTTATATCTAATTATACACCTGGGTAACAAAGCAATTTATCCTAAAGAAGCAGATGGGGGTGAAAATGCGACTGTTTTGGAGTTCTGCAGCACAACTAACAGATGCCATTTTAACCGTGAGCTGTTTTTTTTGCTGTAGCACAGTTTATCTTGCTCAGGAGAAATTTCAGGAAGTTGTGCAGAGCAAAAGGGTGCAGCTTGGCTGCTCATTGTTTTCATTTCTTCTCCTCTTATATTACACAGGAAAACAAGGGAGAATATCCTCTCTCTGGGACCCATTCCCATGTTTCTCATGAATGTTCCTGTTCCTGAAATAAAACGTCTATAAAATGAAAACCGAGGGAATAAAAAATACATTGGGGTAAGACCATGTTCAGTGCAGTGCACATACATGTATTTCACAGTGAGCTGAAGTTTATTTCTCTTCATTCCGTAGCATTTAAGTAATGTTGCTAATATCTATACATAACTTTCCATGATGAACAATACCAACCTTGAATCTGAAACTCATTCGCACTCAGGAAGATTCAGCTAAAACTGTGTCTAGTTTCATACAAAACTAATTAAACTTTGGAATACTTTTTTTTTTTTTTTTTTCAGCCATTTAATGGTAATTATCCTACACTCACACAACACATTTTATGACAGCTAAAAGCCAGACCACTTTGTGAACCATCTGAGGACACTCACAAATGCACTCTGATTAGTCCCCTGCCTTTGGTTTAAGTTACTTCTCTCCAGCTGTGGCTCCTCTCTTCCATCCCAGCTCCTCTGCTGAAGCTTACATGCTCACAGGAATCATTAGGCTGAATCCTCTGTGCCAGGTCCTGGGTATACTTGTTTTAATTGACAGTTTATGACAATTCAAGACATTTTATATGCTAGTGGCAAACTCCTTTCTGCAAGCCCCGTGACAGGCTTGGCAACCCCTGGCAGTGAGGTGGAGAGAACAGCTAGGGGCAAGTGCTCCTTAAACACAGCAGGAAGGTTTGCTGAAGCCTGTCTGTCTGGGCTGCCTGGATTTTACATGTGGTGATACACAGTCTCTGCACACAAACCATTTTACACAGAAATGCCTTGATCAAGGCCAAACATTGCTTCACTGAAGAAGATACTCAGATCTTCATTTGAATTCTGAAATGGAGGCAGCCCCCCAAGTAAAAACAATGGATGACCCTCCTACTTAAACATTTTTGGCATATGTCTATCTGAATTGCTTCAACTTCCAAATGTATGGAAGGCTTTGTTGTCAGATTAAGAAGCTTCATAGTTAAAGTTATCTCTCTTCCCTTCCATGGATAGCATTGGCAGCTGACTCACCTGCACGAGACTCACCTGATGCAATAGCCCCTCTGCTGTCAGGACCATCCTAAGTATACAGGGAGGTAAAGGTAGGAAATTTGGGATGTTGCAGACAAAAGGATGGGTGCAGTTGTTGTTGCCCTAGATAGATCTGACCTTCCCTGAGATAATTCTTCTATGTAGGGAGCATTGGGGACATTTGGTGTGTGCTGTCCAGGTGGCCAGAGTTGTCCATTGCATCCTGTGCATATGAAGTAGAATTAGTGGTCACACAGAGGTGGACTTCAGAGCATGTGCCCTTCACATCTGATACACCTGGGGTGCTTTGGATCTACTGTGCAAGCACTGGGTGGGTTCTTCGGACTGTGCACACAAAGTGTCATCGTGGGGCTGAGATGCACCAGATTTACTTTGCACACACAGTTGTGGTGTGGGTTTCCTGAACTAAATATGCCAAGCTACTGCGGGCTGCCCTTTCGGGCCCCATAGTGGCACCCCCGAGCACTTTTTGGTACTGGTAACTGTGTGGCCTTAGAGAGGGTTGAATCAGCTGGCTGGTGCAGCTGACTGTGCAGATACATAAGCGCTAGTGCTGACATAGGGGAGCTGATGGGAGCAGGGCAGTAGCAGTAGCACATGCCTAGATTAACAAAAGCCAACTGTGACACTGTGTCCTCGGTGATTTGTCTGGGATTTTAGCATGTCAGACAGCCCAGGCAAAATGATATCTGGGGCTTAGTGCTTAGTGAAGCTGCTGGAGATCTGACAGCACAGTGGACAAACTCCTCTGCTTCTGTCTGGTAAAGGGGACATAACTGGGATCCTGGGACAACTGGTAGTTCTGGATGGAGCTGGCCTGCCCCCGGGGTGGACTAATCCCTGCATACCACAAGAGCCAGGATCAGTGAGACCACATGGGTGGGGATCCACGGAGAGAGAAGTTACACCTGGTTTGAGTAACTGCTGCTTATCTTCTAGGTGAAAGTACTGACCAGTCCCAAGAAAATGATTATATTGATTTCTAATAGCTGTAGCATACCAAGTAAACACATTTTTCTAGTAACACATCTGCCACAGCTCTCCTTACCTCAGGCAGTGAAGTCCTGGGTCTTGGTACTTAACCCCTTTTGATTCTCTGTCGATTCATTCTGTGATGACCCCCAGATCTTGACAAACTATAGCAGATCAGTGATTTTGAGCCTTCACTTAACATTGGCTCCCCTGGGGAGTTTGGTGGTATCCCTGGGCTTCTCATCTAGCTGCCACAACCTGCAAACAATTAGTGTTGGTCTGGGGCTTTCTCTACAGGGGCACACAAACCATTTCTGGTCTACTGTGTCTTCAGAAATGCTTCTCTTCCTTTAACCTTTTGTAATGATCATTCAATTGCTAAAGTTTCCCTCTGCTTCCTGTTGTATTCTATAAATTCCTTTGCTTAAAAGCCTCTTGCTGACACCAGCCATCTGTCATCTGGGGGAGAGGAGAAGACACGGGAAAGACAAGTTAAGTGCCGGGTTGCGGGTCAGAAGTCTCCTCTGTAAAATCCTCGCAGAAGCATGCTGAAAAGGGAAAGAACAGGAGTAAGGACTGGGGAAACTTCTCTGCTTCAGGCGTTTGTTTCCTGGCTCGGTGCCCAGCAGGCACTGCATCAGGCAGCTCAGCCCGACAGCTTGTTTTCGCTTCTGCACGCTACTTCATTTTCTGGCCTGGGACGACATCTGGCTGGCGTGTTCTTTCCCACACCCCAGGAAGAGCGCTCTTTTTAGCTTGTTACTGCAGTCCTTGGTTTTAAAATCTAGTGAATCAAGGTGTAAAATAACACGAGGCTGGTTCAAAAATAATGAGATTTAAGTACAGTTGGGCTTTGAGATCATTTGTCTTATGGCTTAGAAACTTTTAGTAGACATATTAAGTATTTTCCTGCTTTCCACCATGATTGGCAGTGCTTGGAAGTCACTTTAAAAATAAAATAAACAAAAAGCAACCCCTCCCACCAACCCACACAAAACCAACAAAAGCAACAAAACAAGACCCTTTGGTAGGTTGGGTGAGCTTAAATGAAATACATCCCCTCCAAGTACAGCAAAAATATAACTCAATGTCAGTGACAAGTTAGCACTATGAATACATTAAATTTTGACCTCTATGCACACATCTACAAGTTAAAAGTGTACGGTAAGGACATGGGAATGGTTTCCCTTGAGAGTAGAGCCACGCAAATATCAGCTTGTCCTGGTCAATATTTACTTCATTATTGACTCATTTATGGATCTAATTAAGCATTGGAGCTCAGAAGCACTGTGTACTCTTCACCACTGGCATTTATTAGACCAGACTGGACAGAGGCCTGCCCCCGGAGGTGACTCTGCTTGGAGCAGAGGATCAGACAAGATGCATGAATGTTCTGTGATGCTGTAACTCTCACCCTCTTAGACATGGATCTAAGTATCTGAGATTTTTACCTGCATTCCCTGCATCCCACACAGCACACTTTTGCTCATGGTTAATGTACAAATGGCCTCCTGAGTTCCTGCTTTGTTCCTCTTGGAGCAGGGACTTTATTCTCCAGCCTGGCAATCCATAGTCTCATCAGATTTTAATGTGTTTGGTGAAAAGGCCATCCAAGATGGCCTAAATCTAATGTCCTGTCCCTTTAGGGTTGATCACTTTCATGTTCTGTCACCTCTGAAGATGCTCATGAGTCTCCTATTGCACGACTGGTTACTTCATGTTAAGCTGTGTGATCCAGTAGATTATCTTTTTCCTCTGACCAAGCTTAAAGTATTGTATTTTCTGGGTATGGTATTCAATGGGTTGAACAAAACACTACAAGGGAAATAATGATAGAGAGGGAGGGATACAGAAGAAAACAGTGACAATTAACAACTCTTGGGAAAGGGGGTTTAGGAGTGAACTGAATCCCCAAAGGAGTATTTCTGGAACAGAGATTTTCAGCCTGAGATGCCTGGAAGACTTCCAGGGGATCTTCAAGAGATCACTTGTTGAATACAAGTCCTTGTATCCTACAAGGTCACGTGTTTATGAAATTTAGAAAGATCTGGAAAATTTTTACAGATCTGCAAACTAGAAAGAATAGAAATCCACTAAAAATGTTCTAATAAAGAGATTGGAGTGAACACAGGGAGAGGCTGTATATACCATCACTGAGTGCACCTCAAAGCCCGAGCTGAAGTCATATGCCAAGAGAGAAGACAATGTCACCATCACCCACTTGGTCCCTGAGAAGGTAAGAAGGGAATTAGTGTCTGTCCCAGCTGCGAAATGCAGCAGCCTGTCCCTGGGAAGCACTGCATTGGAAAATGCTTTTCAGATGCTAGGCAAACTTCTCATCCACATTTACCCAGATGTGGCTTCTCTTTAGTCTTTAGAAATTCAAATGAAAAGTTGTCAAACTCGATAGCTCTCCAGTGTAAGCTAACGCACCAGCGGTTCAGCCTCTTGATTTTTTCCCGTTTCTGAGAGGCGCAGGAGGTTACCTATGCACTGTTTTTCCTCCCTTCATCTCCATAAATGCAAATGCAAAGCTGCACTTGCCAGCAAGCGCCGGGCAGTCCCCCCGAAGATGCTGGCCGTTAGATGGCAGCACAGATATGCTCAATATCCCCTGCTCCCAGGTGCTGCTCCAGGAAAGCCTCTCCATTGCTTTCAGCACCCCCAAGGTACCTCGTGGCTGAAGAATTTTTAGATTACTGAATGCAAAATTAATTAAGGAATGTAAATGAGGAATTTCGTATTATATTACAACGGACAAAATAATAAAGTGGTAGCACATATTAACCAGGAACCTCTTTCAGAATTGCTGAGTGATTTTATCCTGTATCCTTCTGAAGTATCCAGGGAGTTCACCTCTACAGAATAAACCAGCTCCTTTCTTGATGATGTGTACAGCAGCTGATAGCCTAAAAGCTCTTCCAGAAAACTCCCATCAATTTGATGCCCCCAGCCACCTCAGCTCATTGCCTGAGAATCTTACTGTTTTGCAATCTTTTCTACTGCCATTTGAGAGACACAATAAATACAGTGAGACACTTAATTGAGCCTCGGAATACTCCAGTGACATTCCAACTAAGTTCATTTTATTAGTGGAAAAAATGAGGCAAATGGAGAGGAGAGCTAGCTTTCCTTTCACACCTAAATGTCGTTCACCTAGCTCAGTGCTAATTTTGCGTTGTGTTGGCATAATGTCAGATAAAAGAGAATCAGGGTGCTGATTACATTCCCTGAAGCCTGACATTTGTGCTGACATCCTGATGCTTTGCCTTGTGTCTTGTGAGAAGGCTGTGTTTGAGAGGTGTTGATGTAAGGAGGTGCCTGGCCCTCTCTGGGGCAGCCTTTCTTTCTGCACACATTGAAGCCAGAGCAAAGCTCCTGCTTTTCTCTGCCAACACCCTATGGGAAAATCCTGATTCTGTAAAACTAAAAATGTAACTGATATTCTAGATCATTTTCTGCTGTAAAAATGGGGAAATATATATATATATATTTAAATCGGTAATCATATCGAAGAGACTTCAGTCTAGTATATAGGATTTTGACAATCTTGATTTTCTGTTTGTCCTAATAATAGTAATTAAATAGACTATAATTATTAATACATAATTATAATACATATTTGTTAACTATTAATACATCAATCATATTCATTATTAATCATTCTTACAGCTATATTAGGCTAATGTACAACTAACTTGCACGTGACAGAATGAGGAGTAGTATCCCATACTGTTATGCTAATTTAAAACCAGTTTGTAGAGGCAATGTCAGGCCTCACTCCCAGATTTTTAGTCTCTTTTCTTCCAGACTGCCTTCCCAGGTGACCAAGCTGATGTTCAGACTTGGAGGCAGGTCCTGCACCCCTGTTTTCAGTAAGTGGTTTGTGGCCACTGTAGGAACCACTCCAAAAGCAAAGAAGCTTTGTGGTGTCTCATTACTCAATGTAAAGGGAGAGCACGATTTTTTAGACTAAAAATTCTACTTTGAAAAATTTTGTTTCTTCTTTGAAAGTCTCATATTAAAATTCTAATAGAGTCCAATGAGGATGGTGGGTCAGTGTGGAATGGCTGCAAGTATGGCTCGATGGCTACTGCATGCAGGTATTGCCAGCTACTGCAGCAACAGGCCAAGCTTGTTCCTGCTGTGCAGAGCTCCCTGGGAAGGAGAAATAGGTAAAACTTCAGTGCATGAAAAAAAAGCTATGTTCCTTTCTGAGACTCAGTGTATAGCTGGTTTTCAATGTATAAACTAGCTTTATTTATTTATTTATTTATTTATTTATTTATTTATTTATTTATTTATTTATTTCCTGTCTACTTCTTATTTCTTTTCAAATCCTCAGAGATTGGGAATAATTCAGCCCCACTCACAATCGTTTCTAGATCAACCCCAAACACAGATAGCACTGCATCAGCATCATGGAGACAGATCCAGCATCCACTTGACACCAAAGTACCTCTTGCTGGTGCAGGTTTTGGGATGAGGCACATCTGTGACAGCTCTTGATGGCTCCAGGAATTTTGCCTTCAGTGGAATTTCGTGGAGTGAAATTAGTGGAAATCAGCTTCTGAGCTGTACTGTGTGCTCCAAATTACTTTCTGGAGGTTTCCAGGCTATTTTGGAATATCTGTAATGCATTGCCTGTTAGAATGAACAAGACTGCAACAACCTACCCACCTGGCAGGTCTCTGTTTAACTATAACTAAGTTCTAACTTACAATCTTCTTCCTCTCATTGTAAAGCTTTATGCCAAAGTAACCAGGAGCTTTATATTGCCCAGATGTGTACAGACAGGTACCAAAGGATGCAGACAACTTACCACCAAGGTAATTCTTAGCCTTCTTAGCCTGTAAATTTGATGCATGCACGCAAATCCCTGCCCTCACGAAGGGACTGGATTTTGCTCAGACTTTGCATACCTCAGGAATCTGTGTAGGCACAGGCATGTAGGAGGTGGCCAGGATTGTCTTTATGAGGTGGACAGTGTTTCCAGCAAGAGTAGCTGTTACCAGAGATTAGCTGGAGAAAAGCACTATCACGCTTTATTTTAGTATGCTACAAAATTCATTGTTGAACTTTATTAGGTACTTTAATACCAAGCATACTTTGAAGTAACAAAAATTATTGTTATTACTTTTTACAGAAAATCAGATATTTCAACAGTTTTCTTTACAGTCTTTGTTGACTTAAAAAAAAAAATACAGTTGACAAGTTACAATGGAGTGGAATGGGAAAGTAGTAACATTTTAAAAGGTAAAACATACTGTTCATACTGAATCAACATTTAGTGATGTACGTCCTTGTAAGTCTTTCCTTCTGTTTAGGTACAAATGGTACATTTTCACTGACCTGCCCTGGCAGGGTTGCAAGGTCTTGTGATGACACTTTTTTTTTGCAACATTTGTGTGTTTAGAAAGGACTTTCGTGTTACACAGTCACCATGGTGCAAAACATAGTAGTCCATAACAAAATAATATCCTACAGAGAAACCCTGTTTTGGTGATTTCTGCCGCAGCAGAAGTGCCATGACTGCAATAATTTGGGATAGACATAAACCAAAAGACCAAAAGAAGTTGATGATACAATGGCACATCCAGATAGCAAAGCTTTTCACAGGCTTTTGAGATGACAACGTGTGTGTGAACCAACAGGAGCTGTGAATGAAGACAGGTTTGCTGAGACACCATTCACAGGAACTCCTGGGTGCCCAGCTTTTTAGGATGTGCATTTTCTAGATGACACTGGTTGGGCTAATCACAGACTTAAAAACCTGTTTGAAGTGGGACCTTAATGACTTCGTGCATCCCCATGTGTAAATTACCTGGTTTTCGGCCCACTTCAGTTCAGTAGCAGGTGCTGGGATCATGCTTATGGTGGCTGATTGATTTGGGTGGGATTTTTTTACCAGCTCTAATGCTGGTCCTGTAGAAGTCAAGGGAGTCTCCTACACACAGTTACAAGAACAGATTTAGATTAAACTACTTTTATTTTAAATGCTACCCAGCTTCACATATAAGTTTACTTGGCAGACATCCACATCAATGCTCAGTTTCTAAAATAAGCAGAGCCACAGTGGTACCTTGGTAATTAGATAAAAGAGTTACCTATCTCCTTGAATTTATTTATTGACAGTTTTCTTGAAGATAATTTTTCAACCAAAGATGAAATTTGTTTTCTGAGATTCACGCCTAAATCCTTGAATACTTTGTGTTGCGCAGCGAATAGTTAAAACCAGCTTTAACCCATGCTTTACTCATGTCCTCAGTGTATCATGGTATTTAGGATCAGCAATAACAACGAATGACTATTTTAGCTGTTTCCCCTGAAAGCCAGAAAATGATGCAACAGGCTTAAAAAATCGTCAGAAACTAGCACTGCAGTGCTTGTTTGGGGCTGGACTCGGCTGTGATGCACAGAAGGGGGTAGGAGAAGTGCTGGGAGCTGCCCGGTCCTGTGCCAGGAGGAGATGTGTGCCGTGCTGGGCTCAGCGGAGAGGAGCAGAGAGGGAGCTGCTGCCTCCCTCCTTCTCCCTGTTGCATCCAGGTCTGCCTCCATACCCTGTGTCTCACCGGCTTTGGAAAGGAAGGGATTTGGTGGGGAGTTGGCTGAGCCCCTCACTTAGCCCCTGTGTGAGCTGCTGGCAGTGTGCATGAGCTCCTGCTCTCTTCAGTTACCTGTGGAGCTGAAGGCCAGAAGGGATCACTTGATCACCTAGCCCGATGGCATAACAGAGGCCAGAGGTGTCTCTTAGTGGTTATGTAGCAGACCAAGGAAAAGAACAGAAATGCCCTCACAGCCAGCAGCTGCTTTAATACATTTAAGGGGTAAATTACTTTTTTTCCTATGAAAAAGAAATCAAGTGGTTTTGTTTTGTTGCTTTAAATGCAAACAATTCTATGTTGCCTGGGAAATTATAGTATCATGATATTCAGTCAGACATATCTTATAGTATATATGCTTCATAGAACTAGAATATAGGTCAGAAATAATTTTCCAGTCTTAAGTTTGTTACAGACATAGATTAATTGGAACACATACGCAGTAAAAATTGAGAAGCTTTACAGTTTTAGTCAACGTATTATACACTGAAGTAAATGAGGTGCAGAAATATAGCATTAAAAGTTATGCTTTTTCCACTAGGAGATGGAAACATTCAGAGAGTCTATTTATAAATGCTAATTTAAGAGAGATGTCCTATCAACTTCTTGGCTACTGGGATAGGAATAGTCTGGAGTTAACTGCCTCTCTACTGTGAAAGGTTTTAAAGCTTTTTGCTTTCCGTCTGAATAAAAAAAATGACATTTACAAACCTCTTCAATGCATATATATTACATATGTTTATCTAGCAACAACTACACCCCTTTTAATTTATTCCCCAAATGTGACTTTTCATGCATGTCTTCTGGATGCTGTATTCAGCAACAGTTTCTAATGAGCTGGTGTGTAATCCATGATTGCATTTCTCTTCCAAAAATCACTTCCACGTCTGGCTGATCTATGTTTAGAAGGTGGCGCTTACCAATCAGGCATTTTGCTCTCTTCAGCATTCTTCTCTCTTGGAGGCCCTTTCCCAAGCTTCTTCCCATTTTAATGTTGATGTACAAAAGCTGTTATTCGGTTTGTTTTGTGCTCATTCTAGTGAGGATTGGCTTAGAAGGACTGTGCAAAACAGAGAGAAGAGAGAAGCTGGTTTACTGCCAGCAAACATAAAGATGTTCATACTGTACTTGGCTCAGGCTGAGCATCTGATCAATATTCAAATACACTTTGCTATTTGTATTTCCATTTATCAGGGAAAATGGCAAGTTTAATCTTCAGCTATGACAATGATTTGTAATCTGGAATTCTTAAAAATCATCTTTCATCAGTGAATCAACATGTGAAGTCAAAATAATCAGATTGCTTCATTTAAAGTTTGAACAATATGAAAATAAAGATACAGTGCATACAGGGCAGGAATCACATTCGCTGGAGGAGTATCATGAATCAAGATAAAATCCTGACGTTCCTGTTCCACATCGATAATTTTTCACTCCCCTGAGCACACAATCCACACTTGTAAACAAGATGAAACAGCGTATGGTGATAAATTTCAAAGGAACAGACCCCACTGAGGACTGAGGTGTTTTCAACCCAATGCCTACCATAAAATCTGAAGCTCCCCCATCCAGTTTCGCTGCACCATACGCAGAGCAGTGTGTGCAGGACAGCCAGTGCTGGCTGTAGCTACACTGCGAGCAGGGTGAGGAAGGCTCCCCCAGCCTTGCTGGAGGTGACTGCCCATAAATCAGCCCTGGAGGGGACAGCTCATGGGAACAGCAGTGTAATGAGAAGGTCTGTGTGCAGACACACATGTACAAGTGCATGCTCTCACCATTGTTTTCTCTCTGGGCATTCAGCGTGGGATGGCTGTGCTCTAACAAGCTCTGCCAAGCACACGGGAGCTGTGCTGCTTTGCAGGTGCATGTATGTGTGCCAGCAAATGCAAAAATGTGACTACTCCAGGGCTTGGCTTTCACCAAAATGAGCTCTTCAGATCAAAATGAGCTCTGCAAATACACCGTTAGCTAAATTCTCCCGATGGCTTGTGCCAAGCTATGTAGTCCTTCTACAGGCAGCCTCCTCGTTGTCTCCTGTGGTCAGAGCTCCTGCAAGCCCACAGCCTGTGGGAGAGGATGACCACCTTCATCACAACCTTCATCGTAACACAGGGGCCACTGTGGGACACTGCTGGGACTCAGGACTTGGGGAAACCATGTTTGTAAAAATAGAAGAATAAGAATGGATTTAACTCTGAAATGGCAATGAACTAAGAGTTTCAGAACTAGAAGCTCTTAAACATGTTAGAGACAAATGTTTTATTCCCCCTGAAGTTACATGGACCAGCCATCTTCTCCTATCCCCAGTGATTCCTTAGACTCCTTGGCCTGCTGCTAATTCTACCATGGACACCGGGGAGCATGAAGCCCTGAAGCAGGGGCTGGTGGTGCCATGGATCTGGGAGCCCAGTGGTGTCTAACCACCAAATGTGGGCCCTGGGCACCTGCTTCCCCCATCAACTTCCAACAAATTGATGTTTTTCAAGCAAAGTTGGTTTTGGCAGGAAAATTCTGACTTGTTATAGCCCACACGTGTTCAGCAATCATCTGTAGTCCAGATGTATTTCAAAAAGAAGACATTTTTAATTGATACTGCTGACACTAGAAACTAGGAAATAAATTATCCAAGAAGCATAAGCTGAGCTTAAGGAGGGCCTTGCTGAAGATGAATGGATCTGTTTTCCTTTTGTCAGAAAATGAATATGCAATATAGTGTTCGCTGTGGTAAAAACATTCTTAGGATGTGAATATATAATGGGACCGACAATTTCCAGTTTTGAAAGAAAAAAATGCCATTGATAGCTCCAGGAGTTTCTTTTGTCCCTTTAAAACGTGGCAAAAAGGAAGGATAAAGAATGAATGAGAAATGCATGTATTTGTGATAAACAAAATTTATTAAAATAGCCTAAGTTGGGAATTTCAGTGTCTTTTACTAATATGGTTATTAACGTAATTAGTAGGGTAATTATTAATATAGTCAAGTAGCACTGCTAAATACTAGAAAGAGAAAGTATCTGAACCTCCAACCTATTTATTTGCTGAGTGAGGGATCGTTTTTGAGACTTTGGAACAGTGTGCCTGTGTTATTCAGATCCTTAAGAGTGCTCATTGGATTTCCAGTAGTCTTTGAGTTGTAACAGTACTGGGGTTGCTCAAACCTTTATTAGCTCTTTTGACAAATTTTGCACACAGGTGATATAAACATGGAAATGAAGGTTAATAAATACCAGAGGTGCCTTGCTGATAAGGCAGAAATAAGTCATTCACATCCAGCATCCCTTAGCCTGGTGTGTATCACATCATAGGCTCTCAACTTCTTGAAGTTTCTTTTTTTTAGAGCTACTCACAGGCCTTTTCTAGCGCTGTTGCCTAGAAATCAGTTAATGGAAGCAGTCTTTGTGAAAGCTGTATTGCCCAAACCACCTAGGTACTATGCTGTTAAATTCTCTATTTAAAGTCTTGGAAGGCTGCCTGTGAGGCTGACATCCTGACAATGCATTTTTTACTCGTGTTTGAGCCATTCAATTAGGGAAGTCACTTCTGTTGATGGCTGGGGTGCAGTCACCCTGTGAAAGATTTACAGCATTTTAATGTTTATGTACATTTTCAGAGGGGCCACCAATATGTCTTTGTTTTGAAGATGAAAACACATAATAAGATTTTGAAGTTGTTCCCTGCCAAGGTATAAAACACCTACTGAGTTTCAGGTAGTCCCCTACATGCTGTTACTGTAAAGGCAGTCAGATGGATAGCAAATACACAGAGAAAGGCACACCTTCCAGGTCTGAATGTATTTTCTCTCCATCAGACTTAACACTTTACCCCACTAATTGTCACCAGACATATTTATGCAATCTTCTTTGCTGATTGTTTGACTGGTAGCCTAGAAAGTAACACCTTTCCAAGAGCTGATCTTATATCGCTGGCTCCAAACACACACAATTACTGTGGTTGCCTGAACTAAAGAGCAACTGGCATTCATGGTCACACCCAAATCAGTGCTGTTCCAAAATCACACCAGCTATCAGAAGCCCATGGGTGATGAAGCACCAGAGATTGGCTCCCAGCATCTCCCCTGTATTTCTCTAACCTAGGGAGCAGCATTATAGCTCTGGAAGACTGGCACCGTGTTTGGTGTGTGGCAGGAGATGAAGGAGGAGAGGAACATTGCTGTTGAAGGTCTGCAGCTGGAAATAAAAATGCTGAGGCACCTTGGATAAAACAGCTGCTCAGGCAGTAGGCCAACAAAAAGGGGTTTTAATGAGGTGCTTCGAGTTCTTGCCTTTCTGCTTGTGATCTGGGTCAGCTCCTCATAACCACAGGTAGGTGGTTTTGTTGTTCACATCATGGTTGGTGCAATGCTAAGCATGTTAAAACTCCACTTGTAGCTACTACACTCCAAAACTCAAACAGCAATGTGCAGTCAGGTCCTGGGCAACAGCCAGATGCGTATAATTAAAAGGCATGAAATGCAGGAAAATGCCCAGCAGCAGTGGGCAGATGGTGTCCTGTCTCCTCTCCTTTCTTTGAAGATATTTCCTTTAAAGCACGTAACAAAAATTATTTGGGCTGCCTGAGAGCAATATTTTATTTTCCTTGTGATGAGAGAGGAATAGGGGGTTCTTTAAGTACGTGTTCTCCTTTGCTTACCTGCCATGGGTGCTTTTTCCTGCCTGATGCATCCTTTGCCCAGGTCTTTTTGGGTGTTATTATGCATTCAGAGAATCCTTAAAGTTGGGAAAGCCCTCCAAGATCAACCACCCCCTACCACCAATGCCACCACTAACCCGTGTCCCCAAGCACCACGTCCAACCTCTCCTTGAACACCCCCAGGGACGGTGACTCCACCACCTCCCTGGGCAACCCGTCCCAGTGCCTGACTGCTCTTTCTGAGCAGAAATGGCTCCTCATTGCCAGCCTGAACCTCCCCTGGCAAAACACCCTGAGAACCACCCAAATATCATGCTCTCAGTAAACAGGCAGGCAGCAGATCAGGTCCTCTCTTAACACGTAAGAGTCCTGGTGATTAAAGCTGAAACCCTAGCATGTGTTTTTGGAGATGCTTCCCACAGACAGTCCTGGAAGAAGATGTGTGGTCAAGAGATGAGTGAGCCATGCCTACTGCTGCACTGCAATGTAGACACAGAAAGGAAGGATCGAGTTTCCCCTGTTGAAATGGAAGGAAGAACAGACAGAAATTCCTGATCTATTTTGCTAGCAGCTCCCTTCCTGGTGTTTTACCATTCGGCATCTTCCAACAAAATGTGATAAATGAGCTGTCCACACCAGAGCTACCTGAGCCTGTTTCCTCCTCCCCCTAGCAAGCCAGCAGGCAGAAGCTGGCAGCTGCGGCTCTGCAGCCCCTCACAGTGTCTGGGAGCACAGGGATAATGAGACTGTGAGAGCACACAGCAAACCTCAAGGAGTTGCTAAAAGTTTTATAAAACTTTGGGATTGGAAGTGGGATGTTTTTGTCCATACAGCTTAAGAGGAGAAGCTCATCTCGACAGAAGGGCACATGAACTAGCTCTTCTGCTGAAGTGCTTCCTGGCAATAAAACAGAATCAAATCACATAAATAATAACAAGGTTTTAACTAATTCAGTATGCAAACCCCATGAAACTAGATCTGAGAGGGATGATAAGGCCTATTTGACCTGCTGGGTGGTATCTTGTGCATCTTGCTAGTGGCAGCAGCTGAACTCCAGGGGCATGGCTGTAGGAAATGTTTGTTCCCAGGGCTGTGCGAAATGGTGGCAGCACTCAAAAAATTTCTAAACATCCAGGGAAAGGATGCCCAAGCTGTTTTGCACACAGAAGGCTCAGTTCATGGCTGCACAAGGGCATCTCTAGTATCTGAGAGGACTAATTCAGGGCCACAAGGAAGCTAATGGTTGGAATTAAGCATTGAACACATGAATGCCATTTTAGTAAACACCCTTTTCCAATAAGAATCAGAAAAATGCCTGAAGGATCCCACCAGAACAATTTTGCCAACTTACTGGTATCTGTGTACAGGCATAAACAACTCATGCACTGTCAGTCACAAGAATAAACCCAGAGCATTGCAGGCACACTGCAGACCCCAAGCCGCCCTCCTTGCGCACTCGGTGCTCCCACTGACTGCCCTGCTGGTCACATCCTGCCCTTCCCCGCCAGACCCTAGCTGCTTCTTGTAGTTTTAAAATCCAATTTATTTGTACATTTTTTTCCTTTTTCTTTTCCTGTTGCTGTATGTAGAGGCTGACACAGGGCAGGAGGAAAAGGCTGTCAGTTCAGAGAGGTTGGTTGTAGCCAGTGTGCTATGGAGGGGAGAAGAATGGCACAACATTGCTACGCTATTTTCTGTGTTGCTTTCTTTTATTTCTCCAGGCAGAACATGTTTTGAAGATGTTATGACAATAAGAAAAGGTCTCCAGAGAAAATTGTAGTTATTAAGACAAATTAATTAAAAAAATAAAAGGATCAAGCAATTAAGTCTGATGACCTTGTGCCAATGTATGAAAGGAGAAATATATTGGGAAATTAGGTCTGGAGCCAGGGTGCAACGTGACAGTTTCCCTCTTTGTTTTCTTGGTTTCTTCAAGTCCATTTTCTTCTCCAGATGAAATTTTTGAGGAAGGTGGGGAGCTTTTTTGGGAGGAGAAAGAATATAGAAGATGGGCTGGGAGATGCATCACACATAGCAGCAGCTCTCCAGGAGTCAGGCATTGAGTGTGAGGCCCAGGGCAGGGACAGGAGATTCATTTCATCTGGGGATGATTCCTAGCACAAGTGAGCACCTGTTGGCTCCTGCAGGACTGTAGACATTGGAGAAGACTGGAGACCTGAGTCTCAGATGGACAGAGTGAGATGTGTGAATCCTGAACAATGGGATTTATAATTGTCCTGCACACAGCGATTAACAGCATGAATGGGAACATAAAGAGAGAAGCTCCTGCCCACACAGAGATGATCTTCAGCCTGAAATATCAAACTATTAGGCTGTTGTGGATTAGTTTCTTGTAACAAGTTGCCAGAGAGCTTTTTGAGCACAGCTTGAGGGCTGGTATTTTTAGTCCTGTTACTTATCAAGCAACTGCATGCCCCCACTGCCTTTATGGAGGGGTGAATGGTTTTACAGGAGGTGAGTTTGAAGCTTCAGCTCCATCCTAGGTGGGCTGAGCACCCAGGATGATGAGATGCTGATGAGCCTGGTGCAGGGCTGCAAGGAGCTGGCCAGCCTGGTGGGAAGCGTGAGCCAAGCTGCGTATCACAGCCAGCTCAGCTGCTCTCGTCAGCAAGATCTTACACCAGGGGCAGGTGCACTGTGACTGCAAATGTTGAGAACTGGGGCTAGAGCTGCTTCAAGAAGCACCTCATCACAGCCTGACAATTTTATTTCAACAAGATCCTCCTTCAAATGCACCTAAATATAACCAGATGGTGGTGACAGGCTCTGAAACCCCAAATTTTGGCTGCCTTCAAGCTCCCCCTGCTACCCTGCCTAGTGCCTGGCTTGGGTGGCCTTCTGGTTTGAATGTGGCTCCAAGAATACAGCATATGCGTGTGCATTGGTGAGAAAGGCAGGAGGAGAGTGACAAGTAGAGGGAAGAGAGACCTATCCACGGGTAGGGTAAAGTCATAGCTGTCATCCCTGTCATCTGTCAGCAACAGCCTGTGCTGATTGGAACAGGGCTGCCTTGGGCGACAGCTCCACTGCTTTGCTACCAGCAGCTCTTGGGTTCCTCAGCTGGATGGCTTGGTGCCAGCACCACAGGATCTTCTGAGCCAGCACGACTGCTCCTGTGCCACACAGTGAGCACTGAACAAGGGAGGAGGCTGTGCCTCTGCTCGAGGTGGGCACCGAGACACTGGCATGTAGTGACCAGATCCAGCGGATCAGTGGGGAGCATTTTCTTCCACTTCAATATTTACTCTGTGCCTATCGAGAAAACGAAGATTTTTTTATCACAATGAACAAACGGAGCAAAAAGCCTCCCATTCTTTCTCCAAAAGAACTTTCTTTTACTGTGGAACAGGAATTCAGGAGGCATCAGAGAGCTGCTCCTTCCTCCGGTGGTTCCCTTCCAGAAGGCTCATCAATTTGTCTTTTGTACTTGCTGATGTTTCTGGGGCGTTTGGGATGGCAGTCACGTCTCAGGACAGGTTTGCTGGCATGGGGGATCTAGTATGTTGTTAGAAGGACTGGAGAGAGGCTGAAATGCCTTCATCAATAACGTCTTTTATGTGAAGTAGCTTCCTGCTCCGCGGAGTTGTAGGCTCAAGTCAAGCAGAATCAGTTCCTTGTTTCTCATCTGTTTTTATTTCCTCCGTGTGGTTTGCTGCAGTCTTTCTTTACCCAGATGGTCAAATAAATTGCTGTCACTGAACAGTAGTCCCTGAACTGTGATTCCCAAGCCCTTTCTGTTCCTTAGCTGTTGAATGAGGAAATGTTTTACTTCTTTCATATTCCACACATTTACTGGCATTGCTTTTTAATTTGTTTCTTGGAACCCAGAGGATCTGTAGGTATTTTTGTTTGTTTCATGAGCCTTCAGGCTGCGTGATCAGACTGATCAGACTGCCCAGAAAGCTCTGCATCATCTTTATTTAAAAACTGTTAGGAACTTTGATCTCTACTTGTTTCCTGAGAGCCCTGCTGAGGACAAGGCTGTGTCAGTCTAGGCACCCAGATAGAGTCCTGAGCAGAAAGGCCAGAAAATGTTTGGATTGTCAGCTTATATTTTTATATTAAAAAATATTAAAATAAAATATATATTTATATATTTCTTCATTTTGTTAATAACAACAGCTTTATATCCACTGTAACTAGCTTTGTATCCTCCAGGAGCTTCCTGTACTGTGCTGCATGATGTTAGAAGCTGCCATCAGCGTACCTTTGGTCTGGGAAAACAAATCTTGCTGACATTGATGCAAAACTCTACTTTTCTACTTTTTTGGCTAAGTAATCGGAAAGAAGCCAAAAACCATCCTAGGGTGCCAGGGGCTGTGAGCAAGGCTGAGCTCAGGGAGAACCGGTCACCAGCTCCCACGCAGTGTTGGTTTGAGCCTGCCCGTGTGTGCAGCAGGGGAGAGGAGTTTGGCCTGGGGAGAGAGCTGGGATGCTGGAGCAGAGCCACGAAGATGCCAGTCAGGATCTCTGGATAAGGAAACCACTATGATGTGGCTCATTTTGCTGTGGTGAAAGAAACAGAGCCTGGCTCTTTTTCAAGAGATTGGATTTCTCCATATAATTTCCCAATCCATGTAATAAGTTTTTCCTCCCAGCAGAAAGAAGCAGGGCCATGACAATTTGCTGGCCATTCTGCCATGCTAAAAGGAAATTTTCCATGCATCAAATTTCCTGAAATGATTCATTGATTTTCAAATGCTGTACTTCATTAAAATAACTCCAAGAAATGCGGTTTCAGTATCTCAGAAAACAATAAAAATATCAGTGCTAGCAATTCGTAAATGCTGCAGAATAATAAAAGCTTTTAAACTCTCTTTTCTTTGTGTCAAATTCATCTCCCTCTTCTCTGGCTAGTGTCAAAACTGCATGGCTTGGGAGGACCATGCAAACCCAACCCAATCTGGGCAGGATTTGTGCTACAACCCTTGCCCTGGACAGTGCGGGCAAAAAGGGAATGTGGTGGCTGTGTTTTTGGGGGCCATCCCTGCCCTAACACCAGCTCTCTTTATTTCATCTCCTGATGCTTATCCTCTGCTGGGATGAATGTTTCAGTGAGGATGAATGTTTTGGTGAATGCTTATTCATTTTGAAGCATTACAAGTGCATCAGCTTCTGCCTGGTGCTGGGAGAGTCTCTGATTGCAGTCCAGATTTACATGAAACGAATAAGCAAGGCCTGACCATCAAGGGACTGCATTCCCATGAGGAGTCATCACTACTCACAGCCTTCTCCAAAGCTTGCCCAAGAAAACTCCTGCTGATTGCAGTGGAGAAAATAAACACTGAACTGTCGCAATGTGGGGGGAAAAGCACAGATGACCCTGGGTGGCTGCTGGGGCTGGAGGTGAAGGAGAAGGGTCCCACAGCCCCAGGGCTTCCTCCTGAGCACCTCAGGGCTGGGGCTCACTGACCCAAGGCTGCAGAAACCCGGGCTCTCCATCCAAACCCGTTAATGAGCTGCCAGCATCGATCCCCTTCTGGCCTCTGTGAGACGCAGTTGCCAAGTTACGTGCTTGTGGGAACAGAAAGATAACGATCTGGGGAAGCTTTAGTCTGAGGCTTCAAAACTGCAGCTTAATGATTAGCTAATGGCCTACCTGAGCATGGAGATGTTAATTAGCTGTCTATATACTCTCTGGGCAAATAGGAAATAACTGGTGCCACGCATAAAACCAATCATAATTTCCAAAGCTATGAAATTACAAGCAAAACTCCTCCTTACTAGAAAATACCCTAAAGGACTCCCCATGGGGTTCAGTGAAATTTAGCTTGGTTTAGGAGATGGCAACACCAGAGTCTAAAGAGAGGGAGAGGCTTTCAGTGACCACAATCAGTCATGGAGAGCTGTCTGGCAGGCAGCAAGGAGCATGTGGACCTCTCATGGTCCTGACGGAGCTCATGACAGCATCCCTTCAGTCATCTTCTCTTTCACACTGCCCTGCAGGATTGCTGCAGAACTGATGTACACAGGCTTTGGACAATATATCAGGATTTATGACTGCTATTATTTTATATTACTCCCTTAAACATTTTTTTCTGAGTTGCTTTAGGAGTAGTAAGTGTATTCCTGCAAAAGAAAAAGAGGAGATTCCCTCCCCAAAGAGCTTTCAGCACAGAGAGAGGGATGTGTGCAGCAGTGCAGAGCCAGAAATCCTTCACGGAGAAAAAAGGGGAGGACTCACAGCTGAAGAACATGCAGGAGGGCAGCCTGCTTTGTAGTGGCCCTGAATCACAGCCGTGGCAGCGCCTAGGCCATGCTCCTTCTCCTTTGGCTCAGAAGCAGGGAGGTGACAACTCAGCACATCCAACAAGCTCTGTAGTTTTGGGCATGTGAGGCTTAGTGAGACGTGGAGTGGAGGTGGCGATGGAAAGAGCATTGTTCCTAGAGCTGCCTTTCTCCTTCCCATGGGAGCTGGTTGTTGGAGTGAACTGTGGTGCACCTTGCAGGGATGAGACCATCAGCAGGTAAAGGGTGGTTTTTCCTACAAGCTCCTGCTCTCACATGGAGGCTTCTCTAACCCTCAGATGGGGCATCCCACACACATGTGGTGGTGTAAATAACTCACCTTGTTCCCTACTCTGAGGTTACACCTCATACAGCATAGGCTTGGCTCTAGGGAAACCTTGGTGGCTTCTTTCCCTCTTCCTCCCTATGCCTGATTCCCACATGTGCCTGGACAGTTTTCCATGATTTTGGTCATTCCCACCAAGGACTGTAACATAATGTTCATATACACGTCACTTAACCTTTCTAAATAAAGATGTGGTTGCCACTGTAATGGCAAGAAACAATGGGGAGGTCTCAAAAAGCCACCAGCCTGGCTGGAAAGAGTAACGGAGAGTGGAAAATAACACAACCCACAACCTCAACCCAACACCTAGTTTGGATTCCTCAAAGCTCATTGATCAGTCACCCCTCCTCAAAGATAATAATAGTTCAATACAACCCATTAAAGATGATGCTCAAAAATGATGGATTTGCTCAGAAATGAAAGTTATCAGTAAAAGAGGGGGGATTTAGGGCAAAGAGAAGATGAGTCTGCCCTGTGAAGCTGCAGGCCGTGAGGAGCAGTGAAATGGTGCCTTTTGCTGCACCTTGAGCCCTAAGTACAGGTGCTACTGTATTACCTTGCTCTGTAGCTCTCGTAAAGAATTCACAAAGGCTTTCTGCCCTGAGTAAATGTTTTTTGTCCATCATTCCCTCTCGTTTTCCTTCATAAGGGTATGTCTCTGTGGCGAGAGCCATGACCTGGTGGTGGTACCAGGGACCTCTGCAGCTCAGGGACCTGTCCTTTGGCACTGTTGAGGCTATTTTGTGCCAACTTCCCAGTACAGGTGCCTCCAGCATTGAGAATCTGGTCCCCACCAGGATGCCTCACTGGTGTTCAAATCCTAATGATGGATTTCTGCTCTGGAGTGAAGGCTGGTGTAGTGTGGCTGGGTTAATGCATGTCAGCTGTCATCGTCCTTGTCAGCCGCTGCCGTCAGCGAGCAGCGGGTGAGTAAATCTGTGATGATGAATATCCCAGAGAGGGCAGGGATTAAATATTTCATCGCTTCAGACACTGAAACTTCTCCTCATTTGGAATTATTTTTTTTACGTCCTCTAAGATCACCCTGGCCCCAGAGAAGAGCAAAGGCCGTGTGGGTCTCCTGAGCTTCAGCCATGGTTGCAGTCAGATGAGTGTGGCTATCTCATGGTGTTTCCCAAAGTCTTCCCAGGGTCACCAAACCCTGGAGATGAGCTTGGTGTTCAGCCCTATGGCCCCTGCAGCACCCTGCGTCCTTTCTCCTTCTCTGAGGTGTCTCTCAAAACCCACCACTAGCAAAGTGTCACATTATTGATTGCTTGGGAGACAGAAAAAAATGCAATTATTCAGATTTTTAGTCTCCCAGGCTTTCCTGGTGTTACCCACAGGAACATTATATTAAAGGGATTTTCAGTGCAAAATACCAATTTGTTGAGACTGAAGCTTTCTCGGGTGCTTCTCTTTAATCACATCAAAAACGTTATTCTGGGGGAATATGAAAAATGAAAGGAAACGCTCTGATAAACAAGGTCTTGGCTACTTTGGGAACTGGCTCTTTTCCCCTATCTATAGAACAAAATAAAAATGAAAACATCTTTTTTGTTCCATGCCAGATGAGAGAGGAGAGCCCTCCTGTCATTGCTCATGAGATGAAGTCCTTGTTTTCCAGAAAGCCTTAATGAGCCACAAACCTCCACAAACCAGGGAGACGTACAAACGCGAGCTGAAAACTCTGATTTATTTCTTATTTACCTCATGTTTCTTGAGGGCAAAGGGTTTTCTTTGCAATTACAAGGAATTGAAGGGTGGGTTTTTTTTTGAAAGCTGACATTCAAGTGTAAGATGAGATCCAGAGGTGGAACATGAAAAAAATAGCTTGAGCAGTCACGACATTTCTAAACTTGTAGGTAACTGCACAGTCATTTCCTCTTCAACCTTTCCTCCTCTTTATATAAGCTCATCTCCTTCCTTTGTTGTGCTTTTTATCTGGACAACAAACAAGCAGTATTTTCTGTATGGGTACATTCCTATAGGTCTGTGGTGCCACTGACTCCGGTATTTGAGGACTCAGCTGGACCCCAGCAGAGGAGGGGTACTATGGACTTGCAGGTGGATCTTGCTGCTTCTCCATTATGTAAAACACCAAAATCAGTATTCATCTGTGCATTGCAAAGTAGCAGCATTTTTTTTTTTCCCAAGCAGGGAAAGCATAGTTTGTGCTGTCTTATATAAAAATAGCAAATCTTATGAGAAGCTTTTCCCTCAGGCCCCATGGAATAGAGTTTGTTCCTTAATAACAGACCAATGTGTTTTAATTGCTTACTGTAGACTATTACCCATTAAATTTAGCTGAAAATGTGACACCAGCAAGAAAACTTCTTTTCTATTTTGCTTCCTTCTGCTTTTGAACTGTCAAATAACTTCAACATGTAAGGATAAAACATGACGGATGACTCAAATATGTGACAGGTCATAAAATATTGATTCTTAATGTTATCTCCTAATGAAACACATCTCACTGTGGGTACATCTTCTTTAATTGGGATTCCTGACTTCTGATTATTACGAACCCACTGTAGGCAGCAGTCTAGAATTACCAAGTGTTGGGTTTGATTCCAGGGAATTGGAAAGCTGTAAATAAGGACTCAGTTTTACTTCTCTTAAACCAGTACTTCAAATCTAGACTCCCAGCCATATTTTCTGTTACAGTCTGTCTCCTGTAAACTCTTTTGGACCTTTTTGGTCCTTTTGGAATCAGTAGAGCCAACCCAACTTTTACAATCATCTGATAATGAGAAACACTGTGGCTCTATCTAGGAATCCCCTCCGGGACTTTTCCCCCAAGATAAGAACCTTCTCTTGATTATGTAGGAAATATATAAATCATAGTTGATAGATTATTTTTCAGGGCTTTGGGATTTCCCTGATCAACTTTATGATTTTCAGGCTTTTTAGGTTATTTTCTTTCAGCTAAGATTCAGAGTGGTCTTTCTTATGTGTTCCTCCATGAAAAGAAGGTCTTTTTTGGCCAAATGAAGGCTATGCTTGTTGGCTAGACATCAGTACGTAAAATGTTGGGGCAGCAAGAAAGAGATGCTGCCCTACTCGAACCTGCCTTTAAGCAAAATTCTGGAAATTGATGTTCAAAATAAAATTCCTAATCTCTTTTTGATCAGGTTTTGTGCAAGTCTGGGGGCCAGAAAAAAATTCAGTGCTTGCGCAGTGAAGTGGCAGTAGCTGCTTGTCTCCTGACCTGAGCCTGCACAAGCAGAGCTGTGTCACATCTGCACTTCTAAGCTCTTCTCAGCCCATAATTGAGAACTTCTGACAGGAAAGTTAACATCTTCCCTCCTAAAAGGAAACCTTTACAGCACGGTGAGCACCCTTCCTAACAGCATAACCACGTGCTTGTAATGCAAAATTATCCAGGGTCATAAGATCCCAAATACAAGGACCTGCTGGGGACTGGCTGACATTCAGCTCTGAGAAGAAGTTTTGGAGTCTGCCATGGTCTTTGCTGCTGTTGAGGAGGAGATTCCTGCTCTCCACACTCCCACACCTGGGAAACCCACCAGACCATGGGGGCTGAACTGAAGCCCTGCTCCAGGCAGGATGGATGGTGCAGAAAAGCATGGAGCGACAAGGAAATGCACTATAGGCTGCTTTACTGAAGGACATATGCCCTGTGTGACCTGGGAGGGACATTCGTGATGCACCATGAAACTGTTTCCAGGGCAGATCCAACCCTAGGAGTGCTGGAATTGTGGGATAACATGTGCAAGGCAGTGCTGACCTGGCCAGGGTTGGCAGCAGGACTCACACACAGCTTTGCAGCTGGGCTGCTCCTGGACATCATTTGCCACATCTGGGTGATTTTGATGGTGCAACTAGATATTGTGGGTATGTATCTGTGGTTTTATGGCATCCTGTAGCCAAATCACAATGAGAACTGGCACTTTCACAGTACTTCACACAGGAATTAAAACAGGGACAGAAGACCAGTCCTTGTATCACACCAGCCTCACCAATGACAGGTGGAAAGAAAAGAGACTAAGGAAAGTGTAAAAGAAATGTTAGATAAGCTTTCTGATGATGCATGTGTGTGCTTGGAAGGTTGCCTACTTTCCATTTACATAAGCCAGTCTACTAAGTGACTTGAACCATCTCTGCAAGTCTTGTCTCTGGTGTTCACCACAAGAGATACAATCTTAGAAGTGTTTGCACAGCATTTAGGAAACACAGCTCAGATAAACTGCTGTGAAAATAACTGCAGCACTTGTTGGTAAAGCATATTCTTAATGTATTTATCAGTGGTTCACTGTCCGGCTGAAAGACTGCATTTGTTCATTTCATGCAAACCCATCTTAGGTCTGATACTGTTAAAATATTTTAATTAACCACTTGCATAATGGAATAGTGGATCTCTTCCATTTGCAGACCGTGGTTATCCAGGAAGGGCTGACAGTGTGTTGTAGTACAGAATTAGTATCCAATATTCAGAATGAATTAGAGAAATGTCCTGAAAAATAGGACACAGATCAATAATGATATATGCATGGGCAGAAGAAACAGCTGTAGAAAATATAAGCTAGGGATCAACTGACTGCATGAGTCCATGGCGCCTTTCTGTTGTGATTGCCTTTTGGACACTGTCCCTGTCTTACACCTGCTGCCCCTCGTGGCAGGTGTGACAGCCCTTTGTGTACTCTGGATCACTGAGGCTGTTTGTAAGCCAGGTGACAAGTGAGGACTCGAGGAGATGCTGTTTGCAGTTTCCCCTGGAATTAACTGGAGGAATTAACTTTTATTGGGGCATCATGCTTTCTCCCCAGATAGCTTACAGCGAGGGCATTTCCACCACACAGGGAAAGAAAGACTCCCCAGCCTTCATTTCTGTGCCAACTGTACTGTCTATTTTTAACAGCAGGCTCCCATTAGCATTTGTTTGCTAAAAATAAACATATTTCAAATACAATCCATTATAAAGCACATTAGGGTAAAGGCAATTTATGCTTCAGCCAGGAAGAAATATTTTTAAGAGACAAATTGGCTCGTGCATATATGCGTGGCTTGTTCTCGGTGCATGTGGTGCCAGCTGAGATGATGCTCTGACTTCAGCGGATTGATGGGATGGGTCACAAAATTCAGGAAGCTGTTGAAGAGCTCAGTGCAACATCCTCTTCTAACTCAATTAAAACCATGACCATAATTATGTAAGAGAAAAACAAAAAAGGGATGAGGCAGGTGAATGCGTAGAAACATTCCTTCCTTATAGCTGCATCACAGCACAGTTGTAACAAATGGGTGAACAAAGTGTTTATTATTTTATTTTATTTTATTTTATTTTGGGGGGAGGGGGTTGGAAGGAGAGGATGTCTTTATTATATTGAACATAATGGCTTCCTACAACCTCTAGTCTCCACATTGCTGCTTCTCGCTTGCAGTACAGGGGGATATTACAAGGGTACAATTTTGAATCAGAAAAATTGCCAATGCATAAAGATTTTGAAGTGGGTTTAGATGACCTGCTGAGCCAGGAGTTGCAGCTGGCAGGTAACCTCTGGTGGATCTCACCTTCATGAATTGCCTAGCCTCCCTTTGATCAAAAATAAAATAAAATAAAATAAAATAAATAAATAAAAATCCAGTCTTCCAAAGTCTTCCAAAGTCTCTAGTGGAAATAAAGTATTTTAAGCAAAACTTTATATCCCTGATGGCATTTTTAGCAGGAGGATTTCTAGGGCATGTAGAGAATCACTGCTCTGAACTGAGATTCATGAGTAGGAACAGAACCTGAGCCTCACACACCCCTCATAAGTGCCCCTCTCTCCTCCCTGTTGTAATTCACTACTAAAATAACATACCATAAATAACTCGCAAACTGTCAAAACATAACAACGACTCTGAGTCTCCAGGATATTTGGGGATAAAAGCAAAGCTTTCATTTACAGCTGGTGCTAATGAGCACGGTGAATGGGTCCTGAAAAATTGGGCTGGTCTGATTTTACCCACTAGAGGGGAGTGCTGTACCTAAAGTTACCAGCTCCCTCACAGCTACTGAGGGAAATACTTGTAATTTCAAAGCAAGTGGCATTATTAAGAAAATTAATTAATGTTACTTGAAATTTAATTCAAAACGATATAAAATTGGAATGTGCAAGAAAACGTTATTAAGTGTTCAAAATCCAAATATAAAAACTTTGCAGATTTAAGATCCTTCATTAAATGATATTTTGGAGTTACCAGACTTCTATTCTTTTAGAAAAAAAAAAAGCCTACAATTTTATCTGATTTTTTTTTCCTATACCGTTTCACAACGCACGGATGAAATACTTTTAATTAAAACACAGTTTGTTTAACCTCAGATATTGTATATGTAAAATGCTCCTGATGATTCACAGTCATTAGTGTTAAATGTGCAAAACCCAATGCCCCAGAATAGCATGGTGCCAGGATCCTCAGCTAATCACTGACACCTGAAACAAAGTGCAAAGAGGGAGGCAAGAGCCCAGGTGTGCTTCCCACCACCTTAAATGTGCTGCTGGGGAAAGGCCACAGCTGGTGGGACAAAGAAGGCCCTGAAGGTGGGGGCAGAGAAACCTCTCACCACTACATCTCTGTGGCTACTTCAGCCCACTCTTCCTTACTGGTTTTGTGTCACAAATCCTTAAATAAAGATGCATATTTTGCATCTACCAGGTTCCTGCTGTTCTCTTGTCTCTCAAAACACCTGAGATCAGTCCCTGGGTGTATCTGCTCCAACCCTCTTGCTCAGAGCAGGGTCAGCTACTGCAGCCTGCTCAGGCTGGTGTCCCATCAGCTTTTTCAGCATCTCCAGGGACAGAGACTCCTTTCCTGACAATCTGTTTCCAGCTGGGCAGCCCCCAGCCTGTCCTGGTGCCCAGGGTTACTCCTTCCCAGGTGCAGGACTTGGCATTTCCCCTTGGAGAACATCATGAGGCTCCCGTCCACTCATTCCTCCAGGCTGTCAAGGTCTCCCTGAATAGCAGGACAAGCCACTAGTGCACCAACCACTCCTCTCAGTTTTATACCTGCCCCATCATCCAGGTCACTAATGCAGATGTTAAACAGTATTTATCAGCCCTGTTATTAACCCCTTGGGTGCTCCAGTGGTGACTGGCCTCCAGCTGGACACCATGTCACTGATCACATCCCTTTAAGCCCAACAACCAGATTTCAATCCACCTCACTGTCCCCTTACCTAGGCTGGACTTCATCAGTTTGTCCATCAGGATGTAAAGGCAAACCATGTCCAAATCCCTGCTGAAGTCAAGATAAACAACATCTACTGCTTTCCCCGTGTGCACTGAGCCAGTCATGTCATTGTACGAGGTTTTCAGGTTTGTCAGGCATGACTTACCCTTTGTAAGTCCATGCTGACTCCTCCTGATCACCTTCCTGCCCTTTGTGTTTGGAAACAAGTCCAGGATTATTAGCATCACCTCCCAGCGACTGAGATAGCCCTGCTACGCCTATAGCCCCCCACGCCCTCCTCTTTGCCCTTCCTGAAGACAGGAGTCACACTAAGTGTTTTGTTCCTGGTATGCCTAAAATGACTATTTTTTTAAATTATTATTTTAATGAAAAATAATTTCCCTGCTCATCTTCTTAGTATTGGAATGGCAATCTTTTCAAGTGCCCTCAAAAGCAAGTTTTTTTTTTTTTTTTTCTTAAAAAACCCTCTTTCTTCTTTTCTTTGCTTTCCCTCCTGGCAACGATGTCCTCGCTCAGGCAGGACCCTGTTTGACAGAGGCAAGTTTTGATGTCTCAAGGATGATCATCTGGAGGATATCCCTGCTGGGACAGGGGAGGAACAAAGGTCATTTTCTTCCTTCTCCTTCCCACACTTCAGCTCAGCCACCCCAGCTGTCAGAAGCTGTTTGGGTGTCTCTCCTTCCTCCAGTTCCTCCCTTGCCTGCTGTGCTCCTTCCACAGGTGACAGGCACTTTTCTCTCACTATTAAGCTTTTCTCTTCCTATGCCTATCACAGCTTCAAGCTCCTCTCTCCTCTCCTGTTCTTCATTTTCTTTTTTTATTCCAAGTTGAAAAAAGCTGGCATCCCAATTATTTATATGTAAATATTTTCTCTACGTTTGCCCTGATTTAGCAAAATTTGGAGTCCTGCAGGAGTCGAGAACAGAGCCTCTTGTATTCCCATCAGACATCCCCGCAGCTTCATTCCTGGCTAGCAAAGCAGTTTACAAGAGAGATGGAGAACTGACATTCTTTTATCCCTGCTGCAAAACTTGTTTCGTAATTCCTATTTTAAAATGTATATGCAGTCTTAATCCCCCTAATATGTAGGGTTTAATATGTATAAAAAGCCTGCTATGTACATCTTCTCAGCACAGAATTTCAATTGCTAGAAAGGCTGAGACTGAATTAAAAAGGAAGCACTGTGCATGGCAATGAGCTCATTTTGATGGGCTGAATTAATTTTAAATAATAAGGAAGTAATTTCCATCTCACTAAATGCCTGCATTTCTTCTGCAAAAATAAAACAGTATAGTCAGGAAGATACTCTTGAGAAATGAGTCTCATAGAGATAAGTAAACCAGATAGCAATTAAAAAAGTAAATAAGTCATAATTACAATTGTAAAAGGTAGTATTAAGTATTAATGCACTTCAAGCCCAGCTGCTTTGATTGAGATCTGCTTTATCTCATTAGCTTTATAATCAGAAAAATATCATCATTTGAAGATCCATAGATTTAAGCACAGACAAATACCTACAGCAGCCATTTATGGCTGTTGTGAGGAGGCAGCCACAACTGGCTAATGCGAAAGAAAAGACCATGAGAAAAAGGGGTGGAAAGAGGCAGAGGAACAGATTCCAAGGCACTCCAAGGCTTGGAGGTTTGAAAATGCATTTTTTCTCTGGATAGGCACGTGTGGGACAAGACTTTCTGTTTTTGAAGCGTGACCAGAAGAAATGAGGGTGCTTCCTGTGAGAATCAAGACATTACAATGCTCATCCAGGTAGCTGAGATGAGGGAGTCCTGTCCTCTCCCCAGAAGGGAGCATTCAAATCTGTTTTCCCACCAGCAAGATGGGAACACAATGAGGCACTGTGCCTTGGTTTGCACTGGAGCCTCTTGGTCCACCCTGAGCACTGGTTTGTGGTTTCTTCAATGAGCTGAGCACAGGGAGATCTGTGAGCAGCATCCCCATGCTCTTGCGTTGGGACTGTAACCTGTAGGCACCCTCCACATCTCTCCATGAATACAGAATTATTTTCTGCACAGCATCAGTGGTGGGATCTAAGTCATGGGTGCCTGTGTTTGTGTGTGCTCTCCTCCCCTCTAGCACAGCTGGGGTATATGGCTCCCATATATTTTTGGGGATTTGGACAAAACAACCCTCCTTTTATCCAGCATCGTGGTGGTTTTAACATCCACCAGGAGCTGGGAGATCCTGGTTCTGCTCTAATCCTCGCCCTAGCTCTTTGACTGCATAGCCCATAAAGTTCTGTAAAATGCAGCTTTCCCTGTCCTGTAAGTGAAACTTGGAGAAAGGGAATAAAAAAGCAAGATCAAGGATGACATTGTAGCCTGGTGACAGGGGCACTAAGCTGTTGAAAAGGTGATCTGACTTCCACTCTCTGCTCCCATTAATATTTAATAGTCATTAAATTAAAAGTCAGGGATGTGTAGGATTAACTGCAGGTCAGCATCCTCATACTTATATCTGAATGAGTGAGATAGTGTTCGTATGGATGGAAATAAGCTATTAGCAATGAGCACGGCCAGGATGTCAGTACCAGGCATAAATTTAAATGATTTAAGCACTGTCCCTGAGACAAGGGAAACAATGAAATGGCCGCTCCAGGACACAGGCTCACACAAACCCTGCACCAGTGCCTAAACCTGCTCCAGAGCACACGAGATCTTAAACCACTTGGCAAAAACAGCCCTTTCTTTCTGTGGATGCACTCAGGGGAACGGGACCAACACTGCCGATCACTGAGAAAACAGCCGTAAGCAGCTTTCCATACACTCAGGAGCACTGATTGCTGAGCAGCAAGCCTTCTAAGGAGGCTGCAGCCAAGCCCCCTGTGCCATCTGAGGGAGGAACCCAGCTGTGCCCACTCCTAGCCACGGGGCTCGCTTCTGGCTCGCAGGCTGGAGGGGCTCATGGTCGTGCCATGCCATGCCACCGAGGTACAGGAGCAGCCTCAGCCTGGCCTGCGGGGTTTGACCAGACAGCTTGCATCTCAGGTGGCTTCTTTTCCCAGGGTTGCTAAGAAACCCAAGCAGATGTCTCAGAGGCTGAAACAACTGCTTAGCGATTCCTCCCTGCCTTTTAATTCTGGGTAGTGGCAGCTTTAAGCCCCTTGGGACTTTCCCTGTGCTCCTTGTGGTGAAGAGCTGGGCAAGCAGGATGTTGGGGAGGAGAGTTTGTCCTCAGCAGCTTTTCGGGAGGGATCTAATGGCAAAGGTTGTTTCTGTGTGTGGCCAGCAGGACATGCCCTGCACTGTACTGTCTGCATGGCTCTCAGAGGTACTGCTTATTCACTGGTGTTCCTCAGGATCCCTTTCAGCAGCCCCTAACAGTCTCCACCTGAATTTCTGGAGCTGTTGCTCCAGATATGAGCCTGGTGAACTCCCCTGTCCAACTCCTACCGTACAGCAGTGGTTCAAATAACAGACCTCCATTTATCCCACTGCCTGATATCTGCCCCATCCGCAGGGTGCCTGGGAGCAGGGAGAGTGCCCACCACCCTGCAGGATTTGGGCTGTGCTTGCTGGAACACCTTCAGGGAATAGAGTGGATGGTGTCCCCACAGCAGTGAGCCAGGCAACCTGGGGGACAGTGAGGAACAGCAGACCCAGAGGAGCTTGCAGGGAACATCACCCAGGATGAAAAAATCCCAGCCACACTTAGCTGCAGTAATTAAAATGGGTGAGAAAATGGACTTGGGCAAAGGGCAGGGAGCCGATCCCATGTTTAGGCAGAGATAGGTCTCCAGATCCATTTTGTGCAGTAGCAGCACAAGGTGTTGGCCTCTGGCTGGATGGACTGGAAGGCTGATAAAAAACCTCAGGGAATAACCATCTCCTGCATAAATGACTCTGGGAACCTTGCTTCTTTATTTCTCCATCACGCAAAGATTTTTCAAAGTTCAGCTGCTTGTTCACAATTAATAATAGGTCCAACTCAGCAGAGACCTGTAATGTCTTGGAAATGTCATCTATCGAGATACACAAACGAATCTAAAACAGCCTCAAAATATTAACTATTGTGTGTGTTTGCTAACTGTGCTGTGCTGACTGTGAGGGCTGGATTGTCTTTCCCAGCATAACGCCTGTAAATCCTGCCTGTTCTCCATGGGCTCAGGTTGGTTTTATTAAGTGGTTACGTGTCGTGCTTCGAAACGCCCTGCTTTCCGACGGAGCTGTGGCTGGGACGGAGACTTACAGCCTTTGCTCCCATAGCCTTGACGGAGACTGTTTGTTGTATCGCCTCATATATTTCCTCACTCTGGCAAAAGACGGAAATAAATCTGGCTGTTGTGTACATCCGTAAAACAGATCTCTGCTGCACAGGCCAGACCTGACACAGGCCAGACCTGACACAGTGCTGGAGTGGCCTGAGCTGAGCATTTGAACTAAGGTTGTTCTGATGAACCAGTGCTCCTGTGGGCCCCAGGTCCCTGCTGGGATGTCTGTGATGGGTCTTACTGCAATGGTACGAGCAGTGGGTCGGTGGGAGTATGTGGGTACGTGAAGGGCCAAGGCAGAAGGAGAGCAGCCACAGCCAGCAATGCTCCCTGGGGAGTGGGCATTCTCTGGGCGGCTGACTTTACATTTGAGGTCAGGTCAGAGGCCCTATCCATACCTTATTTTTCTGGCAGTGGCCAGCAGCGGATGCCTAAGACAGAGCAGAAGAACAGGGATATCTCTGGGGACGGTTCCCCAGAATATTGTGCCATATAACTGCTTGCCCCTTGGACTTGTGGAGACTCCTAGAAATTGTTGAATGGAAGAAATCTGCTTGGCTTTCTTTTTTTCCATGAATATATTCAGTTGTTTTGTTAACCCTTTTTGTATGTATGGTCTCAGAGAAGGAAATATGGGACGGTGAAGTCCAGGTTGAAGAGGGCGTTGCTGCCTGCCTGACCTCAACCCACAGCCCAAGGCCTGATGTCAACCACCAAACCACCTTCCTCTCCTGAGGGCGGATTAGCATTGACCGAACTTCTTACTCCTCAGCAGGAACTATTCACCCAGTCAGTCATTAATTTTTCAAGGGCTGCATGTGGTTTCAGATTATAAAAAAAAAAAAAAAAAGGCTGGCTCCTCAATCCCAACAGCATGATTTACAGAGTTTTTGTGTGAGCCCCAAGCTAAAGCAGAAAGGGAGATGTTTCTGCAGGTCATGGAAACAGTTGTGTCAAGAACATTTTCTGCACCTTCTGTTAATATCACTGGTGATGAGGAAAAATAAGAGCATGAGGATTTCTGATTAGCTAGTTAAATGGCTATGATAACTAATTGGATTCCTCCAGACAGCTGCTATCCTTAGTAAGAAACATGACTATACTATTCTATAATTGTACAGTGTTTAGCAAATCCTGCCAAAATAATATATGATCCATGTTTTTTTGTTCCTCTGAGCAAAATATTGATGTTTTTTTCTTTTTTTCTTTTTTTTTTCCAGGATGTGTCTATCAGACAATGTTTAAACACATATTTGGCTGACTGACTGAGCTTCCTGTTTCTAAAAAGAAGCTGGAATAAGTCTTCAGGATGCTCAAATGGAGCTCCTATCCCAACAGGTAGTAAGAAGAGACTGTCACGCTCCGAGCATTACTAGGGTGAAGTGTGTTTAGCCAAACTGGATGATTTTCCACTAGAGAAGTGACATTGCCTATTTACTGTGTTAACATAAATCCCCAGGCCAGCACTGGCAAGAATTACTGCCCGGTTCTTAGTTTTTTCAAGGAAGTCTGAGTGGCCTGTGCTTTTGCTCTTGTGGGTAGTCTATAAATACTGCCTGTTGCCTTTCATACAATGTGCTTTTCAAAGGTTATGGGAAGGGGGCAGTCTTTGTGGGACTCAATAAACTTTACCACTGTCAGTGATAGAGTTGTCTTTAAAGCTGATGGGAAGCTATGCACTTTTATAAGTCTCTGGACCAAGATTATGGAGAGAGATTTATTATTAGCACCATGTAAACTACAAATTAATTGAATTCCAAGCATGTGAATGGAGAATCATAATATTTTATACAAGCTACAGTTAATTAGACTTAAAATGTACGAGCATTGCAGTTAAGTTATGACTTGCACATATTTGGCAACACTGAAAACCTATTACAAATGATTTGACAATTTTTGCTGCAGGACATGATGTCCATCATGGCTGATACTGGCCAAATGGGATTAGCCTGTTCAAACACTCCAATTTTGGATGTAGCTTCTGCAATATCTTCATTATTGAGGAAATATAAATAAATAAATGAAGTCTACATATCCCAGCTCTAAAAACTTAACCCTTCAAGTCTTGCAGTCTTGTGCAAGGTGCACAAAATTGCCAGCCACCTGCAATAATCATTGTGGGCCACAGACTTGAATAAATTTCTCTTGTTCATGCTTCCTTGAGTCATTAGTATAAAATAGGTGTACTCTTTTTTGTTTATTAATTTTGATATGTAATTGTGAAATCTAATCTCTACTCTACAGTGATCCATTTAATCACAATTAATTCTTGTTACTTAGAAATCTTTGTGGCGTCTCTGATCTTCCTAATCTGTCATGAACACTGTCTTTAAGGAGTCTGAAAATTCACTTCTTAATTACAAAGTACGTCAGAGGCAGCTGCCATCAGGCAAATATTTTTTTTCTTTATTTTGTAAATCACAGAGCTGAAACAAGATGCTCAGGTAAAATGGTGTAGCTTACAGAAAATATTTTTAAGCTTCATATTCCAGCTCAAGCACCATATACAAGGTAGAGATACTTGCAGAATGAATGTCCTCTGGATGGTGGGTAGTATGTAGAGCTCTCTTTGACAGAGTCTACTCAGATAGTATTGTGTGGTTACACTGTCACTTTCCTTTTTTCTTTCCCCAGGAAAAAAAAAGCTTCTGGACATAGACATTCTGACACATTTTTCTGTTTCAAAAGTCATTCATAAATTCATTTTCATTTTCCAGAGGGATTTTTCCCCTTATAATGTAATGTAATGTAATACAATAAATATAATATAATACAATATAATATAATTTAAATATAATGCCGGGTCTTTTATAGGCATGTAAAATACCCTCCAATAATTTTATAATGGAGGAAGGAACCATGCAGTGGCTGTGTGTCTCCTAAAAAGATGGAGGTTTTCAACTCAGGATGAACTTAGGTCCCCTGCTACAGAAACTAGTGGCAGATGAAGACTGACTCTGGCTTACTCTGAAGAAAACTTGATGCTAACTTGTGCAGGAACAAGGCAGTGATTTCTCCTCCTGCCACCCCAGACATATGTTGCCTCCATGGAGGACGACAGAGCAAGAGAGCTATTGCATGTGTCTCATCAGAAGGCAACACCTCAATGCAAGAGGCGGGAGAAAGTGGAAGACAAAAGATAGACTCAAAAATGGCATAGATAAGTGTGATTTCCTGAACATGGCTCAAACCTGTGGAAAACTTGAAGATTGGTATGGTTTGAAGGTCACCGAAGGTGGCACTGGGGGAGGATGTTCTGTGTTGCAGTAGGCCTCAGAAATAGGTGGCCTGGAGTAAATGAGGAATCACCCAGAAAACCCATAAGAGTGGTTTTATGGAAACTTTTGACAGATTGGACTATGAACTTGACAAAGAGGATGAAGGTGAAGAAATGGAAGGATTTAGCATGGTTTGTTGGGGAACTGAAGCAAAGGATCAATTTTATCTGTGACATTTTGAGAGAAGACAAGGTGAACATCAAGAGGGCCAGAACAGAGAAGGTCACAGAGACTGAGAATGAAGCTACCAGGGCCTTAGAGAGGGAACAAATAATAATGGATATTTTTGTGTGACACTGCAGAGGGAATTTCAGCAGGATTAAATGACAGCATCGGTCTCAAGAGGAGAGGAGAGATGGTGATAATGCTGGAAATTGTGCTGCAGTCCTGTGCTGCCTGGATGCAGAAGATAATATTTTTCCCAACTACAATCAAACAGGATAGGCATGCGAGGTAAGATAAGGGGGTCAGTTTTAGTTACAGCTGCATAATGAAATAAAAACATGACTTTACAGTCCTGGAGGGCAGAGATCTCCCTACAGAGGAGGGAGGGAGGTATTTTTAAAAATAAACACAGAAGACTCTGGGGGACTCAAGGAGTTGTCCAGAAGTTGACATTGCTAAGGAAGGAGGATTTAGGAAGATGGTGGAAAACCACTGCATCAAAACAGGTGAAGGAAGAAGAGCACAAAATAGACTTTGACAGTATGAAGGACAGAAATGGGGTGTACAGGGAGAAGTCAGGCTAGAAGAATTTTTAGTGGTATCTCTGAAAAGCTATCTAACATCCACATTTTTAACCCACTGTAGCCCCACCACATACATGTACTCTTTCTCTGTTCATAAATGTTGTCTCAGAAGCATCTGAGGATTTTGGATGTTTGCCCCAAAGGTTTATCATATCAGAGGTGCACCTGTGCAGATCCATGCACCATGTGAAGTGTGCTCACTTGGTCCATGCTGCATGGCTCACCAATCCCATGGGCATGTGCCTGGGACGATTCAGAGTTGGATGTTGCAGTGCCCATGAGCATGCACATAAACAGGGACCCACATCCTTTCTCTGCTCTCTTAACAAGTGCTACTTTCCCATGTGTCTGGGCAGAAACAATTTGTACAGACTGAAGGGATTATGTGCTGGATTTTGCACATACAATCGATTGTACACATTGTGCACATCTGCTCTCTACCAGGGACCATCTGACCCACTGATTTTTGGATGGTTAGGTTTATCATGGCCTTGAGTCAGGCATCTCAGGTTTGCCCTACATCATATAAAATATTCATCCAGGGGTGAGTGCACTCCCTACAGAGATGCGCTATTGATAGGGAGATGTAATGACTTAGATGAAATCATTACTTATCCTTCCTGTAAGTCATGTCCTGATTTAGTAACAAATTCCATTTGTAGATCATATTGTCTCCAGTGAGTCTGCTTTACAACAGCAGTGCAAACAAATTAAGCAAAGTTTTGATATGCTTTTATCAAAGATTTGTCTCTAGTGTCCTTTGATTTACTTCTTGAGATCTCCTCTGGCACAAACTGGATGGAAGCAATATTTTCTCCCCCTCAAAGCTGATCTGAGCTCAAGCACCTCTGAGAATATATGAGCCCTGCTTTCAGACCTGGCTTCAGGCATTCTGGAGAATGACTGCACTCCCCTTAATATATAACAGGCTGAAGATAGTTGTATGTCTTCATTTCAGTGATATTACTTTTTTCTGCATTTCTTTGGCATCCAGATGGTGGTGCTCTGTGTGTCCGGTGCCAATATCAAAATGAAAAAAAAATAAAATTGCTGCCTTTTCTCACTGGTTGATGAAGTAAAGAGCTACATAGGTATACCTTCTTCTTGCCTTCATCCATGTTTCCATCTAGTGAGGACCAAATTCACCAACAGATGTCATTGAGCAGGGAATATTCTTGCATTCTGTGATTTTTGTAGATGCAGCACAGAGGTTAGAGGTGGGAATAACCTTTTAATTACAATTTACACCACTCCATGTATGCTGAAGATGGTTCTTGACAGCAGGAAGTATGGTTTCCAGTGAACATTTTGATATGAAACAGAAGTCTGGAAAGGGAAAAGAACACCCTGTTCCATGGGCAGCAGCAGAGAGTTTCTGTTTCTAGTCTTTCAGAGGATCATTTTCTTCTAAAAGTTCTGTGATTATGAAGATGAGCACTTTAGGTCTCATGGTACTAGCATGATTGCCATTAAGGCTACAAAAGGAAATATATATTTTAAGATTAAAAAAAAATGCTCTTAAAGATGAGCCCACTGGACAGCTAGGAAATCCAAAATAGCCATTTGTCAGGAAGACAGGTAAAGCAGCGTGTACAACAGTATTATCCACTTCTAGCTCACCTCATGTATAATAACTTGCCAGGTTAATATAATGCCAGCTTGATAAGATGCTAATGCTCTGTCAAGGTTTCTTTGCCTCTTTGCCTGTTTCTTTGCCTGTCAAATTCTTTGGGCAGTCTCAGTGCAGAGAGGGAATTTCACTTACTGCTATTAGGAAGGAAGGGTTTTCAAGCCAACAATGCACAGCGAATGCAACCCCTGTGACAGCAGATAACTTCTGATCATTTGGCCACATGTGGTGAGTGTTTCAGCCCTGGCTCCCATGAACTGTGGTTCCAGCAGAGTTGGCAGTGTCCAACTGACACAGGAGACCCTGTGGCAGGGCGGGCTTTGGGGCTGCAGACACTAGCACAGCCAGACCACGTTGGGTTGACCAGCCAAGCTTCTTCCATGCTGAGTGTGGGACAGGGCCCTGCCCTTGTCTATGAACTACACCAAGATCTTTGCCCCACTTCAGATCATAATGATCTGTCTTGTGGCCATTGGCCATAGGAAAAGGTTGGCATTTTGGGGATTCACGATGCAGAAGGGCTGGGCAGCCCTAATTATAAATTTGCTCTGCTGTGGGAAGGAAGGTTTGAGGTCAGCTGAGCTTTACACCATCATTGATAAAGACCCTGCAATATACACACATCAGGAAGAAGGACAAGCCTTTGGCTAAGGGAGGTGCTGATATTCCACTGGGCAGATTTTGCTTTCCCAGCTGTCCCACGGGCTTTTGGGAGCAAGTCAGTCTCTGGCGCTTAGCCAGAAAACCACTTAGATGGGATCACAACTCTCAGCCCATGGATCATCCTGCTGAATTCGCTAGGGCTCCTTACGCCCTTCCAGGAAAGAATGTGCTTTGCTGGGCTGCGTCCAGCCTTTCTCTCATCCCCATTTGTGTAAAGTTCTTTCAGGTCCCTTGAAGCCATATTAATATGCTGGATAGGCTGCAGGCACTGCCCAGGACTGCACTGCTTGCTTTAGGCACAACCACTTTCAAAAATGAACGCATAGAGCCTAGTTTTGCTTCCAGTTAAAAAGCAGCATTCTTTTAAATTGTGAGGAATATGGACATAAGGAAGAGGGGAGCTGTGCCTGTGTACTGTTCCAGCAGTACTCATGTACTCTTGTTTACTCCCTGAGTAATAAGACTTTGAGCTCATACAAAACTGGAAATGCTGGAGGGTGCAGCACATAGCTGAAAAGGACAGTTCAGGGCATGCTGTGTTACTTTCTGTTGTGTTTTGTTCTGGTTTTGTTTTTATGGATGGATCCCAGAGCTCCAAAGGTGGCATGGCAGCAGCAGCTTGAGTGAACATGACAGGATGGGTCAAGTGGAAATGTTGGGACAGAAGACCTTGTGGGGACAGCAGACCTTGCTGGCAGTGACCAGCAGAAATATCAACTAGGAAAGGACTGCCAGCGTTAGGGCATGACACAAGAAATGCCCTGCTCAGGGCAAGCCTTGCTCCATGGTGCAGAGAATATCTAACCACATAGAATAGAGGAAAACAAGCAGTAGGAAGAGAGCAGGGCAGCCTGATCGTATTGGAGAGCACTGGCTGTTGTTCAGTGTTGCTGTCGGGGAAGGCAGCAGTGGTGTCAACAGATTCACTGCAAGGAGCTGTGGCCCTGCCTGGGAAGCCTGAAAAGTGTTGTGGGAAATCCCAAGGCATGTGTTAGTGTTACTGAAAGGCTGTGGAGAGAAGCCACATGGGGGGGATGCTGAAAACCAGACACCTAACCTGACGTGGTCAGAGCTGCCTATGGCCAAAGGTTGAATGAAATTGCGTGGGGCCATTCTGATTAACGATGGCAGTCCAGGAATGACTTTTTGAGGAGCTAGCCTTCACATGAGGGAAAAAAACTGCTGTAGGCAATAACGAAAATCTATTCCTATAATTTGCTTAGAATGATGTAACTGGAGAAAGTGGCTGTGTTGAGCACTTGGTGAAGGATGGATGCTCTGATGCTTGAAGAGAAAACCAGCCAAGACAACCAGGTTTGCAGAGAGCACAACCCAGTGGGACTTGGGGATAACAGGCTTGGGATTCTAAGCTGAAAACACCAAAAAAGGGAGATACTCTGGTCACTATATGCTTGTTTACCACAAGGTTTTCAGCACTATGTGCAGATAGCTTACACTCCTTGTTCTCAAGAACAGTAATTAACAAATTAATGGCTTTGCAGAAAGGCTCAGCAGATGGCCTTTGGACATGATGGCTGGCTCTGTGGAAACTGCTGAAGCTGGCTGACTACGTGATATCAACCTTTTTCCATGCTGAGAGGCAGAAGCAGTGTGTGGTGGACCTGCACCCATGTGTGTCTGCACACAGGTGAGACGGTGACATCCAACAGCCTGCGGCGGTTCTGCAGGTCTGCCCTATTCCTACTGATGAATTTGTGTCCTGGTGTCAGGCACTTAATGTGCACACCATTTAAAACGGTGATTAAATTTTGTGGCTGCAGTTGTTAACATCATTTAAAATAACAGGATCATGCAAAAACGCAGCAGGAGAGGACTTAAGGAGGTCATGCAGACTGCTTCTTGTCCCAAGGCAGCCTAATTGCACTAATGTCACTTCTGCCAAGTTTGACTGATTTGTCCTAAAGCCTCCCCAACAGTGGTAGCTCGCAGTACCTTTAGGGAATTGTTTCCCTGCTTCGCTCTCAGAGCTGAGAAGAGGGAGGTGGCATCTGAGGGGAATTAGCCCAGTTTGGGTAATCTGAGTTTTGGACCAAGAATAGATTAGAGAAGAAAATGGGAGCAAAAATGCTTAACTAGGTGCTTTAGGAGGATGGACTATTTCTTGTTATTGTGGCACGGTGCAGCGAGACTTGAAGAGCTGAAGAAGGAGCATGATGACTTTTTAGCAGGTAGTAACAAGGGTCTACAGCGCTCCTGCCTCGGGGCCTCGGCTGAGTCTCAGAGACTCTGACTGCTTGCAGGAGCTCACCCGGGAGAGGGAGGCACTGAACTCACAAAACTGTTATTGACTCCTTGCTTTTCTGCAACCCATCCCCAGCATTAACCGTATTTGAAAATAGAGCTTCCAGGCTGCTTTTGCAATGGTTTCAAAAAATAATCTTACCTCTGTAGAGTATTAATTTGCCTGCTCTATTTTCCCCTAGCTTTTAGTTCACCATTGATGTTAATTAGGACTTCCTTAGCCTTGTTAGCCTGGTGTTTTCCTTTGTTACTGACGATAGAGAAGGTGACCTTGCTCACCAGGTGGATTTTCTCAGCTCTGGCATTAATCATTAGTGTCTTAAAGAACAGAGGTAGGGATCTTACATGGCAAAATTGAGAAAAACTGTAAAAAACATCATGTAGACAGCAGTCAGTGTCAGTTGGCATAGGTCCAATAACTTGTAAGTAGATATGCTTCTGATAAGTCATTCTGCTCCCACACAACAGCTGCTGTGTCTCCATACATATTACATGTATAGCGTACAACAGAGTGATGTTTTCGTGGCATGATAAGAAAACACAACAAATATCTTTATGTGTAGCTTGGTTGCAAGTATCTGAAGTGGTTATACTGAGAGTAAAAACTAGCATTTTATTATTCAGAAAAGTGGAACAGTGACTGGTGCATTGACCTCTGGTGATCTAGCTTCAAATGATAACTTAAAGCACAGTGAAAATTATTTTGGTAGCTTTACTCTACTCTCCACCAACACAGTCAGGCAATTGTAGAATCATTGAAAAATTTAAGTAGAAAAGGACTTCTGGAGGACAATCCAGTCCAATCTCCTGTTCAAAGAAGTTCCAACTAGAGCAGGTTGCTCAGGGCCACGTCCAGTCAAGTTCTGAGAATCTCCAGGGGTGAGATGACACTACCTTGACTGGGCAACCTGGTCAATGCTTGATCATCCTCATGATAAAAAAATACGGTGCACTTAAAACAACAGTGGCAATCCCAGGCAAACAGAAACCCAGGCAGGGAATAACTGAGCTCTTCTTCTCAATACTAGACAGCACCAGGACTCCCATCTGGATAAATATGTTTCAAAGATACTGTGGTTTGTGTCACCTTCATAAGTGTTATAAACAGTAAGATTAAATAAATATGTAAACACAGGATCATATCATCTTTAGAATCATAGAATAATTTGGGTTGGAAGGGACCTAAAATACCACCCAGTTCCAACCCCCTGCCACGGGCAGGGACACCTTCCACCACACCATGTTGCCCAAAGCCCCATCCAGCCTGGCCTTGAACACCTCCAGGGATGGGGCATCCACAATTTCTCTTTGTTCATAGTAGTCTTTTTTTTTTTTTTTTTAAACAGAGTACTGTGAAAACATAGCATTTTTAATTCCGGCGTGGCATCTGTCACATGAAGTAAGATGTTGTACAACAGAAGAGTGGTGACAAAGCATTCACATGGCGAAGGCCCAGATGTGCATAGCAGAGCTGTACGCAGCAGCCAGATGCACAAGTATCAGGCTTAAATTTTGGAAAAGGCAAACGGGGAGCTGCTGCTTTTCAGCAACAAGCACAGGAGAAGTGTAGATACCGTTTCTGATCCATTTGAATTTCAGACTTAAATAATTCTACAGCAGGTTTCTGAGGAGCCATATCCAACACAGCCCTGATCCTTGTAGGGGCTTCTTAATGCTACTCAAAATAACATACATAGCTTGCAGATTTGCCACTAAGCAGTTGCCACAAGCTACTGAAAAAGGCAAATTATTAAGACTGTACAAAACCAAAGCCGGGAATACAAAAATCAAATGGAACACTTACATGTTGCTGAACATGCTGCCTAACATCAGAAACACAAGACAACAGCAGAAAGCCATGCAATGTAATTTGGCAGAAGCGCGCAAACATTTCACAGCTTGTCCCCTGGATGCCATGCTCACACTTACATTAGTCTGTGTCACACTACCTTAACTTGTTTTAAGCATTTCCATCATCTGTGAGGTAGGGAGGGAAAAACAGAATAGTTAAGGTATAATCAAATGAGATTTCACACATTGTAGTATAATTTATAATCAATCTCATTATTTGCTATAGTGTGGAGAGTGTGAATTGTTTGGATTTCTGTCTCAGTTTATTCAGACAGGGAACTTTCTGAAAGCCAGGAGTGATTCAGTGGGTTACTAAGGAGGTGGATGAAAAAACTTAGATTAACAGAGAACAAATAGTGACAGAATATAAATAAATACATAAAAAAGCAAAGTAATCTAAAATTATTGTCTTGCCTTTTTTTTTTAATCTGTCATTATAGAAAAAAAATCTTGGTAACATCTTTTGATCAGTGGACAATGTAAGCACTACGTTAACCCTGCTTCCTCATAAATATTTGAATAAGGGTGTAAAATAATAATAAAAATGCACAAATCAAAACAATGATTTAGATTAAAGATAAAACCACGTCAGTAAATAAAGATCTACAGAAGTATTTCTTCTAGATGAGATACAAGAGTAATAACGTACTATCTCTGAACCTTGATGATACATTGCTCATGATTTTTGATCATACTTCCAAAAACATTGGTACCATCTGAAAGAATCCAGGCTACCAAAGCCGTATATGCACAAGACATCTTAACTGCTTAGATCTGAAGGGCGGCTGCGGTTTGTGTTTTTAATTATGCACCCATGGAAGTCTGCTCCGGTGAGATCCTACACCTTTGGTGCCCCAAGGAAGCCCAGGGGAACCTGAAGATACTTCAGACCTCAGAGGACAGTATCTTCTATCACCTACTCAGATAGTTTATTGTCAGTTTATGGTACTTTACGTAAGTGCATAAACCTCTTGTGTCTGATCAGGAAAGGTACAAAAGGTCACCCAGAAGCTGAAGGATTTATATCAAGAGAAAAATGTGTGCTTGCACATCTAAATATGACACTGTTGAACAGCTAAAAATCTGTGACAAGCATGGAAGAAGGAAGAGTCCCTCTTGCAGGAGTGGCAGAGTGATCAATTGGGCTAAATTTCTGCTGCTCAAGAGGAACCCCTAAGGAGATGCTAAAATAGAATTTGAATCTTAAAGCAATCATTTCTTAACCAAGAACACAGATCAATGATTCCACTATCATCTAAAAACTGTTTGGAAAATAATTTAAGAATTCAGAAGTGAAGCTGACGTATAAACCACAAGTAGCCAAAAAACATCAGACATATTTTCTCACTGAAACTAATATAGAAGAAATGTAAGATGCACCAGTAAAATTAGACACAGGAGCTGGAAGTATCTAAATGGATTGATTAAACTACTGACATGTTCCTGGTGAAACCAATCAAAATATTAACTTTTCTAAAGCTTCACAGTAAGCAGTAAGATTTAAACAACAACAACAACAACAAAACAATCAAAAAAAAATATTTTGCTGGATTTCTATCTTTCTTGGAAGCTGTGATTACGTGTGTACTGGCACTGGACAGCCTCCTGAAAGAAGGAGCTGGCTTGCCTCCTACCTTTATTTAGGCAATGAAAGATGGAACAGGGATGTTGAAGGGCATGTACATTGGCTGAGTACTGATGTATAAAGCAGAACAGCTCTCTTCTCTGTAATGCTGGGAAAACAAAAGTGAGGTAAAATACCTTGGCCAATAAGTGATATTGACAGCAATTTACTTTTTCCCCTATTTTAGTTTTCACCTCCTGTGTTGCAAGAGCAACAATTAGGCATTTGTAGGGATGTAATTGCACTTGGCTGCCTGCCGGCACATCCCAGTCAGGTGGAGCCGGGGCTGTTTGGTGCAGACTGGGGGGCAGTCATTACAAGTCAGCAGCATTACAACAATTTGGCACACCTGGGAGAAGTCCTAGGAAAGCCAAAAACCCTGTTCAAGCATGCACCGATGGAAACTCCTTTCCTCCCTGTACTCTGCCTTTCCTCAGACACGCGAGCTTTCCCCAGGGTACCCGGGGACATTTCTGCTCCTGTTCCTGCCCCCGGGACACGCTGGCTGTGCAGCCACCAAGGGACGTGCAATCTCACCCCCAGGATGCTGTGAAGAAGGCCCAGGGGAGCTCAGGCACTTATCGCCTGTCCCGTGGGCCTTGGTTGAGGCTTGCCATCCCTGTGGAGATGAAGGCTTAGTTATCACCCGGTTAGCACAAAACGTATGCAAGTGAAGTCAGTTTCCCTATTCAAGTCTCCTGGGGCACTTCAAGCCCCAGACAACTTCTCTCAGCAGGAGATGCTCCTGACAACCTTTTAATTACGTTAAAGACTGTTTCCTCTCCATGTGTGCATAAACATCACCTAGCCATAGGAAGAATCATTTCTGGTCCTTAATTGTTTAATTATGTTTTGCTATACTCAGACATAAAACTCTTGTCCTCCTTTTGGTGGCTTCTTGGCATCATTCAGCAAAGGAGGTACCTCTCACTGGGCCTTACTTTCTGCATCAGTCTGTACCCCAAAATACACATACAGTACAGGCTTTTAAACAGGTTAAGTGTATAGAGTGGCTGGGTCTCTTCTGAGCAAGTCCAGTCATGGGAACAACCCGCAAGTTGGTGATGAACTGGGAATACTGGTCCCCAACTGCTTTTCCTAGGTAAACCATTGCAACGCTCACACAATACTGCCGGGCTCAGGGCCACCCAGGGATGTGCCCACACTCATGTTTTGTCTGGGATCAGGAGAACATTTCTGAGGTGAATTTCCCACTCACTGTGCTTGTTCCAGCAGATAATTGGCAGCCATAGGGCCAAGCAGGAGCTCAGCTGAAATAACGACCTCTCTGTACCACGCCGCTGGTGCGGGCTCTGGGCCCCGAGCACTGGCTGCTTCGCCCTGCAGCACCGCTCCTCCTACTAACACAGACATCGCCTGGGAGAATCCTGCTGGCTTGATTGATCCTATTTAAATCAATGCAGTTGTTTGTGCGAATAAAGACCCTAAGTGGCATTTATTCTACCCTATTATTTGACATATAAATCAGCAGTTTGGGACAGTGGCGAATGTTTTTTTTACTATTGTGAATTTAGGAAAAATCTATTAAAGTCACCAAAGAAAGTCCATATTTACAGTGGCATAACTGATGTTAGCACTTGACTTTTTATTTGAATGTGTGTAAAGCAGTCTTGCTCTAGAGCAAACCTAAAGAGAATCGTTTGTCTTTTGGGATCCTTGAATTTAGAGCTGGTGGAAGAAATAATCAATTTTGTTATAATCCCCTTCTTCTCAAATATCATATACATGGGTAAATTTTGCATTTGGTTATGCATTTGTAAACCTGGGTATTGCTGTTTGTATCCAGTGAAAACATTCTTTTTACTTTGTTAATGGTTACAGTAAAATTCTCCATGATGTGCATCACAGGTAGTAATTTGCATCTAGAAATACTGATGATGTCTTGCCTACGGCAATGAACAGGTTTTAATACAACAGTAAAACTTGCCCTGATGTGTCTTCTTAATTAGTCTCCATTGATTAAACATGCTGATTATTTACAAAAAGCCTAACACAACTGAAAGGAAGAATAACTAATGCAGTGGTTGTGTTCTCAGGATCACATGCAATTCATCTTTACTAAGCTGGCTGAGCCTCTATAATCTCAAAGCATTTATGAAATAATAGGGAGAAAGCTTTAGGTTAAGCATATTTGGTATAAAAAGTATTTGTTTAATTTGTTTCTTAAGATGAAATTCTATTGTTGATGGAAAAAGAAAGATTTGAGTGAGTTAAAGCCACAGACATCTTGCAGTAAGACATTAGAAGCCTTGTTGGATCCCTAATGGAAGCAATCTTTATGATGCTGAGATTTCATTTCTTATAATTAAATATCACAGTTCAGCCACTGAAACCTGTACCATCCTCGCATGCCCTATTTTACACATAACAGCAATTAGAGAAGCACATAGTGTATATTTAGACAAAGACTTTATGTCAGGAGCTGGTGATGTAGTGACTCAGCAAGGCATCATCAGAAGGCATTAGCTAGTGCTAAGGCTTTGTGCACCTCCATGGGGGCCAGACCTGTCAGATTAATACAAGGGGCTATTTTTGTAACATCCAGCAAGTTTCTGCCGTACATCAAACCGCACTAGCTGCTTATTTTAGATGACAGCGATTCATACATTTTTCTTGAACAATAAAGTCTTTAGCGCTTTTTGGTTATGCACATCTCCTACGACGAATCTTTCCTTTGAAGCATTTTGCAGAGGACAGGTTTCCGAATGGGGATCATCAGAGTCATTTTTACCAACCTACCAGTGAATTACCAGCCCACGTACCAAAGGCAGGTAGCAGTCGTGGTGTCAGGCTGCCTGGGTATCAGGGAGTACTCTGGGCACATAATTTGGGAATTAGTGCCCTGCTCCATTTGGCTCAGCCCTGCGTGGTGCTGAGTGTCAGGCTTTTCAGCCGATCTCAAAAGAAACTCACATCATCTGGCAGTGGGATGAGGCCCTTAGGTCCTATGAGAATAATACAACTTGTTTGTAGGTTCAGATCTGATCAACAGCCTTATTTTTATTCTCTATCATTTCTTTTCTTGATAATTATTGTCAATTCTTTTAATCTCCATAAACATCTTCCCTTTAAATTCAGCTGTAAGAACTGTCGCAGCCATTATATATTCTGTAATTTCAGAAAAATGAAATCTTGCCCCTTTTTCCTTCATTACCTCCCTCTGTCTCCAGTGAAACGTTTCCTTTTCCACACCCCCCCCCCTCCCTGGCACCTCTCTAACCAAGCCCAGCTCTCCTCCCTCTCCATTTCCCCATTCCAACAGGGGCATTGTCCTCTCATTTCTTCCTCCTGCACCTCCTCCACCATGATCTTTCTACAGTTGGAAACTGGTTGTTATTTATCCTGTTCATTTTTTTTTCTCATCTTCCTTTCCATCTATGCTGTTGTCTGTATTCTTGAAAACAACTTGCCCCAAAGCTGGCATTTTTGCTGTTGGCGTTGTTGATGCTGGGTCACATGAATCTGACATGCAACCTGCTGCTACTTGAAGAGCTGTGCTTTGTCTTGGCTGCCCATAAATCTTCTTGTGATGTTTGGAGGGTTAATCTAAGCCCGTGTGCCGAACATTTCACCCTCACTCACATCTCCTTTTACATCCTTTCCCTGGTGGGGAAGATACCAGCCATGAACATGTGAAGCATTGGAAGACACCAGGGAGTTCCTAGTTGTGTTTCCAAGGTCAGAAATGAGGACTTCAAACAACTTTGAGAGAGATAATGGAAATTACTACCAAAGTCAGGTAATCTCACTAAAGTTCATTAATACTTGGCTTTCACAATGTACTCTTTGGGTAAATCTCAGAGAGGCATTGCTAAGGAGGTCGCTGTTATTAACTCTGTTCTAATGGCACAGTGAAGTGATTTGGAGAAGGTGCCACTGGAGCCATCAAAAGTACTGAAATAGAAGTGTTTTTTTTGGAGTCACAGGCTGACTCTCAGCCCTCTCAGTCCCCTCTGCCTCAATGCCACTAGATGCTTGTCTCCCCTTCCCTGCTGCCCTTCTGTGGTCCCATATCAGCTGCCCATCCTTGCTCACCAAAGCACTTACCAAAATGCCTTAATTGGAATACGCTTCCAGGTCACACTTGACAAAATTTAGCTGTGTCTGCACTTTACTAAAAGTTAATGGGGATGGATTAATCACACATTTAAAAGCTTTGCTGGATGGAGACTGTAAAGCCAGGCCAACCTTCATTGCTGGAGCCTGGAGAGCGGAGGAGAAAGCACTTTTCTCCTTCTCACACACTGCTTGGCAGAGGGATGAACAGAAAGAGCCCTGACTTGGTTTCTGCATCAGAGCAGGCAGCACATAGCTGTCAGCAAAGCAGGAACTGGAGTGTGAGGCTCTGAGTGCCTGCTCGCATCCTGGAGCTACCCCGGGGAGGCTTCTAGCAAGGCTGAGTGGCAAGGGTAGCAGTAGTTCTGCCACGTTTTTAACATAAACATTTGAAGAAAAGGTTTCTCTACTGACTTTGGAAAAAAACAACAAACCACACCTGAAAAAAGAACCAAGCATTTTTCATGCAGGCATTCATTAATAGCATTATTAATATAACTTGTATACTAGGATAATTAGGAATAAGGATAATTGCCTGCCTAAAAAGCTGCTTTAAAAAAAAAAAAAAAAAAAAGAAAAAGAGTTGGGTATAGTTGGGTATAAGTAATACTTCTGTTTAAGCAGCTCTTTAATAATTGTGTTTAAACACAACTTCACTTTTCATCCCTTTGTGTTGCTATCGTCATGGTATGATTTTTTAAAAATCAGTTCTTGAAGTCCTTTCCCCTATCAAATGTTTTGGTTTTGCTTCTGAGGCACATGTTTTATCCTTATGTAGTAAACTCACCTGTGATATTACGGACAAAGATCTCTTTGCTGAATCACTACTGTCAACAGGAATTTCAATATTTATCTCCACGGCAGTTGGGCCAGGTCCCTTTTAGTTTCTTTCCCTTTTAAGTTGTTGCTTTTGTCTCAGGTCTCCCCAGACTCCCTGTATCACTCACTGCAGCATGAGTGCGGGATCTCTCTGCTGGAACTGTAGCAGCTATTGATTTTATTTTTGGTTCAGCAGCAGAACCAGGAAAAAAGGAAGCTTTCTATCAACCTTCTGAAATGAAAACCTAAAAATTTCAGATCAGCTAAATACAAGATTTGAGGGACGAGTTATAAAAGTAGAGGAAAAAAACTTGGCACCACGAAGAAGAAGAGTCAAATGGCAGCCTTTCTTCCCTGACCTGGTCCTCAAAGGAAAGGGCATTCAGTGAGGTCAAGACCACACTCTGCTGAGTGCATGGATTTGAGGCAAAGCTTTCTTTTACCAGAGATGTTCTCCAACTCCAGACAGAGGTCACCTGGAATAAGATGTTCTCCAGCTCTCCTGCGGTGGCTGTTTTACTTTTCAGTGCAACTGTGCAAATATACAGCAGTCACAAGGGAAAAGGCACATGCTAGAGTGACTCTACCTCCTGCTGCAGCCTCCGGTTGGGTACAGCACTGCTGGTATTGTGCCTGGTGGTAATGACCACTGAGGCCCCTTACACCGTATTAAACCGTATTGAAAGAAGAAATTTCAGGCACTTTCCCCCGTATTTCCTGGCAGCATGATGAATGTGTTGTGGCTGTCCTATAGGGTGGGCAGTGGTGGCTCCTCTCTCCTGGGGTGGGCTGGAGCCACACGTCCTGCACCATCACCAATACACCTGGCAGGGAAGAGGGAAGCAACCACCTAGGTTGAAACTATTTCTCAGATACAACTATCACTGAAATTGACCCAAATCCATAAATATTTGTGTTATGACCCCCAGTGGCACTTTTAATTAATAAAAGTAAGTACTAAAACTGCTGATGCTACTAAATGTTGTTCAATGCTTCTAAACACCACGTGCATCTAAACCACCACTTTGTGACATCCCATGCCCATGAGTTATACCTGCATACATAGGAGGGCTGCTGGGGAATATTTCAGCTCCACCAACACAGTGGTCAAGACATTGTGGTCACAACTTCATTTCCATGATATTTGCCACTCCGTGAGCCAGCCCAAACCTGAAGGATCTGCACATTGATGCTGTGTCACAAATCTCACCATTTTTAGGTTGGAAAGTTCCAAAGCTGTATGGCAGCTCTCTTGCACACATTATTATTTTTGTATCTAAATCTTCTTTAAATATCAGGCAGACTCTTTTTGTAGCTGAGCAGTCATTTCAGCAAGTGTGGAGGTTGATTTACAGTTTTTACTTTGTACACTTTCTGTAGCAGAGCATAAAATTGAAAGGCTTATGTCAAATTCATTCATACATGGACACATTCAAGAACAAATTAATTTTAAAGCACTTACAGGGTATATAATGATTCTATGCCATGCCTTACAAATCTATAAAGTAATTTATAACATAAAGTCTGTTTTAGAAGAGAGATGCAGTAGAACAGATAGCAGGGCAATTTAGATCTAAAATATCCTGGTGCTATATTCCCCCAGATATCTGCAATTCAGATCTGATAGGAATCATGAGTAATCAGTTTCTGAAGCAAAATTATTATACAGGGAACAGCTCTCATTACAATGTCCACTTGCAAAACCAGGCTATTCTAGGACAAATTACTGTGCAGCACACTAGATAAGGGTTGAGATTCAGGTCTCAGACCGGTATAAATCAGGAATAACTGTTATGCAGGACTAGAATAAAATCATTTATGTAAGTATTAGATCAATGCCATGCGTAAGTTTAATAGTAGAGCCATTGTAATTAAGTTCAAGAGACTTTCCACCCTGTCCTTAAGAAAAGATGTCTTCCAGCTGATGCTACTGCCATAGTCCTTCTCTTCTGACCTGCATGGCCAACGGACGGCACTGCTGCAGAGGATGAGCACTTCCTTTGCACCACCTGAGCATGGGTCTCCTGGTGTCCCATCCAAAGCCTTGTGTTTTTGGGGACCACCATCTCCCTCCTGCTTTCTTCAGCAGGTGCTGGAAACTGCCAGCACTGCTCAGCACCCACCACTCTTAGCAATATCATGCCTGAAAATTTCCCCTATGTTTAGCATTTATCATTAGCAAATGTGGTAGGCAATCATTAAAAATGTTCAAAGATAAGTGGCGACCTAAATTCAACCCTGGGATGAGCAGCTACACTTGCCTGAAATTGCAGGCTGGAATGAGTGCTGAGCCTGACGAGCTGGCAGCCAGCTGGTGTCACGGCTCCCCTGCTCCTGCCTGGCACCCTTGCACCTGCATTTTTCAGGGGCACTCTCTGCAAGCAGCAATTTGGTGTACTGCCACTACAAGGAGTAAAATATACAGCAATGGCTGAGAACTGCCTCAGTTCTCCTCTTCCCCACCACTCAACCAGCTTGGATTGTATGGGGCACCAGGGTGGCCAGCTCTGCAATTCGGACACAGTTAGTGCAGTCCCTCATCTCCCCAGGAGAAAAAGAGACCTAATTAGATTGAGGTGAACTCCAAAAGGTGCACATTTCAAAGGCAAAATTGTAATATAAAACATTCAGAGAAACCATAACCAAAGTATCATCTGTGTATGTAAGATGGAAGGAAAATGTCATTCTTCATACAGCCAGTGGCTGCACACCAAGTAGTCTAATTCAAAGCAGCCTTTCCTGCTCCTTACATCAGAGGGACAAAGGCCTAATTTAAGTTCACCCTATGCAGTGAATTTTGAGTTATTTATAAAAAGTGGAACAGTGGAGTGCAATAAAGGTCATCTCAGCCCAGCTGGGCAGGCAAAAAGACAGACACACTGGCCCTGGGCGCTGCCTCGGCTCTTTGTGGATGCTCATGAAGGATGGAAGAGCTGCTCCTTGCCCCTCTCCACCACTGAACACTGGGGCCAGGCTTCTGAAATGTAACTATAGATATTGGGTGCTTTCAGATTGGAATTGGTTCTGTTGGATGTTCCCTTTCTGAAAGCCACTAGGTCCCCCAAAAGACAGAAGTCCTTAGGAAAAGGTCGACCACCGCAAGCCTTCTTGCAGCCCACAGCAGCCATGCTAGCGGTAGGTGTGAAGGGAAAAAGCCCTTGCTCCAGCTGGAAAGGATGAAGAAGAAAGAGTTGCTAGTCTGAAGCACTGCAATGAAACAGGAGACAGATTTCAAAGGAACCCAGAGAAAACTGGCATCCAGCCCAGCAGGAATGCCTTAGGTACACATTTCACCTATTTCTGTGCAGAAAGCCAGCTAGTGCTGCAGCCTGCACCACTGCTTTCAACAGAGGGACTCCTAAAAGGTGCGTTATCATCCAGAGGTGTTGGCCTGCAGCTGAGAAGCAGGAAGAAGTGGGGCATAGGAGGAGCCCCTCACTTCTCCCAGCCTCTGCCCCATGGCAGCTCTACAAGGTGCTGTGCTGTGCACCTTGCACCTAGCTGAGCATTTTGCATGCTCCTGTTTGCAGTTGCTTATACAGACCCGCAACGTTAATCATCTAGGCTGGAGTTTTCTGTGTCTTTTTCCTGCCTGTGGTTGCATTTTTTTTTTTCTTTAAAGTTTCAGCATAACAGTTCAGCAGTTTTTGAGAATCTGTATGATAGCCTAAGGAGTTCCTGACTCTGAGAAGACAAAATTCATCAGTTTTGCTGAAACTGTCATAGTAGCACTCAAATATTCAATATAGGATATTTAGATGGAGCTTTTCTGATTTGTGATTGTGAAAAACAGTTGTAAAGATCTTAAGAACTAAATGTCAATGTAGACATAGCATGCCATTGCACTACTGTAGTGGTCTAGAGTGCTCTAAGGCTATTCACACCTTAGAGCACTCTTGGGGTTAGATTCACAAGGTGGTCCTAGTGTCATGCCATGATTTTGTAGCACCCACTTTTCAGGGATCTACACTGCCCCACCAAGTATTCATAGGCAGCTTGCAGTGTGAGGGGAAATGGTTCCTGGGTGGTGAGACCCTGGCACAGGCTGCCCAGAGAAGCTGTGGATGCCCCATCCCTGGAGGTGTTCAAGGCCAGGCTGGATGGGGCTTTGGGCAACCTGGGCTGGTGGGAGGTGTCCCTGCCCATGGCAGGGGTTTGGAATTGGGTGATCCTTAACGTCCTTTCCAACCCAAACCAGTCTATGATTCTATGTATGATCATATGGAGAAGACAAGGGTACAAGCTGCACTGGGAGAAGTTTTGTCTTGATTTATATTAATAAGATTTATTTATTTTTATTTTTTTTACAGTGAGAACAATTAGTGACTGGAACAACCTCCCTAGGGATGTGGTAGAGTTCCCATCACGGGCAGTTTTCAAGACGTGATTGGACAGGGTGCAAGATAATCTCACCTAACATCTCTTTTCCCATGAAAGGTTTGACCTGATGATCTTCTGAAATTGTGACCAACCTGGGCTGTCCTGTGATTCTGTGATGACCTCCCTGGCTGCTGCTCTTGTTCCTAGTCAAAGCTGCCTCCTTTGGCCATGAGGAACTTCAGGTTTTTAGTGTGCTGTCTGTAATCTCAGATGGGAATGAATGCTCCTTAGATATTGCCAAGTATCCCTTCCATGTCAAAAGAAAATCTCCTATAGGTAGATTATCCCTGCATGTGGATAAGGGAATCATCACCAAGCAAACGCCTATGCTTGCACAGAAATATACTTATTAACAAATTAAATTTGTTTCTCAGTGTTAGCACTGTCATAACTTTCTTGGTGAATTGATGTGGAGGAGTTTCTCTGTTGAAATGGCTCTTTAATTGCACTGCTAATGAGGTAGGTAGGATACCAGGGTAAATAAGCACATGCAGTGCTTGCTACTATTATGGCTGGAGATTGCCTCCAGCTGCTGAACTACCAGAGCAATATTGAAGCCTCCAGTGTAGACAAACATTTTCCTACTGCCCCAGCTTTCAAGTTCACATACAAAAATTTTTGATTTATACAATTAAAAAAGACTTTAAAAGGTGTTTGACTTGATATTGCAGGGTATAACGTTACCACTAAGTAGGTTTAATAAAGCACATATAAAACAAAGGTTATGAACTGTTTAAAACCGTGTTCTCTGAGCACAATTTGCCAACAAGCCACCATCATTAGATAGGGGTGTGACTAGCAGGGGGGTGCAGAGGTTGTTCCTAGACCTAAAACTATTCATCATCAGATGCCACATTAGATGATGGCTGACAAAATCTGGAGCTTACACAAGAATTGATGCCATGTAAAATGGTGAAGGGAAGGACCCTGTTGCTTGGCCAGCTGGGTCTGCTGTTCCTAAAAATGGTCAAACACAGAGTTAAGCTCCAAGAAAGAAGAAATAATGGCCACTCCTGTTAGGTGCTATTTTTCCTGGAAGGATTTAGAGGCCAAATAATAAGAAGATGAAACCTCAAGCCCTGTTATATCTGAGAAGGCTAATGAGACCTTGGGGGGATAAACATGGGATGCTGGCCAGAGGCAGGAGCTGGCTTTCCTCTCTGGCAGTGCTGAGGCTGACGTGCACGTGCTGTGTGCAGTCGTATCCATGTTTCACCAAGGATGCTGAAAGACTGGGAAAGGCACACAGAACTGCAAAAGTGGGGCAAGGACTGGAGAAGGCACGTAACGGCGAGAGAGATTTAGAAAGTACAATTTGTCTAGCTTATCAAAAAGAAGATTGAAAGGTCTTGATTACAGTGAATAACTATCTTCACAGGGAGAAAAGAGCCCTTTAATCTAGTGGGGAAGGATGAATGGTTGAAAGCTGAAACCAGATATATCTGAAGAGGAAATTAGGCAAAACACATTAATACTGAGGGCTGGAAACAAGCTGCTCAGGGAAGAGAAGGCGTCTGCAGTGCTTGAGGAAGATGGCATGATAGTTTTTAAAGTGCGATAATTTTCATATACATGTGTTAAGTCTCAGCCCACCCCGAGATGGGCACAGGCGGGTCAGATTTAAAGAGTGGTGATAAAATCCACCTCCAAGCCCTGCAGTCCTGTTGGAGCCATCCGGACATGTGCAGGGGCTGGTGCACCAACTGGGGCTGTGTGGGGAGAAGGGGCCCCTGCTTTCCTCCTCCTCCTTCTCCATCAGGATGGTCACACCAGGATTTCCCAGGAAAAGCCTGTGCCTTGGCCGTGCCTTGGGCCCATTTCCAAAATGCACAGCAGCACGGAAAATCCTTTGTTCATTTTTCTATCTGAAACTCAATACTTTTTCTGAATCAAAATACATTTCCTCCCTCCACGTCTCTCTCTCCATCTCACCATGTTCCACAGACATAAACAATTATTTCTTTCCCCAGTGGAACAACAACATCCTTCACATGCCTATTAGAGAGCTTCACCCTCACTTAGGTGGTGAGCTCAGCTGTGCTTGCTCTTCCCATGAGCCAGTGCTTGCAGCCAGACCAGCCGTGCTGTGCTGCGGCCGAGCCCTTGCATCTGGCAAATGGTTTCTAATACAACCACACTGTTTTCAATCTGCAACAGGATTGAACTCAATGGGGCTAAAAAGCTCAAAATAAGATGGGTGTGACATCGCCTGCAGCAAAACAAGAATCCCCACCTTCTTTGAAATTGGGTGTAGTTATTTTTTTATTGTTTTATTTTATTTTTTAAAGTTGTCAGTCGTATGGCAAAAAGCTGGAAAAAATTAACTCCCACACTTGGCTCTGCAAAAGGAAGGTGACTGCATCATGGAACGATGTTTCAAGCTTTAATAATTTTATTTGAAAAAAGGCATCTCTTTAGTGAGAGCTGAGCCCAGCTGGGAATAAACAAGAGAATTCTAATATCCTAGCGTGATGCCTCTAGAATTTTTCATGATGGTGACTCCCTTACTCAAAGTTCAAAAAAATGGTCAAAATCTCCATATGCTTGCTATAGAAGGAAGAGTGAAAATTTGAACAGTGCAATGGTATGTGTCTGAAATAACCCTTGGAGAAGACAGGGATGTGGCCTGTAGTTCAAATTGCAGTGCCTTGTATTATCCCAAAATTAATTTCTGAGACCCTTCAGGATCTCAGCCCTCAGGGAAATAAATTTTCCTCCAGGTCATAAGTGGTTCCCAGCAATTTCTGCTGGTAATCTGCTGATCACCCATGGATGCTCAGCAGGTAATTGTCTGCTCTCATAATGATATTGACAGAAATCCAAAATTCCCCTCTCCTCCGCAGATCACATTCCTTCCCCTAGGACCCCTCATGTATTTTCTTTCTCTTACTTTCCAGAGAAAGTAGTTGCTCCTGGGATGCAAGGGCACAGGTAGCTGAGTTACAAAGGAGAAAGCTGTTCCTTGAGCAATGCCACTCACTGGTGGTTAAGCTCAGAAATATTCCCTGATTTATTTTTTTAAGGAAATAGAGAAGGCTAACAGACAATAAGACTAATGGCTCTGTGAGGCATTTTCAAAAGGATGGAGAATGAGTTATTTGACTGAAAATTGAACAGCTTGATTGCAGTCTCTAGTGAGCCTATATCAGTTTGGCCATGGTATAATCCATTGACTTTCCTATAATAGTCCTAATTAAACAATCAGAAATGAAGGGCAAATTATACTCTAACTGTACATTTCTGGGCAATTAAAACCATTGCATTTTAGCTGGTAGAGAGGAACATTTAATCAGCTGATTTAACAACAATTAAACAAAGCCTTGCTAACCTGTAAAATAAAGAAATCAATAGAAAGATCAAGATAAAATACCTGGAACTGCCAAAGAGAAACAGAGAAGTGGAAATTAATGACAATTAAAAAAAAAAAGTTTTCATAGCAAAGAGCCTTCTAGGGCAACTACTCCACAGTGAGGAAGAGGAAAGCAAAACTTATGAAGACATTAATCAAGGTACAAGTGAAAAGAAAATGAGATGCTTTGGGGCATAGAGATGACAGAAAGTGTATCTGTGGCAATAAAGGATGATGGAAATCGTACAGAGGGGAATAAAACAAAGGCTACGTGTGGAAAAGGATGCAAGAGCTGCAGAACACCTACTCTGACAATATAGTCTCTTGCTATTGCTAAAAGAGAAAATCAATAAACTCTGTGTAAGAAGAAAAGCTTATTAAATGATTGACTGTCCAACTGGATACTCCTGTTGGCAAATACATTGCTTGGTGTGATAGATGGACACCGGGGTCAAGAGGCCATCCACTGAAGTGATCAGGCTTCATAAAACGTAGATTTGCAAGCAGCAGAGGCAGCAGGGACCCGGCAAAGTTACCGCTTTCAGTTTATTTCTTTGAGCGGACACCAGCTGCAGCACGGCGAGCTCATTTACTGCACAGTGGAAGGGTTTCGATCAGTGAGAGCCTGCTCGTAGCTCCGGCGTGGGGCACAGCAGGCCTACCTGCCTGGGTGGCCACCACCACCACCTGCTTGGTTCTCCAGCCTGAGGGGCTCGCTCACCACCAAGGCCCCTGGCAGGGCAAGAGTCTTGATACATCCCCTCCTGTAGTGGGTTTACGTGGCAAGGTTTTGGCAGCAGGGAGCCATAGGGGTGGTTTCTGTGAGAAAGATCTAGAAGCTGCCCCATGTTTGGGAAGGGCCCCATTGTTTTCCAGATCCGAGCCAATAAGCGATGTTGTTTTTCGCCTCTGTGAGAGCATATTTAAGACAGGGAAAAAACGCTGCGCCACACAGCAGCCGGGAGAGTGAGAGGAGCGAGGAACAGCCTTGCGCCAAGGTCAGTGTAGAAGGAGGGGGAGAGGTGCTCCAGGCGCCGGAGCAGAAGTCCCCTGCGGCCTGTGGTGAGGACCATGGTGAAGCAGGATGTCCCCCTGCAGCCCATGGAGTACCACGGTGGAGCAGGGTTCCACGCTGCAGCCTGTGGAGGAGACCACGGTGGAGCAGGTGGCCCTGCACCGATGGAGGCTGCCGCCTGTGGAAGACCCCTGCCGGAGCAGATTCCGGGCCGGACCTGTAGCCCGTGGAGAGGAGCCCACGCAGGAGCAGGTGATCTGGCAGGAGCTGCTGCCCGTAGGGGAGCCAGGTTGGAGCAGTTTTCTCCTGAGGGATGGACCCCGTGGTACGGACCCATATCTGGAGCAGTTCTGGAAGAGCTGCTGCCTGTGGGAAGCCCACGCCGGATCAGTTCATCAAGGACTGCATCCCGTGGGTGGGACCCCACAGCACAGGGGACGAGAGTGACCGAGAAGGAGCGGCAGAGAAGAAGTGCTGTAGACTGACCATAACCCCCATTCCCCGTTCCCCTGCGCCGCTCGGGGGGAGGAGGTGGAAGAGGGTGGATGGGGGGGAAGGTGCTTTTGTTTTTTTTCCTTTGTTTTCTCACTTCTCTTGCTTGTTAGTTGTAGGCAATAAATCTTACTATCTCCTTATGCCGAGTCTGTTTTGCCCGTTACAATAATTATTGCGTGATTTTCTCGTCCTTATCTCAATCCTTGAGCCCTTTTCACATATTTTCTCCCCATTCCTCTTTGAGGAGGGGGAGTGAGAGAGCGGCTGTGGTGGAGCTCGGCTGCCCACTCGAGCGGAACCACGACACCTCCCCATCTCCATACACCTCCAGCCCCGACACGTCTCCCACTTGTAAGAGGGGAGTAGACATGATTTGGTCCTCACCAAGTGCTGCCTGGTCCTCAGCCTGTCCTCCCTGTTGACTGATACTGGCAGATCCATGGTCCCTCAGACAAGTTTCAAAGCACTGCTCCTCATAGCACTGTCGGCACCTCACCCTTGGGTGTGCTCTGCCTCTAGGCGAGGCTGGAACCCAGGATGCTCATTTTAGACTGATGGGGAACCAGGCTTCAAGGCTACCTGTAAACCCCCAACTCCTAAATGCCTTAAGTTTACTTACTGTGGATTGGGATCTACCCAATTTGACCTCAACGAGAAAGATGATTTTCTGCTTTTTCAGAGTTTTAAGTTGGAGAAAGCCCATAGTGGTTTTCTTTTTTTCCTGGAATACAAAGTGCTGTATCAGGCTTGTGAACACTTGGGGCTACTTTTGGCTCACTTCTGTCTGAGGAATGACAGGGGATCAAACTGAGCATTGGCTCTTTGGTTATAAAAAATTTATTTAGAGATGGTTTCTCCTTCACAAATTAATGTCAAGAAAATCTTGTTGCTTGCTGTTGAGAAGAATTTTTACATTTCAGTGCATTTCTCCTGAATGCTAGCAGATTAGAAAAAAAAAAAAACAACACACAACAAAATGGTTATGTACATTAATAATAGAATATAGGCATTAAGATAACCTTGAGGTTTCTAAATTTGATCCCAATTTCTCTAGATTGCTGTTACCTTTTGAATGCAGATGGATTAAAAAGAAGAAAAATATTGAAATCTAAATTAAAAAAATGTCCAAAAAATAAAAGTTGATTTGTAATCACTCCTTGTGTTCCACTATCAAAAATAACCTTTCTATCTGCAAAGAATGCATTTCTAACCTTAAATAGTTGATAGTATTCAAAATAGCTATAACTTAGCAAAACTCACTTTCTTCCTCAAGTCATAAATTATTTGTTTTTCTAATAGAAAGTAAAGCTTGACTGTATTTTGCTGTGCTCACACTGCATCGTCCCCTTGATATTACGCTTATTTAGAAAGAGAAAAACTTTTTCTTTTATTTCTTCTGGAAAAATATATTTGCTCATATTAAGGTTGGCAGGAGTCCCAACAGGGAAAAAATGTCTCCACTTGTTATTATTATTATTTTCTTTCCCTCTGCATTTTCAGTTGTGTTTAGAAGCAATACTATCTATGGTCTGTGCATATGACACACTTGTTGAACCATGAAAAGCAGCAAAAAGCATAAAGGTCAGCCGTGGTCTGTCTTCAGCCTGGCTGATGTGTGCTTTGCGATTTAATGATCTGCTTGCTCAAGTACCAAATTTCCTTAGGAGCATTCAACCATTTGGAGGTTTCTACAAAAATACTAAGAAATCACATCACATGCAGTGGAGCGGCTGAAAACCTTGCTGGAGGTAACCTGTCAAAACCAATGACAGGAAACCAAGCGCCAGAAATGTAGTTTGAGGAACTTATTTTCCAAATTTAGTTACATAGTAGAATTGTACAGAATTTATCCACAAATTACTCTGGTAGCAGAACCTTTCAAATTATTTGCCTACTCACACATGTTAAATCAATTAGGCTTGTATTGAATGTCCTTAGTTAATAGGTCAAATGTATCACTGGGGCAATTTTTCCAGGATTTGATGGACATGATGCCAGGGAGACACTTTGCCTCATAAAGTTTCAACTGTTCAGCTTGCTCTCTGGTCTAGATGCTAAATAGGGTGGAATATTTAGCAATTGGCACAATCTAACCCTTGAAGAAATTGTATTGTGACACTCAGGAACTAAAATGGATGAAAGCCTGGTTTTAATGAAATTTGTGCAGACAAAGAAGGCCTGGACAGACCTGGTCCAGCCTTAGCCTGTTGTAGTCACTGACATCCATATGGAACAGAGGTGTAAAATAAGACAGTGGAGAAAGAATTTATTCAGATGTTTTCTCTGCAGCGTAACTGTATGAAAATAGTTTGAGTTATCACTTCCAGAATGACAGATTAATCTAATTTGGGGGGAAAAGCAGAACTGACACTGATGGATGACCAGGCTGGAGGAGGATCTGAGAGTACCACAGGGCAGATGTTAATGCTAGTGCTGCATCTGAACTGAGAAAGGACCTCCTGGTCCAGCACTGATGACTCGACAGGGGCAGATATTTAAGGATGGGTCCTGCTCTGTGTACTTCAAAAATTGGCTCTGGAAATTCTTTTTGCATGAGTGTATGCCTGCAAGGTGCTGTGAGCTCCCCTGCTCCTGTTCCTGTCCCCTACAGAAGCCACACAGTAAACTGCAATCCCCAAACTAATTGGTACATCTCTCATTTGAAAAAACTGCCACTTGAAATATTTCATTTTTCAATTTTCTTTGTAACCATATGTTATCAGATTTATTTGATGCCTAATTTAACTTGGTTTCCACATGTCATTATGTTTATGAAACATTTTTATCTTTCAGTGAGGCAGATGTAACCACAAATTCTTTCTTTTTGGCTTAATCTCCAACTACTTTTCACTTTTTTTTTCTTTTTTTTTTTTTTTCCCTAAATCTGGGCCAGCCTGCTAGACATACTTAATTTACAGTTTTCTATGCCCATTGCCCTTGTCCAAAAGGCTAACCTGGGAGCCCTGCAGAAGGAAAAAACTCTGAAAACTGCCAAGGTCAAGAGAAAGATCAGGTTAAGGTTTATGTTGTTTTGTTACTTAAGTAAAGAAAGGTAAGTTCCAGTAAGAGGGATGGTTTTAGGCCATTGGCAGTGTGTATTTACTGTGGTGATGTAGGGCCAGGCTGGGAATCTTCTGCTCACATTGCTGGGGGGGACTGTGCAGGAGCTACATGGGAGGATATGGAGGGTGATTTACCAGAGCATGCTGGAGTGGGGAATGAAACAGCAGAAACAACAGGAAAAGCCCAGCAGCACAGAGTGCTGCGATGTAGGAAGGATTTACACAGCCTGCCAGAGCAGATCTGCAAGCTAGGACATGGGGTTATGTCTGTACCAGTGAATGAAAACCAGACAAGTCCTGCTTTCTAGTCCTGAGGGCAAGCAGCACAGCACAACACGCATCTGTTCTCTACTCCCTGAGCCCTGCCTCCCTCAAGATCCTCTCCATCCAAAATGATCTTGCTAACACCTAATGGCTCTGGCTGTTGTCATCTCCGAAACCATCTCCTAGAAACGGATAACCAGAATGGGTCAAAACAGGGCCAGGGAATGTGCCAACAGCTCACTAACCACCTGGATGGCCCAGGACAGTGCTTCAGCCCCTTCCATGCCCATGTTTATTATTAATATAGTTGCTACTAATGTAGCCAGACAGTCTAAACTGGATGTGGAAGAAGTGCACTCCAGCAGATTTCAGGTGGTCCTTCTCTGATGGAAGAGCTGGCTTTGCTTTTGTACTTCAGTTTTATTTACACTGGTAGGAAGGCTGCAGTGTTCATTAATTGCTTAAAGACCAAAAATCTGATCAAAGCTAACCCTCCAGGGTCCTTTAAAAGCCAGTGGATGAAAATAGGTATAACCAGATGGTAGTTCATTCCCAAAACACTGTGTGGATATTTCACATCCATTTGGGAATCTCAAATGGCACTGGACACTTCAATGTGGACTTCTCCATTGCCAAGTGCTGACTAGTTCTCCCTTGATGATGTGAGGTACCTCATGTGTGTACACATCTACATACTGGTGGCTTTGGAGCTGAATCCCATGTGAACTGTGTTAGAGGGTGTGTTGCTATTGGCCATGCTATTGCAGTACAGACATACCAGAAATGCAAGACAGAACCAAATGAAAGTATTTCTACATTGCAGCTACCTGGTAATGGGATCACAGCTTGTAATCATGGAAAAACGGGGGTAGCCTGTGGCCCATCCTCTATTTAGTAAAATTTACAGCAGTGTAGGTGTAACAATGTAAGCATCATTCACAAATATTAACCAGGATGGATTTATGTACCCTTTTGTTTAGCCTGTGCTGCTGATTCTCTGTTGCTAGCTACTCTGACCCTTCTGTGTGGAACATGCTTACATCCCTGAACTGTGGTAGAAATGGAGGTTTGAAGCCCCCAGATGGGCCAAAGAACTGGACAGCAGCCCTAATTCAGATCTTGGTAATTCAATATTTCTGTTCAGGTCAGACAGGAGAAGAAGCAGAGCTGGTTCTGCTGGCCCTGTGAAGGTCAGGAAGGATACAGATGTCATAAGCTCCCTGGTACAATGCGCTTGAAACCAGCATATAAACTCCATCATCTGCTTGCTGCATTAGGAAATACCAAAGATAGGGAGAACAACTTATATCATGCCAGGTAGTGGAGGTTGAGCCTTGTCTGAACTTACAAGGGATGCACCTTAGTCCGTGCCAGCAAAGTGCAGGGATATCTTCCAAAGTTTACGAGAACATGATTGAACTGTGAGAAATGAAGAGGAAAAAGAAACAGCTTCTTGAACAGAGAAGCCCTGCTGTTCAGGAAAGTAAAAGTAAAGAATGGAGTGGGAGATATATACGGGGAGACACTGATATAGATATTTCAAAATAACCATATGGACTGAATGGAGAATGAAACTGCAAAATGAACTGTAAACAGAACAAATTTACATGAGACTGAACAAAACGAGGGAAGTTATACTCACTATCTTTATCTTGTGTGAAGGTTTTATTGTGCCTTCAGGATAAAAAGGAGCTTGAAAGGGTTATACATCTCATGAAACACATCTGCTGAGCTTCTAATGGTTATGCTGCAGGTAGAAGGCATTGCTTATCAAAGCCTAAATAATGTTCTCACTTTCACATGTAAAGACAAACTGTAAAGTCTGTGAGTGGGATTCCCCAAAGCAGGCTCACACTAGAAAAATACCTATTCATTGACTGCTGGCCGGGCTGGGAGCCTACAACTAACTCTGCATCAATTAGGCTACTGATCTGCTGTTAATCCATGCACAAGTCCTGTGGGTACATTAATATCCCTCAGTGCTTAAACAGAAATAAAGCAAGATAAAGACCAAAACAATAAATTATTGTTTCCTATGCATTGTCTATGCTTGTGATCATAATGAGACTGCAGTTTGGCAAGGTGTGGAATAAATGAGCCAGTCATGTTCCCTCTCACTCTGGAAATGTCTTAGGGCTTAGAATTTTCTCAGCTGAGTTTAATGCTTACAGAAAAATATTACATTGACAGCCCTGAAAAATTAAGCCTTTGTTTCCAGACAGCAAAAGCATGCCCAGTAGAAAGATGATTTCTCCGCAATTTCCCATCAATAGGCTGCCAGATGTTCTCTGGAAAATGGGATTTTCTGTGTGAGAAACACAGCTCCTGTGCCTCTTGCTAACAGCAGAATGGCCATCCTCCTGTCTTCTGCAGACCCTCCTCGGTGGTGTGAGGTGGCAGCTGTGCTCCTTGCTGCAGGGCACCCAGATGTTGTGAATCCAAAAAAAGCTATGTACATGTCTGTGCTTGTACTCTGCAAGCTGGGTGATGGCCTCCAGCATCTTCCCTTGGAAAATGTGATTGCACCACAGCTGCTGCCAGCACCCAACCCTCATCTTCCCTGGTGGCACTAGGCCCTACATGTTTTTTATTTTCTATCCAGTTCTCTTGACATAGTCCTGTTCTGAAAATTTCCTGCCCTTTGCATGTGTTCACAACTCTCCTATTTGGATCAAAGCCCAAAAAGATAAGGGTGGATTCAATCCAGTCAACCACCATTCAGGTGACACAACTTCTCCAGGTTCTCAAGCCACAGGCACTAACTCTTGCCTTTGAATCTTTTGCTATGGAGCAACCATGCTAGAAAGTGTTACAAAACTGTGCTTGAGTATATGGAGCCCAGAATGGTTCTTTTCAACATTTACCTTTGACTTTCCACATTCCCATTCATTTGACAGTAAAACAGCACCAAGAAATATGGAGCAGCATTTCTCTCATAGGGTACAATGGGGTACCATACTAAGAATTTTGCAGATTTGCCTGCTCCCCCTTGATATATATTTTTAAGTGGCTTGATGGGTTTAAACATATTTTAATTGATTCAAAAACATTCACATAATTTCTGTAATGGTTTTTAATTGTGCAATTAGTGTAAAGACATATAATCATGTAATTAGGCTGTGTAATTACAATGTGTAATAATATTGTAGTGCTGTTATATGCATCCTTTTTAAACTGAAAGAAGGCATGTGTATAACTCTGAAACCATAACTTGTGAGCACCAGAGTGCCTGTAAATATTTCCTCCTGTATGTCACAGCTTTCCTTGTGTGATCATGGAAGTTTGAATATAGGGTTAAAATTGTTGGGCTGACACCAAGTATTTTTAGGAATCAGCTGCACTAAATTGTGTGGTACCAATATGGAATGATTGCGTTGAGGTGGGGCATGCTTAAAAGCAGATGCTGAGGAAAGTTGAGGGAAATTAAGTTAAGATGTGATTATAAAGCACATTAACTCCTTCCTGCACTGAAAAGGTAATGGTGTTTTTATAATGTGGCTGAACTCTCAATTTCATAGAGAGGGATTTGATGCTAACCAGACCCAGCTCTCCTCGAGGTCTCCTTGAGGTTTCCTTGAAGAAGCTCTTGGTGGCTTCAGCAGGGTAGGATCACACTCCCCACCAGGCTGATCCCCCTCCATGAAGGACTTTGAGTTTCCTTCTACCCTCAGAAAGTTGATGCCTTATTCTGCATCCCTTCTGCCCCTGCTGTGGTAAAGTCACTGAGGTTTCAGGTGCAATGTTCTTGGATTCATGTACCTTTCTGAGACAGGATGATGTGTCTCAGAAAGAAAGTGTTATTGCTGATGAGTTTTATCAGCTCCCAAGTGGATCAGACAATCTATTTCATAACACTGAAAAGTGTTTCACAACTCACAAAATTCTTCTAAAATGGGATTAATAGCTATAATTACTGACTTGTTTTGAAGAGTTCAGGTGAATGTCTCCAACATTCATCTACACTTCACTTATTTTAAGGAAAGGGTGGTAAATCCCCAAACCAGACATATGTTGTAGGTTTGCATATGAGACATCCTTCACTCCCAGATGTGGAAACGGCATTGTAACTGTCACTGTTTTTGTACAGAATTAATGAACAGTTTGCAAAATGTATCACGACCTTGCTAGTTGATGGATGTGTTAATAATGCCTTATTTAGATTTTGCAGAAACATGACCTAGTTTCATTCACACATTGGCATTGCAGTTAACTACAGTGAAAGGAGTTTTCAAGCAAGCAGGTGCAAATGCTGGAAGCAGTCTGTGCAGCTACCTGGGTGAAAGTCTAATGCTCCTCCTAACAGTGCCTCAAACGAGATGGCACAGCTGGGTAATACCTTCAATGCAATATGTAATCACACAGTCATAGAATATCCTGAGTTCGAAGGGACCCACAAGGATCATCGAGTCCAACTCCTGGGTCCACAAAGGAACACCCAAAAATCAGACCGTGTGTCTGAGAGCGCTGTCCAAACACTGCTTGAACTCCGTCAGGCTCGGTGCTGTGCCCACTGCCCTGGGGAGCCTGTCCCAGTGCCCGACCATCCTCTGGGTGCAGACCTTTTCCCTAACCCCCAGCCTGACCCTCCGCTGTCCCAGCTCCATGCCGTTCCCTCAGGTCCTGTCGCTGTCCCCAGAGAGCAGAGCTCAGCGCCTGCCCCTCTGCTCCCCTCGTGAGGGAGCTGCAGGCCGCCATGAGGGCTCCCCTCAGCCTGCTCTGCTCGGGGCTGAACAAACCAAGGGACCTCAGCTGCTCCTCATATATCTTGTCCTCTAGACCCTTCACCATCTTTGTAGCCCTCCTTTGGACACTCTCTAATAGTTTTATGTCCTTACACTGTGGCACCCAAACCTGCACAGAGAACTCAAGGTGAGGCTGCACCAGCACAGAGCAGAGCAGGACAATCCCTTCCCTAACCCGGCTGGCAGTGCTGTGCCTGATGCACCCCAGGGTATGGCTGGCCCTTTTGTCTGCCAGGGTACACTGCTGGCTCATGTTCAACTAGTTGTTGAACAGGCAATGACTATTTAAGGATGTGCCAGTCTATCCAAAAGGTCTGATACACTTTTAAGGTATCTTATGTCATTGGCCTGCAAGCAGCCTTGGCAATCTAACAGCTTGTCACCAAGAGGACATTTGACTATCATTTTCTCCTGTCCCTTCAGAGCCTGCAGACCATGTGCTGTGCAACTACAGTTGGGTGCTGCTGGAGATGGTGTGACCTTTCTGTGAGCTGAAATGATTGCTAACACAACTGGAATGTATTCACTTTTCCTGGTCTGTAAGTTCCAACATGCAGCACAGCAGCCACCAAGGCAGGGGGATGGAGCTTGTACTTTGGGGCAGAGTGGTAAGGCTGGGCAGGAAATGGGACTGCCTTCATTTGCTGGTAATGAGCTGTTAGACCAGCTCCCGTACAATGGACATGATTAGTAGGACTATCCGGAACAGCATCCAAAGCACCCTACTGTGCCACAACAGAAAATTTGCTAATGGAGGATATATATTCTAAGAGACTAAAAGCATGTATACAAAAGATAAATGGACTTGCAATCTAATATCTTGATTTTATGTTCCTTCACCAGAACCAAAATCTTACTTTTGTATTGCTGCTGTCTTAGGAAAAAGCTGCTTCTCCTCTCCACAAAGTGAAAATAATAGTGGTTCAGATGAAAAGCTATATTTCCTTGCATTGAAAATGATTGGTTTCAAACCAATTCATACTTTCTTGTTACTTAAAAAAAAATATGGATGGAATGATATGTATTATAATACTCAGGCTGTTCAAGCTTGAGGTTTCAAGTGCTACTAAAACATTAGCCATGCATACAGCCTGCAGTAAAATCCAGATGAATACATCAGGAGAGAACTCTATTAGTGAGAGACATCCATCCACCTGCCAATGGAGAATGATAATGACCAGGGGCTGGAAACACCTCCTGATGGACAGGGCAGTGCCTTGTCCGGAACATGCCTTCACATTGCCCATTCACCCCCTTTACTGTGACATTCCAATAATCATGGCACGACCTATACCCTGAGGCAGAGCTGAGAGAGTGAGGAACCCTCTGAATGAATGTGTTACTCAGTGAATTTAGCTCCCTGTTTTCTCTTGGTGATTTTGGTGGTGACAGGGTTTGATTTCTGCACATTTACTGGTTACCGTCTAACCTGCTTCTACCGCTGTTCTGATCTGCTCAATTTTCTGCTGTTCCCATTTGTTTGGGGAGGGTGGCCCCTAACTTCATGTGGCATTTTTCTTCTTCCTGATCAAATACCGGAAACTTTCAGAGAAAAGTAAAAAATTGCCATCTAACAAGGTGAAGCCACAGAGAAAACCTTTACACAGACTGATCTTTGCAACATTTTTTTGCTGGACTTTCTTGAAGTCTATTGTGAGCAAGCTGATTGCTGACATGAATGTTTGCAGCAAACGAAGACCGAGCTATCAGAACAACTGCACAGCTTCTATTAGTACGCATCTTGGTGAGCCCTTCTTGCCGCATTTCTCAAGTAACTCAGCCAAAACTGTTGCAACATGAGTTCCTCAACATGCACAGGTCCTGCTGAAGCTGCTGATCAGTAATGTGTGGAGTTTATTTATTTATTTATTTATTTTCCCCCAGTATGGCACAGATTCTGGGGCTGCTGCTTGCATAAGTGAAAAAGCAAAAGTGCAGAGCAGGCTGGAGCACAGAGTCTGGCGCCTTGACTAAAACAGCACTGCCTTTCAACTTTCTCAATTTGACAGATGTTTCATGAGAGTTATTTTTAGCAAATTGTTTTTCATGGTAATATGCAATTTTATCATATCTTCTTCATGAGGAGCACCAACTGTTTCAGTAGCGCTGATTGAAAAACCCTTGCAGAAGATGCTGGAGGAAAGTAAAGAGTGCTGGAGCCTCTGCAGGACAGGGAAACTGAGGCACAGCTATGTGCTTTGACAAAATAACATAGAATTGGGAACAGTCTCTCCACTCCCTAGTTCTCTGCTCTAGCCTCTAGGTGGGGACTGCTTCCAGTTTCCCCTCTTTGCTTCTGTGGTGGCTTGAGCAAAATCAGTGCTAAGCTGCATTTGTTTTGAATGCAGGTAATGGTAGTTATGCTGGCAGTGAGTTGCTTCTCCCTTTCCTGTACCCAACAGCATGTCTTTCAGTTGCAGAGGGATGGGCAGAGTGGCAGCCAGAAGGCATAGGGTTTTCTGCATCACACAAGGTGACACAGCCTAGAGGGCACTGCGGAGATGCCTGCATCTGAAAAGACAGGTAAGCCTGCAAATCTTGCACGTCAGCAGGGTTTATTAGATCTGACTGCACTGCAATAATGCACCTGTGTAGCTGCAAACACCTGTTTCCCATGTCTGTGTCCTGTTTTGATTTAGGAGACTTATGCATCACGCTCTGTTATGTGATACACACACATAAAATACTTGCCAGGTGGAAAAAGCATCTCAGTAATATCTGGAGGAGGGAAACAACACCCAGAAACTGAAAGGCAGAGAGCAGAGCTCATTCATTTGGCACAAGGTGCTGTGCAGACATTAGATGAGGATTAAAACCAACATGGCCTGGTCAGCTTGACTCTGTGCTGAAGCTCCTTGTCTCCGGGCTTGCTGCTGGGATGCAATCATGCTGGCCCAGCTGCCTTCACACCTGAACCACTCATGGCCCTTCATGGGCCAGCACTTCCAACCCACCCCATGCTGTCATCATGTCCTTCCCTCCAAAGCTTGAGGGAAATACAATGCCACAGGCTAAGGTCTGACATATCTAACATACTCCTAAACTGCCTCAGCATATAAAGTAATGGAATCAATTTTTTTTTTGTTTTGTTTTCTGTTTTTCTCAGTGCAAATTTGCATCCTGCCCAACTTTTTCTATATGCTTTGAACTGGGAATTACCATCAGGCTGGAGATCAGTCTCTAGGGTTCATCAGCTGAAGAGACAATAACGAGATTTTTATTTCAGGAGGACAAAACTGTCTCCACGTTGTCAGCGGGCACAAGATGACAGGACTTGATGCTGGTCTTGCTCACACTGCTGAAGAGGCTACAGTACTTTGCTGCAGTCAGCAAAGATCAGATGATGGGGGTTTCTCCTGGACACTCCTGCCTCATGTTGTCTGTGGGAGGTGCTGGGCACAGGCTCAGTCTCAAAGGTGGCCAAATCCTGAGCAGAGCAGCTGAGCACAGCACAGCCCTAGCACGCTGGTGCAGAGCTGCTTGGCTGAATGCTAATGGCACTTGTCTTCATCCCACCTTTTCCTTAGTTGTGACAAAAGAAATGCTGCATCCTCAAAATGCTGAATTTCCTGGACCAGCTCTCTCTATCTTTGTGTTTTTGAAAGAAAATTGCTGCAAAGTGTTGATTGACAGGATTTGTGAATACAGCTTTTTGCTTATCCACAAACCATTTATACTGTGGGTGCTACGTGCCTACTGCTCATTAGGAAGAGTTAATATCAATTTTCTGGAAGATTGAAGTTCCCCAGGCACGGCCCATACCCCACTGAGTTTGTCACCAGCAGTAAGCATCACATCTTCAATCAGTATTGTGGACTTCTTCTCATGAAGCCAGTTCATAAACCCTAGCAGTGTTTGGCAATGCAAAATGTAATCTGGAGATGAGAATTGATTATTTTGTATGCACTGACCTTCAGGAAAGTTTCGTACAGTGGTTGCTGAAAAGATAGCATCTCCTAGGAAGATTGCAATCTGCGGAGGCAAGTAGCTTGGTTCTAACTTGTTTATCTTCAGCCAAACAAGGAAACAAATTCTCTGAAGAGCAGCCTGAGACCCTATCGGCCAGAACTTAATAGGAAGTTCTGGTCCCTTGGCATGTTTTGGGAGCTGTCCCCACAGCTAAGCTTGTAGCGGAAGGTACAGGCCATGCCTGTGTTACAGATATTTTTAGATATAACTGTTAGGTAAATAACCATTTTTTCACTTCATTGGCTGAAGCAAGCTGTGGAAAAAATAGTTTGGGTCTGAACCAAAACACAATTTTACTTTTTTTTTTTTTTTTTTTTTTTGAAAAACAGTGGCCTCATTACTTCCTATTGTATTGTTTTCTTTACAGTTAAACCAAAATATTTAATGAGATACATTTTCAATTGTTTAGATGCTTGAATAGTCTTTTTATTGGTCAGCTTTAAATGAGCCCAATGCTGCAAAAGCAGTTACATTAAACTAATGAAGCCTGGCTTTCAGTGAACAGCATGTCCTCCTTCTTCTACGTGTCCTGAGAATGACCCAATTCCTTTACCACAGCCCAATGACCCCCCATGTCAATACCTTGTTTCCTCTTACACCCAGGTACTTTCTACCTAAGATACTTATCTCCCTCATGAGTACTTCCAGCTCCCCTTGCGTCCCCACAACTTTCCATGCTCCCATGCCCCAAATGTCCCTTACAGACTCTCTCCCACGGGACCCTTGGTTTTATTCCACTTTCCCTACGTTTTTATACACCCACACAGAAATACTTGCAATGTTTTCATATACTCAACCTAACTTGATTTTGACAGACGATAGTGACACAGCAGGCAGTACAGCATATTAGAAATGAGATTTGTGCTGACTTGGCCAGCCAAGTGCTGTTAAGCGCTGAATCTCCTGGCTTTCCCTTAGTGTGATTGCTAATTAATGCTCTCTCTTTTATCCAACCATTGATCTTTAGAACACTTCTGGGAGTAAGGTATTTTAAGATGTTAAACTTTTGACAAATTTAGTTGAAATTCCATGATGAGTTTAAAAGTTATCAAGGAAAAGGATTACTAAACAGGTGGGCAGATAAGCAGCGTCATTCCATAAGGAAATTGTTTTGAGGGAAAAATCAGATATTTTTGCTTTAAGATATCAAAATGAAATGAGCTAGCATAAAAAATAACTGGAATAAAGCAAAATTTTAAATTCAACATCCATCCATTAAAAGGCTTTGTATCTTGAAATACTATTGCTCATTTAATGTGCAGTTTGTCAGAAAAGGTTCTATAATAGGGTTTTTCTTGTTTTGAGATCCAGATGGTATCCGTTGCACTACAAGGAACCAAGAAGACATTATTGAATTAAAGTCAGAATTCTGACTTTGTTGATTATTTTAAGAACCAGTCTTTGAAAACTCCTATTTCAATTACTTTTTTTTGCCTCAGTCTTCACTGGCAAGAGCTCTAGCCACATAGCCCAAGACCCAGAGGCAAAGGCAGAGACTGGGAGAATGATGAACCATTCACAGTATGAGAAAGTCAGGTAGGAGACACTCTAAGGAATACATGTATAAAGGTGCACAAGTCCATAGGAGCTGATGAGATGAATCTGTAGGTCCTGAGGGAAGTAGCAAATGTAGTTGCTAAGCCACTATCCATGAGAAGTTGTGCCAGTCTGGTGAAGTTCCCACTGACTGGAAGAGAGGAAACATAACCCCCATTTTTAAAAAGGAAAAAAAAAGAAGACCCAGGGAACTACAGTCCAGTCAATCTCACCTCTGTGCCTGGCAAGATCATGGAGAAGATCCTCCTGGAAACTATGATAAGTACACAGGAAATATGGAGGTAATTGGTGGCAGCCAACAAGGCTTCACTAAGGGCAGATCATGCCTGACCAATCTGGTGGCCTTCTATGACAGGGTTACAGCATTGGTGGATAGGGAAAGAGCAACTTAAGTCATCTACCTAGACTTGTGCAAAGCTTTTGGCACTGTCCCACATGATATCCTTGTCTCTAAACTGGAGAGACATCGATTTGATGGATGGACCACTTGGTGGGTAAGGAATTGGCTGGATGGTTGCATTCAAAGTGTTGCAGCCAACGGCTCAATGTCCAGGTGGCAATCAGTAATGAGTGGTGTTCCTCAGGGGCCAGTACTGGGACCAGTGCTGTTTAACATCTTTGTCAGAGACATGGACAGTGGGATTGAGTGCTCCCTCACCAAGTCTGCCAATGACACCAAGCTGTGTGGTGTGGCTGACACGCAGCAGGGAAGGGATGCCATTCAGAGGGACCTGGGCAGGCCTGAGAGGTGGGCCTGTGCTACCTCATGAGGTTCAACAAGGCCAAGGCCAAGGTCCTGCAGAGGGGCCGGGGCAATCCCAAGCACAAACCCAGGCTGGGTGGAGAATGGATTGAGAGCAGCCCTGAGGAGAAGGCTCTGGGGGTGTTGGTGGATGAGAAGCTCAACGTGAGCCGGCAATGTGTGCTTGCAGCCCAGAAAGCCAACCGTGTCCTGGGCTGCATCAACAGAAGTATGGGCAGCAGGGTGAGGGAGGTGATTGTGCCCCTCTGCTCTGCCCTCATGAGACCCCACCTAGTGCCTAGGTTCAGCTCCAGGGTCCCAGCACAAGAAGGACATGGAGGTATTAGAATGAGTCCAGAGGAGGGCCACAAGGGTGATCCAAAGGCTGGAACTCCTCTCCTATGAAGACAAGCTGAGGGAGTTGGGGTTGCTCAGTCTAGAGAAGTCTCTGGGAAGACCTTCCAGTGGCCTTCCAGTGCCTAAATCATAATCACTGTAGACTAAATTTCTTGGAAATTTTAGAGAAAGAAGTGTCACATACTAGATTAATTCACTTTACTAATTTGACAGGTTTTAAATGCTGCGATGAAGTGGGAGTGCAGAGACTGCTGTACTGTCCAAGGCATTGGTACAAGCCATTGAAAGTTAATCTCTGGCTCTACTGCATAGCTCTCCGGAAATGTATCAGCTGTCTCATAATATATTCACACCGCATCCATCTCCATCACATGCCTGATCTACAAAGTCAGTCTTGTTAAGAACAAGCAGTTACTGTCCTTCAGAAGAGACCTCGAGATGATTCACTTTTTGGGTGTATGATATTCCAAATTGACAACCAGATTTTCAAGGATTTGAGTGACATGTCTAGGTGTATTCTGGAAATAGGTATTAGATATCTAAAGTTAGGAGGCTAAAGATGAAGGCATTCAAAGATGGATATGTTCCCCATTCATTTCTGAGTCTTCCTAGTGAGATTGTTTAGACCGATTGTTAGTAAAGGTTTAAGATATATGGATTTTTCTGTTATTGGCATCTGCTAACAGCTGAGCAGAACCCAACTTTTTGTAGTTGTTGTTATTTGTTTGTTCTACATTTTTCAGCTATCAATCATCCTCTAGATTCAATTTTTGGCAATTTTCATCAAATATGTGCTATACAATAATTTATGATTTAGAAATGAAAAGTACCAAGTGTCTCAAACTGTCAAAACTAGCCTGTTCACAAATTCAACTCTTAGAAAAATGTCACAATGCATTAACTAGACTGGACAAGTGTTGAATTGCTGCATTCTTTTCCTGTTGAAAAAAGTAATAATAATTGGTCAATGCAGAGGGTTTTGATCTGAGTGATAGCCATGAAAACCGATGTATACTTATTACATGATAACATTCACCTCTTCCCAAGCAGGCTAAGAATTACAATACCATTTATAATGTTTCTACTGTTAGAGTTTATAAAGTCATACAAGATATACACTAAACAAAGAAACAAACAACAACAACAACAACAAAAAACACAACACACCACCACCACCAAACAGAAAATTTCCCATTTGCTTCTATTTTTTTGTCTGCTTAACTGATGATATAATCATTTTTTCTATTATTAGGCACATATAAATTGAGAAAACACATAGCTGTGGGATTATGAAAGTTGAAGACTAGAAATAAAAATGAAATAAAGAGATTTGCTAAGAAACTGGGATACAAATGCATACTGTATGAAAGCATAGGGAAGAAAGAAAAGAAATAAAGGAGAAGCAAGGTGGAACTGAGGCACAGTCCAGGATATCTGCGGGGAAGAGAAAATTGAACAATAGACATTATTTATTATAATTGCCTAGTTTGGAAGAGATTAGTGCTTTATCTCTCAGCAAGTTTTTTTGAGGAGGACCTCAATTAATGGCTGAAACTAAATATAGGTCTAGACAAACACAAGCTGACCTCAATGCTATGCAGAGCTTAAGAGGATATTCTGAAGAATTATTGGAGAAAATGTAATGCAGGTTTAGTAGGTGCTGTACAGTGCTAGACTAATATGACGGGTTTCAGGTGGAACTTAAAAATATTAAAAAATAATCTAAGTATCATATAGTGTGCCATAATGGGGATTGATGTCACCAGCCTCCAGATCCTCTTTCCTTGTCAACATGAAGAAGGTGACGTCTTCGTAAATTTTTTGTGATCACAGGAACAGGATCTGATATACAAATTATTTTGAAATATGAAATCCAACCAGTTCATGCTGTAATCTACAGTACTTAGCAGTTTTACAACATTTTTGTACCTATATTAGTGCCTGAGTACAATTTTATTGTCTCTAACCTTTTTGAGAACTGGTTGATAGATGAGCAGACAGCCTCAAATGCCAGCTGCTCACTAGTGTATAAATGATTGATCAGTATATAAACCTGATGATCTTCTGGCATCATTGCAAACGTACAACTTCTAATAATTTCAAAGAGCTCTTTTAGGGATTTATTTAAGATAAGCTTGTCAGTCCTCTTCAGGAAAATAGCTGGTCTGGTAGTTATATGGGAAGATTTATTGTACTTAATAATATGTCATCTTTGGCCATATTGGATAGGAATTAGCATCTACAGAGCAGCAGGGAGAATACTTATAAAATTTAGGCAGAACATTAGAGGTTAGTTTTGCTCTTTAGATAGCTACCGCCTCTGCTTGGAAGTGCTGAGGCCACATGCCAATGAATTCTCAGAGGTTTTCAGCTATCATTTTAAATTCTACAATTAGATGCTGCAGACGTGTTCTGAAAGGGCATAGAAATGCAGCCTTTAAAGCTGTTACAATTTTTTATTTTCCTAAGGAAAGCTTCTCCTTAACCATTTGTCACTATTTTGTTCCGTGTTACCAAATCCAGTGTTTCTACTAAGGATGCAAGTCCAGTGTTCCTCTATGTACAACACCTTCGTACTTTGCCCACATGGCTTCTGTACCCAATTTCCCATTAACACTTTAACAATGTTTTTTTCTTCTTCACATTTGAAACACACTGAATGATTTCTAATGCACTGACATTTTCCCTAGTAGAACAGTATTTGTCTCTGTAGGATATATGATGTCTGAACTTCATTGCTTTATCAGTTTTATTTGTAAGGGATCAGCCAATTGTTATTGACAGAGTGTTACGATAATTCTTGAAAGGAAACGTGGTGCTGTTTGATACACACCAACCATTAAAACATCTGAAATATGTTGTTTGAAACTCTGTGCCCAAGGATTAATATAAGTAAGATTCATGACTATTTAAAATGTGCATGAATTGCTCTAATGGATTCAATTTGCTCCCACCTTCTAAAATTCTTATTGATTTTCCAGAATGAAGGAAACCACTGCATAATCATGTCCAACATGCCTAGTGGAAAAGCTTTGAGGATTTTGCTTCAATAATCTACTTAAAAATAAAAAGAATTGTAGTAAACATTTTGTTTAAAATGAGTCCATTTTAGCTACGCCAATCTAATTTGGTTTCTGAATTTACTTTCTTTGAAGTAACCATTAAATAACTGAACTATTGTATTCTGCACAGATTTCAGATGCACCCATTTTAGCAGGCATTTACGTAACACTGCTATTTTTCTCAATACCTATCCAATGTGCACTTATCTTTCATATGTATTATTATAGTAGAAATGGAAAAAATACAGCTAAACTATTGCTTCAGTGTTCAGGAAGCAAGAAATAATCTCCCTTTACACTTTGTTACTGGTAGCAATGCTAGTGGATTTACCCAGTATTTCAGATGGTTGTCCACTTATTAGACCCTACAGTGGGAATTCAGGGTCTTCAGCTATGCCAAACAGTAGTACCTACTCATCCTATAAAGATCCACTTTTATAGACTGAACTGTCCATGTGGATTGAGAGCTTATAAAACCCTTGGGAGAGTGGGGAAGGAAAACAAAGAAAGACATAGGGATGCACAAAGTGCCCCTACACTATTAGTTCAGACAACAGTGCATTTGTATCTCAATTCAGTGCACATGTAGAAAAGAAAGATGTCTGCTCCTAGTCTCCTCTTCTTCAGATCTTTACCCCTTCTAGTGAGAAAGAAAGGAGAGAGACCTACAACATCCACAATTTCTCCAGTCTGCCAGGAGCCAGTGGCAATGCCCATTGGCTCTCTCTCAGCTGCTGTGGTGAAGAAGACCAAAGAAGTCTTCATTTGTGTTAGCAAATTGCTCACTTTATAAGCATGGCCTGATGCAGAGTGATACATCATGATGCAAGATACAGCCACACATTGACAGAGAACATGTGGAAAGTCAGCTGAACACAAGCTGGAGTGGTTCTGGCAAACAGAAGGGCTACCGAGCATCCTGGCTGCAGAAAAGAAACCCTGAGCAAAAGTAGAGGGGTTATAACTCCTCAGGGGATGGCAGAGTTAGAAACACTCCTGGAAGAGTGTCCGACTCTGATTCCACAATTTAAGCAATGCTGACAAGCCGGAGGGAATTCAGACCATCCTACAGCTTGTGTAATATTGGAGAGTAGCTTAAGACCATGCTGATCTTTTCAGCCTCTATCAGACACGGAGTTATACAAAGAGCAGAGAGCTTTGGTTTTAGTGTGCATGGACTAGACATGAACAATTCACTCAGTGATTAGGAGAGAATTGGTTGGGAACATCAGAGGGCAGGGACTGAGGGAAATGGCCTACAGGAACCAGAGCAATGGTCTGTCTGGTGTCAAACGCTGCCACCTAGAAGGGTGTAAGTACTTTGAGATTAAAGACTGCTTTGAGATGAATGACTATGCAAGGACATCTTCATGCCAGCTCATTATGAACCTGAAAATTTTTAGATTTACTAAACTAAGGTGAAGGTGGTTTGTAAAATCAAATGTGTAGGGGTGTTGTAAATACATTTAGTCAAATGAGATTGCAAGAAAATGTCTATTTTCAGTTTTACCATGTCTGTAGAACACATTTTATACTAAATGCTCTTGAAGTAAGTGCATAAAAATATTTCTGACAGCTGGAGTGCTTCCATGCCAAATGCCTGAAAGACTAAACTTAATAACATGGTCCAAGTGCTGTGAACAAAGTCATTGATATAATTTAAAAATACGAATTAAGAAAAAACAGACAGAAAAGGTATGCAAAACCTTGACTGACTCTCTGGATTGCAATTTCACTTTTTACCCATTTTGTTCCTTTCTAGCAAATGAAGTTAGCATACACCTACTGAAATCTTGAGTGCAATGTCACTCATGAATATCATGTTTCTGTTTCCACTTCCATTGGTATTGTCCGGTGTTGTATCAAGTAAATCTGTACAGACATGGCAAAGTCAACAGAGAAGGATCTTGGCCGCCATGAGCAGAACATTAACTTTCAGCCCCAGCAAACTTGTGCCTGGTAGGGTCACTCCAGAGCCAAGGAACTACAATACACGCATGCCCTAGTCTGGGCTTGTCTTCCCAGGCATCTTGGGTTTGGCTTCCCAGGCATCCAGAAGAGGTCAATGGGAATGAGAGTCTACCAAGCTTGTCATTCGAAAGAAGATGAGGGATTCAACAGAAAGTGCAGACCAACTCTGGAAGTAGTCCAGAAATAATACAAAGAGTTTCAAGGTTCTAGAATAAAGCAATATAAAAATAACTGGCTTAATAGAGAAAAAATTCCACTGCCAGCACCAAGCTGATCATTTTTTGTTTGTAATAAGCTGTCTTGGACATTACCTGTGACAGAAACCAGAAAGAGACAGATATCTCAAATATCTCATTAGGTATGACTTACATGTCTCATTGAGTGTAACTTTGGAAAACAAGGCTATTTGCCTTGCTTTCATTTGGAATTTTGGATAGATCTTTCATTCTAAAGCTACTAACTACATCCTTTGTTTCTATTGACATTATGCTCAGATAGGGACATTACCTGATTATTTTTTTTTTCAGATGCCTTGTTTGCAGATAGAAAATGATGCTTGCTTTATGCAACTACTGAAGAAGAGTCAAAACAAATTCACAGCAAAATGTGATAATGCAACTAATGACTTTTTAAATAATGAGAAAGATTTCCATGAAAATTACTGGAACTTGCTTTAACAGGGAACAATCACAGCTCAGTTCTACAGGCTTCATCTGTATGCAAGAACAAGCCATTAGGACTGGTGTGAACATATGGACAGCCCAGGCAGTTCGCTGAATTCGCAAGTTGGACTGGACAGCAAAATGTCTTTATAGATCAGCTGTTCCTCCTAAGTCTAGATTATTGGCACAAACCTGTCTTCATTATTTAGTCTGTGTTAACATGTTGTTCAAAAACACTTATGCAAGAACGGCTGAGTCATGAGCTTTCCTGTTCTCTGCTGTTTCTTCTAAAAATGTGTCTCCTGCCAATAGGGATGAGAGCATGGATGGTGTAGTGTATGATAATCTTTGTGAGTGACTAGCTCTGCCTGGAATGAAGCATGTGCTGGCTACTTCCCTTTTGTACATCTATTTATTATAAAATATCTCTGATTTTTGTCCAGACTTCAAAACATTTCTAATGCAACTACCAGTGATGGCGCAGTCAGACATGTTGCCTTCTAACTCAGTAAATACTGTCCTGCTTGGAACAGGCCATACACAACAGGCTTTATGTTAAGTTAAAAATACAGGCCTCCAGATCTGTCAGGCTTTGTCTGAACATGTCTAGGCCAGAGTTTTGTTTTAGCTTGTAACAGCACTTCGTAATGACCTAATCACCCACTGCTATACATCAAGTCACTATGTTTTTTAATGTTCAACTCCTCTGTGGCTCACTGCCCTGCAAATTTTTAAGCAGAGCACAGAGCCCATACAACGCATCAACTTCCCCATAACGTTTAAGAAGTGTTTTTTTAAGGCTGGCTATCTCTTTGTGACCAGCATACCTTGAAGTCCTGCTACTTGGTCCCTTGTATCATGAGCTCATTAAATGGAAAGATAATTTCTTTAACTGAGCTGTTGTATGAGATTCTTTTCAGAGTGTAACAGCAAGTGGGACCCATCTTTCTAAGAGACAGAAAGCAGTTCACCATGTTCTTCCTTCATTAATCAGTGGGGAACTACAACTCTTTATTCATGGTCTCCAGCTTCTTCAGTTAAGTAATTAATGCGTATACTTAGGACTAATTTTACTTTCTCATTATAGAAAGTAGAGTTGGAAAGGAACTGTTGGATCAGCTGATATATCAATCAGCACCACTGCAAGATTGACCTTTATTTAATAAGGTATTTTAATCAACTTTCGACTTTTAGTTTTGATGCCTCATTTGCTTCCCCTTAGGAGTATCACCATTTAATGCAGTGGTAAAGTACATCCCTGATGAAACACTTTATTTGAAGCTTAGCCTCCGTATACATACTTTTAGTAATAATACCACTATTCAGCTTTCCTAATTCACCTTCTATTGCTGAAACACAACATACCCAATCAAAGTCAGTCTAATTTGCTCTATTTAAAAGATGGAGAAATGGAGAAATCAAATGATAGATCCAAGCTTGGTAAGAAAACCAGGAATCAAAATCATCTATTCTGAATACCGCTTCAGGGTTTTTCTCTTACTGCCATGCAGTGCAAATAGAAAAGTCTAAGTAGTTTCTCACACATGCATCTCACACGCTCATAAACACAAAAGTAGACATTTTGAAGTGGAAGAGTTTTTTTTTCTGGGAGTAGGAGTGTTTTCTAAGTCCACAGTGAAGCACCTTGACTTCTGATCTTGCTCCCTGTCTTCCTCCCCTCGGTTTCTACTGAAACCTCCAAAATACTTTGATTTTATGCCTGTCTTGGTTTGAGGATGTTCTTTCCTCATGTTGGAGTTTCTCAGTCCTCCAGTTCTGATTTCCAGCAATAGTGTCCCACACAATAAATTGTAGACTGCTGTGAAGTCAGAAATCCTCTGGCTGGAGTTATTCTACTCTGTGTGATAGAATTCAGTATACACTGGGCAAGAGAGAACAGGACATTAGAACAGTGGAAGGGAAAGTCCAGGATTTGAACCCAATAACTGTTCATACAGTCCTTGGATGAAAGTTTATATCTTGGGCATAGACCCCACAGCAGTGGTATGAGAATCTTATGCCAGGAGAGATGAAGTTCCTTCTGACATTGATCACAATGAAATATCCATGTTTACCTTTATATTTTCTCTATTTTGTATTATTTACATAGTTGAAATCACAGGCAAATGGTTGCCATTCTCTAAAGGTGGAAATTTTGTGGAAAAAAATCTTTATGAAATAGTGTTTGGCTTCTAGTTACAGCCTTCTAGGTGAAATGCTGGTACTATTTTCCTACTGCTCTGTACTCAGAGTTCCTTCCAACTCACGGAGGTGATATCCAAAGGAAAATAGGTTGCCATTGGACAAAGAAATAGACAACTGGAGGTAATTGCAGTGGTAGATAAGCCACTTGTTGGTTGAAGCTGAAAGAGAACATGAGAGATCGTCACAGCTGTGACAAAGCTTTGTTCTTGGCTGACATGGCAGAGAATCATGTTTTGAAATGAGAACTGAGGGCCAGTAATTCCCAGCCTGGAACCTATGTCTGTGGACTTCAAATAATACCTTGATTCTGCCTTTGAAAAGAAGGGCACCTAAATACTTCTCCTTTGAGGCAAGATTACAAACTTTTTGACGTAGTTCCAGCTTCCTCTGGCCAGCTGCAGTCTAGCGAGCACATGTGGTGGGCTGTCTACAGTAATCCATCACAGATCACTCTGCAGTGACTTTCTTCCACATTTCCCGTCTCAAATGGAAATTCAAGTGGCCAAGCTGGTTCTGAGTTCAAAGGCACCTTAAGTGCTTTGAACGCTGAGCCACACCAAAGCAGGAAGAGGCTGAAGTGAAGTCCCGTGGATCACTCTTGAACTTCAGAAAGAAATGATGGGAGGAGACATGCAGACATGAAGAGAAATAGGGAACAGAGTAACAGATGTGCTGCATCTTGTTTTTGAAAGAAAAGTGTATGTTAACTAAAATGAAAACGTGCATATAGCTGGAGAAGTCAGGGGTGCAGAATTTTACAAAAAGGAACTATATGATTTTATCAAGTGGAAAACATGGATATACAGGGCTGTACATGTTGTTCTGGCTGGATTTGTAGTCTTTATTACCAACAAGAGCTACTGGCAACTCTTCTATGTATTGCAACTGTATCGGATATCAAAATTCATATGTTTATTCACCCAATTTTGAACAAGTTACCTTGAATGTTTGCAAATGTACACCATGAGGACTACATGCCGATAAGCAGGGCTTTGCCATTTTGCAGCAGTTTGCAGAAAGTGCTGTGACCTGAGCTATTTTCCTTTCAAGGAATGACAGCTGCTGTGCACTCTGTCATATAGTACCTCAATGGGACAAGCACACTGCTGGCCTCTTGTCGCTCAGCTTCAGATAGCAGGACTTCTGCAGACAGTTTTCTGTTGCAGCTGAAATCATGTGGACAGACTATTCTTGTTTACAAAGATAACTCTTGCCAGAGGTGCACCGCTCTCCGTGCAAGCTTTTTTTTTTTTTCCCCAGAAAACTGCTTTGTCACCAAGAAGCTACTTCCCCTGAGTTTCTTTCTTCAAGTGTGTATAGTCTGCAGTTTCTGAAACTCATTCAGATGTACAGAGCCAGCCTTCAACAACCTCCATCAGGCACTGACAGCACCAGTATGGAGAATAATGAGGGTGCAAATGCCAACAAACTGTTAAATACCCACTTGGGCATCCTGCACAGAGCTCCATGCCCAGCTCTCCCCAGCGCGGCTGCTGGGAGCTGCTTGGTGTAGCTTGAATCTGTCTGCATGAGTTGCAATCACTGCAAGGTAGATGAATCCTTCAGATCTCCCATCTAGCTGCCTGGTTCTTTTATCTATTTCAGCCCTGGGCTTACAGCTCTGGGAAACCTCTAGTGCAAATTGCCTGTCTATGACCAGATGGGCCCCAAAGGTAAGTCAAATGTTAAACGTAAACACTTTGTGAAGCTGCTCCATCCATCAGAAAAGGCACAGCTGTCCACAAAGTGCATTACCCACTTGGCCTGACTGATATTACTTAACAGGATAGTTTCTTCTGAATGCTCGTGTATTTATCACCCATAATACAGACCAAATTACCACTTTCTACCATAAAAGTAATTGCTTTGTACCCTCAATTTATTTTGGAAACATCTTATTTTGTCTCCGCACCCTTTGGGCAGAACTTTAATTTTATGTCATTAAAACATTACAGTTGAAGATGTTAAATTCTGCCATTATACAACACATTGATTTTTTTTTTTTTTTTTTTTTTTTTTCCTGATGTTGATGGTGATGAAGCTTAAAGCTAAGACGAATTCTGGCTATTTTTGTTATCACCCAGAATGTCATTAGCTTAATAACATGCAGGCCTTTAAGTCATTACCATTTTTTCCTATAAATTAAAACAAACCATGTAACACTGCTCTCCTCTCTTTTTGCTAATGGCATAAACATAATGTAAAAGTCTTTTTAGAAATATTTTTTTTTCTTCAAAAGGCAGTTTTTAAAATGAGAAAGGTACAGATTGTTGTGTAAAATTTGCATGATTAGGAAAATGCATTAAGTACATTGTACCCTGATAAAAATCTGCTAAGCTTCAGTTCCAGAGGCGAAGCTCACATGGTAGTTTACTCTCAAACCTAAGCAAAGAGGAAATAAGCACGCACTATTTTTATCATGTAGCGACAAAGGATACTTTCTTGGATGACAAAAAGAAAAAGAAAAAGAAAAAGAAGCAACCAACCAACTGAAAAACAAAACAGCTGTCTTCTCTGCGAGTAATTTTAGCAGCCAAATTCCTTACATATGAGCATTCATTAACCTATGTAAATACACAGCACTGTAGTAATCAAAAGCATACAGCAGGTGGTAATTCAGCATGATAAGTCTACAGACAAGTACAGCTTGCTCTTTTTCTGTCTTTTTCTCACCTTTTCACGATCCTTTTACATACTGTATACTTCTAAATGTTTACTCACTGCCAATACTCAGAAACAGCTGTGGTCCTGGGTACTCACACAAGCTTTAACAGCCACAGCAAGCTCTTATTGATGACTCGGTGGGAGTTGATCTGCAGCAAGTCCTCCAGACCTGATTAAGGAAACAGCTGCCCAGCTGTCTGATCATTGCTTCATAATTCATTGTTCTTGAGGATTTTTCCACAAATGAAAACTGTTGTGACTCTCACACTTAATTTATAGTTCTCCTCTGTTAAGCTACTGTATAGTGCTGACATGCATGGGGCAAAGCCCTAGCAGCAGAGGAAGAATTGAGAAGGTAAGTGGAGGTTCCTCTTTGATGCAGTCAATGTTGGTTTCTCTCCAGGTCCATTCTTCCAAAAAAAAAACCACTGTGAAGTCACAAGGTTTCCCTTCAAGGGAAGCCTCGCTTATCATGGGCTACAGGACATTCAGCCCTGTGACAGAGGACATCACCACCACCAAGGGGAAGGAGTTCTGGGACACCTAGACAGCCCCTCACCAGCACTCCTTGACAGTCTGGCCACATCTTTTCCTCTTGGAGGCCAGCAGCAGCCTGGGGATTCCTCCTTGAGAAAGGGATGCTCCTGATCCAGGGGTGCTAATCAGAAACAGAAGCCAGTACAAGCCTGGAGACTGGCACCATTTGGGTGAAGAGGGGAAGAAGAGATGGGTGACAGTGTTTAGCGTTCAGAGCTGCTTGTTGTGAGGACTTCACATTGTAAGAGTAGCTGAGGAGACTGCAGGTGGGATTGCTTATATCCATAGTTTTATTTTCTTGTCTATATGGGAAGTACTTTAGTGTCATTTGCATATTTCAGTATTTTCCCTGACCATTTCCAAGAGATGCATGCATACTTTGTATATGGACTAATGCTGTTAAGTATTTCCCCAGCATCTAAACCCAAAAGGGGCCAACGGGACATAGTTTATGGGGTAAGTGTCAAAGTCCTCAGGCATGTGCACTGCATGCCAGGGGTACAGACTGGAGGTTGTTTGGTGCTAAATCAAGGACAAGCTTTGGCCCTAATCTTCTAATAGCATCTTCATTATGGTGTAAGTAGTTAATACCCCCTGTAACCACAGACCACTGCCCCAAACAGACCACCTAAGCCAGCATTCAGTGACTTCCAGGACAACAAAATCTGTCTCACAACCCTGGCTATACGGACCCAGAATCTTCCTCCTAAACACCGTGGCATCCATAGCTAAATGACTACTAGCTGCAAAAATGCATCATTGCTACCTGTACATCCCAGTGCCTGCTTTGGAGTATGCCTTTTGGGAAGAAATTGTTCCCTGGTGGTTTCTGGGCCCCAAAGCTCCATCAGCACAGCGTGGGGAAGAGAAGATCACAAGAGGGAATTAAGTGCTCTTGTCTTCTTGTATCAGTGGGATATTAGCTCAGGCTTTCCTGGAATCCAGAAGGCCAGAAGAAGGATGGATCTCTGGCCAGGAATGCCAGGAAGCCACAGACACCAAGGGCTGTGTTGGCCCTGTCCCCAGGTGAAGGTGCCAGCCCTGCAGCCCCACCAGCCCTGCCAGGAGCTGGCACCTGCAGGGACATTGGCAGCAGCAAAGCAAAGAGCTCATGCCAGACTAGTGCCTGCCTTGTCCCCCTGTGGGAGATGTTGTTTGGCAGAAGCTTTTTGTGAAGAGGGAGGAGATGATGTCCTTTTTAGAAGGCAGGTTGCCTCTTTTTCTTTTCATCTGAGGGACAGTTTAAAATGTGGTGGATATTAGGCTTGACTGTGAAGGACAAAGTGGGGCAGGTCCCACTTTGAGTTCTGGTTTGTGTAGAGCCTGATGCTTTGTTACGTTTCTGTGCTTATTCCAAGGAAAATGAGCTGCTGAATGATTTTGTCCGACATGCTGAGGATCAAATGTTCTGGCACGAGCTTGTGCCAGCGATGTGAGAGGTGATGAGTCTCCAGAAGCTGTTTTCTGCTCACAAGGTGCCAAAACAAATGAGGCCCTTTGATACAAGCTGTTGTTGGGTTCATGAGCTTTGTACAGCATAGACAAATTAAACACAAAGCTGGTGGCAAAAGCGCTTGTGGTATAGCTGTGAATACCCTTCTTATAAACCTTTTAATTTTCAAATATGGATGAATGTTATCCTTACAGAAAAGGGCCACAGGGACAGTCCTTGAAACAAGTGCCCTCAGTTTACCCACAGAATAGATGTACACGGACAATTGCAAGCAACACACACTTTCCTTAACCCCCAAATCAGTAGCCTATAACTAGGTCTGGAATTGTATGTGAAATTCAATCTTCAAGTCCATTAATCTTAGGGCTGAGTGTACTGACTGTCTGCAAGTCAGCAAGCTGGGGCCCAGTGCTTTCAGATATATGGATAATGGTCCTTCCAGAGCAGGGCTGAGACCAGCTATTTTTGTACAACACAGGCTGCCAAACAGCTCTTGATTTCCAATCCTGCATGGAAGGTCTCCCAATATCTCTGCTATTATTAGAAGCAACCCACAAAATTGCAAAGGTAGTAGATGAGCTGAATGCAGAATCCTGCACTGGTAGATCTAGGGGGCACTCAGTGAAATTAGTAGGGGATCAATTTGAAACAGATAAAGAAAGTACTTCTTTAGCATTCAGTAGTGAGCTTTGGGAACTTGTGGCCATGTGGTGTTGAAGCAGCTGACAGTATTAGAAGGTTCAGAAGCACTTAGGCAGATCCAGGGAAAACAGGTCAGTTAAAAGGAGTAGGCTGGGACATGAGATGCATTATTTTTCATTCCTGGCTCTTATCCTTGCTCTAAGTCGACTGGTGCCCCCTGGCATAGGCGGTCCCATTACATAGCTGGGTACAAATCTCCCAAGCCAAGAACTCCCTCCTCACTGCCTGCTCTGCTAACACATAAAGTGCAACCTTATATTACAGACATCCAAATTACAATGCAAAATTCTAAAGGAACCAAATGAACAAATCTTATAGGTATAGAAACAGATATAGATAGAAAAATAGATAGGTATAGAAAAAGATGGAGGTAGTGAAACCTAAATGCTAATGAAAAACACTGTACAAATTGGGAACACAAACACATCCCATCTGCAGTTTTAGAGAAAAGTAAGGATAAGTCATGCATAGAACAGCAGTTATGGCAATTTCAAGCTTTCTTATGTTTTGGAGGCTGAAAAGTAAAACTTCCACTGCTCTTTGCATTTCCTCTTCTCCAGCAACTTAGGAAGTAAGCCAGTATGTTAACTTTTACATATAGAACAAAATGAAACAGATAATTGTTTTTAAGCAATAGCCTCAAGGCCACCCAACAATAGTGTTTCTAAAGCAGTCATACCTTTGTTTTCCAACTTGAGCTCCTCTGCTAGCAAGCTGTCTTGTCTGTTGCCAAGCACAAATGCCAGAAATGAGAGGATCAGGGCATCCAAGATTCCAATAATAGCCAGGATATAAGCCCAGCGGACTGAACAAGCCCCCAGCGTGTACTTGTCTGTCTTTTCACCACACATCCGTTTTACCTCATCTGAATCCCAGCCATCAGGAAAAATCATACAACCCAGGACGAGACAGGCAGCTTGGAGAAAAAAGAAAAGGAGAACAATGGGATAATGAGACCAAACTTTCATTTTGATGAGAACCTACACAGTTATCATTAAAGCAACACGCCTTTTCATCCTGAGCTTCAAAGCTAGTTTACTTAAAAACAAATCACACAGTAATGTGCTGTGATTAACTATTAAACATAAAAACCTAAGACACAACATCAACCTGGCACCTTGTTTATTTATTTTTTAAATGTTATATCATTAATCCCTAGACAGTTTTGTACCAGTACAATCACATTTTCACAGTGAGACTGATTTCTTTATTGTAATATGAAGGGATCCTCCAAAATAAAAGGGAAAAATTATTAAGGTGGATATTCAAAGGAAACATTGGACTACCATCAAATGGTTGGGCAAACAAACCAGAAAAAAAAAAAAAAAAAAAAAAAAACAGAAAAAAAAGCCTATCTCTTGTTTCTGATCATCTAATTGCTTGCAACACACATAGGTAATAGTAAGGTTTTTTGTTTGTTTGTTTGTTTTTTTTTCTTTCTATGTAAGTTGGCAGTACCACTTTAACTGAAATATGTTTTATGCATAAGGTTTGTACTCCTCAAAAACACAAGTTATGACATTGGTCTGCAAGGAAAAATAAGCTGTCAACATTGCTGCGAACTTCTGATCTGGTTTACCTGAGGAATCAATGCATGACATCTTGAACACGAAAAAGTCCTGATCCTTTTAACACCAATAAAAAATATGGAAAGCCTCTACCCTCATGGAAAGCTAGCTGACATGGACTGCCAGCCACTCCTGGTGGGGTCAGCTGTGCTGTGGTAGGAAAAGAGGCAAAGGATGGGTGTTCGGGTGCTCCTTCATCAGTCTGGGTGACCACTAAAAGAGGTCCATAACACATTGACCTTAACACAGGGCAGAGCAGATAGGTACTTGCAGCGATTTCCCTAACAGAGCAATGTGTTTTGAATAATGCTCTGATATGCCCCCCTTCCTTGGAATATCCAGAGTTGGAAGGGACCCAAAAGGATCATAGAGCCCAACTCCCTTAGCATGGTTGATGAGATTCAGTGGATCCTAAACAATCATAGAATCATTAAGGTTGGAAAAGACCTTCAAGATAATCTGGTCCAACCATCACCCTACTACCAATCTACCAATGTCACCTACTAAACCATTTATAACTCTTAACATTATACTGGTACATATATCGTGCATGCACACACACACACATTTGTGCACACAGAACATACTTGCTAATTGAAAAGAACACATTGTGCAGCTTTCAGCCTTTTAAATATTTGCTGAACTGTCCCTCAGTCTGAAAACCATAGATTACACATGAGTAGCTTGTGGAACCAATGGCTGCTGTATGTTTGGGAACTGCAACAAGTTCTTGTCTTTTCTGGATGAGCATAACCACTGGCATTTTACACCCACCCTTTAATGCCCACAAAGAAAAATACACCTGCGCTGAATCAATCTGATGAAATAATGTAACACAGAATCACAGCATGGCTGAGGCTGGCAGGGCGCTCTGGAGGCCAGCTGCTCCTGCCCAAGCAGGGACACCCAGAGCAGGCTGCCCGGGACCATGTCCAGGTGGCTTCTCAAGGTCTCCAAGGAGGAGACCCCACAGCCTCTCTGGGCAGCCTGTGCTCAGTCACCTGCACAGATGTGAAAACAGGACTCAAGAATGATATTTTCCTTTATATAGCTACCCCATTGCTGCAGAAAAAGCCTCAAAAACATGTCTGTGCAAAGCATCTGATGTAGACCTGCACCTAGTATACTTGATAAATTCCTCCTGAGCAGTTCATTTGTGTGAAAATGTAACACCTTATAATACTTTCAAGGACAATTAAGCATAGAAACAAGGACAATTAGATAAGGACTGATTTACTCAGCATATGCAGGTTAGACAAACTGTAAGTTGGCTTCTGCCTTGCCTGAACTCATTCATTAATGCAATTTCAAAAGACCTTCCAAAGCTTTTTGAGACAAACTGTTTAATTTTCTTTCTTGAACTGGTCCAACAAACTTCCAAAAGGATGATTTCTTGCAGTCAACACATAAGCATTGCCCTGAGTTGTGAGGTACTTCTTTGAAATGATGCATAAGAAAGGCCAAGAGAGCTGGGGATGTTCAGCCTGGAGAAGGCATCCTTGAGACCTCATTGCAGCTTTTCAGTACTTAAAGGGGGCTTATAAATTAGATGGAGAGCAACTTTTTGCTCAGGCAGATAATGATAGAACAAGAGGGAATGGTTTTAAACTAAAAGGGGAAATTTAGATTAGATGTTAGGAGGAAATTCTTCACTGTTAGGTGAGTAGTGAGGCCCTGGCACAGGTTGCCCAGAGAAGCTGTGGATGCCCCATCCCTGGAGGTGTCCAAGGCCAGGCTGGATGGGGCTTTGGGCAACCTGGGCTGGTGGGAGGTGTCCCTGCCCATGGCAGGGGGGTGGAAATGTGTGGGCTTTAAGGTCCCTTTAACACCCAAGCCATTCTATGATGATTGTGATAAAACGTTCATACTTCTGGTGTTCTTAAAAATGTCCACATTTACCCAGGTGACTGTGACAAATGTTTGCTATAAAGTAGCAACTACCCAAACTAGTTTATTTTATTAATCATCCTCAAAATGTGATGAAGCTTAGTGCTCAGTTAATGATCAATAGACGAGGGACTTTTTTCTGTTAATTGCATAAGAATAATTAAGAATTACTGACATCTCTGTGTTTTTCTTTTATTACATACCCCGTTAGACATATGTTCCCAATACCTCTTAAAAATAATTAAACTTTGTTCTTTTCCATCCAGGCAATCAAGAATATAGGCCCCAATGTCAGGAATTCAGTACACAGCTTTCCATCTGAGTTCTTCAGATTTCCGATTAACTCATCTTTCCTGAATTTGGTACCTGGACTTGTAGATGTACTCCCTGAACTTCCTGGAGTTATTCAGTTGGCTACAGCTGGACTTCTCTTGGTAATAGGGTACAAAGTCCAACCATTATGGTGGTTAGACTGGTTCCCTTTGCATGAAGGCAGACATCAAAGAGAGGATATTATTATCTCCTCTGCCTATACAGATGCTTTCTGCTAGATAGCTGCTTGGTCAAAACTTCATACACAGGAATCATACCTCACCTGGAAAGGTTAACAAAGTAGGATTAGTCAACATCAAGTCTTCAGTTGCTGAGGGAACATTTTGCTCTGAATGCCTGTAAGAATACATACTTGCTCAATAGTATGAAACAGGTAATGATTCATTTATCAGCTACAAGGCTGAAAAGACAGGTATAAAATCCACCTACAGATCTACTTTGTATTGCAAGAAATTTTTTACATTTTAATCCTTCTAAAGAGGATTAGAAGATTTTCTCTAGAAGGAAATTACTTTTAGTTTTCTAAAAATTTGAAAAATGGAAACCACTTTAAGTTACAATTGCAGTGAAACAGCTAACAGATGATTTTATAACACAGACATGGGTCCCGTATCTTTGTCTAAACTTCCACTGTCTCTAATGGCCATGTGACTGAAATAGAAACATGAAAAATATGAGAGGATACACTGCTACACTTACACTTCCATCCACTTCTAATAAATTCAGAAACTTTCAGATTTGGAAAGCTCACCTATTGAATGAAAAGACTTAAATCATTGGTTCTTACAGACAATTTGATTCAAGTAAGGAAAAAGTTAAACAGTTAAATTTATGTTAGTTGAAGACAGCCTTCTGTGTGCGAGCTGAATGCACTGAATTGGCATCAACTTCCTGAACCTGCCGACAGACTGCTCCAATAGCTCTGTAGCTAATCAGAGCTTGTATAAGAAGCAGCCAGGAAAAATTGATAACAGAGACTGATTAGTGTCACTGACACTGTTCAGAGCTATTTGGGCAATTGTAAGACTTACGAGAATGATATCAACATTGTTTTCCCGTTGTTTGCCCAAGAAAGCTATTTGCAGGAATAGTGCCTTTGTAGTGATGACCCTGGACTTCGTCCAGTCCCTTCTCTAATTTTCTTACAAGATGTGGGCTAACAATTTTTTTCACCTACATATTGGAGGTGGGTGAAACTTTTCAAGTTTTTAAAAAATATTTCCTATATTCTACTTAAACCTGTCTGATATCCATTTACTTCTCTCTGTAAAAGCTTTTTTCCCATATGAACAGGAGTTGCAACATGGTTTTCCTTTAGGGCTCTGAGTGACAAGAGAAATCATTCATTTTAAGAGGGTGAATCCAAGATTTTGCCTCCTGGGATGTAAAGATGCAGATATGACACTTTCAGAGATTGGAAACAGACCCTAAAATGGGTCTGACACTGACATGGCACATGTCAGCTGGCACTGACATGCTTGTGACTCTGACCAAGCTAATATTATCACAGCCTGTGCTCTGTGCATTATCTCAAATGGTAATTAGCAAGCAAGTGGTTCACGATCCTATGTTTGTGCCAAAGATGGTGACATTAATATTACATTATTGCATGGAATGAGGTTATGTTTATAAAAAGGCTGACTGTTATACAGGAAACCAGTGCTAAGAGATTCCTGCTGGCAGACTCCTCTCTCATCTTCATTCTTTTCCTGATAACATACCTGATTTGCTTGTATGTAGAGTATGATGATGGTAGATTTCCTGATAAAAGAATAAAAAAAAATGGAACAGGAATTACATTGACCGACTATCTTCTTTCCATACCCACCTATGCAATAGCCTCCATGGTTCCAAAAACACAGAGAATCTTCCTTTTCAGGTTTATTATAAATGGTATTTACAAAAACAATTGCTCATTAAACTTCAATAAATTGAACATGTATAATGTGGACTTTTGGTCCAGGAGACCAAACTAATTCTAATCTGAAGTAAAACCTTAGAACCACATAAAACAAAGCTTCAGCATTAATTGTTTTAATCCATTGATTCCTTCATTTTGCATCATCTTGCTTGCTAATGTAGATAAGCCTGAATGTCTCACAGGATTAAGATCATTTGCAGACAATGTTAAAGGTAAGAAAAAAGATTTAAATCCCTGTGATAATATATAAGACAACACAAATTATGGCCACCTAACTTATTAAGACACTGACTTCTTGATGACAAATCTGATAGGAAGATCAAGCAATATGTATATTATCCACACGAATTTGAATATATAGAAGAAGGAAAAAAGAACACCAAATATTAAGTGACTGGACAGCAAAGAGAAAGAAAATGATGCTGTGGAAAGCAGTAGTGAAGTAGACGCTACAGTCAGGGCGAGAAGACTCACCATAACCTAGCTGGGTTGACAAAGAGATCACTGGCTTTTTTGATGCCCACTGAATGCACTTATACAACAAAATGGAAGAATTTGATCAGCGGTTGCAAGATGTGACACTGGATAACTGAAATATGGTTGACCAACAGCCATTCCCAAAGACAGGCACTAAGAGAATGAGTTGTTCAGAAAGGTGGAAAAAATGGAGTAATGTTATATGTGGAGAATGTGTTAAACTGTGAATATGTAAAAAGGAATGGCAAAGAAACAGTGTGATCTACTTCAGTTATGATCACATAGAGGATGAACTGTAAGAGAAATTTTACTGTACTAAGGGGGGCTGTTTCAGACCTTAAGTATTGGATTCATGTATGGATAGAGATTTCTTTGGTATTAGAGAGACAGAAATTCTGTGAGGGGTGGTATCATCATGGGAGCATTTAACTTCCAAGTTCTGATCATTAGCCATGATAATTAAGCTTTGAGATTAATGCAGATCTATGAATAATTTAGTTAGTACAACAGCTATCTTAGCTTAAGCATAAAGATAATATAAGAATATCTCAGGTTTTTATGAGTGTATGGCAGGTGACTCACAAGGAGTATCCCAATGACTCCATGTGAAAGACCACGATTCTGGTGTTCCAACCACAGACACATATAATTCAAATTTATAATAACTTGTCCAGAAAATAAATGGAAACTGGGGACTATTAATGGATAAGGGCCTAGTCACCATGTAGGCAAAAATTCCCCAGAAATGTCATGACAACGGATTGCTAACAGCTATAGCAGAGGTAGATGACTAACTGATGAAGAATGGTTAAACTGAAGTTATATAAGAGAAATTATAAAAATATTTCTTTACTGTGAAGTGGTTATGGGATACAGATACCACCAGGTATATAATACAGGTACCACCAGATATGGTGGTATACCTAGAAGGTTAAAAGCCCATAGGAAGGAACATGTCAAAAGTTACATTTATGCTGTGTCACCCTCTGTGGTGTGCACTGGCCCCGAGATCTAGACTTTTTTTCTGAATTTTTCCATTTAAAGTGTCTAAAATAACACGAAGACTGTGTCATAGCCTGCCAGAGTTTTTCTAACATGTCTTTATGACACAGGAGGTATGTATTATGAGCTCAGATTGTCCACTGAAGGTTCACACCTAGAGATATCATGGGAATGAAAAAGGTTCTTTGCAAATCTGTGTGATCAGAGGCGGTCATAGCCTGGCAGTCAGCTATCATTAAGCCAGGTTTGCTGATGATGTGGGGACATCCAAAAGCCCCATTTCTTGCATGCTAGTCTCCTAAAAAATAAAAGTATATCTAATAGAGGAAGCAGTTGTTTGCATTGATTCTTTCTTTTTCCCTACTTTTTTGATTTATTATTATTATTATTTTTTTTGTTAGATCACAGCTGTCATACACTTTTGGTTTGGCTTTACTTGGTAAGAAAATTTACTATTAAAAGTGTTTATTTTGAACACTGTAATAGTGGAGTGTTACAGCTTTCTGTTAATGTTATGTTCTCTGAAGTTAACATTAACTTCTCTTCGTAGAACCTGGTCTTTAGCCAAATCATGTCAAACCAAAGCATACTGACTTGTGCTAGATTTAATAAATGAATCAACTTAATATAAATACAGTGTGGGCTATGGCAGACAGACTGGAGAATAGGTGCTATTATGAATGGCATAGGCTAGACATCCCTTGATATTTATACAACCGATGCTTCTTCACAAGTTACTGATCCAAGTAGTGAAATTATTTTAAACTTGGTTTTGGTAAAGAGGAGGAAAAACTGAAAGTAATCTGGCTCTCAGTGATCAGGAGTCAGCTCAATTTAAATAAAATGATAACATGAATAAAAATATTTCTGAAACTATGTTTTAAAAAATGCATATTTCAGAGGGACAAACTTTGATAAGCTAAAGGAACTAGATAAAAAGTTAACCAGACTGAAGATGTTCATAGTTAATTGTGGGAAATGCCTTGAATTTCATTCAGCTAAGAATTTCTGAAGTATCTTGAGAAGATGAACAAAATTTCAGGAGTACTTTTTATCTCTACCCAAATTATTAGAATACTCTATTTCCTTCTGTGCTCACTACACATGGAAAAGGGACCAGTTAGCATTTTTGGAGGTTAGATAATGAAAGCCTAAAAGATAGTTTGCCAAAAATAATCTATGCTAAATCTTTCAAGAGAAATTGAAACAAAAAATAAAAGTCTTAAATTATATTAACACAGACATAAAAAGAAAAGCAGAAATGGACTAAGGTTGGAACCAGGAACTAAATCTTTTCCTCATTTTTGAATAAACAGGAAGATAACAGGAGGGCAATCCCCTTACAGCTGATGGGCATAAGCATTCGGAAATGGAAACTCCTGCCTCCAAGCCCATAGCAAAACTAAGATAATTACAAAATGCTCGAGCTAGAGGAATAGACCATCCAATCCCAAATAGTGAAATAGGCAACACATTGAACTGCAAAGCTGCTAGCAAGTTTTTAAAACAAATTTATTGTTGAGATAATTGGGAACAGCATATGTGCTACCTTATTTTTAGAAAAACAAAATAAAATTGAGAATTGAAAAATAACTGGAGCAAACACTCATCCATTTGTCTGATCTCAGATCTTTGAGCAATGGAGATAAAAACAATGTGGGGTGACATCAGGATGGGTTTATCTAATAACTAGAAAGAATCACAGAATCATAGACTATCCCAAGTTGGAAGGGAGCCACAAGGATCATCAAGTCCAACTCCTGGCTGAACACAGGACCAGCCGAAAACCAGACCACGTGTCTAAGAGTGTCCAAACACTTCTTGAATTCCACCAGACTTGGTGCTGTGATGTTATAAAAGAAAGGTAAGTAACATGATCTTCACAAAACACTGTGTCATAGAGAAACATTTATTAACCTGGAGAAAGCAGAGATTAGCATGAGAATTGAATGTGGTTATCTGACTCATTTTTGGAGAGCTGATGTTTTGTGCTTCAAGGGAAAGTCTTGAGCTTTTGTGAGGATACATGGATTTGTGTATGTACGGCATCTCAAGGATGAGTCTGGGAATCAATCAATAATATTTTCATTAGGAGCTTTGGCAAGAGTAGGGCTTTGGCATTAAACCCCATTGATGGAAGGTACTATCAATGCAGGAGACTATTGGAATAAACGGTGAAGAAGAAAAAACATGTGAGTATGTTGATCAGTCATTGGAGGACTATGAGCTACCAGTCAAATGCACGCATTCTTTTACCTTTCCATACAAAGGTAAACACAAGTGTCAGTAGTACCAGGGAAAAGTCTTTTTTTCAGCAGAAAGGAAGCACTGGAACCATCTGGCACTACACTGGTGGGGCCTGGACTGTTGGTCACAAATGTTCAAGAAAGATGAATTCAGCTGGAAAAGATGCCAGACAGGGCTAGCAGGATTTCTGGGCATAGGAGGGGTTTAGCATTCAGAAAGGGATTAAGGGAATTTGCTATATTTAGCCCTATAAGACAATGGCTTGTGTTGGTGGTGAAATAAGATTGTTCCCTACACATGTATGAGGAAAGTAAACTTCAGGGTAGTAAACTTCAGGGGCAGCCAAAGCTATGTAAATTAAAGAGAAAAGCTGACACTAAAACAGTACGTATAAACTGCCCACAAGTGAATGTAGACTGCAAATTAGAGAATTTCTAATTGTTAGAAGATTGATGTTTGGAACAGCCATTTCATTAGAGCAAGATTGTTTTAAGATGCAACATGGCATTTCAGGAAGGGTATTGCATGATTCTGTAATTGCCTATGATAAAGGAACCAGGTTTGATGATTTAGTAGTTTTCCTCCAGGCCTCTGTTTTTATGAGGCTGGGGATAAACACCTTTAAAATTAATACAGAAGAAGGACGTCTAAAACAAATAGCACCCAGAGAATGAGTTGCTAGATAGAACTGCATAAAGCTAAGATCAAAAATAATGATGTCTATATCAAACTGAGTAGAAAATCTAGTAGGATAAATGAGGGTAAGAGGCAAAGAAGGAGGTCATCATTGGGCTCTCCCTGTAGTCTTTATAGAATAATTTTCCTTCCTCCTTAATTATTAAAGGTTTGCAGAAGTGATGGCAAAGAAAGAAGAGTGGCATAGAGTGATTTTCCTTTTTGTCCCAGTCCTCATCAAGCTGTCCTGTCATCCCTGCCAAACATCAAGTGACTACAGCAGCCTGGTTTTGTGCTTTGGCAGTGCATGCACCTGGCTTGTTTTTGGAGCTACTGCAATAGGAAACAAATCTCAATATGCTGGTGAATGGCAAGTCAGGGAGTGTACCAGCCAATGTTTTCAGGATAAACACCACAGTTCTGATGTGCAAGCAAGATTCAGAAGCAAGATAAATTTATACACAAAAAAAAAAATATACAATAAAGTCTATTAATAATAAATGTCATAATAAATGTCCACTGTTTCAGTCTTTTGCTCCCTCTGAAGACTAAGAACTTTGCAACCAGTAAGTACTTAATTACAACAACAAAAATGTACAAACAAACAAACAAAAAGAGCGAAAACCTTAAAAAAACAAACTATGCATTATTGCCTAGAGAACAGATCTGCATGCCTTACGGTGCTGGTGCACTGAAGAATATTATGATTACTCTGCATAAACACAAGAGAATGGATCCCAGAGAGGGGGAAGAGCTATTTAACTGGAAGGGAATTTTGGCGCCTGAACAAATGGATGTAAACTGTCCAGGAATACATTTAGGCTGTAAAGTAGAAGGCGATTTTGAATAGTCAGGGGAGAGGTTTTGGCACACGCTCTCTGTAGCTGCAGTCAGACCAAAAAGTTTAAGGTGTCCAAGCTGACGCAGTTAAACAGTTATTAAAGATGGAGTTTGATCAGTATACTAACAAATTATTAGGATAAATTTCTCTGTGAGGCTAAACTCAGTGTCCTGGTTTCAGTTAGCACAGAATTAATTTTCTTCCTAGTAGCTGGTGGAATGCTGTGTTTTGGCTTAGAATGAGAAGAGTGCTGATAACACCCCGATGCTTTAATTGTTGCAGAGCAGTGCTTATACTAAGCCAAGGACATCTCAGCCTTTGCTCTGTCCTGCCAACGGGCAGGCTGGGGGGTGCAGTAAGAGCTGGGAGGGGACAGACCCAGGACACTCAGCTACCTTGGACCTTTAAGATACATAAAGTAAGAACTTTAAGGACTACATTCTGCAGTCTTACACCAGGTATCTTCAGATGTCAGAAGCCTGGGATCATCACTTATCTCAGCATATGGCGATTGCAGTACTGCAGAGCTGGATGCAGAGATGTGCCCAGCAATGCAGACAGCACCTGCTCGAGCCTTAGGGCAGGCACAGTGTTGAAGGCAAATTCCAAGTTTGAGCACTATGGGTATTTTGCTGCAAAGCTTCAGATTTATTTTCCTTTGACCATAAGTTTAGCAAAACTCTCTACCTGGGTAAATCCTGCACTGTATTGCAGCGAACAAAGCCTCTTGCTGGCTTTTTTTTTTTTTTTTCTTTTTACTGCCTACATGAATCCAGCTCAGCTTGTGTTGTATAACCACTGAGTTCACAACCAGCCAGGCTTCCCTATGCTGTTACTGCTGCAGCCCTCGACTGCAGGGGATTGCTTGCATCCCACCTGGTACACGCCACGGAGAACACTAACAGTAGTGGCGTATTAGTAATGCATTAAAGAATCAGCCCACACAGACTGCTGCTTGAGAGAAACATCTGGTATGACATCCTGCTCATGTTCACAGTTTCATTTCTATGACCACTTAAGGGTATTTGACAGTCATGATTAGAAATGATTGGGAAACAGGGTAACTCACCCATCCAGTACATGAAATAGCATGGGTCAGCAGTCAACAGCTGACTGAGTGATTTCAAAATAGCTGCTGAGAACCCAACCAATTGTTATCCAACCTCTGCTTTGCTAGCTCTCATGCCAGGAAAGAAACACAAACGATGAAAACACATGCAAGAGGAGATGAAATAAAATGAGAGAGGGGAAAAAAGTATTCCTAAATGTGCTGAGCCTCTCCTCCCTCTTTGCTGGGCTCCCCGATGGTGCTGGTAGAATTCTGTGAGCCAGATGAAGAAATGTGAGCAGTACAGGCAGCTGCCAGACAGATGCGTGTGCCTGCTTTTGGTCAATGGCCAGACAGAGAAACCTCTCTAATGGAAGCTGGTCGGGAGATTCAAGAAGTTGTGTGGTGGTGGGCAAGATGAATAGTCACTGGCAAGGTTTTCTTTCTGCAGTAAGCCAAGGTAGGAGTTCATGGTCGCTGCTATGTTCTCAGCCAAAAGCAGGGCTATGATTCCCAGAATATAATGCATCATGATAAGGAAATGTGATCTCATTCTGAAATGAAAGGTGGGTTTTGAGAGCTGCAGTTTACAAGCATCCATCCCTGTGTTTGTGGGCATGATGGTTACGTTCTCTTTGCCCTCGTTTTGATATGTTCATTCTCTGTGTATTTTTGTAGGTAAAATGAAATTTCTGAGGAAGCAACTGAAGGCAAGTAAGAAGATGATGTGATGCACAAGGAAATATTTGATCAGGAATAAGGAAAAAAAGACATAAATGAGTGCAATGAGGGAGAAAGGTGAAGGCTCTTGTCCTTTTTTTTTTTTTTTTTTTTTTTTCTTTCTGTTTATCTATAGCATTAATGTTTTGCTAGAAGTTACCTGCTGTTGACTATAGGCCATCTTTTATTGACAAGCAGGAACTGTGCTCACCCTTTCTGATATACTGGTTCCTCCTGCAAGTGCTCAAATCTGTTCTGGATTCACCCATTTCCTTGGGGCTGGGGGGCCTCTGCAGTGTGCTCTGTCAGAGTGGAGATCTGGCAGGAGGACTCCAGCTAGCTCCTTCTGAAAGAACCAGCTCCAAACTGTTTCCACTCCCTCTCTTTAAAATCAGCAGCCTTCCCAAAGACAGCCTGCACCCTGCTCCTTATCTCCTGTGAGAGAGGGGACCCACACCCATACCTCAGAGCAGTTTGTGGGGCAGGAATAAAAGGAGCACAGGTTTTGAGGCACCTTCATGCTGCAGGCGATGCAAAGCTTAAGCCTGCAGAGGGGAGGAACTCGGTGTGCGGAGGAGGAGGCAGCTGGAAGGCAGCAAGGAGGGGCAGTCCCATTGGCAAAGAGAGAAGGGGAAGCAGCAGAAGGCAGCCTTGCTCTTGAGATGTGAGCGTTCAGGTTTGACTAAAGACATTGCAATCATTTAAATCTGATTTCCAAAGCGGGACTAGCTGATATCGCAAATGGTCTGGCACAGGTGCAAGACAAGCTCTAACGGATGATAAAGGCATTGACTTTTGTATAGCTCCTTCCAATGTCCCCGAGGCACACGTACACGTCTTTGTGCCTGCACGGCTTGTCATGTGCTGTTCTTCACTTATCTCTGCTACAGCTCTTCCTGATCTCCTACCAGCGTTGCTCGGGAGAAAAGAGAAATGGACAATAGGCCCTGAGACCGCTCGGCTGCATTGCTTCTTCATTAAAGCTGACATTTGGCAATGGCACCTTCCTGCCTCTCAAGAGCTGATATTTCATTGAAGGCAGCAGCAGCAGAAGCATCGGGGTGACAATGTCTGTTCCATGGAGCACATGAGCTTTAGATGGTGGCAGAGAGCCCTGGAGGAGACCAGTAAGACTGGTGATGTTTTTCTCTCTTGCCTTTTTCCTGGTGAGGCACAGATATCCTTTTACCTAGGGATGAGCCTGTGAGGTTGCTGAACCTCCTCAACTCATTGTTTTTGACAAGCTAGAGCTGAGAAAGTTTAACATCTCTGAAAAAAAAACTTGGAAGAAATCTAAATTAATTTTGTGAATATTTTGTTACTGTGTATCTATATTGGCAAGCATATCTAATTTTCCAGTTGCTACCAAGTCTGTCTAATCAAGTAACGTGTCCTGTTTTGATCTGTATGACTGCAACCTTCTTTGCGTGGTGCTCTGGTAATCCTGATTCCCCTATCAGCTCCTGAGTGGGAGGGTTAATTCTGGAACTTCTTTTCACTTCTACAGAGGTACATTTCTATCCCTTTATTTTTTTTCAGTCTTGCCAGTTAGCCCCAAGATTTGCACTATGTAGCAAAGTATATCAGTTTAGTTGTCAGCAAATCCTGGTGTGCATGCACATGCAGTTTCAAGTCCTGTCTAGGTTTATGATATCATGCTCTAATACCTTTTTGAACAGTTCTGTAAGTCCGGCACGTGTACTGTTCCAGTGCTGCAGTGCCTTGAGCTAAAGCAATCCTCAATACTTCCAACACAGCAAACAACCATGCTGGTGCTGATTTGCAGCACTGATGCCCAGAAGTCACAGAAACTAGGTCTGCCTCCATTTAAAATTTCCGGTGTATGCCTATTAATACATCACTGCTGGTGATTTCTGTCTTAGAAATCAAGATGTCTGTTCAGACGTTGCAAGGACTGGGATCATTTGAGGCAAGGTGGCAATGCAAGGCATATCTGATGGTCCTACCAAAGGCCAAAGAGATTGACACAGGCTGCCTGAAAAGCCGCGTACCTGCAAGGCTGGGTACAAAGCTCAAGAGCTTGCTAGGTGAACTGAGAAAGCCCCAAAGTGTGTGCTCCTCACCAGCTCATTAAAAGGATGAACCAGGAGGTGCAGTGTTTCCAAAGGGAGTAAACTGGCTCTGGCCCAGCTGAATCCAGAGATGGAGCCAGAGGGAAGGAGAACATTACTGGGATTGTAGTTATGTTGTCATCTTTAAAATTTTTTGAAAAGACTGAAGCCCCACGTCCTTTACCCAGTCCTCTTTTTCTTCTCAGAATAGTATCTGAAAACACGTACAATACATTTGTTTTGGGAAGTAGTTGGTTTAGTTTAACTAACAGATTGATACCAGCAAAAAAGAGATGGAATGCCGTAAGTAAATTAAAATACTCCTGAATGCATCAGGCAGCAAGCATTTCTATCAATATATTGCAAGCAGTTGAAATACGGTGTAAAGAGATACTTGAGCATTCCAATAAATGCTTAGAAAATATAATGTTGCCCTTGCAAGCAATCTAGTGTCTTGCCATTCAAAACACATGATTCTTTTAAATGAAAAGTTCAAAGGAAACATAAACTTCAGGATCTCAGACCATCAGAACCAGCTGTAGTAAGTCAGCGATCTGTAATGCAGTATTCCTACACCTATTGCTGGTGACACCTGTCCCACAGGGACTATTTGCTTTGGAAAATGTTACTACAAAGCGACAGAGGTGAGAGCATCTGACCTATTCTGAACAAGTGTTTTGGAAGTAAATCCAATTTAATTCAGATTTCATGACAGTTTCTTTGGAAAACGTTGGTTTGGGGAGGCATCTTCTTCAATCTGCTGACAAACACCCTGACCATGATGATGAAGATATGGACGCATGCAAAATGGGTCCTATTATTTTTCCAAAGGTCCAGGTTCCGACTCCATGAAGGAAAGGAGAAGCAGCAGTGCTTGGCTCAGGGGAAACAGAGGGGCTCCAGAAATGCACAGGAAGGTGCTCCAAGATACTGTACAAGTCCTGGAAACCAGAGACTGTAAAATCTGTACATCAAACTCCCTTAAAACCTGTATAGCAGCAGTCCTTCTGCATGGACTCTGTATTTTTGGCATTCGAGACAATACCATGTCACAACTGCTTCTCATTAAGCCCAAGGGAAAAATAAAGATTGCAGAGGTGACCTGTAATTCACATAGGAACATCAGCTAACACTGCACTTTAATTTTGCATGGCTAAAGATGTTGTATAAAGTTTGTCTTTGAAAATTGGCATTTGACATCTCAAGGCCCCTAAATAACTCCATCACATTCATAAAAATGTGCTAGCAGTTTGCTTACAACACCCAAGTGTCAAGAGGAACGGGTTAAAAGCAGAAGATTGATGAGGAGGATGGGGTGAGAATGGTGAGGAGGATTGTAAATATGCTCAAGTGACCTTGCAGCTGGGAATGAATAAAGTCTGGAGAGTAGTAACGTAGGGAAACACATAAATCGTACCTACTGCTGTTTATCCTCTGTGTGTCTGGCAAGAAGTGTATCTGTGTATAAATAACACAGGTGTTTGGTAGACCTGGAGGCACACATCCTACACACTTGAGCTGTCTTGGTGCTGAGCCACCCAGAATCAGCCCTTGTAGATTTTCTGCTATGAGAATAACATTTCCCAACTTGGTTCACTCCTACAGTACAAAGATATACCATAGAGCCTGAATAACATAAGTATCTGACTCACGTCCATCCAACCATGACCAGCTCAACGTGTTTTCAGCCTACTGAGAACCACACTTAAGATTCATCCATGCAACTGCTCAGACAACAGTGAACCTTATTCTTGGTGAAGTCTTAGAGCAAAGAGCATCTCGGGCTCCTTGAAGCACAGCTGGTGCTGCTAACCCACCCCTGACCACGCTGCTCTCAAGGAGCATCTCACTTGCAATGCTGCATTTTTAAAAATTAATTTCTCCTAAACTCTCTGTATTCGTGCCTATGTAACATCCTTGCTGGTTCACAAATTAATCTGTTAACATCTAAATCTACTTCTAACACATCTGTGCATGAGGAGTGTAATCCCAGTTTGGATCACACCTGATGACATGCTACAAATCAAGAAATCCACTGCAGCAAGACTCAGCTCTGCTCAGATGGGACTCCTTCCAGCTTTGCAGAAACCCAAGACCAGAGAAATGTACATCTAGTAACACCTAGATGAAAAGGCACTCAGCTATGGGGATAAATTACACTGACCTTGCCCAGTGTTTAAACTGAGCAATAACAACAAAGTATTTTTGTTTGGGCTCATTGCTAGAATTATTTTTGCATAGCCAGAAGGTGCCATGTTAAATTGTACTGATGGTGTAACTGTGGGAATAAGATAATAAAGTCCTGATATAAGCTTGGTGGAAGTCATTTGTGTATTCAAGAATTATGCTGTCATGTGTTACTTATCTACTTCTGAAAATGAATGTTTAGGTTAAACGGCAAGATTAAAACTGGTTTGTTGGATTTTTCCCTTGGGTGATGCTGGGACTCCCATGATGTCCCTGTACCAGCACAGCACCTTGCTTCTGCCTTGAAGGGCTAAGATAAGCAGGCCAAATAATCGTTTTTATTTTGCCAAACAAAAAATGTACTATTTTCTTTCTGCTTAAGCAAATCATTTTTTTTTGTCTTTGTTTTTGTTTGTTTATGTTTGTTTGGTTGGTTTTGGTAATAATTTCCTTGTGTCTAAGCAGAAACGAACCTACAAAATGTAATCTTTTAAATTAGACCCCATTCAATTTAATCTACATGATCTGACAGTAAACAAGTCATTCCAGCAGATCCTCCACAAAGCACAGTCTTGTGCAGAAAAACCCACTAATGGCCTCTCTTAATTGGATTTCAGTCTCTCTCACTATAGATTTCTGCCCCTACATCCTTTGCCAGCCAGGACTGCCTCCCCTCTTACCAGTGTCAAAGTCCCTCTCATTTTGCCAGTACTGAGTGAAATATTTCATCTGAAATACTTTTTCCAGTAAAGACAGCAGCAGGTTAATGGGAACATTTCAGATATGCAGGTTAACCACTGTGAACTCTACCAACTGAAGACAAACCAAAAACATTTCTGAGAGAAATTGGAAGCTCTCCATTTTTATTGAGAATCCTTTAAAATTAGCATTAACTTTCATCAGAGGTAGAAAAGATATAATTTGAGGTTTATCCACAATTGATTTTTCTTGCCAAGATTTCCAGAGCTGACAGTAAACTGACAGGGAACTTGTCTGCACAGTGCCGGTGTGGGTGCTGGAACAAGAGACAGGCACAGCGCACGGCTCTAGAAAATATATTTTTTCACCCACAAATGGGCTGTAGCCCCTCCTGAGTCTTCCAGCTGTGTCTCCTGGCCTGCTCCCACCTGCTGAGGTTTGGTTCCTAAACACATGCTCATTCCAGGAGCTGCAGCTGAGAAGCAAATATGCCCCTAGCAAGCTGGCAATATCCATGCTCTCCATCTTCTACATCTACCTGTTCTCTCTGCCGTATAAGCAGATGCTGTACCAGCTGTAAAGACTACATAAAACAGATCATCTGACCCACATATATAAGAAAGAGGACTGTCCAGCTGATGAAATTGCAGAGATTTAAGCTAATCAGTAGCTTAAAAGGTTTCACAGGGTGCTGATGGAGCAGTAGAAGTTTTGCTGGGATAGATTCTTGTGTAAAAAAAAAACACCATAGGTGACATCTGATTGTTTTCCCCACCTTACTATATGTCAGTGCTTCGGGATGTACTTCTGAGCTCTCTTCTCTGTGTTTAACTCTATTTTTTTTAAAGTTTTTCTCTTTAAATGTTACCTGTCTAATCTCTCTGCTAAGAATTGCCCCACTTCTTAGTCTCAGTTTCCACATGCTTCCTGCAAGTGTTTCTCTGCTGTCTTCCTCCCCGAACTCTTCAGCAATGTTTCCAGACTGATTGCTCCCTTGGCTCCATCAGTCACTTGGATTCCTGCTTTCTCCTTCTAGAGAGCTGCAGCTGTATATGGTTTTGAAAAACTCAGATTTTCCTATAGGGACCAGGGATTAGTTGTCTTCATTTAGGGCACTATTTAGGGCACTTTATTTAGGACACTTATGCAGGGTTTTACCCTTATCTGAATGCTTACCATGCCTGTACATTTGGAGCCCAGAACCCCTAACTATTCTTTATTCCTATTATTAATGCATCCAAATCCCCACAGACCAGTAGCAAATATAAGTGCTGAAGACTTTTCTGAAGGTTTCTGTTAGCACTGCATTTCTGTTCTTTTTATTTCAAGGCCATAGTGCACCAGCAAGCAGGCACCTCGCTGTCTGGCTTGCCCAGGTGGCGTGTCGGTGGGGACGGCTCTCCTCCTGCACCAGCTCAGAAGTGCTGTTTTGTCACTGCCCTGTCACTTACAATAAAGTGTCCAGCATCTGCAAAGCAACTGTCCTTTACTCATATGTATCTTTGTAGTAGTAGACTCTGTATCATTTGGAGATACGGTCTGTAAGCTTCAATTTGAAAAAATGCCACTGCTGATGCTATTTTTCTAAAGTAAAAGAATTTCTTTTGACAGTAAATAAGTATATATTATTTAGGTGCCTAGCACTATATGACTATTTTAGCTCCTTTGAAAACCAGCTGGAATGGGTAACCCAAATACCTTTACTAACCTGTTCCTCCACCCATCTTTGTGTGGATAACAGGGGCAGATAGTGCAATCACAAAGTTCAGAAGAACATAAAAATACAAGAATGTGTACCAGGCAGGTCAGCTCCTTTTCCTTGTATAAATATCCTCATTCCCATTTCCCCATGCCCTGTATCCAGCAGCTGGCAGTAGAAGAGAGTAAGCATAAGGCAAACATGCAACAGCATTTCCCCAGGTTGTTCTGCCAGTCTCTAACAATTTGCAGCTCACAGAGTAGTGGAGATATCTTTATACTTAGTGGGATTTCACGATTTTTTCCTTCCTCATTTAATGTGTTCAGCTAAGTTTTTTATTCTTGCAAACTGTCAGTGTCCACAACATCCAAAGAATTTTACAGCTCAGTTATCCATTAGATTAAAAAAATAAAATGTTTCAAATTTTTCGTTTGCTAGCTTCATTTAACAGTTCTTCAGTCCTGTACTGGAAAATACATTGGACAGTATTGTTACACCAGATTTAGTCATGTACCTCTTACTTTTACGGACCATTGTCCTATCTCAGCTGAATTATGCCCTCTGTAAGAATGGGAAATCCTGGTCTCTTCAGTCTGTCCTTGTACAGGAGAGGTTCTCTGTCTCTGCTCATCTCTGTTGCTCCTGTCTGAGCCCTTTCTGTTTCTGAAATCTATGTTGACTACTCTGAATATTTATGTCATATTTTCTGATATAGCTGCTAATTCAAAATTTCTACCAACTTGCCCAGTATAGATATCAACCTTATTGTTCTGCAGTTCCTCCACTCTCCTTTGAAAACCGATATCAAATTAACTCTCTGCCAGTTCTCTGGTGTCAAGGCAATTTTCAACACAAAGTTAGACTCTACTGTTGAAATGTCAAATACTTCATCCTTGATTTCCTTTAGTGCTCTTTGGCATATCTATTCCTGTTGATCTTTCTGATATGTTATCATTCATTTTCTCTATTTATTCCATGAACTTTTCTATCTCCATTTAAATTTGAAAAAAGAACATTCGACAGTCTCCCAAAAGGTTGATTTCCAGTGTGAGAATCTCCCCAAACTCCTCCAAAGTAACTTTGTGTACAGAATATATATATATATATATTCCCCCCTCTCCCCCCTCCCCCCCCCCGAATATCCCTGTCTTTTCTGAGACTTTTATCAGAGATGCTCAGAGACTGTATACTTTGATCATCTTTCTGGACTTCTGGCAGATTTCCTCCTTCAGACTTTTTTTTTTTTTTTTTTCCAGAAGGATTAGCAGGTTTTTTATGCCTTTTACTAGCTGCTTCTCAAATCTTTTTTTTTCTTTCCTTTCTCTCTCTCTCTCTCTCTTTTTTTTTTTTTTTTTTTTCCTCCCTCATTATGCTTTAATTCAAAGTCAAATTGCCAGGGTTTAAAGTCTTCTTTTTCTTCCTAGCTCTACTGTTCACAGATTACAGTTGTAGGCTGCATTCTGAAAGAAATATTTGAATTAGGTAGAGACTCAATACTCCATTTGCTCTTGAGAAAAGTCATAGTAAAGGTTTCAAACTCAGATGTTGTTGAGCATTTGCATTTCCCAAGGTATATGGAAAAGAAAAATTAGTAGATTTTCTATCCTGTTACAGGAAATGCGGTATTTTCGTTCATTATTGCTGCTTTTTATCTCTGCTGACTCAGTAGTTGTACATTCAGTGAGTCACATTAAGAAGTGAAATGCTTATCTCAGAACATGAGAGAAGCTATATATTTGTTCCTCTTGGAGATAATCACAGTACCTTCAAATGTCACTTCTGGCTGACCACCCTGAATGTTTGGGAATGTTGTACAAGAACATTTCAGGGTCTGCTAATGATCTTCATTTCAAGCATGCAACATATCGGTATTGTCAGATGTCATGATTTGATTGTGATTCTCACAGTGTTTTTAAATGGTTACCTCACTGTGAAGATTTTTACCTTTTCCTAACAAGAAGTCATTGAAAGTGCACCTGAAAGGTGGTATGCAGATAGAGTAATTGAAAGTAAATAGATAAAAAAAATCCAAGGATACTACCTTAAAATTAAAGTTTTCTTGAATTTAAGCTGAAATGATAGCAAGGTGTTTAGTTTCTATGACACTTAATCTCACCAACCGCTGTAAGAACATCTAGTGATGCCGCAGCCTTTCCCCCACCAGACACAAAACTAAAAGGATCCTTTTGTATTCCTGGACTTGTAACCAGCCCTTTCCAGTGTGCAAACTCACAGTCATTCATTTGAGATGTACCATGAAAACCTTAAACAAGTGAGAAACTGGATATTCTCAAAAATATTGGTCACTGCAGCCCACCAAGGCAGCTCTTACACGCTTGTCCCTCTGTTATGGCACTAGGTAAACCACCTACTGCCACATGCAGCTTGGTCTGCAGGCAAGTCAGCCTATGTGGACAAACCTACCCACATGTAGTGGGATAAGCACACTGACGTTTTCATTAGCAGGAACTTTGTTCCACTGAAGAAAAAGGTTTATGCACTCCTGGGCTTCATCTGCACACGCTACTGTCCACAGGATGCTTTACAGGACATTCAGAGGTTGAGTGTGGTGTGGTGTTGCTTGTCAAAATAATTTATTTTTGTAAGATTAACCAGTAGATTGAGGGCTGAGAAGTATCATGAAGCTTATGAGAGGCTTCCTCATATCATAAACCTTTCATGAAGGCTAATGAAAAAGAGAAAGAAAGCCACTTAGCTCTCTTATCACATGAGAAGTGATTCTTCTTTATCCTGTTCTGCAGAAGGGAGCACCACCACTTCGGTCTTCCACTGGGGCCTGCACTGGGGGCAATGCACACAGGTACCTGCACCCTGCCTGGTCTCCAGCAGCCACAGAGAACTGGAAGTTCAACCTAGATGCTCACTGCAACCTGGAGAGCACTTCTGACACTCTTAGCTTCACTCTTTCTTAAAGACAGTAGGACCTGGCACTCACACTGTAGGATCTGCCATATGTACCACATCTCCTTCCTAAATCTTGCTGTTGTTTAGAAATCGAAACCTTCAGGATACTCTGTTTTTGCTCCTCAAATCCTGATATTTATGGTACAAAACTTTCTGGATTCAGCACAGATGCATCATCTGAAGACTGCTCTTCTGGGAAAGAGAGCCTAGGAGGGGGGCAACCTCTTCTTGGGGTGGGCAGAGCCTCCTTCCAGCAACACAGTGACCTGTTGGTGCAAGAGTGCTGGTGCCAGGACAGGTAGGGCTGGCTTCTGGATGTAGAATGGGAGAGGAATTAAGTACAGCACTATCAAAGACTCACTTTCAAAAGCATGACATTCACTCTCTGTTCTTTTAAAACACACCAGACCCAAGCAGACTAATTTCAAGCCCCCAGACTAATTTCAGGCCCCACATATAACAATGTTTCTAAAGCTTTTATGTAACTAGAAATGTTTGAACACATGCCTTTTTCCTTACTGTAATGTTAACCAGTCTTCTGCTGTCAAACTTCTTATTTGACACGTTTAAACACCCTGATAGGTTAATAATAGCGTCTAAGATCTCAGTGCTTGTAACGGCTTCAAACTCCAGGCAACACTTTTAGATGTATCAGTACATTTTACAGACTATGTAGCTAATATTGCATAATTTGTTCATAAAAGATTTATATTATGGGCAACTGAAGAAATACACATGAGATATCTAATATTTATAAATACATATGCACAGGAGCTGGAAAGCTGCAAGCACAAACATCATCATAACATTTTCCCCCTATGCACTCCACATAATGTTAACTATTGAGACTATGCTTCACAGTGTGCCACCCAGTGCTTCAGTATATTTGGCCGGGAAGGCAGTTTACTAAGTAAAGGCACCTACAAACATTTTCCTCAGCATCAAAGACTGCAGCTGAGATTTTTCCAAGTAAATGCATAGTAGAAAAAGGCAACATGCATAAGCCAGCCTAAAGTACTGAGAATACTGTCTATCAAAATAAGGAATTCCTTTTAAATAGGATGTTCACTGCACTGAAAAGCACCTGAAATTACACTGAAAAGGTGTAATTTCCCCTTGATGTGCATGCACTGATGGTTCATTTTTGCTTCTACTGAAGTCAAGTGCAAGATCCCCTTTGATTAAATGGCACCAGGGTCAGTCCCTCTGCACACATTATGAAGAAATAGGGAGTTTATTTCATGAACTTAGTATAGATATTGTTACAAGATACAATATTTTATAGATCCTTTGACTCAAAAATATTCAAAGTGAACAGTTATTCACAGGGACATGTAGGACATCTTTTGGTATTTCAACATCCAGATTCAAGCTCCAGAAATGCAATTCTTATCCCAAACACTGAAGCTTCAAAGGCTCTAATGCAAGTGTAGCCATCCTCATGACTTTCCCAAAACCGTGCAGGGAGATTAAAAACTTCTGAGATGGATTTGTTTTCTAAGGGCAAGGTTGGCTATAGCCGTGACCTAGAGTGGATCCTGCATTCAGCAGCATTTAGGGGTGCGACTAGAGGGAACAATGCCTTTAGCTTCTCTGGTAATTCTTCTCTTTATCTACTAATAATCAGCAGAGACCGAATGCAGATGATCACTATAGTCCTTTAACTCCTCAAAAATGTAGCAGTCATAGGAAAATAGCTATGGAAAGATGAAAAATCTTGCTTTTAAGCACCTTAGTCTTTGGTTATTCCAAACACACAGGCAGATCTGGTTAAGCAGCCAAACTCCATAGCTACATAAGAGGTTCTTGCTCGTAATGTCACCAAATAGCATTAACATACTTCATTAATATTATTGTTTATATATTATTACTCTGACATGAGTAAGAACAACCAGCACTTAAGTTGGCAATGTACACAGAGATTAAGACAGCTAAACTGAACTGTTTACAATCAAACTGTAGTCAATAGAGATGTAGTCAATACAGCCAGTGGAGTCTAGGTGGCAATTCACTCATCATTTTAAAGTGTTTGCTTCCAGGTGAGACGAACAGCTCACTGGGTTCCACTGGCTGTACATCTCCAGTGGCTGGACACCAATACTGGACACCAATATATTGGACACCAGTGTACTGGACACCAATGTTATCGGGCACTCAGTGCACACATAGCCCTGCATATATGGCTATGGAAATCAAAGTATTAATTTGCAAGCTGAATCCCACCCTTTGTATTTCCACCCTATGCACTAGTTTTAGTAACATTGATATTTGAGCAACTGAAGGAATAATGCAGCTCTGATTGTGTCTGGGACAGAATTAAATTTTAGTCAAGAAAAGGATGATAAACTGGAACGTATTTCTGTGTATTATCTGAAACATGTCACAAGTGATTTTTGATTGGAGACACTTTTTAAAATACTATACACACAACAGTGCTTTGGAGAAAACTTCTAGATTCTTCTAGGGTGTATTTCTACTTTACTTCTGAACCAGTGTTTCTGAAGTCTTTCTTCTGGCCCATCAAACAAAATGTCTCTGTAGTGTAAATCCAAACTGCATGAAGTGCCATGAAAAAAGACATAAAATGCTGTCTGTAGGCGAGGAAGGCCAGAGTAACCACGCACTACCAACAGCTCTGACTTTAATTAGACATTTATTCATCACTCTATGAGATTTTTCCATGCCTCCTTTCTGTCTCCCGCTCCACATCTAGGGATTTATTTTCCTTTTGCTGTATAAATAATAAACCAGGAACCAAGGTAGACATTTACTACTGTAAAAGAAAATACATACTTTAGTCCAGCTGTATTATGTATGTTAACACTATTCTGGTAAACTGTGTATAGAAGAGAAGGGGTTGGATGCTGTTATGTTATTGATATGCTATTGATAGATCATGAATATTCTACTTTGTAACTACAATCATATTAGAAGTGATTCTGGCCATATTTCACTTGTAGTTCTTACCTTAGAGTGTTGTCTTTTTTGACGGTTTACCATTTCTGAATGAATAATTGTTCAGCATGTCTATTTTATTTTTTTTTTAAGGATTAAAAATAAAGCCTACTTCAGCCTTCTTAAACACAACTCTCATTGTATCTTTAGAGTTCTCAGTTCCCTCAGCTATTTCCTAAGTATTTCCATCTATACACCAAGCACAGACAAATTCTGATCTCTAACAGGGTAGTTAAAATGAATTTAGTCTGATTTTTTAAATAGAATAATGAATGTGCAATAAATGTACTGTAATATTAACAGAGTCCAGGCCAGAGAAAAATGATCTGGCTGAAAGGAATTACAAGACAGATAGTTTTAGAGACAGAAGATGGCACTTCATCTTATTCAGCCAAAGGATATTCCAGATACTTTTACTCAAAAAATTGTTTTTCTTTTTCTGGTCAGGGTGTTCTTCTGCTACAGGTAGATGCCTCAAAGGGATTTAGGCCATATCCAGCTTTCCATCACAAAGTGCATGATCATCTGCTGTATAATAATCTGCATGCTTCAACTCACAAGTTAGACCAGTTTACGTGTTGTGCTCAAGGAAAGCAATATAAATTTAACCAGATTTTAATATTTGATTTGGTTAAGCCAACACACCCTTCCATATCCCCCCATCCTGCCACCCTATGTCATTTATATGTGTTTTCTCTTTAATTAGTACCAAAACGTCATGGCATTTCACACACATGACATGCAAATGCTGAAGCAAATTTTAACAATAAAGCACAATACACCAAAAGTGCAAGGGAGATAAGTCACATCAGTTGTGGAGACCATAACAAATTTCCTTACACTTTTGAAGTTTAAATTCTCAGAAAGTGTAACTTCCCCCTGATAAGCATTTTGCTTTCTTTGAATGGAAAATTATAAATAGAAAATGATTTTTATCTGTGAGCAATGCCCGGGTAACCCCAAGAGCAGGACCTAAACAATAAGAAGCATAGAAATGCTTATCTGAACAGATGTTCCCCCCGCTGAGAGTAGTCTGGGAAATCATTTTTTAAAATCTAATTGTATGCTCCTTACATCAGAGCCACTTTCCCGCTGAAAGAAACATTTTCCATACACAATCCTTTTAGATTATGAGTGAATTTCTGTTTCCAGTTGGAAGAAATTATTTATCTCAGCAACAAAGCAACAATTTATTTCATTCAGTATGTCAAACTGTTGTTAGTTATTAACCGCAACACTACAATTTTGACTCTAAATTCAGAACTAGAAAACTGAAGATGGGATTCTAGAAACAACCATAACATGCTGATATTTTAAACTACCAAAGGCAGGATACTAAAGGCAGTGTTTTCCCATAGCACATGCATACATGCACACTCATACCTCTGGCTGTGATATATGTGTTATGTATGTTTACTGAAATGGCAATGTTAACCTGAAGATTTAAGGATTTAGTGTACTTTAAGTAAAAATGTTGTTTAGTGGGATATTACTGGCACAGTCCTGTTGTTACAGCTTAACACATAGAAGTACATCCTAGTGTAATCGATATATCACTCTGGGGAATTGCTCTTCAAGACACCCTAGTCTGATTACATGAGATTATGAGAAGTCTGCACAAATGGAAAAGCTGTGTATTCTTTACAAATGACTTGAAATATTTTCATATAGATGTTTTGGTTAATGTTGTAATTGTAATTGAAATAAACTGTTATATGGTGAGTTTTCGGGGGATAGTATATGTTTCCAGTTTGTGGCATCTAGTGGGAATAACAGATGGACTCAGCTTCAGAAGTCACTCTCAGCTGCTCACATTAGTTCTTTTCAGATAGACATTTGCCAGTCTTCTACAACTCATAAAGTTTACGGAGTTACAGACACTTTCTCAAGCATTCATTTAACTACCTCCAGGTACTTTTTTTTTTTTTTTTTTTTTTTTAAATACAGAAAACCTGCCAAATCTGCTCTTTGACTAAAAGATGAAAGCAAATTCCCATGTCTACTGTGCTGCATGGCTAGCTTTCCTCCCAGCTGACAAAGAAAATGAAAATCAGTCTCCGGCCCAACAAGGGTAGATACAGAATGAGCTTTGTCCTTGAGTTCCAGATAGCTGCCTCTGTGTGCAGCGTGCTGCTAAGATGAAACGTGATGGCTGTTTGCTGCTTGTTATTAAGCTGTTGATTAGAATGCAGGAATTGACAACTGAAAATTGTACATAAGTCAGTCCAAATGAGCTAAGCATCACTTGATTAAACAGCAAAATCTAAACACACTGTGTGGGGAATAGAAAAATAGTGGTTTTCCCTGGTGTTGATTCATCAAATTCAGCACTTGTGAAATATGTGGTAGTTAGCAGTATGGAATATATTCTCACTTACTTTACTTGTCATTGAACATTGAAATTGAAAGATATTTTTGCTGATCCAAAGACCTTGCTGCCAAGGGTTGCATGTAGCTTACTACACAAGGCGAGACAGTTAGATGGTAAAAGGGAAAGCCTCAAGGGTAGCAAGAAGAAGATGAAGGGATAGTTAGTGGGGCATGAAGATAGTTTCATATCTGTTTGCTTAAATTTCTCTCTTTTTCTTTAGGAAGGCAAGGTGAATGCTCAGATGGGTTCTGAGTGGATTGCTGAAAAAAGACTAAACTTGGTAGAATGGGAAGGAGGAAGAACATGTGGCTCACTTAATGGAGGAGGCTCTGTTGGAGAGAGGACTGGTAAAAGAAATGTAAAGTATAGCCAGAGAAACAGGAGGAGGCATTTGGGAAGAAAGAAAAGAAAACCAAAACTGAGTACTATGCCAATGGGAGGTTACTCCTTAAGAACAGCAATAGATAAGTAAAACAGTAATGGGAGTATCCTGACAATAGAATGGCTCATTTTTTAAGTCAGTGAGAAATCCCACTTCAGTCTGAACAGCAAAATAATGGTGCTTTCTGGAAGCCAGCTCACTGTTTGGCATTTTCCATAGTTCTGCTCTATTAGCCTGTATTTAACCCATGTATTATCATTTCTGTACAGGCAGTTCCATCATTTATTTTTCCATGCTGCCTCATTCTTTTCATTTTCACAGTTACAAAATTAAAATGATAACTGTTTGTTTAAGATAATTAAAATATACTCTGTAAATCATGTAGACGTTCAACCATTTCAAACTTTCAAGATATTATTAACATTCAAGTTTTACTGACAAATTGGTATAAGGGAAGTACTTCATGCAATAATGTCCTGGAAGGATTTTGAATTTGGAGAACTCAACACAAATGATGTGCATAAAGATATGTAAGAGAATAATTTAAGAATTCTTTAAGAGCAGCTGTGAAGATTCATAATTATTTTGTATCAGTTGTAAGTGTTTCGAAGTGAAAATGCTGGCCAGTATTTAATTCAGTGGCATTAAAAATACAGGCTAGAAAGTTTTTCTGGGAACAGTAAAACTAAGAAGTCTTTTTATGGTTTGGTGTCCAACATCACTAGGTCTCAGATGTAAGATCTTAGTATCTCCAAGCCTCTTACATCTTCCCTTCATATTCTCCAAGCATAAAGATATCTTCTTAATCCCTTACCACCTAACTGTTGACCAGAAAAAAAACAACATATTCCGTAACTGGCTCTCAGCTTCATGCATGTTAACTGGTACTCACCAACCTACCACTAGGGCAAAGGGAGCAGATAGATAACAACTGAGCTCATCGTCATTTTTCATCCAATGAATATATTAATTTCATTCATTTGTTAATCTAGTTGGTGATTTTCTTTAATATCTCAGGACATTACTGCCTTTGGGTTCCTTCTCTTGTATTAAATCTGACAGAAGTACACCCAAGGATAAAAAAAAATTCTGAGAAGGACCTGACAGACAGGAAGACTGCATGGCTGCGTACGCCTCATTTCCAGAGGAAGCCAGGCTAAAAATCTTGTTACACAGAAGAGTCCATAGGGTATTTTTGTTAAGTATCACACAAAGCTGAACTGAAAGCTCCGTGTATCTCTTGCTTTATGTAGCATGTCTAACTGATTTTCATGTGTTTCTCACAGGGTCAGATCATGTTGACAAGCAGAATGCAACCGCCTAGCTGGGCAGCTGTCAGAGCCCCAGCTGCTGCTGAAATTGTGTTGAAATTTCAACATGAGGAGGATAAGAGCATATAAACCAGTAAGGGAGTATGTTATAGTTTCAGTGTTCAGGAATATCTATTGGCGAGCCCTAGAGATCAGGGTTTTCTGCTTAGAAAGCATAAGACATCCAGAGGACAAGCCATCCATCTGCAGATAGGTGTCTATGACAGGCCAAATGAATCACCCTGCAGATGTTGTCTCTCTCTGGTAATTACTGGAGGAGAAATAACTTCTAGACAGCTACAGATAGGTAAAAGGAATCTTATAGAAACTGTCTCATGTGACAGAATTTTAAATAAATTGAAAGTGTCCTTTAATGTAAAGAAGGCTGTGTAAGTGTTAAGAATGAAACTACATTACCCACTATTTTTTGGTGCAACCTTTGGTTGTATTTTTTCTAAGGCTATTTTTACCAGTAAGGCTCTGATCCTGCAAGCTAGGTGTGTACAACTCAATGGATGCCTCTTGAAGACTACAGGTTACTGACAGGAGAGGTTGCATTTGTTTCTACCATTGCCTCTTCCTTCCTCCCATTCCATCCAGCTCTCCAGCTGCAGCTTCCCCTTAACATGAGAGCTAGAAAATGGAAAGAAGTTTTCAACATTTAATATTTCTCAGTGTGCTCTTTCTCTCCAAACGTTTTTTTTTCTTTATAAAGAAAACAGAACTACCTATATCGAAGCAAAAAGGTGTACTTATAATAAGTAAATTAATCTCCATTGAGTCAAAATGACTACTAATCAAACAGGAAGTTCATGATTTGAATTGTCCCCACCTCTTTGTGACATTTCTAGAAAGATTCTGCAATCACAGAAGAAATATTCCTAAGAACCTTGTGTACAGTGAGAGGTAACCTCAGCAAGTGCATTCAGCCAGAAAGCCTCCACATAAAACAGGGCAACATCTGAAGGCAAATTCAACCCAGGATGGCTGGGCATATGCAATTTAACAAATTCCACTGTGCAAACTGCACTGGGGAGGGAAACAGTCTTAATTGGTAGCATACTTCTTATAATGGGCTGGTCAGAAATGTTGTGCATCTATATTCCTGCTTACTTGTCAGGAAGCCCCTCTGCAGTTCTCCCAAGGTAGGTACATCTCCCAGGCAGGTACGTCTATAATGTGCACTTCAGGAAAGTGCAGTTTCCCAAAATAATGCTGACATAGCAAGCTCTGAGAGTAGGAGCAACTCAGCTTGTCAGTGTGGATCCATGCCCAGGGTAATTTGCAGTGCGGAGGAACAGAGATGATGAGCCTGGGCATAGCTATGGTACCAACGTGGCTAGAACTTCAGGAACCAGCTGCCACCTTTGTGCAGCACTGTGCTCTGCTGTACAGGTGAGCCTGCTTGGAATTACCTTCAGTGTCTGTGAGTTGCAACTGCTTTGTACAACACATACATACCCTTTGACAAGGACAATATGCTGTGACTGCCTGGGGATTCGCTCTAAGAGCTAACACGGGCAGTTGACATATCACTGTGATATCTTCTGGGAAAATTTCCCTTTACTTAGGAGAGAGGAGCTATCTGCTGTTGAAAAATTTTCAACTCCTGAACCAATCATGTAGAAATTTTTCCTATTACTGGATGGAAGATATTTATTTAAGCCTAGAAATAATCAATCATTAGTCAACAACCCCATGCCATGCATGGATCCTGGAAAACCAGAAATGTTGCCTATTCCAGAAAGCTCAACAAAACAAAACAAAACAAAAATATTTATCATTTCAAGACCTATTCATCTTAATATATATTTTTCTACACACAGCTCTCAAAGACAGGATATGAGACAAAAGAAAATCGTGATCTGATGTAAAAGGCAGTTGCTGTGCTTCTATAATAGCCATATAATAGAAAGATAGAACATGTTAGGTAATGTTGGTGTAAAAACAGCATAGATTAGTTGACAAAATTGAAGAGATTAATTTCTGTCTTTCATGGAATAAATTAATTTAGTTGGGTAAAGCTCATTACCAACTACCTTTTCCCTTTTACACAGCAGGAATATTTATAGAATAAGCAAGTTTGCAGTGTTTACATACAAAAAAGTTGCTAGCCAAACCAACAATATTATGTAAGGATAATAGAAAGAACCACACAGTGCAAACTTTTAAGGATGTTTATTTCCAACTGCTGTCAAAACTCACTGCATAATTAATTTTAATTGTCCAAGTGGACATAGTTAAACCAATATGAGTGGGAAAAAGTAATGAGATTTGCAAAATTTTCAGCTGTAAAACAGGATGGTTCCTGACACAGGATTGTCCAAATGGCAGCCAGTGGGCAAGATAAATCATTGCATCCACACCAGCACTGGAAGAGACAGTGGGGTCGAAGTATAAATACAAGAAAGTGCTTGGACCTACAAGTTGCTTTCTCATGGTAGGCAAAGAACAGTCTGAATCTGTTACCTAGCCATCCCAACCTACAGCATTACAGGTAAGAAAGCTGCCACCATTCATCCATTGCTGAAGCTGAAGAACCAATACAAAATGTACCTTATGACCACCAAAAGTAAAATTTTCCTACTTATCCAAAACATCCAATTGCCCTTGACTACGATTATAAAGATGTAAATCAAATCACATATTCAACAAATTTTATACAAAAAAACCTGTACCATTGGTAACCAAACACAATAATGCTTTCCTACCTTCACTCCTCTGTTTAAGTACTCCTCTAATTGTTTAAAAAATACAAACATGTACATAGTGCAAGTGTTGCTAGTTTTAGATAAGTTAATATGAATTTATTTTTACTCAGACAAAAGACATCCCCTCTAACCTTTATCAGAGAACAAAAGCAATAGGATACTGTGTTTAACATCAGAAATCCACACCTGAATAACAGAAAGTCACTGTAACCAGGGAAACTGAGCAGTGGCATGGACAGGTTTTTCATTTAAGCTTAGATGGGGGAGAATTAATATGATTATTGCAGGATACTGGCTTTTGAACAATATCTGTGCATTGCAACTTCAACATTATTTTTGTGGTGAGAAAGAATGCTGTGTGTAGGGAGAAATCTTTAAAGACAAAAACAGTACGGAGTTTCTAAACTGATCAGATTTGCTCTTTGTCACAGATTATGATAGATAATGTGTTCTTGTCTGGCAAGTGTTTGGAGATGGTGCTTACAGCAGTGTCTCCTGTTAACAGAAACAGGAGCTGGGCTATGGGTATGATTACCACCATGAGCCATCTTCCTCCTTTCTGTAATCCTCAGCAGTGAATGAATTGGGTGAATATATAAATCTGCAATTTTTACGCACCAGTAATGAAGGGAAGGACTGGTGCCATGCTCTGGTGATGGTTTTGAGAACACTGTCCATTACTAGCAGTATTTTCAAGTTATTCACAATAGCAACAACCCTGGCAGCAACATTACAAGAAGAAAAGCAGGATTAGAAAAAAAAATAGCAAATACTGTTTGGATATTATTTCAGTCTTTTCTTGCCAAGCAAAGCAGGTTCTCCCTGAGTGATCTGCCAGGATGTGGTGGTTTTACTCAGGTGGGCAGCTGAGTTCCACCACAGTTGCTCTCTCACTCCCCCTCCTCAAAGGGAAAGAGGGAGAAAATACAATGCAAAGGACCAAAGAGTTGAGATTAGGACAGGGAGGTCACTCAACAATTATCGTAACTGGTAAAGCAGACTCAAAGTAGGGAGATGGTAAAATTTATTGTCTATTACTAACAAGCTAGAGAAGTGTGAAACAAAGAAAACAAACTAAAAACACCTTCTCCCCATTCACCCTCTTCCATCTCCTCTCCCTGAGCAGCACAGGGTAACAGGGAATGGGGGCTGCGGTCAGCTTTTCCTCCGCCGCTCCTTCTTGATCATTCTCTGACCCTGCTCCAACATGGGGTCCCTCCCACAGGATGCCGTCTTTCCTGAACTGATCCTGGCCTTCCCAAGGCAGCAGCTCTTCAAGAACTGCTCCAGTTGGGTCCATACCGTGGGGTCCATCCCCCAGGAGCAAACTGCTCCAGCACGGGTCCCCCATGAGTGGCAGCTCCCCCCAGACCCCTGCTCCTGCGTGGGCTCCTCTCCACGGGCTGCAGCTCCGGCCCGGGGCCTGCCCCTGCAGGGGCTCTCCATGGGCCGCAGCCTCCTCCAGGCCACATCCACCTGCCCCACCGGGGGCTCCTCCACCCCTGGGGGGCTGCAGCGTGGAGATCTGCTCCATGTGGGACCCATGGGCTGCAGGGGGACAGCCTGCTCCACCAGGGGCCTCTCCACAGGCCACAGGGGAACTGCTGCTGCCTGCCCGGAGCACCTCCTGCCCTCCTGCTGCACTCACCTTGGGGGCTGCAGGGCTGGCTCTCAGCCCTCTCTCCCAGCTGCTGTTGCAGAGCATGTGTTTTTTTTTTTTTTCCACCTTTCTTAAACCTGCTCTCACAGAGGCACAAACAACATTGCTTGTTGGCTCGGCTCTGGTCAGCAGTGGGTCCCTTTGGAGCCAGATGAAACTGGCCCTTATCTAATACGGGGCAGCTTCTGGGTTTTTCTCACAGAAGCCACCCCTGCAGCCCTCCACTACCAAAACCCTGCCATGTAAGCCCACCGCACAGGATGAGAAGACAGACCCATCCCAGCAGTTTTTGCCTCTCTGAGAGCTTACCAGTGTATCCAGGTCTGCTTTCCTCGCAGCACAAGCTGCCTGATACTGATTTCACACTTTCCAGCTGTTAGCTTTCTGAGGGCTTGTGGAAGGCACTTGAGTCTGGACATGATGACCCTGAGTGTTTCTGGGGCTCAGCAGGAGCTTTTTGCCACTAACTGATGCTGCTCAGCAGGAAACGGAGTTGTTGTGTGGTCCTTGGTACAACAGAGAACTCCAGCAAGAAGTCACCTGCTCATTGGCATCTGTCCTGCTTCACATAGAGCTTCCAGGAACACAGCTTCTCACCTAAGCCCATTGTCTGAGACTTGATGAAAACAAAGAAGCAAATCTGACTAGCAACTCATCCCACATAGCTCAGACACTAACCTCAGCATGGCAAGCCTAGTTCCTTAGAGGTACAGACCTCTACTCTCCCCATTAACTGCTGAAGTAGCCTGGAAAACCGATTTATTCTAGGTTAGCTTTGTGAAAACAAGTCCAGGGAGATAGCTGTAAGACTTCACTTTCCACAGATCAAAATATTAACCGCTCAATCCATACTGAAATACCCAGTATTTATAATACTGTACAGAGGGCTCTCACAGCCTTCTCATTACACTTGCGCTTTTGGTACACTTTATTCCTGAAAGCTGCTCTTTGAGCAAGGCTGGTCAGCTTGGAGGTCTGAGGAAGCTGACAGTCTATAATTTAGTAACCCTTTTTAAGATTAAAATATTTATTCTGAAGCCTTTCAACTTCATATTACTCTTTATTAGATGGGAGAACAGTAGCTGTATGTCTATCTGTCAGTACATGATCATAATATTTATATCACCTCTGAGGACCTTGCCTGTACACAGCAGAAAAGCAAATGCTTCCTAGACAAAACAGGCATTCCTCATTTTCTCTGAAGGCACCTGAGCACTGAAATTTGCAGGGCAAGAATTTTCCAAAGAAATCAGATATTTGCATCAACACAAAAAATGCAGAAAGAGGTACATGGATAGAGGAAGTTCTGGACAGGGCATAGGAAGAAAGATGCTTGGATTTTTTTTTTTTTTAAAACCATCTGTGACCTTTTTCAAATGTGAGGCCAGAGATGGGAGTAAAAATTACATAGGAAGGGCAAAGCCCCTGGCCTTGTAAAGGAAGCCATGAATTACAGGATAGGGTCTTGGACATCTGGACACCACTGACATCTCAAGAAATGTTGATGTTTGATAGAAAGCTGAAGGGAGGCGCTATGCGAACTGGTTGCTCATTGTATTTGCTTAGATTAAGTTTATTTTATTCTGTCTGAAAAGCAGTTGAGATGGAAACCAGTGCAACAGGCCTACAAAGGAGCTTTCCCTGTTTTCTGTCCCGGCACTGATGGGGCCACAGTGGAGCAAGCTATGTCAGGGGAGCCTTGAGGAGGGTCTGGAAGCCATCTCTAGCACCAGGACTCAGGAGTTTGAGCTACAAAGTCTCAGCCCTCCCAGATAGATGCCAGAGGAGTTTCTGGTCCCTCAGGAGGGCCCAGAACCCAGATGCCATCCCTCCAACCTGCTCAGGCTTGTGGAGCATTACACAGATGGGAGCTGAGACTGAATACAGCATGGCTGGGGACTGGGGAGCAGGAAGGTGAGGGAGCTCCCAACCAGGGGAAGGAAAGTCAGAGAAATCACCTAGGATGACTGCTCTGCGAGGTGCAAAGCTGCTTCTGCTTCAGACAGGTGTGGTTAAAAAATGATTTTCTGCACGTTTACCCACATCACTGCAAAAAAATGAAGATGGCAGGTGTTTTTTGTACTCAACTCACAGTTATCATTTACAGGGTGTTTGTACAGGGTTTCTGTCCTCTCCTGAATGTCAACCAGGCACTGGTTATGCCCTCCAAGCTCTGCTTCAGTCCATAGCAGCTACAGTTTCCTTATGCCCAGTTACTGCATGTCTTGTTTTGAGACCTAGCTCTTGGACACTGGAAATTTCTACTCATGTAAACTGGCTCCATGGGGTTCCAGTCCCAGCAGGGGCCTTTAACTGCTGTTTGAAAGCAAGCAACGTTACTAAATTCACTTGCTGTGAACATCCATGTATGTAAAACTTCACCACTCAACGTTTATGAAAAGCAAACAATGGGTACAAGTAAGCCTAAACTAAATGAGTTATTTGAAAGTACACATTGGCCAAAAAGATTTTTTCTGTAATGTTTGACTATTTCCTATTAACTAGAGAAAGCCTAAACCTCCCTCAGGAAAGGAAAATTCCCAGTACGTCTTTCCCTATCCAATTTCTGTAAGGGTAACATTACCAAAATCTGGAAATATCTCTTAGAAATAAGAAAAGTTTTTTTTTTGTTGTTGTTGTTTTTTTTTTTGTTTGTTTTTTGTTTTTTGTTTAGTCCTTCATACATTTAGGTAAATTACTTATTTTTAGCTTCCTGTGTTCCACAAGCAATAAAAAAACATCTTTTTTCTTTCCCTTGTGAACTGCTAGCAGGGATATTCTTTGCTAGCAATTCCCCTTGAAATAATTTGTAGAGGTAATTAGAGAAAAAGGTCTCTGAAGACTTAGATTCAATGTTCTTCAGATTTTCAACAACTAAAAATTTGAAAGCATCCACCTTTATTACCAAGTTGTTCATCTTTTTCTATCAAAATGTCCTGAAAGCAAAATAACAGCTGTGCAATTTGCCACTGAAAAGGTTTCCTTCTAAATTAGTTATTTTTCCTTCATTGCTTCATTGTCCTTGAGTCTGCCAACTATGCCTACAAAATCCGGCAACTGATAAGATCTACTAAGTCCTTGGAGGTAGTTGCGTGACATTTGTAGACCTTCCATCAAACCTCATGATGAAGTTTACTGATTCAGTATCTGTTAACTGTTGACTATTGAGTTGAACCTTTTAGACTAATGTGTCTCTAGGAGAATTTAATGTATGTATTCATCCACCCAGGCCACCAATCAATCTGTGGTTATTTTCTATTCACAGTTCATGTACAAAATTGCACCTCACACTTTTAGATGTCTGCATTTGAAAAGAGAAATTCAGACAATGTTTGTATGGACCAAGACTGTAGTATTCTCCTAATGAAATATTGGATCAGAGCTGCAGTATCCCCACACTTAATTATCTCTGTGCTGTTGCTCATATCACACAGCTTTTACAATGTCTCCACATTTTCTTCAACAAATTGTCACACATTTAACTTCAGCAGAGAAAAAACAACCAACTGAAAAGAAAAAAAAAAAAAAAAAACACAAAAAAACTCCACAACATTCAGGGGCAACAAGATTTTTACAGGAGCCAGAGCACCAGTAGATCTGCTGTGGGTAGAAATATCTCTCATACTCAGGAAGTAAAGTAAAGGAGCCTTCTAAAAGCAAATTCTTATTCTTGCTGGTAGAAGCATATCACACTTCAGTGTCACTCCAATCACACAGCTAAATGGAGAGAACTCAGAAGATGATTTAAGAGGGGGAAAAAGAAAGATCTAAAGTAACAGCTCTATGGGGGAGCTTGACGTGTGTTGATCTGTTTTCTGATACCACAGGAATAACAAGAATATAGTTTGGGTTGCAGGTAACTGTGTTTCCTAGTCATCATGCACTATCACTGCTCTAGCATCAGGAGAAGCCTGGTGACTCAGAATGTACAGAACATGCAGTATATACAGTACAACACGTGGTTTAAAGACAAGCAGGATCCTGGGCACTGAAAGTCTTCTTCCTCGCACCTTTAGTCAAGGACATAGTGTAATCTGGAGGATTTATGTCCAGATTCCTATTTGTTTAAGTAAAAAATTCAATTTAGAGTTGCTAAATATGCAAAATGCAAACTGTTCACTTTGTGTAATCAGATCGAATGCAATCTAACTAGACAGAAAGTCAGAGATTTCAATCACCACCTTACTAGCCCTTCCATAACACCTGGAATTACCGTAGGAAGTACTGAACAAGTCTATCTATGGGTGCTGGACTCCACAGCTGGACTCCACAGCTGGAATGCCAATCAGAAGATGGCATACATCAGTGAAAAGATTTCCCTACTAAGCAGGGTCACAGAGGACCACCCAGGTGGCACAAAAGCATAAAAACCAAAATCAACAAGAGTTGATATTTCATAGTGAAAATCTACCCTTCCAGCTCCTCCTGCATGGCAGATGCTGAGTGTGCTCTGGGTTTCACTCCCCAGCAGAAAACTAGGGAGAGAGCTTAAGGTATTCAGAGATATCCGTGATAGGAGTTTTCCTGATAATCATATACACAAAACAGGAAATTGTGCTTCTTCTAGTCAAAACAAAGCACAGCTTTTCATTCCGTGATCACTACTTAGAATTGTGAGCCTACTCTTTTTTCTCACGCGCCATCCCATTAACTTGAACAGTACTATTTCTGTCTCGGTTAGGATTACTAGTATGAGTAAGAGTTGCTGGATTGGGCTGTGTGTTTGGAGTGTGATTTTTATTTTAGGTGCGTGGGAGCAGAGCCCTGAGTTTGCACGGAGCGATGCTGGTGTGAAATGCTGAGGAAAGAGCATCCAAGGAGCTCTGTGAAAAGCAGATAAAGAAGTAAGTGAGTGAGAGGGAGGATGAATGGACTGAATGATAAAATAGTCTCATAACAAGCCACAGACATTTGAATATTTATTTTGATTTATTCAGGTTGTGATAGCCCCAAAGAGCACTTTTAAGTGCTTAATTTGCTTTGCTCCATTGATTTTAATTAATCTTGCCCTAGGCTTTCAAACTTGATGAACATGGAGAACTTAGGGGTAAAAAAAAAAAAGGAAAAAAGCCTTTTTCTTCACCTTGTGACATGTTTTTACCTCCTTGCAGCAGCAGCAGGCACAGTGGGGATGTGCCAGCCCCAGACACCAGCACCCACCATGCCAGGGGAAAGCCCCACAGAAGAGTCTGTAGGGAGCTGCTTCCCTGGCAGGTGTTTGTGTGGGGTGCTAAATTCATCTGCTGAATTTAAAGCAGAAGACAAGTATCTAACACCGAAGGCATCCCTACGTACAGATCAGATCCAGTTTTTCCTGCAGCCAACAAAATGCCAAGTACCTGTCTGCAAGCTCTGTCACAGAGGTAGGAGGCAACGAGATGCCCAACATCATGGGCAGCTCTGACAGCGGTGGCTGTATCTACAACTGCTGGTGATCGAGCATTTGGCTGGGGGTAGCAGCAGACCACCCTGTATTGTGAAGTAATAGTGGTTTTTCCATATCTAAGTCTCCACAATGTCCTAGAACTGCATTGGATACACAGACATCACACGTCTATATTGTGAAAGGCTCTAGGAAGCACAGAGACACATTGATGGAGGCAAGCTTAAAAAGAAACGGGAGATCTGCAGGAGGAGATGCCTTGCTGGAAATAATGGACCCAAGGTAGCCCTTTCAGCAACACATCTCCCGGGATCTTTTAATAATGAATGATGACTACTGCAGCTTAGTGAGAGAGGTACTGACAGAGGTAGTCTACCTAATAAAGATAAATTTAACTAATGCCAAATAGTTGAGTGGTGTTTAATCGTTTAAGCAGCTGGGAGATTCAAAGCTCTTGCTCCTTTACACAAGTCCCCAGAAGCTCCCAGTTCCTCTTCACCATCTCACTGGGTAAGATTTTTGAGTGCTGGGGGGACACAGGGGTGTCACCACCGGGCAGCACCAGGCTGTGGCGAGGAGCCCTGTCCCATCACGCATCAGGGTGGTAAGGTCAGTCATCAGCTGGGATTTACACCTTGTCCTCCTAAAGGGCAAGACACTGACCAGCATTAACTAATCAGTGATTAAACTGCTACTCAGAAGCCATAATTTGACATTCGTGACTTCTTTAATTGCTACTGCCTCATTCTGCATCGTTCCTTCCTGGTGAAAGTTATTAGAAGGTCATATGTTTTGGATAATAATTAGTTGAATCTCATGCCTATGAATAAGCAACCTCATATTCCTAACATCTGTAATTCTGAATGAGGCTATCTGGATAAACAGTCCTAAAAAAGAGAGGAAAAATAATTTGCTTTAGCAAATGAAGGTATTGTATACCCACAGGAGACTTAACAAGAAACCCACAAATAGATTAAAGTAATTAATTAAGAACATTAATCAGTTTCGGACTATCACACACTGTAGTAATCAATCATTCTAATTAAAAGGAACCGTGCATTCTCTCACTGTCTTTTACCTCAGTCCATCTTTCCCCAAACAGATGATTAAAGACATCATATTTCAAAGATGCTGAATGCAGTCTTGATAATCTTTGTTAGAGGATTTCACAAAGCAGCAGCAGCCTCCGTTTGTATTCAGATGCCTGCCTGTGCAGGGAAGCTTGCTCAGGAGGAAATGTTCACCAGCTCCAGTGCCTGTGCTGTGTGTTATGTGTAAGGGAGGAGAGAAGATCTGATCACCTTATAATGAGAAGAGGCAAACTGACCCACCCTCTTCTCTTCTGGACAAACCTGGCTTATTGTGAACACACAGAAACATGCTGCCACTGATTAATTGTCCTCCCTCCACCCCTCCAGAAGGCTGAGATCTGTGGGAAGCCACCATGTCCTCTGTGGGGAGTCCTCGTGCCCAGCTCACTTGTTCCAGCAGGATGGAAATTACGGGCTAGAGATGTTTTTGAACAAACAACTCTAATGCCCTCCCATATTTCTGAGGACTATTAACAACTACCTAAAAAAGAAGAAAAGGGGAAACAAAACCCAAGGCACTTCCTTTCTGGGGCCTCCAATGAAAGATTCCTTCTGTCCAGTCTTTTCTTCAACAGTTGCCAATAGCAGATACCAAGGAAAAGAAGGAAAGACTAGATAAACAGAAAAAATATATAGGAATATTGCCAGTATGTTGCAGGTCAGGAGCTTCTTAAGCCAGAGGCAGGGTTTAATGGCTTCAATGGATTTTTTTCATGCCAGGCATTTATTCAGTCCTTTTTTTTTGAATCATTTAATGAGAAGAGACATATTCTTTCTTTGGAATATAAGCTGCTTTGTTCTGTAATTTACAAGGCCATCTAATACTAAAATGATGGGAAAGAATAAAACACTTTTGCTCTTGTAAGTAAGGAAACAGCTTTGCTGTACTCATCAATGTGTTGCAGTCTTCTAAGATCAAAGAGTGCTGCAACTTTTCTTTTAGGAACACAGGGGAGAATAAAATAATCGAAAATGCATTTATAAAGTAGCTATATCCACCTTTCTAAAAGGTTCCTCCTAAAATTGATCCTGGTATTTTAATACCTGCTGATTAGTTGCTATCTGCCTCTGTCTATCAGCATGAAGTTTCAAAGGATGTCTGGCTTCAATAATGTCTAATGCTGATTTAATTTAAGATAAAGAATGACAAGGCTGTAAAAGTGAGAATCAGCCAACAAGAAAGGCATAAGTCAACTGCTGCAGCAGGAAGGATTTTTTTTCAACTGTCCTTTTATTGAGTAGGAGGAACAAAAGGCAAATGGATTGGTCACAACAGAGATTCTCGTACTCTCTCTTAAACTGTTGCTGTGACAGAAGGATTCAGAGGGATTGTTTCATTTTTCAGCAGCCTAGAAGGCAGTGGATGAAAACAGAACCAGCTGATATAATTCAGCAGTGCTTTCAAAAAGCTACTGGCAAAGTTCTGTACAAGACGATAAGTAAATCATCATAAGAAAGATAAGCAGTGATGCGACCTGCAAACACTGTAGGATCAGATGCATCAATAAAGGGTTGCTTTTCAGTATAATTGAGGGTTGTACTCCAGTGTGCTGAAGTCCCAGACTGAAACTAGTGGTACTAATTATACGTAGATATGAGAGATTTAAAAAAAAAATATCTTTAGATTAATTTAATCAAAACTAAAAAGAACCACAGGGAACTCTTCAAGTGAGTCCTGATGAAGCTATGTGACAGGGCTGCCTGAAGACTATGACACAGAAAATCTGAAGAAAATGGTTTGAACTACTCCTCCATAGTACTCGCTTGGAAATTTAACACTGCCACAAAGGAAAAAGACCCCTGTGTGTACTCAGCATGAACTCCTGCTTACAGAAACGGTCAAAATATTGGGATGCATAGAGTGAACCAAACATTTTTTTATTGATAATATTCTAAGGTAAATGAAATGCTCACCCTTGCCTTTAACTGTGCATTTGTTCTGAGCTTCCTATCTCAAAAGAATATAGTTTAAATAGAAAGATATCAGAAAAGGATAGCACGAATACTAATGGAAATAGGGTAATAAAGGTAGAAAATAATTTCTGCATCAGTGAGAAACTGAAAAGCTTAGGACTGTTTAGAGAGTAAGTGAACAAAACAGGACATACCAAAGGTACTAAAGAATTAATTGTATAAAGGTCTTTCTGCTCTCTGCCCTTTCATAAGTCAAAATCAAAGTACCATCTCAAACATTTGGAAGCCACATTTATCTGATTGTGAGACAGGGGAATGCTCTCTTCTTAATTTGAAAACAAAATGGTTAAAGAAACCATGGATGTCATCAGTTCAAGGAATAATTGCAGCCAAAATCTAATAGACATAATGAGAATAAAACATTTATAGAACTAATAATACTCACTGAATTTAGGTAGAATAAAATAAGTCGATATATAAACCTTCTATCTTTCTAAGTTAGCTATTAGCTTGACCACTATCAGATTTTCATGGTTCAGGGACCACCAGGAACATGTGCCACAAATTGGTGGATGATGGCCACGTGCCTGAATTAGCTCATGTAGCGCATCGCAGTGCTCCCTGGACTAAATTCACCATCTCTGGTGTAGGTGCAGTCCAGTCACATGGTGTTTTTTCTAGATGAAAGAGTGCCAGTGCTGACATCAGGTGGCCACGCTGGATGTGGTACCAAAGCTCCCCAAGCACTGCTCTACAACCCTCTCCATAACTACACTGCTGGGCTCCACTGCACTCTAGGCACATGGACTCAGGGATACCTAATGGACCAGGTGAACTTCCAGTCTTGTTTTATATATTGCCTCCTGTGTTTCCAAACGGAAATCAACACCACGTCTACACTAACCCTAACACTGGAGAAAGAGGCAGCAGGCTGAGACTGTATTAAGGAAACAATTAGAATAAGTCCAACTCCCCAGCTCCATTCTTCTATTCTATCGCTTTACTGTTTATTCTCCTAATCAAAACTAAACAGCACTCCTCATTGCTGCAATCCTCATTGTAATACAGCCAAAATACTTTGCAATTCAATTCTGTGCTCTAAAAATGTGCTCACTTCAAATGATCACACTTGGGGCTTCCTCTAGTGAAACACGCAGAGCACTTACAGACTGCAGAAACCAGCTCGTCTCTGGGCAACCTCAAATGCTCATAAGATGGGAATTCAAGTAAAAGGAAGAATTACTGTAAGAAAACAAATGGGGAAGACTGACAGCTGTTTCATTATTTTGACAGAAATACCTTGTGGATGACCTGAATATTTGTTTTGGACCATGGTTTTGGCTTGAGAATAAGTGAATTATTTTGGAAAGAGCTCTTACTGAAACTTTTAATCCATCTTTAATTTTTAAAAGAAACATGATTGCCACTCTTCATTTAAATAGATTTGAGACACGGTTGCCCTATGTGGAAATGGCCAGGCTCACTTGAAGACACTTTCCATGAAATCTACCACTCTTTAATATTTATGAGACTGTTCTCAAGTTTTCTGAAGTGCAAGTACACATCTCCTTTCGTTTCATGAGTCACAATATTTGGAGTTAGTTAAAAATAGTTTATTCGCACTAACTCTAATGTGAACAAACTGTTTTAAAACAACCCGGCCAGGCAAATCTCTGCAAAGTATCTCAGCCTCTCCTATGGAAATAGCTTGCCCAGCCCTGCAGCACAGCTACGTGAAAGCCTGCTCAGTGCTCTTACAAGTCTGAACATTTCAGCTGCCTATTGAAGGTTGCTCTGTTTGAACCTAGGCAATCTCAGACACAGTCTCACTCTTTAATTCTTTCTTCTGCTGTTTCTTTGTTTGCAAATGCAATAATTACTAAGACTGATGATAGAAAAGTAGTCTGCAAACCTTGAAAAATTACACATTTTGTGGATGAAGCTCGCCTATTGACACCTTATGGGCAGAGCTTTACTGGATCTGTGCAACAAAAATAATAGCATAGGTACAGTTCCTGCCCTTTTCCAGTATATTTTATTTTTCTTTAATTTCTTTTCTGGCTCTCTGTGTATCCACACACTATTTTTGGCTTGGCATTTAGCCAAAGGCACACAAGAATGAATTGCACTGTTGTGTCATTTAAATTATATCAATGCTGAAATGCAGAATAGAGTCCTTTTCTATTTTATCTCTAAATTGAATGCTTTCACAGAGAGGCACTGTTATCTGCATTACAATTTGAGAGCTACATTAGTAAATCTTGAATGCTCTGAATTAGAGTATTCAACTTTTTAGATGGATGGTTGAGCTCACCAGAAAAATGTATTAAGATGGAGATATGGCTTCATTTAGAATGAACATAAATTTTGAAGAACATCTGTGATTCAGAAACTAGCCTAAATTTCTCAGGGTACCCACATCCAGATGCATGTTGACCACTTACTTTTCAAATTAAATCTTTTTAGATTTTTCTGTCTAAAAAAATATGTCTCCAGAGTGATTCTCCAGGCACTACAGGAAATTATGTAAATTCACAGTTTTACACAATCATTGGAGCTGCCTGAAATGCTGCCTGGGAGTGGAGAAGTTTCCCAATTCTTTTTCCACATTATAAGTGCACCAGTAATGTTGCTAGTTCACTGATGTTGTGGAACTTCTATGCTGTGTGGGTCTGGAGATATGAATTCAGTCTTCTGAGTACCTCGAAGGCTTTATCCTTAGCACTGCAGTGATAATACAACCCCTTGGTGTCTTGCCATCATCCTCGTTCCTTCTGGCCTTCAACCTGTCTGAAAGGTTTTAGGATTCTGAGTTGTTGTGTGCCAAGCCACGTGCATCCCTGGTCCTCAGAAAAGGGGGAACATGCCTGGCAGCGCAGTGGTTGTAGGAAGGAAAACATCTTCCACTTTCAGAAAACAAGCAGAACAAGCAAGTGGATTGAAAAACTGTGACTGTGGGATATGCAAAGATTCTGATGATCAAACAGTGTGATTCCTCTGTGACAACTGAGGCCTGATATTGGGAAACACATGTGCCGAAGAGTGGTTGCTGTGCATGACCCAACTGGCAGTGTGTAAGAAAGGTGTTCCTTCAGTTAATAAGATAATGTCAGGAAACGGGAATCCCAAAAGAAGGCCTTTGCCACTAAAATTGTTTCACTCAGGAAACTGATAAAAAGTTATCTGACTAGTACAATATATATCTCCAGTACCAGAATTATTGCTTACAGGGATAAAGCTGACCCAGAAACCTCTCTGTGTGCTGGAAAGTCAAAGAAGCTTTGTTCAAAGGAGCTAGAAAAAGACTGACGGAATCTAGGGAGGAAAACCAAGAAAAGCTGACAACCTATGTATATAAATCTGACAAGAACCCCAGAGAGATCTGACCGTGGCTGGAAAGTGACTGAAGCCACCCGTGGTGGAAGGAGCCAGATCTCATGCTGCTGAAAAGAAGTCAGGGCTGGGTCTGGAGCCCACCTGGGCTGGGCTGAGGACAGCAGCAACCTGGTGCTGCACCAGCTCCACTGCCCCATCCAGCCTCCTGGGCAGCAGTGGTGAGGGGCTCGGTCTGTACTTTTAGCCCTTTCCTTTGTTTTGTTCTTGTGTGCCCATGGCTGATTTTCTTCTTGGAGGCTCCTTGCACCAGAGATGCTCTGGTGCCACAGCTTCCCACCAGCACCATGCTTGGGGAGAGCAGACGTGGTGCTCCTGCCATCATTGGCCCCAGCAGTACGCTTCAAAACCAGCCTACAGCTCACCCAAACCTCCCCCTCCTGAAATTAGATATATTCGCCAGAGTGCAAGGCAGTGTCAGATATTGAAGCTCAAAACATCCTGTTTTCTAGACCTGTTGAGAACATAGAAATACAGACCTTCTCCCCCTTTGCTTGAAAAACATGTATCACCTAGATGGGTTCACATCTGCTTTTCAGTTAAATGAAGAATATTATTTATTTATTTCTGTATTGAATTCTGTCTGCTTGTGATGCCCATTAGGGAACCTGTTAGATATTTCAGGTGAAGACTTGATCCATTTGATCCTGACTCCTCGGGGTGAGGAACAGGTGATCTTACTTCGCTCTGAAGTACATATGTACACTGCCTGATCTTCCCGTGACCCGAAACCTTGTCTGCATATTTTCAGCAACACCAGATACAGATTTCTTTCTCCGTGGAGCCATCCCAAGCAGAAAGAGGTGGCCCTGCCAGGGCAGAGTTGCAAGTCATACCACATCTCTGAGAGTCTTACTTCTCCCTTCATCAGTACAGTTACAGACTAGTATTTTCACTTGCTTATATCAGTCATGCAGAAGTCAGTGAGAACCTGCTTGTCTGATGGGTCATTGTGCATGTACGCTCATTTTATGTGTATTTACCAGGCACAAAAAGCACAGCTTTCCTCAGTGCATCCCCAGAGTAACTGAGTAGTAGTAGTAACTCCCCAGTAGTGACATCCCCTGTACTAACTGAGTTCAATCTCCAGAAGCAGGTTTTTTAATATTTCTTGGGATCTACCTCACCAAAAATCATCATCATAGTCACAGTTGGTTTGTCCAAATCCTGTTTTCTCCCTCCCCTTAACAGTCTCATAGAAGACAATGAGTTTTCTTGGATTGCTGCAGAGAGCGTGACTTCCTTTTAAATTCATCAATTACATTACACAGCACCCTGCTTTCTAAACAGTACTAATGAAATGCTTTCAAATCTGTGAAATGTGTAACTTCCATTTGAATTCATTCTATCAAATGTGAATCTTTTTTGGTTGATTATTGCTCAATAAATTTGTGTTTATAAAATTAAGAAGCCAGTTTCTACCCCTGCCACACTTCCTGATGGTTTGATTTGCTCATGCCACAGGTGCCTGCTGTGCATACATTTACCTGTATCAGACTGAACCTCACTCCTGGCGTGCATCTGCCCTACTGTAGGCAAATCCAGGTAGCTTAAACTGGCTACCATGAATATTCGGTTCACATCTGGGCAAACCCTGCTCAAAATACTCAAGCCTGCACTACCTTTTGTGCTCCTACAGCTACCCTGGCAGAGATACCCAAGCTGGTGGATTAGATTTTGCTCAGGAGTGTCTGAATGGGCTCCACCTGCAGCTGAGGCAATAGGAAAAATGTACCTGAATAAAAAGGATGTCATAGAAAAACTCCTGAGCTGTTAGGAAAGAAATGCATTGCACAAGCCTGGCAACTTAGGGGAATGCCTTTTATTGTTTATCTATTTTTGTCTCTTTTCTTCTTAAAATAGAACTGTACTGCTTTGTTTAGCAGCTTTATGAAAACATACACTCATATCCACATATAGTACACAACCATTTTCCCACAAAAGTCAACGGTTTCCTCATGGGTTACTTTGATTTCAATTGAAATCTCTTCTCTTTGTTTAGAGAATCACAAAGACAGAACTTTTTCCAATGTATCTGACACTTATTTTACAGTTCAGAGTCGAGAAACCAGGAAGAGACTAAAATGTATTCAGATTGAAGTATCAGGAGGTATGTGTCTTTGATCTTATTTTGGCTAGGATCAAGGGTACCCACCAGCTTAATGACACCTGTGGCATTCACGAAGCAGGAGTACTAGAGAGCCTTTTGCCTCCAGCACTTCTCTCTGATGCTATAAAATTTATAAGCTGTGTATGCTACCTGGACCAGAAGGTCTCTGCTCTTGCGGTGTTTACAAGCTTTGCGGAAGTGCCAGGCAGGGAGTGAGGACCCCTGAAATCTTCCAGAAACGATTGAAATGCCAGAGATGTAGACCAACAAATCTGCAACTCTTACACCCTTCTTTGCACAGGCAATAAATTTCCATCAATCAGGATTTATTGGGTGCTTCCTGTGGGAATACCTAAGAGAAATTAGCCCAACCATCTCACTCTAAAATGGTAAAAGGCTCTAATCCTCTAATCTGAGGTAATGCAATAAACTGTAGCTGTTAAGTGCAGTGAGCTGTGAGACAGGATTTCTGCCTCCTTTCCTCTAGCTAGTAGTAGCAAGGTAGAAAGAGAAAGGTTTATAATGTTTTTTGCAAAGGTGGAAAACTCAGGTATGTTAGGGATTGTGTATGATGGAAATCAGTATTGAGTAGCCCTGATGTTGCACCCCAGCTTCCTCTACTAGGAGACAAGATTACAATGCATGAATATAATTTTGATATATGTTCAGGTAGATTTGCCATAAATGGCATGAAAATAATAATTAAAAAAAACTTCTTATAATTTTAACTGGGATTTTTTTTTTATTTTTTATTTTTTTTTGTCTTTATGAAGCTAGGCTGTTGAAACACAGCCGTAAAGAGAACCTTAAAAAGCAACACACAGTTCAGTTATTATCCTGCATACACCATATGATTTAGTGTCAGAGACAATACTGAAGTAATGGCAGACATAATTCTGAAACCCATCCTAACTGTGAAACCTGAGAGCTGATGGATGTCCAGCAGAGAAAAATAAATTAAAATCTAAACTGCTAATAAAATTCTCAGTTCACTACAAGCAGGCTCTTGAAGAAAATTCAAAGCTTACACTGAATGTTCCCTTAAATAATGTTTTAAAATGTCTCAATTTTTAAAATTTCATTTAATATTACATGGGTCATCTTATGTGATGCAGAAGGAGAAAGACCTTGACTACATTAGGGGCAAGAAACATTCAGATGAATAAAGTTGTACGTCCTCAGTTAGGAGCTGTGGGAGTGCTGGGACAGCCAGGCTCAGAGTGAGAAAAGAAGCAAGACAGATTAATCTCAAGGTAGAGCTTATCTGCAGAATCATCTCTGACATTAAGGAATTGATGCAGGAGCAAAGACACATCTGGCAGGTGAGCTGAGGTACTAATTGTACAAGACATCAGCAGATTCATAAGATCGAGAGGCACATTCAAAGTCCTCAGCTTGGAAAATGGTGATGAGGGATAGAAAACATTTAGAGATAAGAAGGAAGGGTGAGGAAAGAGCTGCTTCCTATCATTCATCTCCTATATGCTATGAAAACATCTAGAGGAGCAGCTTCCAATGGGTCTGGCTGCAAATCACTTAAAAATTCAGATGAGTCTCCCCCAGGTCAGCAGCCTCTGGAGGTCTACTGGAATTAGGAGGGCTGGGTTCAGCTGGAGCTACGTAGCTCTGCCCCGGGAGACTGTGAAATGTTCCATGGTTTTCTGCATCTTGAGTGATGCTGAATATCTCATTTATATAGTTCCACTTTCCAGCAGACCTGGGAAATAGTCCTTCTGGAGACCAGCTCCTGGTTATTTTAACATCATTCTGGAGTTCATTGAGAAGCATACTTACATGGTCCCTCATCTTCCCCAGGTCATGCCTCCCTGGTCTGCTGCTAATAACCTCCCAGTTCATTGGCCAGTTTCAACTGCACTGGACAAAACAGAGAAGGTCTCAAAGACAAACAAAATCCTACAGACTCCATAGAAAGCTGCAGGCCACACAATGGAGAGACTAAGGCTTGGATACCCACGCTCTTACCCCAATCACTTCTTAGTCTCTTGGCTGAGATGTGCAGTCAGATGGCTGCCTGCATGTGGCCATCAAATTACTCCACAGGAGAAGGTTGTACATGTATGCAGAGATAACAGCAAATCTCACTATAACTCAGTCATAAAGCCAATCAAGCAAGCAACATAAATCTGTAGGAAACTAGGCTTTGTAGGAATAGGTGCTTGCAAAACTGCTTGTTAGCAAATTAAGTTTTCTAGCCATTCTCTACGTGCTGTTAATGGTCTCTGTGTGAACGTTTATTTTCTGCCCAAGTTTGCAGACCAAAACACTAACTCAAAATGCTTAGGATTAAGTGATAATATCAGCACTGCAAGTTTCTCCTGACGGTGTATTGAAGACCGAATTCTCTACTCAGGGTATGCTGATTTTTCTTCCTGTACTGCCTCAGATGAGAGTTTCATCTACACAAGATTTAACTGTAATTGATAGTAAAATAAGTGATCCTGTGCAATGTGCTCTTTTAACTCATTTGGGAACAAGTCCTAATATACCAATGCAGACAAAACTCCTGTTGACTTCCAAAAGCCAACATTTTTAAATGTTTTATGTCAATACTCAATGATTTTGCTGTTGATCGCTGGCTGACTACAGATGCTTCCAGAAAGGTCAGAAATTAAAGCTTTCGTGTTCACAAAGAGTTTGTGGAGAGACAGGAAGACTTTTAGGTAAATTAGGAGAGGTTTATTGCAAAATCAGAAGGAAAAATCACAAAGGTGTAATTTTGAAGGTCATTTTGAAGGTCAAAAGTGGGGAAACTAAAATGTCAGACAGCCTCTTCTTTAGACTGGGGAGAACAGCTCCTTGTGTAGTCTCATGCAGCTCAGTAGGAGTAAACCTGTCACAAGGTGGTGTTTCCCTCAGCTAAGAGTACTTAGAGTATCATAATCACAGTTGTTAGTCAGAGATTAAGTTATGTAAGAAGAACAGGTATTTTCCCTTCCCACTAATTTTGAAAAAAAAAAAAAAAAAAAAAAAAAAGACAAAGAAAGCTGTTGAAAGGTATTTTCATCTGTCCATTAGCTCCCATCACAACCCAGTTAAGTCAAATTACAGGTAGAGATTTATTTTGTGTGTGTGTGTGTGATTACATTAAAATAAGAATCCAGTGTGGTAACTTGACAACAAACTGTGAAAACGTAGGATGATACATAATGTACAGTTTTACATAAAAAGCAAATTTTCAGATTATGCACACGCACTATTAAAGCTGCTTAGGATACAGTTTAGGATCTTGCTAGTTCCCGTGTTCTTGAAAAGTCAAAGAATTTAAACTCCTTACATTCTCTATCATTTAAATGGGCATTTTTAACAGCCTGAAGCTAAAATACTTCATCGTTAGAGTATCAGTTGCAGACAGTGGAATGAAAGGATTTGCTTCTGCATCACAAGACTTACTGTGAGTTCCAGTGCAAAGCTTTATGTTTTGGAAACTGTATCTCAAGACCTGAAGGTCAGATGCTCTGCAGTACTTCACTGTCTTTCAGGCAGGTGTGCTTTGCCATTTTGAAATGCAAGATTAGAATCACTGTCAATTGGAAAACCAAACTTCAAAAACTGTGAAGGAAAAAAATTTCATAATCAGATGTCCTAAAAGGCATTCATTATACAGGTAACATCTTTACCAAAAACCTTCCCTGTTTTCTCAACAAAGATTACATTTCTGAGCTTGAAAAAGTAAGATAATCACAAACGAGGTGAATAAATAACACTGAATGCCCATATCTTCTGAAAGTGCTCAAACCAGTCATTAGCTTCTTTCTAAAATAATAACTTGCCATTAAATATGTTCTAGACATGCAAAAGAGACATCATAGCTAAAAAAAGATCTAACTATAGAAATGAATTTTTGTTGTGCTCTGTTAAAGATTCCAGCTGTGCCTTTTTTCAGTAATGGACCCGAAAGTTGACAAAAACACATTAGACACAACAGAAACACATCCTTATATAAAAACCTGGGAAAGGGAGATATGACAAATTACACGGGCTAATTCTAAATAGCCTGGAGTCCCAATGGATCCTGTGAAAAATGAGGCGTGTGAATTGGCAATACGGGCAGCAGAATGTGTCTTTCCAGAAATGAAGATTCGATCCAACTTTGAATCATTTTACTGTAAAGGAGGAGCATCCTACTGAGGCCAACAGTTGTGTAAAAACCAGTGGAAAGGAGATCAGAAGTGGGAGACAGAAATTCTGAGACCACAAATGTAAAGGGCAGAAGCTCATTTCTTCTCTGGTATGGCAGAAACAAGGCAAGGAAAGATAGAACAGCTTACTTAAGATGAAACAGGACATAGCATGGCAGGTTGTTGGGGAAGGGCAGCTTTCTCCTTAATCCCTTGTTCTACTGTTATTGGCATAGAAAGACACAAGTTTATTTCCCAACAGTTTTTGTTGTGAGATCCCCTACATTGAAATGGAGCTGGAGGAAGGAGCAATAGGAAAGACATGCTCATACTCTGGAGCAGCCTAGACACAAATGCAAAGTAATAAAAACGATGATGATGTTAATAATAAGATGGTATGTGAAATAACTATAGCTGACATATGATCTATTGATTAAAGTCTTTCATATGACAGGATGTCAGCCAGCAGAAATAGGAAATCAATACCTCATTTAACAGCAAAGAACATATCAGCCTTCTCCAGGCCAAAGAGAGGCTGGGATGTTTGAACAGAGATGATATGAATTTATTTGATCTATTTTTGTGAAAGAGAAAGGATTAGTTATACTAAATAATGTGTTTCCCTGAATTCAGCACGGAGGTGGGTTTGTCAGGTAGCTTACGAGCAATTAGTCAGTCCAGCCAAGTAACAGCTGTGTTCGTGCATTTCAATGTATGTTTCTGGGACGTCAGGATTTTCAGATAAACCAATGCATTCCAACAACTGCAGATGCCAGCAAACATGGATTTAATACATATAGCAAAGTCATGAAAGGTGGTGTTTTGGGGGCTTGAATATTATTCATAAGTTGGCTGCAAAATGCAGATTCTACCAAGAAAGTTGGATGTTTGCCTGTGAGGCCTTGGCAGAGTGATGCTTTTCCAACCATATGCAAAGGCACCCCTCTGGGGAGCAGGTGGGCATGTTGGTTGTACCTCCTGGTCTCCTCCATCACAACAGCTTTCTGATCCAGGCTACTGAACCCACCCAGGCTAACAAGTACTGCACAGAACAGAGAGAAAAGGAGAGCACTCAGGGCAGGAACTAGGCAGATATGCACACAATGATGAGTTGTAGGCCACATCCCACTTTTTTATAGCACGTATTTTAGGTCTTTTATTTCCCCTCCCCCCCAAAAAAAAGGTGTCTTCACTCATGAACACCAGTCTTTGGTGAAAATAGAACTAGGAACAATGCATTTGTGATAATCTCCATTTACAATGGAGAAAGATGTTTAACACAGGAACACATGATCAATGTATGTGGTAGACTACTGTATGACATTTTTATAACAGGACTGCATATAAAAAATATACTGCTTTGTGAGTCCAAATTTACTGGGATACATGAAGAATCCAAAGGGAGAGAATTCTCTGAATTACTTTATTGGCTGTGATTTGTGGCAGCTTATAAGGACTCATACTTGCCTTAGTTCTCTTTCTAAGAAGAGAATGAAGAGAAAAAAAAAATCAACTACAACAAAGCAATTTGTAAAACTATGTGGGAAAACTCCTCACTGCAGCAGAAATATTGCATTTTCATGCATGCAACCCGCAAATGATCTGTACAGAAAACAGATTCTTCACAGTTTCACAGAGGACAGGGGTTAGACCTGCAGTGTCACAAGGGAAGGTTTACCATGAGCACTCTCTCCACTCAGTATTTCCACCACATTTTTCCTGCTCCCTCACAGTATGCCCCTCCTTGTCAGTCCTGAAGGCAGAGACTCTTCAGGGTCACGCTGGTCTCCCAGTGTGCAGGATGCCCATATGAAAACACAACACAGATAGACATAAAAACTGAGAACCTCAGCAGTACTGATGTCTGGGCATTCGTCCCTGGAGGGGAATGGCGATTACCGTGCTTAAATTCATTATTCTATCTTTGCCCTAATAGCACTAAACCTCCCCACAGCGTAGCTGTTGTCTGTGCTTCATATGAGTTGTCAGGCTGGGGGCCCTCTGGCTGCCGATCAAAAAGGAGGGGCTCAGGGAGGGACTGAAGTATTGCCATGGAGTTTCTCTTTGTCAGTGCACATCTCTGCTCTGACAGATGGGGCCCAGAACAAAGCCAATTTCCAGTTGTTTCTTTTCAAGAAGTGGAGTTAAAGTTTTATGTTTCTCTTCTCTTTACTCTGAAATATATTCTATAGCTTGTTTTAGCAAGTATACCGAGTATTTGAGAATTTATATTCAGATGGATTTTATTTAAGATTATGATTTACTACCCACACAATGATTCTCTGACAACACATGGACATAACTGATGTTTTCCTGCAGCTCTGTTGACAATCTCAGCGAAGAGCCAAAGATCGAAAGAGCATGAATGCTAAATAACTCTTTAATCAAAAATACTGGAGCTAAAATTCATTGCCAATATATTTTGGGGAAATCCACACAGTCATTGCTAAACCCTGCCTCTTCTCTGCTTTAAAAATGGTTCAGTCTCCAAAGCAAAAAGTTGTTCACAAAAATAAATTAAAAAAATAACAGACTATGGAGAATTAATTAATCCATAATTTCAGTATGGAGAGATGAGGATAAAAGAATAGTACTATGCAAGCATGCAATTTTATTATGCTGATTTTTGTGGCATACCCAACTAAGAGCTAAATTATTCCTGATTTAGTCAATAATATATATAAATATGAGCTCACATTCCTAAAGTTTTCCTACTAATATTACTGTTTTCTACGACTACCACTACCAAGCTTCACACTCAAAGCATCATACAGTCTCAGTACTTGGTGCAGCTAACTAATTAAACCCTATCACACATCCTTAGGAAAGGCAATAGCCCAACCGGGTAGTAGGCTCACTAGCTATAAGGAAAACAGCAATTCTTCTGAGATGTGGAAAAGGCTCCAACATCTCACTGGCCTTTTCTTAGTAAGCAAATAATTACTAAGGCTGGCAAAAATGGTAGTCTCGAGGAGTCCACTTATCGCATCCGCATGCCCAGCCCAGCCAAATGCACATGGATGATCTGCCAGAGCAAATGTGGCATGCCACAACCTCCTGCAGTGCCAGCCTTGGGGGGTCAGAAAGGCTCAAGCCTGAAGGCAGCCTTGGAGCAACATTGCTTGTAAAACCACAGCTTTGCTTGGCATTTTACAGTCCAGTATCACAGAATCACAGAATCACACAAAGGTGAGGCTGGCAGGGCACTCTGGAGTTCACCATGTCCAACCCCTGCCCAAGCAGGGACACCCAGAGCAGGCTGGCCAGGACGATGTCCAGGCAGCTTCTGAAAGTCTCCAAGGCAGAGACTATCCACTTCTGGGCAGCCTGTGCCAGTGCTCTGTTACCCACACAGTAAAGAAGTGCTTCCAGTAGCACAACATTGCAAAGAACAAAATTTTATTTATTTATTTTTTTGCCTAATACAGGCAGACTACTGCTTCCAAAGATGACAAGTACTATTTTTGTATAGAGGCATAGAGAGGTGGGAATGCACATGTTCATAAATGGGGTGATGTTACCTCTTTTAAGAGATAAAGCACAGGAGTAGTTTGAGTTTTAGCTGCACAGTTCAAGAAAATCAGTGCTGACGTGTAGCTGAAGCTGGGATGTCCTATACTGGGACCTACCCTAAGAGTGGTGCTGGGTCTGTGCCCAGGATGAAAAACATTACACTTAACTGGACTAGCAATGAAAATTAAAAAAAAAAAAAAAAAAAAGTTTGGAAAATTTCCAAAGGCCTGATGACTGTGAGCTGGCTGCTGATGCTGGGAGCAGACACTGGTCTGGGTACTGACAGACACTGCAAAGCCATAAATACAGAGGACTTCCTCACTACAAATTCTCCCTGCAGTGATGTAAGAAAGGCACAACCCAAGGACATCAAGACATGTAAAGCTGTATTTTGCATAATTCCATGGTACTGTCTATTCAAGGATTTTCTATAATAGTCTGCAGCATTCTTTTTAGCCATCTGACAGCCCACGTGAGGGAGATGATCTCCTCCTGAGAACCTGAGGCAGACTTTCAACCCTGCACTGTGTTTCACTTGGGGCTCTCCAGTCTGTCTCCCCAGAGAACTTTCTGCAGCTCCTTGTGTGCTCCTTGGAAATGCACAAGAGCAATAGTTGGGCAAGTGCTGTAACACATGAAAGCTCACTACCACCACACACTGCCTCGAAGACGTCCCTGGTGGCATCAGGGCAGAAATGAAAGATCCAACACCTCACCATAACCTTGACTGATGCAGAAACACTCATGTCCTCAGCCAGCACTGGCCTTTCCTCATGCTTATGTCCCCAGGCCTGGTATCTCAGATCTCCAAGGTTGGTGGAGTCCAGCCATAACATCACTACACAAATACAATCTTCTTCACACTGCAGAAACTGGGACATAAAGTGAAATATCGCACAGCCCAGTTAACAGCTGTCTTGTTATTAGAGGGCTCTGAGACTTTCAAGCATTGCACCTGAAACTACATGTATATAATTTAAATATTTCAGTCTGGGCCATGCAGTAGTGCAGCACAATAGTTGACATCTCAGGAGGAATTTTATGAACTGGTATACATTAATTATCTCTTATATCCACAGATGATTTCTTTGGCAGACTTGGACAATTTGTTCACTAAGTAGTGGCTAAAAATGACTTAATTTTTCACTTCAAAACTATTTTTTCAGTTAATATTGGGTATGAACAAGTGCTCTTTATTATTATTGTTCAATAAACCAAGTATTCATTAAGATTCCTTGAAGCTTGACTCTCAAACACCAAAACTAGATATGAATACTTGATGCTTGTTTTGGATTTAAGCCTCATGTAGCACAGGCACAGGGAAGCTGATGTGTTCTGTTAGCAGTATGTTTTTAAGAAAGACTGATGCCAGAGGGTAGATGGGTTGTATGTGACAAAACTTTCTCATTTATTTACCAGATGTCTTCCTGGATTCAGCGAAGAGAAAGGAAGGGGAATCAGCTGCTCCTGGGCTGCAGATGGCACTGGAGCAGTGTAGGGCTGGAATCAAACCCTTGCTGAAACTGAGAAATGGCAAGGTACAAAGTGTGTGGGGTTTGCTTCCATTTCAGGCCCAGCCCTGAGCAAGTCTGATGTGTACTGGTAAGTGTTAAAATAACTTGCATCATGTTATACAAAGTGCTCATGCTGTTATGGCTATGCACAAGTCAGAAATGAAACTGAGAAACTAATAAATCTGAGTGTACCTGCACTGTGTCTGCAGGTATTGGAGAAACTCCTTCGGGGTCCTACCAGCACAGCAGACTTCAATAACCTTGTGATTCTCTTTCACACCCTTTACCAGCTGCAGCTGCAACTCTCTACTGTGCTAGAAATCTCCTAGATAGCCATTAAACTCCACTGAGGTTGGTGCTGGCCAAATTTCCTCTGGACAGCTGTAACTGTCCTTTTCCAGTCCCAAGTCAAGGAGGGAATTAGCCGAGTCCTCCCCAGAGACTTCTGAGCCCCGGGGCATGCTGCTTGCATGGAGCAGTGTTGACTACCAGGACTGACTTTTGACACCTTCAACACACTCTGGTTACAAATTGATTCTCCCCTGAGAGATGGAGAGGGTATCAGCAAGAAATACGTGGCCTGAGGCATCTCTAACCAGGACGTCTCTTCTCCTTGATCACAGTGGGCCTTGCACAAGACTGAAGCCTTTCAGGACATAATAGTTTAGGATTAGCTAAGGGGAAAGTAACGGGAAATGTATAAACACCACCATCGTTTAGGATTAAGTTAAATCCTGCTTGGCTGCTCATTAACTTTGGTGTTTTCTAAAAAAAACCCATCATGTAATGTCAGGACTTAAAGCTGTAAAGCAATCTCACAAAGCTTTGCTCATCTATTACCCACATCAGTAACATCTTTTTCCTAGGAGGAAGTAAATTAATGTTAGTTTTCTTCTTTCCTGTGGTGAGAACAAAGGGCTGTTGAGCAGAATTTGTGTGTGGGCTGGTGAAATTCCTCAGCAAAAGTAAAAGGCTGACTTTAATGTGTTACTATCACAAACGGTGGGGAATGAAAGGCGTTATGTTGAAGGCATTTATGAAAGAACACTGAAACCTCAAACCTACTTTAAAGCTGGTAAATTGATTCTACGACACAGATAATGAAATGGGAGAAATCTATTGGTGATGTGTTGCTCCAATGCCACCAGAGATGTGAAGAGAGCTTCTCAGGGTGGCTTGCTCCAGGAAAAGCCCTGACTGGGCAGCAGGAAATAAAAACGGGCACTTTCTGCCCAGACCTCATTTCTTGATGGTTGGTACTGTTGACATGACATGAGACACTGGTATTTTGACATCTCGTGCTCTTTGATAATGTCTGGACCAGAACACCAGACCAGTCGGCACCTACACTACAGCACAACCTCCTCCAGTGCCAAACTGCTGCAAAGAGTGCCAGGGAGGAGGTGATAGGAGGCCTTGTCTGGGTGTCTTCCACCTGGAGTGAAGTACCTCAAGAGAAAAAGCATATCACAAGTCTGGATTTGATTTTCATTTTTACCTAAAACTTTTCCCACACTCAGTTTTGAAAAGAAATCTTTATGTTGTCTGCAGAAAACAGCCACTTTTCTCCAGAGTATAAGTCTAGGAAATAAGCTACTGAGAAATGGCATGAAGGAAGCTCTTGACCAGCATTACTGAGAGTCCTTCAGAGCAAACCCTTAGATTTGATAGCTGCAACAACAGAATTCTTATTTGATAAATCTTCTTGTATCTTCCAGATGAAATCACTACATAAGATGGATTTAAGCTCTACTCATGTAACCTATATCTCACACAAAACACTGAAATATATTTTGAAAACAACTACCTACCCAAGCTGAAAATGCTGTGTAGTCAGAGGACTTCCAAGAGTACTTGCACACTTTTTCTTTTTGCAAATGTCAAGATCATGAAGGGATTAACTATAACATTGTATAATTACATCATTTTTTGCTTCTCAGTAGTTCAGAAAAAATCATTACACCACCACAATTTTACTTTTTTTTTTTTTTTCCCCAAGATTACTAGATCAAACACAGCCAAACCAATTATCTACAATTCTCAAATGATTTGAACAAAAATATTTGCAGCAAAGCAATAAAAGTGCCAAATTCCTTTGTAACACAACAGAAAAACAAGGGTAGCAATAGTTTTAAGTACTTTAACTCTCAATGGGGCAATATATCAGGTGTTATTGCAAGGTCGGCTCAGCTGAATGAAGCTGAATTGCACTCAGCCTCTGATTTTGCAGCAATATATGTCCTTATGTCACTACCTGAGGCTAATGCAGCACGAAGCCAGAGTATGATGTGCTCAATTTGACCTTTGGTTGCTTTGCTAATCGAAACTATGAGATTTATGGAAGAGTTGGGTGAAGCTCCTGGGATTCATTTTGGGAATATGTTTGGACAAAGCCAGCAGCAGAAGAGTGGTCCACTAGGGAGGCAGGTGGACACTAAAGCAGCCTCAAGTTGCTTGAGTTGCTGCACTGGCACATCATCACAAATTGATGTGGCTTCATGACTGCAGCGAAGGATCCATCCATGGTTATCTGATGTCTCTGGAAGTCTCCAATGTCAATGCAATTCCCTGCCTGCTGTGAGTTGAGTACCGTTGACCTAAAGAGCACGATATATAGTTATGCAGAAACATAATTTACGCCCTCACAGTCCAATTGCATAATCACATTGCTGTGTAAACAGGCTCTCTGTGGGGGGCTTGGCTGGCACATTTGATAATCCCTTCATACATGCAAACTAAGAGTCTCAAATGCTGATGGGCAGTGATGCTTGAAATGTGAAAACAGCACATGGGAAGTGTTTCAATATGCAATTAACCATAAAAGCAGCATTGCCTCACTTTTTGGGAACATTTACAATACGATGCCTGAACTGATTTAATAGCACAGAAAAGACAGCAACTGACAACTTCTCTCAGGGGAACAGAATGAACGCAGGAATATTTAAGTCACATACGTGTGACGAAAATGGCAAACCGGAAATAAATGTGGGCAGCTGGTTATGATTTGGCTATACAGCTGCTGTTGTAGATGAAGATTAAAAAAACCCACACAACAACAAACAAACAAACAAACAAAAACAAACAAAAAAAACAAACTCTAAAAAGCTTAGTATAATTTTGGAGGTATTTGGGGTAATCGAGACCTGTTTTTCAGAATACTCTGACACTGATTCCTTCCTCTGAAAGTATCTGTGTGGTTTCTCCTAGAGGGTACCCAGGAATTGTGGCATCCTCATCTGATAGCAATTTTTAATGCCAGTCACTAGGAGAAATAGCTTCTCAGGAGGCAAAGATCTCTGCTCACACTGCCTCTCAGCTTCAGGAGAGATGGACACAGACTGCTCTTTGTCCCACTGCTGCGATACCTGAGTGTGACCTGAGCTTACTCACCTTGAGCTGTGTGGCTGTGGGACTAAGGGACATGGTTCAGTGATGGGACATTGTATGTTAGATTGATTGTTGGTCTTGGTGATCTTGAAATTTTTTTCCAGCTTAGATGATTCTATGAACTGGGGTGTGATTTATTATTTTTTAAGAAAGTTCTTTCAGGATTGTTCCATTTTGAGAAAGAACTACAAACAGCATGGGAAAAGACAGCTAAAACTGCCCTCTCCAAAGAATTGATCATTTCTAATACTGTGAAAAAATATGCATGCAGAATAGAGAAAATCAAAAAAGTGAGAGAGCCTCAGGGTGAGAGAAAATTGGGGAAAAGCTTCTGTCCTTGAGTCATGATAGAAAGACTGAGAGTTCAAATCTTTGTGAGATAATCCAGGTTAATCCCTGCTCATCTTCTCTCTTCGTTTTCTTCATGTCCTTCGCTTCTCTCAACTTGCTGCCTGCTCTCTAGCAGATCTCAAGCCTCAAAATCATCCTTTGCTTCAAATTCTTACACATGCAAGTTTATTTCACTCTTCTGAATGGAAGCAAATGAATTTTATTTTCATGGCTCACTCTCCCAATGTCTTCTGCATGGTCTGATACATTAATTCAGATTATCATTCTGTGCACTTTTTGCATTAATTCTCAACTGACTGACCCTCTTCATCTGTAATTATTACCATGAAGGTTTTGAATATCATTAAGCTCTTCTCACCGACTGCATTAACTTTAAAAGGTAATTTGATTAATTCTGCAAGCCACTGGTAGATGGAGATTTAACGCCTCATGGAATTTCTGCATTATCAGTATTTTGCAGCAACTAGATCTGAAAGATAAACGAAATCCTTGGAGACCAGATGAAAAAGGTTGGTTGTTTTTGTGAAAGATTTTAAGTAATTTCGTTAAGCTTTAAAAACAGTGTTCTAAATTGTTTTTCCCAGAATTACAAACAGATCATTCCTCTGCATTCCCCTGCAGTACTGATTTAATAACTTTTCATTTCTGTGAAACGCATATATTTCCAGAGCTCAGCCAAAGGTTCTTCACTTGGGAAAACACAATGACTGTGAGGCAGCAAAAGTTATCAACTGATAAATTGTAGAACAATATAGCCTGCCAAAATAGTCAACATGTAAAGACTTCACATAACTTCAGAACTTCTTGGAGACCAAAGAAGCATGCTAATGCAGTTTTCTGTGACTGGTGTCACCTATATCTGATGCTATCATGTTTAAATAAAAGTGCTTGGGGATGGTAATGGTGTAGAAGACAGTGCATAGTGTTACTGAGCAGCAATGTGTTGCATTAATGACCCAGTGTAAGGAACTGCAGATAATAATTCCCTAGCAGAAATTCCCAACTTCTTTTGCTCCATAGGCATGACTGCTGTACTGGCAAACAGTGCTTTTATGCATGTGTTACTTCAACAGTAGTAGAAAGCAACATCCATTAAAATTTCATAAAAGTTAATAAAGGCACAAATTAAAGAGATCACGGTAGGGAATGAGGGCTACCTGTTTTCTTGCGTGACATATATTGAAGGGCACTGAAGATATGAATGCTGCAAGGAGCAGGGGTAAAGGGAGAGGCAGCATCTGTAGAAGCTGTCCTGACCCACGCCAGAGCACATCAACCCCAAAGACAAACGCTAACCTAGTGAGGCTGAGCTGCTGGAGATCAGGTGAGGTGAGGGGACAGCTGCTCTACTGGGAGGTACAAGTTTATCACAGTTTCCATTGCATAGGCGAGAAAAAAACATTCTCTGCTGTGACACATGCTAATGAGGACACTGCCAAAGAGAGTGAGATGGTATTGGGCAGTGGCAGTTGCCAGTACAAGAGCAGAAGTGTCTGGTCAACCTCTAGAAAAGACTTCCTAACTGAAAATATGTAGAAGTATTTCTGCAAGAGCTGGAACATTCTCCCTTGCTGGTTCTGCCTTGCTGGGGTCCCTCATCACCGTTTCTTCCAGCAGGTTGGCACAGAGCAAACTGCCGAATAGGTAAAGGCTATAGGTATTTCTTGGCATTTAGCTGGTTATTAAGGCATTTTTTTGTTGTTGTCATTGTTATTTTGTTGTTGTTGTTTTGCTCTATAGTGTCTTTCAGAAATCAAGTTTGTTTTTTAAGGTTGTAGATTGTACAGGTGTAAATACGCTCTGCAGTCTGTGAGCTGGCTGTAACAAGCACATGGCAGCAGGCTGGAACCCAATTCTCTGAGGAGAGTGCTATTGTCATGTTTATTTCATGTGAAGTCTCTAGCTACTAATTGCAATGACCTCAAATAATCCTTTAAACTGAAACATCTAATTAATGTGAGTCAAGGAAACAATACTTTGAGCTGTGTCAGTGCATGAACCAACAGTGCTGGGATGTGGGCACTGGTCTGTTACTATCTGAAGCTCACTGTTCAGTTCCTGGCATGGTTTTGGCAGGATTGTCCATTTTTCTCCCTTACAATGCTTGGAAATGGCTCAGGGCTTGGCATGCCAATGACAGTTCAAATAGGTTGTTGGATGTTGCTTCTTTTTGGCTGATAGGATTAATTAGCTCTGTTTATATGTCACGTCTAACCCGTTGGCCACGGGGCCATAGAATGGTCCTTGGCTCATTTTAGTTACTTAGACAGACACAACGATTGGAGGGTGCAAAAAGAGGAAAAGGGACAACATTTGGATGGACAGGGACTTCAGGATTGTCCCATTCTCTGCTTCATCATTCTGTAGTCTGGTACCAATGGATGAAAGCTTTTTGTCTGTCTCTGGAAGAACACCACTGCTTTCCTTCTCCTCAAGACATGCTCCTTTGGCCTAGCAGAATTTGTGGTTTTGCAAGTAAACTGCAGTATAGACTATATTTTTTATAGTCTATATTTTGCAAGTAAACTGCAATATACTTTGCTGAATTAAAGTCCTAAGAGAGAATTTTGGGCAGCTCTACCTACCACATTTGTAGTTGTGTTTCAAGCACATACTGAAAACCCCAGCTAGGACTGAAGGGAAAATATGAGGTAAAAGAAGACCTGGAAAAGCGAAATGGTTTGCTTGAGGCCTAGTAATAACTATATATTTGCGTCTTTCATGGAACAGATAACAGAAAAGTATCACAATACTACTTAGTGCTGTGATACTATTAAACATACATAACATTGAGGATGAAGAATGCTGTAGCTGAGGTGGCCTTCCTCTCTGCCATCGTCAAGGCCCTGAGAGCATTCCATTGTCCTGAGGGGTTTTGTTTTTCAGGCTCAGCAGCAGCTTAGGCAGGTTGTCCAGCCTCAGAGAGAGCTGCAGGAAGCCTTAGTCCAGGTTTCTCAGGAGCTGCATTTAAGCTGAGTCTCCCACCCTTGCTATTTGGCTGAGCTATGCAGTAGTCTCACAGCTCCCTGATGCTGACCCTGAGTGGCTGGCTTGGCTCCTAGGCTTCATCTCAGACCTATCTCAGTGCTACAGACTTCTCCAGTGATCTGGACTCTTTGGTGGATGCTGGTCACTGTGCTGTGATGTGTGGCTCCTACCTCACCTGCCCTGCAAGGTCATGGTCATTGAGAACTCATCCAATACCAGAGAGAGCTCATCCAATACCAGTTTGGCCAGTGCTGTTCTGGAGAAGCTGCTCACACTGTATCCAGGTATGCATGTACAGAAACTTCATGTGCTGGAGTCTACTCAGCACACGGAGGACCTTCGAGGTCCTCTCACCCCACTCAGGACCTTCTAGGTCATGGGAGATGGGTGTGGAGACAAAACCTGCTGATCTGACTTCTGCTAGGCCAGGTAAAACAATGGGAATGCTCCTGTGCTGCTGAGATGGATGACAATATAGCTCCGAAGGACATGAAAAAGGTGCATAGGGAATTATTTTTTGCTGTTTTTAGTAGCACAAAAACTATGAAGAGTACGGTAAAATCACTAGGCATAAGGTTTATAACAAATAAAAGGAATGATTTTTTTTTTCCTCACAGAATGAGTAATTGAATTGTGAGCACCATACTGCAGGATGCTATAGAGTAAAAAATAAATAAATGAATTAGAAAAGAGGCTAGACAAATCAATTTAAGGAGATAAATTCAAACCAATATTCTTACAATTTTTCTTCTGCTATAAAATTGGGGGCAATGTCATGCAAAAATTTAGTTGTCATATTTGTGTTGAACAATTATTCAGTAATAACAGTGATCCATGGAAAGAATTTATCACTTTGGCTTTTGGGGATAATGAGTATAATTTGTTCCTCCAAAACTAGCACTCTCGCATATGACATTGTCTGCTGCTGTGGTTTGTCTAGGAAAATGTACTGTAGGAATGAGTGCTGATCACCTGCAGGAGCACAGTGTAATGGGGCTGATAATGGTGTGAGGGTCCCGCACCAGCAAATGGGACTCACACTAAAAGCTTTGATGATGAAAGTTCAACAATGCTCAGAGCTCTCTGTGCACTTGCTGGTCAGCCACTAAAAACAGCTCCATCCTTAGTTATCATCTGCATATGTTCAAACTGCTTGTATGGTTGCTATCTCTGCAAGTCATAGAGCCAATTAAAAGTCTATTAATGAGCCCTATTGTTATATCAATGCAGAGAAGTTGATCTACAGAAATAAGTCAGGATTTCCAAGCAGAAAACCCGTCTTTGTTCTCAGTGCAGGAGAAGACAGCGTATATTTGTTCTGCCATATTCCAAAAAGGAATACCTTCTTCAAACCGTTCTCACTACTTACTTCAATCCAAAATGTGTTAATCATAATATAACTGTGTGTTCTGGAGCACAGCCTACTCAAGACATGCAGAGAAATTCACAAATGTGGACTGATTTAATCCTACTCAGAAAGCTAAGAAATATCTTAACTTTAAAAATATAACCACTGAAAAAACAGGAAGTGTTTTATCAGGTGCTGTTCAGGTAGATCATGTCCTGGCTTTAAGGCCTATCTCATACCAGATCCCTCAGACCTCATGGCTAAATGACAGCTCCATCTTCCACCTTTGACATCTTTAGAACATGGTGCGTTAGTTGTGTTTCTTTGTTTTGTATTGTAACAAAGGGGTAAGATGAACTCAAATCAATTCCCAGAATTTTCACCACTTCCACACTAAAAATGAGTAAAAAAGGTCCAGTGGTCAGATACAAAGAACAAATAAAATCTTCCTGAAGACAAATAACCCAAAGTTTTGAAATCCAGTGCAAGACAAGGCAGTAACACCCAGAACAGTCAAAATGCAACAACAAAAAATAGAAATAGAAACACAGGCCCAAGTCCAGTGTAACTAATGCAAATATCTAAATTGCACGTGGACGGGAACTATAGCTGCACCAGTTGTTTGCAGTGAGGAAGCAATGAGCTCCTCCTGAAGAAGATGCCCAGGTTTTCTCTAAAATCACTATGGGGAGCGAGGCAGCACTGGCAGTGTGTGGCAATGACCCAAAATGAAAGGCAGGTCTCTGCTGAGGGTGCAGGGGACTGATGGAAAATGCAGGTATCATTGTGTTCTGAAGATCAAGGCTGAACAAGAGGGCAATATCATCACCGTGCCATCTGAGCCCAGTAACTGAGCAGCTTTCCACAGGTCTGGCTTTTCCTCCGACCCCAGGCCTTCCCCTCCTGCTGACAGCACCCGGCTCTCCTCTTGTTGAAGGCTGGCAACCACTGAGTCAGAAATAATTGTGTCAGAAGAAGAAAGCAGGGAGAGGATCTGCCCTTCACCCAGCACAGGGCAGACCATGCTCATGTTCTGTGTGTGCATCAGCTTGCTGGAGACACAGGAACCAGAAAAGTGGCAGGAGCTTGGGACCGCGGTGCAGAACCAGCCGCGTGCTCTCAGGGTCAATACAATTACTGGTGGTTTTCCTCCTGTTCCTTGCAGTGTGACTTTCAGCACACATTCATGACCCCAGGGTCTCTTTCACGCTGTTTTCTATTGCTATAAAAGCTGACAATAAAATAGGTGGCTTTTTGTTGTTGCTTTTGTTTTCTTGTCGTTTAGTTTTGTTTGGTTTTAAAAGATAATTAACCTGTCTGGAGGTGCCTCACCATTAACAGCATGAGCAGAAATGTTGCCGTTTAAGCTGCCAACTTCTCTCCTGTATCTTTTTGCCCTGATCCTGCAGAAAGCAGCAGCTCCTGCCTCCCTCTGCCTTGTCTGGGGCTGGCTGTGAGCACCCTCTCACCCAGTGTCACCAAACTGGTGGCCAGGGATGGATGCATGGTGCCCCGCTGCCCAGGCTGGAGAAGTGATGCTCTGAACAGGGGAATGGGGCTCTGAACAGGGCAAGTTTCTTTTCCAGGCAAGTTTCTTTTCCAGAGGCCAGTTACTGCAGCCTGGGGTATGTTCCTGCCATGAAAGACCTGCAGGCATTTCAGACCGCCCTTCTTCAACACAGGCAGACTCCAGACAGTGTCTCCAACCCTTGGATGTGGTCTCTGAACTCTGGCACTGTCCTCTGCAGAATGGTGCCCTTGGGTTCAGCTGTGTACCCTTCAACTCTCCCCAACTTATTAACACTCTTCCCAGAGGGTAGGTATCCATCCTCTGATCTACTGCTTCATGTGACCCTCGAAGGATACTACAAAGATTTTTCTGAGAGATTTCTACCCCCAAGACACTTTGCTCATTCTCAGGTAGCTCATAAGAGAAACAGCGAGGAGTCAAAATGAAGAATAATGTTGAACCAAACCCTGCCTCCATTTCCTGTGAACTTTTGAGCACTTACAGATTAAATCCATGCTTTTATAGCTCCTGGATTCCCTCAGCACATTCTCTTTTTTCATTTCTCCTATGCCAGTGAGTAATCAAACCACTGAGAACAGTCTTTGTGTTTTCAGAGCTAGTGCCTTCCTCAGGACATGGTAATCCTGTCCTCAAGGATGCATACATGGTTTGTGTTCTTGCTCACATAAACATTCCTCTGGATATTACATTATAATTATATATTTATGCTATCATATGTTATCATGTTACTGCATGTTATGTACAGCAACTCAATGCCTACAGTAGAATAGCTATACTACATCTAACCCATTGATTGGGTGTAGGGTTGGGAAAAGTCATGCAGTGCTTATGATCCTTAATTTTTTGACATTGTTTTGGAATTGCATCCTCAGGTGAGGCCATGAGGAGCATGAAAATCTTTTCATCAAACTGATGCTCACAAAACTAAACTGTGTTTTTTTCTTTGATTGAAACACACACACTGTCTGTGCAGAGAGTACACAGGGTTATTTCACCTGTTGTAACTAACAGTGTTTTAACCATTTAAAACACATAATTATACTTCTCTTACTGTGTATACCTCACTGTCTGCTTCCTGAGTGGATCAGATAAAATAGTGAAATCATAGATAATGGACAAAAAGCTCCAGAGACAAATATTTTGATAAATAATGCTGTTTTGCTTGAAAAAACACACTTTTAATTAAGATGTTTTGGATCATTAATTTTCTGTGTCAGTGCAGTGAAATGGAGTCTTTTCTAGGCCTGCATTTCTAGTATTCTGTAACAGATTCCTGTTTTTCACAAATAGGACATCAAAATTTTCACAAATACGACATCATTACCTTTAATTAAACTTCCATGTTGTTTGAAATTCCTAATTTTTAAAAAGGTACACATTGTGAGCTTTGCAAAATTCCTACCTGATTATGCAGAGATGTGATGCTCTTGAGTTGTCCTCAAAAAACACCCTGAATGATATTCATAAGATCTGATTTATCAATAAATGTATTCAAGAGAGGAAACAATAAGCTCTTATTTCCAGCCCCAATCTCCTTTTTTGCCAATTCAACTGCATATGCATATATTTTTATATATATATATACTTTCTTTTTCTTTGTAAGCTTCAGCTGCAATGGCACTCAATTACAGTAAAATGATGATTTCCCCTGAACCTGGAGTGAAAGAAAATGTATGAAGTTCAAAATTAAACAGCAAAATGCTGGTTCCAATATACATTGCATAACAGTTGATATTATGACTAGGCTGGAGCATGACAGCTGGAGGACAGAGCACAGCAGCCACGTGCAGCAGATGCATTGTCATGGGGTGGTGGGATCCATGGCAAGACTGCAGAGCCCACCCTGCAGCTCTTCTCTCATGTACCCCCTTCATTATATTTCCTTTACAGTAAATCAGAAGATGGACGTTTCAATTCACCTACTATTACTTTCTGCATTTTCTGAAGTCCTTACTACTCACTGGGTTACCTCACTGCACATTACATAAATTAACCATACATCAGATTCCCTACCGCTGCCATATGGCGCTGGTTAGAAAAGGCACTTTATAATTCTCTCCACACTCTTGGCATCACCAACTGGCAATGAATCCTTCCCTTAAACTCTCTTTGAATATATATGTATATGTAGAGTATATATAATACATATATTAATGTGTATATATATATTATACACGTTTTATATATATTAGTATTGCATTGTGAGTTATTGGCATTGCAATACTGTTTTTATACAATTTAAAAATGTTTGAATATGAAATTCATAATAGATGGCTTTTTGTAATGGAAAATAAAAGAACAAGGCCTGATTTTAATATTACTTGTCAAATATACGTAGGGGAAGGACCGGGCATTGGTAATATCACACAACCCATAATGTTTTGTAATGTGTTTTGTGATTACTTTGCAGACAACAACAAAATCCAAGCTAACGTATACTTTGGGGATGCAAAACAGACAATAAAAAGCCTTTCAGAAATTTGTGACCAGATGGGAGAGGAAAATAAACTGGGTTCCTGAGATGCGATACTCTCCCTAATCTGCCTCAGAGTGGAAGCAATCTCATCTAAAGTATCTGAGTGTTTTTCAGTGGCTTTGAATATGAAGGAGATGCATGTAACTGCTGAAGTGCCAGAACCAGGGAAAAGGGCAAAATGTTAGTAATGATGTGTTTGTGCAGCAACTGCATCGTACTGTGAAACCAGCACAGGTCTTAATTAATGCAGTATTCTTCATACATGACCAACGCTTTGAAATCTGCAAGATTATTTACAACTAACTGAAATATTCAGACTATGCTGTTATCTCAGTCTGTGTTTCATACTGTTGGTTTTGAAAGCTCTTCTACTCTAAGAGGCAAGGAGATATTTGTTGTACTTCACTACAAGAGTAGAGGAAAGTAAGGCGCTACGGATAAAAATACGTTGGGTTTTAGACATTCAGAAAACAAGAGATTCAAGTCATCTTTGTCAGAGAGACAGAGAGTCACTGGCCCTGAGTGTACCCACAGATATTTCCCTCACTGACTTAATTTATACAAAAACCCATTAGAAATAAATGCAGCATGTTGCCTCAGGTAAGAGTTTGGTCACATTAAGGGATGTCTGGACTTAAGAGATCATCGTATGTAAAACATAACTGGCCCCATTTACCTGTGCCTGGATGGCTGATTTTCTCAGTTCCACTCCAACGCTCATAAGCTGTTTCATTTTAACTAGAGGTAAATTTTGAGAGACAAAACTGTTCAAACAATCCCTAAAAGCTCTTAATCTACGCCATAGTAAAGAATACTATTAAGCTTAGCCTGTCTTTTCTGAGCATGATGTAAACATAAACTGGCATAAATACAAAGGCAATGACGAAAAGAGGATGACCTTGGGAAAGCTTGTTCCAAACATAACCCAGCTAGTTGAAAACGAAGGCCTGAAGGTGATGGAGAAGATCTATAGAGTGAGATGGGTAGACATGTGGGTGTCACACTGTTACATTTATCTATTAATTTTTTAATTTTATTTATTTATTTATTTATTGCTTTGAATGACACAGTACTTCACCAAATAGGGCACTTCATCTCAAGACCAAGATTTTTTTCCCAGAAACTTAAGAAAAGGTATACCATTTGTGTTCTGCATCTTGCCAGCTAGTCTTCTGGTTACAAGTATACAAGATATTGTTATTTCTTAATCCAATAACTAAATGTAACAATTGTTGTCCCTTCGTGCTTAATTAGAAGCAGGATAGCAAAGGTGCAAAACCCTGATTTCAGATTTTTCAATCTCAGAGGATGATGGCATCACTGAAAAATCTGTAACTTTTCAAAGATAAATTAAATCACCTTTGTCAATATTTTGCCAGCTTTTTCAATGCTCTTTCACTAAGCTTATTTTCTTTAGTGAAGTTTTTGCCAGGATGGAAATCAGTATTCAGTGCTAAGAAAAGCGTAACAACAACAGCTTGCTGAATCTCCTGATAGAAGAAATATTTTTATTTCTTGTATCTTTCCTACAAAATTTTAATACACAAGTGAGAGCCCAATGTAAATAAGAATTTATTACTAACACAACAAAATACTTCCAGCACAGAAAAGTCATTGAAAAATGTAGAAAATATTTGAAGCTTCAATATCACAGAGCTTGTAAATTAATATATAAATAAAAAATTATGTCTTATTTTAAATGCAGTCCTAATTTCAATGTTCTGTCCTTCTCAAATAATTGTAAAAAGTTAATTGAAAATATAGAGTATTTTAATAATTAAAAAAGGCCCCTGATTAATTTATAGGATTTATCTCCTTTCATTTTTTCTTTAAACGTTCTTGCACAGGTGGGCTGCTCCATGAATGCAGTTATGAGGAAAGAAACAAGACAGAGAACAGCTCTTTCCTCTAGTCAGTAGATTATTTCAGACTGCTCACAAATGCTTTCTTGGTTGGCAAAGTTTGGCAATGCTAAAGATTGAATGGATACCTTGGATCAGATAGAGCCACCTGTGTTAAAAATCATGTAATCAGGTATCTCGGATATTTAAACAAAAGTTAGCTAAAGGAATTTATCACAAGACCTTCTGGAAATGGCGCCAGCCTGAAGAGTTGGATAGGGAAGGGGAGTAGGCAGGGATGATGGAGGAATACAAGGCAGTGGCTGGAGAAGATGGCCAGACTCATGTGCTCTCCCCAGATCTTTTTGCCACAGCACAAAGTGCAGTATGGAATGACACGGACCACTTTCCGTCCTAGCACAGCGTTTCTTATGTTTGCATTTACACACCTGAGATGCCAAAGCAAAATGCCACTGAGCAGAAAAAATCACATGCTGACGAGGCTGGTCTCCTTCCAGGAAAAAGGACAGCTCTGCCTCAACCCTTGGCTGCAGGTGGGTGCCCCAGCCCAAATCCAGCAGGCATGGGCTGGTGGCAGTGCCTGGCTAGGTTGCTATTGGGTTTCCCCATTGCGTATTGAATCTTCTCTTCCTTTGTGCAAGCTGTCCTTAGAAAATGGTGGAAAACCTCCTTGAAGAGGGAATCAACAGTACCCTTGAAGAGCAATGCCTGTCCTACTCCTGTTGGCCTCCACAACTTTGGCTGCCTCCTCAGCACGACGGAGAACAGCTCTATCTGCAGGGTGGGTGGACTTCTAGCTTTTAATGTAAAGCTAATATTAGCAGCATATATCCACTGAGGAGAGTATGCTGTCAACACCATTTATCATGCATGGGACCTTGACTGGGAATGGCATTTTGATGAGATTTAAATAATGCTTTATACTCTCAATATTACCTATTCAGAAGGAATGACCATAATCTGAATTGTCTCCCTGACTGACCTCCTAAACAGCTTCCACTAGTCTGCTGAAGCAGCTCAGGTGGGACTTGAGCATTTTGAAGGCTTTTGAAAGCAGCTTGCCCTGATACCAGGGGAAAGCACCACTGGGGAGTGGTGCTCAGCTGAGGAAAGCCCCAGGAGAGGTCAGGGGATTGTTCCACACGCTGCCTCCTGATGGAAATGGAATTGGTGTCTGCATTCAGCTGAGAACAGAAAAAGCTGGCGGGATACCTATGGCAAGCACTGTGTTTTGGGGGTTGGACAGTTGCAGAGAGCAAACATTTTGTAAGGTAAGAAGCTTGTGGCTTTTCAGTGCTCTTTGAGGAATAAAAGCCAAGAACCATCATTTTTTTTTTTCTTCTGCATACAATGCCTGTGTTCAGGAGAATAATGCGGCAATCTTTCTTTGCTTTCAGCTCTGAGCTAATTATCCCCCCTCTTCTCCTCTTTACAAGGGTTCTTTTGCTGTGTGTTTCATTAGGAGCCTGTTAAAATGAAGACATCCATCCACTGAGTGCACTCAGGAGTCATTCCTGCAGTGTCGGTGGGGAGTTTATGGCCATATCTCTGGGAATTCCACAGAAAAAGGAACTTCAGGGAAACCAAAATCGTCCTGTGACTTCTGCACTGTGACCAACACCAAAATGACCCTCCTACCGATCAGACTTTGACAGATCAGAGCATCGTGAGTCAGTGAACGCAGGCAGGGAGTTGCTCCTACCTGTTACCCAGAGCACAGAAGCACGAGCTTCTTCAGAGAGGTTTGCTTCAGGCAGAAAGCACGAAGCCCCTCCTTTGCACATCCTTTCTCACAATTTCCTGCTGGCATGGCTATCTCTGACCCTTACAAGAAATCCAGGAACGGGAGCAGCAGGGAAGCCAGCCTGTCCACCTGTCCTGCCCTGTACCCACCAGCATGGCAGGCAGCCCCTCCCTGCTCTCTCTCTTTCACAGTTGGCTTCCAGCTTCTTAGAAAACAAACCATTACTCATCTGAGAAAAAATATTCATACTGTGTCTGTTAGCAAACAGCAGAGCTCACAGAGAACGCAGGATGGATGCAAAATCTTCTCTGGACAGCTTCAGGAGGGTATCACAGACCGATGGGACTGCCTGGCATGACAGCCACCACGTGCTGGGGTTGCTGATACCAGCCAGGGCCCAGGGCTACACCGGTGCTCTGCATTTTATCCAGCTTTCATGGCATCACCTTTTAACTTTGGACAAGAATTAAACCTAGTGAACTTTGTCTCAGGTCCCAAGATAGAGCTTCTTGGAAGAAGAAAGGACTCTCCAGTGCATGACCCATCCTGAGCAGCTCAGAGAAAGGGAGTGATCAGCCTTTGGCTCAAGTCTCTCCATGGATTACAGGAGGCTGGTGACTGGTGTGACTTACACAGCTATAGCCAGTTCAGCCCAAGCCAGGCAAGGCAATTTTTTCCCTTTACCAGGATGTTATAAAAAAAACAACTCAACAGCAGTAAGACATTTGATGAACTGTATCATCCCATCATCCCCCTGCTTTTTGTACTCCTCTGGGTACATTCATCCCCTGTGTTCTCTTACACCTGCATTACACCTGACAGCCTTCACACTCTGCGTCTGTGCAGCACCCAGCCCTGCTGTGCAGGGCTCCTTTGAACAAGAACAAAGCCCATAAATAATAACAAGATGTGGCAGAAACATGGTGTTTTACTGAGGTACAAATCACTGGTTGCTGGGAGCAGTTCTTTAGGTATGTTACAGAACTGAGCTCCCTGCATGCTGTGGGTGAACCTATATTAAGTATCAAGATCCCTGTAGCTGACTTGTGCCCTTCCAAGAAGTATGGCCTGATTATTCTCTGCAGACAGCTCAAAGACCTTAAAAACACCTTTGAAAAGCTCCAAGGGAAACATTTCAAGCAGGACAGAATAAGCCTTGCTCACCTGGGCTATTACTTTGCTAGAAAATCTCCATAGGAAGTAATGCCAACCCAAAGAATTAAGGGGTTTTCCAAGGAGATGAAAGCAGCTTAATCATTATCAGCCCCATTTCCCCGGGCTCTCTGATGGGCTCCCAGGAGGCATGGATTAATGGTGCTGGGCCAAGAGTCTTGCACTGTTAAAATAACCCGAAATATGGTCCTCTGCAACACACAAGCTGTGTAGCTGGCATGCACAGCCTGCATATCACCTGAGTCCTGTGTCTTCAACTCGCTCCTGCAATACATACAAATGGGACAGATTTCACTGTTAGAGCACATCCATGGGGGCTCTGCTCATCTGCTCCCACTGCCATGACCCCGCTGACACCCTCGGCATCTCTGCAGGGATGAAGAACACAGCAAGGTCTTGATGTTTCTCTTTACAGCTTGAATTTCCATCAGCACTGAGCAGTCCCAGGCCAGTCTAAAGCTTTTCTTGTGATTTAAGACGCTGCAATATACTTGTTATCCTGCTAGCTTAAATGCGTTTCTGAAGTTATGCAACTGATCTTTACTTTTCTGAAGTCAACCGGGAGCTAAAATCTTTGGAAGTATGCAACATTCATTTGTATTAAAGAGAAATTATGTATGCTTTCAAGCCCACCTTTTGTTAGAGCAGAATTTATCAGTTGGCCACATCTGTACTATTCATTTTTCTAGAGAGATAAGCCTCATTTTTTACTTCAAGAACATACCTTTATTTTTTTTCTGTACTAACGCAACATCAGTTAGCAAGGTGGGTCATATGAGAAAGCAGAACATAACTTAAGACTTGGAATAGACCTGTAAAGTGCTTTCTTCTTGGAAAAATCCTTCAGTATTGAAGTCTGTGGTCAGAGGTATAGTCACAGGCTAGAGTAAAATGAAACCCAAGAAAAAGTGAAAACCAGGCTTCTGGGAAGGGAAAATACCAAACTATAAGTCCCAGGAATGAGTGAACAGATGTAAAAAAAAAAAGCTACCAGAAGCCTTGAAAATAACAATGTTTTCTTTCCATTTCCAACTTGCACAAATCAATTTATATACAGCAGACTTGTTCAGGGTTAAATTTGGCCTGGAACATTTCTGACCTGGCTGGGCTGCCATTAAAACTGTCTTTTTGTCCCAGTCCTGCAGCGAGAACAAACACATGGATTCAAACAGATTCTTCATGTTTCAGAAATACAAGACAAACTTTAAAAAACAAGACTTGAGACTACTGGTAAGCCATGGACTCTCTCATCTGGACCTTAGCATCAATTGTATACTCTACCATAAATTTCACCGTTATTTTATGAGCATCAACTTGCTTATTTTGTTGGACCTCACTTTTTGCCTCCCCATGGTAACCAGTGCCCGTCAGGTTTGTGCAGTGGGATGTGAGCCAGTCAGGTGGGTTAAATACTTCTGCAGTAATGTACAATAGTCATTGTTAAGCATAAAAAGATAAGTTTCTGTAATGTATTGCAGCAATCATACTTCTGTTGTTGGGACACTCTGCCCACATAGAAAGTCACCAAATTCCAGGGTTTTCATATTTCTCCTCCTGGAAAAGCCAGCCCCGGCCACTTCCAGGCAGAAATGCTATGGCTGATGGAGTGGCTACAGGAAACATCCAGAAACTCTCTGCAAGGATCAAATGATCCCTGAAGTCTGAAGAACATTACATTATGGGCACTCAGCAAGATGGAAATCAGAGGAAAGTTTCGTCTAAGTCTCATCATAATTCAGTGATGTGGAACTTAAGTGTGCCAACAAAAGTGACTTTGTAGCTTTGCCTTTGCAAGGTCGTTCTTCAATTTACCCAGTTCCCCTTATTTTCTTAAAATTTTCCTTTGTTGCTGTGTCCTTTTCTTACCCTTTCATTTTCTTCCTGACTTCTATGTGCCTCTCCTTGCAGTCCTACAGGAACTTAGGTTTCTATTCACTTTGAAGAAATACACATTTCAGACTGATTTTGATGGGATACATTCTGAACTGATTGAGACTCTTGGTAAACTGCATAAAAGTAAAAATGTTTCTTAAGAAATAGAGGGAGTAGGTACCAATTATGATCCTCTGCCCTGTGAGCACTGATTATATCTGCCAGGAGAATTCCCTCATCCTTCTGCACAAATTTGCCTTCACTTGTTAAATTGGATCTGAATGTAGGGCAATTCTTTGTGTGGAGACTTAATAGAGCAAAGTCTCTGCAAAGAAGTTGGCAAAGGACAAGGACATTACATGGAAATTTGATGGCAGTACCCGATACTATGGATGAAAAATTGGTTTCTCCATAAATATGGTGCTGAACTTGAGGGAAAGTAATGTTCTCTTTCCTGCTTTCAACCTGTTACAGAGAGATTGTTCTCTATTGCATGCTATGTCCTCTCACCCTCTTCACTTTAGAGCAAAGACAGTTCTAGTTTAACCCAAATAAATCTTCCATGATTTTCACAGAGAGAAGTGACCCTTTGGAACAGCTGAAGTATGCTTAGAGTCTGCACTGAGTTGATCACGTCTGTATCTCCTTGTGTCTCCTGTCTTTGCAAGGCATTGCAGAAGAACTGGAGGCAGGTAACTCAGGGTTTTGGACCCTGTTCTCAGCATCAGGCACCCTAAATGATAGGTACTGTAGCACTTGTAGGTGTCTCCTTCTTTTTTTGGATCTGGTCCAAATCCTTCATTACACTAGCTTCTTTCTTTATTGGAAAAGTTTCTATTAAGATTAAAATTTATCACTTGCAAAATTTCAGCCTTTAAAGACTGATGATGTGTATTACTCTAAAGCTCTATGCTTTTTTTTTGCATTGCAAGAGTAATTCATGAGTGGCAGGCCTCAGAGTTTTGGCAAACAATCTAGAAAATTTCAAAGATGAATTATGCACATGTGCAAAAGGTGAGAGACAGAATTTTATGTTATCAGTCCTGTAAAGAATATGCTTTCACTGTGCCAAAAATACCCAATTAAAAACTTAAAAATAGATTTTAAAATAGGTGTTTGCTCTGCCCACGGGTCAGTGCTGATGCTATTTCAAAGGAGTAGATTTGCCTTCAACTCCCCCTGGAGATTAGGGTGCCTTTCTGTGTGCACAGCCTGAGGAGTTAAGGTTGGTTACAAGAATGGTTTGTGATGTTTTCTCAGAGCATCTTCATGCTCCTTGTGCTGAGGAGCAGGGAAATGTGGCTTTAAAGTCCCTTTGAAAGTGACAACCATGAGCAGCTCTCAGCTGTCTATGATCTGGTTCATAAAACGCATCAGGGCTGCAGAGATCTGACTTGCATCCAGTGCCTGCTTCAAGAATACCTCGGGGCTGTGGTGGGACTCTTTGGTCAAATTAATTCTTATTTCTCTGCTGCAAAGCAACATGGTTCAATGGTGACCACGGTGGGTGGCTCACCCTTCTGAAGACAAGAAATCTGAGACTAGGTCAACTACACTGGAAATTCTGGCAAATTCTTGAGTGTTTTGGTGTTTGGATTGAAGTATGGCAGTGTTTTTGTGCAGATGAAAACTGTCCATGACAAATGTGACCTGTGGGAAACTGAAGAAGCAAATATATACATGAAGATGTTGTACAATCTTGCAGTCATCTTAGGGTCTGGTTTCACATAGGTTTTGTGTATCTCCCATTTTGTATACAAAATGAGCACTAAGGAAGCATTTAGGAAATGGTGGGTGCAGATATTCACAAACTGTATTATGTCCAGATCTCTCATGTTAGCTCAGGTAAAGGCAAAGGTACAGGGTCAATGTTGTTCAACCCCAGCAGGCAGCTCGGCACAACACAGCTGCTCACTCACTCTCCCCAGATGGGATGGGGGAGAGAATCAGAAAGGTAAAAGTGAGAGAACTCATGGGTTGAGATAAAGACGGTTCACTAGGTAAAGCAAAAGCCACATGCACAAGCAAAGCAAAACAAGAAATTCATTTGCTATTTCCCATCGACAGGCTCGTGTTCAGCCATTTCCAAGGAAGCAGGGCTCATCATACGTAACGGTTTCTTGGGAAGATAAATGTCATCACTCCCAGTGTCCCTCCCTTCCTCCTTCTTTACCCCAGCTTTTATTGCTGAGCATGACACCACACGGTATGGGACCTCTCTTTGGCCAGCCTGGGTCACCTGTCCTGGTTCTGTCCCCTCCCAGCTCCTTGTGCACCTCCAGGGCAGCATGAGCAGCAGAGCTGCTCTGTGTAAACCCTGCTCTGCAACAACTAAAAACATTAGTGTGTTATCACCACTGTTTTCATCAAAAATCCATAGCATGGCATCATACAACCCTCCACAAAGAAAATTAACTCTATCCCAGCCAAAACCTTGACAGTAGGTCAGGTAAAATTGGTTTTGCTCATCCTCAGAAATATCCCCCTCTTCCACATTTGCCAAAGATGCAAAACATAATACAAAGATCAGAATACCTTTCCCAATAAATGCTTGTTCTGTCTCTGCCATGGTTCTGAAGTTGTCTGCAAACATCATTTCTGTTATGGCTCCCTTCAGCTACTTCTAAGCACAGTGCAGCTTGTGAAGTTGGTTTGACTATACCGGTAGAAAACATTTTAAAAGAAACCTAGATTGATTAAAGTCCCTGGCTTATCTTTATTCAGGATTTGTTGGTTGTTATTTTGTTGTTGTTGCCTATAACTTTGGCCAGCCAAACTGAGTTGCATGGGGAATTTGAAACTGAAAATGAAATCGTGTGCATAAGAACAAATACTTATTGGACCTCATTCTCCTCATATGAGTTGCCATATCACATCACACTATTGCCTACTTCATCTTAATTTTGTTGCCAATAATGCTAAATACCAGATGTTTAGGGATGATATACAAGAAGGCCTGATGTTAAACAGTTATGAGGTGATCATTCTCCAGGGAAACCTTTCTTCTTGTACTGAAAACAAGTGCTGAAACATGAGGCTTTACAGTTTCCCAGGAAGTTTGTTGTTTAGCCTTAATTTGTAAAGGCCTACTAGTTCAATTTTTACCTTTATAAATATACAGTCTAGTTTTGGATCCTACTAAAATATCTTAGAATATCATAGGATATCATGAGTTGGAAGGGACCCACAAGGATCATGGAGTCCAACTCCTGGCTCCATACAGGACCACCCCAAAATCAGACCCTGTGTCTGAGAATGTTGTCTAAAGACTTCTTGAACTCCAGCAGCTCAGTGCTGTGCCCGCTGCCCTGGGGAGCCTGTCCCAGTGCCCGACCACCCTCTGGGTGCAGACCCTTTCCCTAACCCCCAGCCTGACCCTCCCCTGTCCCAGCTCCATGCCGTTCCCTCAGGTCCTGTCGCTGTCCCCAGAGAGCAGAGCTCAGCGCCTGCCCCTCCGCTCCCCTTGTGAGGGAGCTGCAGGCCGCCATGAGGCCTCCCCTCAGCCTGCTCTGCTCGGGGCTGAACAAACCAAGGGACCTCAGCTTCTTCTCATAGGGCTCCTCTCTAGGCCCTTCACCATCTTCATAGCTGTCCTTTGGTTTTATGTCTTTCTTACACTGTGGCACTCAAACCTGCACACAGTACTGCAGGTGAGGCTGCACTGGCATAGCAGAACAGGTCAACCCCTTCCCTTGATTGGCTAGCAACGCCGTGCTTGAAGCACCCCAGGGCATTATTGGCCTTCCTGGCTGCCAGGGCTCATCTTGGCTTCAGTGATATTTAGGGGCATGAGAATGTCAATTCTCACTACTTATAATGCAATTAAGTGTTTTGCTTTTGAATCCCCTACTTTCAGATTTATTGACCCTCTTACTTGTTTCAATTCCTTGATATCACTCCTATTTTATGTCTTTTTATTTTGACTCTCATTCTCAAAGTAATAACCCATATAATTTTAATGCCTTCATATGAGCTTTTCCTCCAACTGATTTTGACAAACAGAAGTCTGAAAGGTTGTTTGGGTGTTGTGGACAACTACTGGAGTCACTGGGACATGCAGTGAACACCCAAAGGTCTGGCAAGGTGGACCATCACCTCTTTCAGATGGTTTATTCCCCAGACCCACAGATAATTTGCTGAACATGCAGCATGCTTGTATTCACAAGGAATGGAGGCAGATCCACAGTTTGGAGCTGAAATTATAAGGGCACTAGCTTGCCACTTCAGATGCTCCCTGGAGCAATAATGTAACTTCAGAGTAATTCTTGGTAGAAAAGCAAACCCTAGTACACGGTAGCTAGCTCCATTTCTGTATATTATATACAATCAGCTATGACTGGTCATGTGTTACCAAATGATGTCCCTAGTCAGTAATGCAAAAAGTATGAAAAGATCTTTCCTCATATAAAAGCCAGTGGAAGCTATTGGTAGCTCTTAAGTGTTCTGTTGTTTTCAGTTTGTTTGTTGATCTTTTTTGTTGTTTTAATTTTAAATGAGAGAAAGACATTTCTGGAAGTACTTTTACCAATTTTCATCATTTTTATTCCCAACAGCATTAATGTCGCGCTACACTGATTCTTTGAAGAATACAGAAGGGTAGGGAAAAGAAGAATGAGGACAACGCATCCAGATGCCAGATATAATTTCAGCTTCACAAGCAATAACCCTGTTTAAATTTTTGTAAGACTGGTAATTACACTCTAAACAATCTACTGCTGAATCTAGCATCAAATCTTTTTACTTGGCAATAACTGCTACAAGACGTGTCAAGAATGGTTGAATAGCATAACCAGAACTTGGGGATAAAGAGCTTCAAATATATGTTTTCCTCTGACACATTTCTACATAAACTCTAACTTTCTCAGAATGACTTTGCTGGTACCTGTTTCTTCAGCTAAGCTTTATCTAATATGCATTTGCACAGAACAAACTACAGTTTCTTCTATATCAGCTATCATTTGTAACACCTGGAATTTCACTGCTGGGATGAATGTGAATTAGTTGCTCTAACAAAAAGCCAAGGATTTCTGAATTCTTTCAGAACAAATCATTTGAACTTTCTCCCTCAAATGGTATTTCTTCAAGACTTGCACTGTTCTCTACATTTTCTGGTACCTCTTGAGGTCCAGTTGCTCTTGACCTTAACAATTTTTTTTTTGTGTCTTTCCTTTAGTGTACTCTTTCCTACAACATCTTAATTACTCTTCTGGTCTAAACCAGGATTACTGAGGAGCCTGGGAAGGAGCAGGTTTTAGCTGAATCTGACTGCTTATCAAAACACTCAGTAATCCTTGCGAGGCTTACTTTCTGCAGCGTTTCCTTGCTGCTAAATGAGAAACAAATAAAATTTGCTATTTCCATACGGCATCAAATGTTCTCTTACTTTAATAGGGAATGTTTGACAAAAATACAAAAAGGTTAAGCCCAGTGAGGAAGTAGATTTTTGAAGAACAAGGGTAAAGGTAAATCAGGTTCATGGTGAGCTTAATCCTGGACCCCTAAGAGTCACTAGCAGGAGTACCAGAACAGGTTTAACTCTGTCAAATCTGCTTCACAGAGATTTTTTTCAGATCTTGAAGCCGGACGGTGTCTTTGAGGTGGTCAGAATAATCTCTCCAATTTCTGCATGCTGGGAATCACAGTCCCCACAAGCTCAATGCCAGAAGAAATGTCAGGAAAGGCAAAGAACACTCAAAACAGCTAAAGAGATATTAAGAAAGGCAGCCCAGGATGGATGTTTTGGGTGAAATTTTCATAGTGCAGCAGACAATCACTCCATTTGGTAAGGCTGGAGGGTAAAATCAGGGATTCATCAGTGGAAGCAGGGTTTCAATAAACAGCTGTGTTTTTGCTTGTTTGTTTGTTTGTTTGTTTTTATACTAAAAAGCAAGTCCAGACAGTACCAATATGATGATGCCTTATTGAAGTACGGGGTTATTTTTCCCCCCTTAAAAACACCTGAATAACCACTTGTGACCAGACATGCTGACCTTCTAACAACCAAAGTCTGGATGAGGAGGGGCACACCAAGATTTATGCCTGAAAACACTTCACAAGATTCAGAAGAGCTATAAAAACACCACTATAATTTAATTTCAAACCAGTGCTGTCCGGAAGACCTGTTGACTTCCCTGTTTTTCTGATAACTTGTAACTCTGATACATAGAGAAATCCAAATACTTCTCTTATGTAATCACATTCAGAATGTCTTCTCAGCTACTTTTATCTACCAGAATGTTATAGATGCATTTTCAAATGCATTTTTCATCTGTTTTGAATTAGGGACTTTTTACGATTTCTGGATCATTTTACTGCTGGTTAATCTGAAGAACACAGTAAGATGACATTCTGTACCTAGATAATTCACATTGGGTCTCTTAAATTTGAATCCAAAGTATTTGTATCTTTAGAACAGCCAGCAGTGTCTGTGAACTTCTTTACTTCTTGCCTGGGTCAGGTTTTCTCCTAACCCTTCTAATAGCCACAATAGAGGAAATTCATTTCAGAAACCTACCCATACTCAGAAGTGTCCTTGGTTCCTAAACCAGAAAATCAATGGAGGAAAAGTATTTCTACAAATTCTGGTGGTATATTGACAATGAACAGAGGTAAGGCTGAGGTGCCTTTTTTGCCTCAGTTTCTACCAATAATATCTCCCAGGTCTTGGTGTAGTGTAAGTGTTCAAGGAAGAGAGTACTACCAGCAGTGGGTGAGGATCAAGACCAAGATGGCTTCATAAAACTTGATCCATACAATTCCATCGGACTTGATGGGTTACACCTGTGGATACTCAAAGCTGGCTGATGCCCTTGTAATGCTGCTACTTATAATACTTGAAATGCTGTAGAGATCAGCAGCACTTCCTAGCAACAGGGGAAAAGCAAATTGTGCACGTTTTCAAAAAAGACAAAAGGCCACAGTGGGGAACTGTAGGCCAATCAGTCTCATGAGAAAATCATGAAGCAAATACTCTGTGAACACATTTTTGTGGATATAAGGAGAAGATGGTGACTAGGAACAGCCAGAACGTATTAGCCAGTGCAAATCATGCCTGACCAACCTTCTATGGTAAAATAGCTGGGCTTGTGGAGAAAGGGGGAGCAGTGCATGCCATTTCCCTTGACTTCAGAAAGGTCTTCAATACCATTTTCCACACTACTCCTGTATTCAAGCTAGGACATCGCAGTCTGGATGGATGGACAACTATATTGGTAAATAACTGGTTAGGTGGTGGGACTAAGAGGATAATGGGCTGCACTCTACCTGAATGCCTGTGACAAGTGGGGTACCACAGGGTTCTGTCCTGGGAACCTATTTAACATCTTTACCAGCAATCTGAAGGAGGCAGCAGTGTCCTTCGGTCAGGTTTGCAGAAGATGTTGCCATACAGAGAGACCCAGACAGGCTGGAGGAAGGTACTAAGATGAATCTTATCAAATTCAGCATGGACAAATAAAAATCCTATGACAAATAAAAAAAAAACCTGGGAAGGAAGAAAACCTTGCAATGACACAAGTTGAGGACTGACTGGCTGGGGAGCAGCTCTCTGGGAAAGGCCCAGGGGTCCAGGCAGACAGCAAGCTGCATATAAGCCACTGGCAACAGAGAAGGCCAACTGCACCCTGGACTGAATAAATAGGAGCACAGTTAGAAAAAGAAGTGATTACACCCCTCTGCTCAGCACTTACCAGACCACATCTGCAACATGATGTCCAGTTTGGGGGCCCCCAAAACAAGAATGGCATAGAAAAACTGGAGTTCAGGACAACAAGATGGTTGGGCCTGGAGTATGGGCTCTGTGAGGAGAGGCTAAGGACCTGGGGCTTGTACAGCACCAGGGGACGTGACAACTGTACCCCACTATCTATGAGGAGGTCATCATGAAGACAGAGTCAGATTTCACACAGTGGAGCATGGACAAGAGATAAAGGGCAAAAGCTGAAGTGTTAGAAGTTCAGGCTGGGTGAGAAATATCTCCCCATGAGGATGTCAAGAGTGGAGCAGGCTGCTCAGGGAGATCATGCTGGCTGTGTCCTCAGACTTTTTCAAGACCTGACTGGATAAAGCTCTGAGCAACCTGGTTTGGCCCCATGATCTTGCTTTGAGCAGGAGATTGGACAAGACTTCTTGAGATCCTTTTCAGCCTGAATGAACCTAGGATTCATCCTCTGGTATGAACTGCTACTGAACATAGTATCTCTGCATCTCTGCATGAACCATTAATACATGATTGGAAAGATTGAAAGGTGTGGTTTGGATGGAGCAGGAATGTGGCAACAAGAACAAGTGTGTTTGGACCAACTTTGCCAGGACTGCTGGGTGATTCTTAGGCAGGGAAACACAGGACACTTTGCACCTGAACTACAGCCAGGAAAGTGAGTGAAAAGTTTACACCAGCTGCAGTTTGTTTGTCCCCAGCCTTTCCTATATGCATTGTAGAAATAAGCTCTGACAAGGTTACCCAGGGTTCACTGAATCAGTGAATTGGCTTAGATGGTTGCCAGTGTGGATCTAAGAATATCTGCCCTAAATTTTTTTAGCAGTACAAATACTACAAACACTCAGCCCAATTGCTTTCCAAGGGAATTATTTTTCTCCATTGAAAAGCAGCCAGCTCCACAAAGCTGCCTGAACTCAGTTATAGCCTGAGCCAAGTTGATTTTTAACATTAAATAATGTTTCTAAATTGCTTCGGGATCCATGGATGACAGTTCTCATGAATTTGCAAAGAAGGGTTTAGCTCTGCAAAGACCCAAGTCATACAAGCAGTTCTTACTCAGTGATATCTTCTCTAATTTTCAATGGGACCAAGGATTTTTGTGTGTGTGTGTACATGAAGTATCAGATTAACAGCATGCCAACTGAAAAAATTACAAAACATGAGTAAGTCCCATGAAAAATAATGTCAACTTGAAAATTACAAGATTTGCAAGATTGTTTTCACATGCTATTTTTCCATTGATAATCAGTCTCGGGTATATTTAAGAATATTCCTAACAGGCAGATATCTTTGACTTGGTTTTAGGATTTTTCAGTGATGGATATACTATAATCTTCCTCAGAAATATATTCCAGAGCTTCAGTATTTTAAAATAAAAACACTAATTCTCCGCTTAAGCACACTGCTTCTTATCCAACTTAAAGGGGATACAGAGAATCTCAGTCCTGGAAGAGGCAGCAGAAAAAGGGATAGGAGAATTTTGGTGTTGACACATGGTGTCCATCAGCCTTCTCTTCTCTGGACTAAACAGTTTACTCTCAAGCTTTCCTATTAGGTCACTCTTGCTCAATCTCTGATTACTCCTATTGTTTGAATTTGTTTATATTCCAATAAAGTTCACTTGTTTCTGGCAATTCATTGTCCAATTCTGCACTGATTACTCCAGTGAAGGTTTCACTAGTTCTCAGTGAAACATTTTGTTCATTATTTATTTGATGGCTTATCATGGCTCTGCATCCCGCAGTGGTGGTTAGGTTTTCGTGGTTTACTTATTTATTTATTTTTGAGAACAATGATACTGCTGATTCATGTTTGTCTTGAGATCCACTGCCTCTTACATCATTTTCTCTGGGTCTGCTGCCCAGAGGACTCTACTGCCGCATTATGGACTATTTGTGTAATGAAGTCACAGTTAAGGCAGAATCCTACCTATGCTCAGTGCTTTGCAAGAGCTGCTGCTGCTGTGTACAGCAATGCTATGGAGCTTGGAAAATATGCAGGCCAGTTACTGTAGTAATGCACTGGAGTAGAAAGGAACTTGCAAGTGCAGCTGATGAGCAGCTAGATGGTGTACTGACAAGACAGACATGTGTAGCTTGCAAAAAGACAGAAAGGGGCTTACACCGACAGTCAGTGTGGATACTGGTACAAGACTGTATGCACAGTGTGTAAGCAGTTGAGTTACCCACTTGGAATGTGCATGGGAGGAATGCATGAGATGCTGTCCATGGAACTCATTCCATGTGCAGGAAGGGAAGCTGTGGCTTGGACAGGTTTTGCTTCAGACTGCTGAACATTTGGGCTCAGCATGTTCTGTTCAGACTCCTGTAGAGAGTCAAACTCACCACTTGCCACACCGTCTGGATAAAGAAAGCTAAGTGATGAGTCCAGTCAAGTCGCAAGGTGTGAGTAGACAGGTCTGCTACCTGTAAGAACTGGAATTACAAACAGGATCTGGAGCAGACAACGGTGCCTGGAGGCTGAGCACCTCCTTTTTCCCCAGTCTGTGTTTGAAACCCATCCTCCGACTTCTTTTAGTCTTTGTCATGAGTAAATTTAATAAGTATCCAACTCATACCACTGCTGTAAAGACTAAACAGTTTTAGGTTCAGAACAGAGCCTTGTGGAGCTGCTTGTTGGAAATTAAACATTTGATTTAATTCTGTGAGCACGGTTATGCAGCCAGTGCCCACCTACGCTGGCACAATTTCACCTAGATGACACTTTCTTTCCCAGCTTGCTTCAGAAAACGCCATGTGAGACAACACTGAAAGCCTTGCAAAAGGTGTATGATGATGCCTCTTGCTTTCCCTCCGTCCACAGCATCCCTTGCCTAAGTTCTAGCAGGGAATTGTTTTGTTCTGACATGATTTGTTCTTGACAAACTGATGGTGTCTCTTTCTTGTCATTGTACTATTCCTCTGTAATCCATTCCAAATACACAAAAGCACTTTATAAATACATAAACGAATTAACTAAATATTTCCTACCTAATCTTTAATGCAATCTACTCAGTCCATAAAAATATTTATACAGAAACACATTATTAACTTTGTGTTTTTCCAATCCTTTCCATGTAACTGCTTAACGTAGCTGCTCCCTGCACAAATAAGTTAATTCCCTGTAAATGAAGTAAAAAGCTAAGCCTTAATTTGTGAGGCCAGTCACTCACAGAAAATCCTGGAACAGTCTTTTCCAGTGGCTGAGAATGTTTTTGGCTCCAAAAATTACAACTCTGGTATTGCCCTACAACTCATTTGAACATTTATTCAAGAGTTGAAAAACATTTTAAATAACATCAAGTAGTATATTACACATCAAATCTTTTTGGTGGATGTCAGGAGTTTCATGAGCTGATTTGAAAAGTGCATAGGAAATATTTAGTTATTATTTTAAACCATTAATTTATTCATAAAGCATTTTAAAGGGTCATAGATAGTTTATGGGCATGTAATAAAGAGATAAATAAGTGTTAAAGTAGATTTATCAAATCAACCTAATCTCAAAAGAGAAGGTTTAATTAGCATTTCTACAAAAATCTCCTGCCCTCTCTACCATCACATCGTAAATGTTATGGTTTTCAGCAAGGCTGGGATAAGCTGTGGTATTCTTTCTTAAGCATTTATAATACAGCAATAATTCATAGTTTGGATGCCAGGGTGCTGGGACTTTGATTAATATAATAACATATTTTATGGTATCTCTAGCAGAACCTATGAGAGATTACAATTCATTCTGAAAACTGAAGTCAGAATTCTCATTCAGAGCAGAAGGTTTCAAGACAAATGATACACTACCCCATGGGTTTCTCGCAATGGTTATTGATTGTATTTTATTAGGGAGTGGTGCAACATGACCTTAAGAAATACTGCATACATTCAAGAAGCAATGTATTATGTGGTTTATGTATCAAATGAAAAAAAAATATCTCTTGCCCACATTTAGATGTTAAAATACAGCACACAAACCACAGCTGATAGGCACTGTCCCCCTCGGATGTTGCTTGTATGGGAAATGGGAGCAGAGAGTGGAGGCCCAGACCCAAGAAGGGCATGGAAATACTGCCTTGGAGAAGCACATACATGTAAGAGCACACACTGTGTAGAAAGGCCAAAAGCACCCCTTCTTTTTGCTGAAATGAGCCCATTGCAAAGCAGTTCTTTGCCCTCTTTCCAGGTCTTAAAAATGCACTGTTGCAGGGAGACAATCACCTGCAGAGGACTTCAGGCAGGCACACACATTGGGTCAAGCTGAGGGGCCCATGCTTCCCACCCCATGGGCAGGAAGCAATGTGCAAAAGGGAGTTTTCCATTGACCTGCCCTAAGGTCTGAGGAAATGTAACCAGATTTCCCCAAAGACCTTAGCTGCTGCTTGAAGGTGAGGATCTGTTCTCCAGCCCCCACATAACCACCAGCCTCCAGGAGATTTTATCTGTCACAGCCTGCCAGGTTAGAAAGCCACCACCGCCCCATCCTGCAATGTTTTCGTAGGAACAGACTTTTGTTCTGCTTCTGACACAGACTTTCAAACCAAAATAAACTCCAGGCCTCCCTCCAACTTTCAAAGCCTTATTTTCTTAAACACAGGAAGTATTTTTGTCTCACATAATAACACAGATGATAATTACGTAGTCTTTTTAGCAAAAGCAACTGAACAGCATTATGCCACTGCCAAAGAGCTGGACAGTCAATGAAAACCAGTACTGAGTATCATAAATTATTGTTTATTGCTAGACAAATAAACGACTGTCTTTGAAAACGGACCTACTTGTATAGCTGAAGTTTAAAACAGTGTTTATGGTAGCAATTTAAGCTCTTAAAATATACCCTTTAAAAATAAAAAGACCCAGTGTAATGTCTCTCAGCTGCACTTCTGCAGAATAGTCTTAAATCACTCCAATTACTTAATGCAGCCTGTAATTCATCAGCCCAAATAAGTTAGGCTTGTCAACCACAGACTCAGATATATATAATTGTTAAATTACGTAAACTTCATGTATGTTATGAACTCTTAATATATCAAATGGCTGGCTTTAAAATTTATAAGTGGTTTGGGGTGTAATGTATCTGAATTTATGTAATGCATCTTTTTTTTTTTTTTTTTTTTTTTTAATTGTAGTCCAATGTAGTTTTGCAATCTGGGAATGTGAGTGACCAAAACAGGGTTTGAAGTGAATTTGTAAACTGGTAAACTGGGGGGAGAGTAAAAAAAAATGGAGGAACCCGTCATGTTGTGTAAGATCATACATTAAAAGCTTGCACATGTATGAGGCGAACATCCAGAACTTCCAATGAAGTCAGAAGTGGTTGTGTATCTGAGTCACCACTTTAGCCAGTGCACATAGTGCACCTTGCAACATTATACACCTCCCAGGAATTTGGTAACATAAATAATACTATTTAGAACTTGAATAGTATTTTCATGTTTGCATTTCTTTAAAACTTAATTAGCTAATTAACCTGTAAACCTACTTAATTAACTCACTCACCAGATCAACTGAGTATTATAAACTCTGTTAATCTGACAGGTAGTTATCAGTGATAATCCATTGATACTACAGAAAAGGCAAGAGGCAGAACTGGAAGATCTCATTGGGATCCAGAGTGCTCAAAAAAACATATGAGGGTGTCAGACTGCCACAGGGCAACTCTGGAGACTCATGTCTCAGGGGTGACTGTGGCTGTCTGCTGTCAATGACAGGTACTGCTGGTGGTGCCAAAGCCCTTGACACTACCCATTTCACCAGCATCAGTCTAGGCATGACGTGGGCATGAAAATGGGAGCTAGGTGTGTTTCTGCTGCATGAAACGTGATAATCTCTGCATGGATCACTCCTTTGCCAACCTGACAGTGTCACTGTACATTGCCTGTATTACAGAAGAGGTTTTGTAAGTGGGCGATAGGAAGTAACACTGAAATTCAACCTACATGAAAACAATTTTTAGTGTTGATCAGTGGCTCCCTATCAGTTGTTGCCAGCAAGGCAGCATGAAACTGACTGTCCCAAAAGTTACTAACATGGTTCACCAGACTAGCTGTCATCACCTGATATGACCTGTACAAATTGGGAACCTGGAGGCTACCACAGGGACCCATCTCAAGCCTTTGAAGAGCAGTGATACACAATGGCTGTGCCATGACCTGGCTTCAACTATCTCCACTCATCTCAACAAGCTAAGGTGTTAGGGTGGAGCAGTAGCAAGGGCAACGAACCCTGGAGAACGCTGCTGGCTCACCTCTCCTGTCCCTATTCATGTGGGCCAGAATCCACTCTACTGGGTCAAGAACCTGCTTGCCTTGCGCAAACAATCACTGAACTTGTTCATACTGCTGGGTCAAAATGGCTTTAGAAGACTTAAAAAGACAGATGCCCATACATTTTTTTCCCCCACAGGATTTTATGAGGAACTACCATAAGCAAGTCGGAAACTCCGTTTCACTTTTTTCTCCACATCGCACTTCCCCTTTTTCTTGAATGCTCAATATCATTATGCATACAGGCTTTTTTTTTTTTTTTTCCAGGTTTCATGGTATAATATTTGAATACCAGATTTCATTGAAGAAGAGAACAAATTTCCATTTGGTACTATGAAATACAATAGAACAAATAATTTCTGTTGTAATAATGAGTTCTTACCAAAGTTTCCTTTGTGCATAAAATGTATTACACAATTTTAAGAAACATTTAATTTGATTAACAGTTTTCTACATTAATCCTTTGCTCAGTCACTCTCAACAGCAGCACTAATTTAACAGAGGCTTTGCCAGGCTGTCTGCATGGACACGGATCAATATCCCAAAAGGCAACGATGCATAAGCTTTGATTTGTGACTTTATGATCAAGTAAGGAAGTCTATCCAGTATGAATACTAATTGCAATACCCAAACCATTATGCTTACTTTTCTAGATTAAAATATTTAAAACTGAGCTACCAGCAGAGCCTGAAAACTCATGTTACACTTTTGATATTGCTTCTGACTATGAATATGTTCAAAAGTATTTTAAAATTTGGATAGTGTCCCAAGTTCTAGGCGTTACAGATCCGCTCAGTCCTGGATGCTTTTATGGGTTTTCTAGTATACACAACAATATTGCACAGCCATACTCTGTTGTAATAAATAAATAATTACATAAATACATAAAAATGCATCACCATAAAGCCAGCACTGCTCTTTACATTGCTGGGGAAAGTAGTGGGGATATGATCCTCCCTCTTCCAAGATCCCTGCTGAACACTTCCCCAAGAAGTAGAGGCAGACGTGCGACCGCATAAGGCCAAACCAAATAACCTTTCTTTTTTTCTCAGTGAATTGATGAACTGCTGGGCAGTCAGTAATTTTCCTTCCTCAAAACTAATCTTTTCCGCATAAACAAACAGAAATGTATATTCACATAGCCAAACTGACATTACTGGGGCTGCAGGGTCTGTAATTGTTAAAATTAAACCTGAAAGCCCATGATAAAGAGAGTTCAAAACAACACCGCTAGGTTAAGCACATATTTAGGAGAGAAAAAATAGATGGTAGTTATAAGAATAGTAGGGAAAATGAAGGAAGAAATTAAAGAAGACCTGATGTTTGCAGAAGAGCATTTAACTTCTTCACTGAAAAGGGCCTTGGGGAATATTTGCAAAACACAGATTAGCATTACTGCCTCCGTGCGTGGGATTTTATTATTCAAGGTAACCTCTCTATAACCAACATCTATTTAGTATTAAACTGTATTTCTCTGATGTATTTAATGGCTGACAAAGGGAAAGTTATTACTTTCAAAAATTTCTGTTAGGGGCTGGAAAACGTGGAAGGGAAAGGAATAGGGAGTGGGAGCATGGACTTACTGTGTCTCAATTCAATTCTTGGAGTCTTCCCCTGAAAATTTTCCAGTTTTATGTTACTCTAACACACAGACAGGAACTTAAGATGAAGCACAGTGGAGGTTTTAACATATTGCTTCAAAATGAAAATGTTCAAATTAACATGTTTGTTGAAAGATTGCTTTCACACTACAAACTGCCAGTCCCACTGCACTTCTGCATGGCACAAATAGATTCAGTATCATAGCCAGAACCACGAGGAGGGTTTAAGGACAAGATCATTTGCTGCCGGATTTAAATCATGTTTAAATCAGGTTACTAAAATTGATGCAAATCCTCATGTAAGAATATTACCCTGGTTTGCATCAGTTGCTTTGTTACGTGTGAAGCAATTTAGAACAGTAATTTGGTGAAGCTTAGGCTTTCAACCGGGGTACAGTTTTCATCTGTGCAACTAGAATTGCTCTTCTGTTTTTCTTCTCCATCTTTACTTTGTGATTTTGTCTATCTTGCAGTGATTCTATCTTTTTTTTTTTTTTTCTTTTCTTTTTTTTTTTCCTCCCCTTCCCACTGTCATTTCTGGATTAAAAACTTCAATTCCATTTTTCATCATTCATTCTCTTGCCCTTGCCAGTTTTTATTTTCCTCCGTACTTTTCTCTGAGCCAAGCACTTTCTCTCTGACCAGCCAACGTCAATCTTCTGCAGTTGAGTTTCCTTTCGTTGCTTTCTGAAGGTGAATTTTGCCTTCATGTTAAATCTCTTTGTCCCATCTCCATACATTCTCTGCTTCAGCTTACTGAGTGATAGGCAATTGATAGTTAATCAGTGCCATTTATCTCGGCTGTCTCATTTGCTTCCAATCGACCTCCAGATCAGCAGATCTGCTCCTGCACTCGGACATACAGCTCTAGATGGATAGGAAGGGAGGAAAATGGTCAATAAGTGGAGCTTCATGGGCCAAGCTCAGCCAAGTAGCTTCATGCCACTTGTGGCAGAAGAAAAAGGTACTTGTAATACAGAAGAAGACAGAATGGTGTGTGGCAGGATTTGCAGGCCACTGGACCTCTATGATGAGCTTTCCCATAATTTGCTCTAGAAAAATTAAAATTTAAGTCTGTAAAGCTCTTAAACTACTTGACTCCACAATTCAGTCAACTGCCTTTTTAAACTGCTCTATTTCTAGCTCTCTGAGCATGTACAACTTTTTACGGTGGAATAGATAATTTGATCCATTAAGTTTTATTAGTAGATTTGGCTGAATGCCACTAAGCTCAGGAATAAACCTAGCTTAAAGATTGGCATGTAGATCTGGTAGATAGCACAGAGATTTCATAAAGTTTGCTTCCTAAATCATGACTCAAACACTACAACTTTCCAGTAGTGCTTTCTAAAGCGACTTGACCCACCCCAGAGAAGAGTCAGATTTTCCTCTACACAGTCAGGTAAAAAGTTCTGGGACCTACTGGAAAACAAAACCACTATATCATGCTGTTTCTTATCCCAGAAGGTGATTGCTCTACACACGATCCTCCAGTGACCTGCTGTGAACACCACACAAACAGCTAGTGGAGCTGAGTGCTACATCTTATGTTTGCAACTTAAGTCAACAGAAAAGAAGCTCAAGTCTCTTGGGCTCCACGGTTCCTTTGCTTAAATCCAGTTTGTAGGGAGACTGTGAAGGTGCTTTGGGTGAAGGTGCCCTTCAGACTGATCTAGCTGCTGGTGCTGGGGAGCAGTTTCCCAGCTGTAGCAGTAACCAAGCACCTACTCGTGCTGAGATGGGCAGGAAAGCACTGACGGAAGCTTCCTACTTCTAGATGCCTGGAACTTTATAAAGGGGAGACAATCTGACAAGGACCCCAAACCAACCCTAAAATAAAGTGACTCAGTTCAAATAGATGTGGTGTTCTGCTGGCATGAAGAGTAGCTGTAGGAGTAAAAACTATTTGCAGTATGTAGAGAAAGCCCGCTGGTGTCAGTGGCCACTTGGGCTTGACTCCCCAGTTCTGCTGGCTCTGTCATCACTGGTTATTATTTATTTTTTTAACATTGTATAAGAAATTCCCAAATGAACCAAAGATTCCTGAAAGAATTAAAGCTAACATGTAGAAAGTTCATCCAGAGAAAGACTAAGGTTTGGACTAGGTTAGCTCTTTTGGAGAGCCTCCATTAGCTCAATAGGAAACACTTTGCACAGAGCCAAAGAAATAGATCCTGTAGAAGTGATCCATGCCATCTGCCATTCAGCATGGAGATGACAATGTCATGAATCACGTCTTCAGAGCAGTAATCAAACACAAGAGCCTGTTGGGGTGTTGGGTTGGATATTTAAATTCTGAAGGAACTTCACGCCTTCTTTTGACACCTAACCTCCATTTGTGACAACAGAAAAAGGACACCTGAGATCACCCTCCCAGTATAGATGGGTTGAAGCATAACAAAGTACAGGAAGCTTTTAAAACATAAATGAAACATGACTTGGAAATGTTGTTAGAGCTTTCCATCCACTGTGATGGGAGTGAGGGGTGTGGACAAGTACCCAAATGAGCGCGTGATGCTGAAGGAGTGATACAGCATCCCACCAGCTCAGCAAAACCCTTCTCAGATCTTTGGGCTTATCAAGCACTATCTAGAGAATAAAGACATGAAAAAAAGGAAATTTTCCCTGGGGTAGGCTGGATTGACAGTAATGGGTGTTTTCAGAAAACAGTTTATTGAAACAACTTACACATGTTTAGGTTTGGAAATCAACTACGGAGCCTGCACATTGTGAAATACAATGGGTGTTCATACCAACTGTAATTGTCTATTTATTTGTATGCCACTGAGTATCATCAGACACTTATACAGCTAGCAGTGCAAGGCTGAGAAGACAATAATACAATGTCAAAACCAAGTCAAACCATGTCAGCATAAATGATACACTGCAAACCAAAATAAATTGATCATGAGGTCTTAAAGCAGCAGGGAGGGTGAGCTTAGAGAACACACAAAATCAAGGAGCTTTTGTGATATTTCTAATTATTATAAGAAATTACATTTTAAGAACACATTTGTTCATCCATGCTTCAGCTCATTCTCAGCAGGTGTGCATGGCAGGCAATCAATGTAATCAATGCAAGCAGAACAACTGCCAGCTCCTGTATTGGTCACATTGGGTCAATGCCATCTAGGAAGACACAAACACCACTGAAACTAATGCCTCCATCAGCTGGATTAGCACATTATTGAGTAGCTTCCTCAGAGATTTTAAAGCTAATGATGGTCCTGCTCATTCCCTGTTAGGCTCCGAGAAAGAGGAGCAAATAACCCAGTAGTAGACCTAATACCAAACCTACTAGAGCCCTGTTCAACCTCTTGCCAGGTGAGCCTATGGTGCAACTCCTTGCACAAGAACTGCTGTAACTGATGGAGCTCCCCCTCCAAAGCTACTGGAGCTGTGCTGCAGTGTAGGCTACCTTCCCTTCAAAACAAATACACCTGTCACTGTCTCTATCTTGCAGATAAATAAAATGTTTTCAGCAGGAAATTTCATGTATTTGGTTTCAGACCTCAGGGCAGTATTTTTTTTCCTAAACATCTGAACTTTAGATGTTTTAGCTATTTTTTTGCTGGGAGAAAGGAACAAGGGGAAAGACATTCGTTTAATGCTGGAAAAATATTTTCACAACATTTTGAAAGGGAACAGCTGTAAAGCTTGGGGTGGGAAATCAAATTCTTCTAGAGAACAAAGTACATTCTTCAATTCAGTTAAAAATACCAATTAATCCTCTTTCCTTTTTTGTACAAGAGCCAGCCTCTTTAAATGTTTTGTAAGCGAAATCAGTAAATTGACAATACATTTTTCACCCAGACATGTTTTGCTAATTGTGATGGTGAATGATTCAGCTGCATTTATTCATAAGTCTTTAAAGAGTTTTTTTTTTTTTTTATAGTAATCGATTTATTCATCATCTATCACTATCTTAAATATTTTGTTTCATTGTTCACCCTTTACATTAGAAATTCTCTAAAGGATGTTTATTTTATTTCTCTTTAAAAAAAAAGAAGTTCATTTTAGCACTTTCTTGCTAATTGTTTTATGCAGTGAATCAACATTCATGGTGTTGTTATCAGGATTATTACTATTATGGAATTTGCAGCAGCTGTTGCAATATCCTCCCACTTCTCTGTTGGATAGCAGATAATTATTTCATTGTTTTCAGGCCCATAAGCAAAACCTGGGGAAATACCAACATTTTCACAGGAAACTTGTAGCAGGGATCCAAGCAGGGAAGAAACATAGCATGCAAAACCCTGAAAGGTTCATTGGGGAATTGTCAGTGCTCTTGCTTAATCATGTGAAAGTGCTACAGAGTGTGGCCATGCATGTTTCTGCTCTGCTGCTAGATGCCTGGTGCTTTGCTTGTTTTCATTTGTTGTAAAAGTGTTTCTGTCTGTACCTAAGTAACATTTTTGGAATAAGGAGAGAAAGAGTCTTTCCACATGATTAAAAAAAAAAAAACAAACACACCACCTAACACTAAAGAAAAGTCTGCAGAATGTCATCCTGGGAGGAAGTTTGTAAACAGATAAATAAGTAAATTAAACTTCATTGGTGGACTAGCTACAGAGTACTAAGCAGCCTCATTTTCTTCTTCTTATCAGTTCTCACCATTATTATTTTTCATTAATATTGGACTCACGGAGTCTCATTACTCCATAAAATTCAGCTTTTCCCATTTTAAAGTTTATTTCCCTCTGAGAGGAAGGAAAAGTAAATAACACTGCGAAAGGAAAGAGGAGTAATCTATTTACTTTTTAAAGTTTTTACAAGTTTTCTATTATAAATCTAATCCCATTACTCTAAACAATATAATAATTCTTAAATTCACCCATACTTCCTCAGGGTTGGGCTTAGCAGTCCCCTGAATAAAGGAATTTATTGGAAAATAAATTATTTATCGGTGTATGATTCATCAAGGCATTAATTTTTTGAATGCTCATAAAAATAAATCCCTAGAACCATTCAGTACTGGAGTGTTTTTATAGTAAGTGATTTTGCTCAACAATAAATGTAGTTATCTACCTAAGTGCTATCAAGGGAAAGATGGATGATAGCTCATGCTACTGTCATACCTTTGGTTTTTCCCTAAAATTCACCCAAGTGTGTTGTGTAGCTGGAAATAGAAACCCCTGCAGTAGTACCCATGCTATTTCTTCTGGGACATCAGGGCACAGGGAAAATAGGATTATATATAAGGAGAAAGAGGGTGAGGGGAGAAGCAATGGTGCAGGCTGGTTTCCTGAAGTGCTGAGCTCCCATCACCTTGGGAAAGCTGGTGGAAGCCCCCCTTCTCATTCTGCAGGTGAACAGTCAAAGCTGGCCACTGAGGATGAGGAGCTGAGCTGCACACTGTGTTACTGCTGTATTTGGTGCAAGTTGCACATTAATTGTAATATAGAACCACCATGTTGGCATCGTATCAGCGAATTTCCCTATAGCAGGCCCCTGGGATAACCTGACAACATCCACAAAGATGATGAAATGCCTGGTTTGGGTAAAAAAAGATGCATGCTGGATTATTTCATAGCTATTAAATATCATAAAGAAAACATGCTTAGATTTTTTTGATCTCTCTCTGCACTGGCTTCTCACAGACATACCAGAACAGCACCTAACACATATTTCTTCCACTGTATGCTAACTGCCTGTGACTTTGTCTCTTAATCACTGTGAAATATTTTTTTTAAAAACTTTTCTTATTGTTTAGGGAACCAGATGCTCCACTTCCAGCAAACACAAGCCCAGTAATACGCATTTTGGGGGTGAAATTACATCTTCCATGTTCTGCAGTTACTATGGTTACCATCCTACAGCATCCCTGCATGCACCACTAAAAGAAACAGTGCAAAAATAAATGTGCATGTTAAAACAAAAGAAGAATCCTGACCTACTAAAAATAACCAGAGATTTATTTTCCACAATGATAAAGGATGAGGAATTTACCTGTGGTCTTGTTTATAAATTCGCTTGCTTAGGCTTTAATTGCTGGAGTGGGTTCTTGCTCCATCTGAATTAGGAAGATGGATGAAACATGGCCCATCCCCATGCTCCAGAAATTACCTACCATCACAGGAGGTCTGGGAATGGAAGGACAGCTGTTGTCACATCACAAGTAGGAAAGTAACTCACCACAACAGTATTCAGGCTTCTAATGCCGAGCTGGGCAGCCTGCCTTCCTCACAAGGGCTGGTGGGATGTCGGGGTTACAGTAAGACCTGGAAGCTCTAGCCCTGTGAGGGATCAGGTACACTGAACTAAAGGACTGGGTGGCTACAATCAATTTTGGTTGAAATTATGTGCCTCAGCCCATGGATGCAATACTCAAGATCAGGCCAAACCCTGTGAGGAACCTGAATCTGGAGTTATCCCTCATAGTAAGCGCTCTTCAGGCAGATTTGCACATCTTGGTGCATCTTTTGGACCAGGACCATCAGCCAGAAGCTCCCATACCAGTGCTGGGAGGGGATGGGTTCAAGCAGCTTCTTGGGATGCACCTGAGCATCCTGCCAGGAGTACTTGTACGGCACAGAGGTCTCTGGACACCTCCTCCACAAACATGTCTGAAGTTGGTGGGGACAGGGACATCCCTGATCAATTCTGCATGCTGAAACATCACGGGTATGACATGACAACACTAGTCTTGGCTGCAGAGGGTTTAGAAGATCCACCTGCATGGGTGATGGTGATCAAATCCTTGGCTCTTCCCTCCAGAGTAGGCAGGAGGCAGCTCTGCCTTGTTGGAAACTCTGATAGTTGGCAGAACATAACTGGAGAGTAGTTGGAGCAGAGAGGGAGAGCAAAATGAAACCCATCTCTCTGATTAAAATGCTTGGCTAGGAGAAGGAGACCCGAATTCTCACCTCTCCACCAGGGCTAAGGCTCTATATGACTGTAATCACAGTGGAGGAGGTGGGAAGCTTTCCTGGGAAGTGAGAAATGTGAGTTCGATCGCCCCACGGGTCGGCTGGATCTCTAGGCAAACCAGATACCTACAATACTCACACCCACAAACCCTTCCATGCTTAGACGAATGTGTATGTAATACTTCTAGGCAAGGACACCACCAACTGAAAGCTCTGGTGGCTGGAATTTGAAGAAAGAACCTAGAATTGAATATTTTTGTTTAAAAACTCAACAACTAAAAAAAAAAAAAAAAAAGGAAAACAAACAAACAAACAAACAAGCAGAGTTAAGGTTTAAAAAATTGTTAGTATTAAAAAGTCACCCATGTTGAACTCTGACCAGCCATATATCCTAGGGAATATCTTGAGGTAATGGTTACTCTTGCCTTTCCTATGTCAGCATCACTGTGCCATAATTTTTAGTGTTATCTCTGGAAAAAAAATGCAAACTGAATATTACCACCTTACAATATCGAAAAACATACCTAATTATTTTCTTCTATGTTTGTTTATTTGCAACTGCAAAGGCAAGAAGGTTACTGCATTTCAGGGTCACCTTCTTTTTGTATCTGATCTATGAAGGTTGATTGAAAGCACAGCAACATCCGAGTGGTAAGCTCTTCCTTCAGTATGTATCTTTGAAATCAGGTACAATTTCAAGAACAAACGACAACAAGAAAAGTTCTGGATGTGTCAGACTCATTGTCCCGGTTCTTCATTAACAAATGATTGGCATAGGGTGGTGTGAAATGTGAGGGAATAAAATAGAACAAAAGTGTGAAATGCATCCTGTATTTCCCTGAGCTTCCTTTGCTGTGTCCTTAGGGCATTTCAAGTCCTACCTTGGAAAAGGACTTTGCATAATAATCACTGCTATGATTAGGTAGGTGTTTCACATTATATAATGCGTACAATTCACCTGATAAGCATTGCAAGAGGAATTACTTGCAATTAAAGTATCAAAATGCTTCAGATTCTAGGACTTCTCCCCCCCCAGCTAACAATGCAGCCCCATTAGTTTTCTCAGCAGACCCCCACTAAAACTCACTTAAAAGTAAGAACATTCTTCTAAATTCCTTCCAGATACTTACAAATTCATAACAGTAATGATACCAGCAGCCCCAGGGCTATAAACAACTCACCAATGGTCAATTGCTTGTCAACAAAGAACTGCAGCCCTGGGAGGAAGGTAAAACCACTTTTAGGAGGGACAGGAAGCACAAAGTGCCCAACACATATAAGAGACAGGGTAAAGTTGAGTGTAACATGAACTTGCAAGCCAGTATAGAACCAAGTTGCAGTACACATTAGCAAACAAAAAAGCACATCCCAGAGGGAGGAGGAAGAAGAAATCATCAACACTGTGGGATTCAGGATGCCGATAATGCTCTTTACCCCAAGACTGAAGCCATCAACCACAGGACCCAGCAGAACAATGGAAAGATGGGCATAACAACAGAGAAATGGATGGCTGTTGGAAAGTTTTTTATTCATATAATTTTAATGGCTTGAACCTGTTATTGTAACTAGAGTCATAATTTTTTCATCAGGCCTTCTGACCTGCAGTAGACTAAATGTTTTGTTTTACATCTAATGTGCTCTCCTTTTGCACCCAGCAAGATTTCTAGTGTACCAATGTAGTGGGTTTACGTGGCAAGGTTTTGGTAGCAGGGAGCCATAGGGGTGGTTTCTGTGAGAAAGATCTAGAAGCTGCCCCATGTTTGGGAAGGGCCCCATTGTTTTCCAGATCCGAGCCAATAAGCGATGTTGTTTTTCGCCTCTGTGAGAGCATATTTAAGACAGGGAAAAAACGCTGCGCCACACAGCAGCTGGGAGAGTCAAGGGAGTGAGAGAACAGCCTTGCACCAAGGTCAGTGTAGAAGGAGGGGGAGAGGTGCTCCAGGTGCCGGAGCAGAAGTCCCCTGCGGCCTGTGGTGAGGACCATGGTGAAGCAGGATGTCCCCCTGCAGCCCATGGAGTACCACGGTGGAGCAGGGTTCCACGCTGCAGCCCGTGGAGGAGACCACGGTGGAGCAGGTGGCCCTGCACCGACGGAGGCTGCCGCCTGTGGAAGACCCCTGCCGGAGCAGATTCTGGGCCGGACCTGTAGCCCGTGGAGAGGAGCCCACACAGGAGCAGGTGATCTGGCAGGAGCTGCTGCCCGTAGGGGAGCCAGGTTGGAGCAGTTTTCTCCTGAGGGATGGACCCCGTGGTACGGACCCATATCTGGAGCAGTTCTGGAAGAGCTGCTGCCTGTGGGAAGCCCACGCCGGATCAGTTCATCAAGGACTGCATCCCGTGGGTGGGACCCCACAGCACAGGGGACGAGAGTGACCGAGAAGGAGCGGCAAAGAAGAAGTGCTGTAGACTGACCATAACCCCCATTCCCCCGTTCCCCTGCGCCGCTCGGGGGGAGGAGGTGGAAGAGGGTGGATGGGGGGGAAGGTGCTTTTGGTTTGTTTTTTCCTTCGTTTTCTCACTTCTCTCGCTTGTTAGTTGTAGGCAATAAATCTTACTATCTCCTTATGCCGAGTCTGTTTTGCCCGTTACAATAATTATTGCGTGATTTTCTCGTCCTTATCTCAATCCTTGAGCCCTTTTCACATATTTTCTCCCCATTCCTCTTTGAGGAGGGGGAGTGAGAGAGCGGCTGTGGTGGAGCTCGGCTGCCCACTCGAGTGGAACCACGACAACCAAACACGCAGGACTTCAGGCGCTGTGTTCTGTAGCATGCAGCAAACTGGTAACAGTCATCCTGAGGCATAGTGAAACGTGCACCTTGAACCCCAGAGCTATGGTCTCCTGGGGAAAGGCAGGCATTACTTTTCATGAATTCAGGCTCCAAAGCTGCAGATGGACATGGACAAATGTAGAATCAGGGTACTAAGAAAACAAACACCTGAAATAAAAACAGCTAAGAATATGGGGCTTCTTTTTATATATAGGAAGCAGGGAAAAGCAATGAGATATAATTTAGGGTCCCCCTCTTCCTCCTCTTGCTGATTTATATTTGGGTGAATTGTATTTACAATTATTTATGTTCCATATATACTTCTTCATGAAAAATAAGTATGTCCTTTGAGTACTAAATCAACTTCAAATACTATGGCAGACTTAATCATAAAGTATAGCTTTGTAAAACCTCCACCATGTATGGAACTTGAATGATTTTCTTCCTTTTTAGCAGCATTTATTCTACTAATTTAAAAGCTATTAAGCAAGATAAAGTATTCATGGGCAGTAAACTGTAATTCTTAAGTCATTAGGGAATAGTTAGTGCTCAATACAAATGCTAATGCAGTTTAAACTTGATATAACCTTCCTAGACTTGAAGTCATCAGCAAATAAAATGTTAATAGTAACTTCCGGACTGTGCCTAGATTACTTTTTTGCATTAGTAGGCTAGCTATTACAGAACAAAAAATAACCAAAATCTATCTTCTCAAAGAACTGTTTCCAGTATAGCAAGTACCAGTAAGGGAAACATGACAAGAAATCATTATTCATATGAATAATGGATCACAGAATCACAGAGTGGTTTGGGTTGGAAGGGACCTTAAAGACCACCCAGTTCCAACCCCCTGCCATGGGCAGGGACACCTCCCACCACACCAGGTTGCCCAAAGCCCCATCCAGCCTGGCCTTGAACACCTCCAGGGATGGGGCATCCACAGCTTCTCTGGGCAGCCTGTGCCAGGGCCTCACCACCCTCTGAGTGAAGAATGTCCTCCTTATATCTAGTCTAAACCTACCCTTTTTTATTTAAAGCCATTCCCCCTTGTCCTATCACTACACTCCTGACAAAGAGTTCCTCCCCAGCTTTTCTGTAGGCCCCCTTTAGGCACTGGAAGGCTGCTGTAAGGCCTCCTTGGAACCTTCTTTTCTTCAGGTTGAACCACCCCCACTCCTTCAGTCTCTCTGATCATCCTCATGGCCCTCCTCTGGACTCATTCTAATACACCCAAGTCCTTCTTGTGCTGGGGGCCCTAGATTTGAATGCAGAGCTCCAGGTGGTGTCTCATGAGAGCAGAGCAGAGGGGCACCATCACCTCCGTCACCCTGCTGGCCACGCTTCTGTTGATGCAGCCCAGGACACAGTTGGCTTTCTAGGCTGCAAAGTGCACATTGCTGGCTCATGTTGAGCTTCTCATCAACCAGCACCCGCAGGTCCTTCTCCTCAGGGCTTCTCTCAATCCATTCTCCACTCAGCCTGGATTTGTGCTTGGGATTGCCCTGGCCCCGCTGCAGGACCTTGCCCTTGGCCTTGTTGAACCTCATGAAGTTCACACAGGCCCACCTCTCAGGCCTGCCCAGGTCCCTCTGTATGGCATCCCTTCCCTCCTGCGTGTTGGCCACACCACACAGCTTGGTACCATCGGCAGACTTGGTGAGGGAGCACTCAATCCCACTGTGCGTGTTGCTGACAAAGATGTTAAATGGTGCTGGTCCCAGTATTGACCCCTGAGGAACACCACTCATTACTGATCACCGCCTGGACATTGAACCATTGACCACAACACTTTGAATGCAACCATCCAGCCAATTCCTTACCCACCAAGTGGTCCATCTGTGAAATCCATGTATCTCCGGTTTAAAGACAAGGATATCATGGGGAACAGTGCCAAATGCTTTCCAGAAGTCCAGGTAAATGACATTAGTTGCTCTTCCCCTATCCACCAATGCTGTAACCCTGTCATAAAAGGTCACCAGATTTGTCAGGCATGATCTGCCCTTAGTGAAGCCATGTTGGCTATCACCAATCACCTCCATATTTCCCGTGCGCCTTATCATAGTTTCAGGAGGATCTGCTCCATAATTTTGCCAGGCACAGAGGTGAGACTGAGTGGGCTTTAGTTCCCCGGGTCTTCCTTTTTTCCCTTTTTTAAAAATGGGGTTATATTTCCTCTCTTCCAGCCAGCAGGATCTTCACTGGAGTGTCACAGCTTCTCAAATATGATGGGCAGTAGCTTAGCAACTACATCTGCTAGTTCCTTTAGGATCTGCAGATGTATCTCATCAGGTCCCATGGACTTGTGGATCTTCAGGTTCCTTAGGTGGTCTCGAAAATGATCTTCTCCTAAACTGGGTGGTTCATCATTCTCCCAGTCCCTGCCTTTGCCTTCTGGGGCCTGGGCTATGTGGCTGGAGCCCTTGTGCAAAGACTAAGGCAAAACAGTCATTGAGTACCTCAGCCTTCTCCATATCCTGGGTGACCAGGTCTCCCGTGTCCTTCTGGAGAGGGTTCACTATTTTCCTAGTTTTTCTTTTATAAAAGAAAGGGAAAGGGAAAGGGAAAGGGAAAGGGAAAGGGAAAGGGAAAGGGAAAGGGAAAGGGAAAGGGAAAGGGAAAGGGAAAGGGAAAGGGAAAGGGAAAGGGAAAGGGAAAGGGAAAGGGAAAGGGAAAGGGAAAGGGAAAGGGAAGGGAAGGGAAGGGAAGGGAAGGGAAGGGAAGGGAAGGGAAGGGAAGGGAAGGGAAGGGAAGGGAAGGGAAGGGAAGGGAAGGGAAGGGAAGGGAAGGGAAGGGAAGGGAAGGGAAGGGAAGGGAAGGGAAGGGAAGGGAAGGGAAGGGAAGGGAAGGGAAGGGAAAAGACTGCATTTTTGAGAAAAAAAAATATCAGCAGAAAAATGATATTAAATGCTGTATATATGTCGAGAAATCCACAATTATGAAATCAAAGCAAATTTGGCTATAAGTAATATATCTGTCAATGAGATATATTCTCATCAGATTTATAACTTCTCTTCAGATTTATAACTACTTGTAACAATTCGTAGCAAATCTAATCTCAAGCAAAAACATTACATTGCATAAGCAACTTCCATGTTTAATGTTTATTGTCCTTGTTTTGTTTTATTTTTCAAGGTAGAGTGGCAAAAAGTACTTGCAAGGAGAACAAAAACCACAGTACCAAATACAATACACAGTTTGGCAAGCAAATGTATTTTGAGCTGAGTGGAAATACTCTCTGCAGCTTTACCAGAGGCTGCAGTGGAGCACTGCCAATAGCCTGAGGTGAGGGAAACCCATCTAGTTCTACGTCTGCTCATATTATTGCAAAAGCAGGCCACATTTCAGTTAGTCTGAAATGTGCAATGTTTTATGACATAAAATGCTCATGAATCTACAAGCCAGCCAAACCATAAACACTTCCCGAAGTGCTTTACTGCCAGATATGCTGTGTTGTTGTAGTCCCAGCCCACTGCCCACCTCCTCCACGGGGCAGCTGTCCCGGGAATAAGGCTGGGTTTGGTGGGACCTGCCAGCGAGATGTTGGCCGGAGATCCACTTGCCAAACTGGCCCAGGAGTGAGAGCCTCAGGAACTACAACTTTAGCCTGGTAGATAGGGCATGGGGAGGGGGAGGTCAGAGAGACCAACGTAGGCCCAAGAAAGATATGTTCCAGGAAGTTGTGTATTTTTTTTTTTCCCCATAGGAAGCACCTTCCCTTCCTGAAGGGCCTTGTGCTCACTTTGGTGTCATCAGCTGCAAAGACATCTTCTGGTAGTAGTGGGACCATCCCTCCCAGTGGAGTTCAGGCCTGCTGATGGAGGCACCATGCACAAATCAACCCAGATTTGAGCAGTGAGATTTCACCTGCAACACTTCCTCCACTGCCAACTGATGAGGGAAGGGCTGTTGTCCACTTCTGGAAGTTCACAGATGGGTCCAGTTATGGCAATGGTGATATTGGACACTGTCAGTTATGGCAATACCAACACTGGTCATGGTTTCTAGGTACAACATTATGTAGCACTTTTAGTTGGTTCTGAATGGAAAAAAAATGGGCATTTTGAACCAAAAGCATCCCAAAGTGTCACACAGCAGGAGAGCACATGAAGCTCAGCCCACTGTGCATCTCCTCGCTGGCAGCAGCAGTCTCTGTGTGGAGGGAGAGGGCCTCTGGAGGGCATCTCTGAATTTCTCCAGGCTGCCCTCACCTGCTCCCTGACAGACCTCAGACACAAGTGCTTCACTCGCTGTGGCTCCAGTCTGTAGAAAAACGTCTGTGCTGTAAGGTTTAATTATATAACTGTAGAAATATTTTTGCCTTGTTAATTGAAAATCACTATTGCCTTTAATGCATTCTGTAAGTGAAAATACATGAACTATAGAAGCTGTGGCCCTGATGTATAAATACTGATTTATATTCACACAGTCCGCCTATTCCCTGTCATATTATGAGCCTAATCCCAGTGTTCAGGATATTTTGTTTGCTTTGGTGAACAGATACAGACTTACATTTCTGATATTTTTAATGATAAATCAAACAGGTGTAATTCTTCCTGCAGGCCCAGCAAAAATCCTCTCAGATACTTTCAGTGAGTAATCTATATCCACAGAAAGAAGCAAGCAGACAAACAAACAAACAAAACCAACACAAACCCCTTAATGTCATGGAGACAGAATAAAAGTCCCCCAAAATAGACATGGGGCAGTAAAGTAAAGGGGGTCATGAGGGACTTTCTCTGGGAGTTTGGTGCTACATCAGAGAGGAGCAGGCTGAGGCACTGGCTCTGCAGCACCTGAGTGATTGCTCCTGAGAAGAAATGGTCAGATCAGTGCAAGGACAGAAGTATGGGGAACAACATCAGAGGATCAATAAAATTTTCTTCCACCTCCCACACAGTGAATCACCTGCGGTGCTACACAAAACCACCAAGATCAATTTCTCAAGTTTGGTATTGGCTGCTGAAAACTGGGAGACATGCTGAGTTTCTGCTCATTAAAATAGGTAATGTAATTAATAGAGCAATAGGAATAAGAATAAAATCTGAAAAAATCAAATTGTATACTATCTACATAGAATTTTAAATAGACATTTGTTATTGCTAAGTTATTCTTGCAGCAGCACTCCTAGGACTCCAGCCTGACGAGGACTGTGCCAGCAGCACTGGATGGGGAGTGACAGAAGAGACGAAAGATTGTCTTCCTTCTCAATTAGCTGAATATGGAGTTTAGACAACCATGCTAAATCCTTCGAGCAAAGCCATTCTGCCAGTCAAGACTCTACTTGCTAAGTAAGTATTAGAAATCATTTATGAACATGATTTCTTATATATTTTTTAAATTCTGAAGATAATGACAGAGATGACAGTTTTTATTGTCATAAAGGGAAACTTCACGCACCAAACAGCAGCACTAACAGTTGGGAAGAAGTCAGGATGCCCCCATGAGGAAGTATTTTCCCCTAAAACACTCCATTTAATTGTGCCCACAACTGTGAAAAACAGATTAGCATGCTTTCGTTTTGCAGCATTTGTTAGTATAATTCGGAGCCATTTGTCTGAAAACAGTACTCCATTTCACTGCTTCTTGTTCAACAAATATATTTGATTAGCGAGAACTATGTTGCTCTTGTGAAACTTAAAACTGTATTTGGAATTAGGACCTTTTTTATTAGTATGCATTAAAATCTGGTATTGATCTCCTAGAGGTGCTAATATAAGTGTCTCTTGTAATGCAAAAACAAATTAGATTCTGATCAGGTTCAAAGTGTTCAATCAAGGACTACCTAGCAGCATTTTTAAATGAAATGCAGTTTGTGTTTGGCATTTCAGATCAGCTATTTGATTGAAAATCAGGAAGAATTCCCAGTGATGTAGCATCTCTCTTCCTTCACTGGGCATCTAATATGCATCTAGCATGCAGAGGCTGCATAACGTTGACATATTGTTTTGTTCGGTCCAGAGCACTTCGATACTTAATGTATGCTGTGTTGGCTAACTTCAAAGGGAGCACTGCAGTACATTAGCTTAAAAAAACATTTGCTAAACATTTTAAACCTAACTTCTCTATGGCTAAAGACTGTCATGCTCATTAACAGAATGCAAATGTGCAATATATCACTTGTGGTATTGATCCTTTTATGATAATAGTAGCCTTCATAGATAAGTGACAAAATAGATGAAGCTGTAACACAGTGAGAGGGGGGCATCTTTTGAGACCTAAAAAAAACTCAGGGACTCACTGTGCAAGATGCTGTACCTGGGGCTCTAAGAGATGGACTCTGTTCTGAAAGGCTTGAATTTATACTTGAAAAGCGAGATGTAAGGCAGATGCAGTATTTCAATCATATCCACAATGCCATTACAAAACAGGGATGTTTTCATCTCACCTAACTCACAGAATCACAGAGTGGCTGACGTTGGAAGGGACCTCTGGAAGTCATCTGGTTCTACCCCCTGCCAAGCAGGGTCACTTAGCACATACTCCATGCCTGAGTAAATCATACTAGGCCTAAAACAGTCAATTGAGAGAGACATTTTGAGGATGCAGTTTATCTGATCTCTGCTTTAGCAAAAAGCTCTCCTCTTTACCAAAAAACACAGAGCCAGCTGCCTTTGCCAACCCCAACACAACCTCCTGTCTTCCTAGATGAGATGAGGGGCTCGCCATCCTCCATCCACACAGGCTTCACTCACGAGCACCTCAGACATGCTCATCCATCTCCTCTGTGCTAGAGGAAATCAGGGGCCTTACTCTGGGCTGGAAGCCAGAGCCCAGAGAGTGGGGCTGTTGAACAGCGGGCTATCGTGAAACCGCATGGAGACAGCAGAGACCAGAACCCACCCCATTTGGATGCTCTGCATTTAAACCAGTGTGATTTTAAACAGTTTAGTTTTGCAATAGATCTGCTTAACAGCACAGCACAAAGCCTCCAGGCTCAACACTGCAACTCTGACGTGCGGCTACGGCACGCAGCGATTACTGCAGCCAAATGATGCTCTCAGTGGTTTAGTCTGTTTATTCAGATTTAGACTAACTCAACCAAAAAGAAAAAAAGTCAATGTTCTATTACAGCTAAAACAAAATTAGACAGAACTGGCACAACATACTGCCTCAAAATACTAGCAATTAACCTCCTGGTCAAGCAAGAACTCCAGCCCCTGTGCACACCAGATCCTCTCCTACAAAGCCAGCTGATATCTATGGGACCGTCTCCTGCATGGCAGCACGCAGCCCCTGAGTCAGCAAGAGGCTCAGGCTACTGTTTTTGATTCACCTGGATACCTTATGGTGCCAGCCTTTGCTCAGATTTTTCTGTCTTTTTACAGTAAGTGGCAATGAAAGATGGGGGTTTGTGACCCATAGACTGAACTCTGACCCATAGACCCAGACCGAGCCCACATGAAGACAGACCAGGCATGGGGAACTATGACTCGGAAGCAGAATGAGAAGGAAAGGGTGTCTCATGTGCTGGCTGCTTAAGTGGCCACGTCAACACTTCCCAGCTGATGAAGTAGGAAGGAGGATATGTAAGAAAATACAGCTTCACAACCAGCGAGTAACCTTTTTTCTCTGTTGCCCTCTAGTTTAACATGTGCAGAAGTCAAAAAAGTGATCGCTATAACTGCCCCATCAGAACCAACAACCTCTTTGTACCCTCCTTCAACAACACCTTTTTGAAGTTCCAGGATGATGGGAAAACTAAAGGGAAAGGGTTGCTGCAAATCCCACCAAGAGGTCTAAGCAGTAAAAGCTTTTCCTTGTGGGTGAAATCCTCTGCCTGCACCACACCAATAGGTGCACAGGTTCTGGTGGGGCTGCCTGTTGCATTCAGTGCAGCTAGAGAGAAACAACCCCTTTCTCCAAGGGCACATCACCCTGTCCATTTACAGGGCAGATGCCTCCCACAGCTGCAAAACCCCTCATTTCCCACTGGCTGGGGAGTTCATCAAATTCAACATCTGATGACCCTTCAGGCTCACCCATGGTGGCCAATTTAGTGTCCATGTTCAAGAGCTTTATGAAACTTGAGCAGGTGAGACAGGAAGGGATAAGAAGCTGACAAAAATGCTCCTGACCTTCTGATGAGCACATCCCCAAGATGGGGAAGGGAAAATGGGGGTGACACATGGGGGGTGTCACTGTGTGTCACCAGCAAGCACCCAGCTTGGCTGATACCACTCTGCTGCAGGCACTGGCAGGGCTCAGCACTGCTGTATTTAACACTGGGTGCCTGTCACCACCAAGCAGCACTGATGCTCTTCCTCCCTTCCCCATCCATGTTCCCAGCTGTACCAACAGCTCCTCATTGCCAACACCACCAGCTGCATCTGCACCTCCTGGTGCCTCCACCATGCGCACACATCCACCAGCCCAGAGCCTTACGTCAACTGGTGGCATCAGCTCGGCTCCTGCCAAAACCAGATGACAATTTTAGCAACCCGTCTGCAGGAACAGCATCAGGCTTGGTGCTCCCAGCAGAAGTGTGGCACCAGGATCCAAACACAAGGCGATGCACCCAGGTGTCTCCTTCGTACGCTCACACCAGCGGGTGAGGTGCCACCGCACATGGGTGGCACTCGAGCTGGGGCTGACAGGGAAGCTGATGTCCTGAGCTCCAAGCATGGCAGCAAACCAGCAACGGGAAAGCCCTGCACTTCCTGGCAAAGCGCTTAATGGGGCTTGTTCCAAGCCTAATCAAATTATTATTTCCAAATAATGAAATTGTTTCACACGCACCAATTTTATTCATATTTTTTATTAACCAAAAGTCAATCATTCGCTGCCCAGTAATAGAATTCATTATTGCACAAAAGCACATGGCATGTCGTGTCTTGCTGAAAGTACGCTATATATATAATGAGAAGGCTGAAAACCACCCTTAAGCTAACTTCATCACAACCAGTTACTCCAGGATTGGAGTAACTACAGGCTTAGGTCCTACTTTCTGAGGATGGAATCAATCCTATGATGCCGATATGGTGCCTATAATTTGTGTGAGCACCGTTATTTAGGTAATAAATGGTGCTCACATGAAAACTACTCACATAAAAACTCACGTGTGCTCACATGAAAAGTACTGGAAAAACTATTTTTTTTTTAATTTACTGCAGAAGCACTCTAGCCTGCCTCCGAATGGAACCTGCAAACTGCTAAAGTTGTGACATTTGAACATGTTCAATTAGTTGACACACCAGTAATTTGCTTGGTACCATCTTAAATAATAATACATATTGTGACTGAATTAATTTGGCAAGCAGCCAATAATTAATTAGAAAAAAAGTTAATTATGTACTTGTCATGAAATGCACTCTATTTGTGGCAAAATGTGTTGACTTTAAGTCAGTCTTGATATTTTCAGTGCATTAAAAGTTACAACAAAGTGTAAGTGTTTATACTAAGGATGAATCGTCTGGAGGAGCAAACAGGAACGGGAAGGAGGTGCTAGTAGTGCCTGGCTGGGGAAGGATGGGCTGGGGTGCAGAATCCTATTGCAAATCCTCAAAATCATCTATGCAGGCTTGCTTTGCAGACTGCCAACACGGTGGAGAAGGAGCCAAGGAGGGGCAGCTGGTCTTCATCAGGCGCTGCCACAAATGGGCAGGCAATGTCTGAAAAGAGTCTGATAAGTTCTGGCAGACACCAGTTGTGCCTTTGCAATGAGACTGGAGAGCAAACCTAAGCACACCATGTGAGGTGCCCAGCTCTTGTGCTTTCTACACTGACTTTTTAGACCAACCACAGCTCCAAACACAGCCCAAACACAGCCCAAAGCCGTGTTTGGGAACAGATAAAAGACCTGCTAGCAGCCAGGGATGTACTACATACAGAAACTGCATGAATAAAACCCTAAGGCCATATACAAAGGCTCCTTCTTGGGCGTCTCTGTGCTAGAAAGCTCCACAGCTTGTCCCGTCATAGTGAACACTTGTGGACAAGCAGCACGTTCAGCAGTGTGTGTAGGCACTGAGCAGGCAGTTCGGACTATCAGCAGCTGAGGTCTCTGTGGCATGGAAGGGCGTTCTTCAACCATGGAGGCCAGGCCCAGAGGACCCAGGCCCAAACAGACCAGAGGTGGCCAGCGCTTCGAAGGACATTTCTATACCTCAGCAACCATGAGGCCTATGTGGTAGCATGCTCCTAACACAAAAGGAAAAACAGCTTTTGTAACACATTCTCAGTTAAGATTCCACAGGTAAGACAAATTTTGAGCACGGTGCTAAAAAGACAGTTACTGCACTGGAGAAGGGTTACCAGAGGATTTCCTCAAAGATTAATTTTTGGGATCAATCTCATTAAAGACGGTAACCCAAAGAAGGACTGTGGTAATAATTTGCTGATGATACCTAGTTAGGAGGAGCTGTCAATTCATCAGAAGAGAACTGGGATTACACACAGCAATAACTAGATGACCTTGAGGTCTGAACTAATAGAAATGGGTGGAAATCAATTGTGCAAAGTGCAAGGGCCTACATCTAGGGACTCATAATGAGCATTTATAGTATAAGCAGAGAGCTCATCATTTGGAAACGCGTAGAAGACAGACAGCTTGGTATCTGGACAGACACTTCTAGATATCCGGAAGCACTGGCTGATCACAGAGTCAGTGCAAACCAACATTGTGAGGTAGCAATGGTAAATGCAATCCTAGAATGTGTCAGAAGTATTTCCATAGGGGAAGCATTAACAGCATTGCACAAAAAACAGGTGAGACCTCCCCACAATACTGTGTGTGAAAATATGCCATACTTACATGTTTACGAAAGGTGATTTCAAAGAAGAACAGGAACAGAAATAGTAGAAACAAAGAATCGTTATGGTTGGAAAAGACCTCCAAGATCATCTGGTCTAGTCATCACCCTACTACCAACGTCACCCACTAAAGCATGTCCCTAAGCACCAAGTCCAACTTTTTATTACATGGAAGATAAACCAACATGAAGAGACAAAAAAAACAAACATGGTTTGTTGGGTTAAAAACAGAGATCAGATATGATAACTCTACAGGTACCTTAAAGGAGCCTGTAGCGAGGTGGGGGCTGGTCTATTCTCCCATGTGCCTGGTGACAGGACGAGGGGGAACAGGCTAAATTTGCACCAGGGGAGGTTTAGGTTGGATGTTAGGAAAAGCTTCTTTAACGAAAGGGTTTTTAGGCATTGGAATGGGCTGCCCAGGGAAGTGGTGGAGTCACCATCCCTGGAAGTCTTTAAAAGACGTTTAGATGTAGAGCTTAGGGATATGGTCTAGTGGAGGACTTGTTAGTGTTAGGTCAGAGGTTGGACTTGGTGATCTTGGAGGTTTCTTCCAACCTAGATGATTCTGTGATTCTGTGAATTCAGTTTAAATACACCAGTGAAGTAAGAATGGGCTTATTTAGTATCAGGAAGGAAAAACAGGTTAAGCTAGAGGACACTACAAAAACAAACAGGTATAGGTGGATTGCTAACTTATTTATACCCAACATAGTAGTGAGGCCACTAAGCTAAATACTTGTAAGACAGAAGGATATACAGGTATGGAAGAAGTTGCATGTGACAACTTCCTGCAATCTGGGGGCTGAAGCCTCTTGAGAGCATCTCTTTGGTGCCTGAGCTCCACTGAGGACTTGAGCAGAAAGTCCTTATATCTGGTGGGACTTTTCCATCTGACCCTCTTGCAGATTGAACTTGCAGCTAAAAAAAATCCCATGATTCCATATAAAGAAGTTTTTTTATTGTTGTTTTGTTTTCTGAAGGAGCAAAATCACTAGCTTTCTGGTGAAAGAATTTCATCAAATATCATCTCAGTCAGTTCTGTCATTTCTTCCCTATGCCAAATGCAGCAAGCTAGCTGTTTCTGCCTCACACCTGAGTGACCTAAGTGGAACACATTGTCTCTAATTAATCCATAGAAAGGATTATTAGCATTCATTCTATAAATATTTGCAACATTGGAATCCCAAAATGGAGGGTATTCAAACATCCTGGAGACGGCAAAACTTCAGTATAGATCTTCAACTTTTATCTTGATTTCATAACCCTGAAAATTCTCTACTGTCCATTAACTAGGCACTATTCCACAGTTACAAAAAAGTAGCTTTATTTGAAATTTTCCAAACTTGATACCAGAAAAGTGTAATTTATAGACCGTTATTATTATTGCTATTACTAAAATAAAGCATGGTTCATTTTCACATATGAAACAAGCTTTTCAACCTTAACTTCAATATATATATCAGGTACATGTCTTCCTGTCCATATTGTCTTCAAAATGAGAACTAAAACAACATAATCGGTATTAAATCATCAAATCAAAAAAATGCATCAGCATCTTGTGTTGTTATGAGAGGTACTATACAGTACAATTTACAAGGTAATAGGCCTATTCATCATCAGCACATCATTCATTCTGATTTCTCTGCTCAGGTGATGCAGGGCAGGAATTTTGATAGACTATTTGTCCTTGCTTTGATTAAGAATAAAACATGCCTGGAAAATGAGAAACTTTGCCTGCCATTCTGCATCTCTGAAATGTAATTCTGGTGTTAGCAGCATGGACCAGAAGTACTAATATGGTGATCACAGAATTATGAAATCAAAGGTTGTACCCAAACCCTATCTTTTCCAAGTTCACTGCATCAAACTGAGATAAGGATCAAAAAGAAGTCCATTTATCTTTGCATTTCTAAACTGCCCTGCTTGGGCAGCAAGATAACCCAGGGGTTAATCCTGGACTCAGTGTTCCTGGATTCAATTCCCTGCTGTGGCTCAATCCCATCTGACCTTAGAGAGGTCTCTTAGGCGACAGAAAATGATGCATCTAAATACCTTCGGCAATGTCCCTCGCAGACTTACTGACTACATCTACACCAAATCTGTTCTGCTGTTTTCATAACGAATAGAGACTGTGAGGCACATGGATATTATGGAAATGAGGCTATAAAAAACTTAGCAATAATTTTTAATGGAGTGGCAAAAGCATATCCTGCTCCTTGACATTACAGGTTGGCCTTTGCGTGGCTCTCGCTAGAAGGAAATGCTCTTGCCTTAGATGTGCTCCAGCAGAGATTTTGCTCCCACCTCCTTCTAATTTTGCCAGAGTGCTCTTTTTACTGTGATGCACAAGATAACTGAGGCTGTGGGGATCCCACAAGAAGAGAACAACTTTCAGAATTCTTTTTTTATGAAGATCTTATCTAGTTTCATTCCAACAGCAGATGTGCTAAAGGCAGCTGGAGCGCAGGGGTGTAAGATGCTCTCTTCACCTTAGCTCGCTAACTGAACAAAAAAACATGCTGTATGCACAGCTGGAGCCAACAGTAAGCAGGTATGAAGACTGAAATCCTGCTGAACCCCCCAGCACTCACCTCTCCATGTGAGCCAATGCACCAGGCAGCTCCCTGTTAACCTGCTGACTCCCGACCCTGCTTCTGTGCCCACCATCGCTGCCTTTCCATCAGCTTTCACAGTGTTTCCTGAATAATCAAGAGAAGAAAGCATTGCAATGCTCTCCTTCTAGCATGATGAAACACTCTGAGGTTTCTTTTTCAGTGGCATAGGCAACAATGCCTTTGCCAGCTGGAGGAGCAGAGGATGTCCAGCTGCAGGACCTAGGAGGACTGCAGCATGATCCCCAGGCTGCACACTATCCAAAGCACAATTCTGTCCTGAGATGTCATTTGGAATTTTCATTTCATGGTCCGGAGCATTTCAAGTTTTTCTTCCCATATTAAATATGCGGTTTCACAAAGTACAAAAGCAAATCTCCTTTAATAATCCTGTACCTTGCAAACCCACACTGCAGCCTGAGAATTGATCTGAACCCTCTCTCATGAACTAACATCTAAAACGTTTTAAAGGACAAGATGAGCTTTTTTCCCCTTTGCCTCTCTTCAGTTAGCTTGGTACCAGGTCACTGTGTACTCCCTCAGTGTCTCCATCGCAGCCCCAGCTGGCCTGAGAGCACTAAGAAAGCTTGAAGAAGACACGTCTGCAACGTCAAACCCTCTGCAAACACCCCCTGGGTCCAACATCTCTCTTCCTCTCGGTAAACAGAACTGACCCAATCCTTCCTTTTAAAACAATAAATGACTTGCATTTTGTAAAGGAAATGTCACTGCCATACTCCAGGCTGGAGAAGGCCATTTAGGTAATCCTTGCAGTACCAGGGGGCACCCGCACCCCTGCTGCTGCTTTGGAGGCCTTTCAGTGCCTGTGTTGTACACATCGCCTTTCAAATCCTTTCCAGCTCAATCACAAACATTCGTTGCAGGCTTAAAACTGGCATACATGATTGCCAGTGACAATCCAATTTTTTAAAACTATTTTTCAGAATAATTTGCACTCTTTCAGTACAGCGACTACAAGACAATAGAAGCCTAATGTGTTATAGCGCCTATTACGGAATGATCTGGGAGCTGCGAGGAAGAGCCCTCGCTGTAAATCATCATTACTTCGAGTACTTGCCACAGACAGACAGCAGGTAGGACTTGATGAGGCGCAGTTTGCTTGTGGATGCCAGTGCCTCAGCACTGATGTGAACGAGGGCAGATTCGGATGCAGGCATTGTTTTCACAGTCACTGGCAAACAAGTGCCTGGAGGAGGGAAAGGCACAAACGCTTTTTGTTTCAAAGCTGCGATTGGCATATGCTGACAAGAAGCAGGAGGACTGTCATATGGAAGGACTGTAATATAGCCAGGCATGCTTGCAAGCTCAGGGATAGGTGGGACCATTGCAGAGAGTGAATGGGTTGTCCTATCAAGAGTGATGGCAAACTGCTGAAGTAACAACAAGGGTGGTCTTCGCATGTGCATCCCCTGAAGGCCTGCTGCCCCTCGTGCACCCCGTTTTGCCATCAGTACAGGCAGGGAGGGGTCTGAAGTCACGAGCTGGCTGGATGATAGCAAATTTGCTCCCTGCTGTGGTCCAACAAGGAATGTCAGTCCATTAGATAAATAACCCACATTTTTCAAAAGATGCACCTAAATAAATGCTTATTTGATGATTGCTTTTGAAGAGCGTTTTGCATTATCAGCTAAATAGTACTACATGTTTGCAAAACAGGGTAATTATGGAGCATCGTATTTATTATTTTATGAGCCTGCCACTGAACAAGACAGACCTGCTGCAAGATTAAAAACCAGAATTTGCTCATAAAATACTGGTATCTCCATCTATGTATTCAGAACCATTTCAGTGGAACACAGAAAGGAAAACCGCAAGAGGACGGACTGATAATTATTTCTCCTTAATTATGATTTGATCTTTTGTACATTAGAGGGATGAAAACAAGCACAGATACTTACACCCCTATTCATTCCGTAAATGATGTGGAATTGAAAGCAAAGAGGTGAATCCCTCACTTGATAGGCATACAAAATTCCCAGTAAAGGTAGTGGCGATTTTGCTGTGACTAGCATGTGTTTTGAATGTTTAATCTCCATCGCAGGTTTCTATTCAATTAGATCTATTGGCAGCAAGACTTAAACACTAAGGAGGAAGGTGAAACAGAGGTTAGAAAAATACACTAATTGCTTCTGCAGTGTTTTTCAGAACTGCAACATATATGTCTGGTCACAAACCCATATCTCTCCATCCTTTTCTCTTCCAGTTCCCCACAGGGTAGCCTGTGTAAAATGTGTGCAGCCTCATACTTGTGATGGCAACCTCAGAAATGAAGAGTTTCTTAACAAGTGAGAGCAAGCTGGATGCAGGGCTATTTGCTGTCAGGACTTGGAGGTCAGAATGAACAGCCTGCTCCACCATCCAGACAGGAATGTCTGCAGAGATGAGTGCCCTTCTGCTGCAGAGCCCTGCACCTCCGAGCAGCTCTGCATCACGTCCCCAGCGTTGTGGCACAGAGCCCCCCAGCTGGGATCCCTTTGAGCCACCCATTTACATGCATTACATACAGCAGGTGGGGTCAGCACTCCAGTGATGGTCTGGACTGCACCCAAAAAGTGTCTGTGTCTTCCTGCAGTGGGTGAAGGGATAGTAGCAACAGTAGGAGGAGATGAATTTTACTGCACTTTCTCATATTTATGAAGTCTACTGGAAGCATACATCACTTTATTTGCTCCATCAGCTATTCATATCCCACCTGTGCAGTGACAAATACACCAGGGAAGAGCACCTGACACTTGCCTCCAATGGTAAATCTAATCCCTCCTGGTGCTGGGGCTGCAGCCCTGAGCAGGTTAGTACTAGCAGGGCTTCAGGAGACTGCCTGCCCTGCAGGGCTGCTGGGGAGAAGTCATCCTGCTCTGCAAAAGCTGGTTTTCCCCCAATAACTAAGAAGCAAGAATGAAAGCCTGGTGTGGTGCTACCTCGCATTATGATAATGGGCTGGTGCTCATTTTTTCACTTTATTTTTGATATTTTATGAAGAAAACTTTGAAATCAAACATATTTTTCCCACTGTAACATTCATTCTCATTTGAGGAGCATTGGATTATGGTCCTGGTAGACCTAACACCACCCTGCTTCCTTTTGTAGCCTTCTCCTAGCCCCTAAAACCAGGCACTATCATCAGAAGTATGTCTATTTGGGAGCTCTGAACTTCACATCCTTTCCTAGTAAAATCAAAAACAGCTTTTCAAGGTCTGGCCTGCACGGAAGTGTTTCCTTGCTTCCAACAGAAGGTGATAAGAAAGTGAAAATTAATAATTTATTGATCATTTGACCTCACAATGCATTAACTTTATTGGATATCTTCATAAAAAACTACGGGCTTTCTAAGAAGAATTACTTGGAGAAAGCTATGAGCCCAGTTTCCAGACCAGCGAGCATGAAGACAGAGGAGTCACTGCTCTGATTTCATCTGTGTGAAGAGGCACTTACACGCATGAAAGCAAGACACATCCACCCGGCCCCGCAGATCTGCTGCCAGACCACACAGCCCTGCAGCACTCGGTGCAGGGCCACCAACTGCCCCTGTACCACCACCGCTGCTGTGCGTGGCAAGGAGGCAGTTCCCGGGCACTGATCAGAACGTTGTTTGCTCTGCAGTACACGTCAGAGGGAAGGGGCAGATGGAAATTACCCTTGGTTATCAAATTGTGGTGTCTCTTCGTGGTATTTAGGGCTAGATCCTACCCTTTGTGTCCTACTGTTTCGGCAGGTAACCTCACCGGAGTTGTTGCAGTAAGTGCTCAGTAAAATGGACTGGATTTGGTTCCAGAGAGCAGTTTCTAAATCAGATAACAATTTTCACAGGCAACTAAAACAAATCACTCGACATTTGATTTCCTTTCATTAGAACAGTGATCAGTCCCGGTATCAAATGTAATATACTCTAAACATTTCTCTGCAACAAACTGAAACAGTGTTTTTTGTAAGCATCTCATAGGATTACATGATCACCACGGCATAAGTCAGCAGAAAGATCTGATAAGACCAGAAATTAGATAGGGAAATTATGCAGAAGAAAACTTCTGTGAAAGATTCCTTTGTACATCCTGTACATTTTGATGGCTTGACATACAATTTCAGAGATAAGGAGTTTCCCTCTGCTTTTGAATATTTATGGAGAGAAAGAAATGGCTCAAAACCTAGAAGGGAATCAGGGTGTGAAAAACAGCATCACTCCCTTCTTCCTTTATCCCTGGTAAATTCTGGATGTGCAGGACTGGCTCCTTCAACAACACTGGCCTATAAGCAAATGGAGAACACGGGATACAAAGAGTGGCACTAGAAATCCACACCAAAAGTGGATTTCCAAAGCTTTTGATTATAGTATTTTATAGTATCTTAATATAGTATTTTGCATGAGCACAAACTTCACTTGAAATGCACAAGCAAAAATGCTATGTTTGGATATAACCACACAGAATCTGTCCCATTCTGAGAATATTCTACTTCACAAACACCAGCAATTTGCACATTTTGTGGTGTATACAAATAAATGTTAAGTGGGTAACCTAAATCCCCACATGACTTAAGCAATAAATCTAATTTAAAGAGTGCTGAGTATAATAATAAACTTTACAGTATCCCAATGTCACTGTATGTGACCAGCCATGCTAAAATGTTGCTACCTCTGAATTTCAAAACTGAAAGTGAACTATTATGGGCAATAGCATACCAGGCTGGTACAAAGCCCATTATGATATACCATCTGTGCAAACGTCTGTCCAGGAGCACATTTTATTTATGAAATAAAAATAATGGGCAGGATGTAAAAGGTGTGAGAAAATCTCAGAACTAATTAGGAATTAAAACTTGGTTCTATATAGGAATGAACGTTCTAAAATAAAGGTGCCTAAAAATATACATTTGTCTATGTTTAGTACAAGGAAAAGCACAGCAATCTCGCACTGTAAATCAGCATCACCAAGATAAAACCTCTTCCTAAGCAAGAAGGATTCTTCAATGTCATGGTTAAGTAATAGCGGCTGCAAGGGAGAAGCAGTGATACAGGCCAGGAAGCAGCAACAAGAACCTCTACCTCAAAGATAACAGCATGTTGGAAAGCAAAGATAGGACTTTTAATATATGATTTTTGAGAATTTTTTTCCCCCTCTGACTTTGACCAACTGTTCCTTCACACAGCAGCTAATACAGGCCAGGGTGACATTGCAGTCTGCTCACATCAACTGTAAGGTCAACACCAAGGACTGAAGTTCTAAAATTACAGCTTTTTAGGAAGTATGTGATAAAATTCAGGTTTTGGTAACCTGAAAGTAAAAAATGCCACTCCTTGTTTGTTACAGCTCAGTGCTTCATTGCTGGTATGGATCAAATAATGAATATTTTCATGTTTGTAAGTGCCAGAGCATCGAGGTACTTTCATCATACAATGGATCCATTAATTAACACTATTCTGCTCCCATGCTTTGTCTGAGTCTTTTTTTCTTTTTTTTTTTTCCTGCTACCCCCAAATCTTTGGCTCTTGCACAGCGGAGTGGCAAAAAGCAGTCTTGTCACCCAGAGCAAGGGCAACAAGATTTCCCCCAAGGATTTTGGGGTGTCTACTCTTGGGTGGGGGCACAGGCCCCTCTCCATCCCTCTGCGATGGCTCTGTGGCCATTTGTCATGCCCAGGAATCATCCCACTGGCAGCAATCTGGAGAGTTTAAAACCCTCCCATCCCCAGACAATTAGTATTAAGGAAGCACTGCATTAATTGCAGTGGTTGGTACTGTCGAATGTGGAGCAGTCTCAGAAAACCAATTTCCTTTCCACCATCTGTTTTCTGATTGCTCTGCATCTCCGGAGAAGTGGACAGGTGAGGAGGTGCTGCTGCATGGACATCCTCTGACAGAGGTTGGGCTTCCGGACATGACAGCAACAGTATTGTCCCCAGGGAAATTTAAAACATAACTTGGTAATTATTTTATTAGCATTCACATTCCTTTGGAAATGCATCAAGACCAAGATAAACTCCTCTATCTGCAAAAGAAAGTGTGCAGAGATATCAGAAGGACAGAGGATGCCCTCACAGAGTTCTGCTTCTGCATTTCCTCTCCATCAGTAAAGCAGAGTTTGCTTCCCATTGTATGGCTTCAGGTCCATGCTCACGGATGGACAGAATTCACCAAAAACACAATTTCCTATTTTGGCTCTGTTCCAACCTCACCTCCACGCTGTCTGAGCACTGAAGGTTGCTGCAGTCCTGCCCCATGCCAGACACTTCCATGGAGGTCTCCAGTAAAGTGGCTACACAGCTGGGGGAGAACTGTAGAGTTTTTTCACCTTTTTAACCTAATTTCTGTGAGCCTGCAAAAAAGAGCAACACACATCCCTCAAGGTCCTGCTCTTGTTCTTCCGATTTTTCTTCTAGTTTCAGAGTTTCCAGCAAAGCAGGAAAGCTCCTTGCTTTAAGCTGACATCCATTCAGATGAAGCAACTGCCACAACATGCTGGTCTGGACCTGCTTACTATCCACTGTCACTGTCAGAGAAAAACAATGTAAGCATAGGCGAAACTGTGGGATGCTGACCTTTGAAGCCCTTCACAACCTTGGTGCCTGCTGTTGGATGCCCTTGTCAAGCAGCCGAGCTAACAACGTGCCACTAATGAGGATGCTGTGGCCAGGAGAATGGGAAGGGAAGAAAGTGGGACCTCTCTTTAAGGATGTTGGGTTTGGAACTGTTTATCTATTAATTAGGAATGAACGTAATAAAAACTGCACTTTTATTTCTATCAGAGACCACAAAAGAGCTCTAATTTGGATCAAGAGCCTAATATTTATGAAGTGGAATATGTAAGCAAGGACTTGTAGTAAAGTTTCTCAGGCTCAGAACTTCAGCAATTTTCCAATTTGTTTATACTTCTGATGACTGACTGAGAAAAAATATTGTCTGACAAGCCCAAAGATAAGTAGAGAAATGTTCAGAAAATAACAATTTATAAATGTGACTTTTATGTCCCCACTTATCAAGTCTCTCATATTTCCAGATGATAGAGGTAATATTAAGATCCTTTGCAATCAGAAAATTGTTTATCATACAAGCCACATGCTATCTTTCCGCCTGCTAACATCTATTAATTATTTTTACTTGCTCATCCAATGTGAAGTTTGCAACGTATTTTGGTTATCCTCTAAAGATATCCCATAAATAACAAAGCTGTATGTTCTCATTTTTTTCATCATTTTCAATAATGTGTTCCACATGCAACCAAGAATTTCAAGAGATGCTTGTGCCATTAATACTCTTCTTCGTATGTGAGGATGTGAGCTTGCAGACAACTACAACAAAACTCCTGTTGTGCCAGCGTTTTCAGTAGGTCGTATTCAGACAGCTCAGGTAATTAAAGGCTTGTCAGCCTGACAGTGATCCCAGAGAAAATAATGAAATGGCTGAGAGGGACTTGATTAATAAGGAAATAAAGATGGCTAATATAATTACCGCCAATCAACATGGGCTTACAGCAAGCAGATTTTGTCAAACTAATTTGATTTTTTATGGGGCTTCAAGTTGCTAAAAGTAACAACAATGGTATAATAGACTTCTAAAAGCTACTTTAGATGATGCTTACTACATGATGTTTTGATTAACTTGAATGATATAAAAATCAACATGACATAAAATTAAAAGGATTAAAGTCTGAGTAATTGATCAACCATTAGGGAATTGTCCTTGAATACGTGTTTCCAGTGGGAACCTAAAACCATTAGTTCTTAGCCCTGCTCTTCTTTACATTTTATCTCCAATCTGCAAGAAAACATAAAATCATTACTACTGAAGTTAGCAGATGGGACAGAGGTTGGAGGAGTGGCTGAATAATGGAGACACAGAGTCAGCAGCATACAGTAGGTTGGATTGCTTCGGGAACAAACATCAACTCTGGCAAGTACAGATGGAAACCATACTGTTAAGAAAAAGGGCTCGCTTCTCAGGAAGAGAAAATATAAAAAGAGCTTGGGGATACCGCAGGGTTTTCAGCTAAACTTGCATTTGAGTAAGATGCTCTGCTAAATGAATGAATGTGATCTGCATATGTGGAGGTACTGAATGGGCTAACAGGTGTTTACCTTTAGTGTTTGGTCTTGAAATGCTGTGTCCAGCTTTGATGCCCACAGCTCAAGACAGATGTAGAAGAGACAGAATGAGTTTAGAAAAGAGCCACAAGAATGATGAAGGAGTTGGAAAACATTTCAAACTCATGGTTCACGTGAGTTTGAAAACATGAACCATGTTTTTCTTCTGGAAAACTTTCCTTTTCCAGTTGCAAATCTTTTCAGCCAACATCTTTCTTTTTCACCCACTCCCAGAGTTTTAAGAGGTCAGTTCTAGACCAATGATTCTGAATTGTAATGTCCAAAAGGCTGCAAAGTCCTGACAGAAATTGAGACTTTTTCACAGCAAGAAAACTAAGATAGAAACTGTAGACAAGAGACCTCAGTTCTGACCCCTGCTCCCAAGCTGTTTGAAAAAAAGACTATTCTCCTAAACAACACTGGATGGGCTGACAAATGGTCATCCTAAAGCTTTATTACAGTGCTCGGCTGGATTCATATTGATAAACTACAGATGAAATGCTTTGTAATCAATACCCTTTCTACTTGCCCTCTAACTAAACTATGCTTTTTCTGCATGTGTGTATCTATAGTGAACTCATACTTTAAATGATCTTTAGCAGCTGAAATAATTACCCCAAAACATTGTATTACTAGAGAAATCAGTGAACCACAAAAAAATCACTAAACTTTGCTACATAACCTGCAGAAATTGAGCAGAATAACAGATGGCTCACAGTATTCTTCCTCCAATTAATGGCTAAAGAGAAATAGCTTACTTGGGGGAAAATGACACTTTCAATTTAAATTTGAGGCATTTAAAGGTAATAATTTAGGGAAAAATCCAGAAGGCAATCAGCAACTGTTATGACCTTTCATATTTCAGGACTTGATCCTTACAAGGGCCAAACCCCTATAGCCCTGGACTGCCTCTCAGGATCACATCTTTATTTTATGCTAAGTCTTGTTTCTTGCTCCCATTAAAGTCACTCCAAACCCAAAATCATGAGATAAAAAGGTGGTGAGAACAGATATAAATAATATGTGCAGTGCAGAATAACTTCACATCTAAATTGCAGGCCAAGAGAAAAAACAGCTTCTGCAGAAGACTCATCACATTCACTGCCTTCCTTTTCATATCTATTTTTCTTCCTTCATTCCCAGACTATTTACTGTTTAATAACTCATTCAAGGTCTTGCTTGAACGCTTTGATGCTTCTTGCTTGAATAGATTTTCTTTGGAACATACTCCCTGAGCTGTATGTGTTACATTTGCTATGAAACATTTTTTTGCCCAATATATTCTCCTTAAAAAAAAATTAAAAAAAATCAGCAAAGTTTTTCAAGACCATCCCTGATTTCCTCATACCAAAATTTATCAAAATGGTCATTGCAGGGATGAAGGGAAATTCCTAGCAAGATATCTCTGGTATATTTTCATTTAAGCCACTGAGTTGAATTTTACACCCAAGCTTCTAGATGTTCCTTACTCTGCATTAGTAAAAACACTCCAAGAGCATCCAGCAGAATTGTGCAGTCCGCATGCACACAAATTTCTCAGTAAAAATGAATTTTATCCATGGAGTGACAGTGAAATCAGAGCATAGGAATGATTTATTTGTGACACTGTTACTGGTGTCTTTGTCTTATCAAGCTTGACTCCTACTGTGATTAAAGTTTTGTTTCTGCTGTTTACAATGCAAGGAGATTTTATCCACCTTAATTATTCCTAAAGATTTTCCTTTTCACCACATTGAATTTCTGAGCATTCAGTGGCTGTCTCCTTTTTTCTGATTCATTTCTCAAAGACACTTGAAAGTGCATTTTTCTAAAGTTTTTTTTTTCTTTTCTTTTCTTTTTTTTTTTTTTTTCAGTCCTTTCTGGATGTTGTAAATATTTTTCTTCCCTATTGATTTTTGTCCTTTTTTCCTTCAACAAATGCTAATTATTTTACTAGAGTTAACTGAAACTGACTCATCTATTTTTGTTTAGCAGTTTCAATGCATATAGTGCTTTTATGCTTCCATAACCTTTCCCACCAGCATTATTAGTGCTAATACAGCTGCAGGAAAAGTCTGGATTAGGTGAATTGTTATTTTAATTAAAGATAATAGTTTTTGTTGAATTCTTTATTCTTGTGTATTCCCTCTAGAACTATAATGCTAATTACTTCAAGGTATAAATAACATGTGTAAAAAGCTACGTTAAAAGAAGCCTAGGGTTGCAAAGTCAAGCAGCCAATAGATAGGAAATGGCAAAACTAACATAGGCATACGTGCCCAATTTGAGCTTCTCAGCATCATTTAATACAAATAATGGCAGTAATTAAACATAAGGATGTATTAAACATCCAACAACAGCTTAATGTATTCGGCAACAGTCCTGCATCTAACTGTGGATTATTATCAAGTATTCCTTATAAAAAGGGTAATTAATCTCACCTGAAATTGTAGCTCAGGGTACTGCCAGGCTCCTGCTGAGGCCAGTGGGGACTCGCTCCCCTAGGTCGAGGCAGTGGGTGCGTAGGGGCAGGTGACGGAGTCCTACCCACAGAAGGCAGGCTGGGCAGAAGCCAAGCACCCTCCCTTCCTTCAGAGCTCAGCACGAGCTGAAATCACTCAATTCATCACAAACTTCAGTCTTTAAAGTGTAAAGGCAAGAATTCCTGTATGCTCTTCCAGAGGCTTCAGAGAGATGAGGAAAGTAATATCTCTATGCCAACAGGCGTATATAGCAAGTTTTATTAAGCTAAGTACATAACTGAATGTTACACGGTGTTAATCAGAATAGAAAAATAAGTTGCACAACTGCACAAAGATTTTGTCTAAGATCTGTTTTGTTTTGTTTTTTGGCTGCAACTGATCTGGGGTGCCAGAAAATCAACTGAAATAGAGTGGTCACACCATGCTTTGTGGCTGAACACTTTTCGCCAGGATCCGAACTGATGTTCTTCCCAGAGTGCTTTACTAGCTGTGAGGAACACATTTAGAAAATTGGAAAGCGTGAGTTGGGAATAAAACAAAGCAACCCATGAAGCCCTGCTGCAAAGCAGACAGACTGCACAGTAAAGCCAGGGTTTGGCTCCACAGCAAACCAGGAAACCTCCACCTGAAGAAAATTCAACTAAGAGGCTTTACAAGCTTAAGCCTCTTGATTTTTCAGAATAAAATCTCAAGCCCAGTTAGAAATAAACCCTACTTATTCTGGACATTGACCAAATCATCCAGAGGAATTCCACAAGAGCAGTGCAGAACTGAAAACCTCATACCTCACTACTTATCTCCATGTACTTTTTAATTCAGGGCACCTCATGTTCTGCGGCAGCCACCATACGGGAGGGCCTTAGGCCTCAGCATAAGCACATCCATTTTGTTTCTTAACACAGGAGCCCAGGCAAAATTTTTCCCATCTAGTCAAACACAATGTCTAAGCAGATTGCTACAGCATATGCCTGTATTACAAAACACAAATATGAGCTCGGTAAGTCACAGTATTATCTCCTTTAGCCAAAGAAGAATATGAATACCATAATTTATATCACCATTTACTTCAAATGAAGGCTGTGACATATCAATCACACCTATCATACTGCCATCTAGCCTGTCATTTTGCAACCCAACCTGTATAAGCCAATTACGGGGGTAAAACATGGAGTAAAAAACTTGATTTACAAACACTGAGGTGCCACATTGGAGGCATAGGAAAACTTTTACCACCGCCATCCAAACAGCTGCCTACTCTCCTCCTCAGGCATTGTATTTTTTTTTTCCTTCAATGATTATCTTCCTTAAATGAGTGCTATTATTCAGCCTAAATTCAGTTTGCAGTCTCTCAATGCTTCTCACAACCACCTTTTTCTACTTTCCAGGTAGAAGTCTGGGAAGTGTAAAAAACACATGAAAAACCTTACGACACATGGCAGACAATCCATAAATAGAGTATTTTATTTGCCTAGCCAATGAATATTTTATTCTAATAGTAGGCTTTCCCTTCTGTTATCACTTCAGAAAAGGAGAAATGCTTAGTAATTAGTCTGTTAGATGAAGTACATATGTACTCACAAAATCATTTTTGTAGTGGCTTATGTGGAATGAGATGAAACTTCTGAGCTTTGACTTTCTGCCTTCATGAATATAAGCAATAACATTTCTAAGAAATATCTACTTTATTGCTCAATACTTAGATAAAATTAAAATTGTCCCAGAGAGGAGACACAACTTATGTAAAATGAAGTAAAATGTCAACTAAGTATAAGGTCATTTTGTGTTGCACTTCAATTTCAGATCATTTAGCAGACACCGATCTCTTTTTTTTTTCCAGGTAGTTGCTCTATTAACTAGGCAAATAAAAGCTTTCTAAAGCTTTTTTTAAAGTACATCTTTACTCCCGTTCCCTTTAATGCAGACCTTTGCTTGAAAATTAGATTTCAGACTATGTATAAAACAGTTAGTTATTGTTACACCAGGGGCCACAGACAGAAAAAATGGAAGGTAAAAACCAGACGTGGAATTAAGACAAAAGCCCTCTCTGTAACAAGACAACATCGCAAAAGGTAATCTATTTGTTCTGATCTGGTTATAAGGTTGCAGGTCAATATGTATTATATATCATCTGAAAAGTGGCTCCAAGGAATAAGTATATTTGCAGTCTAAAGTATTTGGAGGGGGATCCACCTGAGCAAATGCAGGTTTCAATATGGTGAATAGGTACATCTGAGCTAGTGGCCTAGAGTTTGCATAAAAGCAATAACAAAATGAGGCAATTTGAAAACTCAGACATTTCCGAGATGCAATTTCTCTCACCAAAAATAGGACAAAGCGACTGTTGCCTCTTACGTAGCTATATAAGAAGCTTCAGATGGAGATAGCTTAAGACTTCAGCTGTCTGGTTTTAGTCACAAGACAGGTAGTCACTTAATTCAGCATACAGTAATCGTTTTTCCTTCTTACATTTGAGACAGTGGTAATTAAATATATATATATATATGTATATATATACATGGAATTACTTTCCTGTGAGTTATCTAACATTAAGTTAGTGCATGCTGCTACAGAAGTATCTTTGTCAGAACTTGAACAAAAACCTGGTGTAACTAGGGAATATAGTCTCTCAATATTTTACAGATTCTTTTCTACTGTATAAAGATAGTGTCCTGGGCTTTTCCCAGATTTTGAATTGCTTACTACCCTTTTGGTCTCTGTTTAAGGCTACTGACTTCTCTAATGTAATTGCAACTTTCTGGAGTTTCATAAAATTCAGAACTTTACTTTTTAAATTCCACAATATAATTTCCATTTCATAATACATACACATTTGTGAGGCACCCTGAAAAGCAGATTTAAATAAATCTAGAATGTCTTATCACAGTCCCTTCAGTTATTATTTAAAAAGTTTCTTCCTCATGATTTCTCCTTCCAGGTAGATAAGCTAGAATTTTATCAGCTCTGATACTCTCTTCACAAAATGTGGCTCAAACCATTTCATTTACCATACTTTTCTCTCAGTACAAATCAAGTTTTTCCTTTACATTTATGTGACTTTAACTGCTTTTGACTCCTGTATTCTTGTGAAGAATCTTCTATCTTTGTCTTTCTAAAGACATAATAATTTCCATCTGATTTTTCCTCCTTCTTACATTACCAAATATATCAAGAGGTACTTTCCCTCAGTCACTATTTGGAGCCTTCTCTTGAGCATACTTTCTATCTTCAGAAGCTAAGGACCATTGAAAAATGAGTATTTTCTTTATTTTTGTTCTCTTTGGACTTGCAAGAAAGCCACATAATAGTAATATTACTATTACTATTACTAGTAATATTACTATTACCCTTCTAGATATTTGTAATCTAGAAACACAAAAGGCACCCTGGAACAAATACTTCTGGTTCAAACAACATGCAGTCTTTTGTTCAGGATGGATCTGTATGCTTTGTAAATATTTCTAGTGTCTGTTGTGCTCTAGAATTAAGGAGAAATAAGAACCATCAGAATAAAATTTGTTTTATTTTCTGTAATTTTTTGAAGAAAAGTGAGAGGCAAAGATACTGTATATTCATCCAACCAAGCATTTTACTAATCTCCATTGATGAAAAGAAAACAAAATGTAGGGTTATTCTCTTCATTTCTCATCTTTTTATTTCTCCTTGCTTTGACCAGAAATCCTATCTTGCTTCTGAGAAATCTTCAAGCAATAAAAGATCTACTAGAAATGCCAACAAGCTCAATGACTTTTTTAGTTGTCTGTGCTTTTTTCTCTTTGCTGCAAGCACAGTATTCTTGACTATCTATGGATGCAGTATTTGCCACATTATGGGGGAAAACAGCACATATTTATCAAATATACATAATGATCTTATGTTTCTTTGCTACTCTATCTTTATAAGAAGTATGTACAATAATAAATACTATTGAATGTATGAATCCTGCAACAGATTATTATTTTGCTGAGTTTCAAAATCTATTCGATGTAAATTTTCCCCTTGGTAAACATACAGTATCTACGTTATTCCCTCTCTTCAAGGATGCATGAGGTGCAAGAACTAGGTTCTGTGTTTTTCTACGCTTAGAATAAAGTTGTTGGTGTGTTTTACAAACAAGAATTTATCTTCTAGATATGAGTAGTTTACCTCTCTTTATTTCATGACAGTTTTGATTTAACATCTTCAAGATGCTTATCAGCAGACTCTCATCTGAACCTGGCTATTTTGTACTCTTATCAATGATCTTTTAAAAAGTAATACTAATAAGTACATATTGACTTTTGCTGAGATGAGTATCAAGGTTTATTGACCTCAGGGTAAATATTTACCACAGCAACCTCCAATCAATAATTTCCAAGTGGAACAGTAACTCTTGACATTCACAGGAATATGGAGACAATGCTGAGTATGTACATTAAAATCTCTCTAACCTACATTGTAAGAGACTATAAACCTACCCCAAAAGTAAATTTCCAGGTTGCTCTATCACAAGTTCTGTACACAACAGTACAATACTTAGTTCTCCTTTAACTGAAAAGGAGCCTTAATCAACAAAAAAGGACTAAGGAAAAGCTAAAAAGACTTCATGAAGGGCCATTCTGTTCCCATTTCTTCAATGGGATCTTTTCAGTGAACACAGAAAAATGAATGTTGTGTTACTGCAGAAAATAACTCTTACTTCCACTCATGCTGTGCATAGCCACACTTCAAACACAAACTTAAACATACAAATCAGGAGCTCACATAATTTACTCTGTCTTTTGCTGCTTCCCAGTTTCTCTGGTAATTAAAATATCATCCCTCATGGAAGCTGAAATTTTTCAGCACAATATTTGAAATAACTGAATTCCCAATGATTGATTCTTTGTGTAACAAAATTTTGCAGAAGAAAAAAGATGGCAAAGAATTCTGAAGAACAGTAATTTTTAAATAGCACGTCCTACAGGGTAAATCACGCTTAAGGGAAAAAAAAAAAAGAAAAGCACACAACACAACAAAACAAACAACAACAACAATAACAAATACTTTTCCCAACCTCTGATTTAGACAAACACTTCTATGGAGCTCAGGGGGACCAACTGGGGGGTGCTAATTTGCCTGTGCAAACAGATGCTGCACATCTCTGCGTTAATGAACTTGGACATAGCAAACAGTAACTTACTGACTCACGGCTGGAATGTTTACAGCCATTAGTGTAAGCCAGAAAATGTATGATGATGTTTAGATAAATTATCTCCTCTTCAGTTAAAACAGCCTCTTCTGAATTGCTTCCATTGCCACCTGAAATATCCCCGTCTAGTATGAACCCTTCAGCTGCCATGATGAAGCCTCTACAGATTGTTCATATAGAGTCTAATTATAATTTTTTTCAGCTTTGTGTTACTGCAGCTTTTCTAATTTCAGCTTGGTATCTCCACTTTTACACCAGGCTGAGCAAGACTCCAGTCTGTGGCTTGTACCCATCAGTAAACCCAAGGGCTCATTTACATTTTTGTTCTTTACGTCTCTCAAGTCTCCGGACTAAAGGAACAAAACACATTACCTTCATCGGCAAAAAGTTTCCTCTTCTTACATCTTGTCATTTACCGTGCTTCTCATTTATATTCAAACCTTCTCATTTATATCCTGATGTACAACTGACTTTTCCTCTGCATTTTAAAACAAATCTATCTACCCACTTTTTATATTCATCATCTTTGAATCAGTAGACAAGCCACTGCTTTGCTTTTCTTCCAGAAAAAATATCTTCAGTTTACTGTCTCTAGACACTTTTACCTCTCCTTCATCCACCTTCCTGGCATACTCTACCACTTCCACTGCAACTCTCTATTTAAAATATGTCTTCTTTTTAACTTGGGGAGGGCATGTTTTGATCACCTGTCAACCCACGCTTGGGCTTTAAACATGGCTGTCCAAACAGAGCAGCTGGTTGTGCCACTTTTCAGAATGTGGTTTGACACTCTCAAGTTAATTAAAGAGAGTATTTTCAACTGCATTAACTTTATTGAAATTAGTAGGGTTAGCTACCACCATTCACATTATTAAAGATGACAGAGAGATACACGTTTACAGTCAAAATCTAGGCACGTTGCAGAGTAGGAACTCAAAGATTCTAAAAGAAAAAAACAATCCTGAGTATTTCGGGGGGCAGGGATATATGGGTATGTGGTTGGCTGTATATATGTGGGACTGCATAGCCACGCATGTTTCAGGGAAACGATATAGAAGAAGAAACAGGAATATATTCCACAGGAACTACCTCAGGGCATGGCTGCATTGGATAACACGAGTAAGAACAGAGCTCTGGTAACTCTGTGCTGACAGAGATGAGCTACAGCAAGGATAGCAGAAAACATCATGAACATCAGTTCTGGTAAGATATTAAAGGATACGCAAGGGAGAGGAGTGGACAGGAGACACTGGATGCCTACTTGGGCCAGTCAAAGGATTTATGCTTTACAAAGAGACTGAGTGATGTGGACTGGGATCCTGCTCTTTGTATCCATTATCATAGAATCAATGAATGGTTTGAGTTGCAAGGGACCTTGAAGACCATCTAGTTCCAACCCCCTTGCCATGGGCAGGAACGCTTTCCATTGGAATAGGTTGATCAAAGCCCCATCTAACCTGGCCTACCTCATTCCCGTATGTGAAAGGAAGAGGGACCAGCCAGACAGCTCAAAGTACAGGGAAAAAAAAAACAAAACAAAACACTTTACATCAGAACTGGCTAGAGAAAACTAAGAACAAAGAGAAGTTGCCCAGTACCACTGAGTACTGTATGAAGTGTCAGTGAAGAGGTGTGGATTTTCTCAGCTGGGCTTGGACTTACTGGTATCAGGAAACGGAGGCCTCTGAGAGGAATTATGATTTGCCAATGAATTTCAATCTTTCCTTGTAATAGCATTCCATAATAGGAAGCAGGCACTACTAAGAAAGACAAACTGCCACCAGCTCTGTAAGCACAGCTCTGTATTTAATATGTATGAAGTTAAAGAAAGATTTGTGATATATAGTAGACAAAAAAGAAGCTAAAAGTGGTTTATAAAGCAATGGGAATGGGGATCTAGTAGAAAAATTATGGGATCTCATTTAACTCATGCCTGCATGGTAGGAAAAAACATCCAGGAAAAAAAAAAAAAAGAAAAGAAAAAAGAAAGAAAGAAAAAAGAATAGCTTAAACATTAGAAAATAGCCTTATAAAATAGCCTTGTTTATGACAAGGCAATTATGGACTTACGTGAAAGTCTGTATTCTGATCAGGAAGCAGATGGTTAAGAGGAGGAAGATAGAGCAGTAAAGTTGAGATACATGAGCACAAGCTTGATAGTTTTGTTTTACAAAATGAGAGAAAAATGAAAGGAGAGATGTAGGTCAGATGAGATAAATCATATAAATCTGGAGGGCAACAAACATTGCTTTTCATTCTATGGGAAATAAACTGATGAACCTTAAGCTTCAAGAGAGTTTATGACTGAACTTTTACCACATTGTGTACATATGATACCCAAAGATCCTGCCCACCGGTTTTCAAGATAAGGGGCCTGACTAGAGCGTTTGTCTTATATGACAGTGTTTCTTTCCCTAGGAAAATGAAGAGCTTTAAGTCCTACCCTAGTATGGGATCAAGAAGTGGTCAGGCAAAGATAGCTAAGAGCTCTTGCTCTGTGTCATTTAAGACACAGAGGACTTGTTCCAGCCCAGAGATCCAAGATGTTTCTGGTTAATAGCCAGGAATCCTTCTCCCAGTACTAATTCTGTTTGCCTGCAGAAGGGCAGCATGAGAATGGCACAGGAGGAAAGCAAGCCACCCCACCCTCACCTTGCCCTAGAGCAATAGCTGAGCAGCCAGTCTCTGCACTCATACAGCTTTGGCTAAGAAAAAATATGGTAGAACTCGGATGTGGAGAAAATTAAAAGATTCTGAAATTATCATGTGCATTATTACATAATAGAATATAGCCTGTAGTATGTCCATCCCAGTGAGATGTAAAAATGGGTCCTGGCAATTTGAAGCAGACAGAAAGGATGGAAGAAACTGTTTCCACAGCTGGACACAGACTGTGGCCGTGTATAGTGACATTCCTGGCTTTGGCAGTGTACCTGCCAGATCTGACAGCCTTACAGAGAAATCTATCCTTACAGTCTGCCTTTCTCAGCTCCTATGCTACCTGCAAATGATAACCTAAGGCCAGCTAAAAAAAATCTCTGCAAGAACTGAAATATTTAAAATAATCCTGAGATAAACTGGTAACTGCTAATCTGAACCTAGAGCCAAAGAAGCGAGGGTTGTTACAAAAGCCAGGAAGTTTATTGGAGGTGTGTTATCAGCAAAACAGAAATGTCCATCAGCCTAAACAAGGAAGGCTGAGCACTGAACTGCCACTGGGATCGAGTGCACCCTCACCAAGTCTGCCGATAACACCAAGCTGTGTGGTGCATCCAACATGCAGGAGGGAAGGGATGCCACCCAGAGGGACCTGGACAGGCCTGAGAGGTGGGCCTGTGCTACCTCATGAGGTTCAACAAGGCCAAGGCCAAGGTCCTGCAGCTGGGCTGGGGCAATCCCAAGCACAAACCCAGCCTGAGTGGAGAATGGATTGAGAGTAGCCCTTGGGAGAAGGACCTGGGGGCGGTGGTGGATGAGAAGCTCAACGTGAGCCAGCAATGTGTGCTTCCAGCCCAGAAAGCCAACCGTGTCCTGGGCTGCATCAACAGAAGCGTGGCCAGTGGGGTGAGGGAGGTGATTGCCCCTTCTGCTCTGCTTTCATGAGACTACACCTGCAGTACTTACATTCAGATCTGGGGCCTTCAGAGAGTCCCAAAAGAAGGACGTGGATGTATTGTAATGTCAGAATAGAAATCAGGAAGAAATTTTTTACTCTGAGGGTGGTGAGGCCCTGGGCCAGGCTGCTCAGAGAAGCTGTGGATGCTGCATCCCTGGAGGTGCTCAAGGCCAGGCTGGATGGGGCTTTGGGCAACCTGGTCTGGTGGGAGGTGTCCCCACCCATGGCAGGGGTTGAAACTGGGTAGTCTTTGTGGTTTCTTCCAACCCAAGCCATTCTATGATTCTATTACAGAAATTTAGCTTTTTGCATAAATTACCACTGTTGCAAAACTCTCTGTGGTTTGGGTGAGAAAGATTCTGCATCAACAGACTGGGATTTGCCACTTCCAGAATGACAAAGACCCTTGTGATTGTCCCTGTCATGGCTTATGTATTTCCTACTCCTCTTCATACTGGACAGAATAAATAAGTCATAGTCTGGGAATTAACAAGAATTTGGAAAAGTACTGGTGCAAGAATATGATGAATTGAAGTTGATGGTACTTGATTAGAAGAGAGCAATTCTTTAAAGGAAAATCACTGTATAACCTGAAATGAACCCTGACACTGGTTACAGTCACAGACCACAGCTAGACCCATAGAGAGAGTTTCTGATCAAGACCAAGCATCCACCCCAACAATGCCTCTAATAGATTCTGTAAGCCTGAGGAGTAATTTGCTACATAGCTGGAAAAACTGTGCCACTAGGATTGTGCAAATTCACCCAGGCACAAGAAAGTGCCTTGTCACAAACGCCTCGTTGAAGTGATAGATTGCAAACACTGCCCCAAGTAGGAAACCAAAAACTGATTTCTCAAAGGAGCAAACACATTGAGGAAACAAAAAAAAAAAAAAAAAAGAAAAAAAAAATAATAAGGGTTCTCTTCTCTCATCCCGTAAACTGCAGAAAGTGAAATGTTGCTGATTTATTGGCAATAATAAATCTTTTGGCAATGAAGTGGGACTGGAGGAATGGATGCCAGAGCAGCTAGATGCTTCCTACGCACAGGGTCTCCACTTTCAGAACTGCATATGAAATAAAAATTGCAAGTGCAACCCCTTCCTCTCTTCTCACAGCACTATGAATGTTTTCTGCTATGAACAAAAAAATACCACCACTTATGTGAAGGTATTATCTGGGTTAGGTTAACCTTAGATTTGTTAGAACTCAAAAGCAATTTAGTTTTATTTATACTTAAAATTTGAATCCTAAACAAAATACCTTATGTCTATGTCTTGGAAAAAATAAAATAAAAATAGGTTTAACTACACAAAAATGCAAGGATCCAGTCCTCCTCTGCCGTACCTGTGTTCAGTTCCCATCAATAGGCCTTGTTCCTGGATTCACTTCAAACAAATGAAGAACACTATCTTAGAGAATCAGTGGGAAGGAATTACACCTTGTAATTCAATTGACTCTTCACTGATCCTTGTGTTGGCCTGTTCTTTTTGAGACCTCACCTTTTACCACTGCAATTCTCTTGAACAATAAGAACAAAATTCCTGTTCTGCATAGCCACTCTTTATAGTAGTCCTAATCAATTGGATTTGTCACATCCCTAAAGGTAAGTTCTCAGCCTTAACAGTCAGGGTTATTTTCTGAGCGTACAGCTTCTGGGTTAGCATTCCTAGTTTCTGCCTACTCAGACAGCTAGGTCCTTTCACTAAAAGGACAGAAACTGTATTCACAATCATGATCAAATCCACTGTGAAATATGTATCCACAAACTAAACAGTTTTATCTCCCTGACCAGCATGTACCTTGAGATAGGCATCAGCTCTGATGAATTTCAGCAAACGTGCTTCAGAGAAAAAGCGACTAAAAGTTCTTTTGGTGTGAATAACAGCCAGTACACAGAGCACTTGGGTAACAATTATGTTTTCCCCAAACCACCAGCAAGAGTTTGAAGGTTATACAAGTCTTTTCAATGAAAAGCAACAGCAGTCACAAGTAACCAATTTCCCTTTTGAGCCCTGTAGAAATCTGGGTGGTGCAGTTGGCCACAGCCACCCCTAGGGATGGGGAACACCTGTGAATACCACCTGAGCTGCAGCCTCCAGGACAAGACACATGGAGAGCTGCTGTCCTGTTGTAATGGGGGCACATGGAGGGACTGATGGGAGTTTGGAGGAGGAAAGCAGGGTGACCAAATCCCAGGCCTCTCCTCTTGGTCCTTCCAGGGCAATGCTGCAGGGAGGGGAGAGCCTGGCCACATGCCATGCTGACCCTTGCTCATGGACATCCATGATGGACCTTGGAGCTGCCTCCTCACCATGGTGGCCAAGCCTGGTCACCTTTACTTGACTCTTTGCATGGGTTCTGCTGGTCCAGGTTGATATCTGCTATATCACCACAAGAAGCTGAACAGTCCTCCCAACCTGCATAACTGCTAGCTTTATTTTAAACATTTTTTTAAAATACCCTGCTCTTTTGCCTATAAAATATTTAATTTCAGGGTAATTAATATAAATTTATTGGAGACCAATCCTTGTTGACATTCAGTTTGCGAGTTGTTTCAAAATGTCTAGAAATAAATTGCATTTGACAACCGTATAAGGGGAATTAGCAATGTGGCAAACTGCATGATGTCTTCATGGACCATTCTGCTGAGCAAAGGAACACAGGAGAGGAATAATTTCTGCATCCAAACATTTTACTCAAACATCAGATTGCGAATGCATCCAGAGGTGGTAAATCCTGGAGGCATTATATGCATTCTCAATCAATTGTGCCCTTTAGAATTATGTTCAGATTTAACACAACAGAAGTTCATTATCTAAAACACTCATTGATATGTTTAATGTCTTCCACATAATTCTAGCTATTCTTAAAATATTCATGCATGTCTGTGTATACACTTTTTATAGAAAACTACCTATGTCATGAATTGTACATAATTAAATTTTCTCGCCCCAGCAACATAAAGTTATTTGGCCCTAGCCGCAGAAATTATGGTTGCTATTTTAAAGGTTGTAATAAAGTATTGGAATGGTCCTTTCTCTTCTAACATTTAATGAAACTAGGTACCTCTAAAGCAGCAAGTAAGTAAACTGTGGCTTCCTTTATTGGATAACTTATTTTAAGGTGGTCAGCGAATCATACTACCATCAGCTCTGTGGCCAAAAAAACCTTTTGACAAAGTGTTAGGGACTGACTGCAGCCCCCATTCCCCTGCACTGCTCGGGAGGAGGAAGAGGTAGAAAGGGGTGAACAGGGGGAAGATGCTTTTAGTTTGCTTTTAGGTTTTCACTGCTCTAGTCTGCTAGTGATAGGCAATAAATTATATTGATCTGCCTATGGTGAGTCTGTTTTGCCCGTGATGATTGGTGGGTGATCTCCCTGTCCTTATCTCAGTTCCTGAGCCCTTTCCATCGTATTTTCTCCCTCTTTCCCTTCGAGGAGGGAGAGTGAGAGAGTGGTTGTGGTGAAGTTCAGCTGCCCAGCAGGGTAAAACCATCACAGAAAGACAACTACCACTGTGTTACTTGTCAGTAGTTGATGAGCTAATCTCCTTTCCTCCTACGCTCAGATCTAGCATGCATTAGAGTCAATCTGGGACACACCCAAGGTGTGTTTTTCAGCACGCTTCCCCCATTGTCCGTAGGGTTGTGTGGCTGTCCTCAGGTGGGCTTGCTGCACTCCCTTCTGACTAGTGGGCTCCTTGCTTCACTGACTTGATCACTGCAGTCACCGACACTTTGAACAGCAGTTTGGTGATGCTATGGCTGATGTCACTGAGTCTGCTTCCTGATTCCTTGCCCTGGACATGTGTTAGGCACAAAATCAAAGATACCTGTTTGCACAGGCAACCTCATCACCTACATTTCTAGGGAGTAGAGATTTTCCTTTCCAACTGACTTCCAATCTCTTTGTTTCCAAAGAGCCTGTTCCCAGTGTTCTTCACTGAATTTTTCTGCTTCTGAATCCTTTTTTATTTAATCCAGAATTTTGCTGTCATCTCAAATTTATCTTGCTAAATACTTTTGCTTTCAATTCAATGACTCCCACTCACCACCACTTACAGGTAGAAAAGATGAATTCAGATGAGTAATAAACATACACTGCATGCACCTTCTGAGCTCTTTACTGTTTGCAGAAATGTTTATTTGCCACAAAGACTGACAGTCTATCAGCCAACACAATATACAGAAAACTCATCAGTTACATTTGAATTGGTAATAAAATCAAATGTTAAATGCAGATCTTTCACACAAAGAGAGCTGGATATATTAAAATGTCCCCTTTAATCACTATTCAATTTTAAAATGACTCTGTATGGAAGTGACAGAAATTAGCTGTATTCAGTAAAAGCAGTAGGGAAGGGTTAAACAATGACACCCCTTGTTCACTTTGGCCTCTCATTTCCTGACTCGAGCTCATGCTACCTACCACTACTCGGGTTCTCAGGTCAAGGGATAAAGCAGGCAATCATGTAAATGACTGCAGTGCAGACCTGTTCTCCCATCTGCCTGCAAACAGAGAAAAAGAGAAATCAAGCTAAAAGCAATCACTGTTATTTCAGCCATCTAATTTATCTGGAGCTTCTCACATCTCACCATGGTTTCAGTGATCTTACCTACTTCAAATATAGTCTACAAAAAAAAAAAAAAACCAAAAAAAAAAAACACACAAAAAAAAAACAGGGAGTGAAATAAGCTCCAAGGACTGTCAATGAGCACAGGAAGTTGCTTTGTCCTTTCATAAGTGAGCCTTGATGAAGATGTTAGTTTGTAAGTAGCATGACATTCCAAGAGAAAAATAAAGCTACAAGGCTTTTAAAACACTTTCTGCAGCTCAACAAAGACATCCACAAATGCCTATCATTACGCTACACATCTTGCAACAGAAATAGATTCAAATTGTTTTGATATAAAAAGATACAAATAATTAAAAGGAGAAAAAAACAGTTATGAGCAGGGAAGTGCAAAGTTGCAGCATTTACAACAGAAATGTACACAATAATAAATTGGTGCATTTTGGCTTTTTATGGTCACATACATGACATTCAGAAGTCACTGTTTGGACTTCGGTTTCATAAACTGAGATGTTGCTTAAAGAAAAAGAAGCAAATGGACACAAGGCCTGGGGAAGATAGAAAAGAGCAAGAGAGAAGTGAATGGTTGGGGAGGCAGTGTTCCTTATCAACAGCCAGCAACAGCTCATCAGCAAAGCCAGGACAAGCATCCTGCACCTGTGTGCTCTCAGCAGCCCATTGTAGCAGATACCACAGAGGCAAGTGGCAGAGAGGGCCTCTAAGACAGCCAGATTCAAAACTGGTCAAAGATTTCAACGTTTGTAGAAGCTGTAAAAGTTTTGCAATAGACTGCGGTCAAGACAGGACACTGGAAAGCTGAGCTCAGTCTGGCATTACCAGTTTTGCAGTCAGCGAGGTCTCCCCTTAAATGGGACAGTTCCCTCAAGAGGCAAAGGCTCACAATGCTTACAGTCACCAGAAGAGCTGGATTTAGGGTTTCCTGTACCCATATGAAGTCAGATCCCATCACTTCTCACTGCAGTCACTATTTCCTTTGATGAATGTAGATTAAGATCAAGACAACGAGGAAATCACAAATTTCCCAAGCCAGCCCTGAGGCTTGAGTCGCATCCTGCACATGGAGGCCCATGGACAGATTGTTGGGCCTGGACCAGCCATAGCAAAGTGACTTGCAAAAGTAAACTTCTGTGATTCGTTTTTGCAACATGGTTGTTGCTGTCATGCCTAGCCCTTTCTAAGTCAATACAAATGGCTTAGAGGTCTGCTCTAATAAGTTTTCAAGGAAAGTTAAAAATAATCCCAAATACAGTGTTTGTGATTGAGGCACCACCTTTTGGCTATCCAGCAGATTATCTGCAGGCTCTGTAAGGGATGATTTCCTCTTTGATAACACCCTAAGACTCATTTCTACACTGATATATACAAGAAACATAGTCAAACAATGATGCTGAAATAAAGAAACTATTGAAGTATTTTTTTTAAAAGAGCCACCTTTGAAAATATATTCTATCCTCCTACTGTATCCGTTGCCTGATGACTTAAGAAAGTAAACTATGTGGGGTAGGTACTGCTCGTACAGTACCTAGCAGTCCACTGATGTTACTGAAACAACAGAAATAAATCACCCAGGCTGGGCTTTGTAGCACTGCCTCATGCCAAACCTTGCCAGGTCTAGGGAACAATCTAACAGGTCGGTCACTAGTCCAGTAAATTTGGGAACTGCATTGAAAGAACTTCAGGACCTCCATTCATAGGACAGACAGTGATGTGCTATAGTTATTACTCGAGTGGCATCAAGGTTAGCTTAATATGTGGGCCACATAATCAAGCCAGCATTTACAGGAACATCAAATCCATCACATTTTCAAATGGCATGGGAGATGAGAGAGTATTCCAATTAAACTTCCAATATCTGTATTCAGCCAAACAGGATGATCTGAAATGCAAAGGATTGTTAGGCTCCTGTACATCTTCTACAGCCATTCATCTGCCCTATTTATCAAGCTAGTGCAGTAATAACAAAAGAACAAAATGGAAAAATTAAAAAAAAAATAATCCATATCTCATGTACCAATAGGTAACAGTCACTTCTGAGATCCCTAGAGCCTCCCCTCGTGCATCTATTATGTCAGCCAGTACGTTATATTATTTTTATTTGGAATATAACAGATATTAATGTAAATGGAAAAGCACCAACTGAAACCAAAAATGCTACTTAAACAAGTTAGAGTAGTAGTGATTGAATAAATTATTGAAAAATGCAGCAAAACATGCTAATAATGTGGATGTGACCTTGTGAGTACACTCATCAGCCACGAAAGGATAAAGTACATTTCTCTTTAATGTTAATCTAACACGGTCTACATTGCCGTCTATGTTTTGATACAGAAAAGCTCCCCAAAATGGCTAAAGGCTGTAGCTTTTAGTCATATAATTACAGGTAACGTTACTCTCTCTCAGCGATCAAGGAAATTAATTTTCAGTGAAGAAAGTACTCACATTACTTTTTTTTTTTTTTTTCCTTCAGAAGGAGACAGTAATGAGATTTCAGACAGACACAATATGGATTATAGCAAGCTTTCATTATTATCCCCATACAGAAACAGGCAGTGCAATACAACACAATAATACCTCTAGAAATACTTTGAATTCTTATAGAGGCAAGGAAGGACAGATATTAAATTTGGGGAAGTGCATGGGAATGCTTGGTCTTTAATAAGGACTTATTCATTTATTAATGAGAACCGGTACTAGAGGGCTTCCTGTACCTTACAAGGCAGGAGGGAATAGGATCCAAATACGATTAAAGCGCAGCCATTGATACACTGCCTTTGGCCTTTTTCATTTATTTATTTGGCCTATTTATTACCTCTGTAAGGGGCAAGCACAACAATAGCCTTAAGACCTGATGCTGCCAAGCTGCACAGCAGGGAAGTGCATGCAAGGAAATTTCTCCTCCTTTCCCGAGTTAGCCGTGAGCGATGGGCAGGATCGCTGCTGGCTGCAGGAGCCCCGCCAGTGGCACAGGGCAGAGCGTGGGCACAGCACGGGCTGCAGCTCATGTAGGGACATCTAAGGGACTCATGGGCTGCCTCTAATGTCTCTGCAGACGTGCTACCTGCTTCAAACTGCACAGGCTAGGGTGTGAGCATTTTTTTTCCACTGGTGTTTAACACTAGAGGATGGTCTTGCATGTGTGCTGTTAGGGGTGGGAATGGCTTCTCTGCACAACTTGGAAGCTGCCGGCTCCTCATCATGATGCAACTGAAACCTTTCTGAAGTTTTTCACATGAGATGCATCCTGGAACAGCCAATACACTGGCAGGGCATCCTCCTGTGTAAGAAGAAATTTCTAAGCTTCAAGGATCTTTGCTTTCCACTTCAAGGGAAAGATTCGATAGTAGGTGTTTGGCATTCCAGACAGCAGGCTACCCTGGAGTATTCTCCTCGGTAACTCCTACCCTGGATGGGAGATGCCTTTCCCGTTACCCTTCAGCTTTGATGAAACTGGCACAGTGCTACCCATGGTTTTTGATTATTGCAAATCAGCATTTTCCAATGAGAAATCTCTTTGTTAAAATTTCCTGCTATATGGATTACCCTGGAATCACTCCACAAGGTTAGCTCGCAAAACATCCAATTTCTCCCAGGATGTTTCCTCTGATGAATTTGGAAATGCCTTTGCATGCATTACTTTTGAACCAATGTTGTCGCTAAATCCTATAAGCAGACACTGGAAATGTCTCCTTATTGCTGTTTATCATTGGATAAAGCAATTGCAAACCTTTTACAACATAAATTGGTAGTAGCCAAAGCCAGAGCGCAAATGATTCATGTAAATCAACAACTCCCAGCCATATCATTATGGATTAGGGACATGAGACCCAGCATTACCAGCAAGCATCTAGGAAATGCAGAAAAGCTGAAAAGCTTCACCTCCTACAGAGTCCCCCATCAAATAGCAGGACAGATGCCCTAACATCTCGTCTACTCAGGCAGAGAGGACACTGATGAGCGCCATTAATGGGCAGGTCTGTATGACTGGGTAGCACTTGCCTGTTTGTTAGTTCAGATGAATGCAGCATGCATTATTTATTTAGTTGTGCTACATGCGAATTAGCAGTGGTGGAGACTGAAAAGCTCAGTTAGTTAAGAGGTTAGACGTGCTCGGTCACAATACTGCTAACCCCCAGCCATCCACCCCAAGGTGTCAGTGCCATTTGCAAGTGCTCTGTTATCTGCTGCAGCAAAGCAGGGTAGCCATGAGCCTGTATGTTTTTGTTTTTGTTTTGTTTTATTTTGTTGTTTTTTAATATTCTTGTTCTTTAAAAAGACATCTAAAATTTAACAGAAAGAAAAAAAAATGCATATCCTAACATAAATAATCTGTGGCCTTTCTAACATGACCTTCCATCACTTCAGGGATTTGCAGTAAACAAATACATTGGAAGTGGAGTCAGGAAAAACAACCAATTTTTGATTTAGAAATCAGGTCTTCCTTCGAAGCCAGCATTTTCTGCACCAGCTTTACATGCTGTTAACTGTAGAAAAACTCTTAGTCCCTGAACAGTAAGATTTTTTAACAGAACACCAGAATTTAATGTTGGACTCGTTCCCTGGTGTTTCATCTGGATAGACTTGACAGCCAGGTAAGCTCATTGACCACAGTGGATTGCTAAATGAAGACATGGATCATCATCACTGAAAGTGGGCTGAATCAGGTAGATACGTGGGCAGGCTTGGCACCAGAATGGTAAGAGGAGAATTTTGGCAGCTGAATGTGGTAAAGAGAAAGGTTTGACCTTCACAATATGTTTAAGTGTAAGAGCAGCAAAGTTCATTACAACTGATACAACAGAACAGGAGCTCCAGCCTCCTCGAATTTGTGAACATTTTGGTTTGCACATCCCTTTCCTGCTGAAAGCATATATTAGTGGGAAAAGACAATCCCACCTATAGCAGCTAAGTATGTTCATGTTGCAAACAACATACAGATGTTGACATACTTACCAGACAGCTATCTCACACAGCACCAGGACTACACTGACTTTTGTACAGCCTGATCCTTGCTGCTTCTTGTTAAGAGAGATCTGCTCTCACCAGCCAAGCCAAGCCAGACATCTTGACCTCATGCATCAGGTTGGAGTGCAGCCCTGCCCCTGAAGGGCTTCTGAGTCATGTTCCCCTGAGAAGAAGGGATGGAAAACAGCAGAAATGGGAGGAAGACCTCTGCACAGTCTAGCTGCTGTTGGCTCATTCATCCTATACAGTGACATGGCAGAAGCCTCAGAGAGGTTCTGAGGTCAATGAGCTTTTGGTTTCCTAATCTGAAGCCCAACAGGTACTGCACCACAAAGTATCTTTTTCCTGGCCCTTCTCATCTGTTCACAAGTTTCAAAAATTATCAGTTTTGAAGATGACAAGTTACATAATTGCTTCCTTCATTACCTTCAGGTCTTGGGATGGAAATTCAGCTCACCTCACTCAGAGCACACCTGCTCTCTTTCTTCTCACAGGCCTTAGCTCCCAGGCTGTTGTGCAGTGTTTTTGCTCCCTTACAGTCTCTCAGTTACACAGCAATAATGCAAGCTAGATTCTTCCCATCCCTTCTCAATCCCCCAGTGTTTCTGCAATGAGTCCTTCCATACAGTCCCATGCAAAGTCTTTGACAGAAATGGAAAAAACACACATTTTGCACTGTTCTACAACCCAGATCTGATCTAGAAAGAAACTGGAAATGAAATAGTAACTGCAGTAGAAGTAGTATGATAAAAAGTTTTGAAATATAAGGTGGTTAGGAATCTGATGGGCTGGCAGGAGAATCCAGTTTCTTTTTTGTTGCTTTAATTCACAGCAGAGCCAATTCAGGGAAGCCCTGTAGGACACATTAACCAGAAGGTCAGACTAGATACTCAGACTCCCCTTTGGCCTTATAATCGGTGAAAATCAATGAAAATGAATTTTTTTGATGAAAGAAAAGGCACTTCACTCTCCAGAACAGATTCTAGCAAAGACCAGCTTGAAGATCAGTGCCCAACATCATTGCCAAAGCAAAAGGACTTCTCACTTAATGCAATTTTGCGCTATTCTCCAAGCTCCTGCACTCCTAAGGCAAGGCACCTCATCCTTCTGGCCTTATACATAGACAGCCTGCTCCTCTTTTAGCAACTGTGCATCAGCCTCTTACAGACCAGACTACACAGGGGTCCCTGTAGGTACAAGAGAGAAGGCTGCCATTTGAGAGATTTCACAGTAATAGGCTCTCCATTATATGGCTTAACTGCAAGGTTATCATCAGCTGCACCACAGCACTGTGACCTTAGACAAACCTGGATTCATTCCCACTTACAAGTCATGGAAAGAAAGTGATGGAAAAGGTCATTCAGTACTAAATAATATCTCCTCAAAAATACAGCACTGATTTTTATGTTAATCTAGGCTGCATATTCCTCCTAGGGTCACTGGCTGTGCTCTGGTTGATATAGATCTCTCCAGGTCCAGGTGCAGGCAGTTTATAATGCCGCACCACAGCTCCATTTAGAGGAGTGTTAGGCAGTCATTGCAGGGGTGAGCTGGTTATTCAGCAGTAGGCTATGTACCTGGACATGTCACACCTTTCCCAGGCAACCCTGACCAATTCCAGAAAACCGGTATCTTCAGACTTGTATTCTTGAGTCAAAACTGTTGGTGTTAAGTTTCTTTGAACCTCAGTTTTCCCCTCGTTAAGTAGCAGCACTGCTCCTAGGGTGAAGAAGCTCATCTCATGGATGTTCACAAAGTGCTACCCTGCTCTCAGATCAGACAGCAAAGCAGCAGTGAGAAACCTTTTCCTTCCTGAGGACCGAAGAGATTTTTAGCTGTTTGGTTACATGCTAACCTCTTGTTGTCTCACAATAATTTCTAAGGAAATGCAACTGATATAGCTGTGATCTACATGAAATGAAGCTATGGGTTATATCCAAATGTATCTTTATCACAGCACAATTTACTAAGCACTTGTAGAAACATTAACTATCATGTTTCATGGTATTCAAGCAAAGTCCCTGGTGACTGGCAAAAGGGAAACATCACTCCCATTTTTAAAAAGGGTAGAAAGAAGGACCTGGGGAACTGCAGACCACTGAGCCTGCCCTCTGTGACTGGCAACATCATGGAGTGGATCCTCCTGGAGGCAAGGTGAGGCACGTGCAAGATGAGGAGGTGATCTGAGACTGCCAGCACGGCTTCACCAAGGGCAAATCTTGCCTGACCAATCTGGTGGCCTTCTATAATGGAGTGGCTTTATCAGTTGTCAAGGGAAGACCAACCAACGTCATTTACTGGGACTTCTGTAAGGCCTTTGATGTGGTTCCACATGACATCCTAATCTCTAAATTGAAAAGATACGGATTTGAAGGGTGGAACATCTGATGGATAAGGAATTGGCTTAAAGGCTGCACCCAGGAAATGTTGGTCAATGATTTTATGTCTGGGTGGAGGCTGGTGATGAGCAGCGTCCCTCAGGAGTCTGTCTTGGGACCGGTGCATTTCAATACTTTCATCAATGACATGGATGATGGGATTAAGTGCACCCCTAGGCTCGCAGATGACACCAAGCTGAGTAGTGCAGTTGATACCAAAGAAGGAAAGGATGTCATCCAGAGGGACCTGGACAGGCTGGAGAAGTGGGCCCACGTGAACCTCATGATGTTCTACAAGTCCCTCTGATTGTGCCCCTCTGCTCTGCTCTCGTGAGGTCCCACCTGGAGCCTTGTGTCCAGGTCTGGGGCCCATGGCACAAGAAAGGTGTGGACCTGTGAGTCCAGAGGAGGGCCACAAAGATGACCAGAGGGCTGGAGCACCTCTCCTATGAAGAAAGGCTGAGAGAGCTGGGGCTGTTCAGACTGCAGAAGAGAAGGCTCTGGCAAGACCTCATTGTGGCCTTTCAATACTTAAAGAGCTCTTACAAAAAGGATGGAGAACAACTCTTTACTCAGGTAGATAATGATAGGACATGGGTGAATGGTTTTAAACTAAAAGAGGATAGATCTACATTAGATATTTGGAAGAAATTCTTCACTGTAAGGGTGGTGAGACCCCAGCACAGGTTGCCCAGAGAAGCTGTGGATGCCCCATCCCTGGAAGTGTTCAAGGCCGGGTTGGACGGAGCCTTGGCCCACCTGATCTGGTGGGAGGCGTCCCTGCCCATGGCAGGGGGCTGGAATTGGGTGGTCTTTAAGGGCCCTTCCAACCTAAACCATTCTATGATTCTGTGTTTCCACAGCAGACCTAGGTAGTAAGTAATCTGCATACCTAATTTAAGGAAGGAGAAACCATGTGATGTGCCCAAGGCCCCACTGAGTTTCCAAAGTATCAAAATTATGGTTCTAAACGGGGAAATCCTGACTTTTACCCACTGTTTGATCTGAGAGTAGGTGGCCTTCCACTTAGAGCTCAAACTCCACATGCAAGCGATTTTCCATTCCTACTCAAATTGCTTTAGCTATTTTTAGGTCAGATGAGTAGAATAAATATCATTAGGGATTTTTCAGGCATTTTTAGAATTGCTTTCTAACTAAAAAAAAAAAGAGAGATCCTTTCACGAAAGTATATCCTCTAGTCATTCATCCATAAAGGCACTAAGACCTTTTGATATTCTTATAATCAAATAATGAAAAAATACGAGTTAACCAGATTAGGAAAGATGATGCTGTATATTTATGGAAGCTATTCAGTATAAAAAACTTTTAGTGGGCACAAGCACAACATACCAGAGATGGACCGGACCCACAGCCATGCTGTGCCACACTGAAGTAGAGAAAGAGACCAAGCAATTAGAAGTGAGAACAATGGAGTATGTAAGGAGCACGAGTATCTCTCAGTGAAGTTTGGTAGAACATTCTCTAAAAATGTCTCACTTCAGTTCATGGAAATTTGTAGAAACAGCCCTCCCAGCATCACTGTTGGGCAGCAGAACTCAGTGGTTGGGACTGGAGTATGGGTCTGGAGATGGAGTCTGCACTCCTGGCTCTACTTGAGCTCCACGCTGAAGTCCCCCCTTCCACTGCATTTTGGCTAAACCACAACACACTCATAAACCCATGTGCTGTGTACTTACCCCTGGATTGCTTGGGTCTACCTCACTATGTAACCAACAACATCGTGGGCCTCTTTTTCCTCCCTACTGCCTTTCCAGCCCTACTGCCTTACCTACATGTCTGGTATGATCTATATTTTTGCTTTATCCAGGTTATCCCAACACCCTCTCCACTTCCAGTTTACTGGAACAACATCCTCTTCTGCTTGGCTGACTGCAAGAAATAAAATTCAGTGTTACTTGCCTACAGTCACAGGAGAAATGCATGCAGATGCAGACCTACAACTGAAAGCTTCCCTGACCTTTGCCATCACCAAAGGAATATCCTTCCCCTCAGGAAACATTCTTTATCTTGACAGGCAATAAGTTCCTGTAACTACTGCTGACTTCAGTAAGACCTACCCTCTCGGGCATTTGCCACAAATCCTTTTGGTCAATTGGTAGAACAGTGTCAAAAGAGAGAAAAGACTTTTTGGAAAGGATTATACAGAGAAATAAAAATGACAGCAGAGATCTAGAGAACACAAGAAGAGTTCAGGGAGGAAGCAGCATATGAGATACTGTCCTCTCTGTATCTCTGACACCTAGGCTTAGACTGGAATGGATAATGCCATTGCTTCCAGCTCCTCAAGCACCAGCACTAAAGCCTCATGGCCACTGCATCTAAAACACACCACAGGGTGGCCAAGGAGCTCTCCCAGGCTCCAGGTTTCACCTCCTCTGCTGTCAGCTGTCGTTAGCTGTCTGCAACGAGCACAAGGCTACAATATGGTAATAGAGACAGGCTGCGGAGACAGAAGAAGTTAATGAGTAATTAAATGTTCCAATCAGAGTTTCCCTTGCAGTATTACTCCTAGTACCCAAAGAGAAGGATGTGCTCATCAGACACCAGGAAAGAGTCACTGCTCTGAGGAGCTTGCAAGCCTGAGTGCAAGCAAGGTTGGGCAATAAGAAAAAAAGAATGCAAATCCCTTGATCACTCAGCAAGGCGTATATATATATATATATATATTGATAGTTCAATTAACTGAGACATAACGTCTTCCTGCTTAAGAATGCCCTTCACAGTGGCAGGGCACTGGAATTCAGCACCGTGCAGTACAATGCATCAGCAAATGTGCAACAGCACCTCAGGAAATGAAGGTGGATACCAAGTTGACCCCCAAAATACTCTTCCTAGGAATCAAAAAGAAGCAAAGAGACAACTCTATCTTCACCTCTCTAGCTAACCTGAAGCTCAAATGTACATGCTTCACAGAGCTATTTGACATCTTCTGTATTTTTACCCCTTTTATAAAAATAGAGCACATCTTTCCAGCTTTGGCAGGGTGGTTGGCTGGTTCACACGCACAAAAAGCCTCTGGTCTTGAAACCAGATAGACATTTCATCTCTTTGTCCAGTGAATCTCCTTCAACATAGACCAATGTGAAGAGCAATCCCCAGCAAATGCTGGTTGCAGTGAGGGATTTTCTGCTCCGCTACTTCTGAACATCTCCAAGCAAACACTGGACAAATTGCACGAGTAAGGGGTCAGTGCCATCGTGAATATTTCATCTAGACAGCACAACAAAATCCAGCTTAGAGAATAGAAAGGGAGAAAAATCACTTATCAATTATTCTTTTACTGAATACCACTTGTTCTTCAATAAAACACTGCAAAGTGATTTCTCTTGCAATCAGGAGGAGAAAAAAGCTCTGCTCTTGGCAAACTATTTTTGGAAGCTGAAAATCTCATTCTTTTCTTTTTTTTCTTTTTTTTTTTTTTTTAATTCCTGCTTAGAGGATTTTTATGATAAGGATGTAAGCCTTGCTGCTTATTAGAAATTATACAATTACAATTTATTTTAAAAACCTACAAGAGTTGACTTTTTTCTACTAAACTTCACTTTTACAGGCAGTCATTGGATGGATGAATTTATCTCTTTTAGGTGGGTATTTTTTTCTAATTTGTAACACTTTCCTACATACTAGCACTTAACTGTCACGGATTTTCTTGTAGACACATTTACCCTTTCTGCCATTTTCCTGTCCTCCATACGAAATCTTTTTTTTTTTTTTTTTTTTTTTTGATAGGATTATCAAGCCTGTCATTTTGCCTAGGTTTCAAAACTACTCTCCAATTAACAGGTTTTCCCACTTAAGTTAAAAACTATCCTCGTCCTCCCCCCTATTCACCCTAAAGGACATTTGGAAATGTTCACCACTGAAGCTCAGGTTGCAGTTTCTGGGGCTATGTCTTGTTAATTGTCATTTTGTCCCTGGTGTTGCTCACACTGAGAATTTTACCAAGTGTCTCAGACATTTGGCAATTAATCAAAGAAACAGCTTCTGGAGACCTATGTGTAAGCAAGAATGTCAGGTTAACCTTCAGAGTAGTAGACCAAACTCTGGAAATGAGAATTAATATGACTCTAAATGGTAATTATTCCTTACCAAACGTATTCATTTTTCATAATGTTATATTTTTATGCACACTTTTGATTCTCAAGGGTCTTGACTCATGACTGCTCATGTCTAGTTGACTCACGGTTAGTGAAAATCAGATTTCAGAATTCACCTATCATCAACAGCTGCATCTGAGTTCATGTTGCTGCCAGTTCTGCTTCCAGCTATATAACATACCTTCAGCCCTCGTGACTGGCATGAGTTCTACTCGCACTTCTCATCCTCACAACTTCAATCCCATCACCTCCTTGGGACTGCAGGGACAGCAGCTGCATTTCAGAGGTGCCTATCAGCTATGGCAGTAGGAGTCATTGAAGCTGTGGTCCTGCACTCCTTCTGGCCCTTCCACTTGCAGAACCACTGGCCCTTTAAAAGCCTGTGCCTGAATCATATCAGTTTGGTCAGACCCAGAGGACAAAAGAGTAAAGGAAGGGGATGGATTCTATTCTGGGCTCTGCTACTCATGTACAACACAAGACTGGGCAGTCAGCAAAGCCTTTTGTCCTCAGCTGCTGAGACTGAAAAAACTGGGATGGTGATAACCAACCCTATCCTTACGTATAAAGCATTTTGAAACAGTTGGTTGAGAGGCACTATATAAATGCTAAGTATTATTAGACACTGCTCCTATTTTAGGGTACTTTTCCACTCACAGATGTTACGCACAAGCCATTTACTAAATGAGCCACAACTATATTTTTGAAATCATAAGATACCTGGAGGAGGTAAACTCAGTAGCCATCTCTTGGGAAGCGAAAAGAACGATCCTGACTGGCAGCAAACACTCACTGCATCTTCATTACAGCAGAGCAAAGGAACAAACATTAGCATAGCCGGGCTCTGTACAGCAATAGCTTGGTAAAACTCTATGGCGTGTGCTACCCGGTAAAGCTGACTAATGAACCTGTCCAGCCTTACAGTCTATAGATCTGTGAACTCATTTCATGAAGAGAAAAAGTCTCCCTAAGCACTTTCAGTATAGCATGATGATTCAAACCAAGATGCGGATGTTCAGGCAATCCTCTGGCAGGCACTTTCTGCTGGAATAGGCCGCGGCCCACAGGAGGAACAAATAATCTGTTAAACCTACCTGCAAAGGAGCAACTAATACACAAGCACTGCTATAAGTGGTGAGACTCAAGGTTCACCTAGCCTGCAGTGATGTTCCCAGCAGCAGGCAGTATCAGACACTCAGAAATATTCAGTGTTTTTTGCCCCACCATGGCCTCCTTACTCCCACCATCTGCTCCTCGGTGGGTGAGTTGGTGACAACAGGCTGATCAGTACGTTCAACAGCCATTGCTGGATCTCTGCTCTCCTACTCATCTAGTTGGCTTCTGAAGCAACCTGTGCTTTGGCTTTCCACATCCTACAGCAACAAACTGGAGCCACCACCCTGTACCTGTCTCTGGGATCACAGCACTGTGCTCCAAACTCTGTGGGGAGAGCAGAAGGGACCAGGCCAGCTCCTGACTTCATGTCCTACACTACAAGCAGCATGTTCAAACCACAATCTGGGAGAATTTTCTGCCATTCATTTCTCTGACCCAGAACACAAGCAAACAACGCAACAAGGCTGCGCTGAAGAGCTGAGGAGCTTTCCAAGAGGCAAAATGAGAAGATGTCTTCCTTCCTTTTCCAGTGAGCTGTCCTCCCTGTTGGACACCCATACCTTCACTTCCCAGCCTCAAGGGAAAACTCAGAGAAGCCAAGATCAAGTCATCTGGGGGGTGAAATGAAGGCTGAGAGAGGGCTGTAACAGTCCCAAGCATCTCCAGAGAACTGGTACAACCCTGAGGCCAGGAAGAGCATTCCTCTCTGTGCTTCTTCATGGATACTCCCACAGACATCTCTTCCTCCTGTCACTTGTCAGCAAACAAATATGTTTGCATAACCTGAATTAGATGCTACAGTCATCCCTGTTACTCCTTGCTTAAGAATGCCTACCCTGTATAGCCACCACAGCTCAGTGTATTAGGGGAGCACTCTGTAGCAAACCCTCGTGTTCCCCTGTACACGAACACTTTATTCACACACATTTTAGGCCATCAATTGGAGATGACAGCGAAGTAATCAGGAGAGTATCATACTGTGCCTCCTAATTCTCCTGGGCCTCCACTGATTATACAGGAGAAATCCAAGCAGACATGGAATTAAATCACTTCCCTCATGTTGGACTAGCAGAAGCTGTTCCTTAAATGACAGATTGCTAACAGCTCCCTTAATGACATCACCCAATATGTCATAAAATTGCTGCCAACACTACGGACTCTTTTTTTTACCCAGCCAGAAGCAGTCTTGGGCTGTGGAACAGAAGTTTCATTGACAAAATGTGGCTCAAGAAATAACCTCTAAAGGGTTCTCAGCGCACAAGGCAAGTACCACCCAAAAACTCATTGAAGAGTAAAATTATACTTCTTGGCGCAGCTTTCCTGGAACAGAGCCCCATGTCAGATTTCTCTGTCTGTAACTGAAATTACCCATCCACCATCTCTGCAGGTAGCACGAAAACTCACAGCTCAGGAATAGTATCCAGATCTTTGCCAGATTACTACCCTTGGGTGAAAACTGTTATCTTCTTATCGCTTTCATGCCTTTTGGAAGGAAACTCTTCCCAGATGGGTATTAGCATTAGAGAAGAAACAGATATACTTGTAGTACAATTGCAAGGATTATTTACCTGGAGTTTCACTATTATCCCTCTACTCCCAAGCTCACATCAGTTTTTCTGTCAGAAACACAAGTCAAGTGACAACTAGCGCACACATAGGATGAACAGCTTTTCAGAATTTTTAAGAGACAATTTGCAGGTTTTTCTCTATTCCTCAGACACCAGGGATCTACCCTGCAGCAATGCACCACAAATAACTCTATGTTTGCTTTTAAAACATTACAGTGGAACCCACTTAGGCAGCCACCAACCATGACCGCACAAAGGGTGCTTAATTATGCATTCCTCTGATTCTGAGCTACCTGCATTTTCTCATGAACATCTATGTCGTACTTTATGCAAGAATTAGCTCAGCTGCATGGGCTCAAGAATTGCATGGGCTGTTTTCAAAAAGGGCAAATACTTTTCTAAGAAAAATACTTCAGTATTTAAAGCCAATAATGAAAAAGGAAAAAGTCTTCCCTCTTTATTTAGACTTAAACCAAATTCTGATTTATACTAGAGAGCATTGAAAGTCTGTCAGATTTGGTCCTTTTGATAAAGGTGAGATTGCTCCTCTCCATTTATTTGCAGAAAAATCAACGTTAGCTGCTGTTCCTCTAAGTCACTCCGTTAATAGATCCTCTTCCCTGTGTATGCTGCCTTTCTTGCATACCACCATCTACCATTCAAAGCAGTCATGGTTGAACAAGCAGAACATGTATAGGAAGAAGGAAACAGTGCAATGCTAAATTTTGTGGGAACAAAAAACTAGTGCATTCAGCTGAGTGGTCCCAAGATATGGCTTGAATATCTTTGGTAACTCCTTGGGTATCAACAGTACTTCTGTTCCCTGCAGCAATCCTTGCCAACAGAAAACCCTACAGCATGCCAGTATGCTGGGAATGCTGAAACCAGTGGTCTGAACAATCTGTCACTCATGTAAGTTCAAAAGAGAATCACTGCGGTGGCACTCACTGGCACTGTGAGCAAATGAGCCATGAGCTATATTTCTGGATTTGATACAGTTCTTTCTCTGAAAGAAAAAAGCAAGTCAAAAAGGAACTGTAGCACTCTGCTGAATGCTGAAGTGACCAAATAAATAGAATCAACTAAACCTTGGTTATCTGTCAGTCATTCTTCCCTGTGTGACAGCATTCCTTCCAAGTCTGCTCATGATGACCATGGCCCCAGTGCTTGGGTTCCCGAGTTGATGCATTTCAACCCGTGTCATCTGCTTACATTACCAAGTCACTTTTGCCCTGCCATCCAAGGGAAAAGCTCAGTTTGGCACAACGTGCTACATCACCCATATTTCCAGTGCACAGAGTGAAAGGCTGAAATACTGCCCATGGATTTAATTCTCCGATTCAGCACTGCACTGCCATGATTGCAAAGTGACAGATGTCAAAACTGAGAGGAGTACCTCATTAACGCAGAGATAAACACACAGAATATGTTGTTTGGAATGACGACCCAGTGTGTTTATATATGTATGCTACTATTTATCGTCCTACAGATGGCTGCTCACAGTGAGGTACATCCACAAATGTGTTTAATTTTGCTTTCTCCTATTCTAGGCAGTTACCATTTCTCCTTGTTTACACTGACTACTACTAAGAGGGCCTAGAGATCCCTGAGCTTTTGTAAGGGTGAAGGGTTATGTTGCACAAAGCAAACCCATGACCTGCGTGCCATCAGTTCCTTGCAGTAGTAATAACCAACACCTGCAGAGCATTTTTAAAGGAATTATCTCACTCTCATTTTACAGATGGAAAGACTCAGAAACAGGAAAGGACTTACCCAAACTCAGCCAGCAGGCTCTGCTCAGTACAGTTACTACCGTTGCATATTGGCTACCCTATCAAACTCCTGCTACTCATACCCGTCAAACAAAATTCAAACAATAATTATTATTTTTACTGCAATTTGCACTGCAGCCAGGGCTGGAGGCCACAAACAAGAGTCAGCTATGTTGGGCTCTGTTCAAACATAAAATCAAGCACACAGTCCCTGCTCCAGTTGTCTTGTAGGGACCCAATTCTGTGGGAACACAAACACAGCAGGATGGGAGGGAGGGACAAGGAAGGGGAACGTGAATGCAAGGTTTCACATTGTTCATGGTAACTGCAAAGTATGGAAGCTTATTATTATTTAAATAATTTAGGCGGGTAAGAAATATAAGCATGCTCCTGACAGCCACCTGTCTAGTTATTTACTTAGCAGTTTATCTTCATAATCATATTTGCTCAGATACTTTACTTTCACTCCTTGGGTCTCTTTGCTTATACTGACAGAAACCGGATCCTATAACTGATTCTTTGAGGGACTGGCTCACCCCACACTAACCCCAGACTTACATTACACTGTACCTTCCTTCTATGGGGCACATTATGCTTAATTTTACAACTCCTCTCAGATCTGCTGCAAGGGCAATTCATGCTGAAGACTTTCTTTATATGATATCTGCTTATGCACTCTAGCCGTGACAATTCAGTATACTAGCTATAAGCTACTGAAATCATTCCACTCATGCTAATTTTTATTAAAATCTGCAGTAGCATAATATGTATTAAGTCCCAACTTACTGTCTGTCCTAATGTGGCTATACATTAGCAATATGTTATGTACCAAAAGGCCATATAGCCATTCCTCTTTAGAAGACTTAACTGGGTATAAAATTGGTTGCACAAGGATCCCGTTATGTTTACATCATAAAGACAAATTTTCTCTTCTTGTGGAGTCACACTGGGTTTCATCTGATCTTACAGCAGGATATTGAACATTACAAGTGTGCAGCAAGATCTCGCTATAATGTCATACAATATAAGAATTAATAGTTCCTCTAATGCTGAATGGCACAGACACAATGGGATTATTTGCAAGAGTAAGGTTGCTCAGTACCGAGTCAGGATTGCTGAATGGTCTTTAGAAGTTAACCCGTTATCTTTCTGGCATGGATCTGCTACTCCATTATTTATTATAACGTATGCATTTGTGCAAATTGTGAAAAATGGTACCAAGCACATAGAGGAAATATGGGATGATTGACATCCATAATCTCAGATGGGTGGGTATTTTTTCTGCATTTCAATTAAGCCAAGCATTTAAAGCATGCTTCCAACTCATCAAAGCCAGGAGTTAAGCATGTGCTTAAATCCTTTGCTCTGCTGATGTTGTCTATTGCAATAAATGGGCATCCTTCCATTGATTCTTAACAAATTCTAGATCAGCACAATAACACCATAATGTACTCTAGAAAAGCCTGAGAAATCACAATTTAAATACATTACTTTAGAGAACAAAAGAATAAGCACTTCCCTATTCCTATTCTCTACTGGCCAAATCCATATACAAATTAATGACCTATCACAATGCCAGTAAAAGATACAGCATCGAAAATGAGGGTATTCCAGAACTTACATAAAAATACTTGCACAGTTTCATTTCAGACTATTAATACTTTTCTGAAAATGATGTTATGTATGCATTGCTACCTGCGTTTATTCCTGTCTGACAGGTATCACTGAAGCTCAGCAGAACTGAGATATTTACTTAAATGATTAGGATCTGACTTTTAGTCCTATGATAAATGGAAGCAATAAATAACAACAATTTCATTTAGCAATTGTCAATATCTATTTTGCACCTCCTAATACACTGTCCACTAATCTTCAGCATCAGGTAATTCAAATTCCTTTATCATATTTCTGATACTGGCATTTATAACACTGGCTTTATTTTAATCCCAGGTAAAAATACATTAAGAAGGAACTATGATTGATAGTATACTGTTAATATGGAATAAAATACTTTTAATTATCCCTGAACTCAGCTTACAAATCCAAGACACAGGCAAGCCTAATTTAATAAAATTCAATATGTGAAAGCATAGCCTATGTCTGCATTACCAAGATGTCTATCACAACAGAGTGGATCTGAAAAACAGAATAGATAGCACTTAGGACCTAATATCCACAAGATGTCTTTCAGAGGTTTCACTTTGGACCAGCTCTAGTCTGGTCCCATGGACTGCACACATTAGTGGTGTAAGTCCATCAGGTGTACTCCTAGAGGACATCTGCTTGTTTAGTTTGCTTAGGAAGAAATCCTGTTTGCATATCCCCAGGCTGCTCTGCAACGTGAAACAATGTGTAGTAGGCATGGCCAGCTGGGAGATTCACTTTAAAAATGCACTCCTGACCCAAACCAAAACACAGTTTTTGACACTCCCATGGACGGTCCTTTTGCAGACCATGGGCCAAAGCAGTTGTAGTTGGCTGCACAGGCATTCAGACAACTCTAGGATTTCTGACGGCTTATCCAGAACACTGATCAGCCATGCCACTGATGCCTGGTGGCTCTGCTCAGAGCAGCTCACATTCAGGGCTTATTAGGTGCCTGGGACCAGGCTGGCTTCAGTCACAGAGGGTGGGATTTGGCTCCTGTTTGAGAAACCTACAAGGAAGTCTCTTACAGAGAAGCTGAGAGTATAAGCTAGGGCTCGATTCACTTGCCAGTGTGCTGGTACCTAACACCACCAGGCCTGTTCTTCAGTCTGCGGGACATCCCTGTGCAGATGGGAGGTATGGCAGAGAACCTGTGGAAGACCTGCACCCCTCTGGAAAAGTAGCCAGAGGTCAGACAGGATCCTTGAGGCATTTTAGGCACAGACACTTGGACACAGGCAACTGCTTGATGGCTTGGCTTCCACAAACTGAGTATATCTCCACTGGCCAGAATGAGAACTTAGGAGACTTGTGCTCAAACGCCTGCACTGAGTCACTTCATCTCAGATTGACCTCTACCCACACAGCAGCCTCTGTACTGCAGTTGTCAGTGCTCTGGTCTCACAGAATATTTATTTCCAGTTTATTACAGTATGGCAGTAAGCAAACACTGAGAGAGCTTAGCTCTGACATTGTATCTTAACTAAGACCCTGAGCCCTACTGAATTTGCTGCAGAAACATTTGAGTGGCCTTGCAAGAGCCAGTTTAGGTCTGCCAAGACTGTGAGACCGTGCTACTGCAGTCTGACAGGCTAAGCCAGACCTGTGCAGTCAGTGCACATCCTCTGGCACATCCCCTGGATTGTACCTATGCTTACCTAGTATCTGATGTAGCACAACTCCTCTGTTCCCCCATAAAATGGAGCTGTCCGTAAAGATATGCTTTGCGTTTGGTTCAGATTTGACTTTGGAAAAGGCAGTCCTAAGGAATAGAGAAATTACACCTCTTGGGAAGAGACAAAAGTGCAGTTATAATTTCCCAGACAATCTCACTTTTGCCTTGGCACAATTCCCACAGCATACCACATAATTAAAACTAAATGAAATGTTGCCTTATGTGTTTAACACTCAGCGATTAAACATACCATCTTAGGTTAATATAGAGACTCGACAAATTCAGTGAGGCTAAATTTCAACTCAGATACTTGTGTCTGCAGATCTGTCCCTGAGGGTGTAAAACCCTGATCAGGCATTTTTATGTACGCATACTGCATCCAAAAGCTTTCACGGAATCAGAGAATCATTAAGGTTGGAAGAGACCTTCAAGATCATCTGGTCCAGCCATCCCCCTACCACCAATGTCACCCACTAAACCATGTGCCTAAGAGCCAGGTCCAACCTTTCTGTGAACACCCACAGGGACATTTCTTTCATAGAAATGACCATGATTAAAAGTGTTTGCATTGAAGCTCAGGGTGTGCCCTCTTCCCACAGAGTTCATACACAGTTTCATGCACTGAACACTTGTTTATCCCAATCACGAAGTGCTCCCTCCCCTCTCTCCCTCTCAGGTAGAAGAGGCAGAAAAGAAGGCAGAAATGAGGGGACAAGGAACAGCATTGCTTCCCTTCCCATCCTGCACCCACGAAAACTGCCCATCGAGCTCATTCTTTCTGCAATACACAGTGCATTTGACACCAGAATGCTCACCAGAAATGAAGCTCCCAGTAAAATATCAACCATATGAAGAGATTTTACCTCTTATCTCAGCTATTGAGGAAGATCGCTTAGGTAGCAGCACAATATCAGAAAATAATGACATGATGAACAGAGTGATAACAAGGGATAACTTCTGTAAGAAACCTTTTTAGCTAAACTGCATCTCAGATTAGCCATAGACCTGATGATTTGTAAACTGTTCTGCCTGAAAACTTGCTATTGCAGAGTATTTTAAAGATTGATTTTCAACTGCTTTCACAACATCATTGAAAGTATTACATTTTCCTAAAGGAAATTAAATATCCAAGTCACATGAAAATGTTGAATACAAAGGGAAAATGAAGCACATTACTGCAACAGCTGTTGAGATTGTTTTGCTGGGAATTTAAGGAAAATCCTGGCTTCTTTGGTCAGAATGCCAGGCAGGAATTGAGACATCTATTTTTAATTCTAGAACAAACTGAGATAGAAGTGGTTCTGTTTTTGAAAAAGAAAAAACAAAACAGAACAAATGAGACTAGAATAGCAAAGACCATTCACCCAGATTAATTAGTTCCGAGAAATGGGAAACGGAGGAAGAAGGCACACTGCTACAAACATCTCATCCTGTAATCTCTTCCACACACTCATCTGTTTCCAGGGTACAGCTCAGTATTTTGCCAAATCTACTCCCTTAAGAAAGTTGTTGCAGAACCTTGCTGCTCTACTAATTAGAGACTTCCTTTTAATTTCCAGGCTGAAGTGATTTATAACCAAGTTATATCCATTTGTTCTTGTCCCACCGTTAGCCACAGGTTTAAAATCATTAGTTTTCAATCTACGGTCCATGGACTCAGGAGGGGTGCATAAACTACTTCTAAGAGATTTTTAAAATGTAGTGGTAATGAAGCAAAGCAGACCTAACAGGATGTAATTTGCTCTGACAATGCTATAGGGTATGCAGTATTATCTTTGGAAAAAGTTTAGGAATCCACAAATCAAATCAAACTGAAAAACACTGGCTGAAATTGTTCTTTTCCCTTCCTCTTGTTTATTAGCCCTCTGATATATTTTCAGACAGGAGACATGGCATCTTCTCAACATTTCTCCTTCTACAATAAATGCAGCAAGTTTTCCTAGCTTTCTCCTTGCTAGAAATGTCACCGTTCTCCTAACCACCCTGCTCTCCTTGTAGCAGCTCTTGCCATTTCAAACAGAATTGGACACGGGCGACCGGAATCCCGTACGCGCTATCACGGTACCTCACACAGTTATGCTAACATTGCCCTAAATCGGCTGGAAATACGGGATGAGATCCATCCCAGGATAACGTATGCTCTCTTCACAGCTGTGTTACATTGGCATCTGACTGTTATCCTTTGGGTGTATCGATATACTCAGGTCCTCTCTTCACTCATTTTTGTTCATCCCCAGCTGCACGGCCTGTCCTCTGCATTTGTGTGCCCATGCCACTACTGTCTCCTCACTCCTCAAGGCTGGCAAATCCCTTCTGCGGGGTATTCCAGCTTGCCCTTGCACAGAACCACAAGGGCATGTGCTGAACAAGGGGAGAAGCATCAGCTTGGAAACCTCTGTTGATGAAGCCAGCTGATGGTGCCACACTGACTGAAGAAGCTGATCACACACAAAATGCCTGACATGCATTAAATGCAAGTGATTGTGGCTGGTAAATCATCAATGTATTTGGATTTATATTTAAAGGGGGATTTGATGTGTTATTTTGAAGCCAGATAGTCATCAGTAGCCAGGTTTCTAAAAGTGTTCAGCTCCCATTTAGGCAACTGAATAAGGTGCAGCACTGCTATGCTGCACGATGCCACTGCCTAGGTAAAAGCAAAGAAAGAAAAGATGGCTTTAGTTAGAAACAGGGCATACAGCATTTTTGAACAGCCCAGGTTATACAATTTTTATTAACTATCAAAATGTGCATAACAAGCCCAACAATCATTATACCCAAGTAAAAAGTCTAGGTTTGATTTCTCCACTTTTATCTTTGTATTCTCTATCCATACACAGAGGAAGGCAGATCTAGAGCAAAACTTCTAGATGCCTAATACCAAAAAACAAAACCTAAAACTCCACCACTATATTTTTCTTGTATAATGACCATGAATTGCAATTTCAAGATTTTTTTTTACTAACATTCTCCTATTACTGCACTGGTACTAGGAAGGCTAAATACAAAGACGCAGCAACCAAGTGGTAATTAACTTTCTGTAGAGGAACATAAAGCTACAAGGATGAATAATTTTATTGTCATGGAAAGTCTAATACTTCTCTCATGGAATTAATCTTAAAATTTTGAATTATCTGTTTGGGAAGCTGCATTGAATGTCTCTCAAGGAAAAACTCAATGGGTAACAGTTTTACCATATGACGTTCAAAGAGGTATTAACCAAGCTGAAGGTACCTAGGGAAAATCTGATTTTGAAGCATAGGGTATATACATGTAGATCAGAAAGAAGATCCATTGATGGGTTTTATGCTCATGGGCCACGTTTTCCCACTATCTCTACGTCAAACACTTTTGTGGCTTTTTCTACAGCATTTTTAATAGCTTTTTCCTCCTACAAAGCTTACAAGCATCTTTCTTTTTCAGGGACGTTATTAAGTCTAGTTTCAAAGCTAACTAGACTTCATGCAAATTTTTCATCCACAGATTTTTATTATTAATTTAAACAATAAAAATCACAAATGAATACTACGGCACCGAGCTGCAGGTACAAATTGACTTAAATTGAAGGAATAAATCCCATGCCACCTTAAGTTTCCTGCACAGATAATTCTTGAGATCCTCATTTTGAGGCTCTGCTGCACACTGGTTATGTTTATATAGATAAATTAAGCGGTGCCAGGGAACATTCTCAGGCATCAAAACTCAATTGTCTATGGTATTAAATTGTTAGAATTGTCCCACAGCATGTGCCACAGGAACAATTTTAGTCTGTTCCAACTACCACTCTTCCAAAAAATCGCCAGGGCACAGTTTGCAAGGTAGGATGTGCCAAGAACGGTTCCCAAGAGGCAGTTTCAGTTGGGTGACCCAGTTTTAGAAGGGAAAAAATGGTAATACATGGACATTGCGCCAGCTGATGCTGCAGCAGGGGCTGGTTCTGGACTTGCTTCACTCATGGGTACGGACACAGCCACTGCATCCCTCTGTTGGGCTCCGGCGAGGTGAGGAGATGCCTTGATACTGAATGGCCTGAGCTTGGCTTTGAAACACATTAATCTCCAAGAGGCCAGCAAGAGCATGTGTAGCTGCTTCACACTCAAGCTGTCATCCGGGCTGCTGCAAAACAACCCTCTGCAAGCTTCCTCTTGCCCACATCAGGGGACTCTGTGTTACAAAAGGAGCTCAGGACGCGCTCGCTTTGCTGCAGGCACTCCAGGTGCCTCTTACTGCAGAGGAAGAGGCAGGAGGTCAGACAGGAGGAAAATACGCTGCTGCCAGCCTGCCCCCCTCCCTTCCTGCAGAAATCTTCCTGATCTTGAGACCTTGCTTGATTTTCTTCACCCTTCTGCACACAAAGCTTGTGACAAAGTACTGTAAGACCAAGGCTGCAGTAACAGTGTAGCCTGGCAATACAAGGCACGCTCTGGCCGTGTTACTCCCCGAGATTACTGGCCTTATTCAGTGAACTTCTGCAAGTAAGGCACGTGGCTTTTGACTTGTAGTGGGAAACAAAAAATCTCCCAAGGTTTCACGAGCAGCATCTTCTCAACATTTCACCTCGGAATATTTATATTTGACCTTGCAAGTACAGCATGTCTATCTTTCTTCCCTATAAACTTTTTCTTTCTGAAAGATAACCATGAAAATAAGGAAAGGGGAATGGATGTGTGACATCTCATCAAGAGTTTGTAATAATTTATTTAAAACCGTTTATTCTGTAGCTCTCTCCTTCTGATGCAGTTTCAATTACTTGATTGAATAATATTCTCTGAAATAGCACATGATGTGCTTGTGTCAAAGAGGCTCTCCACAGAGGCCATCAGCTACCTTTTAAAATCAATGAAATTCATGAATTTGCATCTGGCTTCTCAAGGAGAAAATAAAGGAACCTCTTCCCCCGGTATGTCTGACCTTCTCGTTCTAAGGCCAGCTTGTTTCGAGTCTTCTGCATCTCTGAACACTGACGTGAAGATGGATAATATCATTCTTGGAGGAGATAGATCTTAAAGTCTATTATATTCCCCTTCTTAAGGATTCCAGCCATAATTCTCTCTTAGTAATTGGGATTTGCTCACTGCTCCACACAGTAATGCATATTCTAGCTATCCACTCTGTCATGCTGCCACCGCGTTTTTAACAATGCTGATAGCAACTGATATTATCAAATTCTGCAGACTTTTCAGGCTCTAGGCTTGTCCGTGTCTTTTTTTCATTTCACCATTTCTGAGCAAAAATGTTTTTATTTTTTCCTCTGTGATGCCTCACTGCTGTGACCCTGCCATTCCTCACAGCTGGATCTTGTTAGTTTTCAAATATTGAGCCCACACTGCCTGATCACGCCACAGATTTTCTGTCCTGATATGTTTGCTGTCTTTATGTTTGCAAGATCAAAGCTAATGCTGTTTATACCACAGCGCTAAAAAGGTTCACTTCTCAAAAGGTAAAATAACCTCAGTGTTTGAAAATCTAGCCTTATTTTTATCCCATGTCTTCTACTACTGATAATATCCGTGTGTTTCTCCTTGTCCTTGCTTCGTTGTTCTATATAGCAATTTTCTTCATTAAACTTTTGGAAGGAATTTTGGAGAGAACTCAGCAGCAGCCCCATGCCAGTGAAGCCCCTTGGGTTGCAAGGAAGTAGAGCTGGGCCAACGCCAGCTGCTTTCCAAAACCCCACTTCCATTTGTGTTTCTCAACAGTATTCAAGTTCTCTGCTCACCAGATTCTCCTCTTTTAAATTCTCCCCCAGTTTCTTTCTCCCCTCCTACACATTTTTTTTTTCCCAATGAAATGGAATTTGTCCTCAAACTGCCTGGCTAACTTCATGCTTTTCCTTTTATATCTTACTATTTTGTTATCTTAGTGTTTCTCAAACAGTGGACCACAACCCCCAGGATATTCATAAAAGGCAATTGGGAGAGTTATAAGATGCTGAAATTTTTATTACCCTGTAAAACAAAAAACATCTCTTCTCCAATCCCAAAACACCTTTATCCTTCGAAATCCAGTTTTGCTATCAAATTCTCAAATCCCTCATACAAATAAATGATATACACTTCTTAGATGATACATTTTACTCAGGTTCCCTACAGGATCAAAGCTGTGTGATTTTCAGCCTGATGACCACATCTGACAGATGGCAGATATCTCCAAGACGCTAAACTTTTGCAAGTTTTGTGACAAAGCTGGTACCAGGACAGAGCAGAAAGGATCCCGAATTCCCACCAGCAGAAAGATGGGGAGAGTTTAACAAAACCAGGCAGCAACTTGAGGGCACGAAAGCAACGCACAAACAGCTTTCAGCCAACTGTAACACCGCTGTGTCCTTGTAAAGAACAGAGATGAAGAGCCTGTGAGGAGTCTGTGGGTTCAACTTCCGAAAGGGAACTGATGCTCTTGGAGGCAGGGATGTAGGAGAAAACAGGTGATGCTGTGGATACAGGGTATTTGGGGAAAGAAAGGTCTGTTCAGGATGCAGAGGGGACACTGAGGCAGAGCACTTCTCCCTCAGTTCTCCTGTTCACAGAACACACCTTTTACCTCCATTTTTATAGCTGAAGCATAGAATACGTGAAAATGCATCCATGTAATGAAACTGGGACAGCTGCACAGCCACATCTCTCATCTCACCCAATTTCCCAATCCAACCTTCAACTCTTCATCTTCAACCTTCAGTATCTTCTACCAGAATTTTATGCCGAAGGTCGGACACCCACTGTTGCTCACACACCACTGAATAACCTCAGCTCACCTGGTGGGTCAACACCAGTGCCAAAACCCAGCTCAGAACTTGCTGGGTGCTCCTGGACTTGCTTTCCTCACCCTTAGGCTTTCTACACACCTCTCCCTTTGCAGCAGGGGAGCACCACAGGGGGAAGAGTGGGCAGGAACAGTGGTTAAGGACCACTGATCGGCCTGGGGTGTAGAATAAGCCCAAATGAACATTAAGAAGACCTCAGTCTTGCTCTGCCTCACAAAGTCCTCTGCTTCTGGTAGGTTAGGCCGTATCTCTTAGAAAAAGGCATCCAGTTTTATTTAATGACTCAAGTGGCAAAGAAACCACTGTAAAGGTAATTAACAAATGAAACTTTAAGTTACAAAGGTATATATCTCATGGATAATGCAAATTTGCGTAATTTCAGCTCCCAAATAAAGCATTTGTGAAGTTAAGGAACACTGCACTGCTTGAAATCTCCCCCTGTAGGTCTCCATACACCGTAATCTGTCAATTTTTAATCTTCTTTTGAATAGCAAGAAAATTCATCCCTTTAGCTGTTCTTCTTTCATTCACTTAAATCAGTCCTGAAACCTTTTCAGCCTTACACTTGAAAGGGAATCTTGACAGGTGTTAGACTGGACAGAGTGTGCATGGGCACCACTGCGGGCAACTGAAATCCCTTTTTTCTGGCATACATATTTAGGAACTACATTGGATTTCTTAAGTGCAGCACTGCAGTGAGAGTCTCCACTCAGAGAGTCATCTACCACAGCCCCTAATTTCTCTTCCAGATAACTGTTTTCTATAATATGGTCTCCTATCAATTGGCTGCCACCCGCATTTTGAAGAAGTCTTACACCACATGTGGTATATCAAAAAAATTGGTTGTTCAAGCAAGCCCAGTTTATTGTGACATCAAAATCAGTCTACAGAATTATCTGCCCTTCCTACAATTTAGTAAACAACTAATTCTTGTGCTACCTGCAAATTTCAGTGGCAATTAATATGTGTTTCTGTTGTAACTAATTGGTAAGGAGAGCGAGGAACACTGGGCTGCAAACAAGATCCTTGTCTAACTCCACCAGACACCCTGCTCGTGTGCTGGCATGAGATTGGATTTTTCTAGGCTTCCACAATTCACCTCTGTACCAAGATCCAACAAAGAGTGGTAACAAAGGCTCAGGGAGCATCAAGGTCAAGCCTTTTAAGACTCTTATATAAAAGTCACCTGGTCCTGCAGACTTCTTTCAAGTATAAAGGCAAACAACAACACAGCTGCAGAGAAGACTTTCACCTTTTCATTCTGATCTGAAACAATACTGTGTTTTAGAGGAACTGTGGCGTGTAACCTCTCTCTTATGGCTGCTTTGGCTCCAAGAACTGGAAATTGGGTAATGTAAAAACAGTTTCTGAGAGAGTTCCAGGGAAAATCTGGGGAAGCATGGAAAGCAAGGAAGGTAGAACCAACACAGCTACTTTAAGTCACTTTTCACCAAACTACTGGAGCGCTCTGAAGAAGTCAAAAATATGCATACCGTGGGAACGTGGTTAACGAAGTCCGCTTGGATTTCAATAAATCTGTCATTCACAGGTCTTAAAAAAATGAAACTCCCAGAGGATAAAAATAAATGTCCTTGCAAGGAGAAATAATTAGAAACAGATGGTAGGAGAATACTGTCAATTTTCAGAGTGGAGAGAGGTCAATGGTGGAGTCCTGCAGGGATCTGTGCTGGAACTTGGGAGCTGTTCACTTATTTATAAATGAGCTGGAAAACAGGGTAAATAGTAAGGTGACAAAGTTTGCCGCTGATATTCATTCAGGGTAGCTGTGATAAGGGCTGACTCTGAAGAAAGACTTTCCAATACTGAGTGACTAGGCAAGAAAAAGGCAAATTAAATTCCGTGTAGATAAATAAATATGAGGTCATTTCTTTGAGGGGAAAATACCTAACCACACAAAATGATGTGCTCCAAGGTGACTATTACCACTTCAGGAATGAGATCTTGGGGTTATAATAGGTAGTTCTGTGAAAACATCAGCCCACTGCTCGCTAGCAGTGCAAAAGTGAGAATTAGGAATTACTGGGAAAGGAACAGAGAACGAAAGAGAATATTATTATGGCATTGTATAAATGGATGGTTTGTCTGTCTTGAATGCTGCATGTATTCTGGTCCCACCACCTCTGAAAAGATATAGTAGATTGGAAATGATTCAGGCAAGGGCAACAAAGACAATCAAAGGTATGATACAACCTAAGGACCAAGGAATGATAAAGTAGCTAAAGACTCGTCAGGTCTCACAAACAGGTAAGGGAGGGGAGACGACAAAGGTCTAATCAGGAGAAGTACTGGGAAGGTGTTTGGGGATCCACTGTTCGCAGCCTCTTCCAGTACATGAGCCCAGGGGTTGCAAGGTTCAGAAAGGGACTAGATGAAGTCATAATAAAGAAATTCCATCGAGAGCTTTCAAATGCCAAGTCTTTGGCTCAGGAAACCCCTGAACCCATGTGCTGGAGGCCAGGAGAGTACCATGGGCCAAAGCGAGCTTCCCCTGCACTGGCATTTTTGTGGGCACATTACAGGTAGCTGTGAAGATAAGACACGGGACTGGGCAGGCCTGAGGTTTGGCACAGGACAGGTGTTTTGGGTTGTTTTGTCCAATTTTCTCTTACTACGCACATGGACTCAGGTGTCTACTGGAAAGCACTTATGTTGGCTTTATCCTACTTGTCCGGAGGACATTTCTATGCCTTTCTTTAGCTTTGCATGATTTTATCTTCTCTGTAACTTGTAACATCACAGTAAAGGAAAAAGTAACGACAAATGTCTAATTACAAAAAAAAAAAATCACAACAAAACTAAGTGTACTTTATTTAACTTTTATAGCACTAAGTCACAATAAATGTCTTTATTTGTGAGGTTCCTTGCAAACTTTAAATGCAGTGTATTAAAGAGCAATAACACCTCATCTCTAACACCTTCACTAAGTGGTTTTCTTTGTACAGCTGCTCAAATCAGCTAAGTGTACGTGCAAGTATTCATATGTATAATTTTGAAACTGCAGAAGCAGAGGCTAGAGGCTGGAGAATGAGGCTTTCAATGATGGCTCTCAAAATATGAAACACACCCTGACAGCGTTAAGTACATGGAACAAAACACAACAATATAAGCAATGGCGAAAGCATAAGGGAGCCTAACGTATGAAATACTCACATACACACAGAAAACACCTTTTGTTCTACAATTTTTCTGCTTAGTCGTGTTTATAGACATGATTAGATAGAGACATTGATTCAAAATGCATGTGCCCAGGATATTGCTTACCTTTTCCTTATTTAAAAGCACCTCTTCAAAACAAGAGCTATATCATGCTGACGATTTATAATGACTCATGCTACTGAGAATGGGATCAAAATGTTTCTTTTAAAGAACTGAGATCCTGAGCTATTATTTGCAATCCTAAATCAAGTATGACCCTATGTTGAAAAAGAACTTCCAAGGAGATTTAAATTACACAAAGTATTATTGTATGATCTAACAATACTCACATTACTAAGGTCTGTAATAAAAAGCAAAATCAAAGCTACACTCACATATTTGTTTATTTTACTACTTCAGGTTCAATTTTGCTCCTGTACTATGCAGAATTATATGCATATGTGGTTGACATTACTATATTGTTACCTGGGAGATACGCATCTTAACCTTGTTCATTACTTGCTCATTGCTTATACTCTCAAAACAATAAAATAATAACAGAAGCAGATCATATAGCCTACAGGAAAACTACCAGAACTCATTAAAACTCTCTTGTCCTGTATGTTTTGCTCTACATTACACTTCTGTCCCATCACCACAGCTTCCTTCTTCAAAGGATGCAACCCAAACCAACCCAGATTTTCTGACAGCTTTCCCTCCTTTTGAGGAAACTTTTTTGAGGTAACACAGAAACGTACAGTCAGGTAAGTGATGAATTATGTTACAACATTCAGCAAACAACAAAATCAGCATCTAGCAATAGGCAATGCTGTTACAGTTCTTTTGGGGCATTCAGATACAAGCTGGGAATGATGGCCACTAATCACTTGCTATAGAATTATTCCCCTATTATTCTAATTTTGGAGTTAAGCAGCTGAAAATTGGTTCTGCCTCTGATGTAAAACTCATTTTGTTAACTTTTAATGCCAACAACACATAGACTAGCTTCAGAGATGATGAGAATTCCATGTTATTTTGCCTGAAAATATATCTTCAGTGTCACGCCTGCACATGTGCAGGATGGTGTACGCTGGTTGGACTCCCGTGGGTCAGCTGCATGCACTGGTTTCTAAACATTATTCACCTGTGCAGAAATGCAGCAAAGGAATCAGATTTGTTTTTATCTACCTTCTAGTGGCATAAAGCAGTAGAACCATATGAATAAAAAACACTGTTATCCCTGATATCAGTAAGTATAAGAGATTTGGAAATTGCGCTGTCCTGCTGAATATGGGACACGAACAAAACAGGCTGAGGATGCACCAAACTGGTAAATATTCATGCCACCCTTCAGCAGCGGAGCAATAAGGAGAGGAGACAGCTGAAAGCAAAAGTCCTTAATGGAGCAGAGGAGACGTCAGTGGTGCAAAGATGAAACAGTTTGCTCTGCCTGGAGCCAAGTGACATGACTATGTACAATTAACAGCACCTTATCAGAATGCGTGTTATTGAACAGAAGAAGTAGCCACCAACGTCAAACAGGAATCCCAATGCAGAGAAAATGAACCCTATCTGAGTCCCGCTGGGACTGAGGGGAAATCTACCAATCTCAAGTGACTGCAGATCAATCCCCAAGTGATAATGAAAGAAACTGCACAGAAACATAAGTAACAGAAACAGCATGAAATACACAGAACACGCATATAAACGGCATCGCACGGAGAAATGGATAAAGCTGTTTCACGCAAACCAGAAATTTCCAGTAAGCCTCACGGACAAGGTGGCAAACTGAACAATGCTGAAGCTGCTCGGCAAAGAACTCGGAAGAATTATTGCTCACAAACTGCAACAAATGTAGGTCAATTTGGGGGACTGAAAAAGTGCCCGTGAGCCCATTTTGGAGACATCTGGCTCTGCTTCCCTAACAGCAAGCCCCAAACTTCTCAATTTCAGTGTCCGATCGGGAAGATGAGCAGAAGGTATGCTTTGACTCCAGACTTTTTTTTCCCCAAAAATTATTTGAGGTTTGATCTTTTCTACCTTGCTGAAGCTGGTTTTATTAGTATCTCAACTCCAGAGCCCATTCTTTTCTCCTCCTCTGCCTGCCCACTGCCCACAGCTGGCCAGATCTCCCTAACTCAGGAGCGCTGTGCTGGAAATGCACAAGGGGTGTCCTGGTGCTCTCCCTCCTCCTCCTCATGCGCTCTCCTCGGGGAGACTCGGGATGCGATGGGGAAAGTCAAATGAAGTCGGGAGCCCTCCTGAGCCCAAACCAGCGCCTGAGATGTCATTTTTTTTGGTGTGTGCTCCTAACACACGGAGGCACAGGAGCCTTGAGCACGGCAGGAGGAGACCCAGACCCCAAGCCCAGCTCTCGAACCCCAATGACCTCGGCTGCCCTTCCAGCCGGCCGGCAGCATCCCTCGCCCACCTCCCTCGCCCCTCAGCTGCCCGAGGCGCCCCTCGCCTCCATCTCCTCCCCACCACAAGCCCCAAGGGACGGAGGAAGGGGCCGGGGGGGTTCTCCTGCTGTCCTCCGCCGAGCCCCCCCCCCGGGCCGGCGCCGCTGCCCGCACTCACCCGAGGTGAGCTGCATCCAGGCGCAGATCTTGTAGACGGTGGCCGTGTTGCAGAAGAAGAAGAGGATGAAGCAGACGATGCAGGCGATGATGAGCATCATCGAGAGCCCGATGAAGAAGGAGGCAGCTTTGAAGGCTCCCGAGGGCAGGCTGGAGAAGTCCGTGAAGCTGCCCCGGCAGGTGAGTTCCCGGCTGAAGCCGTTGCCGATGCAGTAGTGGAAGAGCCCGAAGTAGCCCGCCTGCGGGGTGTCCACGCCGTCCCCGATCCAGTAGGGCTGGATGAAGCACACCACGTTGACGATGGCAAAGCAGATGGTGAAGATGGCCCAGAGCACGCCGATAGCCCGCGAGTTCCGCACGTAGTTGGTGTGGTAGATCTTGGCCGCCTCCTGAGCCGGGAGCATCCCCGCTGCTGCCGCTCCTGCCGAGCCCGCTCCCGTCGCCGCCGTCCCTGCAGCCGCTCCGGGCATCCTCGCCGAGAAGATCCCCCCTCCCCTTCCTCCTCCTCCTCCTCCTCCTCCTCCTCCTCCTCCTCTTTTCTCCTCCTCCTCCTCCTCCCCGCTCACTCCCCTCGACGCGTCGCGCCCCTCCGCCGGGCTTCAGGCCAGCAGCAGCGCCAACATGGCCCGCCGCCGCCTGCCGGGGCTCCGCGCTGCCGCCCTGCCCGCCGCGGGGCCGCCGGCGCCCCGCCGCCCTGCGCAACCGCGGCCCGCGGCGGAGGGGAGGGTGTGGGGGGGGCGGAGCGGGACACGCCTGAGGCGGCGGAGGGGCCCTCGGAGCCCTCCCGCCCCGGGGAAGGGGGCGCCCGGGGTGGGAGAGCCCCGCGGAGGCGCTGAGGTGGCGGCCGCCGTGGGGCGCGGGAGGGCTGAGGGGAGCTGAGGGCAGCCGCCAGCCCCTCAGGGGTCGTCGCCCGGCTGGGGGTGCCTGGCCGGGTGGCGTATCCCAGGGGAGGCGTTCAGGCAACATTTAAAGTTTAATCCGCCCTTCCACACACACACACACCGCTTTGGGTTTTGGTTTATCTCTTTTAAGCCTCTGTTAGCTGTTCCTGTGTGAGCTGTGGAGCTGTAAGTGCTCCTCTAGCTGTGGTGGGGCGAGCGGTGCCCTCCTGCGCAGCGCAGGTGCTCCCCTCTCCCCCACACCAAACCCCTGCCAGGCTGAGGTAAAAGCAGCCAAAAGGCAGGGAATCAGCTGGGCTTGCTTCCCTCCTCATGGGGTGGGGAGGCAGCAGCGGGCTCTGGAGAAGACCATCACTGTGCAAACAGGCCGGAATCGCCCCAAAACAGCAGCAGTGCTGAGGCTGCTGCTCCTGGAGGGGCTCGGTGAGGTGACACCAGCGTGGAAAAGCCGCTCAGCTCCAGTCAAGCGACATCGGCCTGGCACGCTGCGCCTTGAACGTTTTGGCATGCAGCAGTAATTAGCATATATTAATGAGCAATTAGCATCTGGTAATAATCATTCATATGCCAGTGACACTTGGATTCACAGTCCCCGACCTGTGCATTGAGCCTGAGTTAATAATAATAATTGATGGCGCATATATAGAGCTCTTTGAAGATTGTTCTCCCCCGAGAGGCGCCTCAGCCGGAGCGGTGGGGATGTGTGGGGAAGCGGCTGTGCGGGCCCGGAGCCGGCAGAGGGCTGCATGCGATGAAATATTAGTGATGAGCAGCCCCCGGCAGGAGAGACGCGTGTGGGAATCCTCCCTGTCATCTGCTACAGCTTTTCAGCCGCTTCAGACAAAGTTTGATTTCTCAGACAACTGGCAGAAAGTATGGGCTGCTTGAAAAAAAAAACCGCACAGCATTTTTTTACACCTCACTCCACCTCATCTTGCTCCTAGGATGTGTGACCAGACTGCTCATCTGCTGCCTTCGGAGGGTAGCTGAACTCGTTCAAGCCTCTGGCTGCAGGAGGAAGGATGGTCCTTCCCTTCAGTGCTTGTTCCTCTTGTCTCCAGGCTGGGGTTAGCTGGACGGGTCCCATGGGATGCCTGATATCCTGGTGCTCTAAGGGGCCACCAGGCACAGAGGTAGAAAGGATTAGGTCCAAGCCTGAAGGCATCCAGGACAAACAGCTTAGGGATGGATGTTGGAGTGAGGGTTGGGCGAGGAGTTCTGAGAGCTCACAAAGAAAGGAGTTGTGGGGGTGTGGGTTGAGTGGGTTAGGGATAGTTGGCCTGAGCATGTGCACACAAAGAAGGTGAAACCTGGAACCAGGGTGGCAGGACCTGGGAAGGAGACAGGAGAGCAGAAAAGAGGTGCTCTGTGAAACAGGTGGGCCAAGGGAACTGGGGAGGTGGAAATACTGAGACTGGAGGAGGAGTTGGGGAAGAAGAGTCAGACTCAGGTCTCAGACTTGGGTGAGGAGGGCAACATTGGAGCCAGACTGGACAAGAAAGGGAGAGGACAGAAACAGGGGAAGGGACTAGGACTGTGTCCACAAGCTGAGAGAAGGAGTGTGGGAAAGGAGATAAGAATCCTGTGTGCAGGCCGTGGCTGCTCTGGTTGTCCTAGGATGCCCTCTCTGGCTTCCAGCGCCAAAAAGGCAGAGATTTCACATCAACCCTAAACAATACCCAATAGTTCTTCAGTTTACCATCTGAAATGGTAAAGTGGTACCAGGTATCTATTTTTTGGGGCACCTGAGTCACTCCAAATGTGTTCCTTGATAGACCTTTGAATCCTCAGAATCAGAAATTTCTGTGAAATTCAATCCCATCTTCTTCTAGTCCCATCTCCTTCTAGGGTTAATCTCTAGAGAATAATAAATTGTGAATCCTTGATCTATTACTCCAGGAGTTTGAATGGCAAAACCCTCTATGTTGGACTCAAAAGTTCCTTCCAACATAATTAACCCAGTGGTATCAATATTCTGTCACACGAAGGAATAGCGCTGGTGTTTTTGTAAATGATGAATGGAAACATAAACAAAAATGCAGAAGAGCTTGATTAAGATTCAAAATCAAAAGTTAGAAAAAGACAAGATAAAGATTATCTGTGCAATCCTTAATTGGTTCTTTTGTATTTGTTTACTATGATATATTTTCTAATAACATAATCACTTACTTTTCTTTTCTACAGGCGTCCTTGCTCATTTGATTTACAGCACTGGCAGTTGCTACTTGATGAGAAGCTTCTCCAGGGTTTGTTTTTCTCTCCCTGCTCAATGTGCAGCCCAGATTTGCTTTACTGCACTTTGTATTTGCCACTGAAGACAGGCTTAGGATGCTTTTTTATGCTTCTTATCACAACTATATGGGTGCTTCACAGTCTTGGAAAACATCATGTCTCTATGAGATAGGAGGCTGGTATATTCTGGACAGAACAGTTAAGGTAAAAGACAGCTGGGACTTCATTTCTCAAAGCAGAGCTCCCATGGATTTTGTCTGCAGCACTTCTCCAAATGAGGCTTTAGTAGGAGCCACACTGAGTTGCTGTTCATCTGTAAAGGTTTTAAACATCTTGTCTGCCATCACACAAAAAGTCTGTGGTGGAAGCAGGGATAGTCTCAAACCCTTCAGGTCAGCATTCATCATCTTAATCTTCAGGAGATTATCCTTTCTCTCCAACAACCCCCTTCACACCTTCACTATTTTTTTTTCTCCTTGGAAATTAACTGAGTCCCAGCTATGTGGCTGCCATCTAGTTTCATCTAAAAAAGTACACATCTTAAACTACTTACGCCAGGCTTTCCCCCAAAAGCTTCTTCAAAAGATGAGGCAGGATTCTCATCATCATGATCTTTCTTGACAGCAGACAGTCTCACACACCTGGTAAGGCAGGATCCTGTTTATAAATTAGTGAGTAAGTATGCAACACACAATAAAGGGGATGAAAGTCATGTGCTATGGACAGCTCCTTTTTTTGGCACATCCTACTGAATACTGGATTTTACAGGAATAACGTTATTTTTAGAAACATTTTTGTGTGCATGTGTGGTTATAAAATGGGCAAGTTTAAAGTGAATTTATATAATCCTTAAAAGGATTAACTAAGGATATATAAGGATATTCAAGAAAGGATATAATCCTTCCTTATTGATCAGTTTATCAGATCACAATGTCCTCATTTTTTATGTGTGTAGATCATTACACAAAGCATAAAATAAAGGATGTTGCTTGGTTTATGTCTCCAATAAACTACTCTCTTTGGAACTAATCAAGCTTTTGCTGTGGTGGAGCAGCTTAAGCAGTTTGTCTGGAGTGCTTAGGGGAAGGGCTGTGCGCTGCGGCAGGCAAACCTTTGGATGCTGTGGGTGAGAACTACAGATGGATGCAGTCTCTGGGCCAGGGGCCATGCCTGGGAAGAGATGCACATCTCGGTGTGATTAGTTTCACTGTATTTGAAATTAAGAGACAGATAATGGGGAGGAGGAGTGAAAGCATAGCTGGAGAAGCATTAGCAAGAAAGAGAACTTAGCACAGAAAAGAAAGAAGCTTATGAAGAAGGTGTGTGGTAGTAGGCTATTATATGTTAATGAATAAATAGCAATAAAGGTTCCTGACAGTAAATGAAAAAAAATCTGTTTTGGTGGGGCTGGACACTGTTAGCATAGCAGTTAAGGGAACTGGAAAAAAACTGCTGAGCATGTGAGAAGGTGCCCACATGGGCACATGCAGGCTCCCATGGGAGGGAGATGTCCCTGGACACCCTGCAAACAGCGTCCCCCACCTGACCCTCTTGAAAAGCAGCTCTGCCTTAGAGGTTTGTTTTTGTTTCGTGGCTGAGTCCAGCTGCTTGGTAGCTTTTAATATCTGTAGCTGCACGTAAGAGTACATCAACTGCTCCACTTCTTTGGGACTTCCCTCTTGGGTTTCTGCGACATCACTGGCTTATCCAATGCCTATCAACAATTGGTAATTTCACTCTGAGCCCACTTAAATAGCTACTTAAAACTACTGTAACCTATTAACACAACTGATGTAGACATTTCCAAAGAAAATGCTCATCTAATTTGGACTGGCCTAAATATTGAGGTGGGAAGAGGAGAAATGCAAGCCATGGAAGTCTTGAGGCTGTGACAGCTTGCCTCCAGCCCTGTGCAAGGATACGTGGGGCACCCAAAGCAGAAGCTGGAAAAGCCTCTGCTCTGCTCCCTCCTTTCCTCTGCTCACCGTGAGCTGAAGGTGGGACAACCCTCGAGCCCAAGCAGGAATTTCTGCGCCACATCGTTACCGACCGAGATAACCTCAGCATGCTTGGGGCTCGATTACCCCTGAGTGGGTGCCAGCGCTGGTAGCATCTCAAAACACACATCCCACGCTGTCTGAGGAGCAGAGTGGGCTGCAGCTGGTGGCTGGCGACCACCCAGAGCAGCGGGCAAGGCTTCCCGTTAAGCCTGGCAGCGGCGATGCTGCTGAGGGGAGCGCCGAGAGCAGCGGCAGCCCCAGAGTGCGGCCCCGTCGCCGTGGCAACCCGCAGCCTCGCCACTGGAGCCTTTGCTGTCGATCAAGAAGCATTAACTTTTACATTATGTCTTTTTTATTACCGTTTCTGCACATTTTGGCTTCCATCCCCCCTGGGGGCCCGGCTGTGCTGGCGAAATGTTCCCTCTCGGGGCGTGGGGATCAACATGTCTTCTATTTCTGTAGTGTTTACGGCTGTGGGAGAGACACAGCAAAGGGCTGGCTGGAATTGCTGTTATCGGTGTCAGTGAAACTGCCATTGCCATCACAGTTTCAGTCAGAAATGGTCCAATATAGGTCTACCCCAAAAATTTGAGAACACTTAATTTAGAAGATTTACCTCACTTCTCTTGAATCTAATCCTGCTCATCTCATGTTAGTGATAACAGAGGGGGATCCTGCAGGGCACCCATAAAACAGGGCAGAGCCAGGAAGCACAGCGTGGCCATGCCAGAGCTGCATCCCTTCAGGCTGCAGGACCAGATTTTCCCCAAACTGGGTATGGAGTGCAATTGTCAGAAAAAAGTCACATATCCCAAAGTCTGCCCTATAGCAAGATAACTGGGTGCAAATGAAAGAAATCCCCTTTGGTGGGCAGAGAGGGGCTGGCAGGAGGGTGGTGGTCAGGCAGGGAGCAATGGCTGCAGTGATGCGAAAGGATGTGAGGAAGGTGAGAAGTACCTAGGTTGCATTTGGAAGCAAGGATTGAAAAGAAGGAAACATCCCAGCAGCTTTCAAAAGAAAGACAAAAATGGCTCCCAGTGGCAGCAGACAATAGGTTTCCATAACCCAGGAGAGGTTCAGTTCAAGGTTCCCATGAAGAAGCAAGATGAACAATGGCTGTTGAAGGGGAAGGCAGATGGGGAGTACAGATGAATGTGATGAAGTAAGTACAGTGAAAGTGGGACCATAAATAATTGAGATCCAGAGGGAAGAAGAAAAGCAGCACTGTTTGGCACAGCTCAGCTTCCTTCTCTCAGCCCATGTAACTTGGAGAAGTTGCAAAACTACTCCTAGATATCTTGTGGCTAAAATAAAACACTGTATCCCCCCAAAAACTATTGGGATCTAAACTTTCCAGTCCCTGCCCACCAATAAATGCTTCTTGTCTAGTCCTACTAAGCTATCTGACAACGCCAAGGACGTTCTGCACTGCCCAATGCAGTGTCTCACTACCCAGGGCTTCTCTGAGCAGGTCAGGTCAGTCCCAACAGCAACCACACCATGCATTTCTCAGCCTTGCTAGCACATCCTGCTCGTCAGTGCCACTAATTAACTCAGACAGAGCTTTCAGGTGGCTTGCTGTGTTGTGCCGCTCACTGACATCTTCAGAGACTCCTTCTGCAATGCTGAAAATTTTGCCTCCCTCGCCGTGGCAGCTGTTTGCCAGAGGGTCAGTAGATCCAACACTAAAGGCGCTGTGAAATGCCATGCTGCAGGCTATATCCTGTACATCTTCAAAGATAGCTGTGCAGTGAAGGCTGGTGTCTAGACATGTTTTTCCTACAATAAAAGTTGAGTTGAGATATGTCTCCTAGGCTGGAATTTACATGGAGAAAGCCTTACATTTCTCTGGACCAGCCTAGTTTAAGATAAGCACATAAACTTTTCTGCCAACAGGATACATTTTAGGTTTCCTTTCCAGACCCCCAAGCAACATGGAGGTGGCTGCAATGATACTACCAGGAGCCAAGTAGCTGAAGACTACACAATGCTCAGCATTCAGGAAGCTTTCAAGGATTACACCTGGTAGTGCTGAAGTACCCTCTCAGCCCTTACCAAGACAATATTAGTGCAATCAGGATGTGACTTATGATGTTCTCAGCTAATTTTCTGCAAGGCAGAGAAGAATGACTAAACATATTCTAATTCACACCAGTTAAAAACCATGCTTTAATTAGGTTAACATTCTAATCCATTCAAATATATATTACATATATTTCCAAATATTTCTTCTTGGGATGTTAAACACCAGATCAGTCAGGATGTAGCAAAGGACTGTCTGATCTCCAGATTTTAAACTCCAGTAAGTCAGAAGCTGGCCAATTACTTCACCTGACTGACAAGCCAGTTAGGATTCTGCATAGCATTTCTGCTTGTTCCTAATTTATACAGCAGTGAGGCAAGAGTAGGTGATATTAACTTCTCTGGCATTGATCTGCTAGAATCACGGTATGCCTGCAATCTAATATATTTTCAGGAAAAACAAGAAAATTACCAATCTCCTAGTATAGGTATCAGGGATGGTGCAGACCTTTCTGATGCACAGGTCATAATCAATACTTGGATAGTAGAATCTGCAAGGGAAGCTCGGGAGCCTCTGAGAGCTTTTCATGCTGTGCGAGATGATATTCTAGCCTAGAGCGAGCATTCACCCTGTCATTACACAACATGCTACAACTAAGTCCACTGTGTTTCCAGATGGATTTATGGTAAAACAGTTAAACGGACCTAAGTGACCTGCCAGTAAATCAGCACTGTGACCTGGACCAGACTCGGGAAGGAGATTAAATGGACAAAGAGTGGAATTTCTCTTTTACAGGGTATCTCTATGGCAAAGTGCAGTGCCATTCAGGGATATCGCAGCTACTGCGAGCAATGTAGCCACATTAGCAAGATGTTAATGTGCTTAATTAGCCCTGATGACAAGCAGGTTGTACAAACCTGGGCACGGCATCATGCTTATGTACTTAGCTGCTAAAGTCTCCAGAGTGCTTGCAGCTCACTTAGGTTAATATAATCTAACGAATTAATAAGCATATAACCTGTTTCGTTGTTCAAGCCATTTATAACAATATTGACTAATACCAAACCCAAGGCAGACTCTTGTGGAACTGCTGAAGACCCTTTCAGCATATCAGTGAGCTAAGAGTAGCCACTGGTTTAAGTGCTCCTTGTCACCTACCTATGCGTTCACCTTCCAGCAGCTTTATGTAAACCACCTTACCTCATTTGGTTGTGAAAACATTACATAACAAGGTATTAAAAGCCTTAGAAGAGCCAAGTTATAGGACACCTTTATCTTTGTATTTATCCAGAAAAAATTAAATCTAACAAGATTGTTCCTCAATAAATCCATGTTATGTGTTACTTATCCTGTTTTATCTTCCATATATTCATTAAAAAAATAAAATAAAATCCATATTTTCCTCGGAATTAAAGCTTGGCAGACTGATCTGTAACTCTTTCAGTTCTATTCTCCATGTTCATATTCTTCCCTCATCCTTTTCTAAACACAGACACTGTATTTGTCTTTTTCTAATCTTCTAAAACTTCTTGTTCCCCATGGACGCCATGATGTTGTCCTAGTTTTTTGCCTGAAAGATTTTAAATTCCCTCAGCAATTTCCATGGAGTCCCCTGATCAGCAGACACATCTAAGGGGTATCCAACCTATTCCTATTCTGCATCTGGATTCATATCTCATTACGATAATGCTTATGATGTTAATAGTATAACCAAATTTGACATTACTGGTGAAGAAAAACAAAAATTATGATTTTCAGTCCTGATGTCAACAGTTATAATTTTCCCTTTCCTCTGAGAAAGGAAACACCACTTCCTGTAGTCCCATGGTCTTTCTCCTGCTGCTAACAGGCTTCTGGAATTTTAACTCGTTTTTAGCTCCAGGATGTCATTTGAATAAATGTTTACTTCATGTGTACTGCTGAAATAATCTTTCGCTCAAATACATCTCTAAACCTGTTCTTCATTTTAATGGTGGCACTGAGGAAAAGAGGTATTGAGTAGAGTCAACACTTCAATAGCTCTGAAAAAATTATCAGGACTTTCACAGTGGGACATTGGCAATACTACACACTTTGCATAAACTAAGTGTGCATACAGTAACGGGGAAAAATGATGGAGATAACCACTAAAAGGAAGAGGCTAATGAAACTGATGATCGATAAACAATAGGAGTTAACAGAGTGCAAGTTTTACCCAACATACAGTTTTTCCAGTGAAGGGGCAGTATGAGGGAAGGGAGGCTGCCTTCTGATTTCATTGAAGGACTTGCTCAAAATATTCCAAGTGGCTTGGCTGGTCTTAGTACCATGTATTATAAAAATCTTCGGAAAGACAGCAAATATAATAAAAAACAATATTTAACCATGTTGAAGAAATATTTAGTCACATACCCACTGGGTCCTTGTTAGATACAATTTTAATTAATAGCTTCATTATCTGAAGGAGGCAATAAACATCATGTTAATGAAACTTGCAGTAGAGGCTAACTAGTTGTAATCACAACTAACAGTAGAAAAAATGAAGGGGAGCTTAATGTGAATGAAAATATAAGAAGGTAGCATCTGGGGAGAACCACAAATTACTATATCTGGCAAAAGCAAGTTTCCATACAAGAGCAGAAGGCTGTGGAGAGCAGTGTCTTGGAAGAGAGGCACTTATTTATAGTGAACAGAGTTGTGAGAATAATTGATTTTTCTGCTTGGTGGCCAAACTGAAAATAAATTAGGGAAAACTAATATCCAATCAGATATATTATTCCATTTTCACATATTTCTGCCATTTATTAAAATGAAACTTAGATCAGTTTTAGAATGAAACAGTATTTGATAACAAAACCAAGACCATTCCATTTTGAAAATATTGGAACAGAGCAATTCTGGTTTGTTTTTTATTCCCCTTGTACTATTTCTCAAAATGAATTTCTCAGCATGTGAATTGATTTTTGATTCATAATGTAACTTTTTAGAGAACTCAATGTAATAGACTCTTCGGCAAAACACAGGTCATATCAAGTCACCCAGAACTTCCTGCCTCCACACCAAAAATGTGTTTGGTCTCCAGGACGTGTATTTAGGAAAACATCTGACAGTTTTGAGGCTTTTTCTGTCAAGCAAAAAATCCCTTTTTGTCTCACCGAAGTCCTGTAGAAGTTGCTGTGGGTCAGAGCACCCATTTGACAGCACTGGCTTGCTCCTCTCCAGCCACCAGGAGCCGAGCACCTGGGACAAAGCTGTTGAGGTCCACCAGCAGCACCCAGGGTTTGCCTGATGTACCAGTGAGGTTATTAGTGCAGGGCCCTGCAGGCTGTCTATCTGCAGAAGCCCACGATGGGCAGAGGGCAGAGGCACCCAAGAACCTCTCTCCTTGCTACCACCATGGGAAATGCCCTGGCCAAGGAATGGTGAAGGGTTCATAGAATCATTCAGGTTGGAAAAGACCTCTAAGATCATCTAGTCCAACCTTAATTAAGCCAAATTAGGGTTTTCCCTCTGGAAATCAAGCGGTGACACTCAGATCTCTCTGTGCAGCTTCTCCATCCACTGCTGAATTGAATAACATACCCAAACATTGGTACTGCTGGAAAATTAGGACATGGGAGACATCCTCAGTCTGTTCTGATGTCTTCTTTTGGGAAGATCAGGCGTAGTTTTTGATCTTTTCTCCAGATCAACTGATTTGGGATGGAGGGCAGTGGGACATGCTCTCTGGTGGTAGGTAGAGTAGCAGTTCTACAAATATTTCAGTGACTCAAAATGGTCCCTTCAAGTCATATGTCCCAAACAGTTGTGTAGTCCCTTACTGGTCTTAGGTACAAATCCTACAGTTGACATGCCTGGGCTCAGGGTGACCTGGCAGAGGGAAGCTGCCTTCAGGCTTTGCAAGTTTCATATGCTGCAGCTCTTTATGAAAACTATTCTGAGTAAAAAATACTGTGGTTATTTCCTTTGTAGTGTTCCTTGCTGTGCCTTGCCTGGGGACCCTAGAGCTGAGGACAGTAAGTCATCAGAAGCTAAATGTGGGCTACGAAATCTACATGCTAGACTGGAATATTAGATTTGTTTTGCAGATTTACTTGTCTAAAAAAGTGTCTAGGGACGGTCTGTGACCAGATTTACGATACTAAAAAATTATAATTGTTTGTCTAGATTCAGCTTCCAGGTATTACAATTTGTTATACCTTTGCCTTACAGATAACAGAGCTGTAATGTAGCAGATGCTTTCTGCTTCCCACGTACGTACCTAAAGACCTTGATTGAGTTATTTCTTACTCTTTCAAAAAGCCAAGCTGCCAGAGATCCCTAATCACCATAATATGCACTTCCCAGATTGTGGATTACTCTCCTGTCTTGTTTCTGAACCTTTGCCAATTTGTCAACAATCTTTTGACTTCTGATATGGAAGAAATGTTTAGGCAGTGCCCACAGCATTATTAACTAGGAAGTACAGAATAAATGACAAATATCAGCACCTGGCCCAGGTCCACTCAGCTATTTGCTAACACGGTGCATGTAACCTGACCTGCTCAGGTCAAGGACTCCAGCTTTAGTGAGGCTAAAATTTTCTTGCTTCCCAGTACAGCCTTACAGTGACAACACTATCACAAGTGCTTATGGTCAGCTGATTCATCTGTCATGACCAATAAATATTTTCAGTCCTGTTTATCCTAATGTAATGGTCCAGTCTTCACAGGCAGAACTGCAATCTGTGTTCATGGATATGTTAACCTTTGTCAGGCACTGTTAAACAAGCCATATGAAGCCCCATCCCCATCTCTGTCAAAGTCAGTGAGAATCTTGTCATTGGCTCATTGGCTGCAGTAGGACATTTTCTATGCTTGTCATTGTTGCTGTTTTTTTTTTTTTTTTTTTTTTTTCCTTCAATGTGTTTGGTTTATAAAGCAGTTCAGAATCACTTTGCATAAGTTCTCATCTTGATTTGCCATTCTGCTAGTGTGTGAATTTTGGCAAGCTTTATTAGCCAGTTCCTATTTTATTAAAAAGAAAAAAAAATAATAAAATAAAGCACTGGGCCAGGAACTCATCACTGCAGAATGTTTCAGAAACACCTTCTTCCATTAAGCATTCTCTTTCAGAAATAACCCATAAAACATATCAGTTACTTTTTAATCCACTTAGTACCTGCAGTATTGAGATTGGATAGCATTACCTGTTAAATCAAAATGTCACACAATAGGAGGTTAAATGCTGTATGGAAATCTCCCTATGACACACTAATCTGACAAAAAAAAAAATCTCCCGTTATTTTACTGGGAATCACCGTATCATTGACTGACCTACAATTTACTGGCCATCCATTTAGCGTGATTAAAAATGCCATGAGTTTCAAACAGAAGTTCAATTTTTCCAAGATGTATAAAGAAATATTAACATTAATGGTTTACAGAATTTCTGCTTTAAACACGTGCTCAGTAACCTCAAGAATGGTGGGAAAGTTTTGCCACAAGTATAATTAAATCCTGACTCTTCTAAAAAGGATACAGACTTGGAATTAAAGACTGTGTTACAATCCACTTTCAATTATTTGTAGACAGTTTCTTTTGCACAGAGCTCACTTGGATTTTCATCTGCTTCAGCCTTCTCCTGAGGATGTTGGATGCATGAAAGGAATCAGAAGCTGTGAAATCCCACCATAACATCTTCTCCTGACCTTACCGTGTTCTCTACTCCCTGGGTCACACTGTGCATGCATGGTGTCCTCCACTGCAAAGGTCAATATTGACAAAGGATTTTTGTGCCCGGTGGTAACAAAAATGAAAATTCTGGAATCACAGAAGAATTCAGTTCATGAGTGCTAATATGGCATTGTTAATCCACCTTATTTTCACTAAATGAAGTAAGAAAACTAGTAAACAAACTTCTAAATATAACAATAGCAAAGGTAATTACAAAGAATTAAATGCAAGATTCCATCTCAGCCTTGAATTTATAGGAATTTTCCTTTCAATATAAATTAAGTTGATGTAATCTTTTAAAACAGCACAATTGCATTTCTAACAGAAAACTGCTTCTAAATTTTTAAATCTTTTGTTGTACTTTATGAAAACTATAATCTTATGCTGTTGTTGTTAAAAGTAACTGAAGAAATATTACAGTGTCTGGGATCCCCATCTTCTCTGCAGGAGTTTAAATATAACCATTTGTCCACTTCTCTTGGAGTTCGAAAATTGTTGTTTTTGTAACCTGCGAGTTACAAATGCTTAGCAAATCATGTCAGCTGCATAAAAGATTGAATAAGGTGTGCCTGGCTTTCTCACGAAACATTTATGAATAAATTATGCTTCTTAAATTGGCTGAAGATGTTTATCTAACACATACAGACACCTCTGAGCTGGCTCAAAAGGCAGCGATGCTGAGTGCTGCAGTGCTCACAACCCTGTCCCTACCTGGGAGGTTGGTGGGTGGCATTGGCAGCAGCAGTTTGCCCTCCAGAGCTGGCTACCAGAGATGTCCATGGCTACAGACAGACTGTTAGATGTCTTCACATGCAGAGATGTGGCTACTTGTCTCCTGATCTCTCTCAGTGCTAGGAGAGGGAAGTAAAGGAGCACAAAGCGCACATGGGAATTAGGGCTGAAGATGCACCTTGCTTCTGTCCTATTCTGTAAAGAATAGAATGAAATTACCTAAAAGAATGGAAGGAATGCACCAGACCAGAAGGAGAGGTGTCGTGGGCAGAGGGATAGCACCAGTGGCACAAGAGACCGCAGTGCCCGAGGGACCTCTGGCGCCCAGCCCACAGAGAGATACAGGTGGCACCATTGGCACCTCATCAATGCAGGGAACAGGCCGGCCCCTCAAACACCCAGTGACAGGGAGCCTGGGCCTTACCACAGGAGCAGTGGTGGTGTGGGGTGAAGGTGGGAGCATCAGACAGACAGCTGTGGGGAGCAGAGGTGTGCCCATAGTCTGGAACACAGTGAGGGACCCATCTATGGCCGTAAAACAGACGGCACTGTTGGACCAAATGTTCCTTGAACTCTGTCAGGCTTGGTGCTGTGCCCGCTGCCCTGGGGAGCCTGTCCCAGTGCCCGACCACCCTCTGGGTGCAGAACCGTTCCCTAACCCCCAGCCTGACCCTCCCCTGTCCCAGCTCCATGCCGTTCCCTCAGGTCCTATCGCTGTCCCCAGAGAGCAGAGCTCAGCGCCTGCCCCTCCGCTCCCCTCGTGAGGGAGCTGCAGGCCACCATGAGGCCTCCCCTCAGGCTGCTCTGCTCGGGGCTGAGCAAACCCAGGGACCTCAGCTGCTCCTCAGACATCTTCCCCTTGAGGCCCTACACCATATTTGTAGCTCTCCTTTGGATACACTCTAGTAGTTTTACATCCTTATACTGTGGCACCCAAACCTGCACACGAGTGGGACAATTCTTTCCCTTGACCGACTAGCAATGCCATGCTTGATGCTCCCTAGAGTATGGTTGGCCCTCCTGGCTGCCAGGGTGCACTGCTGGTTCATGTTCAACTCTCCATTAACCAAAACCCCAAATTCCTTTCCATGGGGCTGCTCTCCAGCCTCTTGTCCTCCAGTCTGTACATACAGCCAGGGCTGCCCTGTCCCAGGTGCACAGTCCAGCACTTGCTCTTGTTAAACTTCATAGTGTTGGTGAGTGCCCATCCCTCTAATTTGTCAAAATCTTTCTGCAAGGCCTCTCTACCTCTGAGGGAGTCAGCAGTTCTTCCTAATTCAGTGTCATCTGCAAAAAGACTGGAAAAGGAAGTTGTTTACCAGGTTTAATACTGCCCACAGAAGTTGTGTTTGGCAGCACACAGATCTGCTGAGCTGGCTTTCTAACAGATGAATCACTGAATCCAGGAAAAATTTAGCTGATCAAAAAGTTTTCTCCCCTCCAACTTGTTTGTTGTTGTACAGAGGAACAGAGCAGGGAAGTTCATGAAGAAATCTTCCTGCAGAGAAATTTTCTTAAAGTCTTTTTGTGAACTCTTTTGCATGGATGGTGCATATTACTTGGTCCTCAAGCAGAGGTTTAAATGCTTCCTGCATGAATGCAGTGAATAGATACACTTTTCTCATCGTGTATGCCCTTGTTCTCAGAATGCTGTGATGTTTAAATACTTCCTCTTACAAGAGAAGGTCACTGAACCTCCTCTTGTCACTTGGCTTTTTGTGAAATCCCCAATAAAGCAAAACTGTTGGCACATTTTAAAATTTTGTTTTTAAATAAACATATCCCTATACCAAAACAAGGTAGAATGCTAAAAAAAACCTTCTTTGTTACTTTCCCCAAAAGAGAAAATACTAGTTGTGACTGTTCAAACATATTTAGACAAGTGACCAAAAAAAAGATACTGCTGTTAGTTTCTGCATATCATACAAAAGCAAAACATGCTAATATTTGCTCATCAGAGGTAAATTCTAGTGTATAGCAAATATAGACTGAAAGAACATATATATATATATTATTTTATATTATTATTATATACATTCCCAGTGACTTCCCTGAACTTTGAAAAGTTTGATTGGACTCGTCTAGAAGTTTTAAAAGACTGATCAGTACAAAAAGGGTTAGCAGCTCCCAGGCAGAGGAACATTTCACTCTCTGCAGCCTTCTCAGTTGTGCATGACCAGCTCAATTTCATCTGCTTTTCCAGTGCACCATGCATGGGAAGCTGGTGTAATTCTGCTTCTCAGTGAGTGGCTGTCTAGATGCCTCACTTGAATGTCTGCAGGCACTATTTGTCTGTGAGGGTGCAGATAAGCAGGAGATGAGTGTGGGGTTGTGAACACCTCACCAGGGTAGTTATTCCTCAAGGACAGCGGGGAGAGGACCTGCATTACTGCCATCACTACCACCAACAGAGCTACATCTCCTTAAGGACATTCAGTCCTTCCACCTGCTTTTCACAATTTCAATGCCATGCTGTATCACTAAGCAGGCTAATAGCTGTTCTGTATAATAATTACACGTCCCTTAAATACTACCGAAAGTGTCCAACCAATGCATTTTTACAGGCTGAATCCATCTCCAGACATTTCATCTTCCTGCAGAGGAAATCTACAAAGTAGTGTTACTATTTTAATTTTGCATTTTGAATGGGATCGATGTTTTGAGTTGTTCTAATAGCTTTAAATGATGAGCATTTGACTCCTTACTGTTCTTGTCATATGCCTCAACACTGAAGACAACAATTAAACGAGAGGAATCTCACTCCCACAGATGCCATAAAATTTTTCATCTGTCCTGACAAATAAAAAATAGAAGATGCTCAATTTTTAGATATACAAAATACCATCCTTAGGAAAACTGAATAAAAACCTTAAGGGCACTAAACTATGAATGATGAAGAGCAACATCACTACATTGGATTTGTAGGGCTAGCATCATTAACTGCATTATGCCAGCAAAAGTAACAGTAATTCTCCATAAAATCATTTTCCTAGGATCACTTCCAGAGATCAATTTTACAGAGCCTATAGTCTCTGAAAGTCCCTCTCAAAGAATTATACATTATACATGTAATAATATAGTGGTTAGATAGTGAGACAGACAAAGCTTTAAGTCCAGATAACAATTTCTTGTGGGATCTGAATCAACCTTTATTACGCATCCAGAAAAAAAAAAAAAAAAAAAAAAGGAATTTACAGAGGCATCTTTGCTTTTAAAGGAAATACTACGTACTTACACAATACCCCTTGGATTTCCATGTGTTATTTAATTTAGTACTGCATAGCATTTCATTTTGCAAATTGAATTTATAAATAATCTACATTACATATGAATGATGGAGAGCATTTCTAATAGATGTGATTTTGTGATGCACATTCAGAAGAAAATCAAGCTGAAGTATCTGGCAGTGGTACAACTAGTATGTCTAATGCTGGTACCCCAGCTAATGAAGGTATTGATTAATTACAAATTGTTCAGAGAAAGGTCATTATAGCAGTGAAAGGAGAAGACATGCTTTAACCTGAAAGACCCACATCCCAAATCTGTCTGATTAGCAAAGGTAAGGATGCAAGAGGACTTGATTGATCCATGCATGTATTCAGAAGAGAAACTTGGTAATAGATGTCTTCTTACCATAAGACAAAAGCAGATGATGATTCAACTGGCTAGAAATTGAAGGCAGATAAATTCCATCTAGATATAGACTCTTAAAAGCCGTGTCAGAATCTGAAAATTGTTGATTCCCATGTCCCAGGAACCCTGTAAGTAATGAATAGAGGTCTTTTTAGGCAAATATTCTCTCCAATGCAATTAATTCATTCATTCTGACCTGAACTATGCAGATCAGGCTACTTCCACCCTGTTTTATAAATATCTTCATAAAATATTTAAAAAATGAAGAAAAAAAAGAAAAAGAAAAGGGTGAAAAAAATATTTCAAACAATTAAAGAATCAGTTTGGAGGGATTATTGAAGCCCAGTCCTGTTCAATAAGATAAACTGAACTCAGGCACAGAAAGAAAAGAGAAAACCAAAAGGAAAATAGATGGTTCAAATAAAGAAAGGAAAATTACTCCCAGCTTCATTGTCTCTCTTTATGGCTTGTTTTTTGATTCTCAAAACATAATTGCACAACAAAAATTCTTATTCTACACATCCAGACCCTGTGCTGCCTGGATGATGCTGAGGGATGTGGAGTGACACCGTGCCCTGCTTCTAACTCCTCTTCCTCCCCACTAGCTCCTGGCCAGGGCCCATTCTGTCCTTGTTGTGGCAAAAAATGCTGCAACCCCCAGGCCCAAACTTTCCAGATAGTGAGCAAAACACCCCATTTGCTGAAAACCCATCCAGCAGGTGCCTGCAAGCCCTGATCTCTTTGAATTCATGGCCTCAGAGATTCACCTCAGCTTCAGCAGCTCAGCAAGTTTAGCTATGAAACAAGATAAATGGAAAAACAAAGGTTAAAGTCCTGATCACAAACCAAGTTCTGGAAGGGAAGCAACAAACAACAAAACCAACTCTCAGTGTACTTGTCATTGTAAGCTATCTCTGGGACACACAAGCAAATGTGACAAATTAGCAGTACTCTGCTCCTTCGGTGGTATCTTAAGGATTCAGGATCTCTCTTGCGCTTCAGTCCCCCCTGTGACAGTGACAGTTGTAGGGTTGCCTCTTGAGTGCAAATGAAGTATCAAATGATTTCCTGGGAACTTCATTTCCCCTTCCTCCTTATCTTCTAATTTAGGGGAACTTAACCATGTCACAGCTTTGATTAGCTCTTCTTCTCTGTGAGAATGCAAACATCGCCAGGCTCGTCTGGGACCAAGATGTGTTCTTTCTGCAGAACCTCTACGCAACATCGATTTCTTATCTGTGCTTTGCCCTCCCAGACAGTCGGATGTGCCATGGAAATCTTTTTGTTCATTTAAAAATATCTTATAAATCATAGCTGATAAGTAAGTATTAATTGTGCAGTGCCCTGGATAGCCTGACAGTATGTGAAACTTCACTAGCTTTTTGCAAAAATAACACCTGACATGTTCATTGCAGAAAGAAACAATTTGCTATTCAGAATGCCTTCTCCACACTGCTTTGTCATTCACATCTCCACATAATATTAGGGAAGGCTTTAGTAAATACATGGAAGCTATATGCAGGGGCTCTCTTGGGTTTCCAAGCCCTAACTGGCAGCCTAGAGAACATTGTTTCAGTTCCAGCTGCCATCTCATAAAGTTCTCCCTTCATAGGTCTCTACTAGTGCTTGTCCCCATCTTTCAGTTGCCCTAGGGTATTTCATAACATATTTTCTGGAAACCAAGTAGAGACCCCTTAATTTCCATTACTGCAGAAGAAACCAAAGCAGGTACCTGTTTTCAAAGATACATGGAAATCCACGTACATTTCATACCCACCCCCCAAAAACCATGTTACTCTAGGCCTTTATTCTGAAGACATGAGTACTTCCAGTGGCTCCTATATCTGAGCAGATAAGTATTTGTGTTGCAAGAAAAAGCGTTTTTCCTATTCAACAGATTTGCAAATTCATTCAGGACTCTAAGGGTTGATGTGTTCACTGGAACTGCCTCTGTGGAAGCAATAGCCATGATGAGAAGCTGTGTTAGCTCCTAGAAACTAATCTTCAACATCAGTTGTTTTTTATTTCTGTTTAATGTAGAGCTGTACATTAATATATATATATATATTCTGATCCTTAGCAGTTATTTACTGCTTCACAGACATTACTGTTCAGCAGCTCTGAGTCAGTTTTAAGGGCCCTGATTTATATACTTGACAATTTCCTGACAAAATAATATATATATATATATATTTAAAAACAAGGGCTTGATTTTACAAGATTCTTTACAATTTGAAGATAGCATAAATTTTCCCTTAAGTCATTCTTGGTAGGAGAAATCTTTGGTAACATGTAGGCACCGAGTGGGCTTTTGTGTTATCCCCTCTGTTCTGGCACCGTTCAAAGCTTGGCTAAGAAATGTCGATCCTCGTGATTTTGTTGAATCCATTGACTCAGGTAATTGTAGCAACGGGGATCAATGGTGCCTACTCTCATTTCAGAGGACTTTCAGGCTGCTCTGACTTGTGCTAGCAGATGATATTAATACCTCTAGAGATAACCTTATCTAACATCTGCTTAAAGTTGTGCTGTCGCTGCCCTCAGCAGCAGCCAAGAACTGGAGCCAAGTTCTCAATCTACAGAGTAAATGATGGTAAAATCAGAAGCAGTGCAAATAATGAGGAATAATGCAATCTGCTTCCAGAGGACATGGATCATTAGGTTGATTAGACCAGCAGATGGTAAAGGAAATTCATTGTAGAATTCTGTAAAATAATTAGTCCAAGATCGAGGAAACAACCCAAGAAATAGGTGCTGAGTGGAACAATCAAAAGAGACTGGGAGCATGTATGGAGGCAGTAATTGGGATTTTCATTTTCACAAATACCTCAGAAAACAAAATACACCTAATGTTGTATCAGTAAAAGATAAACTACAAAAAGGTGATGCTTTTTCTGTATAAGACACTTATCAAGCACTATTTCAAACACCGAGCACTACATCAGTCACTGCACACATCGATAGGTTATTATTACATTGGAGCAGGTACAGACTAGGTCAACAGAGATTGCTCTAGCTCTTCAAAAGGGGCTGTAAAGAAAAGTTAAAGGAGCAGTCTTTTTATTAAAGAGTCCTCAAGGGAACATAGTGGAACTTCTTTCAGGTTATGAACTAGATCAATACAGTCAACGTAGATGATGTTCCTAAACCAGTACAGGGAGGAATGAAACAGGGAACATGCCATTAAAAATGGTAATGTGCCAAATGAGTTATAGGATAGGCTTGTTGGCATCTGAACCATAACATCACCATACCCAAACAAGGGAGAATCAGTTATCTGGTCTTCTGAATAATAGTTTATGAAAAAACAACCAGGAGAGGCCTCTTTGCTTCTCAGAATATGCAAAAATCCATCCAGTAGTTAATGATATTATTAACTGCTATTGCACTACTTACCCTGAAGAATCCAAAATCCATAGGTTTCAAACAGACCCCTGGCATCACAATTACTGGTAGCCTGTTCCTGATTTGCACAAACTGGCTGAGTTTGTAAAACTGGATATGAAGCACCTCAACTTCTTTGGCTCTTAAATCAGCTTTGCAAAGTGCTTTGAGATAACTAAATAAAAGGCACCAAAAGAATGTAATTGTTAATTGTTTTTCTTGCTGTGTCTCTTGTTAGTGAAATAGAGAACTACTAATTTCTCTTTTAAAGCTTTTTCTTAATTTACTACTGGTTGAAATAGGACTGTCATTAATGCATGATGTGCAGAAAGTATGCATACCAGAACCTCCCCAGGTGCTGCCCCAGGACAAGTATCTTTCATATTAAGCTCTTCACATTTGTGTTCTGGAGCTTCAGGTTTTCTGCCTGCTCTGAATTGCTGGAGATTGACTACAATAATGAGCAACTACATTAGATCATCTCACTGTCAAGTACCCAGTCCAAATCTTAACTAGGGCCAAATACGGCATGTGCAAGTGTAGGAAGGAGTACAAGGACTGCACAAGACCAACAGCCACTGAAGCTTTAGGACAGAAATTAACAGAACTAGAGGCAGTGCTTGGTAGGATCTAGTCTACAGCTGGTCCTGGTTTGAACACTATCAGTAAGAGATGGCCAGAAATACATGGGGTGTACTTGCACTCATCTGGTGCTCAGTAGGTGTATAAAAGAAAGTGTCTCTTATGCTGGAAGGATAGAATATTGCTGCATAGGTGGAAATCTAGCAGGAGGATGTGCTTAATAAAGTCAGCCCTTTGTAGCTTCACTGCAGTGACATGAAGCATTCTGGAGCATGAATTAGTGCCTGGCAAAGGCAGGCAAGAACAGTTCAGCTGAAGGCAGCTGGGATCAAGGGGTGATGAAAAGGGGAAGTGTCTTGCACATTCTCCTCCCTTGGAGCAGCTGATCATGCTCTTGTCCTCATTTTACAAATCTGCAATCCTGCTGAGGTTTTTGGATGCTTTGCGATGCCACTCAGACAAGATATTTCTCAAAGTACTCTCAGATGAGACACAAGCCAGGCACAGCTGGGTTTCTGATCCTGTGGGCTGATCTGCTCTAGCTTTAACTTGATTAAAAATATCATGATGTAATTTATTCAAGATATTGATAGGCACAGGAATTAATTAAAGTAACTTTAAGCCGGTTCTTAATTCCCTGTTAGCACCTGCATGGCACAGAGGCACTGATTCAGGAATGGGGAGAATCTGCAGCACTGATGGTGTAAACACTCACCCTGGAAATATTTCAATGGAGTTCCCTTCCTTCCCCTCTTCCTTGTACTTACTTCTCACAATATTCATTCCTGGAAGCCCAATTATTTAATAGGGAGCCTAGAGCCAAGAGGTGGCTTCATGTGCACACAATGCATGTGTGTAAGTGGGTCGCCAACGTTGTTCCTCCTCTTGTCTGCTTCAATTCGCAGGTCAATGTAAAGTAGGTTTTACCACTTTGCTCTTTAGTAGTTTTTGCCATCCTCAGTTCTCCTTGGTATTAGCTTTGAAGTCTTGAAGTTATGGAAATCAATTTAATAAAAGCAGTATTACCAAAATTAAATGGAAAACTTGAGGTCTGTTCAGAGGGAAGTCCTTTCCATTTCTGTGGCATTTCTAATACTATCTGTATGCCCTCGCTTGTGTTATTTGCAGCAGGCTTATCACTGAAGACTGCAGAGGTTTAGGTAAAGAAATGACCTGCACAGAGAAATAAATCACTTTACACACACTTCTGAGAAAATCAGTGAAATCTTTGGGTAGCAGAATTTGAATTTCTCTTGTTCAGTTTTTGCTTCTGTTGTGGGCTCCATGGCTGTGAGATTTAATCCACTAAGACTTTTATACGATTTTGCTTTGCATAAGCGTATTTCATTTTATATTATATGGACCAAATTCAGCCATGGTGTGCTACGTACAGTTCCTTTTGAAGTCATCGGGCTATTAGCTTCCAGAAAGTGAGCTGTAAAACTGATTTTTGTCTTTATCTCTCAGAATGGGCTCTCTGCATTGAAGAATATAAATAATAAAGCCCACAAAATAAATAATGAAATCATGTAAGCAATTCACATTCTTTGATTTTTTTTCCTTGGACATTAAAAGAGTCTAAACTCTGATTCTGGTGGCTCAGGTTTTCACAGTCTCATTAATGAAGCTTTGTGCACTTCCAGTGGCATTTGCATCTTAAAGGTTCGTAATAAAAATGCAGATAGCAATTTTTTCCAGCTACTTGGAGAATGGTCTTGTGATCCCCAGAAGCAAATTGTTTGTTTACCTTTATACAGAAGATTTAATAGTAAAAATATCCTCTAGTAATAAACAATCTCTTGTATTTCATATGGATTTAGGAGAGCTGATAATGAGAAGTAAAATGTATTTTATAATGTTACTGACCATAACCTTCTTCCCATCACAGCTGCAGTCGTTCTCCAGCTGAGGAACAGCCCATGGGTCCTTACCTGTCATTTTCCCAAAGCCCAGAGAAAACTATTTACGTGTCCTCTTTTCTGCTGAATGCCATCTGAAGTGCTCAGTGCCCCACAAAGGAAAGAGGATGGGGTGCAGGAAGAAGAGAGGATTTCACCTCCCAGCTTTCCAGATCCCCAGCTGAACATGGATGGTCCAAATCTCTGAGAGCACCATACCTTCTTCATGCTGAACAAAGTCCCCTGTGCCTGTGGATCAATCTTCCCTACTTAATTTCCAAAACTCTACACTGCTCCCAAAATGATTTGGAGGAAGTAGAAGGCAATATAAAACTTACAAGAATAGTATTTCTAATAATATTTCTTACATAGGAAACAGTAAATTTTACTAAATTCATACTCTTAAATTAAAGTAACAGCTACATTTTACTGAATTAAATAGAATAATTAAATAATACAAGGAATCACCCCTAGTCATCCTGAATACAATCCAAACCTCCTTTTAATTCACCTGAAGCTGTTGAAATTATCTTTTTCATCGAATTCATCTTTCTTTTTTTTTTTTTTTTTTTTTTTTTTTCTGCCTTTCTGCCCAGTTTGGCTTTGGTGTGCTACAGCCTCTCTGAAGGCAGACAATGGAGGGAATAAAAGATGAAGTGATTTTCCAATCAGCCATGCATCATAATTACTTTTAGTACTGCCATCTTCTGTAATTAACACAAAACGCAAATGACGTCGTGCACAATTCCTGCTGTGAGGGAGGAAGCAACACCAAAATAATGCTTCCTGGAAGGATTGCATTATGAGGATCTGATGGGGAAAAATATTGTAAGTAATTAGTTCTTCAAGAAACAAAATGCTGTAAGATTTATAGTAAGATTGTGTGCTGCTTTTCTTAGTAGCTATCTTCATACTGTCCTGAACTTTTTTGTAACTGTCCTATAAAATCTATTTTTACGTGTTTTGAGATCGTCTTCCGCGAATCACTGAGGAGTAATTGCTCTGGGATGTTTCAAAAACAGTTTTTAATTGAGGGATACAAATTTACTCTTTAATGGAGATGCCATGAATCTAGCTGATGTTCTGCTACGTTTCCTAAATGGCACGTGAGGCAGGTGAAGCATTTAATGAATACCCATGCAGAGAAAGGTCACACATATCTGTGGGATGTTAGCCAGGTAAAAATACCTTTGAAAAACAGCTGAAGATTCACTGGCTTCCCCAAAGTTTTATCCCTGCTTTATTACTGGGACATATTTTAAAACGACTAGCTTTGATAAAGAGACACAAGCTGAAGGGAAATATATACAAAACAATTTTATTCCTAACTTTAATCTCCATATGTCAGGGAAAGTGCTTGAAGAAATATTTTGATCTTTCTGCCTTTGAGCAAAGTGTCATCTCTTTTAGGCTCGAGGAGTTTTGACCTAGTGCTGGTGCCTTCACCACTCCCCTTTCCTCAAACAAATGAATTATTTCCCCTGTGGCTAGAAATGGTAAAAAATAAAAAATAAAATCACACACACACACACAAAAAAAAGAAGTTCAATTTATTTTCATAAGGCATCCTGCATACCAAAGCTAGGGATGCTCAATAATTGCAGCAAGAAAAACCATTGTAAAATGTAGCAGTATAAAATCAGAGGAGATATGGGGCCATAAGTGAGGGAAACTTTGGTAAGAGCAAGGCAGAGTGTGGGGCACAACCCGCAAGGCTATAAACAAAATGACTTCAGCAGTTCTGAGCTGTAATTTTGAAAGAGATGATGTGTTAATAAAGGAGTTGTGTAATAGATTATACATAATAATCATGTTTGTAGCTAGTGTGAGAGCAGCACTGAACCCTCTAATGGGAAAGAAGGTCCAAGGTTACAGCTCTGTCTGGTCTTTGGTCTAAGGTGAGGCACGACATTGGGGTCAGAGGGAGCAAGCATAGCAGTGTGCACAGATACCATCCATTAGGCCCATTAAGGGACACTGGGATCATTAGAGTGTTTTTGTAGCTGATAGGAAGCCAAGAGAGGTCTTCCAACAGGGGAGTATAGACTGGAGAATATTCCAATAGTCTGGGCAGCACGTACAGACATGTACAAATAAGCAGCAGGAAATTTGCAGACGTGGTTTATTCTGTGGCAGATCCATAGTAAATTGTGCAAAACGCAGCAACCAGCAGGGTAAAGGTCATTTTCCAGGTGTGGGTGACTCCAAAATTGTAGGCTTTTCTTACGAATTGTGAAGACATGATCTCTAAAGGTGATGGATGGGACAAGGGGCATTTCCTTTGCCAAATGCAATGTTCCTTTTTGGATGCTCAGCTCCAGGAAATGAACCTCGTCCAGCTCACAGAAAGGTTAGTGTGGGAGAGGGAACAGGCTTATCTGAAGAAGTTTTCAAATTGGCTAGTGTCAGCAAGTGGTAATGAGAAGTGGAGGTGATAATAGATAAAATAATAAGTAATCTGTCCAGGTGGGGGGAGATGAGAAAAAGACATTAGGACACAGACTAAATTTTCTGGCCTACCACAGCCATTCCATACCACGCTAATGCAAATGAAATAGAGAACTAAACTTCCACTGCATGAAGCAGTCACTTTCAGAGGTAAGCCAAAGTTACCTGAGAGAAAAAAGCATGACGCTAGAATCAGCAGTATGGATGTCAGAGTAATGAGAGCAAAATCCTATTACTGTAGAAATGATGAAAAATGATGTGCCTCTGTCTGGAGCATTGCATAGTGCCAGGAAGGTCTGTTAGCACATGCAAGTTCTTTGACCAGCCTCGTAGTGAAGTTCTTGTACCCAGAAGAGGATGGATTAGTACCTCTCTGCTCTTTTCTTCTGTGTTTGCCAGCAGGTGACAGTATTCAAATAGAGGTGATCTGGTCCCTCACCCCTTGAAACAGTGGAGGCAGAGCACCGAGGCAGTGTCAACGTACTTTTACAGACAGCACTCGTGTTCCTGCTGAAGTCTCTCTATCAGCTGATAACAGCAGACCTCCCTCTGGTAGCATTCACTGAGCCTAACTGCCCCGTGAAACATTTCCATCCTCCTTTAGCTGAAGTGCTGTGGTCAGCTTTGGCAGTTCCACTCCTTCCTTTGACTTGGAGAAGACTGCAAGCTCCAAGCCAAAAGCTGGTTCCAGCACTGAAACACACTGCGTCTGAGCTGTGGGTGGCAGGTTTATGTATCACACACTGCAGCTACAACTGCAGCAAGGAGCTCCCTCAGAGCTGCCATAAACAACATAACAACATCAGTACCCACTGCAAAATGGGGAGATCTGGTTTTGCATCCCTCTTCTGCAGACTCCAATTTTCATTCTGCATGCACGTGTCCTTTCATACCCAGCATGCGCATTTGCTAGAGAGCCAGGTGCCACTGCCATTTCAAAATCCGATTTTCTCCTGAATTAAGGAGACATATGGGCTCTCACTTCTGCGAGTGAAAGCTGGAGGGAACTCAGAGACACGGCGTTCATCCCTGGGGATTCCCTGCATGTGTTTGTCTGAGCCAGCCAGGCTGCCACGGCCGCTATCCGGGGAGGCGGCTCTGCGGGCGGATTACCCCTGTGGACGTCAGCAGCGCGATTGGATTAGGTGAGCTGTCTGCACACCTGCTCATTTCAGTAACCAGCTCCTGGCATTAAATGACCCAGACGTGTCCCAAGATGTTTTTCCTCACTGTCAGGCCCAGGTGCCAACTTGTGTTCTCAGGCGGAGAGGGCAGAAGGACATGCAGCCCGCCAGGCAGCAGTCAGCAGGGGGGACGTGGGGACAGGCAGCTGGGACACAAATCCCGGCATTCAGAAACAAAATGCAGAAGCTCTAGGTCAAGAATGGCACCCAAAATATACACACCGTTTTCTCAAGGAGGATGAACAATCTGTCTGTAAAAAATTAACTGAAGGGTGTGTTACTGGAGGCAAACAGGCCAATACTTCTTTTCCTTTTCTTCTGTAGATTTTCCCCTTTCTTCCATACTATTTCCCAAAATGTTCAGATTACAGAAAATCTAAAGCTCTTCTTTAATAGGAACTCCACCTCTAATAGAGATGGTGCCACATTTTTTTTTTTTTTTTTTTTTCTCGATAGCTTTTTTTCCCCCACAAATACTTCTGTCCCACTGCTTCCCTATTCTGTCAGGCTATTTGCAAGCTTTATTGTTATCTCTGTCTTGGGGCATATGTTTCTTCCTCCAGAAGGAAGATGTATCAGGGTCGCTAATTTATCTTTTGCTCCACAAAACATTATCTATTCTCATCCCACTTGTACTCTTATCTTTTTCTCTTCCTGACCTCTACATCTCTGTTAATTCTTCCTCCAACACCTGACCTCGATGCACTTTGAACCTAGCAGACTGGCTATCTGTTCTGTCTTCCTTTTTATTTTATTTCCTCATCTTCATTCTGTTTCCTCCATTCCTTCACTATCTATTAATAAGATTTCTGGAAACACAGGGAAAACCATTATGTCTTTTTTTTGCAGCCAAAAAAAAGTGGTTGGAGAGCTGCCAGGCAGAGAAGGACCTGGGAGTGATGGTGGATAGTCAGCTGAATATGAGCCAGCAGTGTGCTCAGGTGGCCAAGAAGGCCAACAGCATCCTGGCTTGTATCAGGAACAGCGTGACCAGCAGGGCTAGGGAGGTGATCATCCCCCTGTACTCAGCTCTGGTGAGGCCGCACATCGAGTACTGTGTTCAGTTTTGGGCCCCTCGCTACAAGAAGGACATTGAGGTGCTTGAGCGGGTCCAGAGAAGGGCGACGAAGCTGGTGAGGGGCCTGGAGAACAAGTCCTACGAGGAGCGGCTGAGGGAGCTGGGCTTGTTCAGCCTGGAGAAGAGGAGGCTCAGGGGTGACCTTATTGATCTTTACAGATACCTTAAAGGAGGCTGTAGCGAGGTGGGGGTTGGCCTGTTCTCCCACGTGCCTGGTGACAGGACGAGGGGGAATGGGCCTAAGTTGAGCCAGGTTAGATGTTAGGAAGAACTTCTTTACTGAAACGGTTGTTAGGAATTGGAACAGGCTGCCCAGGGAAGTGGTGGAGTCACCATCCCTGGAAGTCTTCAAAAGACGTTTAGATGTAGAGCTTAGGGATATGGTTTAGTGGGGACTACTAGCGTTAGGTCAGAGGTTGGACTCAATGATCTTGAGGTCTCTTCCAACCTGGAAATTCTGTGTGTGTGTGATTCAGTGTGAAAATAGTGCCCATATATTCATATTGAATAGAGACATTGCAGTGCATGAGAGAATCATAGTGCTGGAAGCGAAGAAGTATTAAACATGTCATTAACTACACTGATAAATCTATAATATTAGTAATAAAATTAGATGTTAAAAGCTGGAAGACAATGTGAAAATTTACACAGATTATATACTGAATAAGCCATTTACATCCAGCTAGAGTGTACCTGACAATTGTAAGAAGCCATGAATGCTAACTGTGTTCAGCTGGAAATTTTAGATCAAATATTCAGACAACAGAGGTGTTGGCATCTTTTCAGAACTACCACACCAACTGGTAAGAAGCCCATACAGATTTGGGAAGGACTTTCTCCAAAGCGATATTAAGCAGAGTGGTCAAGCCAGAATGGTGGGAGTCCACAAAAAAAGAAAAAAGAAAAAAAAAAAGAAAAAGAAATGGGCAAAAGGTAGACAGAAAGTTGGTAGAAAAGGGCAAAGGCAGAAGCTGCATGGAAGGTCAAGTGATTCTTAAGCTGGGGTGAATTTTGGGGAATGGTGGGGTGGAGGTAGAAGATGAGTCTGCAGCTTGTCACAGACCCTACTGAAATTGTCACACATGTTTATGGTATTTGTTCTGGATCGTAAGTATAAAACCAACCAGAGTGCGCTGCCACTGCCACTGTGGTAAATACATACTGTTTTCAAATCTAATGTGAAATTAGAAAAAAAAAATAATGTAAGTGATGCTAAGACAGCAGGTCACGGCTGCAACAGGGTTAACCTGATGGCTTCAAAATGTCAGATTCTCCAAAACTGCCTGGACATGGTCCTGGGCAGCCTGCCCTGGTGTCCCTGCTTGAGCAGAGGTTGGAGCAGCTGGCTCCAGAGGTGCCTTCACACCTCAACCATGCTGTGATTCTGTGTTGCTGTGATTCTGTTTCATGCCTGTGACTTAATGTAACAGCCCAGGTAAAACAGCTGATGTTCTGGGTGAGACCAAGAGTCTTCCAGCATCAGGCACCTGCTGTCTGAACCCAGCCAACTTGGAAGCAAATTCAGATGTTCAGAAACTAAGTGCCTGGTACAGCTTCCCTACAAGACGTTGTCACACCGCAAGTTCAGAAGGCAGATGGCACCATGTGTGATGCTGTACTGGAAATATAAAAGGTGTCAGAAGAGGAATCTCTTCTCTTCCAGTGTTCATAAGCTGGGCCCAAACCAGTGTGGCTGAATCTTCTGCCAGGGCAGCCCTCTGTAGCCAGGGAAGTGTTGCAGAGCCTAGACTTGATGTGATGCTGCTCTGTCAGACCTGAAGGCTCCTGTCCCACTGGGGGAACATGGAAAACTCCCTCACCTTACTCAACCAAGGCTCTGCTGGCAGCGGCTGCCTGCAGCCAATTCTCAGCAAAGCAACCCGGGCCCCCAGCACTGTGGCGTTTGAGTGCCTACAATTTCCAAACCACAAAAAGCTAATAACAGGCCTTCTGTTTTCTGCTTTCGGGTCTGTAGGTGAAACAGCTTGACACATTTTTGAAGGCTTTGAGGGAAAGCCAAAGCACACTAAATACCTGATAACAGTGGTCTTAAAAGGGAAAAAAAAAAAAAAAAGTGTTATTTTTACCAATTTGAATGTTTCCCACTGTTACCAAGAAGTACTGTATCACTGACGTCAATTGTAGTCTGTCTTTTCTTCAACTTTCGCTATGTCCCTGTCAAGAACCATCTAAAAATGTCTGACTTTTGATCTTACCTGTGGGAAGCAACATGATTAGGGCCGGCTCTTTCACTGCCTCACTACATCTAATTGTGTGAAAAATTACTTCAGCGTAAGAAAAACTGATCAAATATCCAAATGCAACAATTCAAGATCAGACATCAGGTTGTGATGAAAGAGCACTCTGAGGTTTATGTGAATATGCCCCATAGTGGATGTCAAAAATGGTTTATAAATCAGACTTGAATAGTGCATCCAGGGCCGCAGTGCCCCAAAGCACATTCATCTTCTGATTCAGACTCTCACAACTCTCAGATTCCCAGCAGACTCATGGGCTGTGTTCAGAAGAGTGTTGCCAGCAGGTCAATGTGATCCTTCCCCTCTGCTCAGCGCTGGTGAGATACACTGGGAGTGCTGGGTCCACCTCCGGGCTCCACAGCACAAGAGAGACATGGTTGTACTGGAGAGAGACCAGTGAGGGACCTCGAAGGTGATGAAAGGACTGGGGCCCCTCTCCTGTGAGGAGAGGCTGAGAGAGCTGGGACTGCTCAGCCTCAGAAGAAGAGGCTCAGGTGGATCTCATCAATGGCAATAAATACCTGAAGGGAGGGTGCAATGAGGATGGAGCCAGGCCCTTTTTGGTGATGCCCAGTGACACAATGGGCACAAACAGAAACATGGGAAACTACATTTGAACATTAAAAAACACATTATTATTATCATTTTTTTATATATTTTTTTTTAATATGAGTGCGACTGAGCACTGCCACAAGTTGCCCAGAGAGGTTGTGGAGTCTTCCTCCCTGAAGAGCTTCAAAACCCAGCTGGACACAGCCCTACACAGCTGCTTTAGGTGTCCCTGCTCTGAGCACTGGAGTGGATGGTCTGCAGAGGTTGTTGCCCACCTCAGCTCTTTGGTGATTCTGTGACTCCACCATTCTGCAGTTCGCTCTTGAGGTTCTGTTGTTGTTTTTTGTTGTTATTATTTGTTTGGTTTGCATTTTTAGGAGGCTATGTTAGAAAAAGAAATGTATCATGTAAATGTCAGGAAAATACTGCAAATGTTTGGCAAAGGAAAAATAACACTAGGTATTTTTAGAGACAAAATCATTTTGCCAGCTGCATTTGACATTAGAAAGGGCCACGTTACCTGGGCTTCATCATTTCATGGTTCTTTCTCAAAAGAACAGAAATAATTCCAACTCAAAATTCCATCTGGAAAACTGAAGAGTTGGATTTTCCTATCTGAGAACTGATTTAAAACTGATTTTATACAAGCAGGACTTCAAAAAAGGAGGAGCACAACAGCAGTTTTACAAAGCCAACTAACAAAATAATAATACTTAATCAAGCCTCCATCTCTGTGTATAGTACTTCAAGACAGCCCTGAATCCCCTGATGCCAGCTGTGAACATCCTCCTTCTGTCCCCCTGAGTGTCCCCTCATGCAGCTCAAGGACACGTCTTCCCTACCCTCTGCTGGTGACAGCAGTGTCTTCTGGCCCTCTGGGGCTCCAGATCCCATAGCAAGCAGCTTTTCCTGAAATCCCTCAGGTAAATTGACCTTTTGCTGCTTCAGGAATTCCTGTCATTGCACACACTTGCCACATCACCAACTTTGGTGTCAAGCTCTGTTTTTTAGCAGAAATCTGCCATTTTATCAGTGGCCTGCCCATTCTCAGGTACCAACCAGCCACCTCAAAATCCTGGGTGAATCAACACTGCTCACAGAAAAGAAGCATCCGAGGCACAAAGGGGGCTTCTCCCCAGACCCACAGTCAATGTTTGTGAGAGGGTTAGTAATTCTTATTTTACAGCTGAACTGGCTCCAGCTCCCACCCAAATCCACAGTGTGCAAAGGAAAACACAAGAGCTGTTTTGTTGTTAGATGAAATAAGCCCCTGGCTGCTCTTCTTCTGAAGGTCTGCATCATTTCTTCTGGAGTTCGTGCACTACCTGCATCATTCAACAGGTTTTGTACAACAATTCTATAAGTGTATAATATATTTCTATATGTGAATCATATATTTTTATTTCTTTCTGTGTACATAATGAATCAAAACATAAGGCAGCACTTGAGCCCTCTCTATATTGGCCCCTACTAACCGGTTCCGTACTTCTCACCATTTATGTTTAATTTTGTGCAGCAGGCTGTGCCATCTAGTTGTCTCTGTTTTCTGTGGGCTATCAATGCCATGGAGTGACACTGTGATGGATGGGAGCTATCGGTAAGCAAAGTGCAAGCATTGATTTGCGTGCAGATGAATGAGCTGTGCAGGGAGGGCAGGGCAGGCAGTGCATCTGTAGGCAGTGCAGACTCCTTCCTCCGACAGGTTTCTGGGTCCTTGGTGTGTGCAGTAATGCAGATCCCATCCAGAGAAAACTGTGAGACTTACCTGGCTGCAGCATTCCCCCTTGTGGTCAGCAGGGCACCACCTCCTCCTCTTTTTCCATCTTTGCCTCTTCGAATGGCCAAATTTGGGGTGAAACCAGCCAAACATTCTGTGTTATGGCAAGGTGCCACATCTCCAGCATACAAAAGTCTAAATACAGGGTCTGGTCTATATGTGCACACACAAACAAGCTCGCCTACCCTTTCTGGACACCCTCTTAATCAGACTTCCATCTCTATATGTTCTATATATTTTTTGTTTGCCAAGCTCTTCCACATCAGCTTCAAGCTGACTTTAGCAGCCAAAGCTGCAGCTGTGCCCTGTGAAGACAGCTTCCCCACAGCAAGGCTCTCGTGGAGATGCCTTCACACTGCTGTGTTTGTTAAGGACCACCAGATCTCATGCACACTGACATCCCATAATAAGTCCTTTTAGCAAGTATCCCCTTTGGTTTTCATAGCACTGTGGAGAGATGTTCTTCTGTTGAAAGCCTTAGTGTGTTCTGCAGCAGGGGCAATTGCTCCATCATTCACCTGTGATGGGCTTAGAAGGGACTGATTCCTGTGGGCTGGGCTGTCTGGATTCACCCGTCCCTGCCATCACTGTCTCACCACCAACTGGCCTTTGTGTGTGTGCATTTTGGATAGTGGTTAGCCAGACGTCCCTACAGCGTTAGCTGTGGCTCATCACCACACACAAGTTCAGGCTTCCTGACTGTGCTTAAAACACCAGAATGTTACCTCCCATCCTAGCACAGTGCTGAAGAAAGCCAACTAGCTTCACCGGCAGAAATATTCTGATGTGAACAAGAAAGTGGCCTAAGTTCAGACATTGAGCCTTCAGTTAGCATGTATCTTACCAACATTTGGATGCCTGAAGATGTTTTCTCCTCTGTGCTTTGAAGATCTCGTTGAAGGTCTTCCCTATCCCTCTATTTCCTGGTGCCAAGCTGCTCCACTGTAAGACAGCCTCTCCTTTCTGAGAAGTGCTTTGCAGTAATCAATGTTGCATGCTAAAGAGATCCCTGAAGCTGTAACACTGAAATTTTGGTCAATATCAAAAAGTTTGCAAAATCACATAATTACAGATTTTGCTAAGGGGTGTCGCTGTACCCAGGCAGAACAGCCAATCAATGCAGCCACACAGCGAGAAATGCCTGTGCTGGCCAGCACACAGCACCGGTTAGCATTGAGTTCCTGCTGGCAGAACATCTCAAGACTAACTCCTCATGCTTAACCTCATCAGAGACCCCCAGGAACATCACAAATCCTTGCTTACCCATACAGGCTGGATATACAAGCAAGCACAGGGAGTTGGAAATTGAAGCTGTCAGCTGCTCATGGAGGGACTCTCTCAAAGGATCTTTTCACCACTGACTCTGACAGGTGCATTTGCTTTCAAAAAGAACCCATAAAACATTTATTTCCAGGAAACCTGGGGGTATATGTATGCATTTTACTGATCCAGGGAACCATGTTTATTTCATAGAATGGTGTCATATGTAATGGCCAGAATTTACTGTTGTCACCAATTTTTCCTTGTTTTTCTTTGCTTTAGGAATAGTCAGCTGAATGAATGTCAGTGTCCAGACTGTAGACATTTACATCTAAGCAAATGGCTCTGATGTCCTTTTATAATCGATAGAAACTTAGTCAATAAAGTCATGATTATGTAAAGCATTTGACACTGCCCCCCATGATATCCTTGTCTCTAAACTGGAGAGACATGGATTTGATGGATGGACCAATTGGTGGGTAAGGATTCGGCTGGATGGTCACACTTAAAGAGCTGGAGTCAACAGTTCAATGTCCAAGTGGCAATCAGTAACAGGTGGTGTTCCTCAGGAGTCAATACTGGGACCAGTGCTGTTTAACATCTTTGTCAGAGACATGGGCAGTGGGATCGAGTGCTCCCTCACTAGGTCTGCCCATGACACCAAGCTGTGTGGTGTGGCTGACACGCAGGAGGGAAGGGATGCCATCCAGAGGGACCTGGACAGGCCTGAGAGGTGGGCCTGTGCTACCTCATGAGGTTCAACAAGGCCAAGGCCAAGGTCCTGCAGCTGGGCCGGGGTAATCCCAAGCACAAATCCAGGCTGGGTAGAGAATACATTGAGAGCATCCCTGAGGAGAAATCCCTGGGGGTGTTGGTGGATGAGAGGCTCAATATGAGCCAGCAATGTGTGCTTGCAGCCCAGAAAGCCAACCATGTCCTGGGCTGCATCAACAAAAGCATGGGCAGCAGGGTGAGGGAGGTGATTTGTGCCCCTCTGCTCTGCCCTCATGAGACCCCACCTGGAGCCCTGCGTTCATCTCTGGAGCTCCCAGCACAAGAAGGACATGGATGGATTGGAACAAGTCCAGAGGAGGGCCATGAGGATGACCAGAGAGCTGGAGCACCTCTCCTACAAAGACAGGCTGAGGGAGTTGGGGTTATTCACCCTAGAGAAGAGAAGGCTCCAGGGAGACCTTAGAGTGGCCTTCCAGTGCCTAAAGTGGCTACAGGAAAGCTGGGGAGGGACTCCTTGTCAGGGGTGTAGGGATAGGACATGGGTGAATGGCTTTAAACTAAAAGAGGGTAGATTTAGATGAGATGTTAGGAGGACATTCTTCACTCAGAGGGTGGTGAGGCCTTGGCACAGGCTGCCCAGAGAAGCTGTGGCTGCCCCTTCCCTGGAGGTGTTCAAAGCCAGGCTGGATGGGGCTTTGGGCAAGGTGGTGTGGTGGGAGGTGTCCCTGCCCATGGCAGGGGGTTGGAACTGGGTGGGCTTTAAGATCCCTTCCAACCCAAACCATTCTATAGTTCTATAATTCTACAATTCTATGATTGATCCCATCCTAAAGTAGAAGCTTACAGATTAATTGCCCACCTACATTAATTGCTACTGTCTACAATGACTAGACCACCATCGGCTTTAGTGGGTCAATAGCCAATTAGCTATACATGGACACAGAGAAGCCCTCTGGAGATTTCCCCATTTTCATTGTAAACTTTTATTGGCTGCACCACCGAATTTCACAGCAGAGTATCTGCTTGCAGTGCACACCATCTCTTGTCTTTCCCTGACTTGAGAGCATCTTCCCTTCACAGCAGTTTAGCCTGCTACCCACAGGACTGGGCTGTCTTGGGCTTGGCAAAGGCAGACCTCATTGTCTTGTCCATTGCGGTAGGACAAGTCAAGGACTGCTGTAGTTTCTGAATCATAACCTCTTTCTGCTGTTTTCTTCAGCTCTGTCTGAGCTTCATGCTTCCTCTTCATGCTTCTTCCTTCAGCCTGACTCCAGTCTCTGGATTTTTGAGAATTAACGTGGCAGTCTGTGTTACACTGCTTGGGTACTACTACTTTGTGCATGCTGTGCTGGTAATTATGGACCCATACATTCAACCATAATGAAGAGCAACAAGGAATCAGGCGAGAGCTCATTTTTCTCTTCCAGCCATTTCATACCCATTCCTCTACTTCCCAGCAGTCATGCTTTTTCTTTTGACCATATTTGATCAATGAAGTTTCTTTAAATGAAGTTTCCCATTTGATTTTATTTTACAGAAACATGTGTAACCTGACATCATAGATAACCACTATGATCCCAACTGTATATGTACAGATTTTTTCTGCCTCTGAACTTGTGAACTGTATTAAAAATACAGGATTTATTGCAGTTGTTTCGAGAATTCCTGACAGACAGGTGAACATTATTTCAGAGGAAATAATTCCTCTATAGTCAGCCTTTCCTGTATTCCCTTCGGCACTCCTTGGGATTGAGAATACTAAAACTGAAAGGGAAATGGTGAACGGTTAAAGAGAATTAATGAGACTGCGTGTCCTTAGCATGCAACACTCAATTTAATACCAGCATATTCTCATTACTGATGAGCAAATTTATTTTGAGATTATTCCTCTTGGAGGAACTGTGTGAATTTCCCCTGTACCACCACAGACAACCTCCTAAACCCATCAAGGCCTTTCACTACTTACTACCTGGTCTCCGGGTACAGGTGGACAGCTTTGCAATTGCTTTGAGTTGCCTCCAAAGTGTGTGATGGGAGTGTGTGTGTCCTTATCAAACTGTGAGCTCCGGTAATTTCGTGTGCTGAACTCACACCTGAAGCTGTCCCCAGCAGGCTGCTGCGTGGCCTTGCAGACAGCTCCTCAGCCAGGGAACATGGCTGATGACTCCCATTTAGGAGTCCTTCTGAAGGTCAGGTAGGACCATGATCTCTCCTCTCTTGGCCTGTGCCTATGGGACACACCAGTCTTTCCCCTAGCCTTGCAGAGAGTGTCAGGAGTGCATCTCAGGGCTTTTGCAGGGTTCTTCTCTTTCCCAAATGTCATTGGCAGAAGTGGAAATATCCCAGTCCCAAGCTTGCCTTCCTGCCTTGCCAGTGACTAAGGTAAGGTAGGAGAGCCGAGATTGAGCCAGAGCTCTGGGAGAGCACACATAAGCATCCAGAGGCTGTGCTTGGGACATCTCAGATGCTGACTTGGGGTCCTGGGCTGGTTCCTTGACAGAGCCTCCTGCAAGGGCTCTGCACGGAGCAGCATGTTCTCCTGCTGCCTCCTAGCCATTTCCTGTGGTCAGGGAAAGAACACGCATTTTTAGGGCAATTCCAAAGGAATAGCTTAGTGCCCGCTCTCTCCTGGTGATGATTTAGAAATGAAGAGCACTTCTTCTCAAGTATTTTCTTCTGATAAGCCTAAATTAGTCCTCTCTGAGCTCTCTGCTGCTATCACAGGAGTGACAGAGCTAGCTCCAAGCCTGGATCAAGCTTGATTTCATTAAATTACAGGGAGAGGGAGGGGAGAGATGAACTGCACAGCAACACTGCATTGCACAGTAACTTACTAATGTGCTGCATTTATGGGTGTCCCATCAAAGGCACAGTTCCCTCTAGTCCTTCTGGTCCAGCGTTAACACGAACATTTCAGTGCCAATTGTCGCTTCAGCGACAGCAGCAGGGGCAGTGCTGGGTCTGGCTGGGCTGATGCAGCAGCACTCAAGCACACGGTTAAGTTGGATCTCTGCAGCTCTTGGCACGGGAATTGCCAGGGGAATGCTCTGCAGTTTTGTCAACTACAACAACAAAAAAAATGGAGTTTACTTGAATGTGTATGTATTTCATCAAATTTGGAAATATCGTAAATAATTATTTTGATCAGAAAAATTATCATCAATCAAAGCCATGCCTAATTTCTTTATGCAGTTTTTATCAAGTGCTTGAAAAAGGATTGCTTTTGGGCTGTAAGTTAATTTGAGGCATGCGATGTATTTGAAACGGTGATTAGTGCAAAGGTGGCAGGTGCCCCTTCACCCTGGCTGTACACTGCTCTGTTAACCCCAATGATTCAGGTTTTCTGCTGTTTCCACAGACAGAATTAATGCTCTCTCACCCCACAGAGGCAGGACTTTTTGGGGAAGGGAGTGTGGAGAGAAGACACTGTCTTGGGGTTTCTTATCGAAATACAATATTTCTCATTAGAATAGAGGAGGGTGTTTTAAGCGCTGAGCTGCACCCTGTCTCACTCCATGCTCACTATCGTATTTCTGCTGGCAGGTAAATGACACAAAGCCATTCAAATCTTCACTTCTTCAGCTATGTCAGCATCACACAGCACTATGGATTACTTGAGTACTGTTGGTTATTATAGATTAAGCTGTTTTGTTTAATGATCAGAGCCGTGGATGCTTTTTTTTTTTTATCAGCTTTTGTTTAGATTTGCTTTTAATCATAAGAGATATCTTGTCTGGCAGGGGCCCAGGGGCTGTGCATGGCATGCTTGGGCTTTCTGTGTTAAAGAAGAACAAAGAGAAGAGAAACTAGCAGTAAGGAGCCCGTGATGGGGCAGAGATGCCTGTAATTGTTTGAGGCCAAACTCTAAGGAGCCATAAGAGAAGAAAGCGGGTCCCTGGATACAGCAATCACAAAGAGCTGAGCAAGGCTCATGTCAGGAGACATTTGCTGAATGTGACCACCACCCTGCTATTCACCTTGGCTTGCACTTTTAAATCCATCTCCAGGAGGTAAGCTTTCGTATTGTAAGTCTGATCAACAGATATGTGTGCATTGTACTGCCAGGCCGTCCCTGCACCGCCTACGAAACACCACCAGGCCTAGTCCCTTCCTAGGAGAGGAGGATTTTGAATTGGTTTGACTTTTCAGGGCTGGATTATTGCAATTCTTTGTTTGCAGGAGGTACCAACTGCGTTATCTCCTGAGCGCAGCTGATCTGGGATGCAGCAGCTCGCGATCTTTTCATTCTCAGTGGTTTCAATACAATATTCACATTTTAAAGTCTCTGTGCTTCTTCTGGTGAGATTTTGTGTCAAGTTCAAAGTCCTGCTACTATTATAGAATATGTCAGATTCCCTTTGCTTCCCTTTGCTGTCTGGTGCCACATTCCTAATTACTATTGCAAGGGTGAGTGGAAGGAGAGAGCACCTGCTCCCTGAAAGGCACCTGGTCAAGAACCTTTCCAGTGTAAATGGGGATAACAAGAAGAGAAGGAAGCCAGAACAGGCAGTGATGGGAACCATCAGGAGCAGGGCTGTGAACACAGCGTGTGTGCCAGCAGCTGGCATGCAAGCAGCTGGATCTTCCCCAAACCAGGCGTGTGTGTCCCCTAGCAAACCTCAAGCAGGACCAGATGGAGAGCTGGAGATTGTAGGATGGGTAAGAGGACAGGGGTGCTGGGTGGAGAGGGAGGCTGTTTTTGGGCCATCCCCTAATACCCTTGAGGCATGTCCTGGTGAGCCTGGAGATGTGTGTGTGATCTTCCATCTCTGTCAGCCCAAGGGGAGGAGGGGACTGGGCTGTCTGTGCTTATGGCAGTGTGAGCTCTATACGTAGGCACTGCTAAAGGCAGCACCACGTCTGGCAGTCTGTGTAGCTGGCTGAGTCTGCGTGACAGTGTGTCTCTGGGGTACGTGCTCAGCTTTGCTCCTGGCTCAGCCTGCAAACAGAAAAGCAACAGCTGCATCCCTCTTCTGCTGGGCACGCTGCAAATTGGGGTTATGTCTGTAAGAGCTGGAGCAGCTCCCTTACGGAGGCACTGCTTGATGATATACCTTCATACACTGCATGCTCCAACTCGAGCAAAAATACTCCCTCGCATCTTGGCTGCTCAACTCTCTGCCAGCTGCAGAGTGTCAAAGGATGGCAGGCTGAGCTGTCGAGGTGTTCAAGTCCCAGAGCAGAGGGCTTCAGATGTGCAGAAAAGCAGGCACAGCAGTGAGCTGTGTAGTGGGGAGGGTGCCGTGGGGATGCAAGAGGATCTATCAGCCCCCTGGGTCAAGCATGTCAAGGATGTCAAGGGTGGTGGTTAGGTAGGAATTGGGAAGGAACTCAACGGAGAGACAAAAAGGGAGCAAAAGCCTCTTGGGACAGGGAACTGAAGACCCAAAGAAGAGTAAATACTAACAGAGCTCTCATTGGTATGGGAAATAATTGGTTATTTGGGGACCTGGGAGGAAGCCTGGTGGGCTCAGTATGCTGGGAACTCATGGGGATGTGGCAGCAGTTCGTGAAGGAAGGATCTGGATGGAACCGACCTCTTTATGAAACAGAAGAGATGAAGGAGTTGCCCATGGAACTAGTGGGTAAGCTGGTGACACCAGGGTGAAAACATCCTGAGGGAGAAGTGGAGGCCTCCTGGATCTGATCCTGTCCCCTTCAGCTGTAGCTGAGAGCTGAGCAAGGAGCTACCAGCTTGATGTGGAGCAAGGAGGGGACAGCCAGGAGCAGACTCTCCAGCCTCTTCTGGGCACTCTCGTGGGCTCCTCTCCACAGGTCCCCAGAGCCCTGTGACAGCAAGGACCAGGCAGGGCCACCAGGCACTGCCCAGGGAATAGGCAGACGAAATGCTTGTCCCTCCTGCTTGGGCACTGTGTTAGTGTCCCCGGCCTGTGCCCTCCATTCCTCGTGTTTGGTGCCGGCTATGTTGCTAAAACTGCACCATCTGGATGGAGTATCTTGGGGGCACTCATCCTCTTCTGTCCCCACATACCTCAGGATGTCTCAGCTTGCTCTCTCCGTCTTTACTCTGCTTTATTTTTGGCTCCTTGTTGGCACTGTTTTGCCACTGCAACATATCGAGAATAGCTTCTCTCAGATCTTATGTCCAAAATCAAGAGTTACCAAAAGATAGCACTGAAAGACACATTTAGAAGGGAAGGGTCAAAATGACTGCCTTCTCTTCCCCACCTCTATCAGGAGTTAACTCTGCCTCTGTAGTGTGCTGCCTGCTTTTGCCATGGATCTTGCATTTGTGCCCTTGGTACCTAACATTTGCTAGAAATGACACAGGCCCGTGACATTTAGCTGCTGACTTAAGCCCAAATTGAATGCATTCAACCAAGTACAGTGGAGGCTGAGACCCCATGGAAAGCTGGGAAGGACTTGCTCAGAGCAGTTTTTGAGACTTTCCATGCATGAAATACCTTTTTATTGAACAGACCACCATATCCCCCTCTCCCCAGACCCTATCAAAATAGCTGCAAATATCAAAGCAAATGGAAGCTGACCAATGCGCTCTGGGGAAACTGTCCTCCCTCTCCTTCAGCATGCAGAGCTGATGAAATGGAAACTGGGTCTTTTCTCTCTAAATTACATCTCTCTCCACCCTTTCCCTTCTCTTTTCAGAGGCTTGGTCAGAAGGAGGAAAGAGAAGGGTGAAGGACACTGATGTGTGGGAATACAGAAAGAGCTGAATGCCATATATTTGCTCAAAACTGCTCTATATTTTTATGTGTCAAAGTTATCTTCCGATGATTCTTAATGCCCAGGAAATGCCTCATCTCCCACTCCTAGGGACGTAGTCACCGACATCTTTGCTGCAGTCATCTGAAATTGCTCATGGATGATTATTTATTGTATTTAAAAGCTGTTTGGCTCCATGTCCTAGCCAGAACAGAAACCCGTATTCTGAATTTGAATGTGTATTGCTTGTACAAGAGGTAATAATGTTACAAGCAAAAAGGTGCAAAATTATGTAAATTGCCTAAGATAAGAAGAATAGCTTATACTGAGTTACACACAATACAGCTTATACACTAAAACCTGAATGAACCAGTGGCGGCACCGCTTTTCTGAACGCCCTGCTAAAAACTAGAAATTTGGCTTTGGATTCCTAAACCTTATGGAAACATGAAGTCCTGCCCCATGTTGTACAAGGTGGGGTTGTGTGGGGCAGGGACTCCTTGCCCCAACCTTGTGCCCCTCTCCACTAATCCCCCAGCTTCTCCACCCCAGCTATCTCTCTCAGTCTGCTTCCTTGCAGAACCTCTGCCCTAATTTATGTTACAAGAGAGGTGGAATTACCTCCTGTGAGATCCAGAGGAGGGAGCAGGGCTAGACGCCTTGCCAGGAGACAGCGTTTTGTGAAACACAGACAATCCCATGCCAGAGAACTTGTATGGGTCACTAATAAAGGAGCCCAGACCAGACCACTCAGCAGTCTCCTCTTGATACTCTCCCTTTTCTCTTTTTCTCCTCACATCTATTTTTTTTTTTTTAATATATATATATTCCTGTAGGTTATTTTTCAAAACGTAACTTTCTCCGTGTAGCTCGGCCTGCTTGCAGACTTCCTCTCTCTGTTTTCTGCTGTTGCTTTACCATCTCTTGCTTTCTTCCCAGAGGATGCAAGGAGGAATTGAAAAGAAAGGCTTTGAAATGTTTTCATTCAACTTTTAGTTGCATATTTATGCTTTTGCTAGATACAAAGATTTAGCTCCTAAATTAGCATTCTTCTTTATAATTAGTGGAATTGCACTGCATTCTGTAATCATGGACATGTTAGAAGTCATTTGCTAAATAAACACAGATGATATACTTCAAACCTGCACTGTTACCCAGTCCAGCAAGCCCTATAACAAGAGGAGAAAGTATTTCTCACTGTATGGATGTGTATCCTATAGCCCCAGGGCTGGAAACAATCCAGAGCTGTTATCCTCAGAGCAGCATCATCCCTTGGCCAGGTAAAGAAATCAGAACAAAGAGCAGGGCAGCAATGGGAAGTGGAAATGCCCTCTAAAAAAATGTATCTATTTCTCAGGCCTTGCCAAACTAGAGATTCACAAGCTGTTATCTGTATTGATTTAGGTACAGAAATACCATTCTCTTCATGGGGAGACCATTTTCAGCATCAACGGGGGAATTAAGGTTCTGCAGAACAGACACCCACACCTTCAGGATATGCAGCTACAGTGAGTTTCTAGTGATAAAACTACATCAGTTCAAAAGAAAATCCTGCTGGTCCAGTTCTAAGTCTTTCTGATGTAATTGCTTTGGGAACTGAAGGCAATGAAAGACAAACTATGCTCTAAATATTTTCTGACAGCAGAGGTTTCTAATCATTCAGGAGAAGCGACAGGCATCACCGTCTCAGATTATGCAGTTTCCGAGTAATCACAACAACCCACCAGGGAAGAGAAGTCATTTCCCTCAGAAAGACACCTGAGCATCTTTTCATCATTTAGCACGTATCGCTACATTTCCAAATTTATCTGGTGAAGAATACTGATGCACTTCCTGGAATACTTGTACCTATGGCTCTGACAGCCGGGGCTTTTTTTTTTTTTTTAATATTAAGTGATGATGTGGCATATTAATTCATAATTTTAGCAGGAACACCTCTAAAGGGATCATAGTCTGACTGCAAGAGATGTTATAATGAGATGCTAGAAGCAAAAATTCCCTGTTCCAATCTGTTTAAAACCTGAAGTGACCACACGGGAAGAGGCGTGGAGGCTCCCCATGAAGCATCTCCTCTCCACAAGCTCCATGCAGGCAGACACACACTGATGGGTGCCTGGAGCTGGTGCTGAGCCTCAGCAGGTGTCTCTTTTTCTTGGGCAGAATGTACCCTACATTAACTGCAGCACTGCGGATCCTGCTTGGGCACAGAACAACGTGGCCAGCAAAATTCACACTTATTCAGGCAACAAAACCACTGAGTGACAGATGAGGAACAGAACCCGATTGCTCCTGCCTTGGTTTGTGCTCTAGCAGATAACCCTGCCACTTCTTCAACACGGCCTTTGTCACGCTGAGAAAAATAATAAAAAATATCTGGGTTTGATTGTATTGGCTGTAGAGGAAGGACAGTTTGCTTTGATACTGAGGTGCATTATCCTTCAAGTGGAAATTATCTACAGGGAGGAAACCTGAGTATGGAGAAACATATCATTATTTAGAGCTTTCCACAACAATCAGACTCAGACAGCGAGAAGAGTTTACAGAAGAAAATCAACTTAGAGATGCCAGCAATTCAACATCAGAGCTGGCAGGGAGAGATGATGTTTGTTACCTATAGAGACAAGGCTTGTATGGAGAGGTTACCTCTCCTTTTGATTACCTGATGCAGCTGGAAACAGAAGAGCTTTCAGGCATGAAAGCTCTTCAGGTAAACTAAAAAGCACATCCTTTTTACCCAACTTTCTATGGGTGTAATAAGATGTTGCCTTCCCCTCAAAGCCCCACCTTGCTTATATTCTCAAATCGTCGCAGGTACCACTTCTATTTAAGAAATCCTTTTTTTTTTGAACATTTTACATCAAAGTCTATTGAACCCATGTGAGGCTTTCTTAAGTCTTGAACAATGGACTTCTCAAAAATAAGTAGATTCACTCAGTAGCAGGTCTTAGCATTGAAGAAAGACTGAACAGCATTTTTTTTTTCTTTCCAGACAGAGAAAACAGCAACTGTTAGTTCTGAATATCCCAGGCTGGTTACAGCTTCTACATCTCATATTCTGGCCTACTATCAAAGATGGGAAGTGAGGGCAAAAGGCTCCAGAAGGTCTTTCTTAAGGGTGATTCTCCCTTCCTGCTTGACAAGCAAGCCATATGAGTGTGAACAAGAGCTCTACATGTATATGAATCAGAGCCAAAAAAAGCCATGCAGACACAGATGTGATGGCTTTCACTAGAGAGAAAGTTCAATAGAGTGAAACCCAACAGAGGAAGTGCTGATTTTCTCCCATATCCTTCAGTGGGAAACTAAGGTGAGGCTCAAAACATCCACTTGCAGTTTCTGGACAAACAGCAGTAGGTTTAAATGCAATTGCTTCAGGTGCACAAAGGACCAAGGGTGCAGAAACCTCAGCCAGCTGGCTGTACAGCTGTAAGGCTGTATCAGAATTGACTTTGTTCAAGTATCTCTTGAACATTTTTGCCAGTCAACAAGCCCTTCCATACACTTGCAGCTGGTGAATCATATTGGGCATTTCACATTGCTATTACTGCTCTCTTCGGATTACAATGAAACAAAGTCAGCTCATATCTTTGTTCAGAGGCATTTTGACCTTCTTTTGTCCTGACCCAAGATGCAAACACTGAAGGTTTGCGTAACTGAAGCATAGCTGGGACTTACATCGAAAACACGAGAATAGTGATGATCTAAGTGTTATTTTGTTTCTGTAATCCTCTGGAGATGAAGGTAAAACAATATTTGGGTGATTTGCATAAATATGCATGCAAAAATACATCTTCTGATGCACATATACAAAATACGCCTGCAGGTAGGACTGCAGTTACTGCCTTAGCAAAGAAGTTTCCAAAACACCTAATATAAGAAATAAGTGTAAGACAGTAGCCAAGTACTTTAGAAACATTCACATTTCTTCACAGTTAAATAGTAAATAATGAACATTCCCTTACAGTTGCTCCTTGTACGTGCTACAGCTTTAAATTATCAGATCTGAAGCAGCAATGATCAACAGCTTCCTCCATAATAACATTTTAATGCACTACTCTCAGAGAGTTTTAGGAACAAGTGGCTGCTGTGCATCTGGCCACGTAGGCAGTGTGCACTCAGTGGGTCTGGCACATCCATGATGTGCCAAAAATTCAGTGCATGGAGATGTGGAAGACCTAACTTCACACTGCTGTCTCATGGCATGCAGCTGTGCCACCCACACTTTGTCTGAACAACGTCTCTGTTGCTCGTGAGCAGTGCTATCTGTGCTTGACTAGGAACCGAGCCTACAGGAGATGGATAACACAGGGAACAAAATGTCTGCAGCATGTGCAAACTGCCCTGAAATTCATCAGGCTTCCCACCACATCTTCTCCTCAAAAGTCTTAATATAAAGCTTCAGTGAAGCCCTTTAAGTTTAGGACACTGCTGCCTTTTTGGAGATTAGGGACCACCAGCCTTTAAGCTGATACAGTGCTCTATCAGTGACCAGTCCACCTGAAAATACTGCCTTCCTGATATCATTGTGCAGCAACACAACGAGAAATGCTGCACTTATGTAGGTCCTGAGTGATCAGATGTGCCAAAAACCTGATAAAGAATGGAGACTGCCAACACTCACTGCAAGCACGTAGAAAAGTGGGTTTGACTCCCCTGATCCGCGAGTGCTTCCAGCTGGAGCTCCTGAACTAAGGTGTATTTGACTGGATTTTGCACTGAGACAGGGAAATTTGGAAATCCCTTTGATTTCCAAACTTAAACCTGCAGAAGCTTTGTTAGGGTTTTTATGTTTAGCTTAAAAGAGACTGAAGAAAGAGAGAGGTGCTATTTATTGGTACAGGAGCCAAAAGGCCAGAAGTTAAGACAAAAGGGAAGGCAGCCTTGAGTAAATATTAATTCCTTGTGCTCAGGGAAACTTTACTCACAGGTGGTATGGACATAAAAAGAGACATAAAAAAGCTTACAGTATGTAAGCATTCTGGAAGCATCCCTGCTACTCATTGGGAACTTGACTTGCTTGAGGGCTGGGTGAAATTTTCTGAAGATTTCTTCAGATTTTTGAGACTTTTTAAAAATCTAAGGGGCCTCTCCAGCAGTGTTCAATAACTTACAGATGTTGAGAGAAACAAGAATTTGTACCATAGACTTTGTAAACCCATGTATAGAGGTTGGATTAAAGAGGACTTTAAATGAGCATTTAACGTCCTCGTTATACTCAGGTGTTTTGGTCTCTGCTCATGTTCTCTGCGCTTTTTGCTCTGTGATGCTCGCAGTAGGTTGAAAGAACAGGCTACTGCTGCTTTGCGACTGTTGTAGAGATCAGTGAATGATATGCTGCTGAGTGTTGCATTTGCGTGTGTGTGTGTGAGTTTTTTTTTTTTTTCTTTTTTTTCTGGGAGTAGAGTGGAAAATGATCACAGTTTCTGTTACAGAGATGTTCTTGATAACATGGTCTTTGTAAAAAAAATGCTGAAGAAGTACACCTTATTCTTGTGGTGACAAGCAAGCATGTCTGCTCTCAGGCTTCTCTGGGGGCTCACAGAGAGCTTCTCAGCTGGGACTGGGAGGCCAGGATCCTCCTCAGAGGCTGCAGCAGGGGAAGGACAACCTCTGAGCAAGCCAGCACATGAGCTGGAATGCCTGCCCTCAAGATGAGGACAGCAAAACTTCTACAAGGGCAGGAAGGCACGTCCTGTGAGGAGGGGCTGAGGGCACTCAGAACAGGAGGCTGAGGGGCAGCAACATTGCTCTCCGCAGCCTCCTGAGGAGGGGACGTGCAGAGGGAGGTGCCGGTCCTCCCTCCTTCAAGTGTTTCAGAATGAGCACCCTTCAAGAGAACTTCCTGCATTTGAGAGTATGGAACCAGATCTGGGAAATATTATTTAGCAGATAAATCCTGCTTTCATACGCAGAAGCCCAGCGGAGTTGCTGCATACTGGGATTTGAGCCCAGCTTGCTCCTGAGCTGTAGGAAACTGCAGGAAAGAGGAACCTGCGGCAGGCAGGCTATGGGGTCCCAGGGCCAGGACCCCTGCCCCTTCAGGGCCATGTAGTGCATCGGAAGAGCCAGATCCCAGCAGAGTGAGAAGGGGGACATTAAAGTGCTGTACTTGGTGCCAGTGGGTGTTGGGGGCACTGGTGCCTTTTTATTTTAATTACAGTGCATTCTTAAGGCAGACCCCCAAAATTTTGCTGCCAGGTGTGACCTAAGCCGTGCATACAGCTTTCCCTTTGCTATACCTGGTGAGAGGTGTGCTCATGTAATGGAGGAAAGGGGCACAGGAGGTGCTGAAAGAAGCAGGGCATGTCATTAAATCAGGACTGTCAGTCTTGCCTCTTGCCTTTTGCACTTCAGTTCATTTTAATTGTATTTGATGCTCAGAGCTCTGGATGTTTCTCCAGAGGCTGGAGAAGTGGATGTGCTGACATACAATGGACAACAAAACCCGGAGCTAAAGGAGCGTGGCTGGGAAATCCCTAAGAAGATGGAGAAAAATGGAAGTATTTTGTCATAAAATGAGTACTTAGCACTGTTAATTACACTGCGTTCTCTGGTGCACCCAGTCCAAGTCTGTGGGGATGGATGAGTAAACCCAGACAACAGTGTGGGATTTTGGCACACAGTACATTGTTCTTGACAACATAAAAGGCATCATTTTCAAAGATCCTTCTTATATTAATGCTAAACCAACATCTTATGAATATAGTTTCCTCTCCTTCTAAGCCACTGTAAAACAAATGCTAAACAAAGGTGGGCAGGAGCCCTGAGTGGCCTCCAGCCTAAGCTCACCCAGAGATGGGGAATCCCATCTGAATGGAAGGAGAGGGGGTGGCACTCCTTCCATTGGAGGTGGTGTTTTTAGCCTCTTGCAGAGCACATACTACAAAAAGGAAAAAAAAATAAGAATAAAAAATAGTTAATTCATTTTAAGGACAGTTTCAACACTTAATGGAAACAGCACCACAAGCTCTGGTGAATTCAGAAAGACAGTGAGAAGCAGCCCACAGTTGTCTGTCTGCCCCAGGACCCACTGCCCCCCCTCCGTGTTGATTTCAATTCTAATAAAGACCTGCATTTGTAAGGAAGACAGGCTGGAACACAAATTTAGGGCTCCTATTTTTGCCATCAGGAAGGAGCTTTATGAGCTTTTATCGGAGCCCTTACCTTTGCAGGAATGTCTGGTGCTAGTTACAGCCTAAGTGATGCAGTGGGAGCACAAACATTAGTCTTTCTTACACTGGACGTGCTTCTTGCTGGCTTCCTTCACACAGGGTTTAGCAACTGATACAGTACATTACAAAATCAGGTGTTTTTTCCTAAGGCTATCACACGCAGTAATTAAACATGCTTAAATGTTACACAGCAGGTTTGTTAATGCATTTGAAACTACTGTGGTCAAACGGGTGATGCACAACAGTATAGGCTGATTTTTTATTTTATTTTCCCAGCAGAGGCTTGTTTCACTGCACTTTGCTCAATTCTGCAAAGATTTAGGCACCCCGGTGGCATTTAAGCATATGCTTTACACTAACTACGTGAATAGATCTCGTTCGTTTCAGCGTGATGCCCATTCACTGAAAATGAAGCACATGCTTGCTCAGTTGCTTGTCTGTAGCCAGCTTTCCTGGACGAAGCCCTAGGACAAGGAGAAGGAAGGAGAAGGAGCGTTTACTCCCCTTGAAAAGGCTGAGCAGAACCCAGACCTGCGGCAGGCTGCTACCCCCTGTGCTCAGCTGGAGCTCCTGCCAGCAGAGCGGTGCCACTGGAGGGCGATGGGTGCTGAATTTCGTAGGAAGAGGATAAGCAACAGCCGAGACCCTGGAGCACTCTGGGCTGAGTCAGTTTTCTTCCATTCCAGCTAATGTGAGCTGAGCTAAGTGCTGCAGAGCTGGGTGTGAGCAGGGCTCTGGGCATCACTAAATGTGGCACATCTCCTCCTGTCCTGCCTGGGTTTGTTAGCGGTGACTTAGTGCAAGCCTGGAAATACCAAACAGCTGCTAAGTGGGCTATCGAGAGCCTGATTGCAATGTAAGTGATATAAAAGCCAATAAATAAACAAATAGATAAACCAAGCAAACAGAAAAAAAAAAATCCACACCAAAAACAAAACAAAACAAAACAACAAAACCACAAAGCGTTGGAAAGGTTCTTTCCTTTCCCTGTATAAATGCTACTTGGGAGAAATATTAGTTTTCAATACCGACTTGCAAATATCTTTCTGCTTCAATATAATGCTCTCAAGGTGAAACATGGCTTTGGGGTAACAATGAGAGCTCCCAAACTAATTTAATACCAAAGCAATATATCTGAGTTTTGTTTTAAAGATGAAGTAGAAAGCAAAGTGCTTTCTTGAATGAAAGCCTAGTTATGTGATAAAATTCATCTTTATTTAGGACAACACTGATAAAGGCTGAGCAAAGTTCCCTCCGTTTTTCTGAGCTGGAGCTGTAGATACGGATTCCTCGCATTAGGAAGATTCAGAATTTGTCTGCTCTGTGACTAAGGAATAGACTCCACCTGCACCAGCCCGTGGCTAACAGCTTCAGTCCTACCTCCTGATCTACACTAACATATACTGGGGCTTGAGGGCACAAACCTGGCTTCTTCTTTCCAACCCTCTTCTAGCTTCTGGGAATATGCCATCATTTATAGCTCTGCAGATGTTCTGAGGAGGTTTTCTTGCAGCAAGTGTTCATCCTCCATCAGTAACTTTGTATACAGAGTGTGTAGGATCATCCCCACAATCTGTACTAAGTGTAAAGCCCCTTTTTTCTTATTTCTTGGTCTATCTCTGTGAAGGATGGTAGCAATTCTGACTTCCCAGCACAGTTGCCCATGGAGCCGGAGTCCAAGCAGCTTCATTTTCCAGTTCCAGACAGGGCTGCAACACAAGCAGGGCACTCCCTTTCATCATGTACCCACGTAGGAAGGCCAAAAAGAAGCAGTTCCTGGACTCACAAACTACTTTTTCTACATTAGTTGCATTACAGATGATGAAACCAGGTAGCATTATGTGGCTGTGAGCACCTAATTCGTGCAGGGTTATGAAACCTGTTTATTTACAGCTAACTGTCTGCATGCTCTTCACATTTAACACGGATTTCTCAGTGCTGTGAGATAAATCTTTGTTTTTAAATCAGCTTTTGAATAAAGAAGCTAGTAGGAAATTGACTGATTGGTATATTAAGAGAGGCATCTGCATCTCATTGCTTTCCAGCTGTCTCTTCAGTTGCCCATTGCTTGAGGGAATGCCTCAGCATGCAGTTTTATCATGTAAGTAATACATAAGGCAGCTCCTTAAAACATAAGCAGCAGAGTAGCAGCTCTCCTGATAGGTAAAGTGTGTCAGACATGCCCTTCAAGTATTTTAAATGTTGGGTTGAAGTCAGAAAGTCCGCAAAAAATCAAGTGATAATTCACTATTTACATAAATGGTCTAGTGGTATGAGATGATTTGGCATGCTTACCTCCTAGGGTGCTCAACACAAAACATTTAAGGCACCTGGTGAGTGTTAAGACATTTCTGAGAATTCAGTTCTTCCAGGATGTCACAGAGAGGTGCCACAAGTAGATTTAAATCTCTCCCTCTTTTTTTTTTTCTTTTTTTTTCTTTTTTAATCTACACCTCAGTGCTGATTATATGGTGGTAACAAAGCACACAGTAATTTAGCACAATCGAGTTTGTTTCTCCCCTCAATCAAAGCAATACAGCAACAGTACTGACATACAAGATTAGCAAATTGCCACAGCATTCTTCTGAATTGCATTTTCATAGAGAAAATATAAAACTTGTATAGAAAAATTTAAGCTCATGCCTGTGTGGTTAGACCATGTTCTCTTATAGGATTATCAGCATGTGTAATGCCACAGCAATAACCATGAAGGACTAAAAAATTTGAAGGACCATAAACAGAGAGGGATGAACAAAACTGAAAACAAATTGTATGGCAAACACCACTAAAACTCTGTTACTCAAGATCACATACCTATGGTAAGCACATACTTATTGGAAGCTATTTATGGCTGATTCTCAGAACACCTAAAAGAAGTGGATAAGAAAATCCAAGGTTTCTTCCATATTTTGCTTTTGTTGCTGTAGTGAGAACCCAGTGCTTGAAATCAAAGGTGCTGTATAAATAAATGTAATGAGATGCAGAAAATGGGATCTTGTAAATTCTAATACAACCAAAATCACATAATTGACCATGTGATCAAGTCTCACTCACTGGAGGCTAGAAAAAGCAATTGAATATGATTTGGTTATCATTAAACTTGTAAATCTATTCTTAGAAATTCTGCAATGTGCTGGTATGCATTAGTCACATCAAACTGTCAACACAATTAACGAAATGTTTGAAGACAGCTCTCAAACTCTAAAAGAATTCATCAAAAGTATAAGGTAACAATTCATTAAGCCACAGCTTTTTAGGTTACTTCTTAGATGGGTGAGCTGGACTTATTCATAAGCTGAACAGATACTTATTGTGATGTAAATGCGAAAAACACAAAGCTTTTTCAAAATAGCTTCAGCGTATTTCGTGGCCTGGTGGCCTGAAGGTGCAATACCATGGAAATCTGTTTTAGGGAGCCCAGAAAGTGAGCTTTCTGGCAATAGATGATGTATAAATGCTTTGGTAAGTGCTGCAGTGAGGGATTAACTCTTGCCACTCCTCAGAGGCAGCACTGCTCACCGTGTTCAGAAATGCCCAGCACTTGGCACAAAAATGACCTGGGGCCAAATCTTCTTGCTGCCCTTGAGCTGGGGAACACAAATTGCTGGCCACCACGTACAGGCAAGATGGGCAGCCCTTGCCCCACTGTTACCCCTTTCAGAAAGATGATATATTACAGCTTTCTGCTGTGAAAATGACTGAGATGTCTCTTATTGAATCCGTCTGAATCCCACTTGCACCTCTTGTTTGACTATTGCAGAATTAATATTTTTTTAGGTCAAGGCTTTTTCACTGCCACTATCTGAGCTGTCACCAAAATGAGTTATATCTGCAATTATAGAAACACATGGGATATCGCACCTTTTGTTCATACTTGTCTCTGAAGTCATGGAAACGTTGTCAAGATTTAGTCTGTTCTCACATGTCATTATTTCACCCTGAATTCCAGCAGAAAAACAAGATACTTCGTAATATAGTAACAGCATTTTGTCGGGTGCTTTGCCACTCCTTTGCTCTAGAGCAGGCACTCCTCTTTTTGGGAGATATTTTTGTTAAGGAGTGTTACAAGATGTTACACTAGATATCAAGCTATGTACTTCCTGGAGCAAAAGGCTAACTATATTTTATGCCACCTAAGAGTCTCAATGGCAAAGAAAAACTCTTAGGTATAGCTGTCATCTATGGCCCAAATGGCACACGAAGCATCACTTGGCAAGGAGTTGTGTCTCACCATGCCCTTCAGCGTGCTCATACCCTCTGCGAGTTATTTCACCCCGACCACTGAAACTCCCGGTCTGTAAGATGAAGGATTTGAGATTTGTTCTTCAAAACAGCTCCTAGAAAGGCTGTCTTGTGTGAAATTGACTTTTTTTCTATCATAAAAAATAAAACACAAGTAAAATGTGATAAAATTTTCAGCACATGCAAATTTGGACCAAATTAGGAACAAATTAGTTTTTGGCAGGTTAGAAGATTTTATTTGTGGGTGATTTTGCTAAAAAATAATGCCTTCCAGCAGCTCAAAGACCCTACCAAGTATCTTAGTAAGTTGATTTATGCAGCTTTTTTATTTTTTTTTTAATTCTTTTTTTTTTTTTTTTTGGCACCGACTACCATGACCCTCAAAAGGAATAATTGCTGTGAGTGCTGGGCTCAATTTAAGGTACGGCTGTCAGTACAGGAGAAATGAATCTATATTCTCTGTTTCAATCCCTTCTCCCTAACAGTCTATTCCTTTTATCTTGTATGTAACCCTATATCTTTTGTCCTTTCTATTTTTAGTGCTGTGACATCCGTCTGGACAGCTATATAAACTGTATTTTCTAGACCATGTACATTAAGCATAACATATATTTCTGTAATAAAGCCCACCTGTTTATTTCAGGGGTGGGTTATGTTTTTCTTGATTGACACAAGGACCACAATGCCACCAATGCTGTTCAGCCCCAAGCAAATCCCAGTGCCAGAGGGTACGCACCCATACCTCTCCCAGCAGCTACTGCACGCTCTTATTCCTCATTTGATGCTTACACCTCCAGACTCTCCATCACAGCCCTGTTTTGCTGCCCTCTGCCCAGCATTCACACTCAGCGAGCTACCACTTTCTGCCTCAGAATATTTTTATCTGCTACTCCCCAGACTCCCTCGGGTCTCCTCTTTCATGGCCCATTGCTGTCATGCATGCAATTCCCCTCCTGGGGTTGTGCTATTCCTAATTCAGCCAGTAACTTGCACATTAGAATATATGTAGCAGGCTCAGCAGAGCGTAGAGTGTCTGCCCCTGCTATACATCTTTTGCAGGCAGATGGGGAAGGGTAAAGCAGCAAGGATATCTCTAATTGCTAACTTCCACTGGAAGTAGTAAAACCATACCAAGCAAGTGTGTGAAATATATGAGGCTTTTGGAGTATTCTTGAACATATGACACCATGAGGTCGGTTATATGACATACATGAGGTCTGTGTTTCTTTCATGTCTAGATCCATGAATCACTGATGTGGCTGGGTTTTATTTGCCATAGCAGCCTCAGTAACCATGAGAACCAAAAAATGAACAACTCTGACATATTGGTTTGTGAATTAAGTTGGGCTAGAGTAGAGGCCAGCATTTCCTTTGGAATTAAAGTAGTATTTTGATCAAGACACGTTCAGTATCGTGATTGGACTCATAAATAATTGATGAGGGTGTTACACCATTTTGACTTTGATCTTGCTAGAACGGAACAGAATTCAGAGCATGCAGTGTCTTGATACGTGTAAACAAGCACAACTGAGATATCAGCAGGTTACATATTGACACAAAGGCAGGCTTTGGCAGCTTCACTAATTTCATAGAGAAAACAATGACTGTACTCTTAACGTTTGAAATCACCACTTGAAATACCTTCAAATGAAAACTGTTTTTACTCATAGTTGAGGAAATTCTTCTTGGTAAAGTATCAACAGACATCTTTTCTTTTAAATCTTCTCATCTTCTCTAGTGAATACAAATACAGCTCCTGTCTCTGTCCTAGCTCAGTAATAATAACCCTCGCTCTTCCAGTTAGGCTGTTTTGTATGAATTGAAATTCACAGGCTCTCTTTGAGATCAGTCCTCAGACACTAAATGTCACGTCGACCTAAAAGGGTCTAAACCAGAGTTCTTAACCTTCATGAACTCTCTCTCTTTCTTGACTTTCTGTGGGCAACATCTCCATCCTGCTGGTCACTTGTAACCCAAGCACCATCTTGGATCCCTTTACTCTGAATTATGTCTATTTTCAGCAAATTATTACTTTTTTTTTTTTTTTTTCCACACACAGCCCATCACCACACACATCCACACATCTCCTCACTCTTTAATAGGAATTGTTGCTGCATCTTCTCTTCCAACCTAGATGTTTCTGTGATTCTGTGATCTTCTGATCAGCTTGTGGTGTCACCCAACATTGCCCTTCCAGTCAACACCCTCCACCCTTCAACAGGGATTTATATTTGGGAACATATCTTCATAAATACTGGCAGAGATATCTCTTCCCAATCCCTCCTTAACACTGCCTTTTGCTATGCTATATATCAAAGAACAGGAAAAATGGCGATAATTAGGCTTCTGCTATGCTATGATTACAGCTTGTTCTAAAATGCAGTCAAATACTGCATGTGGTTTCAGAGCTGCTTTTGAAATACTCAGGATACCTGACTGTGGGAGCATACTGGTGAGTAAAGAGAAGAAAAAACATTGCTAAGTGCAGAAATTCTCAAAGGCAGCACAGATTTTTCTTCAGATGGAGGAGGAGTATAGGTTGTGTAGGTTAAGTGCTAGAATGCTTTGCGAAAAACAACAATTGTTATAAATATTGACAAAGCAGCTGAAAGGCACGAACAAGAAAGAGGTCAATTCTAAATGGTCATTTACAGCTACCCAAAGGGTACTGCAAGGAAAAAAAAATCCTCATCTACCAAGGTTTCTATGGCTTTTATCCCCATATCATGTATTATGTATTCTAGTCGAAAGAAACCACAACATAGTAGCGATAAATGCGATGAAAGGTCTACTACCTGAAACCATCTTGCATTCCTTTCTTTGATGTGCTACTTAACCAGAGAGCTTTTTATTAATGTGGTAAATTAGAAATGAGAGATTATTACATTATTGCTGTTAGTCTTACCAGCTAATCACTTTCATTTTACAAGTAAATTATTTCAGCTCAGTACAAACACCAAATCAATTTTTTTTTTGCTTACTGTCATTAGCACTAATCAATAATTAACTAGGATTATTAAAAATTGTTATCGCAGACTTTTTCTCCTCCGTGTTTAGTTAAATACCAAATTTACTTTGCTAAGAGGCTGGCGTAAGACTGAGATGGCTGTATGCCCATGGAAAACAAGCTGAAGAAAAAGTTCAAGCTGAGAAGTAGATAGGATTTTTTATTAGTCTCAGTAAGCAGTCTATCTGTCAGGGTAAAATTTAGCTGCCTTTTTTTACTTTTATAGATTAAAATGGTGATATTAAGGTTTAGTCCACAATGTGATGACTCAGTTGCTACTTCCTCCTGCAGTGTATATGCTTAGTTGATTTTCTATTTAAAGATTAAAATCATTTTCAGTTTTACATTGACAAAAATGTGTTGGGATCTGCCTCATAATTTACTTCAAACTAGCAAAAAAAAAAAAACAGGAATGAAGTCGAGCATGATATAACAGTGACTATGAAACAGCAACTGATGCAACTGCTTTTTAAAGAAACACCAGGTCCAGGTGAAAGGACACGGGCTCGCAATGAATGGTTCAGCAGTTACATGACCTGTTTAAGGAACCAAAATCTCTCCCAACAGATTATGCTCCTTGGGAATGTTAAGCCTGTATCATAGACTGTCACAGTAGAACAACACCAAAACCCAAAAATACACTTTACAATTTCTCGGGGCCTTACAAGTCTGCAGAAATGGCCTTTTGACGTCTTGTCCTGGTGCAGAATGCTCCACGACTGCTGCCAGCCCCTGCTGTCACCCGTCCCTGCTCAAGGGTCCCTCAGGGAACGCAGAGATAAGCGCAGTGTGAGTATTTCTTGGTGATAGCTAGGGGAAGTTTACTATAAATGAAAACAAGTTCAAGTTTACTTTAATTTACACTGGGATTCATAAAGCTCCTGTGTAACCCTAAAGTTGAAGGAGTGTGTTTAAAGTGGGATCAATCATGGAATTAATCAAAGAATTAAGGGGTCTCTACCAAACCACCTGTGCAAGTTGCCCATGGTGGTACAAGGGTTAAACCCACGATTCAGTCCATGCAGCTGTGCAGCCCTTACCTAGCCCCAGCACAGCTAAAGGGGACTGCGGATTTGAGCACTAAGAACCTGATGCCAGAGTTTTGGTTCAGAAGACCCATGAGAAATCCGGATTATGGATTTTGCATATCAGAAAAGCATAGTGAGTGATACTAGCCATTAGCTACTCTCCCAGCCAGGATCTACATGTTTAGTTTTGGTTAATTTCTCGTTAATCCATGTGCCTTACCCTGCTGTCAATGCATGTAATAGCCACATATTATTCTGTGTCATATCTCAGAAGTGAAAGAAGGGTAATTCCTTTTTGAAGTAAAACATTTTGAGCAAGCATGTTTTTTAGAAGTGTCAGTGCTGCATTTTAATACCCTGCACTGTCACAAGCAGTAGCTGGCAGAAATATCCTTTCCTAACACACTCATAACACAGAGACACACACATATACATACACACACGTATGTGTATATTTATATGCTCATGGTATAGCTGTGAGCAACACCATAAATGCCTTTGTTTTACATATGAAACAGCGCTACACTGGGTTGAATGGCAGGGAGAATCAAAACACTGGACTACAGATTAAAAATAGTTTTTCCCTGTAAAAGAGCACACTGTTTGGCTTTACACAGGGCCCCATCAAACAGTTTACAGCTCAGGTCTTAGTGTGTAGCTCAACACTGGGGTTTCTCCTGCTCCAGGACCCTCACAGACCAGGCACAAGTCCGTCACCCTCAGCGCACAGCGACCGGCTGCTTCTCTCATGTAGAGACCAAGGGAAGGGAAGAAGCCAGGGTGCTGCTCTGACTCCACAAAGGTGCATTTTCCAGCAGCAGACTGGTACCACAGACCCTCCAAAGTGGTGTGAGCTGGGCTGCAATGCATCACATTGGCTGGCTGTATCATCCTATAGACATGGATATATCAAAAATAACCTTACACAATACTCCGATTCCATCTCTGCCATGTGGTTTGGCTTTCACCCATCACATTTCTGGCGGCTCTAGACATTAAAACAGTGTGAGAAACCATCCTTATCAATTGTGAATGCATGATTTTCCTTTACTGTGATGTGGCACCTTGTTAATTTTTCCACTGACAGATTAATAGGAAGAGAACATGCATTGAGCCATGTTCTGCACCATGGCAGGTTTGGGTGCCACAATATAAGAAAGACATAAAAATATCAGTGAGTGTCCAAAAGAGGGCAAAGGTTGTGTTCTCACCCAGCAGGCAGCTCAGCACCACAGCTATTTGCTCACTCTCCTCCAATGAGATGGGAAAAAGAATTGGAAAAAAAAAAAAAAAAAAAAAAAAAGGTAAAATTCATGGATTGAGATAAATACAGTTTAATAGGGAAAAAAAAAAAAAAAAAAAAAGGAAGGGGAAATAATAATAATGATAATAATAATAATAATTTCTAGAGAAACCTGGCAAAAACTGCTGCATGTGACAGCCTATCAGTGTGATACATAGACCAAGCAGGCCTGAAAACTCAGGTTACTCACAGAAGTTGTCACAGAAGAAAAACTATTGCAGAATTGTGAGAGGGAAACTCTCTCCAAACATGGAAATCTGCTCAGGGACAGTTTTGCTTTGTGGCTTCTCTGGTGAATGAGGAGGTTCAAACTCAGTGGAGCATTTCCTTTACCTAGGGCATTCCTAAAATTTCCCTCCTGTGAGGACTCTCTCATTCCTAGTAGTAACGTCTTGCTGTGGGCTCAATAGTTAGTAGGAAGATTGCTTTCCTAAAGGCTGCTTATTTTCCATAATCTTCTACATAGCTAGTACCACTGTTACAGAAATTCTCCTACAGATAGATTTGAAATTGGGAAGCAGATAAAAAAAGGAAGTTGGCAGGAATGTCTGGACTGATGGAGACACTCATGCATGAATGCAACACAAAACAGGATCGTAAGCCTCGCTGCTTTAGAAAACTGTATTGCTTATTTGTGACACCAAACTGCTGAGTGATGTCTTCACCTCTCATTTCACTGATGGACTGATGGGCACATGGCTGAGTGCAGTAATACAGATTTTGAAGCACTGATTTTTCCCTGGGTAGTCGGATGTTCTGGTATTTGGGAATTAAAAAAAGAAAGAAAAAAAAAAGACATTACAAATGATGTCATGGAATGGAGTATCCTTTTAACGTGATGGGAATAGGAAAGCAAGAAGATTCATTCCCAGCATCACAGGTTACATGAGACAAACACATTTCCATTTTTGAGTTACAGATACTATATGTAGGAAGCCAAATCACTGCTTAGTTATGGACTCAGAAGAACAAAGGTCCTTTCATCTAACGGTGACTAGATTTTTTTCAACGCTTTCCCTCTGAGTGTGTCACTATCCTGTGAAAAAAGCAAATAGCATTATTTGGAAATTCCACCCAGCTCTGGCCTTTTGCAGGCTTCTGTAGGGACAAGAAACAAAGTTACATAAGCAATTTCTTTTTCAGTTTGACTCCAGCATAAAATAATTTGGTGTGTTGAAATGTGTAAATAAAAGGTTGGATCACCTAAGAATAAATATAAGATTTTTCTAGCACAACTTGAGAAATATTTAGAATACACAGAGAAATATCTAGGTGCTTTGATGATTTGCTGAAGTTTTGCATACCCTAAAACCTATGCTTTTCATTGAATTCTGAAAGAGGGTTGCTAAGTCACTGACATGTCTGGTATAGCACCACAAACAAAACTTCATTTTTCTGCAGTGCAAAGATAAAGGCCAGTTCTGGAAAGCCAGTAAGTTTAAACTCAGGTGCCCAATTCATTTAGCCTGTGTCCAGGCATCCAGCCAAGTAAAACAAGAATTTCCAGGTAGAACTAAGTCCAGCTAGAAGTGGTATCACTTTGGTATAACTTTCAGAACCTGAGTATCTAATGATAAATAAAAGGTTTTGGATAAGTATGCATAAAGACACACATCTCTTTTGGTCCTCTTGCTTTATGAAGAGTAAACATACAAAAACACAGTAATTTCATAGCAAAAAAGGTATGTTCTTGGTAAAGTATTCTCTATGAGTATGTATGTTACTGCAAGCTGCTACATATATCCTTATAGAAATACACACATTAATTTATACACTAATTTATTTGGGAAGGTTGGTGCTAAGTCATCGTTTTTCCAGAAAAAGAAATTGGAAAACAAACTGTTTTTGACAGTCTAGGCACTGTTTTTGAACAGTGCCTAGAATTAATGAAAACATAATTAAAGATAAAACTAGTGAATTGACTTTGTTTATTGGCAGTTTGAAGAAAATATCCATTTTCTCTCATTCACCTTTAACAGACCATTTCCCTTGGGGCCTAAAGTCTAAGTAAATTGTTATGATACTGTGCAGCTGATTTCTGTCTCAGCAACCAGCTGAAATTTTAGCAGTATTTGGCTATGATGATGTATTTATCAAATCTCTTTTGGAGAACTGAAACTCTAGATGGTTCATCATACATTTCTGCCTGCAAAATACTTTCCCTTAGATACTGTGGGAGTATTTCATCCATAGAATTACTGTTTTTCATATTAATGAGTTATAAATGAGAGCTTAATTACTACTAATTGCTTGAAAATCCACTGTCGGTGATTATAATCACTAACGATTAGATTGTTAAACATTCATCTTTGTCTATCTTTAGCAAACTTAATGAGAAATTATGGATCAGATCCTCAGCTGCTAAGTACCAGTGCAAGAGAACCTCTGCTGGCTCTGAGCACTGCTGTGTCACCATTAGCATTCCCCCCGGCACAGCCACAGGGGCTAAGAGCAAGGCAGGAAAAGATGTGAAGGAGACATACTGCATTCTTCTAATCCACAGAACTGTCTCCAGGGACTACTTCTCCTGGTGTAACTCAAAGCCCTTTGGTCCAAATTTTCTATTTCAGACAGGCCGAGAAGCCTAATGATGCCTTACCTTCCTAGTTTTGGTATCAGCAGAATGAGGAGGTGAGCTGATACCCTGAAGGGACCTAATAGCTTCTTGCGGTTACAAGTGAGATGTGGGCTTGTGCACAGATTTCTAATTTCATTTGACAATAAACAGTAATCGTTCGGCTTCTGGTGGGCATTTAAAATGTACATGAGCACCTTTTGTACAGCTGGGGCATACAGCCCCACTTTCCCTAGAATGGCCTACAGCAGAGTGTGTGCTTTCAAAGTTGTCTGGTCTGACATACTTCTGCCCTTCATACATTCTTTAAAGATACATTTAGTAATGCATTTTTTTTTTAAATAACATGTGTGTAAAAATATACTAAGTGGAACAGTAGGTTTCCATCCAGCTAAAAATTAGGGAGTTTGCTTTTACTACTGTATTTTACTGTGATCCTTCTTATTGCAGCACTGTACTTCCAAGATTGCTCTGATGTTGTTTAAAACAGTGAAGAGTATCAGTTTAGGGGCAGAATATTCTATATTTGGCAAAACTTCTACAAATTCTGATGGCAGCCACCCAACATCTCTCTCATTTTGTGGCAGCTTGTTCCTATGAATGAAGGAAATTTCAGTCACTGAACCCTTCTTTCTGCTCCGCAAACAAGGTTCATAACCTCTTTCCTATATAACTGACTGCAAGTCAGCATTAGTTTTCTTGGTCCTGATATTGGGAAAGTTGTTTGAGAATTTCCTACCTGTAATGGTTAGAAAGTATCTGATAATTTCCATACAGACCCCTTAAATATATTTATTCTGTTACAACATTGTCCTATAACTGAAGCAGCTCTACTGTCCTCTTTGGTGTCTATTCTTCATCAAAGCTCAAATCCTATCCTTCTTTAGGATGTGTCAGACATCCTTTAGCAGATTAAGCTGAAATCATTTCAGAAGCTATTGAAGAGACCTTTTCTCTTTCATTATTTAAGGCTAGTTCCTCTACCACAGTGTGCACAATGAACCACCTGAGAACCCTTCATCACCGAATTTATATTTCAAATACCGTCTGTCTGGGAATTTAAGTCAAATGGATGACTTATATAGAGGTGGTTGATGACACTGTCCTTTCCACTGGCTTGGCTGAGGGAGCTGTAACATCTAGCAAAGCAGGGAACGTGTGGTTGCAATAATTCCTTATACCACCTTAACTTCCAAGAGAACATCTTCCAGGGCAATAATTTCTTATCTCCCCACTCTTCATTGGAGACCCTTTTTGCACCTCTACCAGCTTGAATTGATTTTTCTGGATAGAAAGAGACTGCCAAGTAATAATCTAGATATAATGTCAATAGCATAAGGCTCAATGGCATCTTTGGTCAAATATATCCTGGAAAGACTGCGAGAAATAAAGAATGAAATTCTACACATATTCTGTATGCATAATACTCTCTGTATTGCTCTACACAGATATTGAGCCTACATAAAATGTGTATGATTCTGTGTATATATAATTTAAAGAACCTAATTCTATAATACACTTAAGCACTTTTAACTTTTTTTTTCCCCTGAACTAGATAGATAAAATAAAATAAAATAAAAACTACTACTACTTGTACTGTATATCAGTTTGACAGACAAAACAGAATGTAAAATATCTGACCATGAACACAGTGAGAAAAGATTCTCTTCTGCTGCAAACTGAAACCAAATTATTATGCAACACACAACCAGCTAGGTACTTAGACATGAATCCTATCTCTAGCAACAGCTGCTTATGAGTTTTGACCTTCTAGTTTTGACTATGTTATGAGTTCTTGACCTTTTTTATTATTTATTTATTTATTAATTTATTTAGTGAACTCTGCTTGCAAAGTGACATTGGAACTGACCTCAAAGGTCAGAATCACATAACAGTTTGGGTTGGAAGGGACCCTTAAAGATCATTTAATTCCAAACCCCTGCCATGCGCAGGGACACCTCCCACCACACCACCTTGCCCAAAGCCCCATCCAGCCTGGCCTTGGACACCTCCAGGGATGGGGCAGCCACAGCTTCTCTGGGCAGCCTGTGCCAGAGCCTCACCACCCTCAGAGTAAAGAATTTCTTCCTAATATCTAATCCAAATGTATCCTCTTTTAGTTTTAAGCCCTTACTCACTCCTTGTCCTATCCCTACACCCCCTGACAAGGAGTCCCTCTCCAGCTTTCCTGTAGGCCCCCTTTAGGCACTGGAAGGCCACTCTAAGGTCTCCCTGTGCCTTCTCTTCTCCAAGCTGAACAATCCCAACTCCGTCAGCCTGTCTTTGTAGGGGAGGTGCTCCAGCCCTGTGAGCATCCTCATGACCCTCATCTGGGCTCACTCTAATACGTCCACATCCTTCTTGTGCTGGGATCCCCAGAGCTGAACTCCAGCAGTACTGCAGGTGTGGCCTCACCAGAGCTGAGTACAGGGGGACAATCACCTCTCCACTCCTGCTACCCACACTATTCTTGATACAAGCCAGGATACCATTGCCCTTCTTGGCCACCTGAGCACACACTGCTGGCTCATATTCAGCCAAAAGTCCACCAACACCCCCAGTTCCCTTTTCAACTGGCAGCTTTCTAGCCAACCCCTCCTTTAAGCTGTGCTTAAACATTCATGAGTTACACTCAACCTCATGCTTGCTTTTAGGCTCTTTGTTGGCAACAGTTATTCCCCACCTGTGAGGGAAAGGCTGCCACAAAAAGCCCAGCTGTGACAGCCACAGTCCCATCACACAACAGAGCCCAAAGCTGGGAATGGGTTTGTTCAGCCTGGAGAAAAGGAGGCTCAGGGGCGACCTTATCCCTCTCTATAAATACCTTAAAGGAGGCTGTGGAGAGGTGGGGGTTGGTCTATTCTCCCATGTGCCTGGTGACAGGATGAGGGGGAATGGGCTTAAATTGCGCCAGGGGAGTTTTAGGTTGGATATTATGAAGAACTTCTTTACTGAGAGGGTTGTTAGGCATTGGAATGGGCTGCCCAGGGAAGTGATGGAGTCACAATCCCTGGAGGTCTTCAAAAGACGTTTAGATGTAGAGCTTAGGGATATGGTTTAGTGGAGGGCTGTTAGTGTTAGGTCAAAGGTTGGACTCAATGATCTTGAGGTCTCTTCCAACCTAGACAATTCCGTGATTCTGTGCTAACAGCGATTTGTTTGTCAGAAAGAGAGGCGGATACAACTCAGGAAGCAGCCCCTCACACCCCACACAGACAGAGCCCTGCCTTCCCTCACCCTTCACTCCCCAGCCCCATCCCTCCTCCTTCCCGCCCTTTCCCCCTTCTGCCAGTCCCGCGCTGAGGGCGGCCAGCCTCACTCCGCTACTGCGCATGCGCCGGCGGCGCGGCGCGCATGGGCGGCAGGTGACGGCGGGAGCTGGCGGGCGGCGGGGCGGGCTGAGGAGAGGGGGCTGCAGCCGGGCTGTGAGGAGGCGGCGTGAGGTGAGGGGCTCCTGAGCCCCCCTGAGCCCAGGCGGTGTCCCCTTAGGGGGAGCGCGGAGCCTGAGAGGAAGTCGGGCGCTGCGAGTCTCCTCACGGCTTTCTCCTTTGTTCCGCGATAAAGCGCCGGGAGCCGTGCCGGGTGTTGGTGGTCCAGCGGCGGGGAGCTGAGGGGCGTCCTCCTGAGGCGTCGGATCCAGCCGCGGCGCCTGGCTTGTGCCCGAGGTGCGCTGCCGGGGGAGTAAGTAGGGGCTGCTCCGAGTCTGGCCTCCACACAGCCCCGTAATTACCTCCTAACTGCCTCCCAGCCCTGCTCAGGAGCACCCTGATTCCACCCTGGGCTGCTGCTAGGCCGTTTATCCTTGTGCCAAGGTTGCTGCTTAATCAAAAGTAATTGTTTCTCGAAAATATCGCCCTAAGCACCCTTTTTCTAGGACGGTATCCTGCTGGAGAACAAGACACCCGCATGCAGTCAGTGGTGATCTAAGTTTGTCATTCAGCAGCTTAAATGTGTTTGGTGGAGGTTAGCCTGGCTGCAAAACATCTTCACGGGGCTGGCAGGTTAGCAGGAGATCCCTGCTCCTCTGGACTACAGTTATGCAGCAGGATAGAGGGGCTGAGACAGCTAATGTGCATTTCCGTGCGCTCAGGGAACTGTGCCAAGCCTTAGAGAGCGCAGCCAGTGGAGAAGAGAGCTGTCCTGAAATCCACGTGAGACTTTCAACAGTTTCTGAAACTTTCTGACTTTGCTTGTCCCCTGTTTCGGAGGCTGTCTGGATATTTTTCTTCCTTCCTTGATAATTATTTGTAGTTAATTTACAGAGAGAAACTGTAAGGTATCCAGTTTAAGAAAAAAATCATTATGTTTTTGAAGATACTTGAATAGGTACTGTTTCCCATAATATTTCTAATCTCCTTCTGCAAACCTAATGATTTCTTATGTGGCATTATATTTATGCCCAGCAAAGCATATTTATAAATACTGTGGAGTGCTTTATTTACTGTCTTGATAACTTACAGATACACTTGTCTGCTGATGAGGTATCTATTGCACTACCAAAACTTCCAAATTTACTTTTTGGCTGTGTTAGGTTTGACAAGTCAGATTCCAGCTCTTGAGGTTGTTTCAGTTCTCTCTCTACAATATATGTACCATCTTTATCTCAATTTTAGAAAGTTGACGCAAAGTTTTATCTTTAACTGAGGTGTTTCTCTGTGTTTTGTAACAAAAATCCAGCCTTTCCAGTGAGTGGACAATCAAACCATGGTCAGGCCCTGGCACAGGCTGCCCAGAGAAGCTGTGGATGCCCCATCCCTGGAAGTGTTCAAGGCCAGGCTGGATGGGGCTTTGGGCAGCCTGGGCTGGTGGGAGGTGTCCCTGCCCATGGCAGGAGGGGGATGGAACTAGATGATCCTTAATGTCCCTTCCAACCTAAACCTGATGAACCTTTAGTCTTTCATGAATAGTCCTAGTCTAAAATTTTACTGTAATTTAATGTTGCAGCTTTACCTAACTGGTCTGGTAATTGGGCTCCTACTATTTTTTTCAGCTGTATTTCTGGACTTCATTTTCTTCATATGACTCTGCTGCTTTAAGCTTGGGTTTTTATGCCGTCGTATTAACATTCAAAGAACTATTTTGTCTTCCTCATCTTTCCTTATGCCCCACCTGTTTGCTGCTACATGTAAATCCTAATTTATTGGTTGTCCAGGGAGGTGATGATCTGTGACTAATCTGCTTTCCCTATGTTATTCCCTTGCTACTTCTAAATGTATATAAAAGCAGACCAAAATACATGTTTCTCCAGTCAACTGAACTGTGACTATTCTTTGGCATATTCATTTGCAGATACACTATATACCTTTCTCTGTTTATTTTGGTTTTTGAATTCTGCCTGGTGTGAAAACATCTGTGTAATGCCTTATGTAGTAAAGGCCTATTTTGCTGTGGTCTTTAACTCTAGCTTAATAATGCCATTATCCCAAGCTAGAAAGTCTCTTTAGATTTTACATCAATTCTTGCTGCCGCTTCTTTATGTATACGACAAGAGATGATAATTAAAATCTTTGTTTTCCAGATTGCTTGCTTCTGGTCTCCACACCTCGAGAGGGACGTGAATGTTTAGGTGGCTAACTGCAGGAACATCAAAATGCCTAATCTCGAACATTCAGCGTATCCAGCAGCTACACTGCTTCACTTGGAAAGTTTGGTGCCTTGTCGAGAATCCCAAGTGTCCATGTTGCTGTCCATATTTGGAGAGGTAGTGCTTTCTATACTGTATGTTTGAGTAGAACAAAGATGTTTTATTATCTCAGAGGGAGCAGTAGAAGTTGTGGAAGCTTTTGTGATGTCACTTCTTTATTTATTTTTTTGTTACCCATCTTTAGCATCAGTGTTTGGAAGATAGATTCTAATAAGTTCTGGGTACTTTTTTTTTTTTTTCAGTGGCACTGTAGAAATTCCGTTTGTTTTTTACCTGTAAGTCTATTGTGTGTATGAGCTCTAGGTACCTGAAATTGATGTAGTTGGTAGTTCTGTTGCAGGCTGTAAGGTTTTGAAATCACTGGGTTTTTCACTGGTTCTGCTGCTGGTTGGCAAAGCTGTGGTAAGAAAGTAATGGAGGTTTTTATCTGCAAACTTAAAAGCAGTTGATTTAATTTACATTCCTTTAACAAAATGGAAATTAATATCTGCTTCTACCTTTAATTATAGATAATAAGTATGTAAAACTTAAATGCTATATTTATTACAAATGTAGTTGCAACAAGCCTAAAAAAATTCTTAAATTCTTCTTAAATATGCAGGTCAGGTTATCCTCATATCTTGCACAAGAATGCAGTCATCTTGGGATAATTGATTATCATTGTTACTCATAAATAATGTTTGTCAAATTTATTTTTGTTTTCAGTTTTTAAGTTGGTGTACAAGATTCTTAAAAATGACAGCACAAGAATAAATGCTTGTTCGGAACGAAATAAAAAAATAATAGGTTAATGTCCTTGTATTGTAGGAAAAAAATATGGAATGCACTGCATCAGTATCATTAATTAAATAGTGATATTATATCAAATATTTCTTCACGACGGAAAAGCAAACTTCTTTACCATCTCCTCAGCCCATTTAATTCTTTTCTATATAGTACTGATGAAAAGAAAAGCATCTTTGTAGCATTTGTAGAAGTTAGAACATTGAAAAATTTACCAATTTGCCCTTGCCAGGATTTGGATTGTTAGATAACTGATTTGAATTAAGAGCCAACTGTTTTTGTTATTTATTGAGACTTTATTATTTTTTTTTTTTAATGAAAAACGCTCCTCACGTTATAGCAGTTTCACTGGTAGCTTCATGTGTTTCATTGAAACTTCATTGAGCTTCACTTGATTCTTGGGTCTTATTTTCCCAACATTTCAATGGTCACAGTATCAATGTGATCAAATTTTGTGTTTCATCTTATTTGGCATGTTTTATATTTAATGTCTTGACTTTAAAGGTAACTTTTCTTTTGGAGGAAAACTTTATTGATAAATCCTCTATCTGTTGAACAAAATAGAAGAAGTATTGAAACAGCAATAACTTTACTGATTTTTTTTGTTGTTGTTCCCTTCCTCCTTCCTCCCACCTAGCGTCAGCAGTTGAGTTTTCCATCCATCTTTATCTACGGACATACATCCAGTGGAAAGACCTACGTGATGCAAACTCTTCTAAACACATTACAGGTAAGTTTGTTAGCAATCAATACTGAATTTAGAACTGTGTAATGAAGGGGTGATAAAAATATATTCCCTCAGGCGAGTTTCTGCTTTGCCAGAATAGTTTGTTTCCTCAGCCATTTCTGCCTTTTTGATCCTTTTCCTCTAATTAATGTGTAGTGAACACATCATACTTTTTGCTCACTAGTACGCTTAGGATAATATGAAATAGTACGTGATAAGATATAATATATGCCATTGTAACTTTTCTCAGGAAAAAAATTAAAAAGAAAAAAGCAGCCCAACTTTGTTCAGCTCACTGAAAGGGACTTAGCCTCCAATGATAAGCGAGTACTTTTACGATTGTTTCAGTTCAATCTGAAAGTCACCCGTAGTGTACCTTTTTCTCCTGTAATTCTCCTTTAAAATAATTTTATTTGGATGTGGGGGGGGAAAAAAACAACTATGAAAGTTTCACAAATGGAATTTTGGTGATACAAATGTCCCAGTGATGTTTAACATGTATTGCAAAGATCTATACAGAGTAAAGGAAATCTTAACACGCTTAGCTTGTTACTAGCTTAAAATTATAGGGGCCAAATGCAGGAGCTGTTGTGAGAGAAGATGAGTGACAGTGAGGAGAGTTTACCAAAGTGGAATTTTATTTATGTATTTATTTTATTAACAAACTAATTTCAATTATATTCAGTTGGGTGTATATAATCTCCTTAAATATAATCCTAAAAGCTTGAATTTAGGGAAGTCATTGAAAGCATTCTAAGCAAACATGCAGGCAATGTGTTTGCTGAAAAATTAAAAACAAACAAAACTGCCCACAAAAAAGTGAGTCAGTGAAATGATGAAAATCACTGTCTGGATACAAGGCTACTGCCACTTGTTTTGATACTTCTGCAGATTCAAGGAGAACGTTGTATTCATTGTAACGTGTTCAGTTGGTTCCAGTCAGTGCACTTGTAGACACAGGAAAATCTTTTTTTATTTTGAAAGTTTAACACTCAAGATCTAAGATCTTGAAGCAGTGTTGCATGGGTTGAGTTGTTTTAGTTCAAACAATAATTGGTTATTCTTTTGCATAATGAATCGGTTCTAAATGGAAAAAATGTACTGAAAACCATTTTTATTATATTTTCAGAGCCTTCTTGAAAACATGAAATTTTCATTTTTTTCTAGATCATCCAAACACAGCTTGATGTGCATCATATGTTAAAAATCCCATTTAAACAGTATGCCACTTGCTGTTGGTAATGTAATAAAATCAGTTTAGATTTTTTTTCAAAATTTTTGAGCTATTGAATGCCTTGAACAAATATTTGTAGATAGTGTTGTAGCTAGATGGTTAGCAACAAGTGAATTGTATCAACTAATTGGAATCAAGGATTTTTTGGGATAAGAAGAATATAAATGTGAAACAAAATAAACATCAAAGATTCCTGCTTTCAGTAGAAGTAAAATCATCTTGATTTTAAGTCAGTTCATGCCATACAGATGATCACAGAAAATAAATATATGCACATTTTTCAAACTGATTTAAAAAGAACATCTAAATAATTTTTTGTATTAAATCTATGAACTTTGAATTTAACTTTTTAACATTAATTTTTTGTCTATCCTGTAGACTTATTTTTCTCCTTTTTTGTGTAGATGTACCCATTTCATAGTTATGTTTTTTATTGTATTAGTAATGTGCTTAAATGGTCTGGGACTTAAGACCTTTGGCTTAAGTGTGTCCAAAATCCAAACAGTATATTTGTTATGATGTATAAAATACATTTTCCCTCCTTCTCTTGTGACTAGAGGGCCCGTGACTTCTGTTTTTACTGATTTTGTACTGCACATCCTGTTTTTCTTAGCTCTCCTCCTTATTTTGGGACAGTGGGACCTTCCCCTTATCTTCTTAATGTACTCCCCACTGCTAGGCCACTGTCATGCCTGCACAATCAGTTTTGAATATACAAGGTTAGTGGAATTTTACACTGCAAAAACACCTTCTATTGCAAAAACATAACTTTCTCATACAGTTCCTGTGTGTTACTAACCAGAATAACTTTGTCAGGAATGGACTTATTTCAGTTGCAAGGTCTGTAGGCAGAGAAACCTGTCCTTTAAGCATTGTATGCACTGTTATCACTGAGGATCTGAACTACGTAGCAGTGGGTCATTGTGGCTGAATGTGTGCTTCTCACAAAAATACTTGTCTTGAATCATGTAGAGAGGTATGGCCTTAAGTCCACTTCAGTCCCTATCTGGTCAGTGCTGTCAGTATTCGAAGTACTTGGTCCTTGCCACTTCTGTGACCTTTCTTTTTCTTTTAGCATGTGTATATATGTAGCTTTACTTGTTCTTCTAATCTTTCCTAAACCAAGTTTCAAAGTCCTCCCATGTTGAAGGGTGTTATCACAGAAATTTCCTAATCCTATTAGCACCTATGCTTTTATCAGTCAAGTTCTTCAGGGATTTAAATCCAGTGACCTCATGTCCAAACTATATCTGAGTTCATAAATTTCTTATCTGTTCTCATAGTCATGAGAACAGATAGGCTTGTTTGGAGTGTATACACATCACAGACCTGCAGGGCTGTTTTGTTTTTTTTGTCTGCAAAACACAGTGGTCTTGTCTCTGTCATCAAAAACTCTGTAGAGAATTTTTCTACACAGAAAAGTGGGAGACAATGGCCATGATCTTCTTTTGTGTAGTTTCTAATGCTGTGTCAGCCAGTTGCAACGTAAGCAGAGAGCCAGGTACTGGAAGGAGTAGGATTTAAGCAGCAACTCATTCTACAGAACTTGTTGCCAAGTATAAGTATCTGGTGAAGGCTTTTCTGGTGCTGAAGGCTTTCCTTCTGCTATGGAGGTGCAGCATTTTGAGTAAGTGATTGTAGTGACATAGCCCCTTTCTTTTAATAGCGATAGAAATTGTAAGAATGCTATTTATATGTTGTTTGAGTGGCTTGCCAGCACATACTCTTACTTTCCCACATCAGTTGAATCATATACCATATATTGTACTTTAAGCAGAAAGTCTGGAACAAAGTACTTATATATATATATATAATATAAAAATAGTCTTCATACACACACACCAGTGCTAGGAGTTTAATTTCGCAAATAATGCGTATATATATCAGTGACTAATGCTTCCCAGAGGTTTTAATGTTCAGTGTAAAAACAGCATATGCTTTACTGAAGAGTATGAAACTGTAAAATTATCTATTTTCTAAACATTTGTTGCTAGAACATTGCCAGTTTTCCTTATATAGGCTTGAATGCTACTACTGTTAGAATCATAGAATATTGGACTTGGAAGGGGCCTGCAAGGATCATGGAGTCCGACCCCTGGCTCCACGCAGAACCACCCCAAAATCAGACCCTGTGTCTGAGAGCGCTGTTCAAACACTGCTTGAACTCCAGCAGCTCGGTGCTGTGCCCACTGCCATGGGGAGCCTGTCCCAGTGCCCGACCACCCTCTGGGTGCAGACCCTTTCCCTAACCCCCAGCCTGACCCTCCCCTGTCCCAGCTCCATGCCGTTCCCTCGGGTCCTGTCGCTGTCCCCAGAGAGCAGAGCTCAGCGCCTGCCCCTCTGCTCCCCTCGTGAGGGAGCTGCAGGCCGCCATGAGGCCTCCCCTCAGCCTGCTCTGCTCTGGGCTGAGCAAACCAAGGAACCTCAGCCACTCCTCTTATATCTTCCCCTCTAGGCCCTCCATCATCTTTGTAGCCCTCCTTTGGACACTCTCTAATAGTTTTATACTCTGGCACTCAAACCTGCACATAGTACTTAAGGTGAGGCTGTACCAGTGTGGCACAGAGTGGGACAATCCCTTCTCTTGACCAGCTAGCAATACTGTGCCTGATTCACTCCAGGGTACAGTCAGCCCTTCTGGCTCCCAGGGGACACTGCTGGCTTATATTCAGCTTGCCATTGACCAAAACCCCCAAATCCTTTTCTGTAGGGCTGTGCTATTTTGCAGTCCTTAGCATCTTCTGTTTCTAGACGAATGACTGTAAGTTTTCAATATTACGGAATTGGTGCTTACAAATACGTTTTTTGAAATGTATGTCATACTCTGTATTTTCACATGCTCTTTGCTCTGAAAAGATGTGGTTTTCTGAAAATGTTCTGCACTAGCAGGCTGATCACGTGCCTGATATAGAAGCTTACACTTCATCTTGGGGTCATTTATATGGAATGAATGCCAAAAACTTTCAGAGCGATTTTGAACTGCATGCTCCTGGATCGTTTTCTTTGTAATATGTTTGAGAAATTCGTGTTATCCAGACACTGTAATTTGTAATTGATTATTTTATGAGATTGTAATGTGTTATGGTAGTTCAGCTTTTCTTTGATCAAAATGCTATTTGGCTTTCTTTCCGTGTATTGCTCTCAAAAGCGAATTTTTTAAACACAATTAGAAGATAAACTACGTGTTTCATAAGAGGACTTGTCAGTTCTCTTCACTTTGTGGTATGTAACATTTTGACTAGATATATAAGTAATCATTCTTGTTTGGCAGGGTTTTGTTTTATGCTCTGTATTCTGTTGGCAGGGTCTGGTTCCTTTCAGTGTCTCATCTGGAAGGAAAAGTTGATTTTCTAGTATTTATAGTGCTTTTTCAGTATAAATACGGTATAGCAGTAAAATTGTGTATTTTCTGTTCTCTTCAGCTTCCTCATGTGTTTGTGAACTGTGTGGAACACTTTACTTCACGGCTTCTCTTAGAAGAAATTCTTATCCAGTTGCAAAACCGTTCTTCTGAAACAAAAGAAGCTGCTCATGTGCCTTGTGATACTTTCAATGACTTCGTGCGTCTGTTTAAGCAAGCCATCGTCAGTCAAGATCTTCAAGATGAAACGTTCTATATTGTAAGTAATTTAATTTTAGTGTGCAGGTTTCATTTCAGCTGTGAGGGTGTGACTAACTGTCAATCATTTATATGTATTAGATCCGTTTTCACAGAATTCCTTCATGGATTTTGCTGAGAATCTGTTGATACTGTAGATTTTTTTTCAGTTGGTTTGCTGGCTCTAGATGAGCCAGATGAGGGTCTGTATTCTTCCTGGATTTAGTTTTTTTATACGCAAACTGTGTATAACTAGTAATGACCATAAATTATACTATATAGTTAATTTCAGTTTGTAATAAGCATATTTAAACAGACCTTATATTTAAATAAACATATTTAATAAGGCCTGTCTAAATATGTTTATATTTCCATTTAAAATACCTAGTATGATGTTCTTTAACTTAGTAGCTATATTTAGGGAAAACAGTACTATCTCATTGTTGCCTACAGCTCGTGAAGTTAGTAAAATTTACTCTTTGACAAGTGGAAAAAAAAAATGAACCCATACTTTCAAAATATAATAAGCTATTCACAGATAATTCAATTTAATGTACAGCCACAAAAGTGGTATTAGCATCCTTCAACAATTCTATGAGAACAAAATTTAGCACTAAAATGAGTAGAAGGAAATTTGAGTAGAAGGAATTTCACAAAATACATTATATAATAACATTTATTTTTTAAACTTTTTAAGTGAATATATGAATTAAGAAAACTGTTCTCCATCAGTAAAGAATGCTTCAAGTGTTGTATTAAAATGAGCGTCGCTTAGAAAGTTCTTGAAAGATGGTTGTAGAAAGCAAAGCATTCAATATCTTGAAAGGTTCAATTGTATCAGGTAGATAGTTGCTGAATCAGAATAATTAAGTATTAAATTAGTATTTCAGTTCTGTTCTGCATGGGAACAGACAGGAATGGAAGAAATTGATTTGTATATATTAACCTGTGTCACCTGGATTTATGTTAAAGTGCTTTAAATTGAGACTGATGGAAGACCAGCATGCTGGTAACATAAACTGGCAAAACTAATTTATTCTGTTTCATTTTGGTACTAAATAATGTAATATCTCGGCCAAATGAATTCAGAGTAAATGAAGATAAATGTTTACTCTCAAGCGAAGGATTCTAAATGTTTCTCCTAACCCGAGCATGGGTGCTGAATTTTTGTGATTAGTTGGAAAAATTAATTTACTCATTCTACCTACCTGAAAAATTGGAGCAGATAAAACTTTTATTCATTTGTACATCTACAATATTTAGCACTTTACAGAAGTAAGAAGCTGCTATTTTTAACGTTACTTAGCAGTTGGTTGTACAAGGTACTTTTAAAACAAAAATAGGTTAAGCATCACATTAAGGTAAAACGAAATAATAAGGTGGGTGCAGATTTATACGTCTGTGTGTAGACTGTTCCTTTGAACCACTTGACACATTGCACAATCCAGTGTCATGTATATTTTATATGCTGTAAATACAAACTCAACTTTCTTTCCCACTTAAAAGTAAGATCTACTTAAGTTAAGACCCTAAAGCCTGGTGTACGCTAAGTGCATGTTACTAGATCTTTATAATCAATATTTTCTTAATAAAAATATGTAGACACAATTTTCAAACAATTCAGGGTAAACATGGTCAGTAGCATAAAACAGAAGATGATAAAGGGACTGGAGCACTTCTCCTGTGAGGGAAGCTGAGGGATCTGGGGCTGCTCAGCCTGCAGCAGAGGAGGCTGCGGGGTCTCCTCAGTGTCCATAAACACCTGCAGGGAAGGTGCGGAGCGGAGGGAGCCAGGCTCAGGGCGGTAGCGTGGCCGAGCGGTCTAAGGCGCTGGATTAAGGCTCCAGTCTCTTCGGGGGCGTGGGTTCGAATCCCACCGCTGCCAGCAGACATTTTAGGGAGCATTCATCTTGAATGCAATCCCACAGCATCTATGGAACCAGCTGGGGGAATCAGGCTCCATCAAGTCTGCATGGGCTCAAAGCTGTGCAGAGGAAAAGGCTCTGGGGGTGCTGAGCGATGCTTGCCTGATTATGAGCCGGCAGTGTGGGCAAGATCAGGAATAGTGTGGTTGGCATGAGCAAGGAGGTGACTGCTCTGGTGAGGCTGCACCTGGAGTGCTGTGTTCAGCTTTGGGCCCCTCGCTACAAGAAGAGCATGGATGGAGGCCCTGGAACGTGTCCCCAGAGAAGGGCTGCAAAGCTGATAAAGGGCCTGGAGCACAAGTCCTATGAGGAGCAGCTGAGGGCACTGGGTCTGGAGAACTGTGTCTGGAGAACTGGAGGCTCAGGGCAGACCTCGCTGTTCTCTACAACTACCTGAAAGGAAGGTGTGGGGAGCTGGGGGTCAGCCTCTTCTCACAGGGAACTGGTGGCAGGACCAGAGGGAATGGCCTCGAGTTGTGCCAGGGGAGGTTCAGGCTGGCAATGAGGAGCCATTTCTGCTCAGAAAGAGCAGTCAGGCACTGGGACGGGTTGCCCAGGGAGGTGGTGGAGTCACCGTCCCTGGGGGTGTTCAAGGAGAGGTTGGACGTGGTGCTTGGGGACATGGGTTAGTGGTGGCATTGGTGGTAGGGGGTGGTTGTCCTAGGTGATCTGGGAGGGCTTTCCAAACCTGAATAATTCTGTGATTCTATCTGAAGGTGACTGTTACATGAACCAAACACAAATGTCATTATTAAACTACATATTTTATGCAGTTTTAAGTAAATACCAAGACACTTGAACTGTTATCTCAGAGATAATACTTTCTTTTTTTCTGTTTAGTATGCTTTTGAAATATCCTTTTCATAATATTTTCCTTGGTTGTCCACCAAGTTATTTTTCGTACTGTGAAGAACAGAAATGATAGATGTCTTAATATTTTGGTGTGGTAAGAGGATAGGCATATAATTTTCTAGGGACCTATACTTTGTCTTTCAACAGCAGTAAGTCAAAAAAAGTAATGAAGTTCAAAATTTAGATTTATATTGTATGCAGTAAATAAAATACAATGACATACAAAGAAATGTTTCTCTTACTTTTTTCATTCCTGTCAAGATTCTAAGTGTACTGGGAATAATGATTTTTTTTTTTTTTTTTTTTTGGTTTGCTTGCTTGTTTTTGTTTGGTCAAAGGTTTGACATTAATGTTTCTGTGCTCCAGATTTTTTCCTGTAGGCTTGAATGTTCAGTTTGGTGTTCCTTGTGTAAGCTAGATGTATGCAATAGATCCGTTAATACTACACAAAGCTTGCATAAAATACAATAAAGTCTGTAAACTTCAGGGCTGCAAACTATGGCAAGAAATTTCTCTCAAAATCCAGTTGTGTGAATTACAGGTGGCAGCTAATTGTTTGAAGATATTAAGTTGTGCCTTGTATTTCTGAGACATAATTTCATAGAGGGGAAAAGACAGCTTTCCTACTGTAGGCAAGTTGATTTAGTGTTACAGTAATAACTTTTAATAGAATAATAATTTTGGACCAAATTTAGGTTTCAGTGGTTGTAAATGATATTATTTCAGTGGTTGTAAATGATATTACAGTTTTCTCATTAAGATTCTTGACTGATGTATTTTCTTTTAATCCTTACTGCAATAGGGCAGTAAGAATTTAGCTTTTCTGAGGATTGTATTCTTTTGGTTTTGGATATCAGAGCTGCTTCGACTTTTAGGAAGTACCTCAGAAGCAATAATCTCTCTGATGTTGCTTATTTAAGGTATCTTGCTGCAAAGATAGTTTCCTATTCTGAGAGCTATCTGTGAGATGTGTCTACAGCAGCTACGAATTTGTTTCAGGTCCACATAAGAATGCTAGTTAACATTATCTATATCATTATTTTGTTAAAAGGTACTGGATCGAGCAGAGCAGCTGAGGGAAATGGAAGCAAATGTCTTGCCAGCATTTCTTAGGCTTCAAGAATTGGTAAGTATCTGAGGAAAAAAAATAGCGTGTTTCCTGCACACTGAAAGTAACTGAATATGAGATATCTGTTCAGGCTCACTTACCATGAAAGGTAATTCTTTAGATGAGAAGTTGCTTTTTTTAATTATTATTTTTCTGGAAAGTAAGTAACTGGCAGCGGTCAAAACCAGAAAAAAAAACAACAACAAACAAACACAGAAATTAAACGTTGATGTGTTTTTCTTACATTCCTCTTTTTCTTTAAAATACTTTTTTAGTTCTGTTTAATAATATCTTCTTTTAGCACATCTGATTGTTTATAGATTTTTTTTTTTTTTTGAGGCTGATGGTCAGATATGCATCTGTCTTTTCTAGAATATTTTCAAGAAGAATGTGAAATTTTTCTACACTTCTGCTGTAGTTCCACCACAGTATGTTCCTGCTTTGGAGTTAAACACTGTCTTGTCCACTCTCACTTCTGAAGTGTGTAGGCTTATGCCTTGGAAGAAGTAAAAATGGTTTGTTCTCTGAAAATACACGGAAAACAAAACCAGAAGATGGTGGCACTTTGAAATGTCTGAACAACTAAATAGAGGAAATTACTTTTTGTACCTCAGGACTTGTGTGTGGTAGTCAGTAATTTCATGGTGACACTGATATCACTATTTAGTGAATGAAGACTGATTCACAGCTGTGCTCTTAATCCTGGCAGCAGATGCATTTTCCTGTCTCTTTTTGTCTGTTGTGTCCATGTTGTGGAGTTTGCTGCCCTTGAAGCAGTAACGTCTGTCTGAGACTTAAATATGCTAAAGCAGCCCCCTCAAGTTCAGAAGTAGTATACAAATAAATTTGTCAGCTTTCCTCTATGCTGAGGTTCCAGTGGTTTAAATTCTGGATTCTGAGGTGCTGTAACACTGTTGTGCAGCTGATGTTGCAGAGGAATGAACGTCACAGGGGGAAATCTACTGCATTGCTTAGTTTAATGCTTGGGAGACGAGGAATTTCACTGGTGATTTTTTTGAGGAGGAGCCCAATAGTCATTTTTCTCATTGGTGTTATAACATCTATGTTTCCTTCTGCTCATCTGTTATACTTTTTATTTTCCTTCTTGTAGACTGCCAGAAATGTGACAGTTGTCTTGCTCAGTGAAATAGTATGGGAACTGTTCCGTCCCAATACTGGATGCTTCGAGCCATTCACCTTGTATTTTCCTGATTACAGCATAGGTAATCTAATTCTTTAATTTGCTTTCTGGAGATTGAATAATACATGATTTAAAAGAGAAAACATGCAAATGTGTGTTCTGCCATGTTTACCATTATGCCTTTTACAGAATCTGAAATAAGTAATAGCTGCTGGGATGTAGAAATCTGTATTCACACAAAGTCTAAAACACTCATCTTTCTTCTCTTGCCAAAACATCTGAAAATAACATTTTGGTTCCATTTATACTTTCTAGTTCTTTGCATCAGTGTGATTTTTTTTTTGTGATTTGTTTTCTTAAATTATTTTTCCACTTGTCAAATGCGTTCAGTTTATTAAGTTAGTTTTAGATAAGCAAAACTTACTTATGTTTAAACAGGACACCTGCAGAAGATCTTGTGTCAGAATCATCCCCCTGAATATTCTGCGGATTTCTATGCTGCATATATCAATATTCTGCTTGGTGTCTTCTACATGGTCTGTAGGGACCTGAAAGAACTTCAGCATCTGGTGAGATGAGATCCTTTTAAGTTTTTTTTTTTTTGTTGTTGGTTTTCCACATAAGCTATGAAAAGTCTAGATTTATTATTGAATATGGACAAAGAGAAAATGTGTTAGCTCAAAATTCAGTTTTTCTGAAGATCCATGACAAAGGTTGCAATTGTTCTGGTGGCTGTAAAGGGTTTCCTGAGCTACATAGTGTTCCAGTCAGGGAGGCAACAAAAGCTGCACTAAGGGGATATCGGTCTGTATATGATTCACTCAGCTTGGAAATTCTCTTGGTGTGTGGGTTTTTTGTTGTTGTTTTGTTTTTTTTTTTTTCCTTTTTTTCCTTTTTTTACTCAAGCCATTCCACAATATCAGAGACTGAGAGGACTAGAATAAATATTTTCACCTATTGGGATAAGAGGATAAATCTGATAAAACTCTTTATGGCTCCTGTAAGTGTAGCAGAAGCAATTGTTGCCACCGCAGCAGTTTTTGAAGAGCAGCTCCATTACAGACTCTGTTAGTAGGGTGCTGTTTAGTAATAGTTACGATTTTACTCTTTCAAGCAACAGTAGCCCTCGCTGTACTTTTTTTTTTTTTTTTTTTTTTTTACTCTTCAGATTCTTTTTATACATCGTTATGTGGATTTGTACTTTGCACACTGCCGTCTGCTTGCTTTTATGGACTTCTGTAACACCTAATAGACTCCTGCATTTGTTTCCTGGACTATTCAGTGTATTCAGTAGAACAGCAGACAGCTGCTTTCAATACGTGAAGGAATAACTTCAAGTAAATGGTTTTAGATAACCATTACACGTCCAACCACAAGCTTTATGGTTTCTTATGTTTATTAAACATAACATATCACCCAACATTCTTTATACTTCAACATTATGGGAAATTTAACTTGAAATTTGAAACAATTTACTTTATTATTTAGTAGCATAAAATTTCCCCTTGATTTGCTTCCTACAGAGGATTTCAAGGTACCCAAGCTGCTGAGTCAGAGCAGCAACAAGCCAGAGCTGTTACATGATTTTAGAGAAACTTAGCATATTAATTTGGATAAAGGTCTAGAGAAGTTAGGATTAGCAGGAATATTTTCATCATTGTTCTGTTGGAATTAAAAATAGATAAGTCAAATGTTTTTGCAAAACAATGTCTGAGGGAACAAAATTGCGTTGAAGATACTTGGTGAAAGGAGTTTTAGGCAGATACCAATTGAAGAAAGTGATAGCAAACAGTTTAAAAAAAAAAAATTAAACACACACTTTGGTGACCTTTGCATAGGAAAAGTTGAATAGCAATGCCAGGTATTAGCTCAGGTGATTGTTTAAATAAATATAAATACAACATACTTACATAATTATATAAAACAAAGTACTTATGTAATTATGCACTTATAATGTAATTATATAAGTCCAATTAAATTTTTCTTGTGGGGAGAATGTGATGAAATTTTTAACCACTGCCAACTGTACGGTTTTATGACCAATGAATGAGTTGTGCCAATGAGATGATCTGAACGTTCTGCCTGCATTTCCAACAGGAAACATGTCTAAACTTCAGCTGAACGTATGTATTAAGTACACAGGCTTTATAATTAGGTGAGATTAGCTTCAGTTTGTGTCTCTTTGAGTACAGACATGGCTCTGTCAGGGCCAGCAACAGCGCCGCTGGTGTAGTGGTATCATGCAAGACTCCCATTCTTGCGACCCGGGTTCAATTCCCGGGCGGCGCAGGAAGCTTTTTCTCCTCAGGAGTAGCAGCATGGATTCACCAAGGGGAAGTCCAATTGTCATACTGTTTTCCCAGGCTACAGTAAGGCCTTTCGTACTGTCCCCCATGAGACCCTCATTGACAAGCTGTGGGATGTATTGCCTGGATGAGCAGACAGCGAGGTGGATCAAAAACCGGCAGAGTGACTTGGGCTTAAAGAGTGGGAATAGGTGGTGCAAAATCTAGAGGCACCCAGGAGTCAGTACAGGGTCCAGCCCTGTCTTACATCTTCATTAATGGTCAAGATGATGGGGCAGAGGTTACCATCAGCAAGTTTGCAGATGACACAGAATTGGGAGGACTGGCTGATTTCACCAGAGGGTTGTGCTGCAGAGGGACCTGGGTAGGCTGGAGAAAAGGACTGGCAGGAACTTCACAAAATTCAGCAAGGAGAAGTGCAGAGTCTTGCACCTGAGAAGGAACAACCCCATGTTCCCGCTCAGTATTGGCAGTGGATTGAGAAGCGTGATCATTTCCCTCTAGTCAGTGTTGGTGAGGTCTCATCCAGAATGCTGCATCCAGTTCTGGGCTCCCCAGTACTAGAGAGACATGAAACTGCTGGAGAGAAGTCTAACCAAGGGCCATGAAAATGAAGGGACTGGAGTTCCTTTTCCTGTGAGGGAGGCTGAGGGGGCTGGGGCTGCTCAGCCTGCAGCAGAGGAGGCTGCGGGGTCTCCTCAGTGTCCATAAACACCTGCAGGGAAGGTGCGGAGCGGAGGGAGCCAGGCTCAGGGCGGTAGCGTGGCCGAGCGGTCTAAGGCGCTGGATTAAGGCTCCAGTCTCTTCGGGGGCGTGGGTTCGAATCCCACCGCTGCCAGCAGACATTTTAGGGAGCATTCATCTTGAATGCAATCCCACAGCATCTATGGAACCAGCTGGGGGAATCAGGCTCCATCAAGTCTGCATGGGCTCAAAGCTGTGCAGAGGAAAAGGCTCTGGGGGTGCTGATTGATGCTTGCCTGAATATGAGCTTGCAGTGTGCCCAGGTGGCCAAGAAGCCCAGATGGCATCCTGGCCTGTGTCAGGAGTAGTGTAGTAGTGTAGCCAGCAGGACCAGGGAAATGATTGTCCCCTTGTACTGTGCTCTGGTGAGCCCACACCTCAAGTACTGTGTTCAGTTTTGGGCCCCTCACTACAAGAAGGGCATCGAGGCCCTGGAACACATCCAGAGAAGGGCTATAAAGCCGGTGAAGGGCCTGGAGCACAAGTCCTGTGAGGAGCAGCTGAGGGGAACTGGGGTTGTTGTGTCTGGAGAACTGGAGGCTCAGGGCAGACCTTACTGCTCTCTGCAGGCACCTGAAAGGAAGGTGTAGGGAGCTGGGGGTCGGCCTCTTCTCACAGGGAACTGGTGACAGGACCAGAGGGAATGGCTTCGAGTTGTGCCAGGAGAGGTTCAGGCTGGCAATGAGGAGCCATTTCTGCTCAGAAAGAGCAGTCAGGCACTGGGATGGGTTGCCCAGGGAGGTGGTGGAGTCACCGTCCCTGGGGGTGTTCAAGGAGAGGTTGGACGTGGTGCTTGAGGACATAGGTTAGTGGGTGATGATTATTTTCAGTGCCAGGACAAGAGGCAGTTGGCACAAACGGGAACACAGGAGGTGCTGCCTGAACACCAGGAGCACTTCTGCTCTGTGTGGGTGACTGAGCACTGGCACAGGCTGCCCACAGAGGCTGTGGGGTCTCCTCCTTGGAGCCCTTCAGAAGTTGCCTGGACGTGATCCTGGGCAGCCTGCTCTGGGTGGCCCTGCTTGGGCAGGGGTTGGAGCAGCTGGCCTCCGGAGGGCTCTGCCAGCCTCAGCTGCTCTGGTATTCTGTAGACATACACTTGAGTAGCCCTGCTTATCAGAATAATTTCTTTGCTTCAGGTGCACTGTGTGTAATACTAAAGTTATGAAAAGATTTGTGTAATTGGACCCTAAATTCTTTTTGTGTATGACAAGTGTTTTCTGCAGAGCACAATGGCAGGCAAATGCAAGTATCTTAGGAATGACTCCGTAGTGCCTAATATAAACCCTAAGTGTGTATGTTGTTATGTGTGATTAATAATACATTAAGAAATTAGGTTAAATTTATATGCCTTGAGTTTTCTCTATGATACCGCAGAGATTTAATAAGATGTGGTAGGACAAAAGGGGAATGAATCATGAGGATTGTTATTGTACAGCATTCTGTGTGTTATTTACTTAACTGTTAAAAAAAAGATCTAGATTAAATCATTGTCAAAGATCCCACAATCTTTTTTTAGTCAAAAAGAGTTGGTTTGAATATGGAATGTGTTAGGGATTTTATCTATCGTTCCTTCTTGTTTCTTTTAAGTACATATTGCTTACTTCTGAACATGCTGAACTGCATCTGAACTACTGTAATCTGAAAATGGGTGGTTGAAGGTAGTTTAAAAAAACAAAACAAAACACAACCTTTTTTATTCCATTTATGTTTAGTAGTTTAAAAAAAAAAAAATTATAGCCCTTGAGTACAGTAAACAGATTTTGCTGTCATCCAAGCTGAGTAAACTAGGACAGATTACTTCTGTGTATATTTAACCTACAGGAATGTTGTGACATTTTAGAGTAGAATGTTTGGAATTAAAACAGTGTAATTATTGACTGAAAAATAATTCATCAGTTTTGTAAACCAGTATTTATTCTTGTAGCTAGATCAAATGTATAGTACCTTCTTAATAGGTTGTACTTCTTATTTTCTGTAGGCAGCACTCAATTTTTCAAAATACTGTGAACCAGTGGTCAGAGGAGAAGGTAAGCTTCTGTCCTTAATTTGAGCAATTGTGTTTTTGGTGGTGGCGTTTTAAGGAAATGAGAAGGAAGTACTGTAAAAACTTCCTTCTCCCTGTAAAATTTATCCTCACTCATGCACCAGTGAGTTAACACATTTCTCTGTCAAGGCTAAGAGGAGAAAATGAGAGCAGAAGTCCTGTCAAACAGTCCCAGGGTATCTCAGAATAACCACAGAGGACCAGCAGTTGGTGCACGCAAATGCATGATGCTGGTGCATAATTGTAACACAGCATTTTAGAGTAGGGGTGTTAGACGTTTAACAGAGCTGATTTTTGCTTGGTGCAGCAAATGAACGTGACACCCGCAAACTCTGGAAAAATATTGAACCTCATTTGAAGAAGGCAATGCAAACAGTCTACCTCCGGGAAATATCCAGGTAACTTTCTGTGGTTTCTCTTGTTTTTGATTTTAGCAAGATACATCCCTAAATATTTACTTTGTCTCAATTATGTTTCATGGGTAGTGTTTCTTCTGCTCTTTAACGTTCATTTCTTTTTTGGCACATGATGTTACAAATAAGATCTCTCAGGAGGAAGCTTTTAAGTAAAACAGTATTTGTAGCAGATAAAATACATAGTAAATAAACAAGTAGAAAAGGGGTTGTGGGTTTTATTTTCACTGATGGTAATGGAAACAGATCAGTTTTGTCATGGATGGAGAACTGTCAAGCATGGGAATCCACCACCAGAATGTACGGTCACAATTACTGGTATGTATTTTGAACACTGGTAAGAACTTCGTGTATTAAACAGGTTTGTATGATTGCTGTACTTTTTGACCTTTGTTTTCTTGTCCAAGGGCAAAATTCTACTTCTTAGAAGAATTATCACTTTTGACAGCATTAAAAGTCAGAGTACTACTAATGGGCTGAACTTCTGTTGGCTCTGGATTCCTTTGTTTACTTTTTAATTTGCCAAAGTGCTAGGAAAAGGATGGCGCTGTTCATTTTTAAATGGCAGCTCTTAGCTCAGACTTAACATCTTCTCTGTGCTTCAGGCTTGTGATTCTAATGTTATACCATGGAAGTAGAGAGATTCAGTAGTGCTTGACTTCTTTATACTGATTCAAACACAATTTCTTTGTGTCACTGAGGCAATGGAGTATTCTTGTAACTGAACCTGGATGAGTAGTAGAAGGCTTTGCTAAATGTCTTGGAAAAGTGATCATTCCTTCAAAAAGAAAATTGATTTTCCTCTATATGAGCTAGACTTAGCTGCACAATGAGGCATTATTCTGTTTGCTTCAAATGTGTATTTGTACTCAATATTGGTGTTTGTTACACAGTCAGCTCAGGATCTTCCCAACTTTTTATATTCTGTGATTGTCTATTCTAACGATAATGTAATATAACACTATGATATAGCTTATGAATTGCTTCCAAATAACTAGTTTTCCCTCTTTACCATGTTCTTTGATTATTTTTGAGCTTTACTGTTTTTTTTATTATAACTTTCATCTTTTTTGCACAATAGTTCTAGGATTTACTTCTGTGTGTCTATAAATGCTTGAGGAATTAAAATAACCATATTAGTTTGTCTGGCCACAGAACTGTAATTACTCTGGGGGTTTCTTTTAGTTTTAAGTTATGGAAGTATAACTGTTAAAAGCTTCTTCTCTACCTGAATCAAGATGAAAATGAAACTTTTTTTCTGCCTATGAAGTAGACAGTGGATGAAATACTGGGTTGATAATTTGATTGAACATTCATTATAATTTGGGTATTACATCAGCTCTCAATAAACTGTTTTATGGTTTATGGATGATAAACCTGAATATGTGATAGGTAAATCAGAGACAGGATTTCAGCTGAGGGACTGTCTGTGAAGATCTTTAAAAATCAGTGGTGCTTTAAAAAAAATAATTGTTTGTTTGCAGTAAACTAAGTGGTAATCTAAAATCATGACATTTCTAATGATGTTGTTCTCTAAGGGAAGTATTAAAGTGAAAATTTTTGCTATTTAGCAAAATACCAAACTACCCATAGTTCCTTTTCTCTGACAAAATGTTCATTTTGATTTCACCAAAGCTATTCAGTGAAGAATAAATATTGCTTTCTTTTTAAAGTAGATTTCAGAATTGTATTATGAAGTAATAACAGTATTGTTCTCATTAGCATAAACAAAGCTAAGAAATAAATTAAAAAAAAAAAAAAAAAGACTAAAAAACTATCAACGTTTTTACTTTTATTCTATTTTGCTTTGTTTTGAAACTTAAAATGTTATTGGTAGTTGCTTACCGGTAGTAGTTAGATAGGAATGAATTGATAATCAGCTTGAACTCAGTTTTAATTTTAATATAACATTATTGTATGTATTTTTAATTACTGAAATATATGCAATATGGTGAGATTTGATATTTTTAATTATTCTCTTACTATATCCTAGTTAGAGTCATGAAGTGAAAATACCTGTTTGGTATATGTTTATTTTTCACCAAAAGAAGGTTTTATATGGGAGTAACAAATACTTCTTTATGTACTTCTACTATCTGCCTTTTAGCTCACAGTGGGAGCGCTTACAGCATGATGAAGGAGAAGCCGGGCAGTTGAAAGGTAACTTACAACTCACCACATGTGCTCAGAGGCTTGTAAGGTAAAATGTATACTGCTACCACTGATTTGGTAACTGTTACCTGATAATATGAGAAAGGAATTAATATGGACAAGGATACCTAGTATTCAGTTACAGTTCAGGGATATTATATTTTTTTTTGAGAAGGCCTTCTAGAAAAGACTGTTACTATTTTTCTCCTGTGGCAAATATCCTAGGAGTAATATTTCCTAAGGTCCTTTGGGGGTAAAATCAAGTTTCATTTCTCCATGTAACAATGGATGAGGAAAGAGCTGACCCGACTCAAACCTCAGAGTTCCAACTGGCAGAATTGTCTGTGGGAGCAAGTCAACATTATACCTGTGGTGTTTTGTTTTGTTTTATTATTAAAGTGGTTTATCCCATTCCTAAACAAAACAGGTGTCTATGCCCTTATTTCTTGAATAAACAGAAATATCAGGATTACAATTTTAGTCTAATCTTAATATTTTTGTTAGTGTTCATTTACAGTTTGAGAAGAATTACTAAAGCATTTTCCTGATGATATCAGTTGGTCATGGTCTTCTGATCAGTTCTTAGTTTGGGGACGCTTTTCCATATTACCCATCATGACAAATTTCTTCTTTAGGTAGAGATAAAATAGCCACTTTTTAAAAGTTAGCTGTAATGTAATTGCAATCATCAGACTGTTTCCTATATTTGCTTTATAATCGGTATTTTTTCTACATTGTTGACCAAAGGAGTTTGATTCAGAGTGTTCTTATTAAATTTCTCTTTCCATGCCCAGATGGCCATGAAATACTTTTGCACTTGACAAACCCCGAAAAGGGGACTTCATTCAAAATGCATTTTTGGTGAACTTTAGGCATAGGTAGTAGAAAAATATTTTGTTGGTAAATAGCATTTGAGAATAACATGCTTAAAAAATAAATAAAATGAGTTTTACTGTGGATGTAATTAAGCAAATAGATCAGTGCATGTTGCAGGGTTGGCAGATCAGAAGTAGAAACATCCTTCTGTATTAAGCTGAATTGTCTGAAGTACTTCTTTTTTATTTGGTGTTCCATTATATAATTAACATGCAATACAAAACAATCTCACGAGTGTGAATTCAAGCTAAAACTGCTTTCCTTTTGTGACTACCTGAAAGGAAATTATTACTAGCTATTACCTAGGGTGCTTCTCATCACACTGAGGGCTCTGAATCTTAACTTTTAAACATCTTTAGTTCCTTGATCTTTATGTGCTGATGTTTGTGGATTAAAACCTACAAGTACTAGCACTTTACAGAACAAGAAACAATTGAAGTGAAAACTTGTAAGAGAAGAGGGCATGAGAGAGATCCTTTAGTTGTTTCCATAGTTAGACAACTCATGAAGTAAGGTGGTTTGATCATCCTGCATGAGCTAGGTGAAAGAAGCAACTACAGTGATAAGGGTGAGGGTTTGTAAAGGAAAAATTACGAAGTAAATAAAACAAGGGAAGGGGAAATACTCAGTAGACTGTATAGTACTGTGCTTGTAATACATGAGATTTTTATATTAGTGAAATATTGATGTAGCACACAAGTTCAGCTGGATCAAGTTTGAAATTGTAAGAACATTTTACTTTTTGAAGGAAATGAAACAGCGGCTAGAAACTGTAGGATGTTGAACTGTTGCTTAGAAATGCAGCACTGGTTTGTTCTCCATCATGAAAGCTAAGGTCCTTGCTGAGCTGTGTCTGGCTGAGTCTGGAACAGTCTTGGAGAAAGGCTTTGCAATTGTATTTAAATGTCTATTCATCTGCCCTGTTTACAGTTAAAGTTACTTTAAATGAAAGTATCTTTTTTTTTTTTTTTTTTTTTTTTTTTTTTTTTTTTAGGGAGATGGCACTTCAGTGGTTTTTGAATTGCTGATGGCTTTGATATAGCTTCAGGCAAAAGTCCATGAAGAGTTAAGAGTGTGCATGGTGTTTAGCTTCATGCCACCACTCCTTGCCCTCCACTGATTTTTATCTCTGATAACAAGTTTGTCCGAAGAAGAAGCCGTACTCATGAGTATGAGTACTCATACAGGAGTAGAGCTGGAGAGAAGGAAGAGAATGTAGAGTCTACATTATTGAAACATGTCTATAGAGGTGTATGCATGGCTAAAACTTGCTCTCGATTGTTTATTTTGTAGGACTTTCTGCACATGCCCATGTGGAACTTCCTTATTACTCCAAATTTCTTCTAATTGCTGCATACCTTGCCTCCTACAATCCTGTTAGGACAGATAAGAGGTTCTTTCTTAAGGTAATGGATTTTTTTTCTGTGCTGTATATTGTGTTCCTTTGTAGTGGTTCTCCTGGTTTAAAATTCTTTAACTGTTCCTTTTCAGCTATCTTTCCGTGTGTAGTTCATCCAAAGTTTTTTGGTGGATCACATCATCGTTGATAACAATCACTAAATGCTTAAAGGGCAAGTGTCCTTTTATCTCAAAACGTGTAACACCGATATAGTACAAGTGTTGTGCTTTCTATTTGTAAGTTGATATAGCTCATGGGCCAAACTTCATTTTCTGTTAATAAATAAATTAAAAAATTGTCTTTTGACAAAATACAGGCTTGAAGATTTATCTCAGAAAGGTGAGCAGTTGTTTTTTTAAGCATTTTTACCAACTGCAGGGTTTTAGGCATTAATACAGTACATATCAATATGTGTCTATATATAAATATATGGTATTCATGGCAGATGGGGTGAGTGAATAAAATAAAAAGAGATTTTTCTTTAAGGATATGCTTTTTTTTTTTCCTCGAAGAAAACTTGTAAAAGCATGTTTTGCTTATTAGTATAAATAAATTTCATGCTTCTGGTCTGATCCTACAGTGAAAGCTGTAGATGTTTCACCTTTCTGTCTGGTCCTTTCTTTAGAAGGGTGGAGGATTACTTGTAATAAGTGCTGATTGACAAATTTTCCTTATGGGCAACTTTTGTTCTTTCCAAGCAATTTCTTGGTAAGAGATGTGTTTGCTAAACAAATGTTTTTGGCCAGATTTTTTCACATCAGCCTTAGAACTCAGACAGGAAAGCCTACAAGTTAAGTGAAGCGTGTTATCAAAAGTGCTGCATCTTGCTTGCTTGTGTTCACTGAAAAACATTCTCAATTTAATTTTTCCCATCTCCTTTTTTAGCATCTCTGAAGTTGGTTTCCACTCTTGCAAATGAACTCTCCTGAACTTATGTACATTTGTGTACAGCAAATGCAACGTGAACTTCTAAAGTTTTTGAAGTGGGGACTGTGTAGGCATTTCAAGCACTGATATTAAGTATTTTTCCCAAGAATTGGTAAAACAGGAGAAGCGACTGTTCCTGCCACATGTATCATCTGATAGCAATTAGCACTTCATCAGGTGCTGAGGCAAAGTTCAGAAATAGCTGCATCTCAAAGTGCAACAAATAACACTTCAGGGGAAGTCTTCAAGTTGAGTGTTCTTGAGTCATGCAGGCTGTGAAAATAGAATAGGGTTTTGTGTCAGGGTTGTAATGAGATTGCAAGTAGATTACAGAAACATATCTTCTGGAGTAGTTAATTAAGGACTGCCAGAAAGCAAAAGGGATGCAAACAAAAGGATGGTCATTGAGCTGCTAACCTGCTCTGCTTGTATAGGTGCTAGGATATATGGCAGCTAAAGACAGAGTTATGATTTATTGCAGTCTGGAATAATAACAGCATGATAAAGCAGTGAAGTAGTAATTGGCAAGGATGGCATTAGTATTGTGAAGATTCAAAAGCTGTGTGCAGATTAAATGAAAAGTAAGTTGTTTTTTAAAATATCCTGTAAAAAAAAAAAAAGCAATCTAAACAGATTATTTTATCGATTTAATAGAAAACAGGACTAAAAATTAACTGAAAATCAGCTTTGAGTTTCATGTTTTGTTGTCCTTGCACAGGGTACCTGCTCAGTTGGTTTGAAACACCTGTGGTATAACTTAGGCGTACCATATGGAGATCCCAGCATAACTTTTAAAATGAATGAATTGTATGATGTGATCCTTCACTGGCATGCTATGTAACCTCAGGCTTGATCACTTTTCTCTGACATCTCTCTGTTATCACAGCAGCCCTTTTCAAAGGCGTCGTAATTTCTTTTTTTATAAGCAAAATGTAATATGTATTATTTGGATGAGCCAGTATTTTTCTCTTGACATGAACAAGTGCTGAGGTCTATAAATAGGAAGTACGAGATTTTAAACACTAAAATGGAAAAAAAAAAAATGGGGACATCTTTTTCCTGATTGATTGGGTATTCTAGTATGGTATACTTACTCATACTTATCAAGGTAATAGGTAAGACTAGTAGATAAACTTCTCAGGTGATATTTGGGAAGTAGTGCTTAAATATGTTAAAGAACTGTAACTGCAAGTCTCCACTAACTTTACAACATTTATCCATGTCATCCTTTATTGCCCTGTTTCTCTCTCTTTTTTTTTTTTTTTTTTTTTTTTACCCATCCATTTTATAACATCTTGTTTACTATATTTGTTTTGTTTTGCTCTCACATTTCATCCAAGAACACTTTGTATTATCTTTGGGCAGTCTTTCATTTAAGGGTGCTCCTTTTAAATTGTTTTCTGATTCTTTTTTTCCCCTCTGTTATATTTTCTGTTTGTCCTTTTGCTTCTCTGCCTTGAACTCTCTTGTATTGTATCAATTTACTTCCTGGTTTTCATTCTGCTAGCTTGCATGCCAACGGAATTCTAAAATGGAGGAAATAAAAGATGGAAATTAAAATGAATGTATTTTAAAAATGAAGTAGGCAATGAAAAGGCCATCATTTTTCATTTTTCTCTTTCTAGGAAAGTTTAAATCTGCCTTTTCATGAGATGATTGAGGGCTGGAGGGGGGAGGTAGCATATAAAGTAACATTAAAAATAAATTTTCATTTACCCTTCTCACCAGTCCTAGGTTAGATCAGGAAAAAAAATGCATTTCACCCACAAATATTAGTGTATTGTTTTTGTACCACCTGGGGACATGATGAAGCAAATGGTAAGGCAAGTGTGATTTTTTTAGGGCTTCTGGTAAGAAGGGTTACTGAGTAACACAGGAGAGGTGTAATACAGAAGCTGAACCAGACTAGCATGCTACCATACGTAGTGCACAACTTTTTGTTTACTCTTTTGATTCTGTCATTGCTGTAGAAGAAATAGAAAATCTGCATATCATATTTTCTCTCTTTTTTTTTTTTTTTTTTTTTTTTACAGCATCATGGGAAAATCAAGAAGACCAACTTTATGAAGAAACATGAAAAGGTATGTATGTTATCTTTCCATGCTGAGTTTGGGAACAAAGATTTTCTTTCTGCTGTACTGCTGCTTTTATATTTTGTTTTACCTCATATCCTTTGCTGTAGGAACAAGTGTTGCCTAACATAACTTAGAGGTGTATTTGTTTTATATGATATAAATTACGATGCACAAGTTTTTATTTCATTGGAATCCACTGGAGCAAAAATTTGTCCTCCATAGTTTTATGTATAACTAAATGTACTCAATAAAGGTATTTAAAGGGCATTATACGTGGAGGAGCCAAGTAGCAGAATTGTTCTAAAGGATATTAGAGTAATTGATGATTAGGGGTTTTGAAAATCAAGTCACTTTAATTCCTAGTGATGCAGTAAGATAGAAGGGCTTAAATCTATGTGTTGAGGCTTGGGGACTTTGCACTCCTCTTTGTTGTTTAGGTAGAAAGAATAAAAAAAGTCATTATTCCTTCAGACTATTAACTAAACTTTTCTTGTAGGTAATTACTGTACTTAAATCGATGATGTTTAGTTATTTAGTTAAGCTACACCAGTCTTTACTGAGAGAGCCATGATGTACTAAGAAAGCAAGTACCTGTATGCGTTTTTATAAATGTAATATAAAAACGAAAAGTCAAACTTGAGCACTTGTAAAGTGTTCTTTTTAGACAAATCCCCAAATCAAGAGCAGTGCAGACAGCACTAAATCTGTGCAGAAGCTATTGTTACATCCTTTTCTTCTCTATGCTATGTGGAGTTTGGGTGAAAAATTTGGAACTTTCTTAGCTTAATAATCACGTTTCTGAAGCTGCCTGTAGCCTCTTTCTGCCCCTGTGGGAGACCAGAGTCCTTGGCTATCCAAAGACTTTTTTTTTAATTTTTAAGTTTTCCTGTTTCTGTAGGGGTGCAATTTATACATGTGAAAGCATGTGTTGAAGTAAAGTTAAATCATGTGTCGTAGATATTTATGTATATTTAAGAATTCTTAAGTCTTTGAATACCCATCTTGCACGTGTACACCTTGTGTGTCTTTTCTCTGGCACGTTGACTTCAGAGGACTTTTAGAGCATTTAATTAATTTAAGGATTATTATCTTCTTGAAATACAACCACATCTTAATTAGTTGATAAATCACTTTCAGGAGAGGGGTAGGAGGAATAATTACTGTATCTTAGACCAAGATGTTCTTCCTGCAGCCTCTGCAGGGAAAGTGTTTTGTTTTATTCTCTCTCAGCAACAGGATTTCCAACTTGGATGCTGAGATGGTAACAACTAAAGAGATGGGGACAGCTAGGAATTTAAAAGAAAGGGGAAAATAGAGTTTTACTGAAGGAATACTGAGGTCATGATCACCTTAACTGTACCGTAGAGCTTGTTCTCTTGTGTAGTTGTACATTAAATGCACCTGAACTATACTGTAGAGCTTGTTCTCTTGTATAATTGTTTAAATGCACTTGTATCTGAATTTACTTCTTAGAGCTCAGAAGCGCTTGCATTAATGATGAATTAATTTTCATTTTATTAATGTTCCTTTGGCATCAGAATATGCAGACACAGTCTGTGCCCTGTAGTCTATTTACATTCTCATGTAAACCTGAGGAAAGAAAGGTAAATGAGGGTATAAACAAGATTAAGTCAAAAAGATCAGATTTCAAAGACGACAGATGATCTAATTCTTGCACCCCTTGTATTAAAAATTATTATTACTTTGAAGAGAATTATTACTTTGTAATCCCAGTAAATCAAATGTACTTAACAGAAAGTAGCTGTTGAATTGACTCTGTTATTTTAAACTTAATTAAACTGCATTAATGTGCAAGAAACAGGAATGCGTCATAGGGATTAACCAACAGGACAGAACTTGGTAGCATTTCAGGAGGACTTGGAAGAGCACTGCTTCTGTTTGTGTCTCTTTGTAGTTGACAGGTAAGGACCCTTTCACCATAACAGATGATGGCAGAAAATGTGATTAGGTCAGAGGACAGTCTGTTTTTGAAAAATGTTGAGACATCATACCTGTGATAATGGAGAACAGGATTGCAGGTCCCACAGGGATCTTCTAGACTTATGTTCCTTTTACTGTCCTCAAACTTTTATAAATGTTGCACAGAGACACATTCACACGGATGTATAATCTTGTATATTTTGGTACTATGACTTTACAGTGAAGAGAATTGAAATACATGAATAAAGAACTACATATGCAGTGCTACAAGTAAATGCTCATTTGCTTGTATCTGTCATACTAACTGTGCGGGTGCTAACAAACTTTTGCACATAGAAACTTGTCTACAGTCAGATTTACAGATCAAATTCACCAAACCCTAAGTGGGTGCTGCACCTAAACTATCCCTCCATAGACAGTGCAGAGCTAGTCGATGTGGGCAGTGGTGGAAGTGTGATTCATCTCATGCTAAAGTAGGTTCTATGTTCAGTCAGATGAATGGCACCATAAACTAAATTGATTAGATTTCTACTGGTTATAGTAGGAGCTTAGGAAACCAGTTTGGCTGTACATACATACTTGGCAGGAAGCTAATAGATGAGATAAATCCTTCATTAAAAGTTTAGGTACAGCCAGGCTGGAAATCTTTCTTGATTTTTAACTCTTTGTTCAGTCTAGAGGCTGTACTTTCTGATTAGAAAAAGTAAATCTTGTGAATTCCCCATGAGGGGAAAAAATACCTTTCCCTTGTTGCAGGTAACAGCAGATTTTTATTTTATTTTTTTCGATGGCTGGTATGTAACAATGTTTTTCCAGTTCAGTGACAGGTGAGAGATCTTCCTGTTGAAGCTACTTTCACAGGACTGTGCTTTTACAGGTGTCAGTCTGGCAGAAGATCAGATGTATTGGTGTATTTTTGGTGAAGAATTTGTCTATTGTTTTTCTACGTTAACTTTAAACTAGGATTTGTTTTTTGTTTTTTTTTTAATCAGAATTCCTATCTTACAGCCCAAGATACTTGTGTAACACTTGTATAGTACTTATATAATATATAAAATCATATATAATTCAGAAATACTTCCTGCTCAGAAAAGTGGTAAGTGTAGTTCCATTTTTAAGTATATGATAAAAAGGTTGACAATTCAGCCAACTGAGCTTAAGGACTTTCACCTTTCTGTGCAGGTAATTTAGTTTGGGTTAAGCTTCTACTTTTTAGGGAATACTTTTGATTCATTTTTGTTTGTGATATTTTGGAGTATGAATATGTGGCTTGGAGTTATAGATCTGTGAAAGGCTTAGTTCAGTTAAACAGTGGGAGCGTAAAACTGCACAAGTAACACATGGTGGAATCTATAGGAAAGCCTTTTTAAAAATTAGGCAACTGTATTGCCAAAGATGAAAAGAAGAGAGGGCAGACAGAACTGATTAGATTTCATTGCTGTAATACTTCTTGAAGAGCTTTTCTGAATGTGGAAAGTATCTTTGTTGTGAAGTGATACAAGGGTTCCCTGGGATTTTTGTAAGTACTGTTTTATGCAGTAATTTACCTTAGCATCTTGCAGAAGATTTTTACAAATCTAATTCTTCACTGTGTTCTGTTTGGAGGAATTTCTGAACCATTCCTACTCCTACAGGAATTTATTGCTGCCAAAGAATTCTAATAAAGTGTAGCTTCTAGAAGAAACATTTAATTTTTATCTAACTCTGACTTTTTCAGAAGCAGGTTTTTTAAATCTGAAAATACAAAAGGTAATTGTGTCAAAGCAGAGAGCTGATAATACTAAGAGCAAAAAATCTGGTGAAGCAACTGTATACTAAATGCAGCTTCAGGAATTACTACATGCTGGTTGTGCCTGCTAGATAGTTGGAGAAGTGTACGCATTTTAATTCTTGTATGACATTTCTTGTTGATACTGCAGAATGTGCTTCGCAGAACTGCCATGTTTAGGAGCATAAGGGGGAGGGGATTGTGCGGTTTGTAACTTCAACCATGCCCGCATCCTGACTCAGGGTGCTTTGTTCAAGTGAATTGGTCTTATCTGTCTATATGGTTTCAAGTAAAGTTTTGGTGGTTTGTCTTACTGCTTTCTTTGTTAGCCCAGAGATAGCTTTGGGGACACCTCCTGGATTTCAAAAGCTAAAACATGCATTGGAAATGCTTTTTTGTTTTCTTTTTGAGTGGCTGTGTTTTCCTGATAGCTAATGCCCTGGAAGTGCTGGTGGTATATTTGAGGTGTCCTTTTCTAGAAGCATTTTTAAGCAAGCTATCGCTTGAAATTCCTCTTTAATCCTGGCTGCTTTGCCAGTAAGAATAAATCACTGCACACAACAAGAATGGAAGCTGAATGGCATAGTGGAGAGAGTGAAAATAGCAGAGTGGAGAATGGTGGACATACTCTGGGCACTCAGCACTCTGTGGGCTGTATCTAAAATCCTTTGTCTGGTTTTGCCCACTCCAGTACAAGACAAACTGGAGCAAGTTCAGGGGCTGGAGCACTTGCTCTGTGAGGAGAGGCTGAGGAAAGTATGGTCCTTCAAGTTGGAGAAGGGGACTTGAAAGCAGCCTGCAAGGAGAACATCCAGAAAATACAACACAGCAGTGAATGGCAAGGGAAACGAGAAACATTTGGCATAACCTGAAACAAGATATTTGTACTAGGTATAAGGAAAACATTTTTCCCTATGAGGACAGTGAAGTGAGACTGGTTTTCTGGAGAGGTTGTGCAGTCTGTGTCCTTTAAGGCTTTCAAAATGGGACTAGTGAAGTCCTGATTAACCTGGCCATACCCCAAAGCTGCCCCTGCTCTGAGTAGGAGGGGTTTGAATCAAGACCTCCCAAGGCCCCATTCAACTGGAATTATCTCATGGATAAGTGTCTTGAGGACATAGTGTACACTAAGAAATTAGAGTAGTAAAGGCATTTCCTAGGTAAAACAGTTCAACTTACTGTTTCTAATTTCCTGAACAAAAAATGTTTTCTTTGGTTTTGGTAACAAAATGGTAATAATTTCATTGTGGTATAAAGAAAAATAAATACTAAAATGTTGAAATTAGACAAACATATATATTTTAAAAGTAGCATTTTAAAAAAAAGAAAAAAAGAATAGTTAATGTACCACAGGTGCCTTTCATCCTCAGCCATTCTGTGATTCTGTAGGTTAGTATGAATGGGGTGGAACTCAAGAAGAAATTATTTATTCTGTATTTTCATAGCACTGCTGCATGGTCTGTTGGTATAGATTAAAAGAAGTACTCCATGTGGAGCAGAGAAAAGGGAAAACCAAGTTTTAAAACGTTGCTATTTTTTCTTTCCGATAGATCCTGAATAACTTAATTATGGTCTACTACGGTTTCTATAAGAATTTGTGGTTGTTTCCATAGGGTTTACTTGGTCACTGACTCTTTCAAAGAAGATTTTAAAATGAGTAAATATTCATCCTAAACTCTACCTTCTGGCAGCAGAATGCGCTCCTCTGTTCCTTTAATTATCAGTAAGCATTACAGAATCTCTTGCTCTAGCTGTATTTTTCATATGTGAACTTATTATGTTGTTAGCCTTAACTCTTTTATGTTAATAGCAATGAGGTTTCTTTTCCTTACATCCCTGCACATACTTGCTATCACCACTGTTACTGTACTGATGGTGATTCTGAATCCATTAGGTTAAAAATCTGTGACTATTATTGATTTTTAGATAGGTTCTTACTTTTAGGAAATCTTAAGTAACTTCAGTCTTCTGACACTTGTTTATAGCAAAATTGTACCAGTGATTTCAGCATAGTATTCAGAGGAACAAGTGCATTTCCTGATCCTGCAGCTAATCTCACTTCCTTTAGAAGGAACAAGCTTTAGGTGGAACATAGGGCAAGCAATTGTAATGCCCTTGTGACTACCCATTACTTTCCTTTACTGGAAGGAACTAAAGTAGAAGCTATGATTCAAACCCATGAAAACGAGATCAGACTTGATAGTGGGAAATCAGGTGAGCTCAGTTAAACTGGAAGAGACCTAATCTGTCAAGTACTGTATGTACCGTTATGTTCTCGATGACAAGTCTGTCTATCAAAGAAGTATAATAAGGCATTCAAGACAAGGAACTCTTGTTCTGCACCTGCTGCTTTTTCTATAAAGTCATTTAACCAATATTTTTTGTTTTTGACAAAAATACGATTAGAATTAGTAGTAAAGCACCTCACGTACTATTATGTCTGATGTGAAATTAATGTAATGTAGCCTATTTTGTTTTATAGTATGAGGATTTCTGATTTCCAGCTAGAGTTTATAAGAACCTTATATAACTACCATCAGAACACACAGAAACTAGTCTTCTCTTCCTGTCTCTTCAGCTAAAATGAGTCAAAGCAGATAAGGTGATTCTTAAGCAAACTATTTTCATTATATACTTTTTCAAAATGCAAATGCTAGTAAAACATTTGTCTTCTGTAGAGAAATCACACAAGAATATACTTAAAAGATGCTTGGTTTTATTTTTAGAATCTGCTGTTAGGTGCGATTCTTTGTAGGTGATTATGGATTAGAGACACTAGACAATAGAATAAACCTAAACCTTTACATTTTTTCACTAGCTAGAAATTGTGAGCTTTTAAGAAGTCTTAACACGTATTCCTGTTGATAAACTGAAGAAAATTTGCACCTTGAGAGTGTCATAAAATCTAGTCTTTCCTCTTTAATCCTTAGATTGGACACAGTAATTTAATAGGATGAGTAAATCTATAAATCCAATGACAAGAAATTTGGCATTAGATCCTCTGGTAAAGCTCAAGAATGTTCCCATTTGTTGTGCAGTTTGAACTCTTACCATGTTAAATAGAGCCCTATGTCTGTATATTTGTATTGATTGATAAACATGTATTCAGCATTTTCCATAATACATGCAAAGGCTCTTGTGAATTATAGTGCCTCCTCAGAGAATGAAATGATATAGGAATAACATCTTGTGGTACTCCAGGAAGGATCTATTGGATTAAAAATGCTTGTTTATTTTGCAGACCAGCAATCACCTCCTTGGACCAAAGCCATTTCCCCTGGACAGATTGTTGGCGATATTGTATAGTATTGTGGACAACAGAGTTGCTCCAACCGCAAATATATTTTCCCAGGTGAGTATGTACATACTTGCTTTTATTTCCTTTATATGGTGTTGAATTTTGGAAGAGGTTTTTCGTTGGTGTGTGGAGTTTTTTTTGTGTTTTTTTTTTTTTTTTTGTGTTTTTTTTTTTTTTTTAAGTCACCGTTCTAATGAAATATAATGAAAAAACACATCATTATGTTGTCAAAGGCTGGGGGTAATATTTATCTGTATTAGTAGCTATGAATTTGTGGTTTTATCTGTGTAATGGTCTGAAACCTTCAAATAGCTAACATTTTTCTTGATCGTGGAATATGATCTGTGTTGATTAGTTTGGATTCTCATTGAAGTCTGTTAGCTTACTTACATTACATTTCAATTTAAGTATACAAATGTTCATTACCCTATGTACAAAATTGGTCACCTAATGCATCTTATAGAAGTGTAGTACTCAAGAGAAAGCAGAGGGATGAATAAGGTATTTGAAGGTGAAAGGTGTTTGCTGTGATATATGTATCTTCAGGATGATATTTTTTTTTTTGGACCAAATTTAACTGTCTTGCAGAGGAGAGTCGGTATCACATTTCACTAGATGGCAGTGTAACTGTAGTGTTGAGTGAAATGAGGTAAACCTAGGGTTCTCAAAGCTCTGGGTTTATCAAGTGCAAGTACCAGTTCAGCATAAATAGTTTCCTACTGTCAACTTGGTTCTTAGATCTTTTGTCTGCTTTAGATCTCCCTTTCTATTGCTTTCTTGCTTTCCATTTGTGGTTAACTTTTATTTATAAAAATATTTTCTACCTCTGCTTGTTAAGGCTCAAATTTAATTAAGGATTACTTAAATCTGATGTCTGTTTTCATGTAAAATTCTGGGAAATATGTTCAAGATATCTAAATAAGTTTGCTACTATTTTAATCATCAGTGTTCACACACATTTAAGTTGGCAAAATTCATCTCCCATATTTGTAGAATCAAGAAATACAGGACCTAGTAAAGTATAGTACTGTATTTAAATAATCAGTAGTATGTGAGTATCTGTTGTAAATAGGACTCTAGGTAATGCAGTAGGCAGCTACCTTTTCATGTAATGTTTTTTCTCACTTCTTTAGTTAAAGGTTATTAATGATATAAGGCCTGCAAAATTATTAGACATCAGCCTCAAAATCTGTTAATAAAAACATTTAAGTTTCAAGGAGAGAATTTCAGTTTGGGTGTGTGGTTTATGCAGGGAATATGAAAGGAAACGATATCGACTGGGAACAATAAATAGTAAAATTTACATGCAGGATATTGCGTGTAAGTTACCTTATCTTTGGTTATCAAAATCATCTGAATGTGTTAGTGTTATTTTATGGTATATTGTCAAAAATTAATACGTCTGTATATTTAACATGCAATCCGAATGAGAAAAGAAATGTCATTATTCTAACTCACAGTTAAATGCTAGGGGATGTGCAGTTTGTGCTTGGCATGTAATTCCCTCTCCTGTCCCTGTACACATAATTGCAGAATGAAAATTTAAAACAAATGCTTCATGCTGACTTAGAGTGTACGCTAGATGGCAGCGTTATCAAAGAATAATTGTACGTCTTTATTCTTCTGGGTATATGCAGATTAAACTGTGAAGATGTAATAGGAAGGTTGTATTAAACTGTAGCCAGGTTAGGGCAAACAAGTTGAAATTAAATTTATTTCTATCATAATAAAATATTGTAGATTACTTGTTTTTTTTTTCTGTTCTAAAACCATTGTTTGTGCTAAATCAATTAAAAATTCATAATGTCTAATGTCAAATAACATAGAGTAGAATTTAAAATAGATTTCAGAAGTAGCTTAATGTAGGCATAATATTTAACAGCACTTTTTCTTGAATATTTGAAAACAATATATATTCCACTGATTTTTGCTGCTGTTCTGTAAATAATTTCCAAATAATTTAAATATTTGAGTTGTACTATCCTTCCAGTATCAATATATTTTGCTGTTATATACAAGATTTTATTTTCTTGTTTCTGTATCAAATACAGAAATCATTCTTGAAATTCTCCAGAAGTTTAAAATGTAAATCCACTATTAGGCTTTTTAACTGATTCAGCTCTTTTTTGTGCTCTTTTTAAATTTTGTGCCTTTTTTTTTTTTTTTTTTTTTTTTTTTTTTTTTGAGACTAAAAGGCCGTGCATAAACTAAATACTTACTAATTCTCCTCATGTACTGTTGGAAAATAGCATGTCTCAGCTTTAAAGTTGATTTGCCATCTCAGTCAAGATTCAAGAAGGACTGGCAGCTGCTTTAAGATCTGCCATGCTCCTGATTTCTTGATGTTTCTTAATCCTTCTTGTTTTTACATAATTTCTATTCATACAAAAATTCTGGTTATTAGCTTTTCAAAATGAAGCTTTCCTGCTAATAAGCAGTAAAAAAAAAAATAAAATAATAATAATGCCACGTTTTATTAAAAATGCTTCATTTTTACTAAAAAATTTCAACAGAATATTTGAATCTTAATCCAACTTCTGCCTTTTAACATTAATTAGTAGTTAAAATGGCCTCATGCTTTTTTCAAATGAAAAGTTAATGTGTGGCTTAGAATTGTGATCTTTGCAGTTGATATAAATATTTCCTGCTGTAATTGGGTTAAATAAGAAAAAATTTGACTTGCTCATTTTTTCCCTCGCTAATTAGTACAGGAGAAGCAGCACCAGGATTAAAAATGCAAATTTCCACTTCTGCAAGTAAAAATTATTTGTTACCACTTTAAAAATGGAAAATTTTTCAATTTTTGTGCCTTTTTTTTTTTTTTTTTAAGATAACATTTTCACACATTTAGTGAGGAATTGCTAAGGTGAGATTTTTAGACTATTGATGTCAGTACATATGTGAATATAGGTCTCTATATTCACTTGAAATTTTCAGTGTTCCTTCTCCTCCAGATTATTCATTGTTTCATTCGTGTTTTCATTCATGAATTTGTCGCGATTCTGTTTTTAACACATTGTGTGTTACTGTTAGATGTCACCAACTTTATTTGAATTTGCTTGTTTTCTAACCAAAAAATAAGGGAAGTTAAATAGCTATTGATTTCTGTAGTCATTTCAGAGAATATCTTTCAAATGTTTTTCTTCAGATACACTTTTGTGTGACAATTTAATAGGTTGAAGATGATATTACCCACATCATGTGTGCATGGGACAGAACTTGCACAGGTGATGCTCTTGTTGGATGTATGGGTAGGTCAAGGATGTAGTTAAAATATTTTAAAAGATTAAATATTAAAAAACACGAAATGTACTTTCACACAATGCTAAAAACAGTGGAACTACATAGTATGCAGTCTGCATCCTACAACAGCAGCAGCAAAGTCAGGGCTTTCTTACCAAGGTACAGCAGCTGACATTTCCTAGCAGCTTGCCTTTTCAACCCCAGGGAGCAACCAGGAGTATGATTTGTGTCTCCACACATACCCACTGTGCAGATTATTGTGTGCTGTGTCCAAGTGCAATTGCTACAGAATGAATGGATACAGGGAAACTTTACAATAGCTAATGCAAGTGCATATTGCAAAGGTTCTGAGAGTCTGTTCTGGTCTGTAGAAGGGTAGTGTTTCATGTTAGGTGTCTCCCATTGAGACAGAAATACAATATTACTGTCTTTATAGAAATGGACCTTAGTATATAGGACAGAAGCAAATATATGCACAGAACATGTGGGAATTTATCAGCATTGATTTACGTTAAATGAGCTTGTTTTACTCCAAAGTAGACAAGTGCTGTTCATTTATTATCACAACCGGTAGGCGAGCAGACATTTTTGTTCTGATGGCTTACATTGTGGTTTGCAAGCCCAAATCCACCGATACTTTTTCCTCTACCAAAATGATTTTTCAACTGCTTCCTCATATCTAAATTCTCCTAAATGTTTTTCATGTGTCCTGTTTTCTGGACCTTTTATTTTGCTTCTGCTCTCTTGTGAAGTGTGCTTCTCATAAAGTGGATTGCCTAGAACTAGTTATCTTTGAGCCACCTTTACCTTTTATTAGGTAAAATGGAATTATCTCCTTTGTTTTGCATTCTTTTGCGTACTTCATACCTGTTAATACATCCCAGAATGTTTCAAGAGTGACTTATGCAGGGAGGCGTGATAATTCATTTCAGAATATACTGATAGCTGGAACTTGCTGAATAGGTAACTAATAGGTAACACCACTTCTGTCTGTATTTTTATTACAATGCATTGAAGTTAGACTGTTAGCTTATTTCAAAATAGGTTGTGTTTATATATAAATAAAAACTATATATAAAAAAATAGAGGAATATGTATTATATAATTTCCTTATATATATGTAAAGATTAATTTCTGATTATAGTGCACTTGGAAAATAAAATTTCCATAAAGGCTATTTATATCTGTAGGTACACAGTGCAATATCAGTTATCTTGTACATCATAGACCGCATCTCATTGAGTAGGCGTTTCTGTTCCTTTTAATATGGGATCAAAGAAAATATCTGAATTTCCAAAGGAAAACCTAGTCATTCCTGAAACTAATGTAGTTATAAATGTGAAAATTTGGAAAAAAGATTAAAATTTAAAACTTTCTAATCTAGCAAACTGATAAAACTCCATTCCAATTGATGTTGGCTACAAAGCAAGAGCTTTTCATCTGAAGATGGAATAAGTCTACAGCTATAAGATTTTGAGCAGTGTGTTAAGCTCCAGTATGATATAGGGCTATTAGAAATACATGAAACCCCTGATGTATGTAGCAGGCTTCCAGCTGGAGGGAGCCAGAGGAATGTAATTTCCTTTGATTAAAAAAAAAACAAAAAACCAACCCTTTCCTGGAACGTAAAAAGCTGACAGGTTTGTTCTCCCTCCCCCCAATTTCTTGTTTGCTTCACATGGACTAGGTTAATGAATATCTAATATTATATAGGTAAACTGGAACAGTGTGTGGCAATTCACATGCAAGATTTTTGTCCATCTTTTGTTAGAAGCATATTTTTTCTTTTTCAGATGAAAATTTGATATTTAAACTACCTTTTCTGTTGTTTTTTTTGCAAATTTCCTATTATGGTAAAATTCAGATTTCAATATTGGAAAGAAGTCTGCTTTTGTTACCTACTTTTTTGATGGGGAATTTGCTTTTATTTTGGCATAGCCTGTCTGAGACACCAGGTACCCCTATCCTGACCGTAGTGCTACCTGTGTTAATGTACTATGTTGGATTCTCTTGATGAAGCAGCTTTGATAAAGAGTACTGTCAACTTAGTGTTTTCCACTTGAAAAAAAAAAAAAAAAAGTAATTGTTTCTATGAGCTCAGATTGTGTTAATGTTTGAAAATACTCTGTTTCCCATTCTGCTCTTGACAACTCTTGGCAGAAGGAGAATTACTCTTTTCTGCTCAATCAGCTGTTCCTGTGTTGTGTTCCAGCTTTCCTTGCTCTTGTGGGGACTGTTCCTACGAAACTAATGTGAGTGACTAAAGTGTTTACCACCAATAGAAAAATTGTGTTGAAAAGGGAGCAAATAGGTGGGTTTCCAGACTAAAAGGTCTGGCTAAAAATGCACGTTGTGCGAAGATGTGCCTAAGGAGGCCTTACTGTGAAGGAGAATGAGGAGGTAAGAGGAGCTGTTTGTATTTTAGAGGGTGTGAAAAATACAGAACGTGCTCTTGCACTAGTTATATGACCAGAAGTATATAATTTTTTGTCAGTTGTCTCTCTGAAAACAAGCAAAATACTGAAAAAAATAAGGTTCCTGCTGATTCTGTTTTTTTTCTCCAAAACTACTTACTTTCACTGGCCTTTTACTTTGAAGGTCAAAACACTGTATTTGCCTTTTTTTTCTGGATAACCAGGTGGAGTTGGTGCTAAAATTTTACCCGAGATAATTGAAAATTTTGTAGGAAAGGTTAGCTAAGTAAAGGCGTGGTACTTCATTCTTGGTGGAATATATTTGTCATCTTCTCAGATGAGCTGAGCGTCCAAAACTTCGTGATTGATGTTTCTGTTGTGGAGAGATTTGTTTTCTTGTTGAATAATTTAAAAAGTTTTTAATCTCATGATATTGCAAGCTGACTGAAGACTTAATTACAGTGTATCGTGCATCTGAATTTGGAGAGTGCCTTATTGTGCTTTCTACACCTGTTAGGCAATGCTAGATCGTAGTACCTCAAAATTAGGTAGTAATAGTAATAGTTGTCTATATAATGTGGAAATATTTGAGGAATAAATTTAAATGTTGTTGAAAAGGTTAACCCCCATTGAAAATTAAGTAGTGAGCATTCAGAAGTGAGAAGATTGTGGAAGTTAAAGTGGCTCTTGGAGTTGATTCATTGTGTGTGTAGGTTGGCTTTTTTTAATTTTGTTTCTGGGATGTAAACAAGCATACTGTCATGTATTTCCCTCTTTTTATCACCTCTTAAATTACAAGAGAGGATACAATCAGCCTGTTTGTGCCATATTGATTTAATCTACAAATTTCACTGTTGTCCTCTTGTTTCAGAGGAAAGTAAATAGAAATACACAGCTTAATCCAATCTGGCCACAGGCATTGGTTTGCCCAGGATGGTCCTGCTAGGATTTCATGCAGGGTGCAGGGAGAATATTTATGTTTACAAAACAAAAAACAGGTGGAAAAGGTGTTAAGGTTTTTGTTTATTTAGTGTTGTTGTTGTTGTTGTTCTCTTGAGAATTACCAAGATTTATGGTACACCTCTTTGTCTAATCAGTCAGAAGACCTTTGCTTCCCAACCTCCCAAAGAAAGGGTGGTCAAACATAAACCGCAGACTTTTGAGTAATTCTCATTACTGGTGCAAATAAACTCCCCTTTCTCTTTCAGTGCTAGTGAAGGTCCACAACCATTTTTACAGCTCAAAATATTGGTCCTACATAATGTCATGTACAGCATTCATGTACAATGAGTCTCATGCGGTTTGTACATCCTTCAGTTCTCCTGCCCAGTGGGGCTGTATTAGCCTTTTGATCCAGTGACTTGATGGTTGCCCATATCTAATAGGCCTTTTAGACTGTTAGAACAGCTTGCTTGGCTGTTGGCAAATTTGCAGCTATTTTCTCTAACTCTATAATATTATGGTTGCACTCGGTCCTATCACATATATTCTTCTACAGGTGCATTATGCATCAGATGCTGTATTTTGCTAGATCTGCCTGTTGGTTAGAAAGTAGTAATGTATTGATCGGCGCTGTTAATTTTCAGTAGGTTTGGGAAGAAAGTGACAAGAGGTAAATAACTCAGTTTTCTTTTTTCATTTTCTGTTAGTGGTCACTGAAGTAATCTGACAAATTTATGAGCTGTGATGGGAACTTAATGCGATGCACAGCATGGGAATATAGGTTAGCACTTTAGCACTGACTGTGGCAGCTCGAGAGAGCCTGCTTTTATGCGGAAGGAGAAAACATTACTTATTTCTTACCAAAGAGCTGACTATTTTTTAAGTCTCAGCATGGATTTGAATAAAAGTATTCCTAGTTCTCAGTTTAGGTAGGATTTGGTAATATAATTGTAGAGGGAGAGAGAGAGGCAGAAGAATATACTCAATTCCTTCTAGTTTTAGTTGATGCAGAAAAGATCTAGAAAGACTTATATTTGAGCTATTCTATATTGTTTGAGGTACTTAGATCATGTTTGACTTTGGGGTAATACATTGTTAATGCAGCTTTACAATCTCGTTGGAAGCTTTCTTAACGTAAGAATATTTTCTTAACCAAATTCTGCTCTATTTGAATTCTCTCTTCACTAATTCAGGTATTCTTTGCTTTTCTTCATTCTAATATTATTCTCCAAGGAGCTTCAGGTAACAGTGCTCATCTTGGCACTTAAGTTATTTTTGAGGCACGGATTAATGTATTTAGAAAGACAAATTGTTGTGAATCATTGAAGAGTTTTATGGAAGAAACTTTGCTTTTGAGGAGGGGAGAGGACTTTAGATATGGTTAAGTTTGAGAAAGATGGAGGGAATTTATAAATTTGTTCACCAAGGCTTTCAGCTAGGGAAAAAAAAAAAGGCTAATTTCAAAATCCTTCTTGCTATCTCCCTTCTTTTATTATTTTAGCAAATTCATAGACATTACCTACTCTCATAAGCCAGTAAATAGCTATATGCTAATGCTTTTTAAAAATGGTTTGCAATCAATTTGTGCTTTTCAAATATAATCAAATAAAATGTGATTTTTGAAGTAGATGTACAAAGTTGCTAGAACAGTGATGAAGAATTCTTCATAATCTGAAATATTCTCTGTGATTCTGTTAACAGTGTTCACAAACAGTTCTTGTGGCCTTGTGATCTTTATATACTCCTGTGTGCCCCGACATCTTATATTGTATGGTGAATCCCATAGGGGTTTGTTACATCTACCAATGGTTTCTTTATCTTCTGCTCTCTATGTTATTTGTAAATGATATTTGGAGCTTCAAATTTTAACTTGTCTCTGAAAATGTGTTAGTGTATAAGAGAAGGAAATATGACTGCATGTAAGATAAAACAGTTCTGCTCCTCCCAAGCTCTGTCCTTTCCATCTCTTTCTTTACATGCTTATTTAGAAATTGGTTTCATGTACTTAATGGAAGGAACATCATTTAATACTCCAGGAACAAATTCACACTGTGTTTACATCAAGCAGTTGCAGCTGAAGCTTGTTAGTGATTGCCTCCCAGATTAAAAAAAAAAAATCTTCACTGTGGTACATGAACTCCTATTGTTTGGAGATAAATAATCGGCTCATCCCCTCTTTAGGGAAGAACAAAGAACATAATAGTACATCTGGTTCATCTGTTAAGACAGCAAAGATTAATTAAGCAAGTACTGCACAACCTCTCTTGATAACGTATATATCTAAAACCAGCCTGTATATGATAAGTTTTTTAATCACTTTCCTTTAACTGTTTAGTGTGTGCACATAATCCCTTCCAGCATTGCCAGCTCTTCATCAAGATGAGTTAGGGTACAATATTAAGATGAACTAAATTGGAGAGTTAGGGTAGAGGTTTTTTACTACTTTTGCAAGTCCCTTTTATGATACAAGACTAGAAGGAACCTGTTGAGCACCCAGGTGGCATCATTAACACAGTTCACAAATTTTACCATTCCCTTAAAAACAACTTAGTTTTCCTGACAACTTGGATCACAAACTGCTTAGGGAAAGAAACCATCTCTTTACTGAGACTCAGTGTAGGACCTGGTTCAGTGAAATACAGTTTCAAGCCTGGAAGTGGGCTCTGGTCGGATGGTCATACTGAATGTCCCAGTTTCTCCCCTGCCTCAGTGACTAGCATTAATTTTGAATTCCAGCTTTAAGATTACTCGAGGCCAATTTTAGCTCTTTTACCTTGTGTTGCCATTGTCTTTTAGCCTAAATAGCCTCATTTCCCCCTTGGCATTAGCTCAGCAGAGTTGTGAGACCCTGACAATGTCTTCATTTTTCAGGCCTTCACTTACAAATGGGGTTTGTACTTTCCTGCACATACAGTAATGAATATAATTGCCACTGCAATAATGGCATGAAAAATGTTTCACAGCCACTAGTGGAAGAGTTGGCTATAATCATTTTGCTGACACTCCTTAGAATAGGATGAAGTCTCTGTCCTCCTCTCCCTTCCTAACGTGCTATTACATCTCCCTGTCTCAGCTATGTTCTTTTTGGGCACCTATGCCCCATGTGTAATTTCAATACAGATTTTGTTGTATCACATGTTAAGTCAGTCTGTAGCATTGTGTCTGTACCAGGAGACCCCTTACAGTTTTTGAAGGGCTGGGAAAGCACCAAGGCTGTGGCCGTGTACCATTGTACATGTTAAGACTACGGGTTAGCAAAATGGTGCATTAAAGAATACGTTGGATCACTTCAGTGAATACTTGTACTGTTTCTGCCCTGCCAACTGCAGTCACTTCGAGCCACTGACTTTCTACTTGACATCCCTCCTCCCCCGAAGACCCTCTGCTGCTTTCTATTCATCTGATAGGGAATAGCAGGGCTTGCCACAGCATCTTGGACAAAAGAAGCAGCTGCATTACAGTTAATTTGAAAGGCAGGATTTCAAAATATGAAGCTTGTTGACAAAAGAATGCCTCTTGATAGATGAGGAATAGTTAAGAATTGACATAATCTCTCTTCTCCATCTATGGAAATGAAAATTGGCAAATATCGGGGGGGGAGTAATGTGGAAGACTGACAGCAGGATATGTGTAAATATAAAAAAAAAAAGTTTATATTCCCAGTAAACATTATAAATACTACTTATTTAAATCATTGAAGAGTGATAGAATAAGAAAACCATATCATAGATCAGGGTTGGAAAAGCTTAATTTATAAAAGCTTGTTTTTTTTTTTTTTAGAAAAAATCATTGTGATTTGGCTAATGAACAGGTGAATCCGCTGTGAAAATTATTCTTATAAAAGCTGATAATGGTGCTGAGTATCAAAAGGTACATTAGGTACTGCACAAGGTCTCTGTCCTTGCTACCTTATGATATCATTTCTCACATGAGCTGAAGGAGGGCAAAAGGCAGAAGGAAAAATGAGCTTTTTTTCAGTGGGATGGGTCTTGGCTGTGCTTTTACTGTGTGCACACATATCTAAGCTAGTCAGTAGTGTGTTTTTGTAGTTAATGGAGAGAAGCATATGGAGAACATCATCCCATGCCCCCTGATGCAGATATGATCATCTGAAACTATTGTTTCTGACAAGTTTCTGCATCTCTATTAGGTTGCAGTGACACATGTTCTGAAAGTACCTATATTGCTTTCTTTGCTTTAACTAGAAATGGATTCAAGACATAGCCTTGAATGCAAATACTTACCTTGTAGCTGTTTAAAGCTATTCCACTATTGAGGACTAAGAAGTCTTCTGCCTATTGACTAGAAGATGTTTTCTCTGTAATTGTCCTGAATTGCATGTAAAACAATGACAAATCCTGCCAACAAATACTCCTAATTGGTTGCTGTGTTCCCTGTCAAAACTTGCGCAGAGCAGGGCAAGCAGTTGGTTTATGCAGCCTACCTCTCATTCCATCACTCCTGTGGATTAAGTTGACCAGTTATACTACACTTGGCTGGCAAGCTAGTGTCAACCTTCCCTCTGTGCAGGATTGGTTTTTGTTTATTGCAGAGAACCAGTTCTGAAACGGTCTTTTCAATAACAGGGGTTTCCTGGTAGACATTTATTTTACAGAATTTTGTGATGGTAATCTGGCATTTTACATCCTTGAAATTGTAGTGAAAACCATACATCTTTGAACCACATCTCAGTAACAGCAACTATGGAACAGCTTAGTGTCTTTTGTGGAAAACGTTGAGGAAGATCTTTTTTTTCATGTGAGAGTGCAAAATACAACAAGAAAGGTCAGATCTTCTGCTTTCATTCTGAAATATAAAGAGGGTAGCTATAACCTCTACATGTGGAGCTCAGAAAAATTACAAAAGAAACAAACAAAAAAACTCACTCACTTATTTGAGGTCCAGAAGGTGTTTTAGAGGTAACATTTCAAAACACAACTTATCTTATTCGGAGTGGATTTTTGGGCACAGCACAACAGCTGAAATTAAAATTGAAATATTTGAAGACATCTATTTTGGATTATCAGAATGTAGATGCTGATCAGCAAGTGTGTGTCACTAGCATGTGACTGGGCAACTGTAAGTTTGGTCAGATAAACTTGCAGTAGTACCCTGCTGTTAGCCATGCAGAGAAAGGAAAAAAAAAATCACAGTACAAAAAATTTTGCATTTTAATCTTCCAATTATTATATCTTATTTCATAACTAATATTTAATTCTGAATATGATTATAAGCTTGTGCTTCCATTTCTAACAGGACATGAGGCTAGTTCTTCATAACAATTCACATAGAACATTGACAGGTATCTTTCAGTGTACTGTACATATGTATCTTTTTCCTACCTGTTCACATTCTGTATGTGATTCTTGAATTTTAATACAAATGAAGTGTGGGAAATTCATCATACTTAGTGAATGTATTAAAGCTACAAGGAGCAGAATACACAGATGGAACATCTGTGCTTTCTGAAAAGTTCTGAATTCAAAAACTTACTGCTCACCAGAGATTTTTTGTTCTTATTTAAAGAATAGGAGGGGTGGTAGCTGGAGTATTTATTAAAAGGCATAGAGAAGATGAAGACCCAAATTGATCTACTTTAATAATTTAGGAGGGCTGGGTATGTTGTATACCATCTGTGACCTACATAAAATAGACAAAAGGGCACTCCGCGTTCTAGATATCTAGGCAAGAAATATGAAAGAGAAAGTCAAAAGATGAACTGATTAATAATATACATTAAAAAAAAAATGCAATACTTGATACAGAGGATAAACAGATTGACTTAAGGAATTACCACAGAGACATGAGAAGAAAACTGAAGATTGTTGATACAAAATGATCTTTTCCAGCCTTTTTTTTATTTATTACTAGCATATGGCCTAGGAAGTCTTTTTGCAACAGATATTTTCTAGCCTGGAGTGGCCTCTAATGGATGTATAACACTGATGGTGTAGAGAAAAGCTTTTTAATAATTTGTGTGACTGTAGTGCTTGTGAAAGATGCTAGACTGACAGTCGAGAAGGCTGGGAGACTGAAGTAATCTGTTCTGATTCACTGAGCAGGTATAGCTGTGGCATCAGCACTGTAATCTCTCTCTACTGCTTTTTAATTGTAACCTGAATTTTTTTTTTCTTTGTTGACTCACTCTTAGTGACAGAAGGGTTGCTGTTCATCTTCATCCTGGATGAAGCTCTGAGCTCTTACAAGCTTTTGACATAGCTGAGCTTTTTGTTTGTATCATAAAATGTACTGGGCAACCAACAGGAGTAGTAAAGAGGGAAGGATGAAAGCACAACGTGGCTGACTGGGGCTGTTGCATGGTTGGCTGCTCTGTTGGTCAACACATCCTTGACCTGATTTTTTCCTTTCTTCCTAGGCAAAGCAAAAAGCATTGAGAACTCAGCGGTTTTAGCCTTACTATAGGCATTTCATGGGACTAGCCTGTGAACTGCTATTTCACCATTTAATTTAGCATATTTACTGTGTGGCCATGACCAGGCTCAGGACACATCTTCATGACTGGGAACAATAAAGAGATACACATGGAGAGTTACATGGCAGCTTCTCCTTAGGAGCAAAAAAAATCTTTTCTATCATTAGCTCAACACACATTCAAACCAATATCTTATTCTCATCACTGATACAAAAAAATATCCTAAATTTTAAATTCCACTCAGTGGCTAGAACTTACTTCATCGGGGCAGACTTCAGCCAGATGAGAGCGCGTCTCTCTGAGTCAGGTGAACCCTTTGTAACTTTTGTGTTGTGCTCAGGCATTGGGGATATAACTCAGTATTTGGAGTAGTCGTAAGGAAAGATAGCAAATGTGATAGGAATCACAAATATCATAGGAGATGAAAGAAATAGTCCTTGAAGTCTTTAGTTAGTTTTCTTTTTAGCTAAAATGTCATGCAGATACTAAGAGGCAAATGCAAAGAAAAAACTTTAATTATCTATATTCCAAAACCCAAAGGTGTTTCAGAACAATTACCCACAGCTGGTGGTGCCTAAAACATAGGAAAGTGAAGCCTGGAAAATAAGATGCAAAGACAAATGTGAGTAACGTAAACAATTTGAATTTATAAGGCACTTATGCTTATAATATTTTTATAAGCTAAAATGCTAGCTTTTAGTGAAGGTAATTTTATTTTATTTTTCCTGTGGTTGCTTGTTGAGAACAGAGAAATTTGAGCCTGATGTTTTATTTAAAACAAAACACAACACACCTACATGCATCAGTGAAAAAAAGTCAGGATAAACCGGTAAACTCAAGCAAGTGTACATCAGTGGAAATGACCTGATATAAAGCTGTTCAGAGAAAGGAAAATAATTGGAAAGTAGTAACACTTAAAAGAAGATGTAGGCATGAAGAGTGGTAAAAATTAAAGGCTAGAAGGGGATGACTTGTGAGGAAAGATTAAAGGAAGTGAACATGAGTAATTATTACTTATACTTATCTGTGTGCTTGGTGATGTTCAGATGAAGAGAGATGATCCCTATACTAATTTGGCTAAATAGCTACCGGGGGATGATGAAAATGTCTAAAAGTATTTATAGCTTTCAAGTACCACGAAAGGATTCATTTCGGAGTCCAAAGGAGGTCTAAGTAAGAGTAATGAAATAAGATGAGGGAAATCTCAGCTCTGAGTACCATAAAAAGCCACCCTATGTACTGGAGATTTTAAAGCGGGTAATAGTCTATCCTGAAGTTTTAATGCAATGCCCCACTGCTTGAGCTATTCGAAATGACAGTGAACAAAGCACTCGGAAATAAACTTGAGGAAAGAATTCTGTGTTGGAGGGAGGAGAGAGGAAGATGGCTTAATAGATATTCTCCATCTCTAATTTCTATGATCTCACATGTTATAAATTGACAAAATAAGCCTCCTAGTATACTGGTGGAACATAATTTATGTAAATGCTCGTTAGAATAGGCATTAACCTTCATCCTTGCTTCAATTCTGCATTAAGTCTTGCCTTTGATACAGAAATCTTAATTAAAACTGAATATTTCATGATTTAACTCCCTCCGCATCACAAGCGGAACAATGCTCTTATCTGCATTACCTGTAAAAGTGCTATCTGTATAAAGGATCTATTGCATCCGTTGGTGGATTTGCTTAAGGTCATATTCGTATGAATAAAAATACCGAAACTCCGGGGTTTAATTTGTTTTAAATTAATCAACTCTTTATTTTACAGCCACATATTAAAAAGCTAGTTCTACAACTTTTCTTCAAGTTGTATTAGGAAATGTAATACCAGTAAGTATTGATTGGGGGTGGGGGGGGGAGGAGGAAGCAACACCAAAAGAAAAGCCCACACCATTGCATAAATGAAAAAAATAAGGTAGTTGGAGATGTGATATGTGTCAAGTGTGTCATCATGCAACTGTCAGTCCAATGCAACTGTCAGTCATCTCCACAGTACTTTTAACTGGATTTGCTTAGGTAGTAAGAGAAAAGCTGCTCATCTTGCTGATAAATCCTAATACGTTTTAAATAGAAGGGACTAGGAATCAGAAACAATGCGCATAATAAAATTGTGCTCATGTGCTCTTCCATCTATTTCTTTTTGTTGTTTTTGTTGTTGTGCTTTTTATCATTTCTTTTGTAGTGAGCACTGTTCTAGAGAAATATTGGTAGTAGCCCCAGACTCCAAACACGTGCACAAACACGTACATCCAAGATGTATTCTTAGTACAGAGGCACTCTGTACCTGAAGTCACTGATAAATGTTTGGGCATTTGTCCACAGCTCTTAAGCGGAGACCTTTGAAAAATAACATTTTCCTATTTTGGGGATGTGAAGAGTGCAAATGTACAATGATTTGTCTTAATTTTGTGGTGCTTTACAACAGAAAATATTTTTATCTTCAGGTTGGTTACTGAATAATCATAGTTGAGTGTGTTTTTATAAAATTATACAGTTATCAACCTGATCAACTTCATAAATGCCTGATGTGCCAGGAAACTTCGATCCCTGTAGGAACGTATAGTAAGGGCGCAAGGAAAAAGCGTGTGATATTAAAGTGACAATACTTAGAAAAAAATATACAACTTAGTATTAAACTGTGGAAGGCAAATGAGTATCCATCTGGAAAATCATTTAGTTTGTTCTGAATATGCCATCATTTTCTGAAGTTATTTAATTCCATGTTGACGTTAAGGTGACAGACTGAATGTTTCACATGAAACTACAGCAGTGATAAATCCTAACATCTGGACTACATCTTTATGAGTAGCTGACTTTAGATTAGCGATAGTTTACATTGGTGCTGCTCGAATCTTTGGATATGTCAAGGATTTGAGTGACCCAATATTGGTCGTGTTGTCAATGTAAGCATAAATCTAACCTTTTGATTAAGTGTAAGATTTGCCTGTCATTCTCATCAGTACTTGAGATTTTCTCCTTTGTTTCTGTTTTTTCTTTGTCAGATCTAAATACTCAGTTGCAGTTGCGGTAATCTAGACATCCTTAAACATATCCTATTACTTGCTTCCCATTCTGAGCACGAGAAATGTAGCAGTGTGTATTTACTGAGAATAACGGTGATATAATTGCAACAGTAAAAATATATAGTTTGAGTCATACCTATTTACATGTCAGTCTATTACATTATTGGATTTTCCTGTTACAGAGAACCTAGGGAGTGAGTTTTGGGAGCTGAGTACATCTGTTTGTTGGAGGAAAAACCAGAACGTGAATAGTTAATAACAACGTATTACAGCTCTAGTCCTGCCACTAGATCTTTACAGGAAAATGGTAACACCTGGTCTCACTGAAAGAAAAGAAACTGTTTCACAGCACCACTTTCATGCAGGGTGCCTCTCTCTTTTGTGGTATTTCCAAGGGCACATGGAGCAGTTAGGACCAACGGGGGAATTACGGGTGCTGTATGCAGCTCTAGCTTGTGGCTGGTTCCTGGGAGCCCTAAGGGCTAAATTCAGCTAAGCCTTTCCCCAGCCTTCTGGGAACCTGGCAGTGGCTTTCTTTCAGTTGCTTTGTGATGGGAGGAACAATACCTGAATTCAGCCTTGGGTTGCAGTGGAGAGGGGGAAGGCACCAGGTTATGGTGTCAGCGGCAACAGCGAGGTGGGCAGTGCCCAGGGAGTGCTTCGCTCTCCCCGTGTCTGAAACAAGTGGAATGTTAACAAGGCAAGTCTGAGATAAGACCATATGTATGTAGGGTTTTGTTGTTCTTTAATCCAGTTCTCTCTGCTTGTGGCTTTCTTTCTGGTTAAGTTAATCGTGCTGCTTTGAATAGGCTGCATTCTGCCACTGGGAGCCTGCTCAGGCTGTGCTTGGGGATGGGCCAGCCTCTGAGCAGGGGATTCCCCTCGGGCAGTGCCACACTCCCTTGGCTTGCCACTTAGAGCCATTAGAGACTGAATCCAAGCCCCGAAACTGGATAATGATTATAACCTAGCCTCTGAAAAAATCTTACAGTCGGGTATTATTTCATTAGCCAACTGAATGGAAGTTACACTTCTGAATGAGTAACTAACAGTTAATTTGTGGAGCAGACGATGCTGCATCCATTAACAGCTCTTGCCTGTGTGTCATCAGTGATTCCTTCAACATGCCACTCTTGTAAAGACCACCAGGAAGGTGGGTTGGAGGAGGCTGCTTGAGAATCTCATACTTGTTTCTGTTTTCTATTTTTTTTTTCTTTTAAAGAAGGATTTGGTTTATAACTGAATTTATCTATTAAATAAAAGGTACACGTATTTAGCTAGTGAGTTGCTATACTTTCATTTCCAACAGTTTTTGTTTTATCTGGAGCATTGAAGTACTTCTCAAGGTGTCAGATAATCTCTGACCAGGCTTCCCTTTCCACCCTCACCCCAAGTCCTTGGTATGTTTGAACATGACTATCACTAGCATGTGGCATACATGTATATTCACTGTGTCTGCTTTTCAGAGGGCTGCTTCATTTCCTGAGCATCTTCCAGCCTGGTTTCCCAAAGAGAGTGAGTCCATCACACGTCTGTCAGGTCTTTCACCTTATGTACGTCCTCAATGGATTTTTTAGCTTATCCAGTTCTTGCTGAATTTGATGGAAAGGCAAAAGTTTCAAAGTATTAAAATCTTAAGGATTTAATGAGGGTTAATATCAACTTTCATCCCCTCTGTTCAGTGTTTTTCCTAACCAGTGTTTGGCCTAACCAAGACCCAGCCACAGCGTGTGGAGCACCCTTGCCTGTGTGCAGGTGGGGGAGCAGGAGGAGCAGAAGGTGTGTGGTGTGTCCAGGGGTGTAACGAGAAACTGGAAGGTGTTGTGGGGGGATCGAAGTAGCTGAAGTTGTAAGAGACATGGGCAGAAGTGGGTGTGTGAATATTTTGCATTGGTGAAGATTTATGGATGTAAGTTTTTTCTTCACAAAAGTTTATTTAATTCGTGCTGCTGCAGTGTTTCTGTACAGTTAGGTAGCAATGTTTTAACTTCTAATGGCAGTAGTTTATTAGGAAGTAACGGCTTCATCACGAGCTGCAAGCAAGAAGTGTGGATGTTATTCCTTTCTTTGAGGATGCAGTCACTACAGCATCTGTGTGAATTATTCTTGAGCTGGAAAATGTGCCCACACAAGAAGTACCATTAAAGGCAAAAACTACGTTATTGTAAAATGTGACAGTTGTACCTCTTCTCAAGTTATAACACTCGTGGGATTTAACTGTTAACAGTATCAGTTTATGTGCAGAACATGCATATCTGGTGTTCTTGTTTTAATGCCTTAAGATGGAAAACACTTACTTGCCTTATTCAGGCAGGTGAATACCAGGTGAATTCCTGATATTGGTTCTTGGAGGCTTTGGGGGAAGAGAGGAGGCGTTCATCTGCAGCTGAGAGTAGCCTTTTTTTAATAGAGAATTGTAAGTTCTACTGCTTGAACTACTGAAATTGCATTTTTCATTTTCTGTGACAACTTCTTAGGGAGTGTTGAGCATATTAAGGTATGTGTGTGTATTTACAAAGGTTATGTTGTACCCTTACGATATACTTTTCATTGTATCAAAGTAAATTGTATTTGGATGGTTTGGAGAGTTCTAGCCCCACAAAGACAATATACTGAATTAAGATTTTAAGCAGCCTGTTATTGTATGCATACATGAGTGTGCATAGACTTAAATTGTTCTTAGCAACTAAAGACATCTACCACAGAAGAGACAAAATTGTTGTGTTTTTTTGTTGCTGAAGTTGGATGAGAGTAGTTTTTGATTCTACTCTGCTAAGTTGTTTGGGAAGGTAAATAAACCAAAAAAAAAAAGTGAGGAAGGTACGTGGCAAACAAGATCATCTTTTTAAACGGCACTTTGAAGTCTTCTTTATGGCGACGTTTAAAAACCTAAGTTTTATATACCCAAAACACTTTGATTTGGCTACCCTCTAACTGTGAGCACAAGATTAAATTAATTCCTGAACATTTCGTATCAGACAGGCAGATCCGCTGCAAATCAAAAGATCAAAACTGGAGGTAAAGTAAGAATAATTTATCCAACTCATGCATACGTGTGATTAATTTTATCTCACAGACTGCAGGATAATACTGTTATTTTTGGTGAAGTCGACTTTGGTGGGAATCATTGCTTGCTTTGCTAGGACTGTGGTTTTCTTGACAATCACATAAAATATTTGTTGATGTCTGTATGTATCTGCATGCTATTTTATTTCTCTTTTGAGGAAAAGTGAGTTTTGTATAATACATTCACTCCTTGTAAAACCTCCCCCACTGTTTCCAAAATGTCAAAGCCAAGCCCAGGGATTTAGCCATACAACTTCTATTGAGATTAATTGGATTTGTATGGCTAAATCCATGCAGTTCTTCTGAAAATATTAAGGTCCCTTATATATAAAATAGAACAACATGTTCACAAACATACTGTCACAAAGAATATTTGGATGGAACAGCAAAATCAGGTTTAATTTATGTTTAGAGATGAATAACTTTTGGTTTACTATAAATGTAAGGGTTCTCGTTTCAGTATACTGAGTGAATACTAAGCATGTGCTGTGCTTGCCTTAGGGCTTCATTTTTTCTTAAATGCGTGAAGCATTTACATAGGAGTCTTCTGTACTTAACTCAGGAGGGGGAAGAGCATTTCTGATTCATTAATCCCTTTTTCTTTTTGTAAGTAACTGGGTCCTTCACATTATGCACTCAAGAGGTGTAAAATATACAAAGAAGTGGGAGGGACAAGCGAAATGGTGTGTGGCTTACTATAATGTACAAATTCAAAATCTATCTCCGCAAGAGGAAAAAGAGCAAGGGGGAAAAGGGCAGCACTAAATTTACTGCGTGTGCTTGCATGACGTGCAGGTTTGGGATAATTATTTTCTCTCTTGTTCAATAAAGTGAGTTGTTACCATGGCAGCATTCATATTGCACAATTTCTCTGTTATAAAATAAATTGAGAACAGTTTCAGAGACAGAAAAGTCGTTTTTGTATGAACATTCATTCTGTTCTTTTTATTTTTTAGTGCAAAACTGTCTTAGAAATGCAGTTCCCGAGGTTGATATCTTAACATTATTCTTGAGACGAGGAAGTCTGAGTACACTTCCCAGATAAAATCAGTCAAGTCACAACGATGTGTGGTGCTTCTGCAGGACCAGATATGCAAGGACAGATATTTTGGGGGGTGTCATTTTGATCATTTGTTAACCTGGAGATCTTCACTTTTCAGGGTTTTTTCTTCTGGTAGTAAAATTAAATACAGACATTAAGAGGGAGGGTGCAGGCTGCCAGACCTAGCAGGAATGGTCTGGGCATCCTGCTACAGTAACTAACTCCTGGCAGCAATCACCTTGCCTACAGTTTGGTTTTAGTGTGTCTTCTTGGACAAGATGCGTCAAGAGCTTCTTGCAAAGCTCATCTGGGTTTTCAGTGGCAGAGAAGGAAAGGTCTCTTGGATAGGTGTTTTCAATCCTAGACAACATTTTTGTCTCTGCTGCTTGAGTTTCTCTTACTATGGAGCAGCAGACTGATACCAATACTTCCTCATCCGTGGATTCTTTGATAACATTTTTGTTATTAATTATTGCATTTATTGAATGCAATACAAGTTCTAGTATGGATAGGTTAAAATATGCTTGAAGAATAGTTCTGATTCTGCTTACTAGAGAGATTCCAGAAGATAGTCTTGGGACCTGTTTATCCATTATGTAAAGCTTATGTAAAAGGCCTCCCAGGAGATGGAGAAGTGTAGAGGATGTAGCACAGTCAATTGGAATGACAAGTAGCATTTCATCAGGCCCTAATAGTGTCTTTTCCGTATCATAACTGCTTCCCTTCTGCTTCTCCAGTTTCATTTTTTTCCAGATTTTACAGCAGTCATGATGGAGGGAGGGTGACTATCTTTCATCCATAAGATTGGAAAAAATTTGATTCTTTTCTGCTTTTTTTTTTTTTTTTTTTTTTTTTTTTCATCTTTTCATTGATCTCTTGAATGGATTTTTACAGTTTGGTGATCTACATAGTACTTCCTGGGGGGATTAAGCCTTTTTATGGTGATTTAATAAATTTGATTTTTCTGAATGTTAAAATCACCACTGAATATTACAGAAAAGTCTCAACACAGTGATTATTAAAAATACAGCAGGTAGCACAGCCATCAAGTGCAAAATGATGTACGTTAGTTATTTATGGAAACCTGAGATTTGTTTCTTGATTATATTGTATTCCTCCGAAACTAAAATAGGACATCTGCTGTTGGTTCTTTCACGCTTTTAATCCATTCCTGGCCTACCTATAGAAATTGCGTTGTGCAGCACATCACTATTTTGGAGCCTATTGCTCCATAAATGATTTGTGGTGATGTAGGAGCCATATAATCAATGTTTACTAACCACACAAATTTTAATTCAATCTATATAGAAGGATGTTTTTAACAGTCTATGGGGGTTGTGTCTTTGAGTGTTTCTATCAGTCTAAATAGTATTATCCTTTCGTGCCGTAGGGCCAGGACAAGGGCTGACGAGCTGCATACTGTTCATCCACAATACTTTCCTCTTCCAGGATTTTAAACGGAACACATGCATAGTCACTGCTCCAAAGAGTACCATAGTCCCAATAGAATGCTTGATGTGTAATAGCACTTAATACAAAATTTTTCTTCCCCTACTCCAACCTGGACATTCCCTTCCTGTGCATTACTTGTCTACAAATAAAACAGAGTGAAATTCATTGCCCTATGGAGTTGACAGGTATGATAGCACACTGGTTCATGAGTTCATTGGTTGTCTTAGATGACTGTGAACTTCTCTACCCAACACGTGCACTTGCCAAATGCATTAGAAAATGCTTTTTTTCCCCACATTAGAAAACCTAAGTGATACACAGTATAGCTAACAGAATTTAACAGTTGTGGTAAATGGTGACAGCAATTGCATATGAAAGCAGTGTTGTGTTTGAAGAAGGGGCTTTTTTCATTCAAATTAATTGCTGACAGATGATGATTCGTGCTCTTTATCAGATAAAACAAAGTATAACTGAATAAAAGATGGAAAGCTGGTAGTTATGATTTTCTCAGGATCATCTATGCAAGAGATTTAAAGATATAGCTGTATTTTGTAATTGTATCTAACGTATTTAATGGGTCAATGAAGTTAAATTTTTAATATTTCATGACTTATCAATTCATGGATGGCTGAAAGCTTTACTTTCTGTAGAATGACTAATATGGATGGATATTACAAATTTATAGTCTCTATTGAAGTGTACCTAAACTTGAAGTGTAGTTATAGATATTTTGTTTTTCTTTTTTAAAAAAGGTGTCTTATTGTTGGCTACAACCATCAGTTTCTGTGCTGTTACAGTAAGGTTTCATTGTTTTTCAAGCACCTAGAGGTGTGGATTAACTTCTTGTGGATTGAGAAATGGCCTTCGTCATAGTATATGCAACCTCATAATAAATTCCGTCTGCTGTGTGTTGATTAGTTGAATTAACTTCCCAGTTTAATAAGCTTTTTAGCGCCAGTTTTACAATGCAAGAACAAAATGAAAGGTTGTATTTCAGCAGGTCAGATCTGTATGTGTGAACATTTTAATACCTAATTGATTAAGTCACTGAAATGCAGGTTACTAGGAGCCAAGAGTGTATGCTGGGGAATTTGTCTTGCTTAAAATTTTATTGTAGTATTTCCTAAGCATCCATTGCTGGCTGCTCCTTTCAAGAGACAGGAGGCATCTTTAGTTTTTACCAGGATGATGTGCTTATGTACTTTAGTGGTAATAGCTGTTTCTATTTTTGTTTCTCTTACTATCTATTTCTATTACGGGACCAGTAAAATGCGTATAGTTTTATGTAGTCAATGAATGACAGACAATGAATGTACTGATTTGAGTCTTCTGCAGTGCTTCTCTTGAGTAGCTGGGATGCTGTATGTTACCGTGGACAGTCTTTAAAGACACTGAGCTCTAGCACATGGTAGGTACTTGAGGGCAGGTTGCAAACCATGGACATTTATTAGTGACAAACCATATATGAGAAAGAACACCATAAACTGCAGAAACTTTTGAAAATGAAGGATACCCAGGGAGAAATGTTTTTGCCAGAAAACAGGATATTAGGTTTGATTTAGTAAGCTGAAGATACAGAATAAATGTATCTTTAAATTGTTATTCTTCAGAGCAAATTCCTACCTCTACTGGTATATTTCACCATTTGTCTAACCTTCTGGAGAAAATGTCTAACTTCTGTACTTCAGAAGTATTTGGGTCAAATCTTCCTGGAGTGGTTGTTTTAATTAAAAATTCTTAATATCTTGTTTCCTTACATAAGCTTTGGATCAATATTCTTTCAACACTTAATTATCATAATCATCTAAAAATAGACTGCAGTTAACACGCTTTGAAAATCTTTTTATTTCTTGAGAAAGCAAGGTAATTTTGCTTCAGAAGATACTCCCAAACACCTCATTGTAGAAAATATCCTTTAATTTCACAATTTTTTTCACAGCTTATGCAGAGTACTGATTTTTGTCTTCAGGACAAGTTAGAAATCGTAATTGCTTTAGTTATTTTTGAATACAAGATTGTATTTGCAAGCGATGACAAAAAACTCCTTTTTGTAGCAGGAGATGGCTAGTTCTTTATACAGTTCTATATTTTACTGAGACAGTATTAAAAATTTAGGGGCTTTCTACAAATGTATCTAGTTCTGTCACTATCATGCAGTGTATTTTAAGGTTACTTTTTTCTGTTCTGGATGCAACTTCTTGCAGGATCTAGAAATGCTGCCGTTGTGTGACAGAAGCATTATAAATGAAAGACATAAACTACCAGGTGAAAAATTTCTAGATTTTTGTATTTAAGTTCATATGCTTGGTCCATTGCATATCTGCCTTTTTCATTTAGAGGTTTACTTCAGGGAAGCAATCTTCATTCCACTTTCTAAATACTCCTAAAATGCACTTGGCACATGGCACCTCTGCAGAAGTGGATCTGTGATGGTGAGGGGTGGAGGGGGGAAGGATACTTCCCTATTGAAGTACTTTTGAATACTCCGTCTACAATTTGCATCTGAAGTCCATGTGCTTAGGAGTGCTTTTTCCAGGCCATTATGGAGTAATTTAGATGAGTGCATTTCCCAGCAGATTTCAAGTATGTTCAACTTTTCTTTTTCAATGTTTTGAAGGATCAAAATAAACTAACCCATGATCAGTTTCAGGTCTAACAAATTTCTGGGAAAAAAATAATTCTAAATATATATTCAGGTACAGAAGCTAATTTGATCTCAAGGTATGTTAAGCAAGTTTCAGGGTGTACTTTAAGTGAGGGAACTGACTTAGAAATGCAGATTTATCCATGTATCACTGTAGATTTTTTTTAACTTTTTTAAAATGACAAGCAGAGTGCAGCAAAGGTTGATGTGAATTGCCTTTTATGGTTCTTTTTCTCACATTGAATTAATGCTAAAGCAAATGAGCTGAGAGAAGAAAGGGTCTTTCAGTTTGTAGGTTAAATAAAAATAATGGAGAGAGTAAATTCATTTGTTATTTGAAACATCCATGAAATTAAACTTCCAAAATTAATAAATTATTGAACTACTTCTTAAAAGTTATGTTATTGTGACAATTAGAGAGGGCAGGGCTAATGTGTGCACTGTACAAATGCTTTCGAGATACTTAGAAGTTTTCCAGAGAAGGCTGACAGGGAAATATGAAGTGATAGGATGTAGAAGATACAGATGATATCTCTTTTTTGTTTGTTTGTTTAGCCTTTGGTAAATGCATTGTAACAGCCACGTTGCCAGACGACAAGAGGTTTTACCCGTTGTTTTTATTTGTTATAAGACAGTAAAACTGTCTGACTACTAGTGATGAATAACAGACATACAGGCAAAAATACATATATATATATATATATGTATAAGAATGGCAAACACAGGATGAATTTAGTCTGATATACGTTATACAGAGTGCTAATTGAAGAGAGCTGATTCTAAAAAAATATGAATTCTGGGGCAAAGTGAGGACATGTCGTCTTGAAGGAAATAAATACCTTTGCTTCACTTGAGATTGAAGAGAAAAGCCATCAAGGAAGCTGATTACAGGAAAATGTGCTAGAAATAGGCAGCTTCTGGTATGCTGCAAGGTGTTGTGGGGTCTGAAAGATCTGCAGGAAGGGAGAAAGGGAAAAGAAAAAAGCAGAAAATTCACGCTTACGCCTTGAACGAGTCTATGAAATTGGCAACACATTTTGTCAATTATTTAGTGTAAATGGGACACAAAGACTGAATAGAATAAGAAGTGATAAACATTGTTTATACAGTGGGAAAAATGCCATGTGAGAATGACGGTTATGACCTATATAGTAGAAGCCGAAGGAATTTTGTAATGTAAAATTCAAGGTTGCATGCCGTGAGCTTACTAAATTTTCTGCTATGAAAACGTGCATGAAATACATTGAAGGTGGTGAGTATGATATAAACTGAGAGGCCTTAACAGCATGAAATTCAAGGTCAGATACTAAGGGTAAATAAATGTTTCTTCTGAAGCAGAAGGATCATCTCGTAGAAATTCAAGGAAGAGGAGCAAGTTTTTGTGCTATGGCATAATGGTTTCAGTATCAAGGAGTGATCTTGATCCAGGAAATTCTTTACTTCAGGCTGAAAGTAGAATTGTAGAGACATTGTGATAAACATCTTAAAATTCTTAAGTGGGTATTAAAATAAAATAGTGGTAATAATAAACAGTAAGCCTAAGCAATATCAGTTCTTAAAGGACAAATTATATGGAAGTAGTCAGTTGTTTTCTTCCTGTCGCTGCTGTAATTTCACATTTAGGTACTATGGTGCTGTCATGTCGGGAACTTGACAACACATTTGTGTCCTGAAAGTTTGTTCAGGTTAGTGATCAGTGCTAAATTCTGCTTGACTCCAGCTGAGGAAGTCCTTAGGTAAAGTGTTATCACTGATGAAATGTGCAGAAATGACTTACAATTTGTGAGGTGTGCTGTATACAACTATGGATGAAGAAATACAGGGTGCAAGGTCCTAGAGATTTAATACAAAATAATGAAGAGAAGTGCAAATAAATAGCTAGCACAGGGAAAAAAAATCATCAAACAGATATTCATAGAAAAAAAGGGCTTGCAAATTGGACTGGGTCTCTTACTGCATTTGCCCTGCACTGTCACATCTTACAGAGCCACCCAGCTAAGTGAGGAAGAGTTCTGTCTGTGGAGCAGCACCAAGCCTGTGGCTGGAATACCTCTTTCTGCTTGGGCTCTCTGAATGGCAACAACATTTGGACTGCATTCAGAAGATGGTTTAAAAAGAGTAGGAATAATTTAAGCTGAGAGAAAGATAAAATAAACAGCTGAAGCATAGAGTAACGAGCACTTTAACTGCACACTTAGTGGCCATCAGCAGTTTGGCAGGGTGTAGGATAAGGCAAGAATGATACGATATAGTTAGAAATCTTGGAGTGCTACTGGCAGATGGAAAAGTTGACCAAAAAAAAAAATGTTTCAGAAAGGGATTTAGCATTTAAGACCTGATAAAATGTTGGGTCATATTACCTTCTACAGTCTCATCTGTTGTGATTTTTGCATGCATTAAAAACCTCGTACAGACCATAATTCAGGATCAAAAACAAGTTCTTAAAATCTAAGTATTCAGAAAAAACTTGATATAATTTCTGTAAAAAATCAATTTTGATCAATTGCTGGCTTAAATATGTATAACTGTGATTTCTGTTGTTAACTTCCACTTTGTGAGCTTCTCTAAGAGGGCTGGCATACTGAGCAGACCCTGGATGTAATTTTGATTGAAATTATTTTGAGCCGCTTTTTCACATGCCCAGATTTGACCGTGGGCAGCAGTAGGCCTCAAAGCAAGTTGCCTTTGTGCTCTGAGAACTACGTGATGAATAAATGTTAATAACTGTGAAAGAATATAGTACTATTGTCTGAGTATGTTATAACTTAAATAATGGAAGCTCTTCATATCTTGGTAGGTTTGAAGTTCAGAATCATAACACAGGTTAAAGCTGTGGTTTTCTGCAGGTGGGCCAGGCTTGAGAGTTGCAGTTAGCGTTACGTCAAGGGAAATGGAAATTGTGGACTGTGGAGATGAAAAATACCTCACAGATCATCTAGTGTGTGTCTGCTGGTTTGAGATTGTTCCTGCTAGTATCTTTTATTAGGATTTTGTGGTGTAAAGTACACCACTTGGTGATGTTTCAGTCACATCCCTGAGAAAACAGCTTCTTGCTGACAGTCAGCATCGCTTGCTCTGCCTGGCTTTTTTTTCCAGATGTCCCACATGATTAGTCCAAACTTTTTCCTGTGGTACTCTGTTGTTACTTAACCAAACCAAACACCAAACGTGTGTGCCCGTGTCTCTGGCGTGAACTAACTTGTGATCTGCACCTCTATGAATGGTTTTGGCACGGGTGAGAAGAGCCCGGCCTTCCTCCGAGGGCAGCCCTCACTTCTGGGCTTCTCCTTACCCCCTCACAGCAGCGTGCTGACAAAGCTCGCCTTTGTCTCTGCCACAGGAATGATGCAAGGCCTGTCTGTTAGCGCAGGCTGATATGAAAAAAACAGCCTTTAAGGATGGCTTGTGGGTTATTTTATTATTTTTTTTTTTCCAGAGGTTTAAATGCCCGTATTTGACAGGGAATCTTCAGAAGCATTTGGAGAGGTCATTAACTGGCAGCAACTCTCAGCCGTGCTTTTATGATTATTCTCACCTTGCATCCAAGCTTCCAGCAGCAGATTTCTCACATAAATACATTTCAAAGAAATCTCAGTCCTGGCTTATTTTAAAATATATCAATGACACCTCTTCCTTCATGTCTTTCAGTAATTTTTCTTTAGATTTTCTTGTTATTCTTGTAGAAAATTCCATTTACTCATTAGCTTCTGCTGGTGTTAAACCGTTACCACATCTAACTTGAATTTTATGAATAGCTTCAGCATATTTCTTCCAACTGTAATTTCTTTTGTGCAGAAGATTCTCAATAAGTATTCTCTCTTTTTGTCACCCACACAGTTCTGGCTAGTTGCTCGTTGGTTCATGCCAGATGTTTTCTGCCAGCTTTTGTGACAATGAAATGCAGCCACTGTACCCATGGTATTTAAAAAAAAAAAAAAAAAAAAAAAAGCACTTTGAAAACTTATTTTTGCTAAGTGATACTGCATTCATGTTTTGTTTTGTTTTGTTTTTTTCCCAACTGTGCTGACATACCTTCATTTAAGAATAGATTACCTCCAAAGTTATACAACACCTGAGCTTCTGAAGTGGTGACATTTTTCAATCCTTACGTTAAAAGTGATGTTGGACCTTAAAAGTTAACAGAGCATGACATTTTATACTGGGGGGGCTTTTTTATTTAGCTACAAATATGCTGTGTTAAACCCAGTTCATTCCACTTTACCAGGTGAGTGCCCTAACTAGGCAGAGAGGTAGTTCATATAAAGGCAGTTTTGTGCAAAACAGCTCAGCTCCAGAAGCAGGTTCCCCATAACTTTTTCCTTCTTCCCTCCACTGCCCCTGCCAGTTGCCAGATGTTTGGATAAGAGGTGCTCAAATCTCTCGTGTTAGAAGGGAATTGAACCTAGATAATGTCCAAATTATGTGGTGAAGAAAATCATGTTTTATTATGGTCAGGTCTAGAAAAGTAACTTCAGCACAAAATGCTCAAGGAGCTTAATTCCACATCTAGCAAAACGGAACCTTTTTGATAAAACAACTTATTGCAAAATGTAGGTGTCACCCAGTTCCCTGGCTGACCTGTCAGTGGAAGCGTCCCGCTGTATTCATGTAAAGCAGGAAAAATCACAAGTCTTTGCTGTGGGGTGACAGAACTCTTGCTGGTTTGGGTTTTGCTTGAACCTGTTGAAGAAGCTATGCCAACAGAGCTCCAGGCTGCTGCCTGCTCAGCATGCAGGTTCTAGGATTTGTCATCCCAAGATCCTGCCTGTCTGCAGGTATAGGATAGACATGGAGGATTTCTGAAAGAAATGAGGAAAATGTTGTTTGCTGAGTAACTCTATCATGATCAAAGACTTCATACGTAATATTGAGTCTTAAACATTAATGAAACTTCATCTCCAGTCTGATGCCATTTCCTATGTATAGCGTCAGCCTTTAGTGAGGAATTTTACACTGCTGACCTCATGTTGTATACATGGCATTTGGTGATATTGGAAAAATATCAGTTATGATTCGTTGTTAAAGTTGCAGCATATATGTGCAGCAGCAGCAAGTTTAGTTTTGTATCCCTCAAAATTGAGATGGGTCCAGCTCCAAACTAGCTGGGTTTTGCTGTACTCATCGGAAGCTTTTAGGAGCTTCGTGCAATTCCTTCCTTCACTGGTAATTTCTGAACATGGAGCCAGCTGCAAGTGTATATTGCAGAAGTGATTAGGCAGTAATGGTGCACTGGGGTGTAAAATAGCAACTGCAATAGCAAATTACTCCGTAATGCTTCCTTACAAGCTGAATAAAGATGATGTTGGATGAAGAACGTAGAAAAACGCTCTTAAATTCATGTCTGTTTTAGGAAAATAAACACCTTACAAATTTGAGGTTGATTACAATCCAGTGACAAGTACAAAGTGATTTAATGAACTGGATTTTGAGTCATTTACCTGTACTAAGTTGAGTTTGCTTAAATGCTGTCAACACTAACAATCAGTAAATCATTTATATAGAGCTGACTTAAGTGAACAGTATTTGTTCTTGTGAGCAGAGGGAGGCCAGTATTCCTTAACCGAGTTTCAAATGCTTTGCAGAATGCTGACATCCAAAGGGTTGTTGCTTAATGCCATGTAAAAGGAAGTTAAGCACAGGCTGTTTTAAAAATTACCTCATTCTTGGTGATCATCTTTTTTCAATTCTGCTCAAGGAGATGTCTTTTTTTCATATATCTTGTCCACTTGAGGAAGAAGTATTCCTACCTCCCGCAAGCACTGTCACAAACTTGAAGGCAAAGTTCACTATCAGCAAAAGAAGAGTTATTACTGAGTTTTTTGTTTTTTTTTAACTGAAAAGAACTTGCTGCTTTTTATAGCAGCAAGCTTCCTTGAAGGTTTGAATTGACACTCTCTTTATGTTTATTCTTCAGATATTCCTTACTGTATTATTATCTTTGCACAGATGTAGGTCATGGCTGGATGGTTTTTTTTTTTTTTTTTTTTTTTTTTTTTAAAGTAGGGGCTGTGGTCAGATACTGGTTCTTCATAGAATATAACCTTGTTGCACTAAATTATCAATAGTGCTTATAACAAAGGCCAGGGGGGAAAAAAAGTCACGTTTTCTGCTTTTACCTATTTCCTTCTCATGGGTGGAGATAGGGCAGCAGTAGAATCACGATGTTAATTGCTCCTAGCTGAGACAGGACAGCCTGGTGGCACTCGGTGCTGACATCCCATGACTGCACTTCAGTGGTACCACACACAGCCATCACTGGGAAGAAGGAAGGCTGAGAAATATGCTGGTGCATTGCTATACTGGTAGAATAATCAGCAGCTCTGTCACGACACTGTTTTGTAGGCAAATTTCTGTTTTTTCAGGCATGTTTTAAGGACACCGTCTTCAGGCCATTCCTTTCCAACCTTCAAATTCCTTTCTTTTAGCTGGAGTAGGGTGATACTCTGTATCTTTTCAAAATGTAGTATGAACTGACACAAGAAAATCCAACTTTGAGTGTGAAAATTCAAGAGGAGGTCCTGAGATGAAAGAGAAACAAAGTGTGTCCTGGCTGTCAGGAGGAGATTCGGAAGACGTTCAGCTCATGCCTGTTATCTATCCCCCCCAACACTTTTCTCGCTCTGATCACAACTCCAGGATAACTCTTGATATGAAGGGATAAAGGCCTGTGTGCCTCACTGACTCTGCTGGAAATGTAACAGCAAAAATGTACACGCATTCCTGGGTTTGCTAGCTGCAGGGCTATGTGAAAATCAGTGAGAAACTAGTGGTGATTTTCCAAAGAAATATGGGAGTATTATAATTTGGGACGATGTGTTGATGATGAATAGGAAAAAAAAATGCTCACTGCTATTCTTGTTAACAAAAATGACTGATATTGCTAATGTTTCTTGTCCATAGATCACCTCCCTTGTGACTCTCCAGCTGCTGTCCATGGTTGGCAATAACGACCAGCTTGATGGACCCCGCTACAAATGCACTGTAACACTGGACTTCATCAGAGCTATTGCCCGGTGAGTCTACTGAAAAACATTTGGTGTTATATGTGCTGATTTAAATGAGGCTTCAAAACCTGTATTTTCCATCTTTATATTGGCTCTCTGCAGACCAGAATGGAAATCCGTGGATGTTTTCTAAGAATGACTAAATGAGTCTTTGCTATAAGAAATGTTGAACTTAAGTTTAGTGCAATAGTGTTTTGAAAAAAAAATATCTTAAAAGTGGCAGAGGTAGGCCAAGGAACTGCTTTAGTATGTCACAGTAAAATACTGTCTGTGTACTTAATAGAAGTCAGGAATTTCATGTGAAAATACTGCTCTAAAATGGCAGTCCATTTCAGTACTGAAAGGCATGTTATGATATTGGAATCCAAACTGATATCTAGTTCTTGGTAGTGTTTGTGGTACAGGTGATGTAAAAACTGCATAGGTTATGAGAAGTTTTTCACATAGTTTGTCTTCTTTGATCTGTAGTTGATAAAAACTAATTCAAAAAAACAATGTAGGTACCTCAAAAGTATCAATTACCTGTTCATCCAAAGCCTTCAGTCTGGGAGTCCGAGAGCAGTTCCAGATGCATCAGGAGAGATGGTGATAAATGACAGAAACGCATGCAGTACATAGGCAACAATCAGAACTGTCTCATTTATGCCAAATCTGAACAGCATTACTTCACGCACGCTGCTGCAGCCAGCTTATTAGCAGATCTTGGATAAAGAGCATGTGGCTAGAGCAGAGCCCAGAAATGACATGTGGCTAAAAAGAGAAACATTGTACAGGCCAGCTCTCCTCTGTACTGTGGAGCTTCAGAGGAATTTGAGTTTCAAACTCTTTTCCAATATCCTCGCTGCACAAGTTGGTCTCCTGAGCTGTTAAACGTCCCCTCGCCCAGTCACTAAGCTGCACAGACACACAAATTTCAATTTGGACAGGCCACAGAGTGAAACTTCATCGGGCTCAGGCCTGGCTGGACAGTACCACCAGCATCTCCAGGGCTTTGCTGTGTCAGCTTGCTATTCTCAGCAATAAAGTCACATGTGAATGATGCCTTGTAAAGTCTCCCACTGGTACCAAGTACATCAGACCATCTGTTTAGCAACGTGGATCACTGTGTACGGATATCCCCGTGCTCTTGCCTCTGCTCTAACTCTTACCGTGAGTACAGAGACCAGTTCACAAACTCCGATCTGCCTATGAGGTTCCTTGAATTAAGACACCTGAAATAATGGCCCTTCACCTACAATTTTAACATCCTTTGAAGTTTGTGGACTCTGTTAAAATTGCCAGAAGGTAGAGGTGGACAGAAAACGGGACCAAACCTTGTGCTATACAGCTCATGTTTAGCAGAGAAAGTAGTTTTTAGAGCTGTCCCTTCAAACCTCAGTGCACAGTGTAGGGCTTTGGCTTGCCTGCCTTTAGGTCAGATGTGCGTACGTATATCCTGTCTGACTTTTCCTATGCAGTATGAAAAAGGTAACTTTTTCTCCCCACGTAGTTCGAAAGTGTTTGTAGGCTGCACAGATTGGGCCATTTTATCTGATATCTTAAAGTTGGCCTATTTTTTTCTCCTGTTCTTCTTTTTTTCTTCTTGTTTGTTTGTTACAAATTTTTTCCAACCCACTGTTTGTCAAATCCTTAAGGACATAGATAAGATGCAAAGTTTCATGAACCCATGATAAATGAGTTTCCCCTTGTCTTAATGAGGCTGGCTAAAGGGTGAATGTATGATCGCAGGCTACTTGTGCTACAACGTTGCAGCAGCCTGTAGTTTTTAACCACAAATGAGAGGGATTATACGTATTGCAGAGAAGGAACTACTTTGGCATTTCACCACGATACACTTCAAGTAAGCAGACCATCTCCTGATTCTTTAGCCTCTGTTCTTGCACTAGTGCTAAAATAAGGCTAGGCACCAAAATCCTCAGGTGCCTGAGCCTTGTTACAACCTCAGCCTCACTGACAGGTGAACTTACTACTGCAGGGCTGGAGAGTGCAGGAGTAGGACAAGAAAACTCTGCTCTCTCTCTCCCCTCCTACCCCCTTCAAGCTGTTCAGCTTGCTATTTTGTTTTCCTTCATTTTAAAATAAAGAATTAAATCTGCATTTTTATTTTTTTAAGCAAAAAACACCTGTTTTTTGGTAAAAGGGTAGAAAAGTGAAGTATTTATGGTGACTTTTAGTGTGGCAACCTCTGCCCATGCCCAGTCTTTGTTTATTACCACAGAACTTCACATCTATCTCTGTTCAGCCTTTGCAGAGATATTTTTCATGCCTTTTACTATGTAGTTTTTTAAGTGGTTTGGTTTTAGTTGGTTTAGGTGTTTCTTTTTTAGTAACTTTTAATTTCTGTTGAAAGGATTTCAGACTGAAGTTCATAGATTTTTTATAGTTGAAGTAGGGATCTCTTAATGTTTGTGGAATGTAATGGATCTTTTCATCTAGAGTCAAGTAATGCCAGTTGTTACGGCAGAGTGATTGTGTTTCATTCAGTTGATAAGGTCAGTTTTTGTTAGTGTGTTTTTGTTTCTGCAGAAAGCCTTATAACTAAAGCACTTTCTTAAGTGACACAATGTAATATGAAACTAACAGTGGCATTTAATTTCCTCTAATTTTGTCATTGGATTATTAGGTAGGCTCCAACACAGTATCTCTTGTTATGCATCATGGGGATTTCTGAACTTTTTCTCAATTCAACGCGATGTTTTATAGAAACTTTTTGGAAAGTGGGTTACAGAAGGAGGCATGAACAGAGAATATTAAATGATTGCAGCCTAACAAATAAGACATTCAGCCAGTTAATCTCACTTAGCATTGTGAGCGGTTATTTTTGCATCATTAAATGCTTTTTAAAACCAAAAAACTTTTAATTTTATACTTGTCATTATATGCAGTAATTTGTGCTATTTATTCAAACAGTAAATCCCGAAGTCTGAGTGTTAGATTGCATAGCAGAATGAGTTTGGAGACAAAAAAAAAAAAAATAATTATATGTTTTATTTTACTGCTGTTCGTTCTGCCTGCCATTGAAGTACAAAAGTATACATTAAAATCTTCTATCTTATTGAGTGGCATTCTTGGATTCTTCAAATTTAGCTATGAACATGGGTCAACTAGTGTCAAAACTGAAGGAACACAGACTACAAATGAGTACAGATGAAGGAGTTACGTAGTACATGCTAAAACAGGTGGTTTGCAAGATGAACAAAACATTTAATAACATAAAAGATTGCAGTTTTGTATCACCAACTGGAATATTGTATTTACCATATGAAAAATATATTGGCTTTTGTTTTTTTTACTGCTTAATGTTTGGAATAAGAAACTTTTGATTGTTGCTAGAAATCTCCTTTTTTTTTTTTTTTTTTTTTTTTTTTTTGAAATCTTACAAAGTTGAATCAGAAGATAAGAACTATATGTTAAATACAATCAAGAATGAGTTTTTTTAACTTCCTTTCGGGGATATTTCTTGATTTCGGTTGTGCAGAATGTCCCACGTGTTGTCTCCAAACAGGTTAAAGTCTTAGCACTGTTAGGATGATTGCTCTAATATGCTGTGTTTTTGTTTATAGGACCGTGAACTTCGACATAATAAAGTACTTGTACGATTTCTTGTGAAAACAAGCTTCACAGCCATATGGACACTGTGACAATGACTAAGGCAAGCTGTGTTCATCTCTCTACTTAGCTGGCCAGAAAGAAGAGTATTTTGGCTCTTTTGGATTTGTCCAAACAGGTGCTGGCCCAGCATGGAATCTGATGAAAATACTCTGATTGGTCTGGGTAGATCTGAGCAGAGGACTATTTACCAGGGACCCTGGAGTATTTGGAAGCAATGTGTTAATTATAAACAGCAGGGTTTGAGCACAATCTGTTCTACTCTTAATGATGTTATCTTAACACTGAAATTGCCTGAAACCCATTTACTTAGGACTGCATTTTGCTCTATGAACTCTCCCCAGTGCTTTGAACATGGCAGCAGCCCTTGTTTGTATGCCCAGTCTTTTCACTTCCTCTCCACAGGAATCTTTGCAATTGCCTGCCAAAGCAGCTTTTCCTGAGGCCACCATTTTAGGAGAGTGGAGTAGCAAAATATAATAAATATAAGAACATCTTTAAAATCAAGCTGGTATAAATCCTTCTTTCTGTTCGGTCATATGTATGCAGACTGTTACACTGTTATATGGAGATCATGATGGTAAACTCCCAATTAATCATCATACTGTTCTTTTCTGCAGTTCATTCATAACTGTTAACTGAATATTTTTATGATGCTTCCTTTTAAAAAAAACTTGGTTCCTGAAATTCTAACCTGATGTTGAACTTGAAAAGCTTTTTACTTCAACATTTTTTTATTCCTTTCAAGCTCATCCATTTCTGTTGAGTGCTAATTATAATGCTGTTTTGAATGAATGTGATTTAAGATATGCACTGTGTGATATTTTTTTGTTATAGTATCTGTCCTGTAGAGAAGTACGGCACAGCTGCCTTTCCATCAGAAAAGGGGAGATTCAACAGGTGACAGAATATTCCTGCAGCAGTTGCCCAAATGAGCAGTTGTTGTAGCATAAAACTTTGACTTTGGATATGTATATTGGAATGCACTGCAACTGTATTTATCTCCAGTTTACAAGCAGAGGAGTCCCAACTGCTGCTACCTTTACAGGGTATTGAAATCACCGTGTGCACTAAAGGATTGTTGTCTTCACAAAGCAGAAGTTTTGTCACTCGTGAAAACTCAGGGTCCCACAGCCTGTTCCTCAGATAACTTATTCCCAAATGCTGCCCTTTGTTTGACAATACAAAGAAGTGCTATATCATATGTTGACTGTTACGGATTTTTAAAATGAAAAATGCACCTCAGATGCTGGAGGTGGTCAGATACCCTAAATATGTGTAGCTCCTTTATTTTCTCCCAATTGCGTTTGTGTAGCCAGGCTTCTGCTTCTGGATTCAGACCCAAATGAATGAGTTCCAGGTGAGTCTAAGTGACAAAAGCATCTTTCTGGCCAAGCTGTCGTTTCCCTTTTCAGTAGACTGTGAAAGGGCAGAAATGAGTCATCTCCGAGATCCCTTTTCCTTCCGACCGCTGTGCTACAGCAAACCACGCACCTGTCCATGAGGTGGCAACATTTGTCACGCTTGCTGAAATACTTGGATGCAAATATGTAACCTGTTTCAAAATGTTTATTGCTTACTTTTGTTTTTTACTAATAAAAATGTACAGAAGGTGTGCTTTGGACTAAACTTTACAGTTTCTTTCCCTTTTGGAGCTCATCATGAGGTGAGGTCAGCACTTGTGCATCTCTCGTATGACTACCCAGGGCTGAAAATGGGAGAAGAAAGGAGGTTTGAGCTGTTATACGTTAAATTACTCTGTGCTAAGCAACAGCAATACATCATAGCTTTTTCAGATACCTGGTCTAGATTAGAATCTGATATATGAAACACAATGGGATTTGCACTAACTTATGAAGTCCTACAACTTCTCAATCAAAAAAACATTAAAATTCTGCAGCTTAGCTTGTTTGAAACTTTCAACAGAGCTGGGCCAGGGCTGTACCGCTGAGGAGGGAGAATGCCAGCTTGTGAAGCTCCTGCTCAGTAACCGTCAGCATTAATGTCTACATTAAAATATCAGAAATCACAGAATCACAGAATTTTCTAGGTTGGAAGAGACCTCAAGGTCATCGAGTCCAACCTCCGACCTAACGCTACACCCATAGTTCCAGATATGCACATAAACGGAGTACATGGAGAGCACAGAAAATGTCTTATGTGAGTGTAAGGATGTACAAAAAAATTTGATCATCACAGAGATAGGCAACGCTTATATCTAACCTTTTATGAGGAAGGAAATGAATAGGAATTTTACCAGGTGGATTAGAAACTGACATATTTCAGGAATGTTTTTAATTCTGTTTATTATGTGTATAGATGAGATGCAAGGTCAAAGATTTTTTTTTTTTTTTAAAAAAAAAAAAGAACCTAGGGTCTTTCACTCTAGGACAATAGCAAAATGACCCACTCTGTGTTATATGATTAAATTAATTCCACAATCTTTGTTTTTCCAACAGTATGGATCCGTGAGCATACCTAGTCACTGGTAACAGTACTTGATGAAATGCACTTTATTACTTGTTTTAATGTTAAAATTCAACTGGTTATTAGAAATGAGCCCATAGGTACAGATAAGTGATGTTTCTCTTCACTGTTGTCATAGTTTATCATAGCTTTTCTAAAAAGAGATCAAGAACAGAACCAGTTCAAGACTTAATTTCTTACAGCTGCTAGGCAATATACATGAAAAAGACTGAGTATGCTGTCCTTCAGAACTGATGTTTCGTATATGCCGAACATTTGCAGATGTTTGAGTGTAGAACAAAACCAGCCATGATACGTTCTGGTTTGGGTTGCGGTTGGAAAGACGTACCTCTTGCATTGCAGCAACTGTGTTCATTTGGCTGGTCCAACCTTTTCCAAACCCCATTAATCCCACACAGCACACCAGACTCTCAAAACTAGCAAGCCCCAGTTTTGGGGCACAGAGAAGACATGAAATAAGGGTCTAAGAAAATAAGCATTGAGGAAAACCTATTGCTGCAGATTTTTTTTTTCCCTCCATGTAATTCCTTCTCCACTGCCCTGCTGATCGTTTCCACTATAAATCCAAAGGATGAGGCTACAGGTCGCTGTGGAACATTATTCATTTGACCAAAATCAGGTTACCTGGAGAAGAAGTTACTGAGGATCCATTGCACAGAACTGCTGTCCTTACACTGAATGCACTTCAGTGACCTTTCTGAAAGACTCCTATCCATGATATAAAATTAAAGCTGAATCAGCAGAGTGGGAATGAGCAAGGTGACTGAGGTGTATATGATGGATGTAAGCTATAACTATGCTGATGATGGATAGTGGGATTTATTCTGACAAACTCAAAATACTTCTATATATCCCTATCAATGAGTTTATAAACTACCGCTGAGTGTCCTATTACGTACCATAGCAATATTCCATTTTGAGACCCCGTTTTTGTGGATGAAGTTTTGGGCTTTGGGCTCCTTGGGGCCAGAATTTCACGCATCGTACGGGTGGTGTTGAGAATTGTGCAAAAGATGCAGAGCAAGAGAAGAACTCTTTAATACTTCAGTGCAGGAGGGAGTATTTTAAAAAAAAACATATTTTTTTCATAGATTCTGCATAGTATATGTATATTATAATGCTTTAAAATTTATAAATATATTGTACTTGCCTTCAGTGGCTGATCTGAACATCTTCAGGAGCTGGGGCTTGTTCATATATGGAGAAAGTAATGGGGAAAAATTCAGCTATCATAAAGCTATCATAAAGTTGCAGAGAAATGAGTGCCCTTGAATAGCTCTGATTTCATCAACAGCTGCATTTTCATACCTAGAGCCTAGAGATTTTCTTTTTAAAAGAGGCTTGTAAGAGTACATCCACATGTAGCACAAGAGGATTTTATTTTTTTTTGACAGTGATTTACCTGACTCTGCTTTTCCCAGAGCCTGCTGTTTCTACCATAATAATCCCTGTAGCTATTATCTGTAATTTTGGGGGAGTTGAAAGAAGTACAGCAGTTATTTGAGCATTTTCTAAGTTCTGATGCTGCTCTACACCTGGATTTACCTACATGAAAATACATCCATTTTTACCATGGGTTCAATTTTTCCGGCATCCAAGCAGCTTTGCCAAGGCCATTCAGGCACTCCCTGCTTCCCTCTTAACTGGAACAGACAGCTCTGCCAGGAAAATAGTGTGAGGGACAGGGATCCCAGCAGGGACACAGGGGATATTACACGTCTGTGACCTGTAAGCAAAATGCAGACAGTGGAGTATCCCAGGATTAGATATTCCTTCTGCACCTCTGCTGGCACAGGGAGCGGGACGAGCGAGGACCAGCAGGTTCTTAGGGGCTGCCTGGAGGTAGGCGTACTGCGCGTACTGCGTGCTGCAGTTTGCTTGGCAATTGGGAAAGAGAAGATTTACTCTATCCAGGAGGAAATGTTACCTGAAGTGACAGTAACTCCTGGTTTTCTCAACATCAGAACAGCACTGCTTACAAACGCTCTGGGTCATTGCTAGTAAATATGTGTTGGGGTAAAGATATATCTTGATTAGCAAGCCTAATCATACAGGATACCAAATGTCTATGTATTTGTAGATGTTGGAATGGCTCCACTGCAATATTTATTGGAAGATTGAGTAAGAACTCTTTTCTTTTTTTTTTTTTTTTTTTTTTTGAACAAGCAGATTCATATAAACTGTGTACAACACTCTGTTAGAGGTATATATGGATTAAGTTGTTTTACTTTTTGATTATTTACTACTGTGTTTGTTAAAACCATTAAAAAATGAAGGCTGAAAACTAGAGAAATAGTGCCTGCCAGCACAGTTGAAAGTGCAAGTACAACCTTTATGAAGACAACCTAAAAATTATAGGTAGGGATGTCTTTAAAAAGCAACAACCCGGTGACAGTTTCTGCTGGAACAAGAAGTTGAACATCATCATTCTGCTTGCTATTTGATGCTGGCAATATATGAGCCTTATATTTGACTATGTATTTGTAAATACCTCGGTTTCATGTACTTAGAAGCTTAGAAGTAAGATGAAGATGGTTTGTTGATCACCCTGTGCCCTTTGGTGTTTCCATGCTTTTTGAGTCTGTGAGCATGGTGATCCTGGAGTAAGAATGTGATGTACAAAGTATCATGGGTGGGTTTAATGTTTGGAGTGCTGTAGTGGATTGTACTTACAGTGCTACCTCCTCTATAAACAGCTAATGACCCCTCTATAAATGGCTAATAACCCGTCTTCTCCATCAAGCTGAGCAAGGAGGAGCTTTCTTCGACCTGAACAGAGGGACCCAGGGAAGAGTAGAACAAAGAAACGGGCAATCCAAAGCAGCAGAAAGCATCCCTAACTCTTCTTCCGTTTGGCTCAAAGCCTTCAGTGAGCTAGCAAATTGTTGGAGCATCCTATCACCCCGTAGTGTCCCTGTCCTGCCAGCGCTGCTTTGGGCGCTCGTGGGACATCATCGTGCAGGTGTTCAGCTACAGCAAGGTTTTTTTCCAAATCCTGGTTAAATACATTGGACCACGGAGTCTGTATAGCCAGTTGTCTTGTTTGGGGTGTTTGGTTTTCTGGTTTGTTTGATTATGATGAAATGCTGATGAAAAGTGAATGGCAATGACAGAGCCAATGTAGCAGGAGGTGATTTTTCACAAGCCACACAGCAAAGGTGCACTTTGCCTAAATTCATTCAGTACATGCGCTCTGTTTTCCTGGCACATGCAGATTTTCAGCAGAGCAGGATTTTTAATTAACAAATATTTTCCTTTCAGCATTTGATTCTTGATATGTACTGCTTGGTATTTCATATACGTCCAGATACTTGAATTCAGATGAAGGTATTGGGAATAAGATAGGACCATAGGTGGCTTTTTTGATGTTCATGCATTGGGAGTTCAATAGCTGAGCACTTCTGTCTTCAAGTAGACAATGAAGACTTTCACACAGATCCCCCCTACATCCTGGCAGCCAGAGAACAGTTGAAAGAGAGCTTAGCAAAGAATAAGGTACGTAACCCCTCTCATTAAGGCATCCTTGGCAGAAGACAGAGCATATTTCTACAAAATTCAGCAGAAGATGGAAGTACCCAAGAGAGAGTGATGGAGAGAGAAGTTGCTTGCCAACTTCTTGCAGCAAGCAGCTCATCCCCCCGTGTGGGCTGCAGGATCTGAAAGATGTGAACACAAACAACATCTACAGGAGGGGCAAATGATGTTCCTGCCATGCAGTTAGGCAGTTCCCGAAGTGCAGGTGCCTGGAGGAATCCCCGTCCTGTCCTCGCAGCAAGATTTCCTGTGCAATGTTTTCTTATTCCCGAAGTGTGCAAAGCATTAGAAACAACAAATAGCTGGCGACCCTGCTGGGACTTGTGAGAGCAGCGTGATGTTAGGGTTGGGGAATTTCAGAGAAAAAGAGCCGAAGCCAAGCACATGGTTTGTCTGCCAAAACAAACCTGTGGCTCCCGGAGCGGAAGGGAGCTGCCCCTTAAAGCAGAAGAGCCCACGTCACTGGACTTAGCCCGGGCTGCAGGCAAGCGTGCTCACCTGAAACTACTTCAGTATCACTCGTTGCTTCAGGCAAGCCAGGTTTATTTGGAGCTATCGTTAAAGGCATGTTGATGTGTCCTGAGCATGTTGTTTTCTCATGTCTTAGATGCCTTTATGCAAAGGCTCACCCAATTTCAAGAGTGGGGTTTTGGGCTGAGTATATGAGCAATAAATATAATGATTTTGCAAACAGACAGTTACTTTCTGCAAGGTTTCACCCACAGCAGTACCTCCATTGCTCACCATCCACATTTAAAATTAAAGGCCAGTTTTGTGTCTTTGATTAAATTGTCTGCATGCATAACCTGGCTCCAGACTCAACTCTACTTTTCCTCTCTCCTCCTCCCCATCTAATCTCAATCCCTCCCCAAAGCATAGAAGTGACAAAACTTTTCATTCATCACATTTTTTGCACTGACATCAAAAGATAAAACACTAGCTTTAGTTTTCGGCCATACAATTAACCAAATGTTGCTAAAATTGCTTTGCCCTCAAAATGGGAAGTGTGCTAAGGCTAACACACCCTTTAGAGGAAAAACTGTGCTGAAATTGTTAACCTTTGGCAAAATTGTGAGTAGCTAACTGGAGTTTTTATCATGGAAAAAGTCAAATCATCTTTATTGTAGTTACTGATGCTCATGCCAGCTAAAACAGTGGACAGCAAGTGTTTTAAACCGGCTGTTAGCTTGTATCTAAGTACTCTTGTATACAGTTTTTTGTGCATAATAAATACTTCTGGTGGCAGCCTTTTACTTTCTCCTCTGCGCCTTCTTTGATAAATCAGACCCCTGAAGAGACTGAAGCCAATTCCTCTGGTTCAGTTGGGAAGTATTTGCGGAAATCAAGTACTCTCTTCACTAAAATAAAAAGTGAGAAAGTGGAGATTGGTCTGGGATTTGAAACTCCTCTGCATTGAGGTCTGTGACAACCACCTTCCCTCCACTGACTTGGGAGCCTTTGCGGTGGAAGAGCTCAAAGTCCTGATTTCAGAAAGCTCCAGAAGTATGTGGCTGGTTTGTATTTTCCTTGTGCGGCACAACTTCATGAATCTTTGGTGCTGAAGGCAATGAAGTGTCTGAGTACGGACAGCTGTTTTCCATCAGTAGCTGTAGAGTAGCTCATCCATCAGCAAAGAGCACTATCGCTGCACATTCACAGCCAAAAAGATGGTGAGATACTGGAGGAAGTCAGGTGAGGCCGAGTTCAGTGTGCTATTTCCTTTGCAATATCCTTTTCTGGGAAAGGGGATGCTGATAGAGCACAGCAAGATCATGAATATCAAATGATACCCTTGGTAAGGCTGCTTGGCTTTCTTATCCGAGGTTGTGACCACAGGCTGCTCTCAGAGCCATTGCAGTCTCCTTCAGGATATCGCCTCTGATGCTCTCCAAAATACTGTATCAGGCGGAGGAGAGGGAGAGGACACCTCTTCCTTCCCCATCATAGTGCTGCTGTGCTTTAGCTGAGAAGGATGAGAAGTGTGTGCAGCAGAAGACCTGGCTGTATGGGTTCACGGGGATCCGGAACGGCTACACGGATCTACCTCTGTACACAACAGCCGAGCTCTTCATTCAGCTTGTTCAAATCACAGGAGAAAATCTGCCTCAACGGGGACTTGGATAATCCTTTTTACTGTTTGTGTCTAACAGCCCTTGCTCGTTAAAAATGGGAATTTCTTTTTGCATGAAATGAGGAAGTCAGTGTAGGCTGCTTTGGGCTCCAACTTCGGCTGCTGAGAAAGTAATTCTTTTATTTTATTTTTAGTAGGTTAAGGAACATCGTTTCTATGCTAACCTTTTCTCTTTTGAGTTCTTTTCTACAGATGCCTTCCAGAAATCTTTGGATGTTCGATATGTTACTATAGATATATAGTAAAATTCTGACAGTTTTCTTGCTGCTCAAAACCTGCGGTTCCCTGCAGAGACCTTTTCTTCACTGCAGCCTTATTGCCAAGTTGTCAGAGCATTAATTAAACTAGAAGAATAAGGCATTGCATGTCATTTCCTATACTGGATGCCTGCATGTCAGGGACATATCTCCATGGCAAGAACCTGTATATAAACAAAAAATAAGCCTGGCAACAATACAAAAGCTCATGCAGGCTTTTAAGTGAAATATGTGGCAAAGGAAAATATGGAATTTAAAGCATAGTATTTCCAAGGAAAATGAAGAGTTTGCCGAATACTTATCTTCTCAGGCACAAATATGATGATTCCATTTGGATGCTATGTGCATTCCAGTGTTATTTTTAATCTCCATATTTTAGATGTTTTCGATATTTATTGGCTCAAACCTTAAAAGGTTTCTCATTTTAAACCGCCTCATTCATTACAGGTAGACTGACTGTTCCTTAGTGGGATTACAGATTCTCCGTGTGAGCCCATAAAGTCACGTGGAACAAAACTTTATTCCAAATAAACTACCAATAATTTGCATATGCTTCATTTTGCTGCATGAATCAAAATGCCTTCATTTCATGTATTATACATCACCTCTCAATTTTATGTACTTTTACTCTGCTGTTTAGAAGCCGAAAAATACAGCACACATGTTGATGCTTTCCCTGCAATAAAATGAATAGATGCTTAAGCTGTAATTGCAATCTACTGCTTGCTAACACCGCCGGCAGAGCCACGGCATTAGGGAAACGAGAGCATTTTTCATTTTTTGTCACTTTTTTGGGGATAGGTTCTTACAGTAGTGGACTTGGTGACTCTTCAAAAACTAAACTTGAGCATTCACAGCCAAGTTAATGTAAGTGTATATTTAAGAGATTAAGAGGAAAATGTGTTATGAGGGCTGTAGGATGAAGAGGTATTTGGAGGGTACACCCTCAAAATTCTCATGTGCACACAGGGCTTTTCCCCATGTTCGTGCCCTGCACAGCTCCTGGAAGCTACCTTGCAAAGACCCCACAAACGAGGAACTTTTAAACTGGTTGTACCCAGCTGTGCCACCGAGGCTTGGGACAAGAAGAGGGACAGAGGCAGCATCCATCAATGGCAGATTTTGTCCCACCGTGGGCAGAGCCCTTGAGCATCTGGAGCTGCATGGTGGCTCTCCCTGAGCAGGATCTCAGCCTCCCGCCCTCCTTTGGGTGCTGTTCGACATGGCCAGGCACTGCTAAGAGGAGATTTGGGCCCCTGCAGCGTGCCAGCATTGCTGCAGGTGGTCAGGTGTCAGGGCTGGGCTGCCAGGAGCTGCCTGTGGCAGCATATGCACCGCGCTCCCCTTTTCTCGCAGCCTTGCCCGCCTGTTGCCGCTATTTCAGCTGCGTGTGCAGAAACACCGTGCGGGTGCCAGTCGCAGAGTTACACTTCAGTAGAGCATCTTCACACCTCCCTTGCTGCCGATCCCGTACGAACCCTTCACCAACAGCTCTCGTGATGTCTGGCTCGCTGCTTGCCGTGCAGCCCATGTTAAGACATCTGAGACAATGTATGAGACCGTACCTGGGAGCTGAGCGGTGATGAGACGTACCCCAGGGTTTCAGAATGATGCTGTGGGCTGAAGAGACCATATTCCAGCAAAGCTCCTACCCAGGGGCCAGTGTCTTCGTGCAGAGGACTACAAGGGGACCTTGCCATGTTCCTGCCCAGGGCCATCTCCCGTGACCGTGGTGAGACTTAATGCCTTCCCCATCACCACCCCTTGCAGCATCCTCACCATCAGTCAAGCTATAGGATTCCTTCTCCTATTTTTTTTTTCTTATTTTTTTCGTAAAGGACTCTAAAAAATTAGTCTTAAAAAAAATCTGATGAATAGCATTAATCCCCTACGAGAGGAACACTCTAGATTGCTTAGCTGCAAACATCTTTTATTCATGAGCAGCATGCGCCATACATTCATTCCCTCACTCAAGGCTCAGGCATTATTTCAGGAAGAAGAAAGCACATCTTTAGCATTGTAGGCTTCTGAACAATCAAAAAATGTATAATGAAGCAGCAACACCTCTCTGAGGCAATAATCTACTGAAATATTATAAGCCTTTATAGTCAGGAGGCATTTTAAAGCCTTAACTTGCAACCAACATAACTTTGTTATTAAATGATTATTATAATTATTTTTTTGTACACCTTCAGAGCTCTCTGTGATTTTCCTAAGGATGATAAAGTGCCTTCCTTCTAGTTTAGGTATTGGAGATCTTTCTTCCTTCTCCCTTTGTGTATAGGGTGAATCCTAAGTGATAAACTCTGCCAATTTATGGTTGCTTTTTCTTATAAACTGCATGTTTTTTAACTTTCAGTGCCCTTAATGTTATTCTCCCCAGTGCTCCCTCTCCCTTGGTTTGCTGGGAGTCCCAAAGAGAAGCATAGGCAGGGATGCTAAGCTTTCAAGTTGGCTGCAAGGTTATAACCTGCTATTTCCCCTCTCAAGCCCATTTTGGAAAACAGGTGGAAAAGAAAGCCTCAAGGGGGTGCAGAAGTTGGCCTCTTCCATTAATTTAACACCATTTCTTGGTGAAGAAATGAAGCAGCAGCACAGGTTAAAAATGTGCAGAAAACCTTGCTGCTTCAGCCCGACTTCCTGGGGGCAGCTACTAAGCCTGTCTGGCCATCGTACAAATTGGTTCGTTGTCACTGGGATTTTAGCTTTGATTCCTCATTATAAGTTTTTAAAACGGTGAGGATTAACAGCACTTGAGGGGCAGCTCCAAAGACTTTGTCTGACTCCAGTGGTGCTGGAGGGGCCATAGATGCACCGAAGGTTAATGATCTGAGGGACCCGCCTCTGCATCTTGATCCTCAGGAATGGAATTGACCTTTTCACAGCTTAATTAGGGATAAGTTTATAAAAATATATCTTCATGTTTGACCCCAATCTCCTTTGCATGCCCTGGTTCGGTTGGCCTGTGAGTAATACGGCCTCCTGTCAGCAAAAGCAGACAAGATATTTGTTCAAATGCTCATTGTCAGCAGCCCAGCAGAGATGGCTCCAGCTAAAACTCTAACTGGGGCAGAGTGGAAAGCTCTGATTAGCTGTGCAAAGCTTTCTGTTTTACAACTTTAGTATTCAGTTGTCATTACTCCTACTTTTAAATGTAGTTTAACAGCTCAAGGCGGCACTTCTCTTCCTGCTACTATTGCTCCACCAAGGTAAGCCAGCCGTCTTGTGCCCCGTGAATGCAGTAGTCACTCTTGCTGGTGAATGAAGACAAGAAAAGAGCTCAGACAAGAGCCACCCTGATAAATATGCAGTGCCTGGGGAGGACCAGATCTTTTGGGCACCCACAGACTCAGCACTCCTGGTCCGCATGGGCTATGCAAGGCTGGAGAGTGAGGCTCCAGCTGAGTATTTCCAAGCCTCCACCTTTCCTCCACCAAGAAAGAGCTCAGCCCCATGAGGTTTGGTGAGTTATCTCCTCTTGCCAATGGGTCTTGCCCCCTCACCCTGTGCTGTGTGATTCCACCCTTTTCTTCCCATCACTTTTGGAGCTGGCATCTGGGAACCAAAAGCTAGCTCAGCCAAAGATCTGGAGAGTTTTTTGCCTTCCTGAAAGCAAGAAGGGCTGGTGAGCACCATAGCTGACAAAAGGAGGAGAGGAGGTGTGCCCAGGTCTGCCTCCAAGTGTGGGCAGGAGAGTGAGGTGAGTAGGAATGGAAGGGTGTGCTTTGTTACCCATGAGCCATTAGATCCCAAAACCACATCCTAAATACAAGCAGCCCCTTGTAGACCAACATTCCTTGCATTTGGCCAGTGCCACGGCTTCTAGACGGTGTCAGTAGATGGAAATGCTATTTTTAAAGGCTTGGGGTACCTTTTTTAAAGAGCTGTGGAGAAGCTTATGCTGTAACAAACAGTGCTATACATGTGACATTGCTGAACAGTGAATGCCAATGTTATTAAACCTGTCCTTTTTGTGAGCGTTAAATTAATTGACAACATTTTTTATTTTATTTTTTTAAATCACACTCTAATCTTTTGGAGAACAGAGCCTCTCCTCAGAGATACTGTTCCAAGGAGAACCAGCCACCATCCGAGGCATCCTCTTGATTTATAGCAGCAGCAGCATGAATTTCATATAACATGATAATATCCTATAAAGTCTCAGAGCTCTACACCGAGTCCTGCATAGATAACAGGTTGAGCAGTACACGAAGTCAGGATGCGATAATAATGTCTTTCCTTCAGCATGAAACGATGCTATTTGGGATGCCATGCTTCTCGGATGTGGGAGCAGTAATCCTATTATCAGTCATCAACAATAAACGACACCGCTGTAGATACCCGCTTGCTGGAGGTGATGCACAGAAGCTATTAGGAAGCTGCCTAGCCGGCATGCTGAGCTTTCACCCGCTATTTCCTTGCAGATTTTCTCTGCAGATACCTGCCCATCTGCAGATATTTTTTATCACTGCAAATAAGAGGGACCCTTGCTTCACAGTGGCTTTGTGGTTATCTTGAGCCACGGGTTGTACGTCAGTACTGATTTGGGGTGTCCCCTGCCAGGTCTTGGGGCCATCTCCCCCAGGGTGCTGGGCCCAGCTCCAGGACCCTTCAGACTCAGAAGAGCAGCCCAGTGTTGTAGAAACATTAATGCCTGCACCTATGGGGAGGGGTGGCAAAGAAGAGCAGCAAAAGCTGTCGCAAATTACCAGACATCTCTAGAAAGGTAGATGTGTGATGCCTGACTGAAAATGCCAAGCAAACAGATGAGTTTTCATCATCTACACACCTAACCCACCCTTTCTACTTATGGAATACTTTTTCATTACACTATGTTATTGTACAAATAGTAGGAAATATTTAGGACTTTAAATTTACACAGTCATAAGACATGTCCCTGTGCAGTGCCTCTTACAATGCAAATACAGGGGCCATGTAATTACATACTTGCACAAAATTTTATCACTGGGGGTAATGTAATTTTATTCCTACACATTGTAGGAAATTATTCCTATAATGAAAATATAGAAATAATTTCTCTAGTAGGTACAATTGTAAAGGAATGAACCACTCAGACCACATGTGCTGGGTCTGCAGCTGTGCTGAGCCAGGACATTTGCCTCCCTGGGCTCTGAGCATGGGTTAACCCAGCACAGCAAAACAGACTGTGAGGGAAACCATTGATTCTGCTGCTCATTCTTCTGCCCATACATGCATTACGTTTATCCATACCTGCTCACTTCAGTCCTCAACAGCAACCTAAAGGAACAGCCGCAGCTGATTTTTGTCTCAGTGAGAAGTTACTGTGCTGTGAATGTGAGCTTTCCCCATGGCAGGAGGGCTCTTGAACTTTGCTCTTTTTCCCCAGATTTCCCCCTGTTCACATGCGTATGAGCACAAATATCTACACACATGCTCCAGGTCCTGAGGAGTGACTTGAAGAATTGGTGAGCTTATTGTTAATAGTTTTGCAATATTTTGCACAGGGAGCTCCGGATGTAGTTCTTTGCAGCAGTTCAATGAGGAAACAGTTTCCCAGTCTTCTGGCTCCAGCAACACACCTCAGTGGACCAAGAGAAGGAAATAAGGCAAGGAGAAGTCTTTTGCAAATGGAAACAGAAATGGGTTACATTTCTGTGCTACAAAGGCTCTTTTTGGCTGTGTTTTTGTTTTGTTTTGTTTTGTTTTTTGTTTTTCTAACATCACTTTAAATAAAGCCACTGAAGTCAAGATGGTCTGGAGGTCTGAAGGTCACAGGGAGTCACCCTGTCCTGGGTGACTGCTCAGTCTACATTGCTCTTAGACTTAGGTGTCCTCTCTGGAACTTTCCATCTCCCCTTATTTCCTTCACAGTGACCCACTGCCAAGGAGAAACTGGGGTGTCCTGACCCCATACTGGTGTCCACCTAAACCCCACCCACTGAGGTGGACCTTTGGGGTTGGGTGCCTCTCCTACGTGTCTCACAGACACCCGAATGGCTGCACTTCCTTCAGCACTTCCTTCCTTATGTCCCATAAGGAATTGTCCTGCTGAGGTCTGCAAGATATCAGCAATAACTGCTCACCTTCAGAAGATAAACTCCATGGGGAATTTGTTTTGGGTACTTATAGGATGGTTTGAGAGCACTGCCTGCTCAATGCATGTGTTCTGTGCTGCCCTCCAGCAGCAGCTGGTGTTCCCAGACTCTCCATTAGCATCCAGCATCTGACCCCCTTCATGAGCTTTGTTTTGGGGTTCAACACGTGGGAGAAATATTAGCACCCATCCAGTAGGTGCCCACCTCTTTCACTGGGCACTGCAGTGCCTTTACCAGGTAGGAAGGGATGCAGCAGAGGAGGATGGATGGTGTTGACCAATATGAAGCTGAATTTGTAGAAGACCACGGAGAGATACCCAAGGCGGCCTTCACATGACCAAAGGGGAGATGTAAAGAATATTTTTTAAAAGAGAAAGACAGGTCTTGCTGCACTATTAGCAATGCATGTTTTTCTTTTTACACATTGACTTTTTCCCTTGACCACGTCTGCCTTTTCTCACTAGGCAGTAGCACTGATGTTGAGTGGATTTCTTTTGGGAAATGAATGTTTCACGTTCCTCCTGGCTGGGCATCAAAGAAGACCCCACAGCCCCTGCTACAGTGCCCTACACCAGCACACTTCCTGTGGACTAGTTTACTTTTCTAAACCTTGCACTGGACACCTTCTATGTTGACACAATGAATTCCTATCGAGAATGGCTTTTTAAGTGACATTTTTGTAAAATCTCTAGCTGCCAATCGTTTAAAAATACAGATGGGATCAAAGTTCTGTTTGCCACAGGTTTAATAATTATTTCAGTGATGTGAAGCTGAGCCCAGTGACACAAAAGACTTTCCTGTCCCATTTGCCACAGTGTGTGTTTAGATGACATTGACTCACGGCTTCAGTCACTGTTTACAAATATTGGCCCCAGAGGTCATTATAGATCAAAATATATGATGTTATCACAAAAGGGAAGATGGAGGAATCCTACAAAACTGACCCTAATCTGTGCAGCAGACATGAAAATGCCCATTAAGTTAAACAGGTGGAGGAATTAAGCATCTCCTGCAGTCTTTTGCTCCTTTGTGGTCTATCAAGGGAAGGATTTACATTTATCTGAGCCTGCAGTTTCACTACTGTACAATTCTTGAATGCAACCTACAAAGCACTAACAAGAGGTGAAACCAGGGTCACTATTTAACTCACAGATCAATAAATCTTTTCCATCCTTGAACTATATTGTCAAATGTGATTGCCTAAAAATTTGTCACACAATGCACCAATATATATCCATTATGGTTGTATTCTCCTCTCAGGGTGCAAATTGCATGCACGTAACCTCAACTAGACTTAGCAGCTGTGTGTCCAAATTCTTTTACTGGCAGGTAACAACATATTCTGATAACAGTGCATATAAATAAATATGTTCTGCTTCATTTTAAACATCCACAAGTTTCTTATTGCTGTCGCAATAATTATTCTCCAAATCTTTCATTTCTTAATCAAAATAAAATCTTTCCCTAAACTCCTTATTCACAGTGACAACACAACATTAACATCTTTGTAATTCAAATAAGCGTGATCTTCTATAAGAAATTCAGGGGGAAAATATGCAACCTGACAGAACAGCATGAAGCTCCCGTATGAAAATCCTAGGAGGAAGTGTCTACATATCTCAGAGTAAAATCAAAGGAAGCCATTAAAAAGGAGCACGTTGTCTAAAATGTGTTGAAATGAGACATGTATTTATTCTCTCCCTGAGGTAAAAACCTGTACAACTTTGGGTTTACAACCCATAAATTATCAAGTCATTTCGCACTTGTGGAATAAATAGCATCCATAAGCGTCTGCATCAGCACATCAGCTGAAGCTGGAGAGAGCTAAATTTACAAAACATTGAATCGGGAGGTGCGTAAGACTTAGTAAACAGCACAAAATCCAGGGCCCTCAACGAGGAACATTATGGCTAATCAGCTGTTATTCAACTTTTCAAGAAGTTTCTGCCAGAGACCTCCATGATCGTGAGTAGATGCACCCCTAGGAGGTTGGTACAAGGGTGCCAACCACAGCAGAGGAGCCCAGCAGACCACTGAGACCTGGCCTGGGCAATGAGCTCTTGGCATGGCCACACTGTGTGAAGGTGCAGCACTTGGTGTTTTGGGGGCCTCCGTATGAGGGCTCCAGGACCAAGTTACCTCTAATTCCCCTCCTGATGTCTATCCACCCTGACAGCTCCCTCTAAGGGGGTTTAGATCAATATTCAGGAAAGGCCAGAGAAGCTGGAGCTCTCCCTCCCACTCCATGTTTCAGTGGTATGGTGGGTGCCCAGTGCCCATGGAGCTACAGGGTGAAAGCCTTGATGGGAACTCATGTATTTCAGCACAGGATATCTAAGAGCCTTATCCCATCTTCCTTTTGGTTATACCCCTTAATATGACCATCCAGACACATTCAGGCAAAGGTTTCAGGGAGTGTTGGAAAGGTTGATGAACATCCCTGCCACCCAGCCTGCAGGTCAAGAAGGAAAGTGCTTGTGGTTGAGTGTGTCCATGCTCAACCTTCAGGTCATCCATAGCAGCCAGACTTTGTGAGAGCACTTAATGGGGGCTTCTGGCTCCCGTGGAAACACAACCCAGCATGGTGGTGGTCTGCAATAATGTTTTGTCCTAGTAAAGCTTGGGGTTGCAGCTGGGATGGACCCTGGGCCAGGGATATTCCAGACCCTGCAGTGAGGCACAGCTGTAGCATGGGGTGTGGATGCACTAAGCATGTCTTCAGAGCTTCTGGCAATTACCTGCTGTCTTCTTGACTAATGAACTCCTGATCTGATTGTTCATTTTTAGGGCAGATATCTGGAGTCTGTGCCACAAGGTGCTGGCCTGCTCTGGAGGAACCAGGCACAGTTCTGCCCAGGGAGACTGCAGCCAGACCTTGTCCCATGGTGTCCTCAGGGCCGGTGCTGGACCTCCGAGGAGGCATGAAATGGGCCGAGAGCATCAGCCGTAAAGGTTAACGTGAGTGTGGGCAAGCGGCTTGCAGGGGGGGAAAGAAACCGACAAAGATAAATGTGCCAGATGAAATGTAACCAAGTGTGTTAACGCAGGGTCAGGCACAGATTTAAGAAATCTTGTACTCAGGATATTAAAATTGCACTCCCTGGTGTGTACCTACCTGCACCTCTTTTCTAAACATTATTTCTGCTACATTTGCCTTGAATTAAGAAAGAGGCTTTTCATCTTAGAAGCAGTCAGACCTGCAATTACACAAACCCAAGTTTTGCATGAAGTAATATTTTTTTCCTGCCTTAAACACATTTTGTGCTCAAAATGAACTTGTTAAATAGTCTGTCATCTCGCGTTTCCTTCTCTAAAGACACAGACAACACCTGAATTGTTAATGAGCTGCAGTGCAGTTTAATCAGAGTGGGAAAAAATAGGATTTCAAACAAAGAACAAAGTCGGCAGCTCCAGTTTCTCCCACAGCCCCCAGTCCCCTGTGCCAGTCCCTGTGCCGCTGGCTCACCCTGCATGTGGCACCTGTTGAGAGCACCTGTGGACCCCAGAGGCTGTACACAACTTTATGGGGGCTGATGCTCCCCATCCCCTTTCCACACACCCATGTATTTAGGCCAATGCAAAGTGAGAAGGAAAAGCCACCATGCTGCTGCAAGCCATGCCCGACATGTGCAGTCCTGCTCCAAGTGTGCAGTCCCAGCATTTCAGCCTAGGCTGGGGTTTACAAGGGCTGGATACCTTACACAGTGAATAATTTTTCTCAGACATGACCATACATTGTACACGAGTGATGATGTTTCTGCAGTCATGCTTCTGAACCCAGAAATTCTGCTCACAGCAGGTGTCACCCATGCACCCTTCCTGCCCGCAGCAACAAAGAGCTTTGGAGCCACATATCTGAGTGCATGGTACAGAACTGTGCCAAGTGCAATATTATTAAAATAGGTTTTGTTCCAATACATTGTGCACATAGAAGGAAAAATATTATCTATTAGTTGGATTCTATGTTCCCCTTTGTATAAAATATGACTGGCATTTCTTACCCACGTTTGCAAAATGTTTTGTCCCTGGATACAGAGTCTGTACACAGCCACAACATTTCTATTATTTATTACTTTTCTTAAGCACCTGGAGTTATGAAAATGCACTTTTACTTTGATCCTTCACATACCTAGTAGCCTGCAGGAAAAATACAATTTATCAATGGTTTCTTTATGTGTCACTGTAACAGAGGGCAGAAATGAAATAGAGTGCTCCTCTGCCACCTGGGAGCATCCTTTACCCAGCAGCATGAAGGCAGCTAGGTAACATCCTCAGAGTGGGTGAAATGCATGAAAACATAATGAAATAAAGTCACGGTTGTGGCTGGAAAGTAGCCATTAAGGGGCTTTGACTCTGCTGACTGATGAGTAAAGATACCGTCGATAGTTCCTGTTACTGACTGGTGAATTATTGCATATGTGATCGCCAAAATCCAGTTCCCTTAGCACATTGCTGTATTAAATCTGTTGCTGCTTTCTTCGCTTTATCCCCAAAGAATAAGGGAAAGGTGAATTACTGACTTTCCTGAGCTTGCTATGGTTGCAAATGGAGCTGCAGCTCCTCAGGGCTTCGGCTCGTGAAGCGAAGAGCAGCGGCGGCTTCAGATGGAGCTGTCTCCCACCTGCCTGCCAGAGGTTACTGCTGCCCTAATGGAGTCAGCAAAAGAAAGTCAGCTCCAGCTGAGGCACAGGGTGGAGCAGGGAAGACATAGGCACTGAATTATTTCTGCTTCAGACCTTGGGTGGATGTCAGAGCAGCGACGCATGGATGGGGCAGGGCAGGAGCCAGTTGAGAGGCTTCTGCTGGGTTTGTGTAAACTGCTCTGGAAGAGGCCAGAGACAATTTTTACACTTCTTGCCCCAAGATTATATTTTGTTGCTCAATAATCTTCAAAACAGGGAGAAAATGAACATTGTATCTTTCCACTTACCCACGCAAAAGGTCAAATCTTTCTGAGCCTGGTGCTAATTCCATTAGTGATGGGGCTTGGCTTTAGTAAACACCAACTGATACTAAATCAAACAGAGGCTTCTTGCTTAAAAGCTCTTACTGTATTCCAAAGAATCTAAATATCAAAGCTGGCTAAGTGAAAACAGCACAATGACCAAGCCATTGTCCCTGCGGTTCTGTCCTTGTTGCATGGGCTGAATGTCAGAAATCATATACTTGAAAGTCGACTTTCTATGTGGGGGAAGAAAACATAATAGACAATAGGGTGCCATGGGACATAATAACACAGACAGGCAGGGTCCTTATGACTCATGTCAAGAAGATCTTTCCTCAGGAGTGGGAGTAATAATCTACAACAAACTATTGTAACCCGATGAATGTTGCAAGTGTCTCTGAGTCTGCGCTAACTTCCCGCAGCAGTGACTTCTCTAAATATGTGATATCACATGTTATTTTGCTCTGTGCCAAGTACATTTAAATGCACCACCTTGACTCCCCTGTACGAGGTTCGTTCGAACCGTTCATTTTTCTCCCCCCTCGCCTCCTGCCCCCTCCCCAGGACTCAGTGACGCCATCTTCACTTCCACAAGAAATGACAGCAGCATTCTGCTTCTTGGAACAATGTTCGGCTTTATCTCCAGGAGACAACAGTAGGTGGTTTACTTTTTGGCATTTATGTCTCTTTTTGTTACTTTTCTAGGCCATTTGCCAAGGAAAAAAAAAAAAAAAAAAAGAATACAGTGCTTTGCATTTCTATATCTTCTTCCACTCGGGGCTCCCAGAACGCTGGACAAACATCCTTTGATTGCAGGCCAGGCTGCTGACAGGCTGACATGGCCTTTTGGGTCCTGTGGATCAAATGCTCCTGTGCCTTCTCCCGGGATCACCGGGAGGTAGAGGCAGCACAGGCTTGCAGGTGGTGTCTGGGCTGTTCTCCTGCAAAACACAAAGCCTGAAGCAAGGAGGAAGGCGAGGAGGACAGGCAGGGCCTGTGGCCTGCCTGGAGACCCAGGATTTCCAGATCCACAGCAAGCAATCGAATCTGTGTGCACAGCTAATGGAGATAACACCCGTCCTGCTATCTCATCAGAAGGACGAGTGAGGGGAAGGCCAAGAAATCAGCCAGATGATAGCGTTGCCAGGCGTGGTGCCCTGAGCCCCCTGCATCAGCTGATAAAGGCCCAGGTCACTTTGGAGGCATCACCACATCCCACTCAGGGACAGGAGCTGATGGCCATGTATTTTTATTGCAGAGGGAACTACCATGGAAAAATCAATGTGGGACTGGCACATTGACTTGCAGAAGGTCCCAAGTGGGCACATGAGCAATGGGGCTGAACTGAAGCTACTGAGGTCCCCTGGGACATCCTGTGGGGGCTTTAGATGAACTCCGACAAAATGGAAGAAATACCCTGACCAGCAGACATGAGCAGGAATTTGCAGGTATACCCTGGTATTTGTTCATACTCTACAAACACCCATCAGAAATCTTCAAACCTGTTATGGGTCAATATATGATGACCCAGCAAGATATTTTGAGGTGCCAGTGTCTCAGGTTCATCCCTTTCTCTCCATGGCAGCTCTCCAAGAGCCTGTTCAGTTATACAAGTGTGACATCTTTTTGCACCATTGTGCATAATGCCATGCAAGAACCAGCAAGACTCTGGGGAGTGCTTCTCAAGCGGGAGCCATCACCACATGGGGAGCTTACAGAAGTTGATCTACTCAGCTCATTGAAGAGATGGGTGAGAGGAAACTTGATAGCTGATGTTCCTTCAGAGGGAGTTTTCCTCTGCTATCACTGTGTTCTGATATCTAGCAGTGATGGAGCAAAATCCAATACAGTGAATGGAAGCACAATTGTATGAAAAATTAAAATATTTTAGATGGGTTAAATAATTAAAAAAAAAAATCCAGTTTGCATCATGCCGAAGAAAGAGCAATGGCTTTTTGAAATCTTTAAGACCTTGTAAGATGAGGTTGTAGTTTGGCTGAAAGATCTGAGCTGCAGCAAAACTTCCCTGGTGGAGCCCTACAATCCATGGTAACAGATACTGGGATGCCAAAATCACCTTTTGGCTTAAAAGCTGATGTAGACTCAATGCTTTACTAAGAGCTCTTAAGAGAGTCACTGTAAAGGGAGTTTAGAAGCACTGCAATCAATATCTAACCTAACAGAATTGTACCCTGAACCTGCTGCCCATCATGGGCCAGTTGCTACAGTCTCATGTTAAAACTGATGACACTGGGATGTGGAAGGACTGATTTCCTTAAGAGAAACAAGGGGCAGAGATGGGAACCCAACACTTTTCTCCATTTGCTCCTCAGCTGAATAACCATGATTCCTCTCAAGGAAGAAAATCATGTTGTCTCATTTCTACTTCATGTTATACAGGGGATTCTCACTGACAACCACTCTGAGCAACTTCTCAGTGACCTTCTTAAAGGGATCTGGGAGGAATATTTGAGTCATAAGTGATGAATTTTAGACTTCTAGTGAAAGATTTGGAATAATGAAAAAATATCTGCTTACTCTATAATATTCTAACTTATCCTAATGCTTTGCTTTACTGCTAATAAAAACTAAGATTTAATTTATTTTTTATTTTTTTAAATAACGTCTAAGTCTGATTTTCCAAGTGGTCAAAAAAAAAAAAAAGTCATTCTGTGGGTCAAAATTGAAGTGGAGATACCATTCCCAATATCTTTACTGCATTTGTGTGGTCACTAGGTGCTGGCTCCATATTTTATGGTCTGGCCATGTTTCTTGGATACAGCTTGCTCTGAAAAACAAGAAAGGTTACAATTTACAAGCAGGTGAAATGAAATGAAAGCAATGTTACTGTGCAGCTCTTGCAAGATTTTTTTTCAGTAAGTGGAGAGTGCTGGGAAAATGAAGGAAGATAATGCTAGGTTATTTTCTATTCCCATTTCATCACCAGTTCAGCCTTTTCACTTTCCATGTGTTGCCACACCCATGTATTGTGATCTTTGGGCATGGGCCCATGTGTGCCTGGTCTTCAGGGTCCCTGAAGCTGTGGCAGTGGCTGCCTTTCACCCAGTGCGCCCATTCATGGGTCAGGCTTGTTGCTGGTGACGCTCAGATGCCCTGAGGTCCTCAGCCATTCAGCAGGCATGTCCCCCAGCCCAGATGGCAGTTTGTAGCTCCCCTGCCTTTATCCCATCTCATCACCAAAACATGCACTTTAACCAAAACCAAGGATTGTGTTCAGTGCATAATTCAGTGGCTCATTCACCAAGGATGACCAGCATACTAAACCCTCGGAAGCTTTCTTGCACATACTGCCTCTGTGTTGATGAGCTGAAAAAAAAAATAAAAATAAATGTGAGCACTTAGTGGCCCTGGTAACTAGGATATGACACGCTGATGCATGTCCCATGTTGGGCCTGGGGGCAAGGGAGTGTGGAGGCAGTAGAAGGCATCCTGGCAGCCCAGACTGCTACCTGGGAGCACCTTTCTCCTGAACATCCCCATCAAAAGGGGGTCCTTGATTATTCTCAGGTTTTCTCTAAGTATGTGGGCATTTTAAATGGCTTCGATGTAAACACAGTTCAGATTTTGATCAGATTGTATTTGCATCTGCAGCCTAGAAAGTTTTTGTGGTAGACACTTGACAAACAAAAAGCATCTTCTCAATGTGCCTCTGGCCTCGCAAGCTGCAGTTGTGTGCCATAGATAAACGTGTTGGATGTTGGATCACCATGCACAGGTTCACTGACATTTAATCTTGTTCATTGTGTATTTTAGATATGTCTTAAATGATAAGAGAAAATCCTCAAAACCCACAGTTAAATGTATTGGCTGTTTCCAGGTCTCTGCAAGTTTGGCAATCATTAGATAAAACAGAAGGAATATCTTCATAGACTTCCTCAGGATTTACATTCTGCTTTCCTTTGCAAAGTAAACAGTTAAATTTGTCCTAGCACGTTAGCCTTGTGTACCTTGGGTCCTTAGGGTTATTCAGGTTAGAATAGTGAAGTGGAGAGATAAATCAGGCTGTAAAATGGACTAAGGGTTTCTTTTGTGGCCACTGACATTTAAAAAATTCTTCAGATAAAGGCTACCCACGATAAATATTTGCAAGTTAATGAAAGCCTTGGAAACTTCAGTATGCACATGTAACGTGTAAATATCCAGCATTTCTTCACAGAAATGCAGAGCAGTGAATGTATAGCAGGAAACAATAACCATGGACATGAATGTTTGTTGAGGGAGATGCCTCTTTATATAGAACATGTTTATTTAAAATACATTAAAAATCAGATTTCCAAAGCAAGATTGAACATTAGAATTGTAAATAACTGGAGTCAAATCAAGTTTCCTTAAATATATTTATACACTCCTCATACATTGTTATTAAGGCACATTGGCACAGTGAATCAGAAACAGAAACAAACAAAAAAAGGTATATTTTTATGCTTTTGTTGCACCCAAAATCATTCATTAAGGGAAATTACATCCAAATTAGGAGTATATAATAATGAAGACCTGTAATGACTGTTGAGTTTTTATCTTAAGCAGTTTTTATTTTTATGCATTACATACTCAGAATAATTCTAAGCTCAAAATCTGTCACAGTACCTTGTTATCTAAGCTTGAACATTGTTTATTTGTTATAAGAGATTTAAATCTTTAAAGCAATTTTGCAGAAATAACCAAAATACATAAGGTATTGGTTCATAAACACTTCCTACACTTTAAATATACTCTTGTTTAAATTCTGTTATTAAGCCAGACAACAGAAAGTCGTTGATACTAGTTGCCTGATTTTAAGTTTTTGTTTTGTTTTGTTTTGTTGTTGAGTTCTTTTTTAATCTTATATTCTTTCTTAATGGCTAGAGGATCAAAAATAAATTTAAGGTTTTAGACTCACCTATTTGATAACATCAACACCATTTGTAAAGAAATGCCTTTTTGAAAAAGAAAACACTTTAAATATTCTCTTTTATATTCATACCTCATTAAAGTTAATAAGCAGTAAAGAAATACAAGTTTAAAAACATTTGAATGAAATGCAATAAAACAGAGATTAAAGTGTATACAGTTAAATATTCTATTTTCAGATGAAATCATGAGATGTCAGTTTACAGAAGCTGCATATTGTACCCATGCCCTGGAAAATAAAGCAGCCAAACAGTTGCTATTGTTCCTACCCTAGAAAAATTAAAATCTCGTAATAACATAGGCATGGAAGTTGCCTGTAATTTCACATTTAGGCCTTTGTTTCGAAATGACTTGGGCTCTACGTAAGAGCAAAGTTCATGCAACTGGCAAGGCAAGGCTGCATTATTACATGACTATGACAAGCTGTGTGCACAAAAAAGGGATTCATCCCAACGGGTTGCTTGGCATGGCCAAGGCCACTCCAGAGCTCCAGACCCCTCTGGTAAGTCGCTGCGGCAGCGCCTGCATAAATAAGAGCAGAAAATGAGAAGACTTCATGAACAGAAGACTTTGTTTTGAAAGTAGAGGCGAGATCGATTAGCTACTAATTACTTCTAACTTTCCTGCCCGGCATTCACGAGGCAGATGCCTCAGTGCTGCTGAAGCCAAACTTCTGAGAGGCTTCAGCTCTCCTGGCAGCCAGAAGAGATGAGGTCTTTGTCTTCCTGTGGCAAGGGCAGGCCCACCCGCCCCGCTCATTTCCCTCAACCAGAGCATGGGATGGCTGGAGAAGAACTTCCCAGCCTGGAGCTGAAGTGTGTTGAAGATCTCTATTCTGTGTTTGCAAGAGGCCTACCTTAATGATTACTGTTTTACCAGCCCATGTCAGAGACTGGCTCGGCCCGGCTGCATGCAGCAGCTCTGGTGCAAGCATTTGTTGAACATGTTATATTCCCCATCTCCAGAGGACTATCTGCTGCGCATCAAAGCTCATCCCTTGTGTCTCTGGAGGACAAGAACATGCCCAGGATGCAGTGCCTGCAGGCCCAGGGGTACCCTTGCCTTCGGTAAGGTGGCAGTACTTCTTCAAGGGTGAAGTGCTCACAAGCAATTCACTGATGGTATCGGCTGCAAAGTTGTTTCTTCTGCACATCCATCACATCACTCTCCTTCAGCCATGGGTATCTCTTTCTTTAGCAAAACCTCCCAAGCAGCAAAAAGAGCAGGTCAACTCTCTGTGTCTGTCTGATGGCCCAGAGGAAAGGCATAGAGAAAACACCACCTGCTCGCATGGATGAGTGGAAAATAGAAATGTTTGGTGGAGATATCTTGCTTTGAAAATTACACCTTAAAGTCTTTGTTAGCATAAGAAAGTCAAAAGTGCCTCAACTTGCTGTCCTGTTTTTAGAAGTTACATGCTGTAGTGCAGTGAACAAGTGGTACTTGCAACCAGGTGGTCTGTATTTCTGTTGTTTGCAGCTGATTATGGAAAAAGCTTTGGCAGTTTCCTTATTTTTTGTCATAGAAAGTAGCTTACAAGGTGTGCATCAGGATTCTCCGTGTGGTAGCAGTGACAAGAGTGTTTTTCCATATTCTCCCATGAAAGCTTTCATCCAGAACCAGAGAGCTCTGGCAAAGGTCTTCATTGCTCAGTGTTGCTTAATTGTTCCTCAGCCTATCCTGGCCCTTGCAGAATGATGTGCCGTGGCCATGTTAAAAAAAGCAGCTCCTCTCTCATCAACATGCTTTGCTGTTCTGCTTTTGGGGTACGAGCTCTCTCCCTGAATGAAGTGAGCAGCTCCACTGCCTGAATAATCACTTTCATAAATTAATATGGACCACAGCCACGTCCATCTGTGCTGTGATTTCCCCCCGCCGCACATGCCTGGAAGGGCCCTGTACCTCCCGAGTAATTATTTACATTCCACCTATTGCATTCTCCATTGCAGACAACCATCTTTACTCATTTCTCAACTCGATTTACTCCCCGCTGTTTTCTGTGCTAAAAAAATACTACATGATGGGTGAAAGTCCATGGCAACCCCTGTCTTGCAGCAGTAGGTACTTTCTGCTTTTAACAGTGAATAGTAACTCACGCAAGAATCTTGGATCAGAGACGTGTGAAAATAGAGATTATTATGGTTTTACAAGCTTTTGTTTTGTTACGGGCAGGTTGGTCCTGGTTGTTTTTCTTAAATAAACTATGCTATTGTTATTATTAATAATAATATCTTAATCTTGCTGTCAATAGGAGAAGGATGAATGGTAAATTATGGTCTATGACATTGCATCAACGTCTCATCTTCATCAGACAGTTCCTACTATTACAGGAACTCACATAACCATGGCTTAGTGGTTTTTGCAATACCCCAGGTCCTCCTGTTTTGTTGGTGGGCACCATCGCTCTTCCATGCAAAGATGAGCCTGAAATCTGCAGGATAGTTTTGGGAAGCACTTTTTGACCTGGGTGATGAGGGGCCAGGAAGGCAGGTATCTTCTCTGGTGTAAAGGTCTGTTACACTGCTGCTGGTGGTGGAAGGACCCAAACAGTCCCCTTGTGTCCCTCGAGATTAGTGGCCCAGGGCTTCTGCACATTTCTCCAACAGCAGAACAAAGTCAGCCCCAGATACAGTCAAGGTGCATGCTGTGATCCAGGGCTTCCCAGAATAGGTGAAGAGATGCTGTGAAACAGTAAAAACAAAGGAGAAAGGAGAGAGAGAGGCAAAAAATACAGAAATGGAGGAAGGAGATGGCTAAGGCTAGGCATGGGACTTCCAAGTGGAGATGTTGCCCTTTTTATGCTCCTTTGCTGGATTTTCCCTCGCTGCTAAGTAATACAGGTGGCTCTTAGAGGAGAGGGATACACCAGCCACACTGACAGTCCAGGCTACTCTGCGTGCTAAACAACTGGAAACAAAGAAAATTGCCTAAAATTCATCAGCACAGGGCCTATCCAAATCCCAATGACTTCAGTGAGAATGAGACTGAGCCCCAGAATCCCCTGGCAGATTAGATACTCCCATGCTCCCAAGCTTATTTAGAGAATTATCTCTTGGTAGAAAAATAAATAAAGGCATTGCTGGCAGCTCATGTGGAGCTGGGGACCACTCCTGCAGCGGTGGGCACAAATTGCCACCTTCCCCTGCCACTTTCTTCTTTAGGGAATAATTGCTGGCTGCTCCAGGCAGCCCCCAAGCTCCCATGGATGCTGACCAAGGAAGATGTGAGTCCACATGTTTTTGGGCACTGCAAGCCCCTCATGAACTCTGGCACAGCCCGAGGCGATGGTGAGCGCCAGGCAGAAGGAAGCGGGAGCACGCCGGGGCCAACGCATCCCAGGGGCAGCAGTTTTGGAGTGAGCCTGCACAGCCTATGCCTGCATGAGACTTTGGCACAAGGAAATGATGCGAGCCCATCACTTTTACAAGCAGTGAAATTTATGGAGGAGGCACAGATGTTAAAAAAAAAATCCAAAACAAACAAATACCCATAGCTGAAAAATAAATAAGCCAGCAAAAAAGGAAGACTGGGAGCCAGAGTGACGAGGAGCTCAGTTTCCAAGGCAGTGGCCCGGGACGGCCGCCAGCTGGAGCGGCGGGGAGAGCTGGATGTCCCCTGCACTGCACACCCCTGGAGCCTCTTCTGGTGCCTTCATGGAGGAGCGTGTCAGAACGTGTCACCATGCCTCTCCCCATCCACGCCAACAAGGGACACGGCCTGGCTCCCTCCACGAAGTGATACGAGACAGGAAAACCATAGCAAAGTTTTTGCTGGTGGTGGTGAACTCGGGCTCGGTGAGGAGCCAGCGGTAGAGGCAGGTCCGGCAGATGGCGAGGATGTCCCCTGGGCCACTGCGCGGGCTCTCCATCAGCTGCATGGGAGGTGGGCCAGCCCAGCAGCCTGCACAGGCGTGGGGCAGCTGCCATGTGGCTCGCGCCTCCGTGGAGGGAGCCTTTCCCTCTGGCACCAAAACAAATCCAGGAGGGAGCCCCTAGCCCGTGCCAGTTTTGCACTTCAAAAAATGCTGGCAGGTAGGCCCTCCTTTCTGGTTATATCATGTCACTACCGCTCACCCGCGCTGTCTCTGGGCACCGGTGGGGATCCAGCAGCAGTGTGGTGGATGCTTTATACACTGGGAGGTTTGCTCCCATCTCCTGATGCTGCGATCCCTCTGCCAGCCCTGCTCTGTTAAAAATGTATGTTTCTATGAATTATTCTCGCCAGTGTTTCATGTTCAGCTGCTCTTTCCCTGTGTGGCCCCAGCTGGGTTTGCTCCTCTTCCTGGGCACACACTCCTGGGAGGATGACATCCCCCAGTGTGTGTGTAATTTTGGAGATGGGGAGAAGGTTTAAGGTTTAATTATTTCCTCAGCAGTGGGTGCAGCAGTGGGAAGGGTTGTGGCAGAAGGGCAGGGGCTGGGAAGGAGGTGTAGGAGAAGAAGAGCTGGGGTGAGCACACAGGGACTGGGACAGGGACAGAAGGATGGGGCGAAAGGACAGGGGCTGGAGCAGAGGGACAGGGAGCGGGGCTGAGGGACGGGGCTGGAGGCAGAGAGACAAGGGCTGGGGCAGCGAGACAGGGACACGGGAGCAGGGGCAGGGACTCAGGTGCTGGGAAGGGGAGCAGGGGCAGGGACCGGGGCGGGGGACCCAGGGGCAGGGACCCGGAGCAGACAAAGGGCGGGCGGCAGAGCCCTGCTCGCATCCCGCAGCCCCGCACCCGAGCGGGGAGCGGGAGGCGGAGGAGAGGAAAAAAAAAAAAAAAAAAAAAGAGGAGGAGGAGGAGAAGGAGGAGGTGGAGGAGGAGGAGGGACCTTCCCCTCCCTCCCACCCCGCCACCGGGGGAAATAAATTATTCCCAGCCCTCTCGCTCCCAGCTCCGTGCCCCGCACCCCGGCAGCGGCAGGCGGGGACAGCGGGGCAAGCGCAGCCTTTGGCGGGCGCGGAGGGGCCGCCCTCGGCCGCGGACAGCCGCGGGGCCACTCCGTCCATCCCACCCCGTCCCGTCCCGTCCCGTCCCACCTTCTCCCGTGCCGTCCCGTGCCGTCCGTCCCGTGCCGTCCCCGCGGAGCGGCGCGGAGCAGCGCGGTGGCCCCGCCGCGCCCTGGATGCCCGAGCGGCGCCGGCGGCAGCAGCATGGAGCGGCGGCGGGGGGTCCCCCGGGGGGCTGGCCCTGCCTGCTGCTGGCCCTGGGCACCCTGCTGGCGGCCGGCCGGGCTGCCGCCCCCCCCCGGGCCCGCTTCTCGCCCTTCTTCTTCCTCTGCACCCACCACGGCGAGCTGGAGGGGGACGGCGAGCAGGGCGAGGTGCTCATCGCCCTCCACATCGCCGGCAACCCCGCCGCCTACGTGCCCGGCCACGAGTACCACGGTAGGTGGTGGGGAAGCCCCCCCCACTGTGGGGTAGGGGTGGGAGGGGGGGGCGTCCGGCTGCGGACACGAGTTTAGGGGGAGGATAACAAAAAATATATATATATCCAGGTGGCTTTTTGCAAGCCAGCCTGGAGCGGGAGAGGTAGGGTCCGTGGGGTGTGCGCGGCTGGAGGCGCAAGGATGCTCCCCCCGGGCAGCCCCGCGTGGGCGAGCAGGGGGCTGCGCCGCTCGCAGCTTTCTCGCCACCTCTCCGTGCGGAAAACTTTGTGGCAAAGGGGTTTGGTTCAGGGGAGAGTGCTCCGAGGTGCAGTCCTGCTCCTTCTTCCCCCCCTGCGCCTGCTTTAGGCGCTGCACAATGAGCGCGAACTTGCGGTGAGCATTCAGAAGTCAGGAAAAAGAAATGTAGATCTGTATTTCAGGCGCCCTCGCTCGGAAAAAGATGCCGTGTGCTAGCCCCTGGTTAAAGCTGGAGTAAAACTCCGACTGTGACATATTCCAGCCCAGAACTGAAGTCCTAAGTAAATCGCAGGACTTCAGAGTTACGTGGCCGCTCCGACGGGTTTCTTTTTGTTGGTGCACAGAGCACCAACACCAAACGTTCATTTGCACAAGACCTGAAGTTTTTCCCTCTGCATAGCCTTTAACAACGCACTTCTTCCTAAATCCATGCGAAACTTTGGCTTTTAAAGTACTGGTGCCCTTTTTAACTCCCCGCAAACATCAATTACATCATGCTCGGTTTTTTTCTTTGGAGCCCCGCATCTTCAGCCCGTAACACGCCCTCGGACCGCCTTCACTTGCATTCAACCTGCTGAGCCTTAATTCTGCTGGGGTGGGGGGTGGGAAGAAAAAAAAAAAAAAAAAAAAAAAAGAGGCTAGAATTTCCTTCTTGACAATGCCAGACTCTGGAGGTTTTGCAGCGCGGCTCAGGCTCCCTGAACAACGCTTTTTGCAGCGGTTTGCAAGCGAGGAGCCCCCTGGGGGACCCGGGGGGCTGGGGGGGGGGGCGCGGTGCCGCTGCGGGGAGGCTCCCGCTGGGACTGCGGGCGGCGGTGGCGGTGAGCGAGGTTTGGTGGTGAGACGGCCCCGAGGAGCGCCGGCTCCTGCAGGTGGGCAGGGGAGGGTTTCCCACCGCTGGTTTGCATCGGAGCCACCTCCTCGGCTCCTTTTTTCAGCCGCTCCCGGCTGTCGCGGGGTGTCCCGAGCGGTGCGGGAGCTGCTGCTGCTGCTGCTGATGGTGGTGGTGGTGATGTCGTGTTGATGAAGATGATGATGATGATGCCGGGTCGTGCGTGCCCAGAAGAAAGTGCAGAGGCTGAACTTGGCAGCTAACTTGCGCCTACAAGTTGAAGCTATGCCCCGACGTGAGCCAGCCTCACTCCCTGCTCATAGCTTGCAACGCTATATATATATATATATTTTTTTTTTTTTCTCCTATTCTGTGCATCGATTAAACACCTAAGTGTGCCAAAGCAAGGCAAGAAGCACCCCTTGCTTGCTGTGCTCGGCGCAATAGACATATCCTTCAGCCAAGCGCCCTTAGTTAGATATTTTGAAATATCTCGTTTGAGTATTTCAAAATTAAAAAATTCTCAGTGTTAAATACAGCACGAGGAAAAGAAGTTTACGACCTGAAGGAATAATTTGAAGCAATCTGGGCTTTTATGTAGCTCAGTTTAATGATAATGGCAAGTGCCAGTGCGCACGGCAGCATTTATCATTTAAAAATCAAACTTTAAAGGTGGTCTTGTGCAAACAGAGAGGTGGAGTTTTGAATGCAGTACAGAAGCACAGGGCAAAGGCAGATTTGTAAATGTGTAAATGTAAATTCACCTGTGCAGAGGGGACATTGAGACACAGTGCTCTGACTCTTTGCAAGGTCCAGGGAGGCTCTGGTTTGCACTCTGTCTCTGCTCCGCAGTCCCAGTGGCAGGGGACAGCAGCACCCAGAAGCATCAAATTCAAAGATGAGTGAATCGGGTGAAGCCATATGTCAAGGGCTGGAAGAGAAGAAATAGTGACAAAGAAACAAACAAAAAAACCACCCACCCATCCATCCACCCACCCGAAAAAACAAACAAACAAACAAAAAAACAGCTAACAACTTTCTGCTAATTTGTTTACACGCTCCTTTGGGTCCTCAGGGTGGGAGTGAAGCCACCGTGCAGCCAGCAGAGCTGTGACACTGGCTCACTTCCATCTGCCCAACTGTCCCTTGTGCTGCCTGTGCCCTGGGAGAGGAAAGGGCTCTGCTGGGGAAGATGGGGCATCAGGCAAGCACCAGGGCTTCTGCAAGTGATTTATCCGACACACTGGATCCAGCACTTTATTTCTCCATGCCTCTGAACTTCACAATTAAAATTAAGGCAATGATATTCCCTACTTTGCATAGGTAAATTGGATACTTTGGTGTTCAGTACTTCATCCCCAGCCCTTAAAAGGGCTCCCAGTTTGGCCCTATTCCTGCAATCAGTAAATATTTAAAAATGCATTGACTGATTGAATAGGAACAGAACTACTTCACACATAAATACGCTCTTTTGTATACAGGGCTGATTTGATAAATTGGTAAACAGTTTTATTACCTTTGGCAGACTTTTATTCCTTGAATTAGCTTATATTAAATTTAATTAAGTCCTTGAGCTGGCAAAGCACTTATGCACTTGCTCAAATCCAAACTGACAAAGTGTGCACTTGTTTAACATAGGCACCTACTCAGCTTCCTACTAGCCAAGTGTGCTTAAGAGCTGGGCTGCGAGGCTTGCTCGGAGATTTGCTGTTAAATAGCAGTGCTCCTATTTTCTTTCTCCCCTGGGTTTTCCACGGTAATCTACAAAGCAGAATACAATTTCTTCAAGATTAAAAAAAAAAAAAATTACAAATTGAAAATTTTTACACAAGTTTTGGGTTTATTTCCAATCTGCGGTCAATTTTGATCATTCATGTCAGTTTGCCTACAGTGCTGGGAGTGTGTCCTATGATTTGCAGGCAGATAAGTACATTGGAATTGCATAAAGAAAATAAAGCATGACTGAACGTTGAATCTTCACTATCCTTAATCCCAGAAACTTAAAAAATGAACGCTCAGATTTGTAGTATTAAAAAAAAAAAAAAAAAAAAAAAAAAAAAAAAAAAGGAGGGGGGGATCCTTTACACATTATTTTTTCTTATCCCTCAAAAAAAAAAAAAAAAAAAAAAAAAAGGCTTTGTTGTCACTCCAAACAGTGCCCTTTTCCCAAGGTTTCATATTTAGAACTTTTAGGAACAACTTTGAACTGGCTTCCCATGATTGCTGTTAAAACTCATAATTCTACCCTTAAAATAGTTTCCTTTATTGAGACTTGAGTTTCTATTTCACTCTCCATTGTTCCTTTTTTTTTTTTTTTTTTTTCCCCAGAACTGATTAACCTTCAGTCCCCATATGTTATCAGTTTCCATCAATGACTGTTACTATTCTTAGATATACTGTATATTGTCTGGAACCATTGCTTTGATAGGTTGTAAAAAAATGTTTTCAACTATTTTAAGTGGTAGTTATGCACTCTTTCAGCACTGATAAAAAAGTTGTTCAAAGTCTGGCCAAGTCCACCTTTGTTACTTAGCCACTGTATTTAAATAGAGATTGTGACTTGGTACCTGTTTTCATTAGGGTTACTTACATTTTTGGTACCAGGCTGATCTGCTGGATATTTTTATTGTTGATTCTGATTGTTCAGATTAATAAAAAATAAAAAACCTGTGTTGGAATCTGAGATGAAGGAGGGGGTAAGAGAAAAAATAACTGGGGAGTAAGAAGTGATACTGCTTGAGGTATGGAGAAACAGGGTTATAAGAGAGTTGCTGAGACTTGGTGATGGCATCTTTTCTGTCAGTTATGCCATAGTGTAGAGAGGTTTTTGTGAGAGAGCAGAAGTTAAAAGTGCAGAGAATGTGATGTTAATGATGGTGCATGGGTAGGAGAAGAGCAGATTTTTATCCATGTTTTCCAGCATCATTCTGAGAACTATGTCAGATTTTGAATCTTCTGCAGGATATTCTCTCAAAAGCATTTTTCTCATCTACTTATACTCTGCTCAGATATTTGGAAGAATGGAGACAGGCATATTTTTTTTTGTTTTAAATTGCAGGAACATGTAGAAAGTTTTGCTCATGGGAGTCCAATTAGCTCCTGGGATTTATTCTGTGACTCTTAAAGGACATTTAAATTAAAAACATGATGATGTCAATAAGTAACAATGGCAAGAGATTTATTAAGAGTGGGGGATACCCTTGATCTTCGTGACTCTTCTTTCCTGTCAGGTCTTTAGCAGCATCCTGCAGCGACATAAATGTTTCATAGCACATTGACATTTTCTTCTGGGGCCAGCATTTACACAAAGTCCTCATCCACCAGTGCCCGCAGAACTTGTTCTGGCTATGCTACGTTGTGGTTGGGATTTTTGTGCATGAACCAAAGTTCACAAAAGCACAACAGATTTCTAAGTATTTTGGTTTGTTCTTTACGTGGTCTGCGGTTTGAGTGTATCAGATCTGAGCCTTACTTATTGTGGTTTTGAGTGAATTTTCTTATATCTTTACCTTGGCTAACAGATTATCTCTACTTCTGAAGCTCTTGTTTGGTCCCAGAGTTCGTGTGATGTATGTTTGCAAATTTTAAAAAATTCTGCTTTGAAGATCTCTTGACCAGAACCTTGAAAGAAAAAGGTAGACAGGGTCATGATGTTTCGCTAGGGAAGAAGTTAAAATGTAATGAGTTCAGCTGTCATCATTCTCATTCCTGGGCCAAATAAGCAGTCAGCAGATGGCTCAGCCACAGATACGGTCAGACATGGGATTTATAAAAGGAGGTAGGAAGTCCACAAAGGCTTCCATGAGCCCTTTCTTGCAAATTTGCAAGAGAGATGTAATCTCTGCTTAAATCCTTTCTCCCCCCATCAGGGGGTTGCTCCCCCCTGCAAAGGAGCGTTGATTGCCCCAAATAACAGAAATCATGGTCAGCACAGCGTGCCAGCCTGACCCACATTTGGCAGGTGGCATCTGACTGTAGGACAGAAATGATATGGTTGGAGTTACTGGTCTGCATGGGGCTGGGTGTGCTCAGCATGTCTGCGTGCATTAGAAATTGCTCTTCCTCACTGCCTGAGCTGTCCCCACAGCACATCCCCCTGGACAAAAGGACTCCCACAGTGGTGAAAGGATGCAAAAGTGCTCCCTCAGTGAGGGTATTGCATGTGTTTTCTTCTTTTTGAGTTTAAAGAACATATTTTTGAACACGTATCAATGGAATTGTTGAAACCTGTCCATGGTAACAGCTTTTAGGTAGATTTTTTTTTTTTTTTAAGTTACTTTTCTTATAAATAACTAAAAGTTGTAATTTTATATATAGGTATGTATCAAGATACTATGTTCCTGTGTGCATATATAGATAGATAGATATAAGCCTTCTACTTCAGACCTAGGTTGACCAGTAAACAACTTGTAAGTAGACTGCTGTGTCACACCGGCATGCAGTGCAACTCTCTGATGTTTTTGCATTGACTATTCCACCAAAACTGTGTTGCTTCCTCAGGTAGAACACAGGTGAGACTGTAGGCTGTCAACACTTTTAATTTTCCTCATTGTTCTGTTGATCTGAGTTTTTAAAGACCACTGCTTTTGAAATACTCTTGCCCTTTAATAAGTGCAATAACGCAGTATTTGCACATTGACTGATCGAGGTATGATTTTCCACCTGATGACAGACCTGACGATACGACTGAGATGTATTCAAATGCAAGCTCTATTAGCTGTGTGTGTCTCATGCCCTACAGCTGTGGTTTAGATTTGCCATGAATGTTTTCTGCGTGAAGAGGGAAGGAAGTGGCACTGTCTTACCTCTGAGAACAAGGAACCTTTCCGACCAGTCCTTGGTGTGAGAATTTCAATAGTCTCTGATGAAAGTTTCAGTCTTTTTAACATGCTTCCTTTCTTTGTGTTAGCATTTCCTGTCTTTTCATCGGGCATAAAAGGTGCATAGAGTGGAAATGTGTGTCTGGAATATTTGTGTCATTCATGTGTTTTTTTTTTTTTGTTCCCAGTTGTGACTGGCCACTGGTATAAACATAGTGCACGCTCTTACAATGCAACTTTTACCATTGACCAAAGTCCAAGAATAGATTGCTTGTGGAAAAGACCTTCCCAAGTTCTTAGGTGATTCCTTCTTGCAAAGCCTGCTGCCTTTTCTGTTCACCCTTCCCTGGGGTCAGACCTGGAAAATTACATCCTTAGGGTGGACCACAAGGTCAGCGTGGTGTGGGCTGTGTCGAGGTAATGGCATTACAGAGGTAGAAATCCCTCAGAGGTATGCCAAAGGGACCTTCTCCCAGGTCTCCCTCCACCGTGCTCAGGTCCCATCCACAGGGGACATTCCATTTTGGGAGCCTGGTATGTGGGATTTATGTGCAGGTAACGACCTCCATGGAGACACTGGGACCCTTGGCTCCTCTCCCTCCTCCCCTTTGGGATCCTTCATCTTCCCAGGGAATCAAGATGTCCGTGACTTGCCTGGTAGTGTTCCTTCACTAGATGCTGTAGGCAATGCTCTCTGCAATAACACTGGAGCCTGGAAAGTAGGAGGTGTCTGGAAGAGCTGGACGTGAGGGGTCTGCAGAAGTTGTAGAGGAGCAGATGAGAAACTCATCTGCTTCCAGTGACTTTTATTGAAAAGCAGTAGCTGTTTTCCTGAGGTCTTTGTAAAGTCCCTATTGCCATATTTCTTCATCCTGGTGGGGACCTGGGAACAAAGCAGGCTGTTCCCAGCTTCTGTCTAGACACTTTGATATTAATATTGGTTGTGAGAGCTTCACAAGTGTCTCCTCAGGGGGTGAAATCAATGGAGCTTTCCAGCCCAAGTCTGTTGCCTGCGAGAGCCCGGCATGACAGCAGGCAACAAATCCATCTCTCTTCAGGTGCAGGCTTTACCCTGCACTATAAGTTTCAAAAACTTCTGGTAGCATATTCATCAGTGAGTTAGCAAGGACATGATTAGCTGGCTCAGGTTGAAAGCCATTTTTCCTGTGTACATTGGCCATGCTCTTGAAGAGGACTAGTTCACAGGTTTGCCGTATGGGTCCTGCCCCTGTGAGCTCTCTCTGCATGATAAATGCAAGTGATGAGCAGGTGATTGGCCTTTTAACATCCAAAAACAGCAGCACAACCCTCTGCGACCTCTCCCTGTGTCAGGCCCCGGGATGTGAGAAGTCATTCATCACGTCACTGGGCTTGGCAAGGTCACTGCCACTTGGTTCCACTTTTCCCACTGCTCTCCAGGACAATACAATAGATAGGAAAGAACAAGAACTATAGATAAAATTTATCTTTCTGGCTAGAAAAAGCTGTGGTTTCCAGGCTAGAATAACCTTCCAATGTTCCTGTCTCACAGGGGAAATATGCTGGTAGAGGAAACAAGCCTCCTTCCAGAATTAGACACATTCATCTGGACATGGGGTGAAATGATTATCAATACCACGAACTGCAGAAAGAAACCAAACAGCACCACTGACCCAGACAAAGACCTGGGTCTAACAAAGAGCTGCCCAGCCATGTACTGCAGCAAGCAGGCTCATTTGTGGGGTGCCTGGTCTTAAAATTAAAGATTCCCTGCTATCAAGTGCTGTAAAAAACTCTTCCTAGTATGTTTGAAATAAGGGACTTCTGGTTAAACTCCAAAGACAAACATTTTTGTAGACCAATTGCTCTGACTCTGGCCCCAAAAGACTGTAGCCTTAACATCACTCTGGATGGCACAAAGATCAAAAACCTCTGGCAAATATTTTTATGCTTTCCAATTATTATAGTTGACTTGTTGATGACTGATATCCCATCAGATGGGTTTTCAAGTTGATAGTATTCTGGTGTGAGACACAGAACTTTATAATTGGTTCATCTAGAATTGCTGTGTTTGTAATGAGTAATAAAGTAATTTAAAATTTCATTTTGAGGAGGATGAAAACTGATTGTGTAACAGTGTAAAATTTGGTATATGTTGTACTGGAAAATGGAGGGAAAGCGAAGCATTTGAAATACTTTGTTGACATTTTCAATACAAAGTTTTGAATTCTGTTTTGGAAAAGTATCTTAATTGAAAAACTGACTATGAAAAAGAAAAGAAAAAAAAAAAGTTAACCACATAATCAGAAAATGAAACGAGACTTTTCTGCTTGAACAAAATTCTTTATCCCATTTTTTTGGGTTCATTGAAGATTTTCATATTGACCTAACTGATATTTTAATTTATTTTTTTTTGTGTTAAGCCCCTCAGTACTTCTTCTTTTATGTTAACCCGAGCTGATCTCTTTTTCTTTCTTTTTCTTTTCATTTTGGTCACTGAACCAAAAATCAAACAATTCTACTTCTGACAAGTTGACCATTTAATTTCCGGCCACTGAACAGACCTGATTCAAATAAGTAACCCTCACGACTCCTCTTGCATTTGTTCCCAAAATAAATTACAGAATAATAATTTGCTCTTTAAGGCACTGAAGTGCAGCTGGTAGCAATACTGCCATTACCAAGGTAACAAACTCGTGTTTTCTATAATGATACCTGCGGTTGCTATGTGCCTTCTGATGTATACATTGACCACATTTTCCTTTACATCTAGTCATTGTTCAGTTTTTTTCCTCACCAGAATTTTTTCCCCCAATTCAGTCTTTCAGTAAAAAAGCCTTAGAGGAGATCTATCACTTTTCTCCTTCTGGATGTCTACATTTAGAGGACATTTCTGCTTCCAAACTTGAAAACCTGTTATAATACATCTATAGAATTGGCATCTATTTCACTAGATAAATAGGTCTTCATTTCTCTAAAATTATCTTTCTTTTATTTTTATATATCTATATATTTCCCCCCCCCCCCTCCCAGAATGATATTTACAGAGCTGCTCGCCTCAAATAGAAGCAAACTGTTCAGAGCAGACTTAGAAATTGGCATCAAGAGATGCAGGTTTATCTCATTAAGAGAAATCATCCCCAACGTTCTTCATCGCTGTGCTTTTCCTTCAGCATGTTGTCAACATGGAGTGAAAATTACAGAATTGTAATGGGGCTGTGATGGTTGTGGAGTTTGCCTCAGCCAGAGGAGATGAAAAGATGGGGGCTTGGCCAGGTCTCTCCCCAGCCTCTGGCAGCCCAGATTACTCCAATAAGCCTCTGTGGACCTTTCTACAAAAAGAGAAGGAAGTTTTGTTTCATCAAGTGGTAGCAGATGAGATGTTAGGGAGCTTTCACACCATTCATCACTGAGAGAAAGCCAGTGCTATGGCATCTGGCTGTTTTCTTAGTACAAATCGTGTTTTTTTTTTTTTTTAAAAAAAAAAAACAAAAACCTCTAAACTGTCTTTGAGAAAAGATGCTGGTGTGCTATACACTAGTTACTGTTCTTTTGGGTCTTTATCTAAAAATCCAATGTACAAGTCCCCCCAGGACCCCTTTTCCCAGCTGGTGATATTAAGAGAACAAATTCTTCTGGTATGTGCAGCAATTTCCTTCTGGGGAAAAAACAAAACAAAACAAAACAAAACAAAAAAACACCACCAACAACAAAACACACATTGAAAAATTAATTGCAGTACAATATTTTTCCTGAATGGACATCACTGACTGCTAAGAAACACTGCTGGGTACTCATTAGTGACTTGTGCCACATCTATTAGCCTTTCATTCCAGATTCGCAAAGCTTGCACTTGTTGCACTTACCAAGTATTCTCTAGCTGCAAGCAGTCAGAAATAGGAAAGATAGATAGATAGATAGATAGATAGATAGATAGATAGGCAGACAGACAGAAAGACAGACAGTTTCTCTAGAGCATGTTGATTTTTCATAACACACAGCACTCATATAGTAACTATTAAGCACAGTACATCACACCTTTAGACTGGTCAAATCCCTGACAAATAAAAATCAGACATTATGTCTGACATGTTGGAAAAATTTATGAATCTATTCCTCTAAATGAACACGTGGATTGCAGTTTCTGTCTCTGCCGGGGCAGTGCTGCCTCACGGTGAGGCTGACCCCTGGTTTCTGGTGCCAAGAGGTGGATGCAGAAGGAATGAGCCGGCCTGAGGGAGTAGGCAGGGTCTCTGGGTCTCAGGGGTCTCTCTTATCCAGACTCTGATTCTATTTCACTACCTGTACCACCCCCAACCTCCACAACCTGTATGGAAATTTTTCCTTCCCTGCAGTTGTCCATGGCAAATGAAACAGGGACACTCCCGATTTTCTGGGGAAAATGCATGGCTTTTAGAATAGCAGCTCTGGTTTTACCCCATTCCAGGCAAGTTAGTTTGGCCCCTTCAATGCTGAAAAATAATATAATATTTATATAATATAATAAATAATATATAATATATATAAGTAATATATATAATATATATATAAAAAATAATATAATATTTAAAGTTTTAAGCTAACTCTGTTAAGCAAGGCATAAAAACAACAATTTATTGAGTCTGCCCCCAAGAAGCCTAGGCAAGGTAGTGGAATTAGAAGAAAGCCTGGATTAGGGAAAGGGTGTTGACATATTTCAGAGACATTGCAGAGAATAATATTGGACATAGCTCCAGAAGGAAATATTTCTAACACAAATCTCATATCAAATACAAGTTCCTTTTGTGCTGGGGTGGTTTAGCTCATATCCTGTCTGTCTGGATAAAGAGGACTTCACTAACATAGGTATGGTATCTACAGATTGAGTGAAAAGGGACTGGGCCCTGGTTTAAAGATGCACAACATGAAGATTTTAGTGAGGTTTGATTCTTCTCCTCTTCTGTCTCTTTTGGAAAAAGCTGATCTCATTGTTCACAGAACACAGCTGGATTGACAACTTCCAGCTATTGACCCTCCCCCCAGACTGCTAGATGGATGTATCAGTAAGAAACCTGGTCAAAAGATCTGGATTAAGTTCCAGCTGTACATCACTTTGGTTCTCATCTCTTCTGCTGAATTTAACATGCGTTTGTGGTGTTCATCATGCGAAGTACTTGTAATGAATGTAAATCAGAGGGGAATCATCTTTTTTTGTACCTTTTTTTTTTTTTTTTTTTCCCTAATGTCAAGAGCACTGTACTTTAGTATAAAAAGAGATCAGTGCCTTTGTAATTAGCTAGACCAGAATGTGATGGCCTTTTTACTTTTGGGTGTAACTTGCTGGTACCTTCTATAGGTATTTACAGCCGGGGCAAAGTAAGAATGAATGATAAAACCACATTGAGGAACACATTCCTGTGTTCCTCCAGAACAATATGGAAATTTTTACATATGATGAAAGTATAACAGCAGGATAATAAGCTGCTTGAGCTTTCTTTTAGTTACACATTTAAGAGCATATTCCATGATACCCTTTGTCACATATCTGGATGCTTTGTTGCTTCTTCAGTCTTTCTGTTGAAGGCAATCTGATCGCTGCTGGGATAAATAGTTACACGTGTTGGGTGACTAATGATTTAGTGTTCTCTTCAGAATAGGAAGAAGAGGCAAACAAGGAAATATATGTGAGTGGGGTGGCAGAGATTTTAATATGTATTTTGGGATCCTGGGTACTTAGTAACTATTTATTATGCTGACTGACTCTGTGATGGCAAGGCCTACCGTAATTCCTACCACATGCCAAAACACAGCCCAACCGCCTGGTATCTGGAAAATCTCCCTTCAGTATTTCCCAGGAAGAGTCCATTCCTGTGGCTTAGTTCTGGCTTAGTTTTTGTATTGGTGAGGGAGCCTTTTAAGTGTCACTTAACTGTTAATATCATGTGGGGAAATTAGGAATCGCTGGGAGAACTCCCAATTCCACTTACAGAAAAAGGATCCCTGTGATATACCTAAATATAAATTTCCTTAAAGGAAGTGAAGCTCATTTTTACTTTCCAAGAACACAATGCTGTTGAAGGATACAGACATAATTTAAGTTTCTGTGACTTGTTCAGGATGCGAATACCTTTTGTTGAATTTGTAGCCTGCAAAATCCTGTGTCATCCAAAAATCTACAAGACATGGAGGAAGAAAAGCATTTCTCAAAATTACAGCAGGATTTTTACATACTAACTATAAATATCTTGCAACTGTACGATTTGCTTTTAAATAAAATAAAACTGCTTGCTGTTCTTGCAAAAATGAATTGGGAAAAGGGATTTATCTAGGGTAATTCAGTTAGATGAATGGAGAGATATGTCCATCACCACGTAATGGTTATTCCTTCTAAATATAAACTTACAATATTACATATTAGAGGCTTGATTATACCGTTAAGAAGATTAGAACATTTAAACAGAAACTAAAGGCTTATGTGCCCTAAATATAAAACCAAAAGGAAAGGTTTTATATACAGCAATATCACGTTATTCAGTACTTCTGAACAAGGTATTTTCCCCATGAAAATACCTGTAAGGAGTAATCAATGCATGCTGCCTCTGGGGATAGATGAGGTGCTTGAAATCTAATCTCTTTCCAAGTGGTAATTTAAACATATACAGGTATTAATTTTAGTATATTTGGGTGTGTTTGTTGGAGCAGGCATAATGATTAGATACAATCACGTCCACAAGGGCAGTTTTGTGGATTATCCATTTTCTGTAAATTATTTGGGCCATCTTTTAATTGTAGAAAATGCGGCACATCTATTAAAAGATGTGACAGAAAGGAAAAACGGCTGATGATGCTTCTGTGATATTTCTATGAATTGGACCTATGAATTTAAAATATTTAACATATATTAAAGATTTTAGTGTCTTTTAATATTGTGCTTGACTTACACAGTGCCATCTCTAAGGACGTAGTAGCTGAATCTTTTGATGGTATTGAATTTATGACATTGAATTTAAGACTTTTGTGCTCATGTCATGAAGCTTGTTAGGTAGTGTTTAACACGTCTCCTTTTTCTTTTTTCTTTTTTTTTTTTTTTGAAATTCTTGTTCTTTATATCCCATTCGTTCTCCTCAGTGAAAGATTTATAGTGAGGATGGGGGAAAACCTGATCTTTTTCCAGTTATCTTCCTGATGGATAGCACTCCTTGATTTCTTTTCATGCACCTCTCACATTAGATATTCTGCACCTTAATCACAACACCATCTTACCTCCTCGATCTTTTAAGAGCAAAATCATTATGATTATAGATTAAATTAGAAATATTATCAGATATTCTGCCTCAGGGCTTGTCTTTTTTTCCCACTCAAGTCTCGCTCCCTGGACAAGCCCTGGATGGAGGAAAAAAAGCGCTTTAATTGAATCCAGTGAGGGATGCTGGACTGAAGTATTTGAAATGGCTGGTCTGTCCCAAAAGGAGCTGGTCTTAACTAACCCTCAACCCTGTTCCCCACGTGGCCTGGACATGGTCTTACTGTGCTCCAGCCTGCAGCCATGCCAATGGTGCACCATACCATTCAGGCTTCAAAACTGCAGTGTGTTAATAGTTATATGCCTACAGTTAGGAGGGAAAATCAAGGAGATATAGATGCCCAGGGAATTGGGGTGCTGAGTTTTCTGCCCAGTGTTTTCTCAGGACAACTTGGGTGCCGGCTGTTCCCAAGCTTGGTTGGCCATCAGTAGCGTGTCCACTGCTGGTGCTTCCACTGGTGCTGCTTGCTGCTTGGGCTGACAGTGGCTCTTGGAGAGGAGGTTGGGTCTGACCTGAGCTAAGATGCTCTAAAACTGCCTCCCATCTTCCCCCAAAAGCTGGGTGGTGCTCCTTGGCCTCTCCTGGGGCTGTTTATGCTTTTTGTTCTACCCATCAAAATTCTTTAAAGCCACATCCTCTAAAATCTATTAAAGAAATTAACCTTGCTAGCTTGCACACATCTTCAAGAGCTGCTATACTTTAGAACCCAAACTTCCCTTTATTTATGTGATTAGGTCCACTGCATTATAATGTCCATAATATTAAAATGTCTATGTATGTGCTTATTGCTTCTGCCGCTTTACTGCTGTTCCCATTGGCAGAGTAGGACATTGTAGTAAGATCGATATGCTAAATAAATGTTCTTCACATTTCTGTGGTGTGGTTGCATTTTCTGCATGCTTATGCTTGAAAATAAATGTATTTTCCCCTGAAGCAAATTTAGGTGAACGAGCTCTTTTCGAAGGTATTCCAACTACACTGCCTGTTCTCTTCCCTTTTGAATGTATTGGTTAATTTCAATCAAATCTAAGATAAAGTTACAGGTTGTAAAGACAGCAAATACCTGAAAGCTTGATGGAAGTCATTAGGTAGCAACCATCAGAAGTCAATGGCTTTTAAGCCAAAGGCTGATCTAGTGGTGTGGTGTGCTATGCAACAGTGCATTTAAAAATTAGATGATTTATTTCTATATTTTCACTTGTCCTTTGTGGGAATTATAAGAATTTTAATGTAGCACAGAAAATCCTTTGAGATCTTCAAATTAGAAAAGTTCTGTTGAAGAAGAGAGTGCTTTTTTTTTTTTTTAACACACAAAACAATTTGTGACTATAATTGATGATATGCATATGAATCCCTTGAGTTAAATAAAGTGAATCAAATAAACAAAGTAGTTTGTCTTGCTCATACGCATTGTCACAATAAAAATAATAAAACATGTATGTAAAATAATTAATTTGCATTAGTTTCACACACACACAAACAAAGAAACACCTGAGTGGCAATATTTAAATTTGCATATCATCCTGGGATCACTTTACACTTAATTTATTTTTTGTATGAAATTTACATTTGGGTCATATTCTCTGTGGATACAAATGGGATTGTGACTCCAGTGGGTGAAATTTTGTCAAAGTGGTCCTTGGCCTTTAGACAAATCTTTATGGTATCAAGCAAACTCAGGGTCTAATGCAATTGTAAGGAGTGTTTTTAGGCAAAAGCAGTGATACCACAGAAGCACTCTGGCTTAGGTAATGTTTAATACTTTTATAGTCCAATAAGTACAATGCTGATCAAGACACCACTTACCAATTTCTCTTCCTGCAATCTGCCTGCCCTCTGCCAACCACTGGTGTGTGATTAATTGACTGACATGAAGTCTGTTATTTACATTGCAGATATATTGTAAGTAGACTCCAGGTGAAGCTCACAGCATGCTGCATATTTACCACCATATGTTCAGGAGGTTGTGAACAGAAAAAAAGTAAGTCTAAAGCCAGAGGAGGTATTAGAGGACACAATAGAAAAGCTAATTATAAAAGCCTTCAAAAGCAGTCCCTGCTTCACCGTTTGATGTCCCAGTACGTAATTACAGAGAACTAGGAAATAGGGAAGATAATAAAAGGAAGATAATAAAGGGAAGGTATAAAAAACAGGGCATGGTAGTTTGTGACAGAAGAAAGCAAAGCTCCTAAGCCATTTCTCCGTTAGCTGTTGGAGGGAAGGGAAGGCTGTGAGAGGAAGGAGGGGGCAGCCGTTCTGGACAGTGCAGCAAGGGGAGGTAGAAGCTCGTGGAGCGGGCAAACTTTGTTGGTGCCTGTTTGCTGATGAAAACTGGCATTTGGCCCTCCTGCAGAGGCTCTGCACCAGGCTGTATGCCCAGAAAGGGAGCCCTGAAGGTGGCAGCCATATTGCCCTTATGGATATTAATTTGTTCTCTTCAAGCAAGGACAGCATGGGATGAAGTCGCCCCACAGCATGCCACCCTTATTTTAAATCCCACTGTGGGCTGCCTGTGCAAGTACAAACCCTCTCTCTGCACCTGTATTATGCCACACTAGCCCACACTAATATATATTCTTCCTTGCTTTTTATATCGCTTTGAGCTAGGCACCCTCTCTGAGGATCACAGTGTGTCTTCTGTTGTTTTGTACAGTGGCCAGTGAGAGGAATTCAGTGTTACAATTTTAGATAAAGCAGAAGAAAAATGCATAACTAAGGCTTAGCTTCAAACCTACAAGTATGTTAAATCAGTATTTTTTAGAAAAATAGAGTCAGTCTGATTCCATTAGCTATATATGCAGCAGAGAGTAGGGGTTTGGGGCAGGCAGACCGTGGCCCTGGAAATGCCAGCTCACATTTCCCTGCAGCGCCTGCAGCGATGAAGTCTTCGCTTGTGCCTCAAAGGACCTTCTCCAACACACGGCTCAATTATTTGGACAGTAAGCTGATTAGAGGATTTGAAACCAATCAGCCAAAAATGGTTGATGCAAACCTCCAAATGACATGTCAACTTATTCTCAATGAGGGCTGAGTGCAAAGAGGAGATACATTTCAAATAACAGTTCTATAAAAGTATTTAAGAATGTCTTCAGAAGGTGTTTCAGAGCAAACGGGTGAGCAGTTGGCAAATTGCTCTTTAATATACCTCTACTTCCACTCAGGCTGATGCTGGGGACTCACATGGGTGCAGAGGTGCTCACACACTATCCTGCCTGCCTCCCGGGGGAGGTGTGAAAGTTTTTAGGTTGAGAAGAGAAAGCAGGAAAAGAGGAATATGTTGGTTCAAAGAGAGGACAGCTTGGAAAAGGTATCAAGAAAATTAGGTGCTTAGTGTCTACTCACCTACTCTTCATTTTCCTTTAAAGAACACCCCAAAATTATTAACTGAAAAAAAAAATCCAAATTCCCTGTTCAAAAATGTCTTTGCAAATTTTATCTCTTACTGGATTTTAAGTATGACTTTATGATAGTTATTTAAACAAGTATGGGCTTTACTGGAACAACTTGGGTCAATGAGCATGACAGGAACAGAATTCCACAGAACTTAAACCATAAAAATTCCAGAAAAAAAAATTATCGTATTTTGCTGTGAGTTGTTATGGGATGATTATGTATATATTTGTCCATGGTACAGGGACAAGCTAATGTTAATGGCATAAATGTACATTTCCATACATTTATAATTACATTCTGGATGGCAAATGTTCATCGATGAAATAACCTTGCATCAAATTTATCTAACATTGCTGAAATTATACGCAGTATTATATTAAGTTAAATATCATCCATTAAACTTCAAAGGTCTTTTTCTATTGTTAAAATAGTCTTGTTAGAGAAAGAGCATGCAACAGTAAAGAATGTCAAGAGGCTCCTATGAGGAGGGGAGGCACCTGCTTGGAAGCACAGCCTCCGCCTGCTGTTCCACACCTCTGTCACCACTGGACTGCTGGAAATAGCAAATGTGGGATGAGGACTTTGTGGGTGTGTTTAATATAGTTAAATGCTGAAAGCTAGCACTGGGATTTCTGATTGGGTTGGGGAGGTAGAGAGCTTCTTTGCATAACATTTGCATAATTTTAGATTCTCACTGTGTGCGCTGATGCCACATTCAGGGCTTTCTAGCACAGAGAAGTACAGATGAAGTTAATGGGATTCCCGATGCTCAAAATCATTGAAAAATCAGATTCTAAAAATTTCTAGGTGAAGAATCAGAAATATACACCTCTGAAGTTAGCAAACAGTTTACAAATGTCCCTGGTTTCTCACACCTTTTAATACAACAAAAGAGTTTGTATAAGGCCTCTTCTTGTGTAAAGCCATTTCTAACTACTGTTGTATTTTGGTCTGACAATGATTACTGAGTGCACCTTAAACTCAGCTTCCATAAGACATACTGTCATCTGTAATGACAGTAGTTCTACATTCACCTCAAAGAGATTTTCCTGTCTCAGACGTTTCATAAGGACATGGAGTCTATTTTACAATGTCAAGTTTAGTGCAGAAAGAGGTGCAATATGATGAAATTCAGGTGCCTTAGAAACATTACAAAGTCAAGCAGAAGAAAATGAACTCACCTTAAGCCTGTAGAGACTTTATTGCCAATACAAAATGAAAATAGCGCACATTATACCACCATTTATAAGTTGAAGAAATTAAGCCAAAGCCAGTGAGACAAACCCTGTGTAGTAAGACATGCTACAGTGTTTATTCCTGCACCCAGAAATTGTGCCTATTGTGGCAGAACTTGAATATAAACAGTAAATAAAATAAATTCTCAAAAGCTTTATTTCACTAAGTAAGTCTCTGTGCTTTTCTTTCAAATGCACTGCAGTCTGTGTGGTGCCTCCTAATGTGCCTTGTAGGATGGAGGTTTTATAGGAATGGGATACGATCTAGAACTCAATGAACAAGAAAACAGCAAAGCATCTCGATGTAAGAAAGGGGCACAAGTCTTCTGCCATAGTACCAGGTGCTTACTCTTCCTTGTCAGATCATGAGCTAAGAAGGGATTTCATCCAGTGATGGGCACAGTACCAGCGGTGTCTGATCTGACACAGCTGGCAGTGTGAATCTGGGAGTGAGTCCCCAGGGGGGTCTTGTTTTCTTTATATTCACATACAGCCAGGAACCTTCCGTTTACATGAAAAAGCTTTTTTGAGTTTTCTTCTGAGACCTCCCCTGCTGCTTGGAGTTCTTCCTCCCATCTGAAGGAGGAGAAAAGCAGATTAATATTATGTGAATCTCATAGAATTTCCTTAAATGATTCTGTCCCAAGTGGGATGAAAATCAGATGACATTTACATCAGAATAATTCCTCTGCTCCGGAGTGGAGTGTAAGTGTCAACATACATGTACATTCAAGACCTGTATGGGTCTTACCTGCTCCAGGTGCCCTTTTGCAACACAAGGCACTTTCCCACACCTTCTTTTTTCTTTTACTCCTGTCCCTCTCTCCTTGAGAAAATAAATGAGTTTTATCTGCTTCTAATCACAGTATTATTCTTATTACTTTGAAAGTATAGTCCATGCTTGCTTTGATAGTTTCATGTATGGTTGTCGTAACTGCATAGGATAGCGAGTTCTTAAGTGGTTATGTGAAGGTAAAATAAATTGGTGTTATTATGTCTTAGGTTTTGGGTTGTTACAATGAAGCCCCTTCACTTTCCAAAAGCACTGCTTACACTAAGAGGAGATCTCTTCTAACATCTCAGTTACTGGTGTGCCCTGCACATGCTGGACTGGAGGAATTCTTTGAAGGTTTCTGTTGACAATAAATTGATGTATTTTATCACAATGTGAAACATGGTAAAAAATGAAACTTGCCAGCCCCGTTTGTGAGGCCATCTGTATTTCCAAATATATATATTTATATATATAGACATATAAAAATAAATAAAAGAAGCTACTAATTATAGCAAAGGGTTGTCCTTTACTAACAGAAAGAAAAATCACTTCAATCTCAGGAATTATGAGCTTCGCTACGTGTGGCTTTATGTCTTGAACTGGGATTATTTCTCATCTATTATGGTGCAAGTTATGAACAGTGCTTTTCCTGCAGCTGGAACACGGATGTGGATTCTCTGGTGTCTACTGATGTGGCTGTGTCAGTCTTCTCCACCTGGGGATTGAATGGGTCCTCATGTCTGTCCCATGTCAGTGATTTTTGAGAGGATTAATGGAAATGCAGTAGTTTTTAGATGTTTACCCTTTTGTCATATTTAGTTGAAATCAGCTAATGGGATCAGTCAGGGAAATATCTGTACTAAGTAATGTGTTAGGCTGCTTTCTGTATGGAAGCCAGATGTGTCCAGCATGGGGTGTTCCTGGTTTATCTGCCTTCTCTTAAATGAAGGGGAGCTGAGTACACATAGAAAAAAAGTCATGTTCAGATTTAAAAGGAAACTACAATCACAGAATCATTTAGGTTGGAAAAGACTTCAAAGATCATCAAGTCCAACCATTAACCTAGCTCTTCCATGTCTACCACTAAACAAGCACCACATCTGTATGTCTTTGAATTCATCTTAGGTGGGTAAAAAAAACCAGCAGATTTCAAATGTGAATCTGTTCTGATGGGACATACAGAAAGGTAAGTTAGGACAAGGAAACAGGGAGAAAATCATGTGATCTACAAACTACCTCCAAGCCAATTAATACACATAGAAAGATGCTATGAACCTTGATGAAAGTCTGTGTCCAAAAGTGGAACTTTACACTTTTGTGATACTGGTGCTTCTCATGAGAGGACACTGACATAATTTGCCAATATTACCAAGTATTCAGTTGTCAGGTAAGAGACAATAGAAGAGCAAGGTCACTCTATCAAAATTGCCATGAAAACTTGCTAGCTCAGAGATAAAATCTACCCTCCCTGTCCTTTGCCATGATGACTTATTTTAATGAAAAAACTAATAATACTTTACTCAGCTGTCAAATGGCCCCAGGCAAGTGGCTGAAAAGAGTTTTACAGCCACTGTAAGGTGGGTGAGGAATACAGGAGAAGAACAGCTTTTTTATAAGAAGCAATACTGTGATCATCAGGAGAGACAGAGAGAGAGACAGGTACAGAACCTGGCCAAACAGAATGTCTGTATGTATTTAAATGCATTCTCTGAGGTGCCTGGGTTGAATGTATTGTGATGGATATACTCAGTAATAAAAAAAATGTGGTTTTAATAATTGTCCTTCATAGAGTAGAGACTGAGCTACCTTTATTTTAAGACTCATTCAGGCCATTTAAGGACACTTTCTTACTTTTTGGAGAATCATTTTCTGAGCACTTTTATCAGAGCGAAAATAATTCCACACCATCTGAAATATTTTTTCCATCAACATATACATGAAACTTTTAAAGTGCATTTTAGTTCTAGCAATATAATGAAAAACATTAACTTGTCTGATTTTAAAGGCATTTCATCCTTAGAAGTAGCTCAACTGGTAAACCAGTTGACTGCAGGTGGTTACATTTGCTAATCAGATGGATAATTATTATACATTGGTAAAAGAAAGACAGCTGCAATTGCTATAGAAGATTGTGAGGAGTTTTTTAGCATAACAATGAACAGCAGCACCTGCCTTTCCAATATGCTTTACAATTATGCTACTGGTATTATTCCCTTGACCCCCCATAGCACAGAAGGATCTAGGCAGTGCTCTAGCTATAGCTGAGAAGACAATTTCATTTCAAATAGCCCTTTGAGTTTGCTTATAACTTTCCAATAATCTTACCTTTTTTGATCAATGTTTTTTAAAAGTTTCCTTTCATTAAAATGTTTTGCAGATGTTTGGCAGACTTGTGCATGGCTGTTTTTTAATTACTGGTTCTTGTGAAAAAAATTGTCACTTGCTGGAAGAAAACCAGGTTTCAAATCAGTATTTTCAACTTGATCGGTTTTAAGCTCAGTCTTGAATGTGTGTAACTCATAGATTGCCCATGGGCACCTGCAGGTTTCTTCACTTTTGTGATTAGATCTGTGATAAGTTTGAAGGAATTTGATTTGCAAGAAAGAAGCTTAGATATGTGTAAGTCACTTGAAAGACATAGGTATGTCTTTATTGTGCTACATGTGTGGTATTTATTTGCATATTAACTTATAAATGTACACACCATTCGTTTCCCATTCTCCCTTAATTTAATCTCTCCCAGTCCCTACTTTAGAATATCATCTAGGTAAACTGAACTGGCCAAGGAAGGCTGCTTGTGCTGCCCCCCACATGGCAGGTGTAAATCAACACTCGTCAATGCAAATTGCTGAGGAAATGTGTAATTGTGGAAGCTGTGCTTTCCTTGTCTTTGTAGCTACTTGCACTAGACGTTAACCATTCTTCAGGCCTGTGAGGGGAAGGCACACTGAACCTGCTATGATATGCAGAGTACTTACCTGTGTTAAGAGGAAGGAAGCCTTGAAAATGACTTCTTTTTAGCATTCTCTGCTTCACAGAAAAGCTGCTTTTCCATACTTCCCCTCTACTGCTTATCAGTGTGGTGTCACCAGCTGCAATATTATTTCTTACATATAATTATTGGTTTGAAAAGCGAATCCTGATTTCTCACAAAGAACTATCTGCTTCTTTTTGCTGAAAGATAAGACCACTGGGCTGGAACAATTGTATGAGTGGTCTTAGAGTTTTTCCACACTAGCATTTTCTATGTCCGCTGTTTCACTTTTGCAGCTACAGTTCCCATCTTTCTTTCTTTTTTTTTTTTTTTTATCTGTAGCTTTTCAGAATAGTTTACAAATGGCCAGACCGCTGTCTTAAGTGCACAGAAATTGTAGCAGCTACAATTCCCCTGAGGTCCTGAGCCTTAAAAGAGGCTTGCCATTCTCCTTTTACCTTTGTGTTTTCACCCGTGGAGGCACAAGACCATTGCTCACAACAAGCAATTGCTTGCTGATCTTGAAGAGCTACATCTCAATGCACTTCATTTTTAATACATTTGGCTTTTATTGCTGCAGGGAGGTTGTTTGTTTGTTTTGCCATTATTAAATCTGACCTGGCCATTAGATGGTGCCTTTCTTAACTGGATGAATATTTTTCTCAAATTCCTCTTAGTTCCAGTCAAATCCTTTTTTTCCCCACATTTCAAGGGGACAAAGTTATCTCCCCAGCATTGTCAGCAACATATGCAGCAAATTAAAGGGTCTCTTTGGTTTTCTTTCCATCCTTTTTCTTGTGTCTGATGAAAAAATATAGTGATGTTAGAGCCATTTTCCATTGTTCTTTCATTTGTAGTCCACTTTACATACTGAAAAACTTTCTGATACTGATTTGAAAGTTCAAGTTCACCTGTGCAGACACAAGTTTTGTTCCCTAATAGTTTAGGTTTTGACCCCATGCTTTTGTTCTATACACCAAGAAAATAAATTTCTTCAGGCCTTCTCTAATACAGAATAACTCTTTCTTCCCCTCTCCTCCCACTGCTGGGCTGTGCCTGACACACTCAGACTGGTGTCTTCTCCAGGGTTTATGTGGGAGCCTTGTATTGTACCACCTGTAGATGTGAATACCATTGTCCAAAAGAATTTGTACCTAGATGAAATAAAATGATATTCATATATAGAGATTTTTTTTTTCCCTAAAAACAAAGCAAAACAAAACAAACAAACAAACAAAAAAAAAACAACACATGAACAAACAAACAAACCTGTGGGTTCTAGAAGCTTTGGAATGTTTTTTCTGTTTATCTTTGCACCCTTTATACGTGATTTTTAATTGATTTAAGTTGGTCTGTGCTCATGGGCAACCCTCTAAAAATTATTCCATCGCTCATTTGGAACACACTGACTTTTCCATGCTGGGGGAACTACATATGTGGTCAGGGAAGAAAAATGTGTTGGATGTTTGCTGTTGGAGAAATCTTGTCATTGATCCAGTTCAGCATCCGGGTGGCTGGTGTTCCTGTGGTTTGTAACCCTATAATCTATTTTTCAAAGTGATTTTATATCTCTTTGGGTACAGGTCAGAGTTTCTCTTTCTCACCATGTTACAGGTTAGTCCAAAGTGATATGAAAATGAGTATATATTGCTAACCCAAGCTATACACTTTTTGATGTCCTGCAATTTCTGAACAACTTCAACATTTTTTTCCTCCTTCTCTTTTATCTAGGGATTTTCTAATGAATTTTTATTTTATTAATTGGAAATAGAGAATCTCAAAAATATGTTTATAATCAAAACATGGATCTTATTAACGGAATCAGCATCTTATATATCTCAGACTTTTCTAAAGAGGATTTTCATTTCCACATTTTCAATTTAAATGTTTCTAAGCACTTTGTTTTTAAAACCACTGGTGAATAGCTAGAACAATTCTTTTATTGTTTTTAAAATTACCATTATTGCTAGAAATGTAGCCAGATATCGTGTTTGCTTTTTACAGTGAGGGAATTTGTGGACGGATAAATATCTGTACGTATTTTTGCTTACCACAGCTGGTGTTTTGGAGAAGATTTACTATACTAACACACTAACACTAATACTGTGCAATATCTAAAATGCCTTTAGCATGCCATTTATACTCATCTGAGTGATTTTATGAAAGTATGATATTAGTAAGCCTTCATGAGTAATCCATCATGCCTAGGAGACTTAATCAGATTCCAGATGTACTTACCCCTGGCTTAATAATTGTTATTTTCATTATTACTGTCCTTATTCCTGTTTCATATGTGGTGAAAGTGTTGAGAATTCCAGTTACATTTCAATATATTATAATCTTGGTTCTCCACAAAACGCAGCCCAGCACAAAACTTACAACCACAATTCAGATGTTATGTGTGTTAAAAGCTCTTGTTATTCCTTTTAAAAGACTGTACAAAAGTTTAATATTTCTGCAGGACTGTTGAGGTAGTGGCATTAAATATTAAAACTTTTAAATGTGCAGAACTGATTAATTCAGAATATATCAGAGCTGCTCATAAATATTTAATATCTGCATTTTGCCTGATTGGATATAATTTAAGCTATGTGGTTCTTCCAGCACTGCAGGACCAGGTACTCATCTTTTATTTCTAGGAATGGTTTAAACATCGTTCCTTTTATTACAGGTTAATATTAATGCCTGGACCTTCCGCTGTTATTGTTCATTCTTTCATAAAGCCTACTTCAGAACTAATCACTTCAAGTCTTAGCATAGCTGTCAAAGGTCTTTTTAAGAGTACCTTTTGCAAAAAAAAAAAAAAAAAAAAAAAAAAAAAAAGCTCTCATGTTGAAATTTTCACAAACTCAGGAGACTGAAAGTTGAAATTTTGTTTTTCCAAGATTTATGTATGTCCATAGAAATGCAAGAATACTTTGAGGAAGGACTGGGACTAAGCCAGTCCTGGAGTTAGGTTCAGGTTTAACTTGTACTAGCTTGAAGTTGCGTTATTTCACAATGAGCAAATTAAATTAAAACAGTTCAAGAACAAGTGTTAGTATCTTTGGGGAAGGTAAGATAGACCTGACAGGCCTGTTGCTATGTGGCTGATGAACCCCAAATAGATTCTGAAAAATAGCTGTAGTGGTAAGCAAGCCAAACAAATGACAGTGCAGAAAGATTCTTTCTTTAAGACTTTGAAAAAGTCCAGAACTTTCTAAAAAGTTGTTCTTCCTGAAGTTTGCGTATGCCTCTAGTTTTTGGTAGATTAGAAAAACTCTCCTACTGTGTTCCACAAAACTCGTACGTGAGAACAGTCTGTGATCACAAACAAAAAAGGTTTGCCATGTCCAGAGACCAGGGAAATGTATCCAAAGTGCAGTGTTGCCAGCTGGTGGGGCTGAAAGACTCATCAACCAGGTTGGGCTTCACTTTATAAAGCTGTAAATTGTTTACTACTTAGTTTCTGTAGAAGTTTCCACCTGGCTGGTTTGTTCTTTGGCAGAATGAACAGTAGTGGGAGTCAACAGGGGGATGCACAGAAGATGCTCCCCTTTTGCTGGTCCTGGGCTTGAGCATCCTTGGTCTTCATGGCCTACAAGTGCCTGGTGTTGTTAACTGCTTCCCAATGCTTTGCTCTCTGTTGGCAGCGTTCTGTGTTGTACAGTTCCATGTGCCACCCCAGAGACTTCTCTTCTGTAATGCAGCAGCTCAGCCAGCCTCATGAGTTTCTCCATAGTGTACAGAATGTAAAGATGTGAAGGCAATAGATCCATTCAAAGTTAGCTCTAAGCCAGATCTCATCCCACTTCTACCTCTCACCAATGTCCATACTATTTATCTTCCAGTTTTCTTTTCTGTTAAAACTCAGAGCAAACAGATTAGTAGATCTTATACAAACTCTAGGCTACATGTTCTGTTTGTTGGTGTGTATTTTATTTTATTTTATTTTATTTTATTTTATTTTATTTTATTTTATTTTATTTATTTTGTTTTATAGAATCATAGAATCATAGAATACCCTGAGTTGGAAGGGACCCTTAAGGATCATCAAGTCCAACTCTTGACACCGCACAGGTCTACCCAAAAGTTCAGACCATGTGACTAAGTGCACAGTCCAATCTCTTCTTAAATTCAGACAGGCTCAGTGCAGTGACCACTTCCCTGGGGAGCCTGTTCCAGTGTGCAACCACCCTCCCTGTGAAGAACCCCCTCCTGACGTCAAGCCTTATTTTATTCTTTCTTCCAAAGCTCCTTTCTGCAGTGATGTTCTGCCTAGAAATGCTTCCTTCACTGTGACTGGTGCAATGAGGAAGGAGAGTTGGAGCTCACCATTTAGCTCTTTGTTCTGCCATAGCAAGGCAAGGCCCTGCCAGAGCAGTGTCCCACCAGGCTGGAAGAAAAGCAAAAACCTGTAGGAGGGTCTGTCCCAATGCGTACAAGATCTTTCAGCACTCAACAGGAAGCATGCTTAGCATACAGCATTAGCAATGCTCCATACCATTTCATTTTCTTGCTTAACATGCTTTAAATGATCTTCATTGCATTTAGTGCTTTATCCTGCTCTCTCTGAAGTTAATGGCTAAAGCTCCATTGTCTATAATGAGGCCCAGCTGTCTGAGAATGCCTCGAGTATAATAACAGGCTAGCTGAGCAATTTGCTGTAGTCCAAGGTAGAAATCTTGCTTTGATGCAGGTTTTTTTTCTTCTTCTTCATCTTTCTTCTGCTTTTAATAGTGCCTCTCTCCTGCACAGTGCATAGTTCTGGTTGCTGCAAAAAGCAAACCTGAAGCTTAGCAGAGAAGAGAATGAGCTCAAAAAATGCTACAGGTTGGTAGGCTAGTCGGCATCCATAAACATCAAGATTCTTAGCTTTAATTACATCCTTGGAATTTTTTGCTGTCTTACTTTCTGAAGCAGTTAGATGTAATGTAGCTTTGTAGCATGTATTTCTCTTTACCATTGGAGAACTGTATGGGAATGTAAAAGATAAGAAGTTGCATGCTCTCTATCTTATGCTAAGGACAAGGGACAAGGTTCACACCCTTGTCTCTGTAGGGCAAGAGGAGATGGCCTCAATTTGTGGCAGGGGAGGTTTAGGTTGGATATTAGGAACAATTTCCTCAATGAAAGGGTTGTGAAGGTATTAAAAAAGGTATTTAAAAGAGATGTAGATGTAGCGCTTAGGGACACGGTTTAGTGTTGGACTTGGCAGTGCTAGGTTAGTGGTTGGACTTGATGTTTGTAGAGGTCTTTTCCAACCTAAATGATTCTAGTCTATGATTAAGTAGTCCTTGGGTGAGAAAGTGGAAATCTAAAGAATGTTGTAAAACATGTGACATAATATTTTGCCAGGGGTTTTGGAGGGAGACTGCATTTTGAGCTCTGAGGTAAGTCCTGCAGCTCTAAGCCAGTCTGCTCAGTGATGTTGCTCAGCAACACTGCAGCTCACTTTCATTTTGACTTTATTCTTCTGGACTTGAGAAAGTGCCAAGTCCTCATGGTTTTCAACAGGATAATATAAACAGCAAAATGAGTACATTGCCTGAGCTACTTTTGCATGTGGGCTCTCAGGAAAACTGTGTTTAGTCATGCTTATTTCAGTGTTGGCAATAAGGAAAAATGTCAGATATGAAAGAGAAAAGACATTTTGTAAAGAGTTATTACAGTACAGTAGAGGTAAAGTGTACCTTTGCCCTCTAAGAAATGGAATAAAAACAGTTCCAGCAGGAATGATTTATATTAGAAAATGCAGCTTTTGCAGAATTAAAACTTTTATTGGAAAAAATCCTTTTTCTTACTTTTTTTTTTTTTTTAATTTGGAAATCAAATCTTTTTCAAAGGGAGAATTTGACTCTGATTTAAAAAAAAAAAGTGTATTTAAGTAAAATAATTAAATATATTTTGTTTTTTGAAGTCTCAAGATTAAACATTATCTTGTTTTGGCATATGGTATCACAAAAGCTCTGGTTAGGATCTTGCTGCTTTTACTCTTTCAGTAGTTTGGACCTATTAACTAGACTGTAAAGTGTGAGAGAGAGGCACTCAGTGCAAAGTGTTTGGAAAGGACAGTTAAATGCCTATGTAAATAAAACTGAAGTTTTTGTATCAGTTCAACAAAATGAACTGGAATTTTCAATTACAAGATGAAATGACACTTGAGTAGATTAAAGTATTTCATTTTTGAGGACAGAAAAAAACGCATAGTAAAAACTTTTCATCACTTATGAATTTCTAAATATTTCAGTCTTTTAAAAATGCTTCAGTATTTCAAATTTCCTTATCAACAATAAATGTTGAAATAATATTAGCATTTACATAATTATTGCTAATAGATGTAGATGAGTCTTATTTAGCAAAAGTTCAAAGTCCAAGTTTCTTAGGAAGCTTAAGCAGAAGGATGTACATTTGTCGTTGGGGTAGATTACTAGAATATGTGTGCTTTTGTTTGTTTGTTTGTTTGTTTGTTTGTTTTAATATTTCTGTGCACTCTTGTTGACTTCTATCTATTACCTATTGTGCTTGTATGGTATAGACCACACCATATCCAGATATCTGTTTCTATACCAACCTCTACTTATATGACTCTCCTTCTTCCTTGTGCAACACTGTGAAGATTAGACAGATGCCAGAGTTGTTGCTTGAATCAACCATAGAATTTCAAAGACAGAAGTGGAAGAAAGTATTGAATATGTGATTTTTGAGATGCAGTCTACTTATATGTACCTAATTCAACTATGAATAGCTCTTTTAAATATATGACGTGATATGACTACTCTGTGTGCTATAGTTATTGAATTAGAAGGATGCATTGAAGATATCCCAGAGACTTCTGCCATTTTTTTCCCAAAACACAACTTCTCTAATGGTCCAAACTCAGGCATCTGTAGTAAAACTAGAGTATAGTCTTCACATAAGTAGGTTTCTCTGGTTTTACACAAGGTAGTCGTTTCTCTTCCATATTCAGGCACATTTCTTCTGACCAGTTGGTTGGAATTTGCTTCCAAGTATGGGTATCTGCTGGTGAAGTCAAAACAGGGTATTTTTTCCTCTTAGTTGTTTTGTGGGAAGGGATATTGGGGTTTAAACCCATCACAACATATTGGTGATGCTTCTGCCTGGACCTTAATAATCCAAGGGGATGCTTCTTGTGATGTCTTTCTTTATTTTCATACTGGAATGGGGGTTTTGAAAAAGAATGTCAACATTTAGCTAAGATGTGAACCAGCTAGTAAGTCTGCATTAGCACTGGTCTTATTATGGGAAGCTCCCTGGGAGCTTATTTGCTCACTCGTTTTATTCAGTGGAGCAAAGAGCTGTCACATAATGGGACATGGAACAACCAGTTAGGATCTGTGGATGTAAGTGTATTCCCAGTACTATGTTGCATTTATCCATCAGTGATGTTTGCATCAGATACACTCGATTAACTTTGTCACTTCTGAAGAATGGTGCCTCTTATTTAATCCTATTAGTTTTGTTTTACTTATAAAAAATTTAGTGGCTAACTGAAGAAGACAATCTAGGAAGGTAAAAAGCTCTTCAAGGATTTTCTGGCACAACTCTGTTAGCTCTTGTGGCTCTTGGCTAGCTCGTCTCCTTGTTTAGGAGACCAGTACAAGTTATTTTGGCAATTCAGTGCTTCCTGTTACTAACTACCTCTCCTCTAGGAGAGTGGCTGCAGTAGTCATACATCTTAGTTTGCCAGGTAGCTGACTTTCCCACAGCATAGCTGAGCTTATGGATCCTTATCAAATTTGGGATGAAAGAATGAAGTTTTTAATCTCAGATAAGCACTGGTCAACATAGTAACAGAAGATGCCATGTGATATCCCACCCATTCACCACATTTGTTGCAGCCAACCATACTCAAACCCTCTACTGTCAAAGAGCACGTCTTATACCAAACCCTTCCAACCCCAAAGCCCTTAAATACAAGGTATGTCATAGCTCCATTCAAACTCACTGACTCATGTCTCCCACTAAGGTGAGCCTGCTCTGAGCAATATCACTACGGCATTAAGTTGCTCTGCTGATTTCTTGCATGAGAACATATCAAGGCTATGTTGAAATGCTAGGGTTGGCATATTTACGGTTTTAGCCCTTGCTGTCCTGTAATAATATGCAGAGCATCACTTATTCTGGAGGTGCTTCTTAGTAATTGTCTCCTGTGGGACACAAAGATCTCAGTGACACAACAGCGCACAACGCGGGGAGCTGCAGGCTTGCAGCAGACCAAACCAGGCGGCTGTGGGATTTTTTTTTCCACAGAGCCAAGAACATGTTTCTGTTCTAACAAGATATGAGTCATAGCAGGGACATGGCTGTGAATACTTATCTCTTTCACTGGGATGTTTGGAGCAGAAAGAATTTCAGCATGAAAAGAGGACATGAACTGATTAGTTAAAAATCTGTTAATGGCTCGGGGAATTTGTACTGGTATTATCTGGGATGGTTGTGTACAGCAGGGACAAGAACCATCCTGTTACTTTGTTTTTCTTCCCCCTTATTTTTTTTTAAGAATTTAAAGTGACCGTTTGGAAATTTGCTGTGTATAAAAAGTGTCTAAAAATAAATAATATTGACAAATTAATCCAACAGAAGTCATTGTGCTGAACTTTATTTTTTTCGGTGTGTGCATGGCTTGACTTGGTTGCTCTTTCAGAGTGCCAAGCTCAGGTTTTTGTGAGTATTTAAAGGTGGTAAAACACCTGTTACAAAGCGTCTAGAAACAGGAGTCTGGAAGGGACCTCTTTTATCTTCAGATCCAATCCTTTGCCCAAGCAAAGTGGAGAAAAGGCACTTTGTGGATTTTTTCCCCCAGAGCCCTGCCAAATGTTTCTTAATCACAGCCTGCCACAGTCCTGCTGCTCTAGTCCTTGGTCTTTCTTGTTTAGTAGTTGACCATTATAACAAACCTAACACAAAGAACAAACCACCCACCATAAAATGACAAACCTACAATCCTACCATTTGTGGGGTAGTCGTCAATTACTTGGCATGCCCAGCCTTTGCAAACAACACTGTAAAGACTTATATTGTGAAGGATAAACATATGTATTGTATTACTGTGTTCATCTCTGCCTCTGACCCATTAAGCCAAATATCCATAAAGATAAGAGAAACAGATGCCACTGAGCTTTAGTAGTGCTCTTATTTTAGGCATTTTTTTCTTAAGCACATTATTTCCATTACTTTGACCCAATTTTCATTTAGATATGTTCTTAAGTGTCAAGGGGACTGATGATCTTTTGTTATTTTTTAGATTCTTTTCAACATTGCTCTGGCTTGAACTTTTAGAAATAAATATTTTTAATTTGTTAGACCTCACAATATTAATGTGCCATATACAGTCAAAGGATTATATAACCATTTGTCACAGTCCAGTCATCATTCGTACGCCAAAATTCAGTATAAATACCACTGTATATTTAGTATAAGCCACACTATAGCTTTTCCCTTATGAATCCCCATTTGCTCCAGTGTGTCTACTTTAACTTAAAATGTCAATCAACCTCTAGGCTATTTTATAGTGTTGTTCCATTTTATAGGGGGAGATGGTGTTGTCCAACTTTTATTTGTCCTCCTCAAATAACACTCTGCACCTACTAAATGGAGGACTGAGCTTAAACAGAATTATTTTGTTTCATGAATCATACATACAAAATTAAATCACATTTTTAAACTCTTGTGTACTGTTCCCATAATCAGCATCATATATTTTGGTCCCACTCCTTCTGCTCATGGTTCTCAGCAAATCTCAGTGTGATTCAGTCTTTACTCTGTTTTAAGGAAGATAAGCACACATAAATTAAAGATAAATGGAGTCAGAAACATTATCGCTCACTCTTGTTGACAATCTAATTATAACAGTATGCCAGCTTTCGCTTGAATTATTTCACGCAAGGAATCCAGTGTGGGTAGGGAGGAATGAGGCTGATGAGAAAGAACTGTCATTGTCATGGCCTGATGAAGTTAAACATGGTCAAAGTGATTGTGAGGCTTTAGTAGCAAGGTACAAACATTATATACCACACTCTCCAGGGCAGCCAAATATAAGGCTCACTGATACTGTTAAAATGGGGAGGGCACAGAGAAAATTAATGATAAACATTTGGGATGGGATCTTGGAAGTGGATGTCCAAACATACCACCTCAGTACTGAGCACAAGATTAAAAAAAAATAAATAAAATAAAGTCATATCAAACCTTAGGAATTATGAGCAAAGAAATAAAGAGAAAACCAACCAGCATCATTTCACCACTTTGTGTGCAATGCAATGATACTCCTAGATTTTGATGGTATGGGCATATCTGTTTGCCTCTGCCTGGAAAACCCAAAGTAAAATTACATGATGAGAGAGGGGACAGCTTCTTGTGTAATGGGAATGTAATGAAGTGAGTTTAATCAAGTTGGGAAAAGAGATGGTTAAGGAAGATGTGGAAGATCTGTTAAAGTTCATTGGTCTATTAAGATAAATGTTAAATGCTAATATTAAAAAACATTTTGTTCTTACTGGAAAAATATAAAGAACAGAGACCTTAAAAAATAAAGGGAAAACATCTGATAGAATCATAGAATCATTTAGGTTGGAAAAGACCTCTAAGATCATCTAGTTCAACCTTCAATATAGCATTGTCAAGTCCACCATTAAACCATGTCCCTCAGCACCACATCTGCATGCCTTTTGAAGACCTTCAGGGATGGTGACTCAACCACTTCCCTGGGCAGCCTGTTCCAGTGCCTCAGCTCTCTCAGTGAATAAATTTTTCCCAATATCCAACCTAAACCTACCCTGGTGTAAGATAAGGCCTTTTCCCCTCATTTTATCACTTGGTGCTTGGAAGAAGACACCGACACCCACCTTACTACAGACTCCTTTGAGGTAATTGTACAGTACAATGAGGTCCCCACTGAGCCTCCTTTTCTCCAGGCTAAGCAACACCAGTTCCCTCAGCCACTTCTCAAAGACTTGTTCTGTAGACCCTTTTCCAGATTCACTGCCCTTCTCTGGACAAGCTCCAGCACCTTGATGTCCTTCTGGTAGTGAGGGGCCCAACACTGAACACAATACTCCAGGTGCAGCCTCACCAGAGCTGAGTACCTGGGGACAAACACTACCCTGGTCCTGCTGGCCACACTATTTCTGATACAAGCCAGGATGCTGGTGGCCTTCTTGGTCACCTGAGAACACCAATGCCTCATATTCAGCCAGCTATTCACCAATATCCCCAGGTCCCTTTTTTTAGTTGTGTGATGCATGGAAATGAATTACTAACCATGGAGATATTTGCCACCTGAAGCTGTAAAAGTACGAATATAGTTATTTAAATGGAATATTCAACAGTTCCTTGGCAACTATTACATGTTGCAAGACAGCATACCTATGGGTGGGAGCACATGTGGAAAGGACGCAGGGCTAGTTCTCTGTTTGTCCAGGTTCTTGTATTCCTTCCAAAGCATATGCAGCTGGCTGAGGTCAGGACAACTAGGCTGGATGGGACTTTTGGCCAGCCCAGTGAGACAATTCAGTTCCCTAAATACATGTGTAGTGCCTTTTGTGATACTGCAGGGTGTCCCCTGGCCCTTGCCTGCCAGTCCACCAGGGCAGAGCTTGCCACATGGCCTGCATTATACTTGCTACCTTTCTGTGTTTTCCTCAGGGTGCCTCAAAGGAACCTGAAGCTGAAGTGAATTTTAGCATCCCAGCTTTTGTACGTCACATCAGCTAAAGATGCTCTGCAATTCCGAACTTCTGCTCTTTGGAGTGTTTTCCAAAAACTAGTGTTGGATGAATTTGAAACTTGTCAAAAGTGTTCTTGTAGATTTGCAATCACTGTCACATTTGCACTGATACTAGACAACAGGTATTAAATATTATAAAGAGCCATTATAATTTTGTAGTATATTAAGACTTGGATAAATATCATTTACACACATTAAGAGTAGCAAGAGGGCCTTAAGCAGGCTGTTTCTAACATGCCAGTAAGCTTCCGGAGTAAGTTAAAAAAGTCCTAAGGCAATGAAGAAGCTGTTCTACTATTTTTAAATCTATAAAAACATATAATTGGAGAAGACAATCTATACAGAATTTCTCTCAGGGTGCTTAGGAAAGGATAGGATATTGTCTTATATTTATCTAGGGCTATATTTTATATTACAGATGAGTATGAAAGAAGACTGCATGTGTATATTTTAGTTTGAGGATATTTCCTAATTAGCCAGAATCACTCAAACTCATGCCCTTCACTATATTTGCTTATCATAATTAATGTGTCTATAAGAGGATTTGTATTCTTTCAGCCTGAGGTGAACTTGTTCAACAGCTTTGTTTTTGTTGGTATGTCTCCTTAGCTAAAATTCAGACAAAAATTCTTGCAAATTTTTAGATACCAAGTTATAATAAATTCCCAAAGCAAAGAATACTCACTTTCTTCCAAGCAAGCCTTTGTTTTATTTTTTTTTGAATTCAAATGTTAGTTGTGTTTTGAGTAGTTGTTTCTCTTTTGAGAACACTAGAATAAAAGGATTTACTAAACTCTTCTGAAAATTTGAACACTGCAGTAATATTCAGACCTTTTTAATAATTTATTGAGAGAACAGCCAACAATATGAAATTTTCATGTGTGAGTATCAAACAGGCAACCTCACATAAACTTGAAAGGCATGAAAAGTAAGGTTAGACTTCAAAACAGAGGTCAATATTCTCAAGCTTAGAGTAAAATAAAATAAATAATAAAAAAAAGATAATCACAATAATGTTTAATCTTTTTAAGAGAAACCTTACGTTGGCACATTTCATCAAATCATGACAAAATGTGAATTCAAAATTCAATAAGGAGATTGGTGGTTGCTGAATAAAGGCACAATACTGTTCCAACATAGTTATTTGTTATGCACAAGGTATTTTCATCTCCACAAGATTTATCTTGATTAGGATATTTCATTGGTGTTTGCCTACACCAGCATCATTTGAAATCTTGTGTTACTATTCCCATGGACATCATTAGGTGTCCATTACTCCATCAGTGAGGAATTGTCCTTCTGTTCCCTTAATTCCACTGGAAAAATAGTTTTAGGTTGAAAGTTGGAAAGCCTTTGGTAAAGGATAATATTTTAAAAACAAACATATTTTAAAATTATCATGCTGTTTTCATAATTTGAGGGAAATGAATCTTTTTTTCATTTTCAGCTCCACAGAGGCTGCTGGCAGGGTGGTCACAGGGTGCATGGGATGACCAGTGGCAGGGATGATGCAGTGCCTCCATCCACCCCTCCCCTGGGAGCAGCTCATGCTCAGCCTCAGGCCAGGCTCACCCCTGGGAGATAGTGAGGTCTAGGAATGACCCTGGCACTCCTCCCAGCCACTCACAGTGCTTTGGATAAGAGAAATAATATATTATGGCTTGTGAAATATCTATCACAATTGTTTAAGTCTAACCACCATGTACATACTGTTGAAATGTATGTGGCTGGCTCTTATGCTATGATATTAACTTTTATTAACAATAGTTTTTTTCACAGATGCATTTTTACAAATAATATGTTTTGTTTTGTATTTCACAAACTAAAATTATAAGTGGCCATCCTCAGTAGTTGCTACAGTGAATAGTATTGAGACAATCGTTCTTGTTTTGGCTAGGGGATGCAGTATCATTCAGTAGTTGAATTTTGACTGTTGGTAACTTCTGCCAGACACCATTTTTTAAAGTCACAGCTGATGTATGTTTTTGTGAAATGGTTTTTGTTTCACATCCAGATTACTGTTTTTACTGCTCAGACTTCATTAATGCTGTTTAGGGCTCTGTGAGTTATCAGATGGAGTAACAGGCATTTGATGTGCTTTGGAGCTTCTCAGTACTACAACAGTGCTTTCTAAGTTGCTAAGCATTACTGGTATATTTGGAATTGTACAGGAAAGAAGATAAAGATAGTCATTGACTGTAGTGTCCTCGGGTGAGCTCTGGGTGCTGGGATGTTTCATTCCAACTCATGCTGCTCAGCTCCTACTCATGTGGGCAATACTTGGACATTGAAATAGACATTGGGTAAATAAGTTACTCTCTATGTGTGGCTCTGGGTGGGATTCATCTCAGTTTGGACATCTTCATTGATGACATCTGTAGCTGAGCTTTACAGATGAGGCTCCTTTTGCAGTCGTTGGAGAGGAACAGGCATTTCTCAAGTGTGATTCATCTGGCCTGTTTTAGACATTTACATTAGGGTGAGATTTACAGGCTAAATGGGGTGACATAAATAGATGTGATGTTATCAGGAGCTTTATATAGCAGTAGCACATATTCACTGGTCCACTGACTGAAATCTCAATCTCTTCCTTCCAAGAAAGCAGTCCCAAACGTGGGAATAAAGAGCAAGCCTTTCTCTGTGCCAGTCAATATTCAGTTTTCCCATACAAAATGCAATGCTTGCAGCTGAGGGTCAGTGGCTGAGCCACACAAACAGTGAAGTTTAAAATATTTTAGGATATTCAGGTGGGAAATCCAGGCTTGAATCCTCTCACCTAGATGAGAGCCTTAATTGCCCATTTGCTGGTTAGAAAGCAGGCTGCTATGGCAGTGGCCAGTCTGATCCCTCCTCTGTCAGGTCTCTGGACTATGGCACTGTGTTTGCTTTTTTCATGACAGATGAATGAATTACCTTGCTGCTCAGCCTGGTAGCTCTGGCTATGGTCAGAAATAGATCTTTAATACCTATTGTAACACAAATTTAAGTTAGGGATTTTGATGCATGAGAAATCAGGCTCCTGTGTCTGATTTTGTAAGGCTCTTCACAGGCCTAGCCATTGAACTCTTCACTTTTAGTGAGATGCAGTCTCTGTAGCATCTCAGCTGTTTTAAAAAAATGACCAATCCTTCGTAGTTTAGGCATATAAGAATAAGCTCTGCTTATATTTCTGCTGATGTCATTAGAACTGTCTTGTTAGGAACTTTCAAAAAGATGTTATAAGTAGTGTCTCTGCAAATAGTTCTTTCACAAGGCTGATAGGCTTCTCCTTGCATCATTGACAAATGATGTCTCTGTATATCATGTTACTGACATCTTGCCACACATCTGCAACCTATTTTCAGTTCTCTGTTGCTTATTACCAATTTAGGAAAGGAATCGAGACAAAGAGATTTGATGGAGCACTGGGCAGAACCATTGAAACCAGTAACATAATGCAAAGCAATACTTAGTTTGAGTATAAGCTGTCTAGGATAAAGTCCAAAACCTGTGCAATTTTCTTCCCTCCTCCCAAAACCTATTGGTAAGTGTAGCTGTTGACGAAGGCATCGCAGGTTAGTGATAGTGCAGTTCAACATGCCATTAGTCCACCTTCAAGGAAAGTTTACTGGTGTGAGCTTACTATGTTGGTAGGGGCTTGGAAAACCACTTAAGTGAGAACATTTTCATTTGTAAGAATGCCATCCCTCACCTACGCTTGTGTATTAACCATGCCAAAATAACTTTCTTTTTTGCATTCCCCTCCTCCCTGGTGAAAATCAAAACCAGTATGAGTAAGAATCCCATGGCTTTATTCTGCTTTTGTTTTTGCTGGATGAGGTATAGATCTGTGACTCACACAGCTCTTAGGTATCTGTCTGGCATTTGTATTTGAAATTGTTGCATAATTGTGAGTTCCTAGATTTTGCTTTCTTTCAAAAGAAAAGTATTTCTGTGAAGTAAAGGTTAGTATGATGTCAACATATCTGTCACTTTTTCTTCAAAATTTCTCCTTTTCTACTAATACAGTTCTGTGTGCAATTAAGTGTATACACTTTCTGAATTCACATAACAATGGATGCTCCACTATTAATTTACAAATGTATTTATCCACACATTCTTTTGAATGCATACCACTAAAACTACCTGTGTATTTATAGATTACTTGTCATGGCGGTGTCTAAACAGTGTGCATTTGAATAAGGCATCAGAGCTTATTGTCTTCTTCCTAGCCACTTCATCTGTAGTTGACATTTCAGAGAGTGGTCTGGTATTTTAAGGAATGGGCTTGGTAGTTTTTATGCCCTCTGCATTGTGGGATGGGTTTACACTTGAGCCTGTGTTTGGTATCTCGTATTTACTTTCAGACCCATGGTGAGCAAACCAGAAAGGCAAAATTCAGAACAGAGGGGGCACAGTGCAGGCTTTCAAGAGGCTTGTGTTGATGTGGAATTGCCCAGAGGTGGCAAGAGGCAGGGAGCCAGCAGCACACACCCCAGCCAGAGCACACTGTGCCCACTGGGCTGCTGCTCCCATGCCAGGGGCAGCCCTACTGCCTGACCATGGGCCAGTCCTGGTGCTGTGGTGGGAATGTGTTCATGGCAGAGATGTCTCCACTCTGCTTACTGCAATGAGCTGGTGCTTTTCTCATCTGCAAGGAGAACATGCAGGTAGGTGACAATCCTGGCATGAGGTGGTAGCACACGCTATACCAGGTGTTTTTAAGGAAGTGTGACAATGGCTGTGACTTACTCTAAATGCTTGACAGAGAGATGTTTTTTGGGAGTGGTGACTGGAGAAGGTGTGTTAGCTTTGGTGTCCCCGTTGTCATTCTCCTGGCATGTTGTCTGCCTGGATCCTATAGGAATGTCATCGATAGGGTTGAACCACACGTGATATCTGCAGATGAGGGAGTAGAAAATGAGATTTGGAGTATGGAGTGTCTCTGCTGGTCTCCTAGGTGAATCTTCCAATTTGCTCATGAGTTGGTTGTTCTTCATCTTTTGAGGTGCAAAAGTGAGTCAGTGTGTTTGCATGCAAGCGTGCGAGCTGGGGTAATCCCATGTACACTGTCTCCAGATTGCATTCCCACTGCTGAATGCTTTAGGGAGTGTTAATCTCTGCTTGGTGCTAAACACAGTGTGACATTGACAGACTTTGCTGGATTTGTTGTCAGTCTCCATTTCTTTTGTAGTTGCCTGTGAAAGTCGTGGCATTGTAGAGGAAGAGCAGCCTCTCTGACTGGTGCCATTGCACAACTGATATATTTTTTGGGGAGTCAAGGAAAAAAAAAAAAAAAGAAAAAGAAGAAAAGAATGGCCTCAGTATAAGTAATTTATTGTCTAAGAGGAAAGTTTCCAACCATGGCCCAGGTGTGCTGTGATGCAGTATTGCAGTATTATAAGGAACTGGCTTTGACCTTTAGAAGAACCTTAAAAACTGCCTGTCCTTGCTTTAATGCAAGAAAGTCTCATTTTCAGAGGTTTGCTGTCTGCAGTGATCCCATTTCTCATTTCAAACTTCTTTTCTGTTTTCTTCATGGTCTAGAAAACTGCAGTTTTACACTGAGGCTATGTGACTTGACTTACATAAACAGTTATGGGGCTTCAAAGATTCTTGTCTTTATTAATACTTTCTTGAACTCTGTTAAGTCTCCACTCCTGCTGTTTCCCACGTCATATCTGCATCTCTATATCTAGTCCTTTTTAAACTTACTGTCAACAATAGCAGCTGCAAGTTCAGTAGAATTTCTGCATGTATCAGCCCTCTTACTGACATTTAGCCAATGCTAAAGAACAAACATTCAGTAAGACCCGTCAGTGCCATGTATCTCCTGGGATGATCTGCTTTGTCCATCGAGCAGTTTTTATGTCTTTAGAGCTTAGATACATTGTCTGTATTTTAAGCATTTTGAGTATCAATCATAACACAGCTACATTTTAGGAGAGTAAATTGGTCCCTCAGGAGAACATAAGGCAAATTTTATGCAAGTACTTAAACAGATTAATAGATTTCTATGGCAGTAAATGTCATGTGTAGCATGTAACACTGAAAAAGCATTGAACATGATGTTCATAGGCCAAGCTTCTCAGAAATATCTGAAAATGACTGCAGTTCAAAGCCTGCTGTTACGCTGCTACCTCCACCTGTGGTACACATGCATCAGCAGCTTTGCCAGCCTTCTTCCTCCTGACCTGCTTCCTCCTCAAGATGTGTCAGCCCCCGGCATTGCTGGAGGTGCCACTGCTCCTTGTCCCACAGGAGGCACCAAGGCCAGGGCTTGGCAGAAACCTGCTGTGTGAAGCGTGAGGCATCTCTGGCTGCCTCATCCCCCTGGCTCTCAATGAAGTAGCACCTCACCACTCCCTGGAGGATCAGGCCAGCCTGCCCGCATGGCTGGTCTCTGTGATTACTCTAGGAGAGCACAGCAGCGTGCATGTGCTGAGAATTCAGGGAATTGCATTCAGCAGTTTTTTACAATTGTGAGTGTGTGTGTCTATGTGTGGAAAATTGAGGTGTGGGCCTCACGCCTCACGATTTCCAGAAATGCCATTGTCTGAAAAAAGTTGTATGACAGCAACCATTGTACAGAAAAAAGAGTAGGGCAAGGTGGCACTGGTGGATATTTCTGTGTTGTTTCCCTTGATATACTGCTGATTTTGTGGATGTTTTTGCAAAAGAAACTGAATTTTTCCACCTAACCCATATGTTCCTATACGCATAATTTGAGACCTGAAATTTTTCTAGAATCATAGAATACCTTGAGCTGGAAGGGACCCACAAGTATCATCAAGTTCAACTCTTGGTTCCACACAAAACCATCCAAAAATCAGACCATGTGTCTAAGAGCGTTGTTGAAACACTTCCTGAACTCCAGCAGGCCCACTGCTGTGCCCACTGCCCTGGGGAGCCTGTCCTGTTTGAATCCCTTGTACTAAACATCTCCAGTATTCCCAGCCCACTTCTACAGATGCAATTTCCTCTTTTCCATCACCTTCTCACTGCTGCTTTGCCTGGCCATTGTCTCTTCTTGTCCATCACTCCCCAGTTCTTCTCCAAAAAGTCTCTCTTCTCCTATTCACTGCATTTATCCCAGTGTCACTACCTCCCCCATCCCACCTCACTCACTGTTCTCCTGTGAGATCCTGCAAAAAAGATTTGCTTTTATGTCTCCTGACATTAAGTTATTGGGATGGTGCTGGTCCAACTTTAGGGGTAACTTAATTCTTGTGACATTTTGCACATTTTTGAGCTTTTTGAGAAATGATATTCTGCTGAATTGATTTATTTATTTATTTTTTCACGAGGCTTAGACTTTTGTTTAAGATCCCTCATTTTTGCCTTTTCTTTCCAACCAGCTGACATCACTTTCTGCTTTAAAACACTGAGAAACTTCCCAGATAAAAAAGACCATTGGAACTGAAATCTCCACCAAGCACTTCTGCTCCTACAAAGCAGGGTAACCAGACCGAAATATATTTCACAGAATTTTTTTCAACAAGCTCTGAGTCAGTACCCAAATCACCAAGCACTCTGAGAGTGTTAAGAGAGGACAGAATCTCCAGAAATATTTAGATGCTAAAAATGAAAATGCCTTCATTGAACATGTGTGAACTCTGAATTTTTCCATGTGTTTATAATTTGTCCAAGCTTGGAGGATATCTCTTACACCAAAGCCATACCCTTTTGAAATTTCAGTTCCTTTGGAGCGAAGGAACTGATGAAAGTGAAGAACACTGGAAAATTTTTGCTGGGGCAATGCAATCTTTCCCTCTAACCTCATCTCAGAAATGAATGAAGTGTTTGAATGAATTTTCTTCTTCAAATAATTCAATCAGCGTGAAGCACACACTTATCATGAAAAATAAAATAATTAAAAAAAAAAAAAAAAAAACCAAGAGAGTAAAACTTGGCAAAGATCTAAGGATCTGAAAATAGAGGCTTACAATGGGAAATATTGGGCAACTGTTAAAGTAGCAGTTACCAACATTGCCTCTAATATTTGCAGTATGCAAATGATCAGAGCCTTGAGTATGTCGTTCCCAGAAAGATATTCTCAGTTCTTGTCACTGGGTTATTTCGGGGCAGCCGAGGGCTCCCTACATATGTCTGTGTCATGGGCACCCTGCTCTCTCACAAGCTGCCTTCCCCTTCCAAGACCACTGGGTGAGAGAAATGAGCCAGGGCTCTCCACTCGCCCCAGGGCAGCAGCCAGGATGGGGTGGAAATGCTGATGTCCCTGTTGCTCACCTGGGCAGTCCTCGGGGTTGGGGAGGGCTCCTTACATCTGTGCTCACCCAAATTCTCTTCCTAAGGAGGGTGTTGTGGAGGATGGCACAGGGACTCCTCGTTCTCCTTTCTGCCATCCCCTTTCAAAGTGCTACTTCATGCAATTGTTTCAGGAGTCCCGTTTGATGTTGTGGAAGCTGTGTGACCCACCAGGTGCTACAAGGTGGGTGCTGGGTCTGCACCAGGCCCCCCTTGCCACCAAGTGCCGGGTGCCTGGTGCAGCTGTGCCCCTCCAGGTGTTGTCTGTGGTCCAGGTGGGCCTCAGCATCATTCCGTGCTCTTGAAGAGCCAGATATTTGGCATCAACTGCACACAGCATGAGCCAAGGTAGAGGCAGAAACAAAGCCTGATGGAGGGGATCTCAGAAGAATATTTTTGTTGATCTTGGAAGGGGAAGCTGAGAGCCCTCAGGAACAAGTCTTAGCCCAAAATAAAGCCATGGTCCTGTTGCTGGTCTTGGTCTTTAGCACTTGGCATGGTGTGTCTTTTCTTTCATTTTATGGGAATCTGATATATTTCACCACTGGATAGAGAAAAAAGTCATCACTGAGAATGTCATGATTAATTTTTTTCCTCTTGAAGAACTATGAAATTATTCTGAAATGTATGACACATGTATAATAACAGCCTAGTGCTCTGTTTTTAAAAAACGTGCTAGAGGCGTTGTGCAGTTTCCCAGAGGCTTAATGAGGGAGCCATACTGTGTTGGAAATTTTTCAACAATAAAAATTGACCTATTACATGCTCATGTAAAATGAGGGTTGACAATCACACAAATATGTCCAAAATCAAATACAGGCATTGTAAAATATCACTTCTTTCCCAGAGAGAAACTGGTCACCTGTTCACAGTAGGGTTTTGCATTATATCCTATTCAGTACAGAATAAGATGCTTCCCCACAGGGAAACAAAATGGCAGTGAAGTACTGGCCCAGTGCCCTTCTATGAATGCTTTTCACTGACTGTTTTGCCAAGTCTTCAAAAATAACGCATAGGCATATTTTTTCAACATATGTTTTGCCTTTTTGTTGCTATAAAAGCACAAAGGGAAGAAAAGGTTCTGCGTTATTCACCACTTCATCATCAAAAGAAGAAGAACTCATTATTTGCTTGTTTGATTTTCTCCTTCCCTCTATAATACTTCTTTTATTTTCTAAAAGTCTAGGCCCTTTTGCTGTTCTTTTAAGACATATCTTAGAAGTGGCCACTTCTTAAAAATTGAGTATATGGCTCTGAACCTGCAGTCTGCATTCAGGGGAAATGTCTATTGTAAAACACAGAGATTTGGAGTCTTGGGAGCAGAAAATTTGGATGCAGTATATTGAGTATACTATCAAATAATCAAAGAAAGGAAGTTAATTAAATACTAAGTGTTGAAGAATAAATTAAATATGGTATATATTGCCCCTCAGAGCAAATTAAGCCACTGTCAATGTTTGCATGTTCTTTAGATATTTCTTAGTAAGTTTTAGCCAATGTAGCCTGAATGACACATTAAATGACTGTTTGGATTTAAAAAATAAAAATTAATGTTACATCGCTGCATGTACCTCACCAGTAAATGTACTTGGAGTTACCTCACAGCACTGTTCAGTTCCTTGGCCAGTCATGACGTTCCAGCAAGATAAAACAATTTGGGGAGGAGGAACGTGAAGTAAAGAGAGGTCAGACTTTATCAGCAATCTTGTCAAGTACTGATCTCTGTGTGTTAAGGGATTAAAGTATAAAAGCAGAACCAGGGTGGTAACTCAGTATACCAAACTACAAATTATTGGACTCTTCTTCAGCAGGGAAATGTTTTTGTGGTTTTGTTTTGATCTCCTTTCAGGTTCTTTTCCCTTGTTAATTTATACAGTTAAAATATATATATATATATCCTATTTAGTAGGACATAGATTTGCAATGTAGTTTGTAGTTTTGTCCACATTTAAATAAATATAGGTAAAGATTTGCAACAAATAACATTGAAAAGGATGAAAAAGTTCAGGGGAGAAAGAGAATAAAATTTACCTAATTGTAAAGCTAACTACTTTTTTTTTAGAGGTATATGGTATTTTTCAGAGGTATATGGATAGGATATTATGAAGCAAGGAAGGTTGCGTGCTGCTGAAGAGAAGTCAGAGAATTCATTCTGGCTATAAAGGATATTGCATTTATATAATGGGAAAAACCTATCACTGAATAATTTAGGTCCTTCCAAGACAGAACCACTGAAGCTGATAACGTGTGTAGAGGGATACAATCTGAAGGATGCCAAAATAAAAATGTGAGAATTAGTGTTTATAAGAAGTAAATAGGTATTGTGAACAGTCAGTTTTAACAAAGAATACCTAGATTCTATTGCTACTTGTAGAAGTTATTTGGATGATTACTTTACTGTTAATATCTAAGAATCTCTTAAAAATGTATTAATGAGTTATTTAAATTTATGTAATCTGTAATGACAGATTACATATCTCATATAACTTAAGTGTACAATACTATAATACATATGATAACTGTAACATAGCACTCTAAATCCCAAAAGAACAATAGCACTCTAAATCCCAAAAGAACAATATCAAAACAATCCTTGTTATTTCATTGCTTTTACTATATTCTAATGTATTGACAATTACTTACAAGCCATATATTCCAGTGCTATGTTTTATTAACTCATGCATTTAGTTTCTATGGTATTGCTTAGTTTTGTACCGCTAACAAAGGAAGCTTCCCAAGTAGAGATAGCCACCACCACTATTCACATGTTCATTTCAGATCCTGTTGTAGTACTCAGTTTCTGTCTGGTGCCTGCTGTAGATGATTGCTGGTACATGACTTATGATTCATTTAGGAATAGAAGCTGACTCAAACACCAATAAACACAAGTTGTTTACTTGTAAAACAGTCAATTTTCTTTAAGTAAACCCTGAGGAAGTTGCAAAAGTGCATACTGAAACTTGGCACTCACAGCTTGAATGCTGAGCAAGTTGTTTGGGAAAATTACATGGGAAAGCCAATTTAAAGTCGCTGAAGTGTTATAAGTATTGGGGAATTAGCCAAATTTGTTGTACAGAAGGTGTAGCTGGGATCTAGTTCAATGGCAAGTCTGTTCACAGAATGTGTGTAGGGTTTTAAATACTGCTTGTAAATAATTACACATTTTATTTCTCTCATTTCAGTGACTATTTCAACAAGTACCTTCTTTGATGGCTTACTGGTGACTGGCCTATACACCTCTACCAGTGTTCAGGCTTCCCAGAGTGTTGGTGGTTCCAGTGCTTTTGGATTTGGTAAGTCTGGTGTAATTCATGTTCTGCAACCCAGGCTAATTAATACTCGGTCCAGTGCTTGGTGAGAGAACATCAATAACAACATGGTTATTTACACTATGAGTTAGACTCAGTAATCAACAACACATGAAAGTCAGTGGGAGTCAATGAGTTAAGGCAGTGGCAGTTTTTAGGCAGCTTGCATTCCTTCCTCCACTTTCTCTGTCTTTGATCAGCCCTGTATACTGATTTTTGGTATACTGAATTATATGAATTTTAAAAGAAGAAAAACCTCAGCAGCTGATCTGGGCAGAGCAGCCTTTTATAAATTGGGTGACATTTGGTATAAACTGAAACATTTAGCTCCAAGCATTTAATTCTTCTTGGACTAAAAAGCTGATTCCTTTGAGCTTAATGTCAACCTACTTTTTCAATCCACGTAACAATAGTATCTTCCTTAAAACTGGAATACTGGCCAATGTATTTTATATAACCAATTATTTTCCATGTGGGAAAAAACAGAGTTGTAGTACAAGCAGTAGGAAAGGTTTTTGTGAAACTTTTATATGCTTCAGGTTCTGCCGTTGCATTCAGTGGCAGAAGCGAAGCCAACTGCATTAAGGACAAGCACTTTTGAAAACTACCTTCCACATTTCTGCAAGTAATTTACCACTATATGTTCATCAGGTTGTTATAAGGCAGTATTTTTTATATTTTTACAAACAATCTTCCAAAAACCAAAACATTATCTCTATGATACCATGGTGATACCTGGTGGTGATCATGTTTTCTTTTAATTAGCTCTGTCATAATGCATATGAAACTTTCTTGGGCCTGCGAGCATCATACAGCAGTGGTATACTTGGTCATAAATGAAATAGTGTAATGTAAGTGAGCTCATGTTATAAATAACACATTATTTAAAAATGTGAGTTGAGGAATACCTTGAGAATAGCTCTACTCCTGTGAATAGCACCAGTGATTAACCTCAAACTGAGTAAGATAAAATGAACAAAAAGATGCTTTTTTTCTGGAAGAAGCAATGCTGTTCTTTCTCATTGCCCACCACTCTGAGTGAGATCTGTCAGGGTAAAAGAGGAGGAAAACACTTAATGGTGGGAAATTTCTGGGGGACCAAACGGCTGGGAAGCCTATCTTTCCAGAAAATAGGTCTTTAGTTCATGTCACTGGGGAGATCTTCACTTTGTGCTGAAAACTCACCAGGCAAGACATGCGTGCCATGTTTAATCACACTTAAATAATTTAAGAATTGAATGCAAGTAAAATATTTTAAGAACCTAAATAACTTTGTGCATTTACCAGAGTAGGCCTGCATTTTTTCCCGAATTTGTATCTCTATTCGTGGAGAGGGGCTGTTACAGGGTTTCTCACTTTGACAGACCTTATGCTACCTTGAGATGAGTGACAGGAAAAAAGACATAGCCTGTTTCAGTTTGCTGAAGGTCACTGTATAGCTCTGGAGGTGTTGCTTTGACCATTCCATTGCTGGTAAGATAACCAACAAATAAACCAGTTCCACATGTTCCAAAAGAAAATACAAGACTATGGGCTGGGTAAGTCTGAAAGGCAAAGTGATGTGCAAGCAGTCAGGCATGGGACTGATGGCTCCCACCATGGAAAATTACGCAAACTTCTTTCTTCACTCTTCAGTAAGAGCTGGACTCTTCCATAAAGCATTTAACATGTGACTGATCTGCACTTAAAACTATTTGGTACTTTAAAAGTTAACAGTAATTTTAAATTTACAGTCTGCTGTTGAAAGAAAGAGTAGTCTCTACAGTATGTAATGTATAATTTAATATCTTAGCAGGTAGAAATGGAATTGTTTCATTTTATGAAGAAAACTTAAAGCACTTTTTCAAGAAAGCCTGGATCCATTTGTTGTGTCATCATTTCTAATTAGCAAAGAAGCTGCTCCTCCTTTCCAGCAAGTGATTGGGATGTTCACATTAGATTCAGCTTGCTGGAATTAATCTTTTTTTAAATGTTGAGAACTGTGTAAGGTTTAGAGACAAATCAAAGATTTGTGTGGTTTTAGCATAGAGTGGGTGGGTAGACAAAGATGGTTCTTTAAAAAAACAAGCATAGCAATATTCTGAAATTCGGTTGATAGTAGTTACTTACAGAGCAGGGAAGAATATTTTTCCTCCCTTGTAATATTACCACTGAAATACTCTTGTCTGCATTACACAGGAGGTCATGCTAGATTATCATAATCTTCTAGTCAGCCCCAACTCTATGAATTCTTCCCAACATACACAAATCTGTCTTTTGTGCCATAAGTTACTGTATTGTGGCTACAATTGTCTTTTAATTACCTAATTCAGGAAATCACTTGATAGACACACAATCACTGTCAGTTACCGCAGTTAGTTAACCATGTCAAGAACTTTGAAGAAAACAGATAAAATGATAGTACTAGCAGGTTTAATTACAAGGGTTATGAATTCTTTCTTTTTAGTATATATTGTGCAGCCAAAGAAATAGTTCATGTTTTTTGTTTGTTTGTTTGTTTTCCTGTGGGATTATACCAACATGAAACTTGCTGAAATATTTATTTGGAAAACTTTTTAACAACTCCTGGAGGGAGATATGAGTCAGCTTTTGGGAATAAAATTAATAGTCATCTTATTTATTCATCTTTTGTCCCAGGCTGAACCATTGTCTGGATTCAGCTAAAGTAAAACTAAATGTGTAAATCTGAAATTAGAACAGGGATAAAGCATAAATGTATAGTGGAAACCTCATCAAACAAATTGTGATGGTCCCTAGAAAAGAAATTGTCCCCAAATCTAACTTTTAGACAGTGTTGTTTTCTTTGTAAGATCCCTTTGAAGCAACAGATATCCTGAATTGCATCTCTCCAGTATTGTTTCCACTCTCATGTCTGAACCTGTGGGATGTGTATCTGAGACTCCTTTCCACTTCCTTCAGTATTGCCCTTAAAGCTTCATTCTTGCTTGTCATCTCCCTCTTTTTCAAGCCATATCATTAACACCCTGTCTCTCTCTCTCGGCACACTTTGGACTCATGAAGGATCTCTCCATCCCTGTGTGTCCTTGCTTTTCTCTTGCTTTTGACTCTGAGAGCCCTTGCTGCTGTTTGTTTCTTTTCTACATCTTGTGGCATTTGCTAGCTGCACTCTGGGGTTTATCAGCCCACTAGGGCTACTCTCCCACATGGCCAGGATGTCCATATGGTCATTTGGGGGCTCTCACTGCTAGACTTCTTCCAAAAATATAATAAAAGAGCGGCATTGAGTAGTACCACAAAACACATTCGGAACCTTCAAATGCAGTGATGGGGTTTGAATGGAACGATGGCTTCCAAATGAAATTGAGGTTCAGTGGTGCTGGGGAGTGGTAGGGGGACTGATACATAGTCATAAGTATGAGAAAGCAGTTCAGCTCCTCCACAACTATATGGACTTGAAAGCAAGAAATGCAATATCATTTATGCAATTAAAGGAGAAGATTAGAGCATAATCCCTTAGCAGCGATAAGGAGCACTGTGTGCTGAGAACCTGAGTCTGTCCTCATTACAGAAAATATAAGCCACAGTTACACTAAAAAAAATTATCTAATTTTCTGTAAAATCATAGTTAATCATTACACTAATGTTTATATTTTAATGAGCACAGAATAAACAAGCAATTTTATGATAATGCTCACATATACTTTAGCCTTTTAACCTAAATTTAAAAGGCCCTTTAGAAAGTATATAGGTTCTGTTATTTATGGTAGAGACAGTGGATCCAAAGCTCTCCCTGCACTGGGAAGTGTCGCTACCAGCCTAATCGACTAAAAAAAAAATTGGGGTATGTTTTCTGTGTAGGTTTATACAACTTGTAAGTTACTATCTTTTAAAACAGATGTCTCCTTTCTACAGTGAGGTTATAAACTCCTGGTGAATTTTAGGTCTTGTGAGCTACTATTTTAGGTCTCTGTGAGCTACTTTGTAAGAGACTATGAGAGTGATGTTATCTGGAAACGTTTTAGTGCCTGAACAGGGGAATTGCATATTCTAGAAAACAAAACAAACAAACAAACAAAATAGTCATCAAACAAAATAGGTCATCTTTTAAAAGAGTATACGAAAGATCATCCTTTCAAAGACCATTGTGAAGTTTTCCCGTTTTGCAGTTCTTTGTTTGTATATTATGAAAGTTGTCGCCATTCCTGTAAGTAATACATTGAGTATTCTGAGATTTAAAAAATAAAATAAAATAAAATAAAATAAAATAAAATAAAATAAAATAAAATAAAATAAAATAAAATAAAATAAATAGTTACAAATATTACTTAAAGTATGGTGAGTAATAAATTTCCTAGAAAAATGCCTGGAAAGAGCAATCATCAGAAATAATTTCTTGGCATTACATTCTGTCTTATGCTCTTTTAAATTACTCTATTCCCTTTTGACAGAATTAAGACAGTCTTCGCATAATCCCCTGCTCAATGTTTTGATTACATGCACATTTTCATTCCAGACTAAAACCAAAACCCCTTTAAATTTATGGCTGAAGGATCTTTGTGATCTGGTTTGCAGGTCACTTGTAGTCTTAGGGCAGGATTACTGCAGGTGGGAGTCATTGATGGTGCTTCTGATCTCATCCCTGGAGGAAGAAGGGCAAAGAAGGTGCCCAAGTAGTAGACGGGCACCAGAGTGCCATCTCCAAGAAGGTACAGTGGGATGTGCTCTGGTTGTGCAGGTGGTACCTTGGTCCAGACAGCACTGGAGACGTCAGAGGAGCCCACGTGCTCCCCCTGCTCCTGCACTGGGCATGTGGTTTGAAGCCTCCAGAGGCTCAGTTTTGGCATCATTTCGTGCTTAAACACTGTTGGTTCTGGGGCAATGTTTTGCTTGCAGATTGTGACAGATAAAAGAAAATATCCCCCGCTGACATTTTAAGATGGAAAAAGGCCAACTGTTGGATTTTTATTGTTAGGTGAGCCTACAAAGCTGCTCCCTCCCGCTCAGTCTTTGCCTCTCCATGCTTGCTCACAGCCTTAAAAAGTAAGGAATAATCAGCAAATGCCAGCTCTTGAGAAAAAGTTTTCAGCTATGTATATACGACTGCTCTTGAAGTGCAGTTCTATAACTTACTGAAATTGCTGTGGATCCCTGGTTTACTTTGTGACAAGCCAAATGGGCTCCAGGACCCACCCTTCACACCAGAGATATTTGCCAGAAACCAAACAGATGGTAAACTAGGAAGAAATGACCCTCGGCATTCTCATTAGAACAGTTGGGGAAATTTTAATAGGCCCCCATTTGCCTTGTGCTGTATCTAATACCCTTTGAACTGCCACGTTTTTTTTTTCTAGTTTGTTACAAGTCAACTACTGCCATGTATATTTTAATAGGGATTATCAAATACAATTTGCCCAGAAGTTGTACCAACCCTCCGCTGCTAATTAGCAAAGTTTAAATAATCACTGAGTTCTGGAATAATTGGAAAGAAACACTGTTTTTCCTGCCAATGCATAATTACCAATTAACAGGAAGATAAAATATCTGTATAGCAGTCATATCTTGGAGAATTTGTTAACAGTCAATTAAATAGTGAGTTGGTGCCAAACTGACATTGGTCAAGAAAGTTTACATTTGAGTTTAATTTTAAGATACTCCCCTCTGCCAAATACATGTAACAAAGCTATAGCAACCACAAAACTTTCAAAGTTTGTCTGTCAAGATGTTTGTTTAATTACCACTTAAATGTATTTATGGCCAAAAATTGACCGTTTCTACAAAAAAAAAAAAAAAAAGACTATCGTATGTGTCTTAGACAAAGGGCTTAAGCTTTATTCATTCAAGTGGCAAAGATATTAACTGTTGCTGACCCAACAGGGAACTGTGTCCACCTGCTGAGAAGGAAGATTCCCCACACTTACATGGCTGAGGCAGACAGTGACCCGAGGGTGGAGGAACAAGAAATGCTGAAAATACTTAAATTGGCCTGGTTTGGGTGTAGTGCAATCCAGCCGCATCACCTTGAACACCTTCACCCATTTCTTCAAGTGCTCTTGCACTTGTCAGCTTTAACCCAACTGCCTGCTGGGGCAGAAACAGCTTATCAGCCCTGGGTCTTGGACATCAAAATCCAATTTTGCCTAATCTGCTGAAAAGCCCTGAGTTACACTGCAATTTAACATACATAAAAGGGAATGATGGCATCTGCTCCATGATTTATTTCAAACATCTTTGGTGAATTATAATGATGACAGTACAATAATTCAAGCTTTTAACCTTACAAATATACCTATAGAGCCTATTAGTAATGGTGTTGTCAAGGTGGCCAAGGTTGAAAAGTAGAATGAGCCTACATAAATGTGGGGCATGTGTAATATTTTTTGTATTTGTTATTTTTGAATAGCAGGTGCAGATGGCAGTTCAACACTACAAGCAACACTTAATGTTTTACAGATGGAAGGATAGGTGGTCACTGTGGTGGAAACAGAGGAAAATTTTACAGTGTGGTAGTGCTTGTAAAAGGGCCCCTGTAGTTTTCAAACAAGAAAATCCCTTTAGAAGCAGTTCTACATAGCCAAAAGTAAAGTGCTAATTGATGTGTTGAGGCCCATTCTGGTCTAATTTAGCAAGAATGTTTATTCTGTAGTGATGGTTTTTCAGGTCTTATATACATGTGGTTTTCTTCCCTGGGATGGCTAGAAAATGGTAAGGGAAAACCTTACAGCATCATAGAATTTTAATGTGATCTTATTATTATTATTATTATTGAATTTCAATTTTTAATATAAGGCATGTAGTAAAAAACTGATGTAAAACTTTGTGAAGTTATCATTTTTTTTGGCTGGTTCATATCCCTGAGAGGAATCTGATCCCAATAAGGTATGGATTTCATAAAAAATATATTAAGAGTTTAAAATATTCATTGTGACAGGTTGGTGATTTTTAATCTGTACTAATAGCTATTGAAAGCAGTAAGTAATATTTTTCAAAATGTGCAATTATAGGTCTTTTTAGTAATGTGGAATAATTTATATATGTGTACACATGTACACATTTTTACATATGTATTTCTTTCTCATTCTCCTTATTTCACTCAATTTTCAAATACCACCTTCAATTGCTGCATTTTGAATGCCGTTAACCAGCACATTCCAAATCTTTATTTTTATGTAAAAACAAAAGGAAACGTACAGTGACACTTGTGGTTTTATCTCCATTTACCAATCGGAAAATAAAACAAATGATTAAGATCAAGCAGTATCCTGTAAGTTTGGCATCCACCTTAAGAGAGCTGTGATCTGGCTTTTAGAGACACCCAGTACTGTACAGCAATTTGTATGTTGAGAAGTTCCAGTTCATTCCACGTGTCAGACCCTATATGTCAGACTTGGCACCTGGAAAATGAGATAGACTTGAGTAGTAACCATGTGGGAAGATCTGGTGCAAGTGACAAATTTGTAGAGTTTCTAGGTGTGGGACAAAGGAAAAGCACAGCAGCGCTACACAGATCCAACCATTTAAATCCCACCTAAAACCCAGTGAGTTTCCCTTTAGGCCTCTGAATCTTAGAGATTGAATCAGCTTGTCTGCTCTCGTGAGTGGTCCCAGAAACTCTTAAGTCTCTTGGACTAGTTCGTAAGCCTGTAATTGCTCAGTTGTGGAGATTTTCTGATCTTCCCCCTAAGCACTGCCATGGCTGAGATAGGCAAGGACCCCCACCACAGCTACTAGAACCCGATACATCAGACTCTCCTACACTGCACTCAGTTCAGAAAACAAACAAACAAACAAACAAACAAACCCAAGACAGATGGAAGAAGGAAATGTGTGGCAACCAGACACATGGAGTTGGTCTGGTCATTTTCTTGCGTATTAGCTTGTAATTAACACACACATAAAGTCTGAGACTTTGACCAGCCCACTTTTCCATGCCAGGAGGCAAAAAGGAAGTAGCCAGAAAGGAAGCAATGGTGATGTAGCTTTTGGGGTAATTCTCCACAGTGACCTGTCTTTGGGAGGAAGTGTGTGGATTTGCTCAGTTTTTTGTTCTTATTGAATCTTACCTCAAAATCCATCTTCTCTGTGCTTATAAGAAAATCATTCCTGTTTGGCATTGATTAAGGAAATGTCTATTTGTGACCCAATTGTCTTTTGTTGTTATTTTATTTTGTTAACTCTAATATTTGCCTTATTTGTTCACCAGTTAGAGAATGATTTCTAAAGCAAGGACTTTCTTCTTTATTATTCTGTACAATACAGAACTGGCACAATACAACCCAATCTTTAACTGTACATGACTGTTATTATAATACAGATAATAGTGCATAAAAGTCAAGGAAAAACAAATTAAGCCTTCATTGACTGTGACAACAATAACAAAATACTTTCCCTTATAAAAGATGTTGTCATCATGTTTTGAGAGGTACATTCAGCTGGATTGACAGGCTGAAGTTGCATGGCAATTCTTAGCAACAGAGGAATATCTTTGATAAAGAAGAGGAAAAAAAGCTATCATCTAGAAATCTAGGGTCATCTAAAAACTGCATTCTGTATGGGTATGTCTCAGAATATATTAAGCAAATATTCCTGTGGCTGCAAGAACTTCACACTGCTAACATGCCTGCCGGCATAATTTCTTGTCTTGTGCCCATTTCTGTGATGCCTGATTGTCATGTGTTGTGTTGCTACAATCAGTCAGAGTCCCCTCTCCCGAACTCTCCTGTCGTGCCAGGCCTATTATTTTCCCTGCATTTTGTGTTTATCGGGAAGCGATCACATATTCAAGATGAAATTATGGGGCTCTTGGACTTCATCAATTAAGATGCATTGAAGCCTCTTGCAAATGTGAAATGATATTGGGAAACGGTTATTATTGTAATTTTGAAGACAAGTTTGTAAACTAATTTCTGGCATATTATGGCAAACAAATGTTGTGATCAGACTGCTTCCTCCATATCTGCCAATTTGTTATATTTGGAAGTGGAGCTGATTAGACTTATAGGAAAATGGAGCTCAAAAGCCCTATGTTAAGCTCCTGATCATCACCTGTCGTACCAGTTATTTCACTGTTTGCTTGTCTGTTATCAGTGTTATGACTGATAATCGTTTGTATGTTTTCACAGATAGTTCACAATAAAAATCTGTTCCAGATCTCGTAAAAAGTATAATCCAATTTTAAGAATATGCCAATGAAAGGGAACTGCTTACTGTAGGAAATGTTTGGTACATCTGCATTTTTATCAGACGCAAATACATTGAATAGAGAAGAGTACTAAGGCCTTGCTGCTGTGCCATGCCCTGGGAGCAGGGTCAGCTCTCTGACCACTTGTTGCACAGAGAAAAGGGCAAAAGCACCCAGAGCTGCTCCAACTCAGCCATAGCTGCAGTGTTGGCAGGTGGAGAGAGGAAAGGGTTGTCGCAGAACCACACAATCACAGAATGGCTGAAGCATGAAGGGCCCTCTGGCATTCTTCCTGTCCAACCCTTGGCCAAGCAGGGACACCCAGATCAGGCTGCCCAGGACCACGTCCAGGCAGCTTCTGAAGGTCTCCAAGGAGGAGACCCCACAGCCTCTCTGGACAGCCTGTGCCAGTGCTCAGTCACCCACATGGCACAGAAGTACTCCTGCTGTTCAGGCAGCACCTCCCAGGTTGTGTCCATTGCCTCTTGTTCTGGCACTGGGCACCACTGAAAAGAGCCTGGCTCCATCCTCTTCTCCCCTTCCCTTTAGGTATTCATAGACACTGATGAGATCCCCCTGAATCTCCTCTTTTGCAGACTGAACAGCCCCAGCTCCCTCAGCTTCCATCATAGGAGAGGTGCTCCAGTCCCTTCATCATCTTCGTGCTGGACTCTGTCCATGTTCCTCCTGCAATAGGGGGCCCAGAACTGGACCCAGCACTCCATCTGTGTTCTCACCAAGTCTGAGTAGAGAGAAAGCATCACTTCCTAAACCTTTTGGCAATACTTTTCCTAATGCAGCCAAGAATGCCTTGCAGCCTTCTTAGCAGCAAGGGCACGTTGCTGCCTCACATTCATCTTGGTGTCCATCAGGCTTACCAGGTCCTGTTCTGCAGAGCTGTTTCCAGCTGGGTGGCTCTAGCATGTTCTGGTGCCTTGGGTTGTTCCTCCGCAGGTACAGGACCCTGCACTTCTTGTTGAACTTGATAAGGTTCCTATCAGACCACCTCTCGAGCTTATTGAGGTCCCTCTGAATGGCAGCACATCTCTCTGGCTTGTCAGAGAGTCCTCCAACTTCTGTGTAATCTGCAAACTTGCAGATGAAATGAAACATTATGCCCTTGAATGGGCACGAAGTCTCACTCACAGTTTGTGCCACACCATAAAAAAAGGTGTTTACTAACACAGTATTGTTACAGTATGTTGTAGAGGTTAGAAAATTTGAGGATAGATTGAGGTGAAAATTATGAAATCTTCACATATGGGAATATTACCTTGCAGGAGTCCAACTCTGTCCTAAAGTGAGTTCAATCCAATAGTCCTTACTACAAAACTGCCAGAAAGAAGAAGTGCAGTCCCTCACATGAGTTTCTTATTCCCTGAGACATGGGTGTTCCTCAGTTCTGCCCAGCTGGATTTTATTACTGAATAAAATCCATCATTACAGTGTGCTCATGCCAATCCAGGTATGTCTTTGCACCTTATTCTATAAAGCTACTGAAAGAAAAGGAGAAAAAAATGTTGTTGTTTGTTGTTTGTTTTTCTTACTAACAAAATCTGTTTATATTTTATTAGTTTATCTAATGACTGAGTTTAATTATATTTTATGAACTGCTACACTCCTGTCATATGAATACTTGTGAAAAGAAAATATGCTCTGTAACTTCAAGATGACTTCAAGACATTAAAACCCACAAAGTAGGATTTTTATTTTATTTTTTTACATTTGTCAGATGAATCAATATGCTGTAATCCTGGCCTCATTTCAAACCTTAGGAAAAATAATGTAATTATTAAAATCAAAGTCAGGTTATAACCAAAGCATTTGTCTTCATAAAGCCAAGCTTGAGCTGGTTGAACTCTTGAAGGAAACAAACATTCAGGAGAAATCCAGGTGATAAACAAATATAGTATCAGACATCTGTAAAGGAAAGTAAAGATGTTTTGCAGCTGTGTGAGAATTTTTTTCACTGATAAAATCAAATTAAATAGTTGAATATTGAAAGACCCAATGGTGTTCTGGAAAGATATAGCACTTGTGTAAATACTGAGTTCTACTTTATTTAAATAAAACTATTTAAATAATTACTTGACAATGTTACTTTGGCAGCATTACAGCAAATAATGAGCATTTTTACATAGCAGATTATTAATAAAGTCAGTATTTTGCTCTTCTAAGATCAAATTTGAGAGTTGTTACATGTCTGTTTGTGGACAAAAAACTGACACAAATATATTATGACATTAGAGTCGTACACCAGTCTCATGTCATCACAGTCACCTTGACGTTCTCTGACATGCTGAAAGGATGATGTAATTATCAGAAGATTGAATCAATAAATACTGACAGCATTATCTGTTAAGATGAAGAATATGAACATTAATAAGGTCTAGATTAAAAAATAAATAAATTTAAAAGCTGTTTTATTCTGCTAGTCTTAATTTTTTAAAAAATTAAGTAAATTCTTCATTTTGATGTGAATAGTGGATTTGTTGAAATATTCCATCTGCTTGCTCACCAAACTCATTATTTTCTCTCTGCAAATGAAACTTTACTCTCTTTAAATTCCATGATAAATGTCTTGGATATGACTTTTTCTTGTTAAGTACTTTAATTTATCACTGAGTGTGTAATAAGTAATATCACAGGAACTCGTGACCAGTCAGTAGTCGTAATTCACTCACACAGGCAGCTTTGTCATAACATTTGCTTAAGGAAGGCTAAGATGTAGTGAACTTTTGAAAAAGTCTTCAGTCATAATCTGTCAGAGTTCAACCAAAGTAAACTGGGATGTTCCACAAAGTAAAGCTGCTTTAGCTGCAGTTTTCAATGAGACTATAAAAGTATATACAAGTTTCTAATTGAAGTTTGGCTAAAGAGTTAGCATGAATATGAAATTCAGATTCGCACTGAAGAATTTGTCAAATAAGTGTGATAATCTAAAGTACTTTTTGCTTAGTGTGGAATGTTTATTTGTTCTCTGCTCAAAAACTGTAACTGAGCAGTATATGCAGGATTCAAGAACTGTTGCACTTTTTATCTTGAGAAATATTTCTGGGGGACTTAGTTATTGCTATTTTACATTTTTAAACCCAGGAAATTTTAGGATTTTCTTCTGTATTTTATCTATAGATGGAATTCCTCCATTAATTTTAGGTACTTAATTTTTTCTGTGTGGGGAATTTGGGTGACTGGCTGGAAGCTGAGGCATTCACACACAGACGTGCCTTCAAGTGCCCCATTTTCCAAGGACTGACACTGACATGAAACGTACTTCTGAAGGTCCAATTTTCTGACATTAGCTGCTATTCATCCAGAGGAATTTTGAAAGACATCTGTCATATTCAGTTATGAAAAAGGGTTGTGGCAAGCAGCTGAGCTGGTCCCCCTTGGCTTCCTTTCTGCTCTGGGGACAGAAACAGGCACTATGGGGACATTAGTCATCTTACTCTGCAGTTGCCATCTAAGCTAGACAGGTGATTTGTCTCTAAGTCACTGTTTCTTGCCACTGATTTTAGAAGGAACTAAGGTGAGTAGGTCAGCTGTGAATCTCAATACAATAGAAATCCAAAGTTAAGTGACAGGAACCTCCCATATTGTTGTGAGCATCAGAAACCCCTAGAAGTCGTGTCACAGTTGCTTCTTTATTTGATAGAACAATGTAAGAATGTAAAACAGATGAAGCATTGGGAGTGCAAATGCTACAAGGCCAACTATAGACTATTCTAAGATGGTGTCAGACATATTGTTCATTCTTAGACTAGCCATGTGGACAATTCTGTGGAAAAAAACAAATCCAAAGGGAGATGTAGCTGTGCTTGGTAGGGCAAGTCCTTGTTGTTCTGGGCAAATGGAGCTGTGTGGCAGTGAGCTGATTAACTACAGAAGCAATAAGGTTGCACTGGATAGTTTCATTCAAGTATGAAGTTGTAATCTCTTCATGTGCTTAAAAAAGTTAGCTAGATTGAGTGAACTCAGCAGGATAGAACAGATTGACTCACAGAGACTGAAGGATTTCATAAGGTCAAACATTTTGTTACAGAGGATTTTGATTTAATAGCATATGAAACATTTTAAATTAAAGAAAAAGAAATTATTGTGCTATTTCCCAGAAAACTAGATTTAAGATCTTAACTGTCGTAAGAAGAGATGTGTAAAATTTGTTGTAAATGGACAACAGTCTGGGGAAAAAAAATGTGTCTACTTTGAATAGATTATGAGAACATTAAAAGTTTAATACAGGTAAGTCAGTGGCAGAGTATCTCTGGCCCATAGCAGAGGACTCCCTTCTAGCAAACTTACTGCAATTAATATCCAAAGCATAAATTTACAAACCAGACAGAAGCAATGGACTGTGGTGGTTGTCCTTAAAGTAAAATGTTTACAAAGTGCTATAACTGGTTAGTTTTCCTTGCCTTTTTGTATGACTGAGCTTTGTAATATCAACATTTGTCAGTAAAATATGGAGACAGATACTGTGCATTTATGAAAATGTCTTCAGGAATTTTGGTATAGTTCCAACTTAGATTTAGTTGAGTGTAAAGCAATCATTGAAGTACAGAATTTTACATGTAAGAAGGAAATCCAGGATTTTGTCTTTTGAGAGAAACTATTTGCAGAAGAAACTGTTGAGACTTGTATGAATTCCTCTTCTCTTCCTCTCTACCTTTATCTTTAAGAAGGTGGAAACTGCCTAATTACAGTCCCAAGCAAAAATGTCACTTTAGAGAGATTTAAAATGCCAGCTGGGCTAGGATGTACATTCACACATCTCAGAGCACTCATCTTCACTGTAGTCTCCATTATACTTAGTGGAAGCCAAGGGATATTCATCCACCCACCCATACCTTAATGGATGGCTCCCTAGTATGTCTTGTGTCACATCTGTCCTCTGCCCAGTGTCTTAAACATCTGAGATGGCATTGGACATTACTGTGCAGTAAGTACAGCTGGTAAAGCATAGGGGATTAGAGTGCCCTAAGGCAGAGGGATGTCCCATGCCTTGGGCTCCATGAGCTTGGGTGGCCAGACCTCTACCAGCTGCAGGGAGCTGAGACTCCTGTGCAAGCACGTCTACATTGTCTCGGTCTGGAGCCGAGTCCCCACCCTGGCTTTTCTGCTTCAGAGACTCAGGACATTGTCTGGTTATGGTAACAAACCACTTCACAGTTCAGCCTTGAAAGCAGCTGAAGTGCATCTATGGTTAAAGTATAGCTTTAAAACTACAGGTAGAAACTTTTTTATTTAATAAGTAAATTAATTTATTAAGTGCTATTCTATTTAACATCATCTTGCTGGTACAGGATAAGAAAAAGGAGGAAAGGTTATTGCTAACACAATCTGTTTTTATGCTGGCTGTGGAATTTGTGCTATTGCAAACCCTCTGAAGTGCTTTCTCAAAAGCTGGTGTAGAAGAGTCTCGCCAGGATGAGTGGCTTTTCATGCGTTGTTTTATTGACTCACATTTGATGGTTTCCCAAGTGTATTTAAAGGCTGAATTCCAGTCCCTAGTGAATGACTCCAAAAGCATTTTAATTTTGAACTGAATTCATTTGCAATTTCCAATGGAGACATCTGCCGATGAGTTACGAGGGCGCCCAGGTTCTTGAGTCATACCTATTGTAATCTTGCTATGTGCTTTATTTTGAGCCTTTTGTTCCATATATTTTTTTTTTTTTTTAAATGAATGAAATGAAATGAATGAAATGAAATATAAATGGCTTCAAAAAACAATGCCTTTTATTTTAAAAATCCCACCCTTATATCAAAATGAGTTAAAAACTCATTCAACTGTTGTTTACTTTCATGAATTAGTGTCTAGCACAACGTTCTACTTTGTCTTTATTTTCATTGCCTATTTTAAATGACAAAAAAATACACCTCATTTTACTAATAAAATAAAAAATACAGTATTAGCTCTACTTTATTTGTCAGAAAAACAAAACAAAACAAAACAAAATAAAAACCCACAAAACTAACCACCTTTTAAAAGCAAACAGTTGCAACAGAGAAAAAAGATGAAATCTGGTATTGATAAAAATTGGATATCATCAAGTGGATATTTTCAGGGGAAACAATTGTAGGCATGGTTTTACATGTTCTTAGAAGCCATGTGAACAGAAGTGCCTTGTTTAAAATAAATAAATAAATAATGATTTTACACTGTGAAGAAGTTGCACTTAAACATTAAATTCTATGCCATTTTACTTGCAGTTTTGTTCTGGTACAGTTTTCAGAGTAAGAAAGGGAGAAACTATCACTTTAATTACAGCAGTCATGACATGCAAGAAAACAAAAACCAATAGAAGCATAGGAAGCTGCACATAGTTTAAAAATTATTCTAATCAAGGGAAAATACCTTAGAGTCTTTATAAATAGATTTTGTAAATGTTGTGCCCTGAGGACAAATAATAATTCTGAAGTGTTTCCGGAAGCCAATGTAATGAAATGACCTATTTAAAAAAACAAACAAACAAAAAAAAACAGAACGATTTGGGGAGGAAAAGATACTGCATTTAGATTGCTATTATATCAAAGCACAGCTTCACCACTTTACATGCAACGAGAAAGGTACATGCAGCAACATTTATTTAATGGAATAAGATAATATTAAGTTGAAATGCTATTAATAAATGATAACTTGTCTTTCTGTGGCTGAGCAGTACTTGCTGTTTCCATGAAGTACAAGGTAAATAGTGAAAAATAATTTGATATCTAGATATTATTTATTTATTTATTTAATTATTGGCAGCCTGATCTAAAAGCTGCATAGCTATATATGGTCTTTGGTATGTGTCCATTTAACTGTGATATTTTCTGTGGAATTTGAGCTTTATTTTGAAAAAAAAAAAAAAAAAGAATTTAGAAGATTCTAAAAGTGGATTTTTAACATTAATAGAAACCCTGAAAACTATGCCGGCTCTAAGAAGAGCCAGCATTTTCTTTCCTGGAGAGGTGGTAAGTTGAAAAGATACTAACTTCAGGGCTTGATCAAGATTTAAGTTTGATGCTTGTTTCAGCAGACCCTGCAGCTTGGGAAAGATTGTCCCCTTTTAATACAAGACCCACATGGTGAGTATTTGTGGACAGAGAACTGTCCCCAGATGGGGACCTTGCGGTTTGGCTCTGGTCCCCTGGTGCCACAAGAACCGTAACAATGATGCTGAAGCTTGAATGTCTGTGGATTTAAGCTCTGTCTTAAAGCTGGTTAGTGTTTTTATCTCCCAAATTCCTATTGCAAAAATGTTTCAATGCTTCATTTGCCTAGTGATTAAGAAGGATCTAAATTACAGTAAATTTATTCAAGTCCAGTTTCTACCCTTTGTTCTTATACCACGATAGTCCTTTGGCTTAAACAGCTCCTTTACAACCCTGTTATATATAGCAATAGCAGTCATCCTCTCTCTAAACAAGACAAGCCTTTTCTGTCTTCTTTTATGATATATTTTACATTCTTCTCATCATGCTGGTAGTCCTTCTCTGCAGCTGCTTCAGCCTAAGTTAATCTTTTTTGAACACAAGCGTTCATAATTACACATAATAATTGAAGTGATGTCTTAGCAATGTATTACTAGTGCCATACTAATACTCCCCCCATCCTTACTAGAAATGATTGAGCAGACACATTCTAGGGTAGTGTTTCCCTTTTTTTCACATCAGTACCACATTGAGACTGTGATTGGCTAACAAGTATTGAGCTTTCTTCTCTTATTTCCACCTTAGAGCTGAACTTATTTTTGTCACTATCTAAGGTGTGTGATATTACAATCTCTACAAGAGGCAACTAATTTATTTTTTATTTTTTTTTCTTCCCCCCCCCCCCTCCCCCCAGTGGTCAATCATACTCCCTTGTTAAAAAGTTGCCTAACTACTCATTTGAATGTGGCTTGTTGGTGCTCCCAGGACATAACTTGTTATACCTTTTAAGCTGTGTCTAAAAGACCTTTATAATTCCCATTTTCTTTATGTAAGGTTACCGATCTACTGACATGAAATCACATCTCGGTTTTGAGAACTAGATTATAACCTATAGAGATGGAACACTAAGATTTTAGTGTAAAGGATCTGTGTCATATCCAAGCAAAAGATTTTATTATTAGCTTCTCTCTGGACTGTAGCAATTTTCAGCTTCCTTCTAAAAATGTGAACCTGAGCAACAGGTATTCTTGTACCCCTTGATTCCTCATTCCTACAGGTTTCTGTGCATTCTGTTTGTTTTGCTTTCTTTTTAAAGTAGACTCGCTTTACCAATGAGTCACACTTTGTTTACCATATTCCGTCTGACTAACCTGACTGAGGGTTTATTCCAATATTTGTATCATTCAAAAAATACTGCCGCTGGTGATTTCAGATCTGCTTCCAGATTACCAACGAAAACGCTGACAAAACAGCAATACTCATGAAAGTGCTATTGAATGAAGATTTGTAAGTGACAGCTGGTGCAAGTGATTCAAGTGCTTAATGCCATAAGTAAATACTTTGATATTGTATTGGACTATTTTTGAATAAAAGGATATGGTGTTTTTAAGTAAAGTACGTCATGAAAAGCTGGAAGCGATGTTTTGATAAAAAGTGAATAGGTGTTGAGAGTTAAAATCAAAAGTTTCAGGATATTCTTGATGGAAAATATTAAAGCAGATTCTACTATTTCCATGCTCTGCTAATTAACAATGGGGAAGAGCAGTTATTGTAAGAAATTCAAGCAGTTCAATAAGAATTAGCTTGATTAATACATGCAGAAGAATGCCTCTGTTAGTCAAATGCTGTTTTCCTCTGAGATCCCATTAAAAATTTGATCGAAGTTTAATTACAACATGGACCAGTTATGTTTATATGACACTGAAAACATCAAGGTCCTTCAAATAATGGGTTTTTATGAAATAAAGAGAATTAGTAATTGTCATGGACCAAACTTAAAGTCTTCAATTTTCATTTTCAGCCAAATGGCTGCACAATATAGAGAAGAATACTAATTTGTTGATGTCATATTGCACTATAATTATTTTTTCTCATTATTTGTGGGACATTTTAGTTCCAGAAAGTCTTTAGTACTTGATAGGTATGTGCAGGACCTCTTGGATTTTGTGAGCACATCTTCACATCTTTCTAAAGACATCAGTGACAGAAAGACCAATGTACACTGAATTTCATGAGCCCTGGTTTTGCTATGGTATTAATTGATTTTTTTGTTATTGTTTTGGGTTTTCTTCTCAAGAAGGAAGGTGAAGATAGTTCATCTCTGCAGTTCTCTAGTGAGGTTTGTAATCTGAGAGCTTCTTGAAGAACTAGATTGAAGGGATAGGTTTTAGAGCAAATCCATATGGGATTCCATATGGGAATGTCTATGGAAAGTGTGGAAGCAAGTAGAGTGAGAAGAAAGGTATGGTGGGGAGGCTGGGTATTGGAGGTTTGTTGAAGCCAAGAGAAAAAAAAAAAGCAAAATATATTAGAACAGAGGAACTAAGAGATGAGCGTGTACAAATAAAAATGTATCTTCTTTCTTGTGAAAAATTAATCCAGGACCTCAGATGTAGGTTTCTAGGGAGTTCAAACAAATAGCTTGTACTAAATGGAGGTCAGTCTTCAATCCATGGTCAATATGGGAATTCCAGGAATGTGCTGTGATGTGTGACATAACTGCATTTTTAAATTCCATATAACACAATCCATTGGTGGTCCTTCAGAAAAGAGTGAAGAATGGGATGTTCTTTCTTTGAGCAGTTATAGGGAAAACCACATAACCACATCATAGCTCAGTAGAGCTCTATGGAGAAAACATAAGCAGGAGTTCTATTATTCCTGGTTAGATTGTTGGAACAGAGAAATGCATTCCTTCAGGAAATCTCAGCTGGACAGAAGATTCAAAAACTCTAATATAAGGTTTGTTATTACATGATTCTTGTATTATTATATGATTTTAAGACATATTTTATGCATTAAAAAAAAATAAAAATGTAATGTTATAACAATAAAAGTTCTAGGAAGGAAGCTATGAACAAAATTCTATCTTCTAGTAGTGATTCAACTCTAACAAGATAAAGATATATGTTGTCCAAGCTTACTCTTTTTTCCTGCAAGAAGACCTACACTGATATGAAGCACAACTGCATGTACAACTATACTTGTAGAGATGGAGTTCTTGTCCAGATGCTCTGAGACATTTCAAGCTCATCTTTGAGTAGAGCCAAGCAATCCAGTGATCTCACAGTTTTGATGAATAATGTATCATATTAAAATGATCCACTTCACCAAGAAAGATTTGTTCATTTCACGTGGTATTTGTGGGGAATTTTGAAGGTAATCTTCAACTTTCATTTACTAATATATAATTTTTCTTAAAATGTTGGTGAAAAAAATAGGAATGGTATGTTTGTTTCATCTTTGGGACAAGAAACTTTGATACTTTTGAGTGTATATTCAGGCTTCACTGAATTGTTAGGTTCATTTTGATCCAGATTTCTAAGGAAAGTGCAGCGAGCTGTTTCTGTCTCTGCGGTTTCAGCCAATTTCATTCATAATCTTGATCACGGTTCATTATAAGTTTCCGTCACCAGACATTTGTGGAATCACTACCTGGCAGTGACAAACTATAGCTTTGCTGGTTTCCACAGCCATAGACCAGCCATTGTTACTTCCCCTACATCGTTACTCTGGGATGGTCCTGCAGCCAAATGACATTTATATGTAATAGTGCAGTCCTTCCTTGATACCAGTTACCTTCATGGTTTCAAAGCACCTAGAAAGAACAAAATGAAAAATGCATTACCCACCACTGTTTCTCAGAGATTTATCATAACCTCTCTTCACTTCAGCGTTGTTTTTTTTTTTTTCTTTTTTTCTTTTTCTTTTTTTTTTTCTATCTTTAATGTTCTTCTCTAGACAATCTTTCAGTAACTCTTCTTTACACTTCAAAAAGGAAATTGAATTTACCAAGGTAGCTATCTGTAATGGTATGATTGTCCTAAAACTGCCCACTCAAGTTACAAGTCTCTGAAAATTTCCATTTGCACAGTGAGTAGAATTAATAATAATAATGAAAAAATAAATATCCTTATGGACATCTGCAGTGAATATAGGGAATGGGAATATGTTTTGGCTCATGAACTGTGTTCCATTCCACAAGAGTCCTTTTTTTCTTTTTTGATAGTGAGTCAAAAAAAAAAAAATAGTGCCTGCTGGCAAGAAAAATAATTCTTTCATTTTCTTGTTAATAGTTATACTGTATGGCTAGCTAAGGGGAATTACTTTTTTTTTTTTTTTTTTTTTCTGCATATATTAATTTTATGTGTTCTATAATCCCTGTTATCAAGCAGTGCTTGAAATTCTTGTGCAACTGAATGGGACGGGACACAAGTTATAGATAGCCTTCTGTGGAGCCCATCACAGTCAGCTATCTCTCTGTGTTGTTTATAAAATGAGCATAATCATTTCTTGGGGAGGACTGGATCATTAAGCATTTAAAGTTTAGGTCCAAGTGGTCTGGATCATACTAATGGAAGTTATCAGGTGCTAACATCTGAAGTGTTTACTCAGCTTTTGTAAGAGTTTTACAGCTTTATACGTTCTTATCAGTAGCTGACCTAAGTAGGTGAAAGCTAATTTGAAGTTGTCTGTGTGAGCCTAACCATTCACAGGAGTGATTTCATCATAGCCAGACATAAGACAGTAAGATAGCTAGTTCAAGTGGTAGACGTTCCTGGTGTGGATTTAACAGCTGTGGGCTTCACTCATATAATGTGCACTTGGATGTGATAAAATGCTTTATTTCCTTTAATTTACTATTAAAAAAAATCTCTTAACTATATCATTTAAGAAGGAGAAAGGAAAACAGAAGCATTCAAAGCTAGAAGATATTATACATGTATTTTCAGTCTTTCCATTATTATTCTTACCCCATGACTACAAAAATACATTTTGTGTTGTCTGTACCCTTTTCTATGCCATAGAGCACCAGCAGCCCTTGAGCTTTTGATATGTTGCCAGTACAACCTGCAGCTCTAGTTGTGCACTGTTGGTAGTTCAAAATACATGCAAGAAAGATAGTTGGAAAACTAATTCTGAAAATGATTTCGAAATGAAATATGGCAATTCATTGAGATAAACTGCAAAATAAAGACTAGGCAGTGTTATAAACGTAGATTGTATCAAATTCATTACAGACCCAATTAGCAATCACAAATGTTCTGCCATGAAAATGTTACAAAATGAAGTCATTGGGAGATATGAACATCTGTATATTACATTTAAATTTGATATCTGGTGATCTCAAATGAAAGGATGAACAAGTCATTTGCTTTTCTGGCAGAGAAAATTCCTACTCTTGCAGAGTATAGGGTATAAATTACAACATGCCAGTTGCACTGGACTTGCAAACCTACATGATTAGTTTCCTATGACCAGTGTATATTTACTTGCCAATACAACCATTGGTACTTTCCTATATTTTCTGATTTTTCTGAAATAGCTGATAATAATTAGTAAGGATACTAATTAGTAAGGATACCTGAAAAATGATTTTATTTTCCAAATTGCTTACCAAATTAAAAAACAAAAATAAAAATAGTATTTTGTACTGAGTTGGGATTTTATGGTGTTTTTGTTGTTTTGTTTTTTCCCTTTCATTCAACCTCAAAAGAAGAGTTACCTTTCTGCCAGTTGATGGAAAGGCAGCTGCATCACTCTCTGAACTGACCATCTGGGGGAACATCTCCTTTCTAAACAAGGTCTCAGTGGCTAAAGTGGTCAACAAGGACATGGGCTATTAGGTCAATATTTTTTCTCTGAGGATATTCCAATTTACATGTTTCACTGGTCTGAAAAGTATCCTAACCAAGGGGAAAAGATACAGCATAATTGTAATTGTCAGAATTGCTCTACTTTGAATTAGCAATTAAAAAGTAGTTAGCAAGGGGAATGTCAAGTGCTATAAAATGCCCCTCAAGGTATCTGCTTAGGCACTGATGGGAGAAGAGAAAGAGGCCAGGCCATGAGGCAGCCTGCACAAAGCTTGGAGCATCTCACTGGTGAATATCCCTGTTGGCCACCCCTAGGTACTCTGAGGTGGGTACCCAGACCTCCCCTCCTGGAAGTGCACCTCCTTGAGAAGTGGGACATGGGGGCATTCCTGTCTCCTAGAAGTCTTTGCTCATCAGTAGACACCAAGCAGCTTCCTCAGGAGGCCACCACAGTGCTATCTTCAGCTCACTCCAGAACAGCTCTGTCTCTATTTGCATTCACCCATGTGAAATTAGTTTTAAATATTTCCAAGCTGCACAGTTTATTCAATTTAGTGTTCTTGTACAATTACGTCTTGGCCACTGCACTGAAGGAAAGATGAAATACACTGTTAGCAGGCTTTAGGCTCCCTCATTTTTCCAGACAAAATTATCTATCATGTTTGGCCCACGATTATTCGTACATCAGCTGGAAACTCCCTAATCTATTCAGATTTGGCAAGCATATTATTTACCAGAAACATCCTCTTGGTTATATCCTAGTTCCAGAAGTGCTGACTCTGTTCATAAATTCATAGGTGTATTTCACCATTTCTGTGTGCCACAAAAAAAAAAGTCTGTGTATTAGAACAGAGAACGTATATGTGTGAAGAAGCACTGATATTTGTGAAAGCTGATGCTACAGTGTGAGACATTCAAAGTATCTGGAAGTTCTAGTGAGAAAAAAAAAAACACAACTCAATTAGCATATGTGGCAGGGCTGAAATTAATGGAAATTAGAAAACCTGCTCATTTTCTGAACCTTTAATCTGCCTTGAACAGGGTAAAAATATAGTTGAAACCTAGAGATTGTGAGTTAATTTTCTCCCATTGCCATTGATTTCATTACTTGCACAACAACAATAAAGAGGGGGACTTCAATGTAAGACTGCAGCTCTTTGGGCTATTTTTCTAGCTAAGGGCAGATTAGCAGGTCAAAGAGAAGGGCTGTGTCTTGATCTTCATAGTTTTAGACTTCTCTTTATATGTTAATGGGACTTCTGCTCCCTAGTGTAAGTCTCTGGTGTGTTACTTTGACTTACTGTATTTTTTAAACCCTTTCTAAAACTTCAGTAAAATCTTGGAGCATCTATCCCACTATAGTACGGTGGGGTTTGTTTGCTCAAAGAGACAGGCTTTCAGCTGAGCATTCATTCATAGAACTGAATCACATTTTAAGTCTCCATCTGAATATCTGGTTCGCAGACCAAGGCATCAGGAGCACCCTGGGTGCACCACTCCCACTGACCCTTGCATGTCACTGTCCAAGAGTTTTTCCCAGTTCTGTCCCAGATCTTGAAAGGTAACCCAGACCTCTTAGAGGTGATCACTTGGTTGTCTTTGTCCTCATATTCTCATAGCACTGGCTGAAGGTTTCTTCTTGCCACAGGTTGATTTGGAGGATGTGTAGCTCCTGCACCATATTTCCACAGCACACTTAATTTTCACACACAGTGCTATCACATGGACATTGACCAGTCTCCAGACATGAACACAGTTCACTGATTTCAAATTTGTTTCCTTAAGATCTCTTATAATATGTCTTGGCTTCCATAAAGAGCAGACACAGGTAACAGCTGTACCCATGAGCCTGCTGCCTGACCAGTACTGAGCAAACTCACAGGTTCAGAGAGATCTTTGGCTGATAGAAAGGAAATCTGAGGCATAAAATAGTGAGGTCTGTGGATGGCTGCCAGTAGGACTGCCATCCCTCTCCAGCTGCTGAGGGGGCTGTGGCTGGGAGGGGGCAGCCTGCATGGCTCTGGGGACACAGCTGGCTCCTGCCACCATGCTCAGTCACCACACACCCTGCACAGTATTTCAAGATCCTCACTTGAACATAAAATGACCGCAGAAGATTATCCTTTGAGATTTATTCATAAAGTGCTCTGTCAAGGACAAAGACTTCAAGAACAGCTTTTTTTTTTTTTTTTTTTTTTTCCAAAAATTATTGTTTACATTGAGTGATAGCTTACAAGAGGCTTACTGTACTCGGTATCCCTCTTTTATTTGCAATGGTCACATCTGATCTGGAAGAACTCGTGCCTATTTGCAATTCACAGTATTTTGTCTAGAAGAAGTAATTTCCAGGCAGAGGAATAAAAAGCAGAATTATTTTATTTGCTTTCTTTCTACTCTTAAGTGACAGTGTGTGTTGTCAGATAGAAATAAAAGCACGACGTTACAATTTTCTGTCTGTGGCATGTATGTCTTAATATATACCATATGGCTGAGGGGCATTACACCAGATTTGTTCTCACTAGTGATTTTTTTCTCACTAGAGTTAAAAGTAGTAATATGCAAATGAACGAGTAAAATAATTTGTTCTCCCTCTGGGCTTTCTGGCTGTGATTATTGTTGCTTGGTTTTCTGTGTAAAGTTTTGTGTTTGTGTTTTTTTTTCTCTGAAAATTCTGCTACTGTCCACATTTATTAGACTGTAGCATGTACTCTGAGGAGTCTTCTTCTTAATGGGCACCATTCTGCTGGTCCTGTGGATATTCAGGGTGCTGGGCATGCTGCTATAATCTTTAGCGACTGCTCAGTGCAATACTCTCAACATTACAGTGTGGTGCTGGGTAGTTGAGGAGGATGCAACATAAGGTGACAAAGAGTGGGGTCACGGCAGTTGTAAGAGTAGGGAAGTAAACTATTGCCCATTTCACAAGGGAAAGGGAAACAATAACCAGATTTTGCAGTCATTCAGTTTCAGTTTTCTGTTTTGTCCTGTAATCATAATAGAATATTATATTAACAATGCATAAAGCACTAAGAAACTATTTGGGTGTTCTTAGATAGGGATTTTTTTTTCTTTATTTGTAAAAGTACCACAGGAATCTGCGAATCATAACTGATATTTCTGGTATGAAAGCAAGTGGGAGAAGTATGTAACAGGAAAACACTTTCAAACTCCAACCTTTCAGAGTAGCTGAGTATCACCACTCCTGCCCCTGCCAAAAGATGTTCTCCCTGTGCACTGCCCTGGTGACAACAAGGTGACACTGCACAGCCAGGAGGTGGGTTGCAAAATGCAGAAATGCATTTGCTCTGCCACACTTGGGTGTTTTGCAATGCCATTCCCAAACATTTCCAGCTCGGAGGCATCACACTAATTGCTGCTCGAAGCTGTGCAAGCTGCCATGGTCTCCAGTGGTCCCCCACCCCAGAAAGCTTTGCTGTGTGACCCCGCTGCCCAGTGTCCTAAAAACTAAAAATTGGTGGAGGCTGCCTTGGTGCTGCACAATGTGGAGAGCAGAGCAAGACCTGCTCCTTTCTTACAATACTTAAACACTGGCTGTAGTAGATTTGTGGTTATACAGAGGAGAACACAGCAGTTTTTGGCTAATATCAGGATGTTTATGGAACATGCATTCAGTGTAGAGAACTGTACTCCCATCCACTGGTTGGCATGATCTTGCCAGTCATACTGGTGGTTTTTAGCCAGCAGTGGATCTCAGCAGAATTTCAAAGAAAGAACTGGAGATTGGCAATTTTCATTGAAATTCCTCCATTCAACCCACAAAACCATTCCCCCCCACCACACACAGGCCTCTGATCTCTCCCCACCTTTTTTGGTGGTTTCTCAGCTCCCCTTTGCTTCTTCACAGAGCCTGGGAATGACTGTGGTGCACCTTAAGTAGCTTTGTGTATGGTTTTAATTTTTACAGTTATGAATCTTAAGGAATTTGCAGCTCTTTCTGCACCTCTCAAAAAGGCAAATCAGTGCTTCTGACTCGTTGCTGAACTACTCAGTTAAATGTATTTGTCACCTCTTTCAGTTCCATGCAAAATGTTTCACTTCACATGGTGCTGCAGACGCTGTGACTGGTATTTACAAATTGCATGTGTTGTAGTGGCTGGTCATGTTTACATGTGGGAAGATAAAACCATATTCTGTCATTGCCATAACCAGCTTTTCCCATGTGGATCTGTCACTCCAGCATGCAGTCTTTGCCCAGCTGCAAGACCAGCCTTCAGGAGGAAGGGAAAGGGGAACCTGGAGCACCTCCAGGTCTGTGGCTCTGAGTGGAAACAGTGCCTCGTCAGCAAACAGTGCTGCTGTAATTCAGTTTATCTGCTAATCACAGCTCTGAGCTCTTTACAGTGTGCGCTTAGTCAGTAACACCTCAGAAAAGGTGATTTTAACCAGGAACAGATAACGCTGATTAAAGTGAAGAAAGTTTATGCCAGGAGCTTTGCCCCACTCCTTGGAGATGCAGCAGGTGCCACTGGTGAGGGACATGCTGTGGTTCCTGGGCACCATGCATATTTACAAGCTGACTTTCAGCTATCTGCCATAAAGAACTGTGGAATAGGACAGAATGATTTGCATAATAGCATCACTCCAAAGCAAGAAGTGGTGTCTGCAAATGATAAATTCTCCATCTGGAGAAAGATTTCCATGGAGGTCCCTCTGGTTTCATTATATAGGTATCCTTATTGATTGGTTTGACTGACCTAATTTGCTTAGGTGGAAACTACCAATTTTAAAACATCAGTTTGCCACTTATGTCAATAACAGAGACAGAAAATGTAATTGGGGACAGTGCAAGAGCAAAGAAGATATGGGTACAGAGAGCATCCTTCAGTGACCGGGACAGTGACAGTAGTGTGGGCAAATGCAGAAGATGTCTCTGGGCAAAGGATAAAAAAGGAGGAAACGTTATAATGTGAATGGCTGCCAGCAACTATTAAGTTCATTAAAAATAAATCTTAAAAAAAAAAACAAATATAGGATTTTGTAAGCAAAACCCTGAAGCCGTTATCCCAATTAGACACGCTAAGCTATAGAAGAACAAACGGGATACTAGGAGGTGTCAGCAATGACAGCCTAACCAGAGGACGGGTGCTGTCCATATGCAAACCACTCAGCCTAGCACAGCTAGAGCCTGGGGTGAAGCTTAATTAATATTTCTCTTCTGGAAGCTGCTGCCTTGTAAAGGATGCATTACAGATGTAATCAGGATGTATGTGAGTGTCACAAATAGATTTTTTATACAACTTTGATTTAGCAGCAATTTAAGAATTATTAATATTTTATGGTAAACCGCAAAATTAGATTGTGTGATTTTAAACAGCACTTAATCATCAGCCAATTTAACATAATGATGCAGCAGAGGAGATTGCTACAATAGAAACAGCAAATATAAAGGAATGTTGGGCAGTTACACTGACACTGAGATGTGTCGTTATGTACTAGCTGTTGCACAACAATGTCTCATTGGATGTCACTTCGGCTGGTGAGCTGGGAGGTTTGGTCAGTGCGTAGCTCTGCTGAAATGAGAAGGTTAGTGTGGTTCTGCCTGTTGTACTTTCACCTCTACCAAGGCACATTCAGGGCACTTCAGAGTCTCCAATGTTGCCTTCATGAACTGTCAGTGCTGTAAGAAGGATGTGGCTACTGCTGGCCCTCAGAACAAATCTGATGGGAGCCAATGTCTGACACTATGGCACATTGGTCCTTTGTCGCACTGGTCACCGATACAACACTTATGTGTCTAATGTTTGGCTCCTGGGACTCCTACTGAGGTTTGTGAAGTGGAAAGACTCACAACAATGCAATAGTTTGGGGAAGTTGTACAAGAGTTGTTCATATGGATGAGACATTCATGAGCCAAATACAAAACCAATTAAAAACAAAGTGAATGCAGAACAGGGACAGCTGCTTTTCTGCAAGAGGGTAAACTGTAATACATTGCTAAAATAGACCTATAAAAAGCTGGTACAGAATGAAGGTATCAGCCTAACAGGCTTCTATAAAGAAAAATACCAAAGTTACTATTATAAAACATGCTAGGGCTGTTAGTGAACATTTAAAATAGATTTTGGCTCAAGCGTTTGAAAAGAGTTTTCTTTCTCAATATTTCAGCAACACAGAAGCTTATTAGCATTTTCTATTTATATTACTGCTGGTCCATGTTTACTGTTACTAAATCTACTTGCCTTGGAGCACTTAGTGCTGTGTTGCTCTCTGTGGAGCACTTAGACTTCAGCTGTGAATTGTCCGCTCCTCCCTCCTGCCAACACCACCCCAAAGCCACCAAGAGGCTGCAGAGCAGGGCCTCACCACCCCCACCCCTCACCCATACTATTGCATGTTACACAAGGGGCTCATTCAGCGTCTTGGGGAATTATGCAAATGAAAGGGGATATTCTCCGCCCCATACACCAGAATTTCCATATGTGCAACTCCTGTTACATTTAATGAAACAGGCACTCATAAATCCTTGAGATGTATTATACCTCTAAGTGGCTTCCAACAAAAGGCTGCTCAAAAGTTTTAACAACCCCTTAAAAGTAGAACATTAAAAGAGATTAATAAAAGAGATACATAAAAAAATAATAATAAAAAATAAAAATTATTCTTATATTCCTAAAAATATAAGAATAAAAATATTTTCTCTTTCAGGAAAAAAATATAATTATAGATCTGTACATTAGGGGTTCATTGCAAACCTGTGAATCTAATGAAACGCTCACTTCAGGAAATATTCAAAAAATGTGAAAACTACTCTTGCTAGTACTTACTCTTGAACTCATATGTTTCTGACCTGGATCCCAAACTGTGAATGTAATTCAAATGCAAAGTTGCAGTAAAATGTTGTTTTCAGAACTATAAAGAAAAAAAAAACATTCAAATTTTATATGGGGAGCATAGTGTTATAAAATAAATACTTCCATCCCTAGCCACTTCAGCACAGCAGCACCCTACAGGAGTCAGACTGCTGCATTCAGTATCCACTTGGCTCCTGACCATGAAAGGAGTTAAGGATTTTAGTGACAGATTTTATTGAGTTGCTATATGGTTATTCATTCTTTTTCTTCTCTTCCTAGCCTGTGGATGGTATTTTCCCCAACATGGCATAAGCTGAAAAAAATCTATTATTTACTAGTGAAGCAGAAATAATAATAGTGAAACAAACTCATGACTTCAAGATGAAGGTGGAAGCTTATATCTCACGGTTGCTGGTCTTTTCTTCCTTTGTACTACTTAATAATTTATCTGATCATTCTGACCCTTAATTGATCACAAAGGCCACCAAGTGCTATAGCAGTCTGTTACTTCGTATCAAAAGAGATGTGTTTTTCCTGTGAAGCAGAAGGAAATCATTCTGAAAAAATCAATCAGCAGCTTCATATTTTAGCTAGGTGAGTTCACTTAGGGCCAGATTCTGCATCTTTACTCACTTTGAAGGACCTTATATGGGTAATTCAGCTGCCTACAACTGGCTATCTGAGTACAAGTCACAAAATAAACTAATAATTGTACATTTGTATTCATGTTTTAGAAAAGACAAGATAGTTGCTAACTCCAGATATTTCTTTACTCTCAATAGGCTTTCTTAATGCAGATTGTTGATCTTGCTATAGCACTCAGGGAAAACACATTATATTTTTATGCATTACTTGTGGGTAAGGATCAGAAAAGTCCTTTAAACATCTAAACAGACCTAGGAGAAAGGAAGGTGCCTCACTCTGGAAATGTAGTCTGAAAGCTGCAGCTCCAGCAGCTGTAAAATGCACTTGGTGCCTATATACATTCAGGGCACAGATTTTAGCCTAAAAATTTCCTTGAGGCCTGCACATGGATCTCTGTAAATTTGGATCTTGACAGCTCCCTGCCCAACTGCAACACAGAACTCTTTTGCTCCCCATATTATCTGGAGAGGCACGTGGGTTTTCCTCGAAGATATCTGTTTTTAGCTTAAACTATCTATTATTAAGGAATGGCTATTGAAAGATCCTGGGGTAATTTGGTACTTACAGCTTTATTTTCTCAGTATTTCATCAATATTTTATGTTTGGCATTTTGCTGTCACTCTTATGCATAATTTTGGAAATGGAAATGTGTTGCAGATAATCAGTTTGGAGGCAGCAGAACCAAAATGTAGTCATTCATCTTACACCTGTATTTAACATTAACTGTCTCTGTTACTCTCATCCACAATTAACATAATAAATAAGAAGTGGTAGGCTACCTACCATCCGGTTCAGTGCTGGAAAGTCCATTGAGACTTAGCACGAATTCAGAATCTGCCAAGGACTTTGACATGCAGATGAGCTACTTGTATAAAGTTTGGGTTTAGGGAACTGTTTTCTAAATAAGAAATATTATGTAGTTACCACATGTAAGTAAGGACTATTACAGATTAACATTTCTCAGACTTAGAAAGTAAAAAAGGATGTGAGTTTTACTGTATTTTTCTGCAACACTGGATGACTCCCAAGCCTTGCTTGGGAGAAAAAGATTATCTTTTGACTTCCAGTGATCCAGCTGAGAAAATAGTTCCTATCTTCTTTTCCTCCCCTTTTGGGAAAGATACTCACCAAGGTTAAAGAAGTAAAGAGCTGAGGAATTGCCCTTGTGCTCAGACATTTATTGACCACTACAACAGCATCTTCATATATTGTTCACCTTCCTGTATGCCGACTTATGAAAGAGGTAAAATAGTTGCCTGAATTAGCACCAACACCCATACTAATGACTCTGATTAGTAATATAATAATATTTCACAGACAAACATTGTATTTGTCATTTTACTTTACATAAGATTTTCCATTCAAAAGGTTTTGTCCATCTCTAGATTTCTTGCATTTAATCTACCTCTTGAAATCTACCTCTTCATGTAGAAGCCTTTTCATTCAGTGACTTCAAATAATGGATTGAATAGGGCTGAGCACATTTTTAAAAGTTTATGCAATAGAAAACAGCTGCTGAGTTAAATCTTGAGAGGGCCTGAGCATGTCTAGCTCCTCTCCCAGTAGTGTTTGCAGGTACAAAGCATGTCTGAGGGTTGAATGATTTTACTGGGATTCCTAACGGCTCTGAAAAGGAGATGGAGAGGCCAGAGAGTAAAAATGTCTGAGACACCTCAGTATGATGAGTGCACATTGTAAAAAACAAGGGCAAAGGCATTCAGAGAGATGCTAACGGTGTCTTTGCATGCAGTATGTTTTAGATCTGTGGATGTGTAACTGTCACAAGCCTTTGAATATTACTGTACTGAGTGACATGGCAACACCTGATTATTTCCACAAGTGTTTATCAAGTTTTATAAAGGCAGATCTTAAAATGTTACCCTAAGACTATTACTTTTTATTTTTACTTTAGTTTTATTATTTTTTATAACTCTAGACTTGAATGGGTATAGTTGCACTGGTCAACAAAACATGCCGTAGGACAGTGTGGACCCGAGCCAAATACCTTAAAATAAGGCATACTCTGTCTTTGAAGCTGTCTGAGGTACATACAAGACACACTTGTGTTATGAGAACTGCTATATAATCAGGGCAGTCTTGTACTCACTTTATTTTTTATAGAAGAACCTTGTTTGACTTTTGTCCTTATATTTTGGAACAAGCACTCAGTCTGGGAAGCAGCCTGCCTGTTTGGAGGGGGATGGAGGAGAAGAGAAGTGTTTCTTTCCATAGCAGGGCACTGAAAGAAGGCTGGTAGCAAGAGGGGGAAATAATTTATTATTTTTCTTCTTTATTTTCAAGAGTTCTTAATATCAATTACATTGCTCCATATTTGACATTTTTATTATTATTATTATGTTCACCTTTTCAGCATGAATATTTTAGATTTAAGCCTCAGAAAGTTAGGTTAAGGTTTTTTAAACATCACTGTGTCATTCAGTGAAGTTTCAGTACTTCAGTTTTGTGAAATATTCTGAAGATATTGAACTCCAAAATAAAGTTGACACACGCTATAAAGGTCCAGCAGATAAGGGGTGGTTGTTTTTATTGTAAAAAAAGATCATGATAAATTATTAATAAAATATTATTATAAAAAGTTGATAAAATGATAAATCTGGAATTTTGATTATTCTTTCTGCAATTCATAGATTTTTTTCCTAAAAAATTTGAATGAGGTTTTTTTTTTTCATTGTTTAGTATTTATTCTAGTCACTGCAAAGTTCTTTTTATAAACTGTAAATCAAAGGGAAAAGAAATTCTCCACAGATGTATGTGTTTGATGTATTAGACACATTTTTGCATCCTACTGCCTTGAAACCTAGGGAATTCATTAACTCACAAGTTGCTGCCAAGGAGGGAAGTGGTCACATTTCCCAAGCTGCTGTGCCCATTCCCCGGCTGTGAGATGTGGGTAGGGCAGTCTTTGTCCTCCCTCATATTGTTTGGCTCTGGAGTAAGGGGAATTTCTTCAAACTGAGGGGGATGTTCCTGTTTCTCCCCTGACAGCCTCTGTTATTTAATTAACCTGATAAAGCCTGTAGCTGGCTCTGTTTCCTGTTATGTGGCTGTGATGTTGATATGTGTGAGCTGGTGCCCCGCATTAGTTCTGAAGAGCCAGTCCCACGTCACTGGAGTCACTGGTTTTAGCCCAAAGTTCAAAGAGAGAGGGATGAGACCCAAAGCTTTGCAAAAGAAGCAGAGATTCCATCTTGCACCCTCAGCAAATCAAAGTTCCCTAAATAACACTCACCCTGCAAGGGACTTCTCTAGGCATATTTTTGGACGTATCTGTCTCTGCATGCAGCTGCTGGATAGACTCCAGGACACCAGTCAGGCAGATTTCTTTGAGGATGTTAGTGCCACCCCCCACCCCAAACCAGTCAAGGAAAGCAAATGAAAACTTAAATATCAGTACAGGCTAACAAGAGATGGCCATGACTGTTTATGGTCCCTTCCAACACAAACTATTCTACGATTTTGTTTTTCCACTGCCTGGGAATTTGAGCTGAGCAGTATAACCACCTGAAAGATGGAAGACTTTATGTGTATGCTTCAGTGGGGAACTAATTGAAAAACTGTGAATGAGAGGGTTGTGGTCATTTGTAAAATATACAGGCATCACTGCCATCACCCACGCCTCCTGTCGTTCCAGGGACAGATTATTTAAGCTCACTGCGCCTTCATTTCTCCACTATAATTGAAACCAGTTTAGAATTTAATATAGTTTGGTCCTCACTAGTCCCTGAGTGGGATTTCAGATGTTGCTTTTGATCTGTAAAATGATCAGTGATTTCCTTCTGAGGCAGCCCCCTCTCTGCTGGCTTGGCAGTCCCTGGGGAGGAACAGGAGGAGCAGTGTGTTTGCAGCTGAAAGGAGCCATCAGTCTCCGTGGTGAAAGTCTCTTGCTTGCAAACTCCTTCAGCCTTTGGGTTAGTGAGGGCTTAAAGAGAGACTGTTGGGTTCACATTTCAGTAGAACTGCTGTCAAAAACAATTGTTGAGGATTCTGAGAGGCAGGGATAAGGTTTATTTTTCTGCTGTTGTTTGGATTGCAGCAAGGAACTGTATGAAATACCAACCAGCATAAACTTTCTGAGATACAGCCATATAACAGCTAACAGTGACCTTTTTGAACATCGAGTTACCTGCTACCATTTACTTCCCCTCTGATCCTATTAGCAACGTTTTAGCCCTTGTAGCTATTCTCTGAACTACAAGTTCAGTATTTGAAGTAACTGTGAACAAGGCATTTCCTTTTGTTAAGTGCCTTCTAAAGAATAGTTTCAACAGTTATTGTTTAATGTGCTAGGATTAAAGGTGTAGTAATCCAGTCAAAGTAAGATTGCCTTACTTTAAGCCTGGGGGTGTTAAACAAACAAACAAGTTTGCACTGATTTAGAGGAAACTACAGAAGGGCTCCAAGAGGGGACAAGAATGATGTCAGATATCATGTGGGTGTCTGTGTGTGTATTTGTTTTTGTGTTTTTGTTTGTTAATTTGTTTATTTTCTTGTTTCTTTTATTTTCTTTTAGTGTGTGTGTGTGTGAAAATCCAGTTCTTTTATCTACTGATGAACTGGAGTGAATTCCAGAGAGGGTGATTAATAGAAGACATTTACATTCATCCATATATTAGAGGCTGATTCAAAAAAATTCAAAGGAATATATACTGGTAAAGCTGTTGAAGGTTGCTGCTTTTATTTCAGATCAGAAGAGTTCATGAAACAAAAGCTTATCTGTTTTTTTTTTGTTTTGTTTTGTTTTGTTTTGTTGTTGTTTTTCAAGTAGATGTGCCTGTCTACTAAAAGATAACACCTTTCTCTATTAGCCTCATTTTTCTTATTAAAATATAAGATTTTTCCTTCATATTTAATTTCATTTTAGATCTGTAATGTGTGTAAATGAGTTAGTGGAGTAACATTGATTTACAGCAGCTGTGATCCAGCTCCCTCCCTTAAAAATGCAAATAATTCCTCTGGTATTGGTCTCATGAGGAATAATGATAGTAAATACATGGAGCCAAAGTCAGCCTTGGCTCCAGCAAAGGCCAGCTCCAATGTTTTCATTGGCATTGATTCTAATTACCTCATGGCATACCCTAGGCTTTTCTCCTTGCATATTGCCATGATGAAACACATGGTAGATGTACTACTCTGTCTGTTAGCACCTTGCAATGAGCCATTAACACATGTTACTTTTTATCTCCCCTGTGCCTTTCTTGTAGGAATTATGTCTGACCACCAGTTTGGAAATCAGTTCATGTGCAGTGTGGTTGCATCACATGTGAGCCATCTCCCAACCACCAACCTCAGTTTTGTTTGGATTGCTCCACCTGCGGGGACAGGCTGCGTGAACTTCATGTACGTATCCTGATTTTTGGTAATTCATTTTAAAGACCTAAGTTATCATATGATGATTTAGTACCTTATTAAGTGCCAAAAAATACACAGCTTATTATGAATTTGTAGAATGCATATTTTCATGTAGAATTATATTTACCTAAAGTATTTTCTAATGATTTCTCCCAAAAAATTTAGTAGATCATATTTGAGTGAAAATAGTATACCTAGAATAGAGTATAAAGTAGAAAATATTTCAAGCTTAACCCATTCACAGACAAAAAGCCAGAGTGCTCCCCAGTTAGAGAAGTGAACTGTTGAGAATTTGAGAGTGTGAGACCTTCTGTGTGTTTTGGTGACAGCCCTGTGTTTTCCAACAAATGTTTTACTGAGTCAGTATTCCTTCCTTTCTGTACTGGGGGGTGTCCCAATGCAGATAAGTGTCTCACATAAACAAGTTGTTTTATTGTTTAACATGTTGTAAAAAGTGAGAGACTTAATTCTCTGAGGATATACGTTGCTGATAGTGAATACAGTACCTGGTGATCAGCTGATCTCTTTCCTACATTCTGTAACAGTATATTAACTCCAATGAGAGTGCCAAGACTTTTTTTTTTTTTCCTTGCTTTTTCTAGCCCTTTTTTCTTTTTTTCTTCTAAGTGTCTAATGATAAATTGGGAAAAATAGTTTTGATGAGTGGTAACAGACTTTTGAAAATGTGTTTGTTTTTCATTAACTTCTACAATGTACCAGAGAAGCTGTTTATGGTATTTAATATTCCCATTCACTATTTGACTCAAGTCAAATTTGAGGAAAATATGAGGAAATACTGTCACTGGTTTTCAAAGATTCAGTCAGAAATGTTACCTTCACAAAATAGCTGTACATACCTTCAAGAAATCTCTGATATATGTTTTTTTTTTTTCTTTTCCTGTGAAAATTCTGTAAATTTTATGTGTCCTTTAATTTCTCTCCAAATATACAATTTATTTTGCTGAGCAGAATAGCAGCTAAATTTTGTCCTTTGAGGTGCCTGAGGAAAATGAGATGAGCTGTACATTTTTTCTGCATCCCCTTGCTTACTCCCTTTCTCATTTTTTTATTTTCCTGCATATTCAAGAAATAATTGTTGGTCCTACCTTGCATAGTGACTGTGAATATATTTATTTATGACATGTGACCCTCCATTGCAAGTTTTGAGGTCAGTTTGTAAACAGCCATTCATTTTCCTGTGACTGATGTTTTTGTCCATGTTCTGTTTGTTGTTGTTGAAGAAGAGCTGATGGATAGCTCTGTAGAAGTACAAATAGTGTTGTGACTGATGATTCGCATTTAAATGAAATCAAAGGGACATTTTCTGAGGGAGTAATCTCTTACCTATCTTGAAATCAGTGGAAAGTTCATCACTGGTCTCAGTGGAAACAGAGACAGGTCAGCACTGAACTGTTTTGGAAATCCAACCGCTTGTTTAATCCATGATTAAACAGGTGCATTAGCACTTCAATAGTGGTGGGTTTTGTACCGTGTTGGTAAAGCTTTGGTCATGCTACGGTGTATAGAACACACACAGAAGAAATCTGAATTCATCCCTGACTCTGCAGCGTGGATGTAAGCATAAGTATGTTAGCAGTCTGGGTGCAGAGACACCAAATCTGCCTGTCCTTGCCATGGCAGGGCTGAGTGGCAGCACCAACCTGGCACCGAGCCGCTCTCAGGGCCCCTGGCCAGGGGGTCTATTGGTCTCAGAGGCACACCATAAGGATGCTCTGTGACACCTGTTTGTCCTTTAGTGTCAGCAAAGCAATGCAGTTTATATCAGTATGGTGTCCTGAAGGATAAATTCAGACAAGAGAGGAAAGGCTTAGCCTCCCTGATGGTGGTGTTTCCTCCACCTGGCTGCAGGACTTGGCTGCAGTTGCCTTACACAATTCTCTGACTTTCCGACTTTAGAGTTGGCCCTGCCTTGTTCACTGCCACTTACTCCTTTGCAGGAAATTAATTTAAAAAGACTTTTTAACACTTGACACTAACTAAATATTTAGTTTAAATTTAATATAAATAATAGTATTCACAGAATGATATCACTGAATGATAATTTATGGACTCTGTAAACAGCACAACAGAGGTAAGAGCTTCCTATGCTGCTGCCAATGTGTCAGTGATTCAGATCAGCTCATTAGTCTTTAACCTCTCTTGGGATGGATAATAAGGTTATTAATTAGTGCCAGCACTGATGGTGTAAGTTTTGCTGTGTTGACACTTATCCCTGGACACTTCTCAGGAGGAACTGGACAAAGGTCATCATGCGAATCTCCAAAGGCCACTGCATGACCAGCTTTTATTAAGTGCGTTTGCTATTGACCTGCTCTGGCATCCTCTGGAGGCATGGACATGCAGGCAGAAAAGCTGAAATGCTCAGGGCTCAAGTTAGGGTCATTCATGCATAAGTTAATGTCAGTGAAATCATTCTCGTCTATCATTTCCTATGCAGACGGGTATCCTACACTTGAGGACTGAGTTTCAGGTGAGGAACGGGTAGAGCTGGGATTTTTTGCTCTCTTCTGTTTTCTGAATAACGTATTGAAGTGCAATTTCTCATTTATATTATTCAGCCTTGGCTATTATTTCTATCTTATTTCTCCTTTTCTTTTTACAACAGTCTACTGGGAGCATATTTATTGCTAACATGCCTAAATGAAAAGGCCTGGGAATAGGAATAACAAGGCCACATGTAGTTGTTAAAACAGATATAACAGATTTCTATTGCTTCAGTCTGTGATAATCTTAAGTAACTTGATAGAAACTGAAGGTTACATTTTGTCATATCAGTATGAAGAAAAACTTAATCCCTACAGGGTAGTCATAACCCTGTAGATGTCATGGGGAAAAATTCTGTTCGCTTCATCTATGCTTTTTGGTGCTTCTAGAGCTCAGTCCTGAAATAAGACTGAACCCCTAAGAAATGAGATCTCTGTGGTCATGCTGCCAGCCAGCCCCCTCCATAGTTCTTATATCCATCAGTAACTAAACAAAGGTGACAAAGTGGTTGGGGTATCAATACTAAGTTTCTTGATAACAGTAAATGTATAGAGAATTTCTACCAGCAAATTTGGGCATTCTCAGCAGCAGTCCTGCCTGCTGCAGCATGATTGTCTATAAAATGCCGGATATTTTCCTGGCCTAAATTTGGCAGTTTCCAGCTACCAACCCACCACGCATTCCCAACACATGGCTGAGGAGGGTGGCTCCTGGCAACATGCTGTTTACTAATGCAGGCAGCCTTGGACACCCAAGGTGTTGCTGCTTCTATGGGGAAGCAGGGCTGGTGAAGTCCGGGATGGTGGGAACTGGGAATGCACTTGAGGCTCTGGCATGGAAGATGGCTGTGTTTGTGGAGATGGGAAATTCAAGGTTGCAAGAAACTGGGATTCACTCCTCATACAGCAGCTTGCAGGAAAGCACTTGGTTTCTTTCCTCCCCCTGGCAGATTCCTCACCTCTGCAGTGTGATGTAGTCCAGTTACTGCTGTGCTACTGCCAGGTCTAAAGGCAATGTTGCCTGACGGGGTCCTGCATTTTCCTTTGGTGCAATGTGTCGTCTCAACAAGTCCCCTCCCTGATGTCACCAGGCCAAGAGATGGTGCAGAGTCCTGTGCTTCATGGGGGAAGGCTGCTGGAACCAACCTGCTTCTGTGTTTTACTTTGATCACATGCAAATTACTTCTTACTCTCCCTTTTTTTATTGTTGTTGGTGGTCCAAATACCTTATTATGGCTAATCTATAAATATTTGGAAACATTCTTCTGTAAAAACCCTTCTAAAAGAAAAACAGAAAGCTGCTGCTGCCCCTGTAGGATGCGTTAGTGCAATTATTTAGTATTATTTTCACCTCTGATACTTCAAGATGAACTGAGGAAATGCAAACTAAAATGCATAATTTTTGCAGAACAGTTTTCCTAGTAGTAACTTAGGAGTCCTTTAAACAGGTCTTAGGAGACTGTGGGCACCAAGACCTCTTAAGTAAACTGCCAAGATCTATAATCACTGCTTACCTCAAAAAAAATAAATAAAAAATAAAAGTAGGTCCTCCTTCATGCTAATAAATTATTTCTCTGATTGCATGGAAATTGGTAAAACATAATCTTCACAGTCCTTCAGCTAGGTTTCACTGCTTGTAATTTCTGCTCTAAGCTCACACTAACCTAGTTAAACCTCTGCCTGCCACAGGGACGATAATGGCTGTTAAGCAGGGTAATACTTAGCATTACATCTTAGGTTGTTAAGCCTGTACTTTTGTAGATGGCTTAACTTTCTAGCTTGTAGAAGTGATAAAGCTGACCTAAATTTCAAAAACATACTATGTTTTGAGCATCAGCATGGTTTATTACAGAAGTTCCAACTACTGTATTAAATAGAATAGGTTGCTGCAGAAATTACTTTGAAAAATAAGTATTTTTTTACATCGGTTTGCAGATGAGGGTAAGAGAGCTATGGTTGCTGAGGCAGGACACTGGCACATCACTTCTCAAGAAGGAACAATTGGTTCCCAGCACAGCTCCTGGACAAAGTTTGGAAGTCAGTGCTGAGCCAGGCAGCTGAGCTATTAAAAGAAATTTGGAAGAAACTTACAAGAAAGGAGTTGTGTTTTTCAGTGTTAGTATGCCTTTTCCCACAATCACCTAATGATACAACTCTTTTCTGGGAAATTTTTGTTACCAAACTGGTCTTTTCATGCCCATGTGTTTAAGCCTGTTTCTAGGAGATTGCAACTGTGTCAACATATGAACTTGAAATATCATGCAGAACATAAAGACTGTGATTGAGAGTCTTGGTTACCTATTTAAAACATTTATAGAAAACCCATGATAAGAATTATGGAGATATTGTATAAACAACCAAGAAGATTACATGGTCTGCTATAATAGTCCTCTAACCAGGGTGGGAAAAGGATATATTGTCTGAAGGAACCACATTCTCCTGGTAAACCACTTTGCTAAACTGTCATTTAAGACAGTATTTGCTATTTTTTTTTTCACTTGATAAAAACAAAACAAACAAAAACAAACAAACAAACAACAAAAAACAAACAAGCAAACAAAACTCAAATGAAGGAGACGTAGAAGGGTAACTTCAAGATTAAGTAGATGGTTATGTTTGCTCTACATGCAAAGATAATACACACAAGTGTTGAAAATGCTAAGTAAAGAGAAGATAGCAAATATCAGAACTATTTTGTATTTATATGTGGTTACTCAATGCTCAATTATATGATCATATAGGTTTTTATTCCTCAAATTCTGAACCAGAATAGTACAAATAAATAAATTGTTCATTGTATCCTGCTTGTCACTATGATTTGTAATCTTTGCAATCAGTTAAACAGTGTGCTGTAAAGCACATGGACACCATGATATATGGACAGCCTTGGCTCTGACATTCTGTGAAACACCAGCTCCCTGCTTCAGTCATGTGCTACTTTTCTCTTCCTACTGTTTATTGCAAGGGAAGAGTGAAGTAGGATATTGATTAGCAATCTTTTTGCTACTGGTGTGAACTCTGCTTAAGACAAGGGTTGTATGGCCATCAGGTAACAGACAGTCCTTTTTTGCAGTCAGGGTAGATCTAACACTAGCCCAGTGTTGCAGCCATTTTATTTTTCCATATTGTTTATAAATTATGTCTTGTGAAGAAAAAAAAAAAAAGTCAGTAATTGTTCCTTCTGGTGTGCCAGTTTAGTGAAACTATGAAGAAAAATTGCTCCTTCACTAGGTTTTCCACTTCCCTGGGAAGAGGCATTGTTGTACTGTCAATCAGCATTATGTGTAACATTCTGAAAATCACAAGCCAATGTTTGATTCAGATCTTGGCTCTGCTCATGCCCCATTTTGATGTGGTGCCCAGATTACCTCCTTCATCTTCTGTGTTTGTTAATTTTCCAGTGAAATCAAACACCGTGCATGGAATTGCTGTGGCTCTTCTGAGTATGACCCCAAGCAACATAGACTCAACCGATTGTGCAGAATTAGATGTAGCTTGTCTATTAGTTGTCTCTCACTTTTGCCTATTTTATGTGGTGATAAAGCAAACAGAGAAGACCAGGAAGGAATTCTGTGTATTTTCAGAAATGTTATGCTCTAGCACAAAGCGTACTGTGATAAAGGAATATTCAAAAGTGTTCAAAGCAAAGGAAGAACACCATGAGGGACAATGGAACCTGAATGAACATGATTTTAAATTCTTCAAAGGGATTTTCAGGTAATTTCAACTTTAGATAGCATACACAGATATCTCTGGATAGGTATCTATGAGTGAATTATGTATCTGTAATTCTCTTGATAGTTAATTGGGCCAGTTACAGAACCACATGCATGTACAGTCTGACATCTAATTTTACGTTTACAGGGAGGTACCTGCAGGTCTAGAAGGTCTCTCTAGCTCTAATTGTTTCCTTAGGACACCTCAAATTATTTCAGACATGTTTAAGCAGCTGAATCAAGTCCTAGGTCTCCACTGACTTTTATGGATCATTAGCTACCTAATCCCATGTTCACCTTTCTACAGGGACGTAAGTTTTTCAGTCTCGATCTGTATCCCACCAACACAGACTCATCTGCCCCCTGCCACATCACAAAAAATGAATTATTTATCCCATCATCCTCAACGGTCAGTATTTTGGTACATGTCAAGATATCTCTAACAAGTTGGTTGCTCAACAGTTGAAAACTGCTGAAGAATATGAATAAAAAAAGACAACCTTATAAAGTTCATAAAATCTTGCAATTTTTTTCTTTTCCCTTGGAAGCAAATTTTATTGTCTAACGTCCCCTCAGGTAGCTGGTAATACTACTAAAAGCCCATGAAAATGAGAGAAATGTTCAATGTTTAACATTTTCTCCAAGCTTGTAGATAAATGGCTATTTGCTATTTTAGGCTCCTCATGCTGTGTAGGTGCAAGAGAAACAGAACCAACAAAGACGGGAAGAATGGGTATGTGACCATGTATTAAAAAAGAAAAGCACATGAAAATTCTATTGATAAGTTAGTTGGACTCAATTCAAAAGATGAGCAAAAAGCATAAAATTCTACTTTCATCAACATTGTGTAGTGCCAGAATAGAAACTGCAAGATGATACAATATTAGGATGGTTTCTTTTATTTGTATGATACAAATTTAATATATCACATACTTGTAATGTATGATAGCAGAAGGCAGCTCAATATAGCCTTTGGCTACTCTGTTAAGATTTTGGCATGGTTCCATATAGGACTCTGGCACCTCCTGCATGAAAGAAAATGAAATTCATTTTCTACTGGTATTATCTAAATAATAAAAAAATCACTATGAGAATTGTTTCCCTTCTTACAAATATTCATTTGGCAATTCTAGAAGCAGAGATTAGATTTTACTTTTTTCCCTTTCTGTGCAATGTACCCATTATTTTTGTGCATGAGACCATCAATTCACAATCCACAGCACAGTTATCAGTAATTGTGTTTAGAATTCTCCCTTGAACTTTGTTTTGCTCTCTCTGAAATTTAACCTCAGGGTTATTTTTCAGAGCATATTTCAGTTCATCAAGAACATAAATCTTTGTTTCATTCAAAGAGATGCTTTGTCTTCCCATTTTCCCAAGATGCTTTAATTTTGAAAACATGACTGAAATATAAAATGTATTACACACACTCCAACAGCTTGCCTCTACTGGTAGGCTTTCCTCTGTAACAGATGAATTGAGTGAAACATCTTTTGACTGCTAATAATTGATTGATAACAAACCTTCTAAAATGAGATCGCAGAAGAAATATGTTTAATGAAATCAGTATGAAATAGTTTTTGTGATTTTTTTTGGAAATGTTGGCTATGTGAAGAATGAGCTTTAGCACACACAGAACCATTTTTAGGGGTAAACATATAATATATATGTTTATATAATATATATAAACATATATAACCCTACTACAGCCAAGGGCAGAAAACATTTGTACTTATTTTTTTGGAAAGCTAAATTTCAGTACTGCCGACAAGCCTGTACAACATTGTGTCCATGTGGAAGACCTTTGTAGCTCTGTAATGTCCCCCCTGGTTGACTGAAAGAGTCTGATAATTTCATTGCTGTCACTTGAGTGGATAATACAAGAAGTGTCCAGTGCATAGATGAGTTTGAGATAAGGGCATTGTCTTTGTAATTCTTTGGGAAGCACTTGACTTCTTGCAAGGGACTATTACTAAATAATTTTGTGAAGAACTCAATACCGCAGGATGATGAGCACTGGCTTTGATCCAGCAGAGCAATCATACGTGTACAGGCTGTCAGCAAAACCACAGACAACACTTTTTGTATTTTTTTAAATCAATGTCTTCAGATTACTTGTTTGAAATTATGCTTTGTTTGTGTACAAAGCAGACGACATATAAGGATGCTCTGCCCTTATTCCGAGTTCACACAATCTTGACTTTTCTCTCCTTGTTTGTTTGGATGAACTCTAATAAGGTAACTTACAAAGCACTATGTAGCAGTGCAGTAATATTCAGCAAGACTTCACATATATATATATACATACATACATACATATTTGAAATGTGAAAACTTTGAGAGACATTAGCTATAACCCAATATGACAAGAAAAATTGTTCTTTCTCCCTTTTTCTATAGTAAGACACTCACCTCACATCTAAACATAACAAAAGTTAAATAAATAAACAAACAAATAAATAAATAAATAAATACACCTTATACTTGAAGATATCAAAAACATTGGATCAACTTCTGGTGCTCACATGCTGGGAAAATTTGGGTTTGAGTACTCAAAATGACCATGACCTCAAACTACCTGACAGAGTGCACTCTGTCATATTTATTTTGACAATCCTTCATAATTATTTTTTAAACTGTACTTAACAATAGGGTGTGTTTGTCTCATCTCAGTTTGAGAAATTCTAATCTGTTATTAATAATTAGATAATACTTATCTAAGGATATAAAATGAAATATAGTTCCTTGTTTATAATTATAAATTATAAAATATTGTAGAGTAGTATAATATGTAAACTATCATAGAATAAATAATAAAATTTAATTTTATTATAACCTCAACGTTTACATTATACAAATGTCACCAGGATGAAACTGCACTAGGAAAATTTTGATAGTATCTGTCTTTTTCTGATTTTTTACAGTATTAACACATGAAAGTTTATTTATTTATTTATTTATTTATTTTAATGCCATTCAGATTACCATTTTACAAACATTGTTTATAAGCATTGATCTGTATATGATAATACTGTGGTCTGTATGAACTCCATCTTTTGGAGCTACAGATCCCTGAGGTCAAGAGAACTTGCAGAAGAGGCTTGCAGAAGTTTTTAACACAATCATTATTTGGCATGTAAAAGAGAAAATATGGAGAGGTAAATGAAATGATAAATCCTTATTCCCTTGCTTCATTTTTCTTCCATTTTTTAGATTAAAGGAGTTTGGAAAAGAATCTTTTGATAGTTAGCTCTCTCTTTTTCTCCGCTTTCTGACACCATTTGTCCTCTGAAAAACTCGGTGTCTCTCACTCCTAAATCCCTTTCAGTATGTCCATCTTGCCTTCTTTTCTCTTACATCCTGGAAGATACCCATTTTGACAATGCCCTTGATAAATGGTGGCACCATCACCAGCATCTGTAGATACATACAGCCACCCCCAACTGACCACCCTCCCTCCTTCACCATTACAGCATGGACCCTTTAGGTAGTACCACCCCCACAGGTCCATCTGTGTGAGGAGGGAGTTATTAGAATTTAAAAGGTGTTTATTGCCAACCTATACAACAATGCCTTGACAATTACATTCCTGCGTGGAAGCAGAAAAGATAATCTTGAAAAGAAATGCACAGCATTAACTATCAGAATTAATAAATGGTGCGTCCATTTCCATATGAGCACCACAATAAGAGATTTTGGCTGAGGTAAATTTGGTACATCAGCTGCTCAGCAGCTCCTGGGGGGCAGCAGCTCAATCACAGGGACAGAAGTCTCAGACAGGTATCCAGCAAGACACCTCCTCTCATAATGATGACATAATGATGTTGCAGTGGCAGAGGTCGTAAGGATGCCATCATACCAGGGTCATCATGGTAGCAGCTCACAGCAAGAGCTGTGTTCCATTCTGTTCCATTCTATTCCATCCATACAGAAAAGCAGTCACCTAGGAGAAGGCTTGGAGATGCTATACTAATGCAAATAAAAATAAATTTCATTTTATGAGGAAATAATTGAAGCATTTTACATGTCACTTGCTGACTGTTGTTACTGCCTAATGGCTGTTCTCGTAACAGGTATTGTACAAATATAATACCACCATAGCTTTATGAAAGTGGTTTCCTAGCAAGGCATTGTTTTCCTTTATCCTCTCGAACGGCTTGGATCCTTTAGTTCTTAATAGAAATGTAACTTGTTATCCTGCACCCTTCTTAATATCCCTCTTAGCTCAACATAAGCTGTTTAGCCTAAGATATACATTTACTTGAGACATTTTCTGTGAAAAATGCATTTTCAAAGCCTTAAACAGTAAGCAACTCTCTAGCAATCTATGTGATTTTCCACCCAAGCAGGAAAGAGTTTAAAATTGCAAGTTTGAAGAAATGAATAATGGAAGAAATTGAATCTCTTTTTTCAAGTACTTCACTAGATTGAGGTCAAATCTTGCTCGCATATGACACATCAGTTGCAGTCAGTGACCAAAAGCATGCTTGAAAAAGCTCACCCAGTTCCTATCAACATTAGTGTTTATGCAAAGGATTATAACGGTTATGAACAAATTATTTTGCAGAACCTACTTATACATTCAAAGAGCTATGTCCTAAATGTCCTAAAATACAAAAGATAAACAGTAGAAACATTTCCAATCAATATCACAGACTGCTTTGCAAAACAGTGAAGATGTTAGGACCATAATTTGAACGACAATTTTAACAAGCATATATAGACAGAATGTGTATGGTGAGTTAAGCTCCATAAAGCCTTTCTTCTAAATCCAGATGTAGGCATTAACACGCACATTTGAGATGGCATGCTTATTTGCTAAGTGCAAAGATGGTTAGAAAAAGGCTTTCCTGACTGAGGATAAAAGCTGGAGTACTCTTTAATTTTGGTTACTGCCAAGCTTATTTGAACAACCACAATAGTTATTTGGCTCCATACCAAAAAGTGGCAATACAGTACTTACATGTCTATGGATCAAAATTAGATGAAAAATTGCTGTTTCTCATCTCCAAAGCCATTTGCTGCACATTTTATAGGCCTCAAGATGCCTTTTGTAATATGTGATAACAGAGCCAACTGAAGCATCTGCCTGGGAAGAGATTACTTTAATTATGGACTCAATGTCCTATTTTCTGCAAGTGTTCCCCAGAGAATTTCTTACAGCTAGATGAGAGGTGTTATGATGCACATTAAAACCTACAAGTCAAACAAAAAAGGTTGTAAAAGTGAGACAAGGACACCCATAATGTCTCCAGTCTTGTATTCAGTGGTTAAAAAATAACCCTGAATTCTATGATGATAACTTTTGAATTAATCTAACGTTTGTTAAAATAAATTTACAATAATAAGGAAAAAAATGGATATTAAACAATATCACCCTTCTTTCTTAATCCTATTATGTGTTGTAAATTGATCCATAAGTCTTTAAAGTACTCATGTTTTCATTTTATTTTTTTCAAGATAGTAGTTCCCAATAATATAACATGAAAAATTCAGCAAGGAGGTTTTGTGTTAGCTCCTATTTTTGCAAAGTTTCTTGCCATTAAGAATTAATTTGTTTTTCACTGTCATATCATTGATTAAAATTAACTCACTTGATATTAAAGTGTATGTGCTGTATGCTTCTACAGAAATTGTGTAAGACACCACTGATTTAGTACTGTTTAATGGCTATTTAAAATATTTGTCATTCTTTCTCTATCAAAAAAAAAAAAAAAAAAAAAAAAAAAAAGCCTGGAGATCTTTATTAGCAGCTGCTGCAATAATGAGTTAAAAGTTTTTCTTTACACAAAATATAATGGAAGAGCTCTAAAGACATTTTGAAGATGCTGTGACAGCATGTGAGGTACTGGGAAATTTCTCTCAAATTTGTCAGACTGCCAAAATTACACAGGAAAATGACATCTCCAGAAGACACAAAAGATAAAAAATATATATTTAAAGTGCATTTTAATCAGAGGGATATATTTGATAGCATTTGGGAGTACTTTGATATGTACAGTTTGAAAGGTTCATTCTCTTAAAACAGTGGAAGGAAAGCAATGCTCAATCCTCTATAAATAACATCAATGAACATTAAGGCTTTTCAGTTTTGCTAATTTTAGAGTAGCTCTTTTTACTGAAGCAAAACCAAGTCTGAAAAGGATATCACATAGTCAGTACTCCACTATCCGAGGCAATACAGAGATTCCATACCTTTAAACATGGAAGAATTTAGCTAATCATGCAGCTTCCAGCCCCAGGAGGGGCTCCTCTCCTCCCAGAAATAAGACTGTCGACTCTTCCTCATGCTTTCCAACATGATATGGGGTGCCTGGGGAATAGCTGCCCCAAGTTGAGTCCCTGCTGTCATTTAGCCTGAGTTTGTAAACCCAACCACAGCATGACATGCTGGTGAGTTAGGTTTGGGGATACCTGATCTAGATCTGCAGGACTGAATTTGGGCTTGGAAGTGGCAGCATGTATTCTGTCTGGGTTTTGGGTACATTCAGTACCTCACATGACAAAGGACTGAGATAGGATCTGGAGCAAGCTGAATCACTCGAGGTTGGCTTTTGGTGGAGCCATCCTGGGCTAGGAGGAGCTGGATCCCAGCTCTCTGCTGCATGACACAGTGTGACATCCTGAACTCTGCGGGCTGGAATAGCACCCATGCAGAGACATGTGGACTCCAGTCCCACGGAGGGATTAAGGATTGAATCTCAGATCCCTTGTCTATCTGTTAGGTTTTGTCTTGCTGATTTTTTTTTTCTGACTTCCTCCACTGACTGCAAGAAGCAGCCTTGTTCCTGAGTTTAATGGAAGGGACATTAGCACCCGATTAGTTTGAGTGAGTGGGAAAATCCTGCTCTGTGAAGGGAGATTCTTGGACCCGGGTGGGAACTGAGTCAGTATTGACCATTTCCAGGCTCCTTTCTTTGCCTTTTGGTCTGTTATTGAAAAGATGGAGGAAAGGGTCACTAACAGCCATGGCTTACTGATACACTATGAACCACATGGCCACTATGCTGGAAGCTGGACACTGGGACGTTGGTGAGAGGCAGATGTGCAAGAATGTGGCTGGTCAGACACCAGTGGCCTTCCTGGGAGCTCGGGACATACTCTCTGCCTTGGTCAGGCTATGGAAACTGCATGTACTTGAGTCTCTGTGCCCAGGAAACTCTCAGGTGAGGCACATCAGTGCAGCTGGAGCTGGGCTCCCTCAGCTGCTCTCATGTGCCCTACATACCACCAGATCCCCTTGCGGCACTCAAGTCATGCTGAATGTCATTTGAAATTTCAGCTGCCATGTTCTTAAGGACAAACATTTCAGCTGTGAGACTCTTCCTTGCCAGCAGCCATGAATCTGTTTGGGTATTTCCCTGCTTGCCAGGGAGCACTGACCTTTCCTCTGGATGAAGTGCCTGGCTTCAGAGCTAGTGTCCCTTTGCTCCCAGAGTTGGCACTATTTTGTGGGTTTCTGATGTTTTTAGCCAGATCTTTGTGTTTTAAATAACATGGGCAATTAGGTCATCGTTCCAATTATCTGTGTGTAAATTTTTGTTTTGCTTTAAGGAATCTATTTTGGAGTGACCTTCTTACAAAAAAGGTCCCAAGAGGCTGGACTTCATGTTGTTACTTAACATGAAGAAAACATCATTTGCTTCAGAGAATGGTGTTGTGCCTCCCAGTGGCTTTGACCAATAAGTTTTTTTCAAGCTGCCTGCACTGCAGATTTGCAAAGAAGCAAACTGGAGAAGGTTGTTGTTGGCTATAGCTCATGTCCATCTCCTGCCACATTAGCTCAGCTGTGATGGTCACCAATGGAGTCTGATAGAGCCATGCTCCTGCCCCTCTCTGCCCTTCTGGACAGGAGGCAGCACCTGCCTCCTCCATCAGCAGGGACCCGCAGTTCAGATTGCTATGGGAAGGGAGGAAATGGTGACCCAGTTCCCTTTCCTCCCTTCCAAAGCCACATGAAGGACCTCTTTCATGGAACCACTAATTTATCACTGTAAGCTGTTGACCATGCTGATAGACAGGGAATGTTGGCTTTATTTCTTACGGCAGTTGTAAGTTGTGCTTCAAAAAAGTGCAAGTTAATGTTAATTTTCTGAAAATTAATATAGTCCTCATGTATCTGTTAGTAAATTTATTTGTGCCTTCAAAGGGATGGCCATTGGGATACTGAAGCCAAATTTAAATCTAACTTTGCAGTGCCATATGGCACAACCTTAAGGCACTAAGACTCCATGAGTTCATGCATTAAATTGCCAGACTGATGTGGTGGATAAGTAGATTGTCATAATAATCATTAGTTTCAGTACATATAGACTGCACTTGGCCTTTTTTATTGTTAAGCTTTTAAGGGTTGATCTTTTAATGCTTTGTTATGATGCACAAACTAAGCATCACAGGAAGACACTTTATGGGTACAAAATTGTTAGCATGCTTTAACTGAATGAAATACAAATGACAAAAAGATCTCTTACTACTGTTTAGGATATGTCAGGAAAGTTTACTTATATTTGTAAGGGTTGTTTTGTATCCCACCATGGTTCTAACCAGTAGATAGGACTACTGTTTGTGACTATGTTTGGAGTTCTGGAGTAGTTTTGTCTACAAGTCTCAGTGGACTAAGAGAAGAATTAAAAAAATATATTTATATATATACATAATCAGAACAAATATTTCTGAGGCTGACAGATGTTGGTAATTGGTTAAAGATGACTTACATTTGTCATAAAGGGAATTTTAGTTTCAGTGGTTTAGTTTGGTAAAAGTAGTTTATTTGCATCTGCAACTCATGGCTCTTGATATACCTGTCTTATAGGCGGTTAAGCTGGATTTCAGACCTGGGGTTGCAGAATGTGACTGGTAATGTCAACACCCAGCTGGAGCAGAAGGGAAGCTATTGAGGTCAAAGCCTCGATACAGTAGCTAACACCCTTGGATGATGATCCCTTTGTACCTAGGAGCTGGTTCTGCAACTGTGCATGCCCCAGACCTCCAAGGGATGTGGCATGTATCGTGGGGCTTTCAGCTGCCTAGAGGCTTTGGTGAGTAGCTCATGGGTTGAGGAACACTGAGCACATCTAGCACCTGAGGGGTAGAAGCCCCAGTAGAAACAGAAGCGTTAAAACAAGTTTATGAAGCTGTCATGAGCATCATTAGATTTTCAGATATAGTAACAAAATGACAGTGCAAGTGAAACTCAGCATTTGCCTGTGCTGGAACCCTTGCATTACTCTGTTTAGCAGAACTTTACCAATAATTTTAAACTTTCACGTTATATTTGAAAAGTTAATAAATAGATTTTTAATAGACCTTGTTTCTTATTCTTTTTTTTTTTTTCTTTTTTTTTTTTCCAAATTGGTAAAATAATAATGTTTTTAGGATGTACTCTTTGTGAGAAGTTTGAGCACAGAATACATTTCATGGTTGATTTATGAACCCCTTGAAAATATGGTTTATAATGAAACTCTGACAGACCCTTAACAAAATTAGCATGGCAACAGGTAATGCAATAATAATTTTCATGCTTGTGCATTCCTATAAAATTTCTTTTGCTAAGCACTTGCCAAAGGCTGAGAGCACTTCTAGCCATGGCTGGGCAGCACCCAACGGAGAGTGCACCAGCTGAAAGCTGGCTGCCTGCTGCACATATGGGAAGTTGTGCACTCAGAGAGTCTGTACGGGTGAAGTTAAATCAGCAGTATCGTTACTAAAATAGCACCAAACTAAGAATAGCTGTCTTCAGCTATAGAGTGATTGCTGGTCTACTAAGGCAAAATGTGAGAAGTGTAACTTTGGTGCTAGCAGTACTTTATTCTAGGGTTAGGAAATGTAGTTAAGATAGTAGCTAGGAAAAGCAGTAATGATTTGTACTGTCATTGTTCATATAAACAACCTATATATATCATTATATTTTAAAGCTTTATTTTGATGAATTTTAAAGCTGAACCAGGTCTCTACAGACTGAAATTCCAGTGCTTTGCCTCTATCTAATACTTGCAGTATATGCGATTAGATTCTGCTTCTGTGTGTCTTTGGGACCATTGTAGAGATAACCTGTGACAAAGCTGGATAACTGGGTCAGATTCAGGATTTTTAATGTGGAAAAGTCTGGGCTATGGCCATCTCAGATTTAATGTACGTAACACCAGCGGTTTGCCACTAGGAATTTTGAGGGCATTATGCTGACCTCAATCTGCTCATGCAACTACTGGAACAATTAAAGAGCAAGAGCTCTTTAATACAGCTTTTAGTATGTAAAGGGCTGTTGGAGGTTGTAAAAATAATAAAACAAACAAACAAAAAAAAGGAGGGAAGACCTACAGTCTAGCATATCTGTGGTCTCCCATTGACTGCTACAGTTACATACAGATGAAGCTAAATTTTAGCATCGAGGTTGATATATGTAGAGTATAATTACCCTTTTATTCTAAAAACATAGTTAAAAAAATGTTAGACTAAGTGGTTTCTTTTCAAAGGAAAAGTTAAATTGGGAGATATAATTCCAGAAGGGATAGTTAGAAAGAGCTGTTTTCTGTGTTTCCCACTGCAAATTCTTAGGATTGTTTTGGGAAATACAAATGTGTGGGAACAGAAAAAAACAACCTGGGAAATAAAAAAGGGAGTGATCTTGTGGTGAGATGGTGAAGCTCATGGGGGCACAGGCTTAGCCAGGCCTTGGGAGAGTTTGTGCAGAAAGTGAGCATCCTTCCTATAGAAATCTTGAGGGGGAGGAGGGGGGGGAGTAGAAATTACTGAGTGACTACTTCATTATTCTTCCAGAGCAATTTTTATTTAGTTTTACTGGTGTTTCTATGCCTGTGGCAGTCCTCAAACCTCCATTAGCAAAGCAACAGATTACAAAGTACCTGTTCTGAAGATCACTGGTGGATTTTGGAAAGAGACAGTGGTGGAGGAGCCAGAACAGCTTGGAGAAACCCAAACCCAGATGTCATACAGATCATGTTCTAGCAGTTCCACCACTTTTATTGCCTTTTTAAGCACTGTTTGTTAATCAAGGTAAAAAATGCTCATTAAAAGGTTTTACCTTAATATGTATGAAATGGGGACAGTGGTCATCTCCTGCATTCAGCCTTAGCCCTCAACTTTCTCACTGAGATTTTAAGAGTGAAAATTTTCCTTGGAGTTAATAGAGTTACAAAGGAATAGAACAGCTGCCCTGAGTGCAATAGCACACAAATTATCAGACTGATATTTTTTCCTTTTTGACCAGCTAGGCTAAGTTTCATGAAAGAGCTGTATTGGAGCACCAGCAGGCATGGTCGGGTGCATGGTACATTAACCAGATTTCTTGGGCTTGTAATCTTGCCCTTTTGAGCACAATTACTTTCCTCTGATTGGGTCCTCTGAAGCTATTAGCAGATCCAACAAGGAGGCTGAGATATTTGTGAACAGCTTTACGTAAGGGGTTCCCTGTTGGGGTCATATGTCAGGACTGGGGTCCCAGAGTTCCTGGGAAAGCAAACTTCTTTTGTGGTCATTGCATCCATCATACCAGTCATGGCCTGCACAATAGGGTCATATTCTAGCTCTACAGTTGCTACCTCACAAATTGTAGAGGATAAGAAACTGGATTCAATTTTAGGATTCAAGAAGTTAGCACGGATAAGTACAGTTGGAGTGGTTTTACTGTTTCTGAGACACAGACAAAAATATATATAACTATGCTATGTAGTTATAGAAAAACCAACACTTGAAGCTAAATTACCCTAAATATTGAAGATTTGACCTTAAAAAAAACAGATTATCTGGTTTTCCTGTCAAATTCTCTTACCTTTAACATCTCTTGACTACCTTTAATGCCAGATATTTTTTAAATTGATTCTCCGTTGCACTCCAATTTTAATTTTCTCCCAGGAGAACATTTCCAAATCTCCATGAGATCAGATTCTGCTATTTTTAATCCCATTGCAAAGGACTCTACCGCACGAGTAGCTAGCCCCACCACATGCAGCATAGCTGGTAACCAACAGGTGAGCTCTTCTCTTGAGACCACGTGCTGGTAACTCAAGGTGCAAGCACTCAGGACCTGGCTCATTGCATGCAGGTGCTGCACCAGTACCACCAGGCATTCAGGGAGATGCCTGCACAGTCTCAGCAGTGACTCATAGAATCAAAGGTGTAATTCAGAATCAGGGTACTGGAAAGGATCTGGGGTTGGGGATGACATAACTGCAATATTTTCTTCTTCCAGACACAAATTGTGTCTTGTCTTAAAGAAATAAGTTCTCACACAAAACTGGTTACTCTAAAGTTTGATATGTGCAATGTGATTTGATAAAATGTCTTGGTTAGAAGTCTCACATTTTTACCAGAAATGGCAGGCATTTATAATTTGCTACACAAGTAGTTTAAGTATTTTAGCATAATTTAGAGGGAATTAATGGCTTGTTATTTATTGCCTAGTTCTTTGTAGGAGTGATTTATAAAGCCATGCTCTGCACTGCTTGTTACTTTGCATTCTCTATGTTAGCTGTACCATCAATATCATTAAATGAATTCGCAGTGACATTGCTCTGGAACTATGGGTTTTGATACAAGGGTTACGGAACATAAATCAAGAATTATGTTTAATTCATAAGAGGCACCAATCTCTCATTTAGGTATAGGTTGGGCTAAAAGATGTCAAAAATATGCTTTACAATACCTCTTCTGATTGCATTCAGACTCTTTCTATATGCCCTTATGTTCTGTGTGAAAATAATATATAGTAATATGGTGCAGTTTGTCAAGGGAATAACATTTGTGCTTTTATTTATTTGTGTACAAATGGTATCATTATTTTTACCACAAGCCACAAAGGAATATATTTACATGAATATACTTAAAGTGATTCATAAAGGAATCCATAAATATAAAGATAAGTCTTGCCTATTCTATGCTATAAATACTATTGTTGATTATTTAAATTACATTAAAAAAACTAGCATTTCTAGTATTTCTTAATGTTATTTTCATTTCTCTTCCCACAGAAATGTAAATAAACCCTCTCTTCATTATAGTCGTCCTTTACTTATCTCTTTACTTGTCTCTCTTCTTGAACTAGTGCATTGAAATCCAGAGTACTGAAAGACATATAAGAACATTTATCTAGTATTTGTTTACTTTTTATTAATTTTATGTAAATATATCTGTCTTCTTTAGCTTTTGTAAAGAAAAAAAATATTTTTAGAAAGGTTAAATTTAGAATCAGGTATGACTTGGAAAAGTGCTTTTACCTCAGTGTTATTCAAAGTGTGTATGAATATTTGACAGTGTCATTCACATACAGAAGTAATTTGAAAAAAGAAGATTTAACTATTCATGCTGTTGAACCAGTGTTAGGTATGCGAGATCTGTGGATGATTCCAGGGCTGTCACTCACTGTGAGTTTGTTCATTGCTTGTCTGTAAGAAGTGGGACATACTCTTAGATATTTTTTGGAGTTTTCAAAATAGCCATCATGTTTTAAATGTATGACTGAAAGGAGCTGCATTCATGGAAGAATACCAATGTTTATACTTAAAGCAAAACTGGAAAAAAATGTATTTCTGAAGATGAAGGACTATTGTTTGTTTACTATTTTAAACTTTTGTTTAAAATTTGTTCAGAAACAAAATACTATAAAAGAGATTAATGTAAGTTATCACTGGAGAGGTAGAAAAATCAGACTGGAGGCTCCTTATGCCACATCTTTTCATGCCTTGTCCTTGTGTGTGAATATAAATTTGGCATAAGCATGGTGCAGTGAAGAAAGGAGCTGCATCCCCACCTTCACCACCGCTGCTTGCTGTCACTGCTGCCTCTCCTCCAGCTGAAGTGGGTTGGCAGGACCCATCCCATTGCCCCTCTGTGCTGCCCCAAAACCCTGTGGCAAATGGCAACCACATTTGTTTGAGTTCTGGCATGCCCCACAAATTGGGATTTGTATTGTCTTTACAGGACTAGTAAAAAGGTTAGACCAACAAAGACTCAAAAGCTAAAGGTTCGCTGAACAAACAATATTTGGCCTGTCACTGAGATGAGAATGCATGCATTAGGATGAGGGAAAAATCGGTTTAAATACATATTTAAATTTCACGTGCAAAGCTGGAAGAATTTTTTTTTCCATTTTCACTTAAAAATATGTTGGAAGTGAATTTTTTGGATTAATATTATCTTGTTACTTCAGTTTTGCAAATCAGACTATTCTATCTAATTTGTAAACAAGACTTAGACACATCTAGGAAAAAAAAAAATCACTTATGTGTGAAAATCAGAAATTCCTATTAGTATTTTATGGGTTCCAAATATTCCAAAAATTCTTTACCTTGAATGCCTCCTTTGTTCCTCTTTCCCTATAATGATGGCTTGATAGCCTCCAGACATCCAGCACCCTTTGCTCCCACTGTTGTGCTGGGTTACATCAAGGATGTGAGCAGTGAGCTTTTGGGAAGGTCTGAGGACCCTGAGGGATCACTTGGTCTCGCAGGAAGGGGATCCCATGTATTTCTAGACCTTCTTGGTAACACATCTCTGAGCATCCAGCTCTGCAGGCATCCAGCACCCAAACTGCAGCAGACTAGCCTGGGATGATTTGGTTTTGTGGCAGATGCTTTTAGGAAGGATACTGAGAACTTGCAAGGAGGGAAAATGCCTTTGGTGCCTTGAGACCCCAAGGAAAGAGCCTAAGACATTATTTCCTCAGTTTCACAAAGAAAACTAATGTCTTGTTAGTTGTGGCATCCTTAGCCAGGATATAAAGGTGCAAACAAAAGAGTTATCATGGATCTACATAATTACATCAATCTGTTCAAGACACAGAGCTCCAATACAGGAACTACCTCCAAGCAAGCTCAGAATTTCACCTTCTAGGACTTCTGAAATAGCAGTGACTAGGGTAATTTTTCTTCATTATTTTGTGCATCATTTGATTAGGAAGGTTATGTCTCAAAATGGGTAAATGCAGTGCATGGTGACATAGTAGAGTCAATTCCTGGGCAAGTGTCCAGTTTTCAGACACTCAGTAAGTTATATTAAAATTTACCATCACCAGTATCAAGAGGTGCTTGTGCCCGTTAAAAGCAAGTAAGAGAAAAACATGTAAGGAAAATAAATTAAATTTAGAGATGTTTGGCCTAAGATATATTGCTGGATTGATAATGCTGTTTATCAATCCATCCTTCCCCCTGCACTAATTATTTTTGAACACGTAGGTCTGTTCCAATGAAAGGATACAGCAGCTTAAGTGTCTTCAATATATTATTTTGGAAGTTTGAATATAGAGGATTCTGCTGAAAGAAACAGTAGGGTGTATTATCACATACAGGAGGAGTCTCAATGGAGTTGAGAGATCAAAAAAAAAAGATACCAGTGTGACTGTAAGTGATGAACTTGTGGTTTAGATGTCACTTCTCCTTACCTGAGGTGGGGAATGGCTGTGTGCACACTCTTACTGCCTGGCAGCACACAGGGAAATGCATCAAGTTTCACACTACCCAAAAACTCATTGTAAAATCACAAAGCAGTATAGTGCAGCATACCTGGCATCAGGAATGCACCTGAGAATTTCTGACATCAAAGCCTTAAACAGAATCTTTTTTTATTTTTTTTTAAGTATATTCCACCCAAAAAAATAAAATGTAACTTTCATATTTATTCTGATACGAGATTCAGAAGTGTTAATTCCTATAAGCATTTTTCCATAAAAATAGACCATTAAGAAATAAGATGCAGTTCTTTTAAAATAAAAATCAGTAAGACCAATGTTTATGCATTAGAGAATAAATTTTAGCAATTGAATAACAAATACATTCTTTGATTTTTTGTTGTATTTTGTTGTGCATAATGAAGTATATGAAGTGATCTGGAAAAAAAAAAAAAAGAGCAGTTTCAATTATGCTTCCTGAAACCAACAGATCTTTCCAATGTTCTTACTGGTAAACTCTTTGAAAGATCAAGTAGCAGTGTGAAAAATATTGAAAAGCAACGTTACAGCCAGCTGCAAAGCAGCAAGGTATACCTCTATAACAAGACAATATGAGAAGTTTTGCAACAAGAATAACGAAAAAAAAATATTTCTAAATGAAAACCTGTATGGGACTCATGTTCTGGTTGACTAAATATATCTAAATTATTTATGATTAATTCTGGTTCTCTTTGTTCAGGAATTCTCATGATTTTTCATATCATTTTATTCATAGTCAATGATACAGCCAGAACAATGCTTAGGTGCAGTATATACTGAAAAACAGGAATAAATAAATATTTTTAAACTCTGAACGTAAAAGGTACCCATGAGCATGTGTCCACTGAGTATCAGTGATATATAAACACAGGTCTTCAGCTTCACAGGTCAATAAAATTTAAAATAGGAAATGCACAGAAAAGTCATGCAAGCAATCCTAACTTACTATGAGCTGCTTGAATAAGGGATCCCCTGAGATGGATGCACCTGGAAGCTAAAAGGCATGGATCACCAGCTGTATTTTAAAACATTGTGTTTGTTGTTGGCAACATATTGTTTTTTCACAGTCTTCCTACTAGAATAATATAGCAGAGTTAATCTCTGCCAATGAATGAAGTCTGTCTGTTTCTCCAGCATGTGCCAAACAAGTGGCACGACATAGTTAGGGTGCTATTTTTACAGCATTGTTTTCAGATGCTGTTCTCAGAGATGTCTTATTTTCTTCTAAATTGATAATTGTATCTCTGTCATCCATACGCCTTTACCAGTTCACAGCTTACTGTTACTCCTGCCATCTGTTTGATGGGTCTTGCTAGTCTTCCTAGTCACAGCAACATCCATCTCACCCACTGGGTCAGAGTACTTTATAGCCTTTGGTACATTTTTTCTTTGTCACAGTTTTTCAAGATTTCAGCCATTCTCTGTGCAGATATGATCTTCTCTTCAGCAATCATGGGGTATTTAGTAATCATTCAAGAAGGGGAATTGCCATTTAAAAGGGGAAATGCTTGTGGTAACTTTATATAACATTCCATCAAATCTATTATCTATTTTGACTCCGTCCACAATGACAATGCTCAGACATCTGGCCATTTTTACCTACATTGCACAGAAAGATTTAGCTTAGAGATGGTATGTTACTCTTTCCCACTGCCAGAAGACTCTGATGGAGCCAGTACTTGCTATATTTCTGCCAAAGAGACTGCTCAGAAGCACCAAGGTGCTAGAAAACTCTGCCTGCCTTAGCCTGATACAGTCCTGAATTTATCCTGAACAGCTTACGGGAAGTGTCTTTCCCTAGTGGCACAGGGGCTTTTCCTAAATGCAGTGGTACGCCTACTGCATAAGTTCCTTAGTTGAAGTTGAGAGATTCACAAGAACAATCCCACCTTTTATGTTGCTGCTTATTTGATGCAGACATAAAAAAAAAAAAAAAAAAAAAAAAGCCATTAGCATATCAATTTTGAGACAAGGTCCTATTTCATCATAAGTGTTAGCTCAAGTTTGCTATTTTATTAATCAACCATAAACTTCTTAGATATACAAATTACTCATGAATTTCCCTAATTTCCAGCACCATTCTGTTATGTACAGCACCAGATGTGCAGGTCTCTGATGAATGCCTTCATCTGGAATACTTAGTATTTGGGATTCTGTGCATGGGAATTAGAGAACCCAAGCAATATTTCATGTAACAGAGCAATAATTATTTTTAAGTATTTGAAGAGTTCACCTTCCTGGCAACATTACTGAACTGAATTCTGAATGTATTCTTTTTGATTAGGAACTGTCATTAGAAAATAAATGAAGAGTCAAAGTCTGGTTACATTTTACCCAATATTCCCTTTTTTGTTCATCTGGGACATACAGAGCCCAATGTTGTGACTGTGCTAAAGAGTCTCAGAACACCATCAAAATATTTTCCTACAAAGATTCACTCTAGCGCTGTGCTCATTCTGCCAACAATTTCTGAAAACAAATCTATACTCAGAGGAAAAATGAGTCAGGAACAAAAAACTGACACCAACCCTCTATCCTAGAAGTACTTACATTATTAGTTGCGGATTCTCTCTTACGTTGGTTTCTTTCAAGGCTGTGGTTATAGATCTCTCCATTAATACTCTGCTTAAAGAGAAGGGTTTTTAGAGTTGGATGTCCTTTTTTAATAATAGGTTTAAAGATTTATTACCAACACGTTATCAAAGGGAGGTGTTATGGCAATGTAGCTTAGTGGGTAATTTATTTCAGAGTGAGATAAATCACGGATTGCTTCCTAGTGAGAAGCACGGGTTCAGACTCATTATTGTCAGAACAGTATATTACATGGGAGGTTGCTGTCCAAATGAGCTGTAAATTTAGAGTGTTTATGCCCGTGCCAAGTGACTGACCAATTCAAGTGAAAGGTCATATGGCAGTTTTTGTTTAAAATAATCTTGATAACTTTAGCAGTATTTTACTATGTAAAAACATTCACGAGTACCAGAGCTGTGAGTCTGGACATGCTGTCGCACAGTGTGGCAGAAGACATAGCAGGGTTGTGTCTGTTTGATCGATGCAGCTGACTGCTCAGAGCAGGAAGTTGGCCTGGAAACCTCCTGAGGTCCCTCCCAGCCTGAATTTTCTTACCATCCTATGAAGTTATCTGGGGTGTGAAGAGTTTGTGTGGCCAAACCATGGTCTCTTGGGTGGAGGAATCAAAGATTCTGCCTATGGCTCAGAAGCGGCATTACTTAAACAGGTCTCTCTAAAACAAATCTCCTTGTTGAAGAAAGACAGAGTGATGCTGTGAGCAGCAGAATCCATGCATCTTTGTTTCATATGGCTTTGAGCAGTAAGTCCCCATAGCTCCCAGCTGCTCTCACGCCACATCTCAGACTCTTCTGCAATACCTGCAGGCTCCCCGGATATCCTCCTGCCCTTCCCTCTACATCCAGCTCCGGGTATTGATGCCAGACCTCCTCACTGTAGCCTCTCCAGTTTATGCCATATTCCTGATGTCCTTCCACCTGCTTTTTTTGGCTGAAGGTCTGCAATATTTAACAAATTTGTCATTTTTTTCAGGGGCTGACGGAATTAATTATTCTCCTAAGGCAATATTTCACCTGTCTATTTCTGTTTGTAAGCTGGTATGGTCTTAAGGGATATATGCTTTCTTCCAACACATAAATCTGGTTGGAAATTAAAAACCAAGAAGGAGAAATAACTGTCCTTTGTATGATTTGTTACCCTGCTTTTTTTTTTTTTTTTTTCCTTTTTATTTTTTCCTCTTGGAAATCTGCCATATTCCCATCATGCAAGAGGCAAGTAGGGGCAGTAATTTCCTCTTGGAAAAGTAGGGAATAAAAAGATTTTCAGTAATGACTGTAGCAGGTTCTTCCACAATTTGATTTGTAGAAATCTGTGGAAGGTTTGTGTGCTTCATTTGTTTTTCAGTCCTCTGAAAATGTTTAGGACAGTGGGAAGAACACAAAGAAACTTTAGACAAGGAAGGTAATATTTCAGTGCCCAGTGAAGCTGTAGGAAGCAGAGACGTGTCCCATGGACTCAGGGATGCAGCCTGTGGATGTTTTAATTTTTGATGCAACATTTTCTAGCTGTAGTCTAAAGAGGCAGGTTTTATCCTTCCCTTGTAATATGCTTTGCACAATGTGGATGCACCAGTTGCATCTCTGTAATTAATTTTCAATTGAGTTTTTGTTAAGAAATGGGGTTAATTTGTCTATTTGAGGATTTCCCTGTGTGGGTTGTAAAGCAAACACAGTGGGTGAGGTTCCAGATTCTCATATGGTTCAGGTCATCTGCAGCTGCTGGCAGCATCCTTTGGGGACGTGGGCAGCTAAAACAGGTTACATCAGGCTGCTCAAACCTTAACGGGGAAATGGATAGCAAGACAGACAGCACGAGAGCAGTGAACTGAAAAGGTGTCCTTAAAATCATCCTTTTTTCCATTACTTAGGATTTTTTAAAAGCAATATTTTTATTTTTATTTTATTTTATTCACCATAGGGTCACATATGCTGTTTCAGATTTTACTCTTTCAGATTTTAAGCTTTTTTAAGCGATGGAGAGAAATTGCACCATCTCTACGGGCAGCATGCTCCCTTGCTTGGGCAGCTGCTGTCAGATCCCCCCAGAATCGTCTCCTCTCTAGGCTGAACAAGCCCTGGTCCCACAGCCCCTCCCCATAGGGCAGGTGCTGCAGCCCCAACCACCTCTGTGGCCTCTGTTCAAGTCACCCCAGTTGATCAGTGCTGTCAAACCTAATTACTACACCTTGCTAAGTAAAGGAAAGGATACTATTCATTGTATGGGCATACAGGAAATAACCATGTGCTGTTAAATTCATTTACTTAATACCTCTGTGTTCTTTTAGATGTATCAGGTACTTTGAAAATCCATACTAAGCTGTAAAATTTCTTTCTGTGACACAAGAAAACACATTTTTGTTGTTGTTCTTCTTCTTGAAGGATAATTTGGGTGATTGAAAGACATTTTGATTAAATATAGGCTTTAGAAGACTATAGAGGCAAAGTTTGGGAAAAACAGTATTTTTTACATGAAAAAGAAATAATATATTAATTAGGCTAAGGCTAAATATGGACTTCAAATACTTATGAATACTCAACACATTAAAGAACGAAAATCCATGCAATCAATGTTTCACTAGGTAATAAAGCACAACAGATTGTAAAACCTAAGACAAGGACAACACCCTCTCCCAAACACGAGAAAAGGTGGAAAACAGAGACCTAGTTGTTGGCATTGTGTCAGTATAGAGACAATGGATGCTTGTTCTATTATTTATATGAACTGACTGCTTGGCAGATGCCACTGCAAAAGGACCCTTTATTTAAAATATAGAAAAAATAGAATTTGCTTTCCTTTATAATCACACAATGCAAAATACTAATGAAAATGTTGGATTTCCTGTAGCTGGGAAGAAAGTATTGTCCTAATCTGCTTTCAGCAAGAGGCTCTAATCATTCTAGTCACAAAAACATGATAGAAGTGAAAAAACATCTTTTTATTCTTTGAGATGCAGGGGGAAAGAGGATGGAAATGCTTATTTACAGTTTAAAATGGTAATTCTTGATTTTTCCTCTTTGTTAGTGCATATTGACTGTTCTGTTGTATCCCTATTCTGTACTCACTCCCCGTAACCAAACAGATGTTTAGTGGTTTTTTAATGACTACAAAAGGAAATTCTCATAAATTATAATATGTAGGGGCTGGGGCTTCCTGTGCACCTTTCTGCTTCTAGTGCTGTAGCCACAAATCCATTCTCTGTAATATACTCAATAATTATATGTTCTTCTCATTTATTTTTCTGCCACTTTTATTTAAAACTTGATTAAAGAAAGCACTTAAATGTGTACTTAATTCAAACCCTTAATCAGAGCAGCACTTTCTAAGTGAAGCAGTGTGGGGCAGCTTTCCATGTTAAACCATAAAAACTGAAATCTGCTTGATCTTCAACTGATATTGCCATTTCACTGTCATATTCCTGCCTTCATATTTTGTTCTAAACTTATTTCTGGAAAATCATCATGTTCTCTCTTAAACTTTTGTTTACTTTTTTTTTTTTTTTTTAATTTTGAAAATGTCAAAGACAATAACAACAAAACTGACCTCACCTCATTGAATGAGATGGAAATTGTTTCCAAGCTGACTCCAAACCCATGTCTCAGGATGGAGTGTGGCTTTCTAAGCCTACCAACAAACCAGCTCTCCCAACAATGGTAGAAAAGACTAAACATGAAAAATTAATCAGTAATTTTATTTATGAGAAAGGGTGAACTGGCACAAATGAATGGCTCCTCGTATCAATATTTCAACTGATATATTTGATTCAAACAGAAGTCTGGTTTTGTATATTATCACTTGTTTAGGTGATAATATAGTCACATTACAAAAAATGTGCAGAAGATACATGGGGATAGGTCTTGGAGCCCTGTTCTTTACATGCGTTGTAAGTGTGCACTGGACCATGTGTACAGTCAAAACCGTACACATCAGACCAACACACAGAAGGGTGCACGGACCACTGCACACTTTAAAAGTGTCTCATCTGGAGTGTGGTTGAAGTTGTAGGTTTTAAAAAATGCATGTTTTGCACGGAGTGCACTGAGAGAAAAGTTCTGCAAGACTGGCTGCACGCAGGTTGGAGCTACCATCATGGTAATGAGCTCTTTACAGTGCATAGACAGGGTTGTGGGAGGGAGAAATAGCACATCACTGCTCATACTCTGTGTGGTTTGTCCCACCCAGTAGAGGTTTCTGCCAGCCATACTCATGTCATGTTGCATGCTCTGTTAAGGGCAGGGTAGCCTCACTGAACGCTAGCTGATATGGATACCCATACGTTGATATGCGCTCCCTCCAATACACACAAATACACACCTGCAGCTTTAAATACTGTTTTAATACCAAACACGACAAAAGGAGACTTTGATTTCTTTATTTGGTGTTTATTGGATCTAGCTGAGAAGCCTTTTGACATTTCACCGGCATTTTCTGTCTCTCAGACATGTTTCTTTCTGACATTATAATTTTCAAAATCTTCACAAAGATACTCACATCACCCCTGGGTTAGACTCCTAGTGCCCTTCCCCACATGGGCTGACCACAGAGATAACTGCAGAGGCAGGAGTTAAAGGAGGTGGTTCTAGTTTCTCTTGCACTTACTCCATACGAATTCAGAGGAGCCCAAGCTCACAATGAAGTCAGCCAGAAGCACAATGCACAGCCCGCAGGCTTCAGCCTGGGGCAGCTGCCACAAGTGAGTTGGTTGCTCTTTGGCCTCTCACACGTACCCTGTTTGCTGTGGCCATTTTAAGCCTTTCCCTCTGATGTCTTTTCACCTCTGATCCAGGCTTTCAGAGTGAGCATGCTAATTTTGTCCTCTTGAACAAATGTCCACATAAATAATCACATCTTACTTGCCAGATTTCCCTGGCAGCTTCAGCTGAATACAGCCAGGACAGATGACTTTTTTTTTACAGTACCTCAGGGAAGAAACAGTTGGGTAAAGGGAGCAAAAGGCAGAGTCAAAACCATGTTTTTTAGGATACACATACCTCATCCCTGCTACTTTAATTAGACTGTGTTTACAAGTCAAGCAGGGGCTGAAAAAACAACTCAGAGGCATCCAACCAGCGCCAAAATCCTAGCAGTTCCTTGGCTGCTGTTGGAGACCTGGTCACTGGTGGTTTCAGCACAATGGGAGACACAGGCTGAAGTACACACCAACATCACACCCTGCCCTACCCAGTAAATGGTCACCAAGTTACCTTTGCAGTGCATTTTGAAAATACTTTTCACACTCCCTCACAGAAAGGCTGGATGCTCCTGCCCTGGGCACTTAATGCTCAGCAGACCTATTCCTCATCTTGCTTTTTAATTTGTTTATTTTGTTAAGAATTGGATAATATTTTTTGTGGTCTTGTTTGTGTGTGTGGTTTGGTTTTATTTTGGTTTTGGACTATAGCCAAAACAGGACAACCCTTCAAGCAGTGAGAGTTTTACAAATACAATAAAACATTAAAACCCACCTAGTTTATTTGATGAAGAGGGCAAATCTCTGCCCTGGCCTCTGGGCAGTGCTGCCATGCATCCCTGCTGCACACGGAGCCAGGAGAGCCTGGGCTCAGTCCCACTCACCGTGCCTGGCTATTCTCTCCTGAGCTGAAACACTCAATTTAAAATACAGCATGCTGGCAGTGCACCAAATCCACTGTGGAATACAAGATACTTCAATATAAAATCATGACAGCAGTTATTCAGTATGTATGCATTTATTTTCTCTTCTAGCCCACACCCATCAACACAGGGCATTTCCTGCATCACAGGGTGGTGGCCGGGACAGAGTGCAGTCTGTGCTGTCAGTGGATCCCACTGGATTTAGGGGGATGGTGCTATACAGTTTGGGAGAAAAATCTCAGCTTTGTATAGCCAGCCACTGATTTCCCTGGAGAGATGAATAACATCCTAAATTTCCTCAAGTGGAAGTATGGCACAAGGAGAAGCAATACAGCTGCTAGCAGTAGGCACAGGGCTAAACCATGCTAATGTGGGGGAAAGCATAACTTTTTATGAGGGCATGTAATGATAGAACAATGGGTAATAATTTTAAACTGAAAGCAGGTAGATTTAGTTTAAATATAAGGAAGAAATTCTTTACTCTGAGGGTGGTGAGGCCCTGGCACAGGCTGCCCAGAGAAGCTGTGGATGCCCCATCCCTGGAGGTGTTCAAGGCCAGGCTGGATGGGGCTTTGGGCAACCTGGGCTGGTGGGAGGTGTCCTTACCCATGGCAGGGGGGTGGGACTGGGTGGTCTTTAAGGTCACTTCCAACCCAAACCACTCTATTATTGTGTGATTCTATAACCTCATTTTCCATGATCCTTTAAAAAATCTTTTGGGGCCTGTCATGAGATGGGGTATTTTATTGTAGGAAATCTCTCTTCCCAGATGCCTCCTGAACAACTTTGTGCTGGTGCCTGTCTCCTCTCTCCTGGAGAAGGCACAGGTGCTGCCAACCCCTGTAGGAGCAGAGTGACAGCCAGGCTGTGCTGACCCCAGAGCATGACCAGGTTGTGGCAACCCTTGGAGGGAGGCCTGGGGCTGGTGCTCTGCTCCTGGGCATGTAGCACAAAGCATGCTGCAGGAGGCTGGACTACGACTTTGGGAATGGATGTGAACATCTCTGGACTTGTTTCTCCCAGATTGCCTAGAGGCTGGAATGGATGTCACACAGGAGACAAAACACAAGGGACAAAATTATATCACTTAGGCTACATTCTGAAGAGCTGGCAAGGTTGCACTTGAATAAAGTGGTTTTAAGCTTGTTAGCAGGGTGGTGTTTTGCATCCCCTTTCACAGGTGACTTAAAATATGTATAGTTCCAGCAGAGACTCAGCAAGTCAGAATTCTCTTTCCGTTTTCAATGACAGCCAATCTAAATGTCTTTATTGGCACCTGATTTCACCTTTAGCAGTTCTGGTTTAGGAAGCAAAGTTTGTTACAGAACTCCTGGGGTCAAAGCATGGAGCTGGCAATGTCAAACCTGCAGCAAGCCTTGGCACCAGATAGCAGCTTCCTGTGTTCAGAGCTTTTTTGTCCTCTCTCAGCAGTTTATCTCTCCTTGCTGTTGTTAAAAACACATTTTCTCTCTTCTCCCCTACATAGCCCCAAGCAGACAGATCCATCTAGGCTAATGGAGGTGCGAAGATAATGTAAAGAGGAACCTTATTACCTCTAAGTTGTTTTTCTTTCAAAGCCCTCACTTACCATGTCAGGACATTCCTGTTCCCTTCCATTTTTCTTTTATTTCTCACCCCCCTTGGAGAGATTGATCCCTGGGAAGGAACTACCTCTGGGGACACACAGAGCACACATCCTGCCTTTTGCCTGGCTGACAGGTGATACTTGATGGGTCACCTGCCCTTTAGCTGGAAATAATTAGCATACAGTCACAAAGGAGGACTACAGGCTGGTGTGGAGTAACACCAATTAATTAAGTACTCCTCATCTAAGCAACATTTAACTATACTGATGTCTGCACAGAAACTTCTGAAAAACAGTACAGAAATCAGTTAATATATATGTCAAGAAAACAAAACCTCACAATTAATAATTGAATATTTTTATCTCTTTAATAGAGATTTTTTTAAACTTTGCCTTTATTACTTTTGTTATGATTATTACAGTAATTTCTTGAGTGTCACTATAGGTATGGCTATGTTTTTGGAGTTTTAAAAGTTAAAAATCCAAATTCATGATCCTGTCCTATTAAGCTCACCTCACAGGTAGGAATATCACAAGTGAAGGAAGTTCAATACAGGCAAGATACATTTTGCACTTCTTTCTAAAAGTAGCTTAGCTCCTGTATTATTGGCACTGCATTATTGGCATTTGCTCCATGTGTAAAGCATACATAGAGAAGAAAACAACAACAACAACAACAACAACAAACAACAAGCAAATAATACTGGAAAACAGAAGCAATACCCTTAATAATTCTCTGAGGCTGCCCTGGCTGGTGCAGAACTCATGCATATGGCCGGTGCTAAACTAATGCTAACTTGAGTACATGTTGTAGGAAGCAGTGCCCTTCCTGCAAAGCACTGCTGTCCCCGGGCACAGATCGCTCCTGCCGTGGAGCTGCAATAATTGGCTCCTGGTCTGCGCTATCAAGCAAGGGACGATGGACACAGAAAGATGCAAATAATTCTGCCAGTTGCTGGCTCCATCCCCAAACCCCCTTTTTCTTAGACGTGTGGAAGTATATACTACTCAGTTTGGTATTATTGGTATTATTTGGTATGTGTTTGCATTCAGACACTTACTCAAGCTCCTCTCTGCATATGGTCTGTGTTTTGAGAGTTTGCTCCTATCTGCCTCATAGAGGAGTTTTGTGGTTATCCTTGTTGCATACATCCTGAATTATATCCTGGGTGAGTGCATACACAGCTTCTCTCAAGGGTCAGCCCATGGCTGGTATAAGTTTTCTTTTTCTCTATCTGCAAGCAACCCTATCTTCCCTACTGCCAGAATGGGCAGAGAGAGAAATGCTGCACAAAATCTCTTCTGTGCATTAGGTGTGGCATTTTCTTTTAGGTGTGTAACAGGGATCCCACTGTGTAACAGGGATTTTGCTGAAAACCTGGAATTCCCACAATGAAACACATTTGGAAAACATGTGTGTTCATGCTGGTCTGCACCTAGACATGGCTGTAGGATGTCCTGCAATTTTATCTGTTAACCAAAGTCTCCAAATCCAGTCATTTTAAACAAGCCTGGGCTACATATGTTTGGTTTTGGAGATAGCTTGGTCTTATTCTGTCTGGTGCATCCAGATACACCTGCGAGGGAATTTGCAGAAATGTATGTAAGTGCATGTTCATCATAACATAGCTGTAAAAATTTACTGAGTTCATACTGTTAAATGAGACAAAGTCTCAAAGTCTCAGCTTTCTGGCATTTTTATGACCTATTTATTTATTTATTTTAACGTGTGGAGGCAATGTATTTATTTTTATTCTGCTTTGTACTCAGTATGGTTACTGCTAACGGTAGTACAGGAAGGAACGCTAGTGAAGAACTAAAGCATGAAGTTTTGCTGTATTTTACAGAAGTGTTTGAAATCCTAAAATAGGATGTATGATGTATATGGTAGGGGCTACAAGCAAAACTTCACACCAGTACTGTGATCCCAGAACTGTGGCCAAATTACTCTTACTACCTGGTGAGATTTCACCTTAGTTTTCCCTACACCTCCAAAGCAACCAGGCAGTCCAAGCAGCCAGACAAAGCAACACACACAGGTGAAGGGAGTTCCCTGAGTGCCCTAAGAGCATCAGGTAGTCATAATTTTGCATTTCTGGTCATACAAATAAGGTTTAATAGAGTTTTCCTAATTGATCAAAAGCAAATTTGATCCTAAAGAAGTTTTCCTGTTTGGCAGTTTGCAGATGAGTTTTACCTTCAGGGTCCCCTATATCTGAAAAATATAGCATTGGATGTGTTTTGTTGCTCTTCCCTGTCAGCATAACTGGCCTAATAGCTGAGTAAAAAATGATCTATGTTGAGTTACCTCTACAGACCATGCCTTTATGCTCCTTCCTGACAGTTTCATGAGGAAGTCAGGTGTGATGCATTAGAGAGGGCACACAGCTGGCTAAAAATCACACTCATAAAGTTGTTTTCAATATCTTACTGTTGGGCTGAGAGGCTATTTCAAGGAATTCATATGGATCAATCTTGAGTCAATTTATGTTAATTATTTCTGTTACCGACTCAGATAGGTTGAAGAATGTGTGTGAGAATGTATATAAGTCTAGACAAGTATTGGAAGAACTTTGGCTGCAAGAAATCAGAATTCAGAGCCAGCACTGACAAAAATACTGATTTTGAAATCAACAAGATAAAATTAAGTTGCAAAGTTACACTTAGGAAATAGAGATGAAATGAGCAATTGGAAATAAAAAATAACCAGCACTGTTAGCATGGCAGCACTGTAAGAGAAGAACAAATCAAATTGCATTGTATCTCTAGCTGATTATGGGAAAACAAAATGACAAATATTTCTCTATGGTACATTAGGCAGCCTGTTAGCTATGGGTCGTTAATGGGAAAGAATTACTATGTAGACAACACTGGTAAGACTTCAAGTATAGAAACACTACATGCTATTATAGGCATATCACTTCCTCAAAGGTGGAGGCAGACTGAGAGAGCAGCAGGGACCAAGAAAATGGTATGTTATTCAGAAGGTGAATGGTTAGAGGACAGGCAGTGTCAAGATACTGGGTTTGTGAGTCTGGAGAGTTGGAAAAAAAAAAAAAAAAAAGGAAAAGAATGATGATGTTTTTTCCAACAGGAAAAAAAAAAAAAATGATCCACTTGGGTTTCTCTGGACAATGAGGGAAATGAAAGGAAGGAGAGAAGGAGTAATTCAAATTGCAGCAAAACCTAATACAGTGTACTGAGAAATGTTGTGGGTTCTCCCTTTTTGGACCAGTTTTCCCTTTGTTTTGAGAAAGGATTTCTGGAAACCCATTCAAGCTCTACATTTCTATCTAGCATATCAAAGTATCTCTGTAGCTTATTGGACTGTGTGACTATTAATTTAACAGGGCAGCAGCTCTACAGGCATTTTTCTTTCCTGCTCTGAGACAGGTATGCATTCCCAGGCAGACTGACATGCTAAGTTCTGCAATGCACCTGCTCCTACTCATGTCCTTCACTGAATCTCCACACTAGTGCTTTATATTACCAGCCTAGCTATTTTGGTTTAGGAGATTTATTTATTTATTTATTTATTTATTTTATTTGCCAAGTACATAAAAAAATCCCTACAAATTGTTCTACAAGCTTAAAAACAAAGAGTACAGAAAGAGAAGCAGAGGAAGAAAGCAGAATGGGACTTCTGGTTCAATTACTCGTGCGCATAGCCATACATACGCATATATAAATGAGCATGCTACATTATTTATTGTTGTCTTTTTATGTTCACAGGGCTACAGCTACACATAGGGGCCAAGTTATATTCAAGGATGCCTTAGCGCAACAGCTGTGTGAACAGGGAGGTAAGAGAAGCTATCATTTTAAAAATACCTGCTAAATGTGATTTTTAATTGTTCTTGCATTTCAGTACTACTTATTATGAAAGTAAATTTTTAGAAAACTTCCCATCAGGACCTTCTTTATATTCTCAAAACTGATACTTTCTTTGGCTTCACATCTCCCATCAATGATCTGGGAAACCTAGAGTTATGTCCTCTCTGGTAATCACTGGGAAATATCCAAAAATTAAAGTACATCTTATTGCCTTATATGCTTACTTAAAGTCAGCCTGTAATAACCAACCGTTTTTTGTTTAGTTAACACCACAAGGTGAGTTTTAACTATCGCTGTGTTGACTATAAACAAAAAATGCAACACGCCCACAGCAAAAGCTTCATATACCATCCTGCTCATGTGTAGCTTTGTGAAGAACCCGCTTTCCCATTTTGTGAAAGTAGGCCATTAAATTTTTGCCCTTCACCTGCAACTTTTGATCATTTTTATAGCTAAACAAAATGTTTGACTTACACTGACTAAAAATCTAATTGTTTGCACAGCTTATCACATATATTCTTTTGATGAATAACCTAAAAATAAATGTCCTGTTGTGAGCTGTTGTCTACAAAAAGCACACTGCTTTGAACCTGCTTCATTAAAGCAGTGGGAAGTAGGGAAGGTATCCATCATGTCTAGTACAGGAGAGAAGGGAATTTCTCTGCTGATCCATTTTTTTCTGCAAAATTCCAGTGATGTTTCCATGTGAAAAGAGACTGAAGCATGGGCCAAACCAGTCTAAAATAAATATTTCAAAATTAGAAACATGCTGTCATACAAATAAATGAAAAAAACTCTCAAAATACATACTTTTGGGCATTATGGTATGTTTTTTCCTATGAGCTTGGGAATATCTGTGCAATAGTTGTGTAACAGGAATTTACCAAAAATTATGCCAGGAGCATTTATTGTGGTGTTAGGGTAAGGTATGAGTAGTACCTCTGCGATATTAAGGGTAAAAATATTTCACTTTTCAGCTTCAGTATATAGATTTTCAGTATTTTAATATATCAATGGGAAGTAGCCAGGGGAATTTAGAGAGGTGACTTTAGATACAAGCTAATAAGCTTGGAACTTAGAATTAGGTATATTTTGAATTAATTAGAAAAGTGTAACACGTGTGCTGGCAATAAGAAGGAAGTGTGATAATAACCTGGATGGAAGGTGATTGGGCCCAGCACATATCAGTGTTTTACTGTGTGGAAGGAAAAATGTGGAGAAATAGCAAAAATGTCTTTAGTATTCCGAACAGGAAATAAATTGTACCCCTATAATATAGGTGTGGCGTTTTGGTGACTGGTATAATGGGATTTGGGAACAAAAGTATTGGCAAGAATGCCATTTGGGATGCATTAAATAGAATGATGTTGATATCTCGCACGGGCTGGGTAGATGAGAGTGAAAAAATCAATATTCAGAGTCATCAGCATAAAATGGTAAAAAGCCTCATAAGGAGGTAAAATTCTCCATGGCTACTGCATAATGAAATCACTGCCAAAGGCAGAGCCTGTAGTGGCCAGAACAGGTAAGGAAAGGACAAATAAATATGATATAGGAGTGAGAGGGAGTCAGAGAGCTGGCAGTGATCATCATGATGAAACCTATGGGCAAACAAGCTTAAAGGAAACATATAACTATCAGCATCACAGCTGGCAGCATGGTCAAGGAGAATATGGGCAAAGCAACAAGATTCCTCCCTGCTAGAAGGAAACACCTTGGTAAGCAGAGACTAGTGAGTAGAAATCCATCCGTACAGGCTTTTACAGTCCCTACTTTCTGACATGCTAGACCAGGAGTCTTTGCTAGGAGAGCTGGCATCAGGTATTGTAATTCTTTCACCCTGCTCTGTTTCACACTTCTTAAATTTTGGAACATAACCCAACCTTAAATCAGCATTTTGGCAATACACATGTGGGTTAGAACAGTAATTCCTGATGGTAGTGCATGCAGTCTTGGAGCTCAGAGGGGTTCCATGGGACAAGAGGAAAATGGGATTTGTGTATCTTTCGTGTGCAGAGAATAGAAGATGGTGAGATGTGCCTTGCCTGGGCTCAGCCATGGTGGTCCCTTTGCCTTCTCCTCCCACCCAGCCACTGATAGCCATGTCCTGCACCACATCCTTCAAGGAGCCTCCAGCTTCCCCACCTTGTCATAGCCTCCCACATCCTCAGCAACTTCTGTGTTTCCCATCATGTTCCCAATGATTTTCTTTGTACACAGTCACCCCAGAGATTTCATGGCTTTGTCTTCTCCAAAATGCTTGATACCATGGCGGTAACTCCACAAACATCGGGTTTGACTTAGTGAGTGGCATCCATGGATGAGTTATAAGATTTCCCTGAAATGCCAATGTGCAAGCTCCTCAGAGCTTCTTGTGGCTTTTCTCCAGATTCCTATCTTCACCAAGGCCCCTCTTCCCTTAGTTTCCTTGCTCAGCCACAGTTCTCCTGATGCTGCTGGTCCAATACCTCATTGCCCATCACCTTTCCTCCAGTCAGGTCTAGCACCAGGCAGTTCCTCTACCCTTTTGTTCTTACTTCTTAAGCAGACAGTGTGCGTTGCATTGGTTCTCCTAACCAGTGTGTACTATTATAGTTCTTAGGTTTTTAGCATTAATTTTCCTTTTCAAAGAAAAGGATTTTTCTTTGACGCAAACCTCACTTCTTTCATTCCGTGAAGACAATCATAATTTCAGCAATGCTATTAATGAGAGCAAAGGATTATTTCAGATAGAATTAGTGTGTTTATTTAGAGGAAAGGATAAATATGCAAAACAACAAGGTAGACTGACCAAAGTGGGGTTTTAAGACCTCTTTCTGGCCCTAAATATTACTTGACTGAAAGTCTGAAGTGAATAATGTGATATATTAAATAAAGAACATAAAACCAAAGGGCAACTTTTTAGATTTATTACAGGACATCTTTTTAATAAGTATTCACCGGGTATGATATCAACCTTCATAATAACTAGTACAAAGGATATACATGAAGACATGAAAGCAGCAAGGAATCTCAGAAATCATGATTGTTGGGGCTGTCTGCCGTCGGACATGCATTAGTAAATCCTAATAGAGTTAATGGGATTTGTGCAGCAAAGTAAAGTGTAGTCCTTATTTTGAAGACAATTATAGGATGATGAAGAGCTGTGTTAAGGAATGGCAATGCAAAACCAGCAGCCCTATGTATAATGTGAATAGAATAAAGAACAATGCCACAGGGAAAGACACCAAGGAAAGTAAAACAATCACTTGAAAAGCTGTGTGTTCAGCATATAATAAATATTTTAAGAAGCCAGAGAGATCTTTGAGAACTGATGTGAGCTTTAAAGTTTATAAGAATTTTATTGGAACTTGAAAAGAAAAAAAGAAAGGAAACATAAAAATTATCCTAAAAAAAAAAAAAAAAAAAAAAGCCAAGCACAAAAGGCAAGAAAACAAAGAGTTTATAAGCTAAGACAGAGCAGATAGTTTGTTATAAATATTGGTAAGGAAAAATAAGGATATTAATGACTGATGATAGTATTACGGTTAACAATATCTTTAATTAATAATACATGTAACGTTCGTTTAATAGTAAAATAAGTTAAAAATAAGGTAAACATATTACTGTACATATTAATTCATATTTATTCTTGGCTGGAGTAGATCAAAAATCTTACTTTAATAAGCACTAGCATAATTAAAACAGAGTTGGCAAAATATCAGACCTGGCTGCACTGCACTGTGAAACTGAAGGGAGCTCAGGTCTGTGTGAAAGCAGCGATGTCCCGGGGAGAAAGAGCTCATGGTGCAGGGATGGAGGCAACACGCACATCACACTGCCAGCCCACCTTCACCGCACCGAGTGACATTGGAGGGTTAAGGAGAGCCTGTCCCTGGTATGCTCTGTAACTTTGGGCTGGTAATGCAGTGCTTTGGCATAAGGACCGGCTGGGAAATTTGTGAGCATGTCATTTAGTTGACTGACTGAAGGAGAATCAGAACCATTAAGCTTAAAAGATGGAAAAGACGAAGTATATTGTTGTTCCCTCCTACTGCAGAATCATTCCTTTCAGCAAGATTTCCAAAATTTCATATGATCTCATATTCAACACCACGAATTATAGGATTGGCATTCCTTTCTTAAGAAACCCCTCCCTGCTCTGACAGAAGTCTCCATGTTAATGTAAATCCCGAGAACTGGCCCAGATCCCTTTGATTTGATAGCTTCTGCCTGAATGTTTGTGGAAGATCTTTTAGGCATGTTTTGTACCTTGTAAATATGGATTAAGGAACACTTTGAAAAACAAACACAAAACAGATTGCAGGCTCTCAGGCTTGACCAGAGTAGTATTTTACAGAAGACTCGAGTTCAGAGCTGACGTATTGGCTTATGTGTCAGTGAGAATAATGCAGCCCTCAGGCAACGCACTGACTCTCTCTAGGGGGATGTTCAGCATCTATCTTTCAATAGCAACTTTGTTTACCAGTGGAGAGCAAGTATTGGCGGGAGTCTAAATAAAAGCATTAATTTTCTTTTTCATCTTCATCTGGCTGCTAATGAGCAGATTAGACTTTTTCATAATCTGCAAAATATAATATACCTCTCTGCACATCTCATTTGTGACAGATTGGTGAGCAATGGCTAATGGCTGCTGGCTATTGAACTTGGAGTTTGGTGTTTGGCTGGGAGCATTTGTGTTTCTGTAATTTTCTTTTGCTTTATGTTTAAAATATATATATATATATATATGTTCAGAGTTAAAAAAAAAAAAAAAAAAAAAAGAAGTCTCTACTTTGCAGTGAGTTTTACAAATGTTTTCTTATGCAGTGTTTTCTTATGCAGTGTTTTTCCCTACCTATCCCTATACACAAACTTGACCCCAAAGATCTATGGAATATCAGTATCAATAGTATAAACTGACATAGCTGGAACATATGTTTAATTTGCATTATGATAGTTCTTTTTTTCTGGTTGAACACTTGTTTTGCTTAACCATTAGCTATTACCATGTTTGATTTTGGTTCTTATATTTCCATGGGCATCAGACCCATCACCAGATCTTGTTTCCCATCTCATATTCCAGCTCCTCTAGTGTGAGCTGGCATTCCATTGCTGCTACTTTTTCCCTCCCCTCTCGTTTAACTAAGACAGGACACACTTTTCTATTATTTTAATTGTTAATAACCTTTCATTAGCCTTACTTCATCCACAGAAAATCTTAACCTTTTACTCCAAAAGATTCCTTCATTCTCCCTCATCCCATGGACACAGAGCCCCACAATGACCCCATTGACTTTCGAATTCCCTATTACTTTCTTCAACTTTCTCACGCTTCCAGTTTGACTGTGGCCTTTTCTCTCTAAATTGCTTTGTATTGTATACTCTCTTCTATGCTTTTCCTTACCAAAAGGATTGCCTCGCCTTGCAAGGCAAGCATCCTACATTTCCTTACATTTTCTTGTATTGTGTTTGCTCATGCCTCTTAGGTTGTGAGCTCTGTTGAGCTCAATTTCCATTCTTTTCTTAGCACAATTCACCTCTTGTAAAGTTCTGTATATACCCATGGTGCTAGTCAAAATAATAATAATAATAATTAATTCATTTGCTCTACATTTTTACATTCTCATTCAAGCTAATATGCATTTTTGAGCCATGCAAATACTGTTTCTAGATTTTAAACCACCCAACCATGTGTAACCATCTTAGAAAGTGAATCGTGATTTAAAATACTCATTAAGATAGCTTTTTTCTCCTCTCAGCCTGAAGTACTGCAAGTTTTTTAAACTGGAAGTGGTTTAGATCTTTTCAGTATATAGTTAATCTGCACCATATATTTTTTAGCTTTTTCATTTTATGCAATTAAACTCCATTTGACTTTAGCCACCCTATATGGCCCACTGTACAATTTACTCTGTTTTAAAATAAGTAGGTATATGAATTGATAAAAAGAGTCACACCTAAAAATATTTTTAATTTTTTGTGATGTTCTACACTTATAATATTTTAGGTACCTTAGCTACAGCACTTGAAGACCTACACACGGCTGTTTTGCAATGGAATATAAAATGTAATACAGAAATTATTCCTAGTGAGATTAAAGTCTAGGTTCATCACTCATTAAATAGTACTTTCACAATATTTTGTCATGTTCAGATCTGGAATTTGAATTACAAATTAGATGGAGGCGAAAATTCTTGGGCTTCTCAGATGCTGTACAGGTTTGGGAAACAAAGCCCCCCCTTAACAGAAAAACTTTATTTGTAAGAACAATTTTTTGTCCAACACTGTTTGCTTAACTCCACCTGTATTTTTTCAAATGAGTGATTAGTAGTAGTATTATGTTTTTACACAATTTCTTTCATTTCAGCCTATTGGTAAGCAGTTTTGTTTTGCAGTATGCTATGCACATAATTGAAGAACCCTTTTAGGAAAAATCCAATTTTTTTACTCTTTAATCTTATAAATAACTAGTTATATTCAAAAAAAAAAAAAAAAAAAAAAAAGCAAACAAACAAAGAAACAAAAAACAATACTGAAGGCAAAGGAATTTAAAGATTGCAGGTTTTTGCTATACATGCTCCTTTTAGCTGAATGCTGTAATTTTGCAAAACCTCAGAAAGTACCATCAGCAATAGCATGTATCCCAAGCTGGACCACCTTCCACAGAAAATCTCTTCCAAAGAGCAATGCCAAGTGACCTGGGATGAATGAGAAGTTAGTCTTTCATTTCCATTATGAGGTCTGAGTTGCTCTCATTGGAGAGGAAGCTCTTGAAGGTTAGTGAAATTTGCTTGGCCAGCTGATGAATCTGTCCATGACCTGGCCTGACACAACCATCCTCCTCACAAAAGAGTACAAGCAGAGTGGCTCTCAGCTATGTCCTCTCAGATTGCTTCTAGTGATGAGCCAGGACTAATGAAAAAGGGTAATACTGAGCATCAGAGACAGAGGCTAAGTGGCTAAGCTTAGCCACTTACAACATAAAGAGTATTTCAAATCCCATGCCACAATGTACTTCTTTTCCTGAGGGTAAAATCCAGAGCACCTACATTGCTCTACCTGGGAAACAATTCAGTTAATCCAGGCAAATTCATTTCTTCTGTGCAAAGGGTTTTAAAAAGTCTTCTGGAGAAGACTTTTTTTATATACGCCTCCACAGAGAAGAACACTGTCTGGGACATATGCTGTCTTTTCCTGTGCAGTACCCATCAGTGTTACCCTACCAGCTTGTAGTTGGTGTCCAATGGCTCCAGCTTCTGTAAAGTCATGATGAGAGGTTTGGGCCATTGCTAGAGACATTATTGTCATTTCTTCTGAGGAAGACAAGAAGGCTGCTGGTCAAATCTTTACATGGATAACTTTCTTCCATAAAAAATACAGCAGGTTACGATCATAGAATCATAGAGTTTGGAAAAGACCCATAGGCCAACCCATAAAGGCCAACCATCATCTAACTCTACAAGTCCACCACTAAACCATGTCCCTAAGCATCATGTCCACACGTGCACATCCCTAAATACCTCCTAAATACCTCCGGGGATGGTGTATCTAACACTTCCCTGGGCAGCCCGGTCTATTGCCCAATCACTGTTTCTGTGAAGAAATTCTTCCTGTCATCTAATCCAAACCTCCCCTGGTGCAACTTGAGGCTATTTCTCCACATCCTAAGTTAGACACACAAGAAAAAAAAAAAATAAAAAAATTATATTTCTGCATCTCTGTAACTTCTTTTCAACATCAGACTCTTAAGAATGCAGCTCTTTGCTGCAGATTGCTGCTTTCAGTGGTCACATTGTTGTCTTCAGCATTGTTTGTGTATGTTACTGAATGGACTGAAAGATGGTAGTCTCCCAATCTGAATCAATACCTTCTGTCTGAACTAAATCCAGACTGCTCGCCATCCTTTTCTAGTCTGCAGACACTTCCCTTGTTTCGTTTTCTCTCTTGTTCTCAACTTCCCTGTGAAATGTTGCAAATCCATTACAAAATGTCACAACCCCAAGCAAACCAAGTGGTTAAGGAAAAACAGGAAGAGAAAAATGAGATTTGTGTTTTACTTACTATTTAAATTACTATGTGTGAGGGCTCTACAGATTGCAGCATCCATGTTTATTTTTTGTTGTTGTTTGTTTGTTTGTTTGTTTGTTTTAATCTATTTCTAATTTGTCAGATGTTATGACAGAAATTGTGGTACTTCAGTCATTTTTTTGTAACATACTGAAGAAATCGGGAACATGATACTATTTAGGCCAGCGTACAACAAGAGACACAGAATCATATTTTTTTCTTTTATTTGTGTTCTGTTTGCCAAATTATAAAATGCAGCTAGAAATACAGCTACTTGGACAAGGTACTGAGATGCAAACAAGATAGCTGCTCCCTGGAAGCTTGTTTATATGCAGACTTTTTGCCTCTGAAAATGGTGTAACATATTTGGGCAAGCCTATGAATGTAGTAGCTACCATGGAGTATCTAATACTCTCTGTAGACACATTCTACATTCCTCCAGGTCTCTGTGTATATATCTACACACACACACACACACACATATATATATTCTGTTTTTATTTGTGTAATTTTACACCAAGACTCCTGTTGCAAAGTGTTAGAAAATGACAACTCAATAAAAATCAGCCATTTCACACACACCCCACGTGTAGCGTGTCTTTAAGATCGTCTACCATATCTTGGAGGAATAAGGCCTACTGGGGAAATGATTCAGCAATGTATGCAAAAATGTGCTTACACAAAATGTGCTTAATCAAAAAGTGTTTGATTCAGTGATAGGCTGAGTCAATCCCATAGTTGTTGCCCTAGGAATAATAGGATTTTTCCTCCAAAAACTATGCCTAGTAAAATGTTGTCCAGAGGAGTATAAATGGTTAAAATGTGGCATTTTTGCCTCTCCTAGACTTTACTTTTTTTTTTTGAACATAATTTCAATTCTTCTAATCAATCGTTAAATTAGTGAATCTTAATCTGAGCTATTTCTAATAATATCTCATAGTTCTAGACTAGATCTTTCTTACCTTGCTATACAACAGTTTATATATTTCATTTATTATTGGTGCTTATTTTAATTAGAGAATATTTATTTTATTTGTATTTATACTATATTTTATAACTTTTAATGCATCACATTTTTCATAATTAAAATGTCTAAAGAATTGACTTAGAGCACGTACTGTTACAATTTGGTTTATGCTGAACTGATCTTTAATGCTGCAATTAAGTCCTGATCACAGCAGATATTCATGCTTTGCGTGTCTTTGTTCTCCATAGCTCCAACGGAAGCTCCATTACATCCTCACCTAGGTAGGTGATTTGTCATTCTTATTACTAAAACTCAGAAATATTAACTTTATTATAATAAACAATCTGTAAGGTCATATGAAATGAGCTCTGGGGAATTCAAATAAAAATGAGACTCATATAAAATGAATTGAATTATGTCTAACTCTGATTAGTTGTTTTTTTCATTGTGATTTTTATTGCTGTTTATTTATCACCTTTGAGCCTTTGCAGTGTGAGTATATCATGCCACAAAGCCTTTCTTCCTAGCTGTGCATTACGGCACCCATTTTCATCAGGACACATAACCCCCAGTGTGTCACACCAACTCAGGGTCACTGAATTTTGTCCCCATGCACCTACAAGTTGCACCTAGGAGAGTTCCTGTCCTGCTCCCAAAGCAGGGCATGGAGCACATCACAAAGCTCCAGTTATTCTCACCAACTATTGAGTTGCAATTTGGTTAATGTGGGCAAGATTCTGGCATCCTTGCTCAGTTTGAATAACATGAGTCCATCACTTCATTCATTTGAGGGAAGTATTTGTAGAAAATGGTCTGTTTAATAGAAATACTGGTGCCCAAGTTTGGGAGGTAATATATTTTGGTCATTATACTTAAATGTTCAAAAGCACCCTGGCAAATCTAGGGTGAAAGTTGTAGTCTAAAGTGTGCAGACCAATAGTTGGAAATATTTACGTAATATAACTCACAGCTTAGATACTTTAAATGAATTGATCTTTACTGCTATCAGTATATATTAGATGACTGCATCTTTTCATGGCCATAACACTTAGGTAATAGACTGGGAGACCTCTTAATTTTTTGTGGTACTATGGTCCAGAGTAAGGGAAAAAAAAAAAAACAAAAAAAAAAACAACACTGCTTTTCTAACTAACGCACTTTAAATATTACTTCCTCATTTTACATTGTATTACTGTAGCTCTAGGAAAGACAATACTTTGTCAAAACAAGAAAATACCTGCTGATTAAGCTGGGTTTTTCATATTGCACTTTGTTTTATTTTAGCTGAAATGCACAGTGACAGCATTATCCTACGAGATGACTTTGACTCTTACCATCAGCAAGAATTGAATCCTAACATGTGGTGAGTTTCAGACTTCTGCTTCCCTTTATATACATCTTAGCAAATTAATACATTTTGTTTATTACAGTGACATATCTATATTATATGAATTCCTAGATACCTCAGCTCATATTGGTTTAGCTTAATCCATAAGGACCTACATATATTAACTTATTAATTCATTGATTAATGATTGAACAAGAAATTCTAAGCCCATTAACATGAGTGGCAAATTCATGTTGACTTCAAATTTTGAATTAATCCAAAAATAGAAAGAAGTAGAGCTGAACTCACTCAATATTTTTGTGTGAAAATATTGATTTCTTCAGATCAAAGCTTTTCATGGAAAAGGTGCTGAATTTCAATATTTAAACTTTGTTTTTCAATTATATTTTCATTTCCTGTTCATGAAGTACATATTTCTGGTGAAGCTAACTATTTTTTCTTTTCTTTTTTTCATGGAAGGCAAGAATTTCCTTATCTTTTGTATTGCATAGGAAGGGAAAGCTCTTGCCTTTCTGGTACTGTACTGTAGTTCCTAATTCCTATTTTTTATCATTTAACAGGATTCCTGAGCAGGGTCATATATATTATCACAATTTATGTTTGAAACAGCATGGACAGGTTGTTATTATTTCTTAAGCAGTACATGCTCAAGTGCACCATCACAGTGACAGAGTACCATTTTGTATGGTATATGTGTACTTATTAAAGGAAGAAGTTACAAGTCTCTTGTAGTACAGAACTGATTTTACACTACATAGTTAATATGTCTAATGATCATTTTGTAGCCAGATAAACACATCTATTGGTCTTAACATAAGGTTTTAAAGGTTGGAGTCACTTTTTTAATATGACGTTGTTACTGTTTTTTATTTTATTTTTATTTTTATTTTATTCCCTCCAATCCTAATTCATAAATATAACTAATTGGATTGATTTCATTCATACAAGATAGAAATATTTTAATGGGTTAGTTTATTTTTTTCAGATAAAACAAGCTTTGTAGCAGCTACCATTTGTTAGTTAGGATTACATATATTCTTTGAAGTCTAACTTTGCTTTCTTTTTTATTAAGGTCTCACAGTTTTCCATCTTTGCATGTCTTTCATGGTTTCACCAACTTATGTAAAAAGATTATGGTTTGTGGAATGCTACAGATATTTTTCTTTTACACATACTTATTGAATTACTTTTTAGTATATGCCTAGTATTTTTCCTCCTTTTGTTCCTTTTACATTATCTCTTTAAATGATTTTTTTTTTCTGGACAGATGCATTAGGGACTTGGAATGCTATAATATTAAAAAAAAAAAAAAAAGGAAAAAAGAAAAATAACAACAAAAAAAAATCTTTCTTTGTGGGAATGAATAGATCAAGGACTCTTAATGGGTTACAGAATAGCTGCCAAGGTAGATAGCTTTAACAGCAGTGTGTTAAATGGACTTGAGTGGAAGGAAATGAGAGGAGGCATTATTTCCCTGCAGATGTCTCATAACTCACAGAGGGCCTGTCTGTTGGGAGCCTCCATAATTTATTTATCCATTGCTCTCTTATCTTTAAATTCACCCTTGCTTTTCAGAAATCTCAGTAGAGAAATTTCAGACTAAAAGAGGCCCCAGTCTCCTGGTCCTTTTGTTCCTGAGATTTGGATGTGCTCCCCATGGAATAACCTTGACCCACCTTGGCTGGTGGGTGAGTGCACAGAGCTGTGTGCTGGGAGAAAGTCCTAAAACTCACTGTAGTCCTGTGACAGATGCCTTGATATCCCTGTAATGACACCAGAAAGCCAACATCTTCAGCAATGCTAAATGGAAGTGGAGCACAAATAAAAGAAAACTATAATGAGGTGTCATGAGCTTTTCTGCATAAAGGATTTCTACAGTAGCTCTCCCTCCAGTGAAGAGCTGCTTAGTGGCAGAAAGCTCATTCTCATTTGACTGTCTGGTGGGAGTTAAATCAGGGATTATTAACAGTTTACGCCATCCATCCTAAAATTGCATTTTTCCCCTGGCAGCTGCTAAAATCCCATCTTTATCACAAACAATTGCAGTAACTGCTGGAGCAGGATTCCCAGCCCTGCTCTGGCCCTGGTCTGCTGTGCTCGGAGTGTGGTAGCAGCTGCCTGGTGCACCAACACTCCAGTGGTGCCTTGTCACCAGGGGCCAGTTAGACTAAGCCCCTCTAATAATTTCTGGAGCCATTATTTGTGTAAAGATGAAAAGAGAGGTGTTAATACTTTCCTGTGGCCTTTTCTTCCCAGATACTATGCAGCAGTGGCTTGGGTGTGATTAGCATTTTTCCCCTCCTCCTGATCTGCTCTCTGGCATGTGCGACTCTGGACAGAGATGTGCAGTCCAAGTGCACAAGCAAAGCCTTTTATAGGTTGTGTGTGTGTCTAATTTTATGAGTCCCAGCAGAGCTGGTGTGCCACTCCATCACTGGAAGAGGCCCCACATCAAGTAACTATTTTGCACAGGGGCACTGTATGATTTTGAGAGTGTCTGCCTGTTTTTTATGGATTTCTGGTCTTTTAAATGAATTAAAAGACACATCCCAGGCAGCAACCATCTGTTTCTTCAGAGACTCAGGAGGAGGGAAGGGGTGGCCACGGGTGTTTCTGGAGCTGTGAGAGGAGGAGAAAGGAAGGGATGGGATGGGGCTCTTTGTAAACACAATAATCAGAGCATCTGGGAATGGGTTCCTGACCAAATCACAGTTTGGTTAGTGAGAGAAGACAGGAAAAGCTGTTGAAGTAGTACAGAAAGAGGAGGGGAGGAGGCAGCAGGAGAGGAGACAACAGGTGAAGCAAGAAGCAGGGAGAACTTCTGTTCTGGGAACGAAGGAACTGTAGCACATCTTATCTCTTCCATTTTCTTGGGACTCAACCACCATGGAGATTTCCTTGTGTAGTGTGTCCAACTAATTTTTATATTGCTGTCTTCCAACAAGCAATAATGTCAGAAAGTGACTATTTTTAAAAGCTGTTAACCCACAGACACACACCTGTTTATTTAAGCAAAGATTTCCTCATTTCTCTCAACTCATTTGCTACATGCTTTACAAAGATCTCCCTTCTGAAATAAATATGACTCATGGATTCGTAAATTAACATCTCTCTTTCCATGCCTAATATGTATTCGGTGTGTAAGTTAAGGTAGTTAAGTGAATCCCACTCTGTGGTCAACATACCACTGACAGCAATGAAGAGTTCACAGCTGACTTGCAGAACTAATTAGACAGTAATGTTTATTGTATTTTTCAATGAAAAGTTTAATAGCACAGGTGTTTTCTGGTCCATAGGACTTGCTGAAAACTGGCAGGAGTGTGTTAGTTCAGAAAGCTCAGAAACCATGAAAGTAATTGGTTTTCTTTGTAGGGAAAGGAAATCTGCATCATGTAAACATAAACACAGGGAGCCCATGCACGGGGAAGCCTCAGTTTTCAATCCTTTAGGGGAGGAAAGGCTTAATCAGAACCTTTTGAAGGCAGAACTGCATGTTTCCAATTTCTGGAAAGGTTGTTTGCTTTTTGAGGTTCTGGTTGATACTTCTGATGAATACTTTGTTGTAGCAGAAGAGAAGCAAGTTTTTGTGCATCTTGTTCAAACTTTCTGGAACACGTGGTCTGTGTCTTGCAAGAGAAAAGTCCAGGTGGTGGCTGAATGAGTAAAGGCCCAATATAGGTGGTGTCTGGAAGACTGTCTAGTTCATTGGGCACCTGCTTCTGTGATCATTTTGCCTCCATGTAACCTCATAACCTCCATGTAACTCTTCTCATGGTAGAGTATAAAAATGTTGCTATATAACAACTAAAACAGTCCAACAAGAACAAATCTAGAAAAAAATAATATATATATATATATAATATATATATATATATATAAAAAACTATATATATATATATGTATATATATCCTAATGGTAAATGACTTAATCTTGGGACAAAAAAGCGGGGGGAAGGCGGAGGGGAGGTGTGAATGAAGCAAATGCATATATTAGTAGAGATGCTGGCATTAATACATATTAATACATGGATAAAACACAGTTTTAACAGTAGGGATGAAGACAACAGGGGATTCCATAAATTTAATAAAGAAAAACACTGTACGGAAGCTGTAGCTGGCTAAACTCTCCTTCCCAACCTGATGCCATGTTTCATCTCAAAGCCCATTGGCACTTCAAACAGCAATCACTTACAAAAGATAGACTCTTCAAAGATGACATGAAGAAAAGCTGAGCAAGTAAAATCAATCAATAAGAAACAGGCTCCATCACTTATTCATAGTACATGAGAAATGAAGAGGTACAGTGATATTTCCAGTGGCAAAGAGGTGGAGGAAAGCTTTGTGACAGGAGAGAGAGGTCCTAAAGTGGTTTTGAAATTGCAGTAAAACTGTGGGATTAAACTTCAGAAAGATTTATGTTTTAAAATCTCTTGGCAGTTTGAGATGTTTATCTTCTTTATAGTCCAGACATCACAAAAGACATCAGTCAATATAATGTCCACAAACTCAGGTATTGTAGAGGGAAACGAGATGACAAATAGCAATGAGGAAACAGCAGATGTTTCCCCTTCAGCAAAGTGAAGAACAATAACTGAGAGAGGTGGGACTCTCTAGGCCGGGGATGAGAGTGATGGCAGGTCTATAGAGAAGGCATCTAGATGAATATGACAAACGCCAACAGTGGCAATGAAAATGAGCAGTGAAGAGAAGACTGAAATGATTTTAATGTGCTAAGATTTTAGACCAGGCAGGTGAGAAAGATAATGTAAAAAGCTACACCTAGACAGAGCGATTAATATTGTCTCCTGGTTATAAGAATGGTAAAGAAGTTAACCTTACTGTCTGCACCTGGAGAGAAGCAAATTGGATCATTTCTAAGCACTTAATATGATGACGGTGGTCTGAGGAACAGCAGATCAGTTTTCTTACTCTTCATACACTTCTGTCAAGCTACCGAGCAATTTATTGTCAGAAGTGATATATTTCAGAGAGAGCACAAAGGTTTGAATCAGGATTACCAACAGCCATCCAATTTCTGATGAGAGGAGTCATCCTAGAGAAGATGAGTAATGATGAAAGAGCTGTATTAGAAGGACAGCATTTCTAGACTTCCAAACACTTCTCCATATTTCATAGACCACGTTACAGAAGTAGAACAGATGAACAACCAAATCACTGTATATTTACTGAAATACAACGAGTAAAAACTTAAAGTTATCCCTTGGATTAAGTCTGTCCTTTCATGAGGGCATAAGAGTTCCCTACTTAGTTTTCATAGGCAGTTTTCCTGCTATATATGTCTCTGTCTGCATATATCAAGATTTCAGGCAGTTGCTCCACTATAAACCCCCAAAATGTAGGGGCAGATAATGAAAATAATGCTCAGAAACAGCCAGGATACTTTAGAATTCCAGGTATTTTTCTTGCCTCTGTTCCCATGTTCTTCAGCTACCAGAATTCAGGGATCAAGTGAAACTTAAGCAATGACAACACAAATACTCCATAAACATTGTTTCTGTGTTTTCTCCTAAAGTACACTTTGGTTCACTCACATGTTCTGTCCCGGAGCTATATTGAAAAATAAAATTATGGGCCAACTACAGCTTCTATAAATAAATATTAATTCATTGAAATCAATAGGAACTACATTACTTTATTAGAGGATTTAATTTTGCTACTTAAATCCAAAATACTATATGCTATCAGTGTGATTTGCTGAATTACTTTAATAATATAGTCATGCAAGAAAAAACCTCAAGGATTTTTTAAATATAACTTTGTTTTTGGAACTGGAAATGAAACTAAGCTTAATCAAATCTCAGATTAAGGAAGCAATTTATTAAGTGGAAAAGAGACATTCATCTTTGACTTCTCTAATGGACGTAGGCATAGGAAAGCCAGCCCTGCACTAAACTGACCCTGGACCAGCTGAAAAGACCCAAAATAACAAATGCAATCAATTATTCACTACATCTATGTATCTGAAAGTGTAACATCTATTCCTCAGGAAAGCTTAGCACTCAGACAGGGTATTGTGCAGGGCATTGTACTCTGTGCAGAGTTAACCCTTTCTGCACAAAGTTACCCCTCTTTTGCTACTCTGGGAAGGTCCCCCAACAGAGTGTCAATGAACTGCAGTTTGCTGTGAGAACAGACCAGAAAATAGCTTCATTTATTTAAATGTGTATTTTAAAAAATTAGTCAAATGTTATTTCTAAACACTACCAGGGTTTGCAGCAGCCCATTCTTCTTTCCCCAGATCCCGTGGGGAAATGCTGCTCCAGCTCCATGGGCAATGTTACACTTTGACAATGCTACTGGTCTGTTCGAGCCAGAGATTTCATTTGCCCATCCATGCTCATGATGCACTGATGGTTTTGGGACACGCAGGAATAGAAATATCCCTTTGCAAGCTGTTTACAGAAAGACTTGCAGAGATTTAGCACAGCACCTATTAACAAAAAGACAAGTAAGCTTCATAACCTAGGAAAAGAAGTGAAAAAATCAAGGAAATTTGTATAGGATTCAAGTAAGATTCAGGCTTGAGATGAGTCTGTAAAAACCTCATGATGTTCAACAAGGCCAAGTGCAAGGTCCTGCAGCTGGGCCAGGGAAATCCCAAATACAAACACAGGCTGGGTGGAGAATAGATTGAGAGCAGCTCTGAGGAGAAGGAATTGTAATAATGGCTTTAAACTTAAAGAAAGTAGAATTATTATATGAGATGTTAGGAAGAAATTATTTACTCAGAGTGGTGAGGCCCTGGCACAGGCTGCCCAGAGAAGCTGTGGATGCCCCATCCCTGGAGGTGTTCAAGGCCAGGCTGGATGGGGCTTTGGGCAACCTGGGCTGGTGGGAGATGTCTCTGCCCATGGCAGGGGGTTGGAACTGGGTGATATTTAATGTCCCTTCCAACCCAATCCATTCTGTGATTCTATGATTCTGTGATTCTATGATTCTGTGATTCTGTGAGCACATATTTTGACAGCAAGTCCCTGTTTTCTTGGGTTTTCACCCTTTCTATCTGATTTCCATTGAGATTCTGTGAAGATCTTCCATCCAGAAATTAGCTGGAGAATTAAAGAGAAAATAAATGCAAACTTTTTGCAAACTGCTAAACTGTATCTGGACTCTATGTGGGAACATTTATTTTGGTGGCACTCTACATTAGAAAAGGTGGCCAAGCTTGAGGCATTTTGTGTGAGAGAAAGCAAAGAAAAAATGGTCTAAACTACCCTTATATAAGTCTCATTGCACTTCAGACTCTAAAAATACCAATTATAAAAGTACAGAGAGAAATCAGAAAAAAATAAGAGGGTTCAAGTGAGTTCACCATTGCTTGCAATGTCATTACATCTGATGTTAAAGGTGAGCTTGGGATGTCTGAAGACAGTGTTGGTCAGCCCTATCTGAGGCAGTTTGGTGGGGGCTGTTTGTCGTGGCTCAAGCCAAAAACCAATACTTCAGTCCTTGAGGGAGAGGGCCCTTCCTCTGCTCCTCAGTCAGGCTGCGTGTAAAGTCCTTCATATTAAATTCAGCAACAATTACCAGCCTCTCTGAGATTTTCTGCATACTTATTCCCCTAAAAGGTGAAAAGTCTCACATCCCTCTGTTACTAGGAATAGGGGATATGACAATTATGAATAGAAAGCAGCAGCAAGAAACATGTTAGAGCAACTGGGCTGTAGGAGCTGCTTGGTGCACACTTTCAGGTTTGCAGCCTGCAAGCGAGCAGGGACCATCTCCTCTGTAGGGGCCAGAGTCCTCCAGGAAGATGGGTCTCCTTGCCTGGATGGCAGATGTCAAACTGCCATCAGTCCTGCCTGTCACAGTGTCGCCTCCCCACTCCATTCCAACCCCGTGCCTGAGCTTGGGAACAGACAACCCTGAAGCCAGAGAGGAGCAAGGCTTACAAATTTTCTGCAATGCCTGTTCCTGTTCTTCTCTGGAGGAAGTGTGATGTTCTTGTTTGGAGGAGCTCAATGAGGTGCCCAAAGGCTGAGCTCTGTGCTGGGTCTCGCAGCCCCCATCCATGGTGCATGAGGGCAATAAGGGACTGAAGGCAGACTGACCCTGAGTGATGTGGAGTTTAACAGTTTTCTCTCCAAACCTGAGCTGCTTACTCTGTTCATTTTCATGAATGAGGTTTCTGCCACTGCTGATGGAAAGGTGGTGGATCCAAGGTTATCAAGAAGTGATGCAGGAGAACTGGAGGAGATGACAAAGATGATGTCAGACCCTGACACTAATGGCTTAGGCACACATGCTTCAAGGAGCTTTGTAACATTTCTGTAACACCTGGAACATTTCTGAATTCCTTCCTTCCCCGTGATCTTAGGTGGTGTCATAAAATCACTCATCCCCACTGTTTTGTGCCCCCAGGCTGATCCCACTTTCCTTGAACTGTCCTGTTCAAGACATGGTAATTCTGCAGTAGTAGGCTTGCACCTAGTATAACAAACATGCAGTAAGGATTTTGGAAGAACAGTAATTTTGGGATAAATTATATATGTAAAAGCTCTGCCTGGCTTCCTGTTGTGTGACATTTTGCAGCCGATAAGAGACGCTCCTTTTGGGGGGGGGGGAAGAGGAGGGGGAGTGGGGAGGTAACAGCGTGCAGAGAGCAAATACCTACCCACAAGGTCCTTTCTTGAGAGGCAGCTCTAGCACATTGTACGTGCCAATGCTCAACCTTTACGTTTAGTTTGAGCACCAAACTGTAACACTCTTATTTTACAGTCTTTAAACCTGATGCAGTCTCCAACATGAGGTTTCTAATTTCCATTTCGAACGTGTTCTGTTCTTCCTGCAGGTCTGAATGCAGAAACTGTGAGGTTGGAGAGCAGTGTGGTGTGATTATGCACGGCAGCGCTGTCACTTTCTGTGAGCCATATGGTCCCCGAGAGCTGGTGAGTGCTTTGCAAGTTTGGTGTTCAGTAGACAGGCTCTTAAGCAAAGTGATAATGCCATGGAAGAGCACCCCAGGAACACCCCAATGTTTCAAAAACTAGATAATAACCAACATTTGTTGCAAAGAAAAAACTCTTGATCTGGTGTATACCTAGGTTATTTAAAATATCTGTTAAAGGCAGAAAAGGCAAGAAAATAGAACTATGTTTTCAAACTGGCATAATTGTCTTTATTTCAGACAATGAAATGTCTTTTTTTCAGATAATTCAATTTCAAAGGTTCATTTTTCTTCTCTTATTTTATTAGCTGTGTCCTTTTTCTTTTTTTTTTTTTCTTGTTGCTGTTGACAATCGTTAATTTGGTTGTAAAACATCACTTGTGAATAATGCATCTTACAGACTTAAATGCAGCCTGGAGCAAGCACCTGCCAGTCTCGGGAAAGTGTATGTAACAAATTGAGTCACGATGAAGGTGACAGAATTAATTTCATTGGGGTGTAGTTTGGTCATAAAATTGCTGTAAGAAACGACATGGTGCAATTTGCATTAACTTGGGATCATCTGGGTGGGGGAAATGAATTGAAAGATATATAACCAATGCCCACATGCTGCAGCTGACGCTGGCAGATAGCTACAATGATGTACATAAATGGGAGTTTTGGAAAGAACTGAAAAATTACAAGACCAGCTCAAAGCCTGTGTAATTCAAAATTAATTTTCATGTTTTCAACTGTATTCTGAATGGAGGGAGATGCTGATGAGAGCTATTTGAAGAGGGTACATGGAAGAGGGCCATAAAACAGAAGTGGTTTTGGCCAGTAATCTTCTCATCATTTGAGACACTGACAATTCTTTTAACAGGGTTAATTTTACATCTTTAGCTGAGATCAAAATTGCACAAATGCAATGTAGATATTGCTGGTATGGTTTACTGAAAGTCATAAACAGCTTTAAAAGTAATTCATAGGTTTTATGGATAAAGAAGAATTTCAGTCATTTCCCTCACAGCCAGCTCCAGCAGGGGAATCCTGACAGTGATGCTAAATTGCCTCTCTGTTACTCTGAATGCTATCCGAATGTGCTGTGCTTCATTAACTGCCTTGAGAAGAGATGCATTGTTATATGTCCTGTGCAAAAATGAAGTCACCACTGAGACACTTTTCCCACATATTTTTAGCTCATTTTTGGATGTGGTCTTGAGCATAGGTAACACTCCTATTTACCAAGGGTCCCAGGTATGAGGGGTTTAAAATGTTGTTAATTAGTTGTCTTCTTCCTGCTGACATATAATTTAGCCTACCCCTATTAATCACAAATTGGCTTCAAAATCCAGCATTGGACTGTACTTTCTTTGCCACATGATAAAATAGCACTATCGCAGCATCAGGAATTTGGAAAAAATGTATTATGATGCCTAAGCTGCATGATTAAATAATCAGCTGCAAAAATCACCATGCTTATAAACAGCCAGCAGCCTAATAAAGAAAGTGTTTATAAATATTATGGCATTGTTGCAGAAAAAATCAAATTCTTATGAAGGAAAGTGTGAGGGGTTTACCATTTTGGGTGAGCACAGGACAGTGTTCTTCCCACAGATTTGACTTAGTTTTATTTTTGGTTATGGACAAAGGTTTTAATTCCAATTTTCTTTGAGCCTACTTGATCCTGATTTGTAGCCACCTTTCATCAATTACACAATGTATCTGTTCCTATCACAACTTTTAAAACCTGTTTCGCTTTTCCAACCTTCATGCATTTTTTAGTCCCACTGTTGAGATGACTCTTGAAATCTCTGTTCCTGTTCATGGCTCCTATTACCACATTATTGCTTGAAATACTAAGTGAAGGGGAGTTTGAATTTGTCAAACGTATGATATCAACCACTGTGACAGCTACTGGTTTACTTCCTTGACCTCCCTCTCCTCTCCTGGCTCCCTGTAGCTGTCTGTTTCTGCAGGCAGAGGTTGTTTAATACCAACTGTCCCTGTCTGTTAGTGAGAATTTACCATTGGCAAAACCCTGGAATGATGCATAGCGTCAGAGATGTTGCAGAGGGACATCTGCTAAAGACTCCCTGCTAGCCCAGAACTTTGCAAGAAGTTTTTTATTAAATATGTTTTCTTTCTTTCTTTGTTTGTTTGTTTTTTAATCATTACTGGAATGACTGACAACATCATCTCTTTTAATTCCTCCTGAATTTCTCTTCTGTGATAACTGATACATTTAATTTCTTGGTGATATGAGCCACGGAACATTGATAAAGGGTTTCATTTTGAAATTAGAACTTGCACAACATAATTAATTGAATGTAAGCTAATATAATAGGTACTCATAATTCAAGTCAGAAAGCACTTTATTACTTGGCATGATAAATGTGTTACCTAATGTTGAATCGATCCTGACAGAATGGACATAAATAGGGACATGACTACAATTTTAAAGGTGTTAATATAAATGCAACTCTGCAGTTTCTGTTATAAGACTAGAATTACATTTTAGGAATATTACCTTTTAGGATTATTCCCAGGAGAGGAAAAAAAAAAAAAAAAAAGTATTTTCAGTAAACTTTATGTACAGATAATGGGAAATTTTCAGATGTTTTTGAAGGTTGCTGTTTGTAATGCTTGTGATTATTGGGAATCTGTCCCACTGAATCTGTCTTCATTCACAGATCATTAATAGCTGTGATAAATTTCTTAAATTTCCACGCATCCTCGTAACGCACCTGCAGTCACTTATATCAGCCAATCTTCAGTGCATTTCAGTGAAGATCCCATTCATTAACATTTATAAGAAGTTTCCCTCTGTATTTAGTATGTATGCAGAAAACAAACAAAACACACCAAAAATTCATGCCAAAGCAAGCAGTTTCCTGGACACCTTTTTTCCCTAGGGTAGAGGGAGGAAAACAGATCAGTCTGATGATCTTTCTGGTTCTGTGGAAAGCTGCTCAGAAAACACAGCTGTGCCCCGCACTCACCCGCACCCACTTGAGCATGTCCAGGACCAGGTCTCCTTCCATTATAATTTAACAAACACTTTGCTTTGGTGCACACCAGCACTGGAAGATGTCCAGTCCCTTTTGTTCTGCACCATTGCCTGGAGGTAGAGATGACACCCATATAAGCACTGGTGGGCTACATGATGAATCACGCCAGAAATGAACATAGGTTAAAACTAACTTGCAAGGGAAAAAAATAAATAAAATAACACGAAAACAAACAAACAAACAAAAAAATTAGTTTAACAGAACTCAACTACTCAAGTTGATTTCAGTTGATTTAATGTGCTCCCACCCAAATGCTGATGTTAGCATGTTGAAGGGAATGGCATAAGCTGTCCCATCATCTAGGAATTTGTTGACAATATACACTTGAAGATATATACACATTCTGAATGTATGTTTGCAAAGGCATAGAAATTTTTTCTGAAAGTCTCCAAAGACAGAAAAGCCAAAACAAGTAACCACAAGATAGCATTTGTTCTGTGTCACTGGAGTCCCAAATAACAGTCAGAAAACATCTGCATTTAGAAATAGCTTTTGTTAAGTGTCATGCAGCAATGCACAGGGTAATAAGAGAGTTCAGACATAAGAGAGATTTCTCTCTCCAGTTTTCATGTTTATTTACATAGTAGATAATTAAAGAGAGCAGGACTACCTGATAATGGGGGAATCTGTGCTTTCACCTTGTGCTTCAGGGAAATTATGCAGAAAATGTATTGTTCGCCATTACAAAAAATTGCCTTTGTAATAGTGCCAGTTAATGGCTAGTTGATTGAATGTAAGGTCTTCCAAGTCCTTGCATCTAATCTTTATGTGGGTGCAGAATTTTATAGAAAATTACATGTTGTTTCCATAAAATCCTTTTTTTTCTCTCTTTGCCACTATTATTGTTGTTCATATCTTCTTATTGGTTTCTTCTCCTTCGCTCATGCAAGCAAACAAGAAATGCAATCAAGTCTTCCCCTTGGAGATGCTGCCATGCAGATAGACCCCCAGCTGATTTCTGGTGGCTGAAGCCTAGATCCCTGCTATCCACAGACCTTTCTCCTGGGGCTGAATTTGCTCAGAAGCCTGGCTTCTCTGTAGCCTTATCCATGATATGATATGGTGAATGGGTGTAGATCACAGGGCTTCCTGACAATGAGCACAGTTGATGGAGAGGTCCATCACTGCTCTCATGGGAAATGACATGAAGTCTTATATGGGGTCTGACATAGGTTGACAACTCCGAAGTCCTCAAATCTAGGCTGCAGTCATCACTAGCAACAAATAGTTGAATTTAATTAAGGTGTGTCACTATTCTTCTAATTAGATGACATTTTTAAGATTGTGTAAATTTCCTGTCTGACCAGTTTGAGTCTTTTTTCCTTTTCTTTTTTGGTCTAGTGCTGCCATGGTCTTTTATTTTGTGTGATTTTCCATCTTCAGTCTAGCCTGTAACATCTGCTTATAGCGACAAGCTTTTGCAGAGTCTGTATATCTTTTCAGGGTCCTTTTCTAAAGGGAATGAACCAAACTTTGAGTCTCCTCTTTTTGGGGTGATCCTCTGACTTGCTGTTATGTAGCACTGTTGTTAAGTCCAACTTTCAAAATGAATTGAAAATCTTTTTGAAATAATACAGGTGATATTATTTCCTTCACAAAATTCTAGTGCTCTTCATCTTATAACATTTTCAGTTCTAATATGAACTAAAATATGAAGGTATTGAAAGAGAGAAAAAGAAAAGCAACATGGAAGGGCAGTGTGCTGAATACAGAGTGAACTGCTCAGTGTTTTCTGCCTGCCTGTAGGTCTTGGTTGCATATCAGCAGTGTGTGGATGCTACTATAAAATTGCTTTGTATATATTATGCTGTATCATCAAGATTTTGTTTGCTTTACTGCTGAAGACAGATTCTGTTATCCCACTCTTAACATTTCATTTTATTATTTTAGGTTTACTTAATGTTATTTTCATTATTTATTTATGATCATTTTTGGTTCTTGTTCTGTGCTGGGAAAGGCAAGTGAAAACTATTCCGTATACACAGGTTTCTACTCAGCTGATAATAAACCACAAGGTTCATCTTTTAGGTCTCCTAAAAGACTGGTGAAGTGCCAGCATTCCACATAAATGTGCTCATTTTGCAGACATTAATACAGTGCAATGGAAAAAAGAAAAAAAAAAAAAAAGCCAGCTTTGACATATGATGAGATATCAATAATCAAAATGAAATATCAACAATGTCCATAATCATTCAACCTGAAAGGGAAGGAAATTAATAGTTTCATGCACTGAAAGTCTAGGTATCCAGAGAGCTTCCATGCTTTCAAAGGAAAACAAGTGATGAATGTATTGTTTTGCTGACCTAACACAATCTCTCTGCTGTTTGCTTTTCTTCCTGTAGACCACCACTGGCCTTAACACAACTACTGCATCCGTTCTTCAGTTTTCCCTTGGTAAGTTTAGCTCACTCTTTCATCTGAGAAAGTGCAAAAAATCATTGCTGCAATGGAAAATGACCCTCAGTTTCATGTTCACCATTCTGGCTAATGTGCCACGTGACATGAGGGATTAAAGATAATAATAATAATTATTATTATTATTATAACAATAAACTTTTAAAAACTGAAAAACTGCAGCTCATTTATTCATCTCTTAATAATATATAGAGCTCCCAACATAAACTTTGAAAAGGAGCAATTTCAGTGGATACTCTGATGATGGGACGCATAGTCATGGGGTTATTTTTTTCAAGTCTATTTTATAACCTGATGGCTAACATTATAATGACTTGCTCTTTCTCTAACGTGTGATTCCTGTTTCTAAAAACTGAACTAGCAATAGTGGATTTTTCTTCTTTAACATTTTCAACCCTTGTTGTCTTACAGGTTATGACTGTTATATAGGATAGTGCTGTTTTTAACACATCTGTTAACATAAACATAATAGGCAGTAGGGCAGACCAAAATGAGAGCTATTTAGTTCATATTACCAACGAGGTGGTGGTATGCTGTATTACTTAGAATGCCTGCTGTAAGTTATTGCAGATTTTCAGTGTGTAGTTGTACTTTAATACAGAAGTTGTGTCTTGGGCTGAAGGCAGACTGGGAAAAAAAAAGTTAATTCCTCAACTTATATCTCAGTGTTCAAGATATGAAGGAAAAATGTTTTCATGATACAAATAGTTCAATAAAAAAGCATGGAAGAAAGATAGTCCGCTTCCTCTGTGGACCTCTGGATATGTATTTCTAAATTATATACCTATTTTTAAAAAAGTAATTCTCCAGAAGTATCAGCAGAGGTGTGATTAAAGTCTGAAAATATCAGTTGGAAATAAGAGCTATCAGGTACCTTGGCAAGCAAGTTAGTTTTTTTTTAATAGATCTGAAATCAAAACCCTGGAAGGCTCAAAAATACATCAGTTACATTTGTTTCTGACTGAAGTTGTTCATTTGACAATTTGTGGGCATCATTACTTTTCACCATGCAGCTGAGTGCAATGTTACTAGTGCTATGGGTTGGTATCTATGCTTTTATTTCCATCATTTTTATTAATGATAAATTAATTTTAAATTAATTTTAAATTAAAATTTTAAATTAAATTAAATTAAATAATTTAAAATTAATGATAAATTAATCATTTAAAATTAATGATAAATTAATTTTAAAAAGTCAGCAAAATATTTTCATTCCTAAGCTGAATTAGTGCATAAAGACCCAGCACCTCTAGAAAAACAGCCTGGATTTACCTTGCAGCTTCATGCAGTTAGTGAAAAGGAGTAGCTCACTTGACCTGCTAGGACATGTTGCTCACCAGCAGAAACCCACGCAGCATTTATAAAGCCCCACTTTTCTGTCTCACCCTCCAACCTGTGTCTGTGCCCAAGGATGTGTGACTTTTGCTTTTCAGGAAAATTTGCAAAAAAATTATATTGATTATTTTTGCAGTGATTCCTAATAGTTAACATCAATGCAACTCACAAGTCAGTAAGTGAACATTTACTGCTCCAGTGCCCACTGGAGATGACATGTGGAAGGGTGCAGCTCCCCAAAGTGTAAAATTAAACTTTAAATTTCACTAGTAGCCTTTGGTCCTATTGCCTGGGGAAGGTCAAAAATAAATAAATAAATAAATAAATAAAAGAACCATCTGAGCAAGAAACACCCTATATGACAGGACTATGTGGTAACAATACTCTAACCTGTACCAGTAGGAACAAGTAAAATCCCCCACATAGTAAAGTAGGAGAGCAGTGTATGCATATCTGAGTAAATCAATTTTCAGCCTGAAGTTCAAAATGTATCACATTTCCCTGTGTGTCTACGTTAGGCTTGAAATATAGCACAGATTTGCCAGGGGACTGCTGCTGTGCTCAGCAGTACTTGGCTTTACAATCATAAATCTGAACGAGGTATTTGACAGTTTCCAGCTTATTCCCAAATGTCCAGTTTAATCATAACCCCATTTAGAGATTCATCCAGGAGAATTACCTTTTTTTTAAAGAATGCTCCACACTTTCTGTCTACCACTGAATAGCTTAAGCTGCAATCTTTTGGGGTCACCTTTATATTAAATTTCTCACCTAGCTTTGGTCACATTAAAGTGCATATCCTTTGATTTCTCTCATCACTAATTATCAGATGGAATTTTGTATTTGCAGCTATATAAGCAGGTGAAGACTTGGAAATGAAGCAATAAAATTGGCCCTGATTTCATCATGAATCCCAGATCGTTTTAAACAGTATAGTTAGAAAGGATAAGACCCTAGTGAATTTTTCATTAGTTGATATTCTGTGTAGTTTTCTTAATGTGCCATGTATTTGGTAGTCTTGACCTTTGAAGGGCAACAGGGGTCAAAAGGAGCACAGAGCATGAAGGCTTAATTAGGATTAAAATGTAATTAGTAAGACTTATTCAGCACACAGGACAACATTAAAGTGCAGTAGCCTTTCCAAGTGAGAGTAACTTGTCTGCCATGCAGCATTCGTTCTGAGCCTGTTTGCATCAGTGGCATTGCCTGCTGGTCCAGGGCTGGGGTGATGCTTACATTCATGCACTGTCTGCCCAATTGTTCAGAAGTTTTCAATTGTTTCATATATCTTAAATCATCCATGACTACATTTCTGCAAGACCAATCACTCATGTGAAAGACAAAGTCTAACCATTTCCTTAGCACTCAATGAAATTGTTAAATGAGTGAAATTGTTAAATGAATTTAAAGCATGGACTTTGGACTCTCTCAGGCCAGAACCACTGGTTCAACAGTTTGGGATTGCAGGATATTGCACAGAAGCCTCTGGTCTCAGCTGCCACACGTTAGCCTGATTCATTAGCTGAAATATTCTCTATTTCTCACTGTAAAACTCAGACTTTTCCCTTTAGCCACATAGAATTGTGGAATATCCTGAGTTGGAAGGGACCCACAAGGATCATCGAGTCCAACTCCTGGCTCCACACAGAAACACCCAAAAATCAGACCCCGTGACTGAGAGCGCTGTCCAAATGCTCCTTGAACTCCAGCAGCTCGGTGCCATGCCCACTGCCCTGGGGAGCCTGTCCCAGTGCCTGACCACCCTCTGGGTGCAGACCCTTTCCCTAACCCCCAGCCTGACCCTCCCCTGTCCCAGCTCCATGCCGTTCCCTCGGGTCCTGTCGCTGTCCCCAGAGAGCAGAGCTAAGCGCCTGCCCCTCCACTCCCCTCGTGAGGGAGCTGCAGGCTGCCATGAGGCCTCCCCTCAGCCTGTTCTGCTCAGGGCTGAGCAAACCAAGGGACCTCAGCCACTCCTCTTATATCTTCCCCTCTAGACCCTCCATCATCGTTGTAGCCCTCCTTTGGACACTCTCTGATAGTTCTATGTACTCTTTATACTGTGGTGCCTAGAACTGCACACAGTACTCAAGGTAAGGCCATGCCAGCACAGAGTAAAGCGGGATAATCTCTTCCCTTGACTGACTAGTAATGCTGTGCTTGATGCACCCCAGGGTACAGTTGGCCCTTTTGGCTGCCAGGGCACACTGCTGGCTCATATTCAACTTGCCATTGACCAAAGCCCCCAGATCTCTTTCCACGGGGCTGTTCTCCAGTCTCTCATCCCTCAGTCTGTACAAACATCCAGGGCTCCCCCCTCCCAGGTGCACAATCTGGCACTTGCTCCTGTTAAACTTCATACTGTTGGTCATTGCCCAGCTCTCTAATTTGTCAAGATCTCTCTGCAAGACCTCTCTACCCCCAACAGTCAACAGCTCCTCCCAATTTAGTATCATCTGTAGACTTAGTGCAACTCTAGTCCTACATCCAAGTCATTTATGAAAACAACAAAGAGAACTGGCCCTAAAATGGTGCCGTGGAGAACCCAAATAATGACTGGCTGCCAGTCTGGTGTAACCCTATTTACTATAACACATTGAGCAAGACCCATTAGCCAATTGTTCATGCATCATACTATGTATTTATCTATCTGTATGCTTGACATTTTGTCCAGAAGGATACTGTGAGTAACCATATCGAAAGCTTCTCCAGGGATGTTATCAACTCTTCGTGGGATGAATATGCATTGTCATTTGCATAGGGCAGTATGATGGAAGGTGACTGTCAGTGATGAGAGATTAATGAGTGAGATAAACATGGGAACAAAGGGAACCATGGAGTCCCATAAAAAGAGAAAAGGCTTTAGGGGATCAATGCCAAGGTGTGAGGTGTGCAAGTGGAACTGCTCATGCGTTGTTCCTTGAATGTCCTCTTCAGACATAAACTTCCATGGCTGTGGGGTACATAGGCTGTCTGTGTGGGTGTTCAGCACTTGCAGGCTATTTCCAGTCCTTCTTCCTCCACAGCACATCTGAGTCTAACACAAAGCTGAAGCCAAAGGTGCTGTGGTGAGCACCAACACACAGACTGTCCTTCTGGGCAGGCTCTCCTCGGAGCTATGTGTATCTCAATGTGAAAACTGTTAATGCAAAATGTTAAATTACCTTGAAAAACTTTGTTTCGTGGCACTTTCTTTATGCTTTAGTATCAATAGGTTATTTTTGGCTATTGAACAATTTTGGAAAATGGGAATAACTTGATAGGGAAAGCTCCTATTCTTCAGCTTTGTTCAGGAAAACTCTTGAACACTCCTCTGCAAGCAGGGTGAATTTGACACTGTCATGTACTGGATAAATACAGTGTGTTTGTAAGGAGGGATGCTATTGTAAAATTCTTTTTTCTTCAACTTTTATGATATATCACAGAGATCCTCTGTCATTACTAGAGCACATTAATAAGTATTCCCCCATTTAATAAATAAATAAATAAATAAATAAATAAATAAATAAATCTAAAACCCCTATTATTTTATATCGATAAAAAAGTGATTGGGTTTTCTTTTGGTTAAAAAATACCTTATGGGATCAGATACATCTTCATATTTCAAACATTTGTCATTTCAGCTCAATTTTTTAAAGAACAAGCTAACAGTTGTGCAAACAAAGAGCTAGCCAAAGGTCAAAATTTTTTTTTGCTTTCTCTGGAGAAAAAGCTTGGGCTTGGAATCCCTCTTCCACAAAAGCACCTCTACCATCATGATAAAGAACTTTTAGGAAGGTTTGGTTCCCAAATCTAACAGATTCTATGTTGGGTCAATCATTAATCTTTACCTTTAGTCACCCTTAATACTGCCTTACTAGGCAAATATGTGACTTGCATTATTTTCCTTTGATCCCATCATAAAACACCTTTCCCTAGCTGATTTTAGTTGAGTTATGGTCTTTTCATATGTGCACTTTGGTTTAAAACAAAAGAGAATTTTAAATGAAATGCAAAATGTGCCAAGCAATATGGTACTAAATCAAAAAATAATATGCATGAACCCCTAAGAATGAAACCTCTCATCACCTCACTGTTATCATTTCTGTGCACTATTTTCTGACACAGAGAACAAAATAATTTTTTGATAAAAATTATTTTTATTCTTATTCATTGGGATCTTGTGATGGAATTACTATTTTTATATAAGCATCATTTATTTTTCCTACAATGGATTGCAGTGAAATTAAGAGACAGCTAATGTAAAACAGTATGTAAAATCTAGCTTAGAAATCATGTAATGCAAAGTAAAGTTATTAATGCAGTCTTCTGAAATGTCTTTCTGTTAGTTTAGTGGTGGCCATGCCAGAATTCCTGGCATGGAGAAAAGGATGTAGAGAAAGCCTGGGACAACTACATGTTTGCTAGGACTTGCTGCTCTTTTTATGCCTCAGGTTTAAAATGGCGAGACCAGAGCACACTTGAAAAAGTTGCAACCTGTATTCAATGTGACAAATGAAACATAGAACTATAGAATCATTCAGGTTGGATCTTACAAGAAACTCAGGAAAATCCTTCATCCAGGAAAATTCTGCCTGTAATCAATAAAATAATAAAAGCCTTTCTCTGAAGTTATGTCAGGCACTGAGTACTACTGAGCTGGCAGAGAAGGCAATGTTTTCTGAGTATTATTTGCTGATAACATGAAATACTTGAAGATGAAGACTGGATGAGCAAAGGTGGTCTTCGGAGACAGGACGACAAACAGTCCTGACACTAGAATTTCTGTAGGTGTTTTTTCTGGATGAATCATGTGCTTAGTCCCCCCTATAGCCAGAAAAAAAAAAAAAAAAAATAATAATAATAATAATAAATCTTGAACATGAAGCAAAATACGCATCTTACTGATAGAGTAAGAAGATGGGACCTTACTCAAACAGTAAGAATGACCCCTTTCTCCTGCTGCTCCTGGGGTAGCTTCTTTCACATTATTCAGTCACTTCTCTGGCATTTGTTGCTATTGCTCCTCCCATTGTTCCAGCTTATTTTGTCTAAACATCCATCAGATGACCATGTTTATTGATGATTTACCTTACAATAGTTAATAGGAATAAAACCTACAGTGTTTAGTAGGGATAAAACAGACTTCTTATAATCACTACAATAACTGTAGCTTATCAATCTCTCTTTATATTTTTCTGATGGAACCCTAGTGCAAAGATATGCCTACCTATTGTTTTCCATATGCTTAAAATATTGTAGAAGAAAGGTTGTTATTTGTATTCGGGACTTTTTGGTGAGGATGGAACCCCAACAATTCAGAGTGCAGATTTTTCAGTGGTATCCTTGTTCTCCCTGTTTTCTGTTTATTTATTTATTTCCCCAAAGGAAATAAAGTGTTAAGCTTTCTGCAGTCACATGCATAAATATTTCATTGACAACCTCATCATTTAATCACTGAAATAAGCAACAAAGCTAATAATTTCTTCAGTCTTGCTCAACATACTTTTCACTCTTGCAACTTGATTTTCTGTTTGAGCGGTCGCCACTGTCTTCACTTCAAAACTCTTGAGCTTTATATATCTATCAGATCATCAGCAGCACTTAAATGAAGACAAATCATCTAGCCTGTGTTGACCTTTATGTTTGTAGTATATTTTTGTTAAGAGGAAAGGTGCATGTGTAATGCACATATCAAGAACTATGTGGCACAGTGTATTTACAGCTTATTTTTATTGCTTGCTGATTTCACAGTCCTTTGCAAGTGTAATGGAGAAAACAATTTAAAATATGCTTTTGATTAGCATATGAGTAAGGGTCATTGATTTGGATGCAGATCTTTGACATAAAAAAAGGTTTTCGTGTTAGGTTCCAAAGGTTCCAAAAGGTTTTTCGTGTTATGCCCTGCCTCACCTCAGGCAGCAGGTTAGTGAGTCATTAACCCAGCAGCCCCTATTACTCTTTCTGAACCGCTGAGGTCACTAGGGTCAACACCAGAGCTGTTTTACTCTGTGAATCCAAGTGCTAAGGATGTCAGTGGTGTGTGTTGAAGAGAAAGCACAGAGAGCATTTTAACAATTTTAGTAAAAAAAATACAACTTTTTCAGGTTTAAATTTCTTCCTTCATTTTTGTAGTTGGCAGTTTGACTTTGTTATCAGTGTGAGTCCTAGGGAATTGAATTATAAAATGTAATTGATTTTGTACGTAAAAGAAATACTCCTTTTCTCTTTTTTTTTTTCTCTGATACATATTCAAACTACACAAATTTTATAATTACTATTATTATTTTTAAACAGAATCACTGAATGTGCCCTTTGGATTAGTCCTTACTGCCAAGCTTTATGCTTCATAAAACGCATTTGCTACCCTATTAACCTTAGCAAACAGAAGACCACAGAGGACAAAAATTACCTTACCTCTTTTATAGATATAAATACAGCAGCTGGTTCACTTGACCCCCAAGTATGTCTGTGGAGGAAATAGGAGCCTCTCCAGGTGTTCACCTGGAGTAGCATCTGGAGGGCTCTGCAGGGCATCTGCAAGGCAAGGTGATTCCTTCTCCTCCTCTCTAGAAACACCTCTACGCTGCTTGGCTCAGCAGTACGAACAACAATGAATGCACTTGGCCCCATGTTACAGTCTAAAGGCAATTGTAATTTATATTGTTATCATGTTTTAATTAATTTCTGATGGCAGCTGTTATATTGACAGTACTGCTGTTACATTGTCTTTATCTCCTGCTTGGATTCAGACCACTCAATAGGAATGTGCCTTAGCTTTGGCTGGGAGGAACCACTGCTGACCATTTTCTCTTAATTTCTCTCTCTTTCTCTCTTTTTTTTTTTTTTTTTTTTTTTTAGTTAGTTTTATAATTAGCAAAGGCTATCCAATGACTAATAAATGCTGTGATAGCCCTCAGCTGAGCTGGACAGAGATGAGCAAGTCCCTTCAGAATTGCTATGAAAATTCACTCATGTGTCTCTAGAGAAATACAAAAGTGAAAAATAAGTTTCTTCTGAGGATAGCAAGGAAGAGTATTTGATCTTTTAAATCTCTCACTGTCTTGTAGCTGAACACAAAAATAGTCATGGCAGAAACTGTGGAGCTAAATGTTTTGGGCATGCTGAGCCACCTCCTTCATTTTAATCACTTGCATGGATGATTTCCTTCAGCACCCAGATTTCTTCTGCTCTGATGCCTTCCAGAAAGCACCAGATTTGTGTGTTTGGTACATTCATAAGGTCATGTTAACTGTGGTATGAACAGGTGAGGAGAATTCCCAAAGCACAGAGTGGCTGGAGGGAGGTAGCTGCTACTGTCTGCAGGACAGATAGATTATCTTGTGTTAAGAAAATGTGGGGCACTCCTGGGCTAGTTTGTAGTTTTAAAAGGATTCCATTGCTGGGAAGCTGGCTAATAAGATAAATAAATAAATAAATAGATAGATAGATAGATAAATAAATAAATAAATGTTAGGACTGCATAAGCTGAGTTTAAATAGTGCATAAAACAGCTTTTAAGCTAGGTAAATTAAAACACTAAGGCCTGTAAGAAATCAAGATTGTGAAATGAAGCTTGATTGTTGCTACATTTGGATCCAGTCCCCTCTAAGCAGCAAGAACACAGAGTGCACCCACGTTGTTTTGTCCTGATTCGTTTCCTATGCATTGGGGAAGAGCTGGAGAATTTGATATAATTAAATGCAAAAATTGCTGTAATTTGACATATTGAATTTCTTCTGCTTGCTTCATTTTTCATCTTCCACCTGATAAAACAATATTAAGATTTTTTATTTACCTCCCAGATTGTCATTTTCTATTGCCTGGCATGAAACCCACTAGTTTTCACTTTCCTGGCAGAGAAGCCCTTTGTGTAGATATATAGGTTATAAATTGCACCTAATGTGCAAGAGTAAGACAGGTAAGTAACATCATCCAGCACATTTCACATAGCATGAGTGGAGATGTTAGGTGGTGGTTATTGATTTTGCTGAGTTATACAAGAGGGGCTGCCTAGGTCAAAACCAGGGCTTAAAGTTAATGCGGTATTTGAAAGACATTTTAATAGCCTTTTGGTGAAATGATTTGTGCTGTTTTGACCAGTCCAAGGTTGCAATGAAATACTGTTTTTATTACTTCAGTACCAGGGTTTCTCTTCCACTGTTATGAATTAAACTGTGAGCGCTACAGATTTACTGTACAGAGAAAAGCAGCAAAGATAAAGTGAGCCGAGTCCCTGGGTTCTGATCCAGGGCAGGGGGCAGAGACACCTCCGTGTGGTCGAATGCAAGCCATTACCGAATTGGTTGCTGAAAATAATAAATACCGGATTACAGACTGACTTTCATCTTAATCCGGCTCATATCTTTGTATTAGGATAACACTGTTGTATGATTAAAATTGTCCATTTCTGAATTAACTTAAACAACAAAGCATCTGTAGTTCCTGGGGGAGGGATGGGGGAATATAAGGCCCCAGCTCAGCAAAATGCTACTGTATTTTTTTCTCCAGGGGGGAAGGGAGGGGGTTTTCCATGACAGCAAAAGCAGATAAAAATAGAGAAAACCCATCAGGCACTGAAAAAAATAATAAAAAGCCTTTCACCCAACCAATTATTACCTACCTACATATAAAGTTAATGACAGGCAATCTGTTTTATAGGGTTTCAGAAAAGAGAGACACCTTAATTCAGGACCAGGCTTGAAAAAGAAATATTTTCCAGATTTTCTTAGTGATGGGGAAATTCATTAAAGCAGGCAAGGAAACTACTTTCAAGTCTTTATATTTGAGCAACCATCTTTATACACAGCAGTTCTGGGACCGATGTGTTCTTTCTGTATGCCTCCCTGGTACATGCTAGCTGTTGGGATCTGAATAAAACACCATATACCTTCCAGCTGTGCTTTCATACCCTTATGGTGTTAAAGGTCTTGATTACTGACCTTTACAGCTGACCCAGCCTGCTAATCAGAGCTAAGCAATAGGTCTCTGTCTACTTATTGATACAAGTTAGTGTACCAATTAATAACTACTTTAAGTTTAAAGTGCTATAATTTAAATTTTACCCAGCTTCATTGAAAGGTCGTCCTCTCAGAGGACCTCTGCCTGATCTGACATTAAGCATTTAATGGCAGTAACATTGAAGCATAACATACGGGTGTACAAGTAGAAAATGCTTACTTAGCATAGGGCTTACTACTTAGTCAGACATTCAAGAACTACTGAAAGAGTCTTTCTGGGGAGTTAATGATATTATTATTTCTGTAGCTGTAATTAATGTCTATTACATCCAAGCGTTAACAAGTTTACTCACTTTGCCTTCAGCAAGGTACTCTATACACTATTGGTGCACTTATGAATGTGGTTAAATTTAGAAGCATCAGTTAATTATTTATTTGGCAACAGACACATTATCCAAGAACATACCTGCTGGCTGTATCTCAGAAAGATATACATGTACTATAAATAGCTGAGCATCTTTACATCTGAATCAACTAGAAACTGGCATAAGGGAAAAACAGCTTTCTGCCTGGCTTATTTTTCTCTCCTTAATGTTCTCAGTGCAAAAAGAAATATGATCTCTGATCTGTCCTGTTCATTAGAAGAGAACAAGATTTGTGTGAGCACAGGAAGCACATCATATCACTGAATATAAATAGACTGAAAGGAAGTTGGGCTGGATAAGTGTTTTCTCAGACTTTTCTTACTTAGTAGCTGGATTACTTCTTAGAAAGTAAGTTTGCTGTTATTGAGAACCTTTGCAGGACATGGGTGAGAAGAAAAGATGTGAGGTCTGCTACACCAACTGGGGATATCATCTGGGTGGCGTCCACTTGCTGAGGGCCCCATCCAATGGGGCTTTGACCTCTGATTACTTTTAGGACTTCTGAAGTCCATTTGAGTAATTTTTATCACATGTATTTACTGACTTTTATACTCTTACACAGTTTTATGATGGAGGTTTCTATTGCGTTTGTCAACCTTTAATTTGGATGTAACTACCAGCAGTTCCAAAGTAGAACAGCCTAAAGCTGTCAGTGGAACAAAAGTTAGCTGTTCTCCAGAAACTGCTGGAAATGAATAGTTAAGACTTTGCATCTCAAAATTCATAATTCACACTAAAGTTAGAGTTGCTCTGGTTTTCACCAAAGGCAAATACCATTAACGTTGTTTCCTAGTGTCAGGTATTTATTCCAAGTTGTTTGTCAGAACACGTACAGGGGCACGGACAGTCAAAATCTTCTTGTAAGGGAGAAACAAATAGTCAGCAATAAAGTATTTAATTATTTCCATGAAAAAGTACTATAAAATTACAACATAGAACACAATTCTTGCAGTTTTTAATTTTAAGATTTTTTTTACACTTTAAAGATTTATTTGTATTCCAACTTTGATATATAAACAAAGACACTTTAAAAAATGGCTAAAGATCTAAAATTTGACAGAATAAAAAATCACACTTGAAATCACGTTCAAAATTGTGGCTTCAAGGAAAAATAAAAATATTCCTGTGTCCTCTTGATGAAATTTTCAGAGGGAGTATTACATGAATAGTGAGTTGCATGTTTTCATATCAGAGCTTCTAGTATTCCCAGCCCAAAATATTCCATCTTTTAACATGGTTAAAATCATTTGGCTCTTTACTAGAAGGCAACATAAACATATACTTTTTTTTTTTTTTTTTTAAGTAGCATCCATGGAGCATTCGTTATACCAGACTGTATGGTTCATTAATTTGGAAAAAAAATATTAGCATGGCAGCCAAATTTGACCACTAGTAATTTATACTATTCTGTCTGGCTTAATTCAAGTGATATCAGCAAATCATAATCCTTAGCAAACACTAATCATTATTCATCACATTAACAAAATGAACAAAAGTAATCTTCCAGTATTAGATAAACAGGATTCTTCTGAGCTCCCTTTCAGGCCAATGTTAGGACACAATCAAACCCTTCTACAAATTTTCATGTGAGCTTTTCTTGCACAGTTACACATTAGGCTTATTCTCCTTAGAGCCAGCATTAGATATCTCATCTGCTTATCCACTGAAGCACTTGCAGGAGCTATCAGGAGGTTGTCAAGAGGCGGAGGGCGTCACAGTCTATAAGGAGAAAAATATTGCTTCCCTTGCAGATGGCACCCAGTTTTATCTCAGCAAAACACCAGCTTCTAATCAGTGTTGTTAACAAATCTTAGAGACCAACAACCACATGACTCGAATTTCTGCAGATCTGGCACAGTTGGAGGCAAAGCTGTAGTGAGTCTTGCATTAATTTTGCCTCCATTGTCAGCCTAGATACAAATACATCAGTACCTGGTTACAAATACCTGTTATGAAGTGCCTTCACAACATTTCTCCTTAAATACTATTAGTACTTCCACATACACAATGTTTTAAAACATGAGGTGCATAAAATATTCACTAAGAATGGCATCGAAAGAAACCAAAACAAGCTTAATGAGTCTTCTAGAGGGGGGAAAAAAAAAAGAAAAAAAAAAGACATGCCCATCTCATTAGGACATAAGTGCACCTTGCTATGTTACAAATCCTTCAGAACAAGTAGCAAAACAATTAAGAAGCATGGTTTTCCTTCCCTTTTCTATTCTTTGCTCTTTGGTTTAGGTAGAATTAGTAAAGCAGCAGGAAGGAGTTACTCAGCATTCACAGACTGCCAGTCAAAATCATCCTGTATGAGAGTTTTTGTCTGGATTCAACTTTGAGCAAATTTTATTTTATTCAGCTTTGCCCTGGGGCAAAATCCAAGCATGTGAAGTGTGGACCAAATAAATTAGTGTTTCAGAATATTCAATATATGAAGATAGCTGGGTTTTATAACAGAAGCTGTTTTACTATTCATAGTTTTCCATAGCAGACAAAAAATTATTGTCTGAGCTTCAAATATATCATTTGAAAAAATATCCATGAAGGTTGTCTCTTCTTGAGCATTTTTTCAAAATTTTTAGAAATCTGTGAACTTCAGCTAGCAGCCTATGAAAAAGAATAAAAACATTTCAAAGGAAGAATTTATCTTATTTCCTGCAACCCAAGGAACTGCTTGCATATACATACTGAATAATTTGCAAATACACATGCCTTAATTTTGAAAGCATATTGGTAACTTTTAGAAAGTTGTACTAACTGACAGTAACTATATCAGGGCATCAGATTTGCTGTGATGTATTTGGTTTAAGAAAAGAACAGCATTTTGTTCTAATGCAGTAATTTACTAATATAGAGTTCTTAATGGCAAACATTTTATATGTTTTCTTACCTTTTTTCATGGCTAATTCAAAACCTGGGCTTTCTTGGCTTGAAACAACCATATTCTAGGCTCATTCAAAAGGTTTTATGTCATCTTGTACATTTTTTTCTTTGGAAGATGGGCAGGTATGAAGATTTACAGTGTAACATCCTAACCACATGGCTCTGCTTAGAGCTGGCACAACATTTATTATCATCTCTAGAAGCAGTGTGAAGGACGCCTCTCCTGGGGGAATTTGCCTTCAGCTTCTGCTCTGTTACTACTTGAATTCTGATCATCTATTTCCTCACAAAATCAGAGGATGGCTTTGTTAGTCAAGGCAGAGGCAAACATCCGAACTGCAGATTTCCACAAAATATTTTAAATAATTCTAGTTTCAGATTACCAATATAATAGTAATATGGTGTAATAGGAATAGCATTAAGTAATAACAATATTGAAAAAAATATTGAGAATACTGACACATTGAAAATTATATTGAAAGACACTGGCTTTCAATAACATCTCAATAAATCTAGTTCTGGAGAACAGTTTTATGTTCACCTTTCTCCCTGTTCTTGGGAAGAAACTATTAATATAATCTAGGAAGAATATTGGTTTTTCAAAAGAAGCAAACACCAGATCCTTGTACTTCTTGTATATTTAAAAATATATATATATTTTTTAATGTTCTAATGGCAAAGAATAATGCCTAAATCATGCTGGCATTTTTTCAGATGGGTGATTGTTGGTTTTTTTTATTATTATTATTTTATTGTCCATTAAAGTTTTGCAGAATTAGATACTTAAATGATAAATATTTTGCTACCTTTTGATTTTGAGTGAAGAATATACATTTTTTTAAAAAAGGACTTTAAACACTGATAAGAACGCATTTGTCATCACAGTCAGTAACTGCTGCTTACTTCAACCTTGATGACATTTGCAAACCAATTTTAGTCTTAATAAAACAGGTCCCAATAAAATAATAATAGAAACCAGCACTTGTCTCCCCTCTTTTCTTTCTGTCTCCACTGCTCTCTTTCCAATAACACAAGAGAAACACCGCATCTGCCTTGTGAAGCCCTTTTTCACTGGTTCTTTTTCTTACAAGAAATGATTTATCTTTGTTGCATAGTCTGATGGAGATTTAGGAGATGACATCCTTCATATATTGTACTGACTGGAAATGCTTGGGTTTTTATTGTCTTTATGGTATAGTCAGCAAATGTGGCCTTCTCCACCTTTTTGGCAGGACATTGTGACTTGGCTTTGTTTAGGAGTACCATACCAAGAGTTGATGGAAACAATAACTGAAATGGCACATTATTAACAGGTTATTTTTCCTGTTTATGCTCCTTTAGTTTTTGTATGACAGAAAAGTCAGTATGTTGCTGCTTTGCCTCACAGCCTCTTGTCAGCCAAAGTGGTTAAACCAGCTGAAGTTCATTGGTTTTGAACCAAATTCCCCTGTAATAAAATAAATGAGTGTGATTAAAGTTTGGAACTCCTAAAAGCCACAAGTAGGAGCTGACAGCAGATGCCACTCAGCGAAGTAGACCATCTCAGCAGATGGGCAAATATGAAATACAAAGGCTTTTTCTGACATCATTTGGTTTTAATATGAGAGAAATAAAGTACCTTGTCAGTAAATTATACCCAGAGAGTTGCTTTGTAGTCATTTTGGGTACATGTTTGGTAATTCAAAGTCCTGCTGCTTTTGCAATATTAATTATTCTGTGCCTCGTTACAGCAGAGTACGTATCAAAGCAGCTGAACTTACCCCCACACAGCTGTAAAGAGTGGATACGGAAGGATCTGCTTCTATATTTACAGTTTAAGACAAGAAAAAGATACAAGAAATTAACTTTGTGGGTCATTTCCAGGATGTTAGTTAGTGCATCAGTCAAAATTACAGAGATAGGATTTCATCCCATCTTTTGGGCGTTTTCCCCTCTGTTTGTGGTGTATTCTGCAGAGCAGAAAAAACAGTTGTGTGGCTGCTGTCGAGCTGAGAGCTGTGAATGGGAGCTGCCTCGGGGGAGCGGGGGCTGCAGGCAGTGTACATCATGACATATGTTCCTATTCAAATGTGTAGGCTGGTCCCTTGTACAAGCGGTCAACGCCTTTTTAATCAGGCCATTGATTTCATTACAACAATAAGTAGCCCAAGCTGCAAAATTTTATGTTCAGCAATTTCCACATTTGTATATATAAATAGAAATGTGTGTATGTTTCTATTTCATATAATTTATATTTAATTTTTTATAAAATATATTATTTATACATTATATTTTTAATGTGTATTTATATACCCATATAAGCATGATTTTCATTGCAACTGAACATATCTGAAGCACACAGAAACATAACACGCTACTCATACCACACATAATACATACCCCTACTGTAAGGGAAGCTGTGGTACTCACTCAGCAGTATCCTGATGCAATCAGAGATGCTGTTTAATTGAGAAGCTTTTTTTAAATAGGGAGGTAGCTGCTATCTGCTGATCTTTGAGTCTCACGTTTCAGCCTGTCTATCAAGTAGAAATGTTGATCTTTGGAACGTGCATTTGGATTTATCTGTTTCATTGGGTGTTAAATTTTCTGAGAGGGATGAATTACTTGATGTTTGAGAACAAAAATAGTATTTTTAGTGTATTTAATTATCACTCAGTTTGTTTATCACATTTGGGAGGTCAAATTTTTCAATCCCAGTTTTTATTATTTTGACTGTCCCCTTTATTAATTGTTAAGCTTATGCTTTGTGACAACACCCAGAGGCACCCTTTTACAAATCAAAAGTAAATATATTACCCTACCTTGCAGGGGTGCCATAAGGCTTAATTAGTTCATTTTTGTAAAGTGTTCTGAGATTCCCAGATCAACATCCAATGTTTATTATTAATTATAGGCTCTAGTGAGTATATGGGATGATATCTTCATTTAATTCTCTTTGGGCATCCTTAAAGTAACTAATTTTGTAATGTCTTTGTTCTTTTAAATTCCTAGAGCATATTCAGTTCAAGTAATCCTGTATATATTTTCCTATCATTTACAGTATTTTTATTTCTGTTTATTTTTTTTCCTATGTAATAATATTAAAACACTCTTTTACTGTTTTCCCTATAAATACTGCTCTGTGGATTATACTCTAATAACAAGCTTTTGTTTAAACATTATATGGTGTCTTTTTTCCCTGCAGTAGGGGGTGTTAAGCAATTTATTTGTCTTCCCTTGGGAAATTTGCAGAGATTACATGGCACTGCTGTGATTTATCATTTCTACTTTATTTCTGACTCATAAAGCATGCATTATTTCGTGTTTACCTGCAGCAACAGATCCCAGGAAATTTCATCATCAATCAAAGCACTTTAAAATTACAGAGAAGTGATGATGTGACAAAGGCACAGTCAGCAATGGTTGTTATTGGAGGATCATTTATTGCTTCAATGTGTCGTAACGCTTCTAATTTCATTGCTTTTCACAGGATCAGGTTCATGCCGCTTTAGCTACTCAGATCCCAGCATCACAGTGTCCTACAGTAAGAATAGTTCTGCGGATTGGACTCAGCTGGAAAAAATTAGGTTTGTTACAGCTTTTTAATCATTTTCATGCTTTCTGGCTGAGCAGGTGTTGTTTAAGCCTTGGTCTTTTAAAACTTTTTGATTGCTAGCTTTCTAGTTCTCACTTGTTTAGGCACATTAAAAGCTGAGGGCTGAAATTATGGCCACTAATGCTAATTGCAGAACTGCCATCGCTTTTGGCATAGAATCACAGAATCATAGAATGGTTTGGATTGTAAGGATCACTTACAACTGGGTGATCATTGAAGATCACCCAGTTCCAACACCCATGCTAGGGTCAGGGATGTCACCCAAAAAAACAGGTTGCCCAAAGCCCCATCCAACATGGCCTTGAATGCATCCAGGGATGGAGCATCCACAGCTTCTCTGGGCAACCTGTTCTAGTGCCTCACCACCCTCACAGTAAAGAATTTCAGTGTGTTTTGTATCAAGTATGGAAAGAATGTTAAATTGCCAAAACATTGTTAAATCAAAAGTTAGTGAACACAGTGACATCTTCAAGAGTGAAATGGAAGTCGATTAAAGTAAAATAAAATAAAATAAAATAAAATAAAATAAAATAAAATAAAATAAAATAAAATAAAATAAAATAAAATAAAATAAAATAAAATAAAATAAAATAAAATAAAGCACTTTATCATAGTCACAGAGACTTTTCTCAACTGGTGCTCTCCACCAAACACCAGGAAATAAGGCCTGTTTGTGCTCTCCTCATGATTGCTTTGTTCCAAACCAAAACCTTCACTGCTTTTGCATTTTTGCACTGCTTTTAATCTCAGAAAGAACAGTAATTTATAGTGTTGCAGGTTTCTGCTTTAGCAGGATAAAATGTTCCATAAAAATAGTTTATGGTTTTATGTGAACATTTGGCTTCCAATACACTTATAATAACCAGATCGTGGTGAAATATGCCTTGTTTTTTAGCAAACTGGTTTATACAAAAGCACAAAGGATTATGAATGAGAAGAATGTTTAAAATATTTTCTTGTGAAATATATACCTTTACATAGAGAATCAGTAATGCAGATCACTCTACTTTCTTAGAAACATGTAATATTTTATTAATTAGTATTGAGAAAGGTATTTTGTGCAGTTGCATTTATATATAGTTATAAAAGTAAAACGGGAAAAGAAAAAACTTTATTTATATTTAGCATCCTCATTGTGTCTCAGTCTGCCTTCCTGTGCCACACAGGTGATCTGCCTGAGTCCATTTTCAGACAATTGAGACAATTTGCAGGGTAAAGAACTATTTAATTTCTGACAAGCAAGCAAAGGTCTGGCTGCAAGGCAGTGGGTTTCAGTAGTTTATGCTCCTGCTCCTTCTGGGTGTGATTATGACTTCTTTGAAAAAGATACACGTTATGAACAATTTCAGTGAAACAAATGACAATAATTCTTCTCTCACAAAAATATAAACTGAGACACGTACATCTTCACTGCAGCCAGTGGAGTTACCTCAAAGTAACCACAGACCGTCTTTCCCCACATTGATGCAAAATTATACACCTAGTTCATAAGATCAGTCCAGCTACCCTCATAGCTCTGCAACCAGGAAATTTAAGAGTTGTGATGGCACAAGCGTAAACCTTTGAAACCCAAAATATGTGAAGTTAATGAACATACAGTTTGATCTGTGTTGTTTTAATCATGACTGCAGGAACAGGCAGGAGAAAATAGGTCAATAGAGCAATGTCATGCAAAGCAGAGAGGAGGATGAATTATGAAAGGATGCTAATTTCTCCTGTGGTCTTGTATGAGTTACAGTATTTATGTGACTGTGCTTCAGTGGCTTTCTCTGCACTGCATGCAGCTCCAGGGAATGGGAGAACAGGGATGTGACGGGAGGGCAGGAAAGGCACCATGGTGGTATGCTGGTGTGTTGGTGCATGTCATGTTAGTGCAATTTCAGAGGGAGGGGAAGGATGTCTCTTGGACAAGGCAGGTGCTGGATGTGAACCATCCCCAGGGCTCAGGGAGAACTGAGGATAATGTTTCAGAGTGGCATTGCAGTGGAGGGCAAAAAACATAATGTTTTGTAAGTGCAAGGTAATTTTTTCTGGGTGTGAATATGGACCACACACAGTTTCTTTTCAGCATTTCATGCACTCTATTGATTTTTTTTTGACAAAGAGTAGTCCCTCAGTTTTGTCCTATGTGAACAAGTTCTTGGTGCCTTTTTTCCCTAAAAGTTCTGGATTAATTCTGAATTAAGGCACACAAATTAATAATCCACGGAGGCATCACCACCAGGGTAGAGGCAAGGTTGTGGATTTGACATGATGCAAACCCCAGCTTTGTACCTCCTCACAACCTGATGTAGCTGATTCCCTTGCTGGATGCAAAATAAACTTAAAATAACAATTCTCAGCATCCTTTCCTTGCACACACAGAGCTTAGTCCTTTCACTGGCAGTGGCAAAGTAAAGACACCCACACAGTGCTCAGGATGACCTTCAGTCTTCACAGCTCTGAGGACAACTTTGGGAAGCAGAGCTCCAGGCCCTGGTCACTGCCAACAATCCAGGTCTGTCTCTCCTCCCCACATTTCCCACTCATGGAGGCAAGAGCAACAGAGATGCCAACTGTGTTGTTTCTTGTGTATTGTTTTGGAAGCAGCATGCCAAAAGAAAGAAAACTTGTCCCTCCCCACCCACAGCCTGCCAGCAGGGGTGTGGGATCAGAAGGACAGGTTGGTCAGAGAAAATTCCCAGCTTTTCCTTCCAGTCAGTCTGTTCCATCCCACTTGGTGAGAGACTGTAACACCAGAAGCTGGGAGTTTCTTTTGGTGATAGCTTATGCAAAAATTATGTCTGGGGGAGATTTGCTTTCATAAAATGCTTCCTTCAAATTTCCTTTGGCCATACTTGCAAAATACCTGACAATGGCCAGTCACCTAGGAGCTGTGACCAGTATCAAGTATGAATGCTGCTGTGCTGTGTGCTCCTGCTCTCCAGGCTCTGCATTGATCTGTTCTTCACCATCCTAGCTTGAAAGTTCTTTGCAGCAGGGCTGCCTTTGTTTGGGCACTGCCAAGCACAGTGAGACTCTGCCTTGGGGCAGATATTTTTCTAATAGCCATAGAAGATCTAACAACATACAAGAGATGTCAGCATAACTGTGTCACACCTGGCAAATGAGTTAAATGAGGGAAAACTGTTCTTGGTCATGGCTTAAACTTGGTCTAATTCAATATCATTGTTTTTCAGTGCGCCTTCCAATGTCAGCACAATCATCCACATCTTGTACCTTCCTGAAGATGCTAAAGGGGAAAACATCCATTTTCAGTGGAAACAGGACTATGTTCATGCTGGTGAAGTGTATGAAGCCTGTTGGGCATTGGACAACATACTGATCATAAATGCTGCTCACAGAAAAGTTGTACTAGAAGATAATCTTGATCCTGTGGATACTGGCAACTGGCTTTTCTTTCCTGGGGCAACCGTGAAGGTTAGTTTGGTATTTTAATATTTTTAATGATATAATGATATTATTATTATTGTATGTAGAAGAAGACTGTAACATATAACCAAACTGCACATATAAGAATGTTTAGGCCATGCCATCTGTTTGCAGAACTAAGTTCTTTGTTGCTCTGTTTCTGCCTCTTCTGTGTCCCACTGGGGCTTTTTAAAACAATGCAACCTTTCTGCCACTACCAAAATAAGATGACAGTTTGCAACTACTGTCATGTCAAAGATCATACAACAGAAAATGGAAAACAGCTTCCTTTTAGCAAAATGGTTCGACGTTTTTGGAACAATTTCAAGTCTCTCAGTTAGATATTGTGAATCACAGAAGGGTTTGGATTGGAGGAGACTTTAAAAATCACCTAGTTCCAACCCCCTGCCATGGGCAGGGACACCTTCCACCAGACGAGGTTGCCCAAAACCCCATCCAGCCTGGCCTTGAACACCTCCAGGGATGGGGCATCCACAGCTTCTCTGGGCAGCCTGTGCCAGGGCTTCACCACCCTCAGAGTAAAGAATTTCTTCCAAATATCTAATCTAAATCTGCCCTCTTTTAATTTTAAGCCATTCCCACTTCTCCTATCACTAAACCCCTAACAAAGAGTCCCTCCTCAGCTTTCCTGTAGGCCCCCTTTAGGTACTGGAAGGCCACTGAGAAGCCTCCTTGGACGTTTCTCTTCTCCAGGCTGTACAACCCCAACTCATTCAGACTCTCTTCAGAGGAGAGGTGCTCCAGCCCTCTGATCATCCTCATGGCCTTCCTCTAGACTCATTCTAGTTCATCCATGTCCTTCTTCTGGGATCCTCTGAAGGCCCCAGAGCTGAACACAGGCTCCAGGTGGGGTCTCATGAGGGCAGAGTAGAGCGGGACAATCACTTCCACCACCCTGCTGCCCACGTTTCTGTTGATGCAGCCCAGGACATGGTTGGCTTTCTGAGCTGCAAGCACACATTGCTGGTTCATGTTGAGCTTCTCATCCACCAGCACCCCCAGGGCCTTCTCCTCAGGGCTGCTCTCAATCCATTCTCCACCCAGACTGTGTTTGTGCTTGGGATTGCCCCCGCCCAGCTGCAGGACCTTGCCCTTGGCCTTGTTGAACCTCATGAGGTAGCACAGGCCCACTTCTCAGGCCTGCCCAGGTCCCTCTGGGTGGCATCCCTTCCCTCCTGCATGTTGGATGCACCACACAGCTTGGTGTCATCGGCAGACTTGGTGGGGGTGCACTCGATCTCACTGCCTATGTCACCAACAAAGATGTTAAACAGATGTTCAGAGAGTTTAAATTCTACCAGTTTGATTAACTTGGTGTTTTTTTGGTACTACTGCTTGCTTCATCTTAAGCCACCATTAAAAGCTATGCTTTTCCCCATTTTCTGACTGTGAATATCACCTTTCTTGATCAGGTAGTGGCTGCTCCTTAAAAGTTTCTCTCTCTGTAAGAGCCTGCTATGATGCATGAGGTCTAGAAGGATCATACTTCCTTAGGAAAAAAAAAAAAACACTATGGGGACCTTTCTCTTTGGAAAAAGTTCCTTCAAATGCAGAGTTGTTTTAAATGTCAAAATCAATTGCATTTTTTTTTTTTGTGTGTGTGTGTGTTTCCAGACAGACAGAACTTGAGCCGCAGATCACTTTCTGTTTTCTTTCTATTTTTCATTCAGAAAGAAAGGGTGGTTTTGTTGTCACCATTCATTTATGAAGCTGATAATGGTTCTGACAATGCCACAGGAAACAGGTGTCACATTCTGAGGGCACTAAGCCATTGGTCATGGCCACAGCTTTTTTTCACAGATCCTGATATGAATGGCCTCAAGTTAATCTTTTCAGAAATAAATACTATCACTAATCTACTCATAGTACCTGTATACTGACTTTTTTACTTCAGTAAGACCATTTAAACTACAATGATGTTTTTATATGAAATTTTAGAACCAAATAATGTCCTGCATATTTAATAACAATTTTCTATGATCTTTTGACATCAGTCTTATCTCTGAATTTCAAAATCCATTCTACCCATGAGAAGGTATGAAAGCAAAGCAAGGATTAATGTGCCATAGGTGCAATTGTGTCTTCCCAGCAGACCAAGCCCAAGACCATTTGCTCCTTCTGAAACATGCACAAACATCATCTAAATGTTAGCAAGTAAACCTCTTTTTATTTGTTTTATTTTGATTTTTTTATTATATATATATATATATTTTTTTATTTAAACTGAGCCAATTCAGTGTCAATACACAAGTGTTGTTACTTGAAAGGTGAGGGACTTGAATGCAGAAAACAGTTAGATATTCTAGACTGAAATCCCTTTCAAGCTCAAACCTTGTGTGGGATATGAATGAGGATTCACAAACCTGCCATTCCTCCGAGGTTGTCTTCTGTTCTAGAAATAACTGCATCTATCTGTTCCCAGATGACATTTGGCTATGTAGCCAATTGTACCATGTTAAGGCTACATGCAAGGCTGTGGTGTAGCCAGACTGGGTTAAGCCTGTGTGCAACACAGGGCTCTTATTCTCCTGGGGACCCTGTAGTTATTTCAAAAAATAGTGTATCTGGCTTGCTACCAGAACACTCCCATGCTCGGATTTCATTATTAATTTTTTTTTGCTGCAGTTTTCCTCAAATTTTCAGGAAAATATTGCCAAATATAATATCAACAGATTTTGAAATGTGAATTTCATGTCATGTAAAAAATAAAAACCATAAATTATGTCAAGATTTACATCAGATTCAGTAGCATTATAGTGTCAATAATATTTTATTTTATTTTATTTTGATTTTCAGGATTAGAACATTATATAAAACAGCATATAAAACTTAGCAAGAATGTTTTCTTTCAAATTTTTAGGATAGCTCTAATCTCAGTTCATCACAAACATACTATTTCATATAAATAGAAATTTTAGAGAAATTTAGAGAAATTTTGTACATTGTGCTAATGACATTACCCCACATTTTAAGCGTAACCCATGATTGCTAGAACCACATCAATCATGTGTGTTGCAAGCAGCATTTCACAGTAGCTAAATGACTTAACCAGTGCAAGATGATGCAGCAATAGGTGGGACGTCTTCACAGGATTCCCAGTATTGCTCTCAAGCTTCTCAAGTTAATGGAAACTGTGAGAAGGTTTTAGGAGATTTCTCTGCCATTGAAGGCATTGGCATTCAAAACAAAGTTAGAGAAACCCTGATAATGCCATAGGGATAGCTTGCATGGAACCTAATCTAGTTTGCTTTTTCCTGCAAGTCCTTTTGTTTCTTGAGTATATAAGATTTGCTTAATTATCCTGATTTTTGCTCAGAAATTATGTAAAGTAATTTTAAATTTCTGTTTATATTTTTATTATGGGATCAAAAGATTTCATTACTATACTGTGTTACTATACTTGCTCATCTAAGTGTTTTCTAAATCAGTTCCTATACCTAGTCTTCTGCTATATGTTACTCTGTTTCACTCTGATGAGATCTTTCTCTGATATCCAAGCCTGTTTGTGCCATACAAGTTTAAATTCATCTCCTCCTGCCTTCTGTCAATTAGTATTTCAGATAAATTGTCCTTAAAATCTTTCTAGAAGTTGATGTTAACTTCTTCACTCACTCCCTTCTATGCTTTTCTTTAGGGGTTTCCTTGACAATGTTAACAGTCACATGTCTGGATGTTATTTGTTGTTTAAATCAATTTTAACTGGTATATGCAAAACTGTGGGGCATCAGTTCCTTTCCAAAATTGTGCCATAAAGTAATTTCATAGGACCAAGGGAATGAAGTATTAAGGAAAAAAAAAAAAAAAAAAAAAAAAAACACCAAAAAAGATTATTTCTAAGTTTATCCCTTTTATTGGGGTTATTTTCTGTATTCATCCTCTCTTGCTCACCACCTTTCATCACAGAGAATGGTTGATACTTGCATATTTCTCAGGTGGAAGGACAGTGGTACCCTGTGGTGTATTGTAGCTCATCCAGCTGGCAGCCAGAACTGAAAGAAGAGGAAATCATACATACTTATTTCTGATAGAAAAAGGAGTAAAATAATCTTTCTCCAGGTATTTACTTCTGGACTATCCCAGCAGGCATTGCTCAGGTGGTGGAGCAATGCGGAGGATGTGTTTCAGCTGGTTCTTTCCCAGTAGTTGCCCAGGAGGTGGCTTTGAGAATTGCTTGTTATATCTGGTACATGCTCATGTTGAATGCTTATCAAGTTACAAGGAAAGTATTTTATTTTTTTTTTCTGCAGGAATTCTACTTTGGTAGAACTTGAGATCTACTAAAATAAATAGTGAACACTGCAATTCTAGGAGCTCTGCTGGTAAAACTGCTCGAATTCATAGCAGCTTAGATTAATAAAGTAAAAAGGCATTCAAATGAACAAAAAATGATACCATGAAGGCTGTTATGTGTGTCCTGGGTTAGGTTCTGTGGCAAATTCAGTCACTGGAGAGGATGGCGCAAGCATTAATAGTAATTATTCACTGATGTGTTCACTTTGGTGGAATCAGACAGTGTCTCCTCAGTAAGTGCCTGTAAGAACTTGCTGTACCCAGCCTGGGAAGCGGTTTCTCCTCCTCTCCCAGTCTGCTTGAGCCTGGACCAGGAATTTTATTGTGTTTCTTGCTGCGCTCAGGAGCCGTTGTTACTCACATGGCTGATTGCAGACGCAGCTGGAACTGGCTACTGAGACAGGAAGCAAGCTGAGAGATAAACCACTGAATTTGTGTGTTTCAGTTCCAAAGGAGATAGCAAAAGACAAGAAAGATGCTGTTTAGCAAGGCCAAGCAACCCTTAGGAGATTAATTGGATCCACTGGAACGTATTTATCTGAGTTGAACTGTAAGGAAGGGTGTTGAACAGGATAAATTCCTGACTGCATTTCAATATCTCCAGTGACAGCTCTGAGTGTGACTGTGGTGTTGCAATCAAGCATGGTTAGGATATTACACTGGTGGTTGAGGATGCTGAAACACATGAAGCAGTGCTGTGCTCTGAGTGCTGTTGAAGGTCTGAGGACCTCAACACTCCATAGCTAATCTGGGGAAAAGATGTAATCTTTTTTTTCAGTAATGCTTCTTGAACAGAAGAACAGAAGAGTGATCTCATCTTTCAGTGGACTCTTCACGTGTCCTGTAGACCTGACCAGAAGTTACTGTTGTCTTTTGAAATACAGATTCTGCAAATTTTTATTTATTTATTTATTTATTTATTTCTGATTGTCCTTGTGTAAGTTTGGATGCACAAGCTCAAAAGTTGAGGTTGAGAAGGGAGCCAACCAAGTTCAAGTCTCTGCAGTGGTTTTGGTTACATAAGAATAACATTGAGACCAAAACATCTGTTTCTGGATTTTTTCCACATTTGAGGAAAAGCATTGTAGATAGCCACAGGCAATACAGTGGTGATGTATTTGGTCATGATGTGTTAACTAGTGACACTCACCACTTTTGAGAAGGGTCAAGGTACAGAATTGCTGTCTCAGTCAGTAGCTGCAGCTGCTCTTCAGCTGCTGGCTGTGGGTCCATCTGGTCATTTTACCACTTCTGGGACAACAGCAAAAAAAGAATGAGGAAAGAAACAGGTGAAAGACAGTGTCATCAGTCTCTGGTATTTCCTGAAACACTACTTATTTCCACCACACACAATATTAAAGTACTTCCTGTGAAGGCAAAACAGAAATTGTCTGTATGAGTTTCCCATTACTTTTGCTCCTATGTATTCACGGGATGGTATACATGTAGGTATGTATAGATAGATTTTTTTTAGGACTGATGCAGTACCATCTCACAAATCTTTCTTCCACTTTACAGGGGGTGTAGGGACTAGTGGCAGAGCTATCAATTTGTTGTCCAAATAAAGGAGAAAAACAGTTTTATTAAAAGTAAATTCATCTTCTTTTTTTTTTCTATTTTTATTTTTTAATGTTCCTCAAGTGGATTTCAAGTGTGTTCTGAGATAATCTCCAAGTTAGCACAGTCCCTGTTTTGTTAATTGTGAAATAGCTGTGTGGCCTTGCTTTTCAATAGATTAGTACTATACAATCATGCCTACTTGTGATAACTAAGTAACAGGTCATTGTAATTCAGTTCATTTTAATCTCACAGAAACACAATCTAGTTTAGTGGAAGAGAAAACTGCCTAAGAAGAGAGTGGGAGAACTCAACACTCACTGAGAAAACATGTCTGTAAAACTCCACGACCTTTCACCACACCCTGAGCACATCGGGGCTATACACATCCTCAATCTGTTGAGTCCTTCCCGGACATGCGTTGTTGAGTGTGACTGAGCAGAGGAGACATATGGGCAGGACTAAGAGTTTGGCAAAAAGAAAGGCTGATTAAGCTATTCCACACCCCCAGTTCCAGAGCAGATTTCCAAATCTCTGAATACTCTGTTAATTAATAGGAATGGCATTGGATGGTCTTTCAAAACAAATATTCTAATATCCCATATATATCTTTGTTGGTTTTAATTGCTTGAGATGAATTTTTTTTTTCTTTTTTTTTTTTTGGGGGGGGGGTGTTTAAAGTCATGTTAAAAAGGGGTTGAGGTACCCATTGTGTGAATCAGATGAAATATACTTGTTTGAAGAAGGAAAGGTGATTCTCTAGCTATGCCAGTGTGAAAATGGCAGATGGAAATTGCTGTGAGCCTATATTGGGCAAAGATACATGGATGTAGGTGCTCCTGAAAAGGCTACTTTGGTTTTGAGTAAGATACATCAAGGCAGATTTTGGTCTGTGGGCCAAACCCAGCTTTCTAGCCAGCTGCTTTGCCTCACAGGAGCCTTTATCCAGCACATCTTCCTGGGAAGAGATGAGCTGGCTTCCTGCTGCACCTCAGCTCAAAGCCTTTCGTCCTTCTATGTGGGTGGAAGGAGGAGTGTGAGAGGGGAGGGGAGGCAACGACAGCAGAGCAGGGTGCACAAAACCTGTCAACCAGCTCCCTTTAACAAGAAGGTGGGCCCTCTACCCATAAGACTGGATGTAGCCCACATGTGGAATTGTTCTTGCTTTTTTTTTGCTTTTTTTTTTTGTTTGTTTGTGTGTGTGTAGTTTTTTGTTTGTTTGATTTTGTTGTTGTTTGATAATCGCACTTTTAATTAAAACAATGGTGCTTAGATACAAGGGCCTGGAGTTCATTGGAACTGGTAGATTGTTGACGGTGGTGCTGTGTGTTGTTCAGGCAGCTGAGCATAGCTGTTGGGCAGCGATGCTGAGCCTGCACTTCTCTCCATGCCAGTTCCCTGTGGCTTGGAAGTGTGGTGGGGGTGGCAGGGAGCCAGGGTTAGAGCTGAGCTAGCGTCAAAACACCAGGGGTGTTTCCTGCCTCCTAGAAAGAAAGAATTTTGTCTTTGCAGGTCACTGTAAGATGCACATTAATAAAAGCAATGTAAATTGACCCATTAGATGCCAAAGAGTAGAAATGACTTTGGACTCTTTCTCTCTCTGATTGTACAGTGCTGTTGATACATGTCATTACTTTCAGAAAAACAGGTGAGGTTGTATCAAGCTCACTGCTGAGTCCTAGAAATATCAACAGTTCCCAATAATAAAAAGGAATATTTCAGTACAAACCAGTTAAATGACTCATTAAGGAAATCAGTCATCAACACAATGACCGATGTTGTACAAACATTATGAAGTGTCCCAGAAAGTTAAGAAACATATACCAGTCACTCATAAACAAGCAAATGTTTTGAGCACCAGCCTTTGGATAACAGTCTATAATCGGAAATGATGAGTGAAAGCACACTTTATAGACTGTTTGTTACTACATCACAGGACAAGTGTCATCCCATTGTTTTTTTTTGAAAAAGGAAGGTGCACTATAACCCTCTTTGCACCTGGCCTGCTTGCACAGCCAAGATTTTGGTTCTGTAGCCTATGTTAAATGGTCTAAAAACATAGCCTGTGGGAAAGATTAAAGCCTTGTTTATCTCATGGGAAACTTTTAATCACATTGTATTTTTTCCTTTGCTTGAAGAATGGACTTCAGGCCAGAAGCCTTAGTAGCCAAATCCACAGAATTTAGAATTTAGAATCTGTCTGAAGTTCTGCCATTTTACCTTCACTAGCTAAGAAACCATATACAGGGCATAATTTTATCAAGACTTCATCTATCCCAGTACCTGCTCTCATGCCAAAATCTAAAAACTTGAGAACCTGCATGACCCATTCCCAGAAAGACACAATATCTAATTTATGGCTCCATTGACAATGCTGCTTTAATTAATTTTCTTCATCTTATTTCTTGTTCCTCTGCTTCTCATATCTCATCTGTTTGCATTGCCTAGATTTTAATTAAAAAAACCTCTCCTCTCTGAGGAGCAATCTGAAGTGGCAAAAATAATCACTTAAAATATTACAGTCATTAAAAAGTTGGCTGCGGTCAAAGCCATGCATTTTCAATTTGCCGACAAACGATATTTTTGTTTCCTTTTAAACTGTGTTTTGTATTTGAATAGCATTCGCCAACCAGCCTGGCTATCGGAGATGCTCCTCCAGCTGGGTGGGCTGCGTGACAACTCCTTAATGGGGGAAATTGATGGCTCTCTGCTCGTGTAGAGGTGAAGGCATACTGGGCAGATTTCTTTCCATCTGCCACCAGCCCTTTGCAAGCTGGCACTGCCCAAATGCCCAACACATTCATTCCAATGCAAGAAATGTCGCCAAAAAATAAATTGTAAGGCTACAGCTGTCTGAAAGAATCATCGGGGCCATTAGGCCCAGGAGAGATAATATGAAGAGGTGCATCAGTGTTTGTCTCTGATAAAAGCCCAATTAAATGATGGTAAAGATGGCTGTAAGTACTTTGAAGGCACAGAGGTGAGCAACATTTTCGTGGGAACATGGGGACAAAGCTATGGAAGACTATATGCAGTACCTCAGCCAAAAATCTGTTACAGCAAGGAATTTCACACTGATGTTTCCTGTTGATGCTTCTCTGAAAGGCACAGTTGTATCATTCAGTTTCCCCCTGTTCTGCTCTCCAAGTAGAGAACTTCCATACCATAAAGCCAGGAGGTATTTTTTGATTCACAAGTTTGACTTGAACAACTGTGACAGAAGCTGGGTTTGATGAACTTCAGTGCTTCTGGTTACATTCCCAAGCTTTGTCTTTTGAGTTCCTAAAAATCTTCAGGGCTGTGTTCCCAGCTATGTCTCCTGCAAAATTTGCTTGTGCTAATTCACATGGCAGAGTGAACTGGAGATCTCCAGGGGTCTCCTCCAGCCAACAGGTCACACTGAGCACAGCAGATGTCTACTTCTGTGGAGCTCTCATGCAAGTCTTTAAAAACATGGAGATTTATCAGACATGCCAACATGATGTAGGATCCCAGATCTTACTCAGGTCCCTTAAACCATTTAGATGCTACTGAAAATTAGTCTATATTTATTCAAGAAAACATAGATCCAGTTGGAAAGCACCTGCTTCACCAAATCCAATTTCCCTACTTCTGTTGTCAGAAACCCAATAGTTTTCAGCAGTGCTAATTAAAACCCTTCTGTATCTCAGATGATCAACAGGCAAGCAACTGAGAGCAACTACCAAAACAGAATGAAAGCTGAAGGTAGAAGATGTAATATGTAAGGAGTACAGAGTAGGATAAAGAGTGTGAAATTCAGATTTTGACCCAAAGCTTGGGCTTGAAACCATGTGTCACTGTCTCCCATCTGTATCTTCAAATTACTAGCTAATGCACTCATACCATACAATGGAAAGTTCACCTTAATTAATCCAACTTGGTGGTTCTCATGGAAATGTTGACTAAGAACTGTATTCACAGACTGGAGATATTCATAGATAATTTGATTATTTCATTTTAGTGGAATGCCTTCTCTATCTGGACTAATATTTGCTAGGCAAACTGATGGCAAAATCCATTCTGAAAGCAAATGTGTGTTTTTTTTTCAGGCATGGCTGCTCCACACTGCTTTCCCATGGGGTACAGCATGGTACTGTATAATAAAACTGCTGTGGTATAAGGGATTGATTTAATAGATCAATTTACCTGCAGCAGAGCAAATCCTAAATGAAATCTGTTAACCTAGTATGGGAAAAAACATCAATTTCATCAGGAAAAAGTATTTCTTGTAGGAGTGGTATCACTGTAGCAGCGAGGAGCCCTGAGCAGGAAGTATACTACTGTTGCCTCTTCAGACACAAAACAAGAAGAAAGCCTGCATCCCAGGAAAAATCACCATCCATTTATAAAGGAAGAGATGAGCTGAGGCTGGCAAGATGGGGAAATTAAAAAAAAATGTGCAAGAAGGGAGAGTGCTTATCCTGGTAAGCAGTGCAGTCTTCAGTGGCAAGGTTTGTTGAGGAAAGTGCCTGAAGAAAATAACCTGGTGGGGAATTTGCCAGGAGAAATGAGCAGAATAGACAAGGGCATGCAAGTCTGGTCATCTCACCAGCAGGTATAGGGGCAGGTAACAACAGTCAAGGAAAAGTGAACCATAGGACAGTGCATATGAGAGACAGCAGAGGTAGGTGAGGATGAGCCACTGCAGGGCCTCTAAAGCAGTTAAGAAGCAGTGACACTGTAACTATCCAGCAATCAAACTTCAGAAACACAGAAAAATTCAAAGTGAATATTAGATTGAGAGCAAATCCAATCATGCTGAGCTATGGGAATGTATCCAGCCAATTTTCATTTTGTCCTATTCATGCTAAGCAATAGCTTAACAATTGCAGCTTGTGAATAATAGTAATGGTAATGCCAGATTAAATTAAACTGATTTTTTTTTTCCTTTGGGATGACCACCATCCCTGAACAGATCTTGGCTTCTTTCCATTTGGCAACAGGCAGCTGTTGTTTATTTAGGAATACAACAGTTTACCTATGGCAGGCTTACAGTCCTGCTCCTGTTGCAAACAATAGGAAAATGTTGTGAAGTATGTATGTTCAGGTGTGTGCAAGTATTTTATGCTCTATTATGTAGGTGATTTGGGAGAAAACTTTGTTTAATGAAGGTTATCAGATTTGTCAAAGGGTTTATTCTCTAAATTAATTTTTCCTCACAAATTAGTTAACTTTGTGTTGTAATGTGTGCAAGGACACATGAAATGTTTCACATGCTTGTAATACCCCATTAAATACAAAATTAAACTCTGCTGTTCTACTGGACCTTCAACTGATGCTTCCATGGTAACAAGGAGAAAAATATCACACAAGTTGCTGTCATTTGGCCTTTTTAGTTACAATGTTTTAGTCAGCAACATAATTTGTTCTTATCTTAAAAATCATTTAAATGTAAACAAAAATGAAAAAGAGAACAAATTGAATCTTAAACTCATGAGAGAAAACTCTACATCTGCATAAACAGATCTGCAGTGTCTCCAGTTTAAGAAGAACTTAATCCTGTTAGTTTCAAAAGAAAGTAAATGTTCATTCCAGATTTTTTATCACTTTAGAATGACAAGAAAATAGAGACCTGTAAAATTCAGTCCTTACAAACTGAAGAGCCTATAGACTACCACTGCAAGTGTAAAGTCTTTAATTTGGGAAAGAGGCAGCACAGAATGTAAATTGTACTTCAGTTCTTCATTTCTAAAGGCTTGGATTCAAATCCTGGGTTGAACCCAAGAGAAAATGAGTCTGATGGTTTTGATTCAGTCCCTAATCTGTTCAAGCCCTGTTGCAAAACCACAAAATAATCCAACACAGTCAGCAGCCTCTTGGATGTTGAACAAGACTGACAAGGTGGTTGGGGGTGAGGGACCAACTCTTATGGACCTTCCTTTGCCCCTGAAAGATCTGGCTGAGTGCTCTTTGAGGTTGTTCACCCCTCTGCAACCCACTGGATGAAAAAAAAAAAAAAAAAAGCAGTAAAAGAAGCAACAGAGAGCAAGTGCTTGGAAAATGGGAAAGAAAATATGAAAGCAAGAAGCTAAGTGTGAAGAGGAGGCAGGGGGGATTGTACAAGTTAGGCAGATTTGACAGGTGGAAGAGGATGAAATCACGAGCAGAGGAACCCCAGCTCAAGCACAGGGGGGCTGATATGCTCCTGCTTCTCCCATAGGCAGGTCTCTCGGGTCCCAAATGGTGGTACTGGGGCTAAAAGAAAATGTCCCTATCTCAGAATTTTTAAAGCCATACCTGTGTTTTGAGCATCTTTTTACTCCCTTTGAAAGTATCTATTACTGTTTTTCATAGACACGTAGAATAATAAAAGCAGTTAAACCCCAGTTTGAACTTTTCTTCTGCAGAGCTGTTTCACATGAGATTCAAAGCTAACATAACCAGAGTTTGATTTGAGCCATATGTTGTGTGGTTCATTAACACATAAAGTAAGCATAAAATACATATTCATAGATATCATGTAGCTTCATATAAAACATAAAGGTAGTATTATAGAACTAATGAAATAAGTGATGTTTCCATATCCTTTTGATCTTTCATAAAACGTTGATATCACACCACTGTATAAATAATTACATATTTGCCCTTTTGCCAAGCTGCCTATTTGTTTATCTTGACAACCTAAATGGAAACCCTACCAGACATACTTCAGTAAATATTCTGTCAGGCAGCAGAAGGACATACACACATGAAATGATAGCAGGACTGTACCTGTTGCTGTATTTGTTTTTTGTATTTTAATAGGTGGCTTTCATCAGCAAGAGATTACTAATGACTTGCCACACTATCCAGTATACACTTATCTGTAACTTTGCACCTGAGAAATAAGTACGACTTATAAAGGATTTCCCAAAGCTTGTATGCAATTGTAATAGCTAGCTTGATAGGATCTATTTGTCTATTTGTTTATTAAGAGATGAAGGGTTAAATATAAATTTGAGTTATCAGAAGTTTTAGCCTGAATATTTATTTCTAGTGTATTTACTTGACTGCCTGCGGATAATAGGATTTTGGTGGTAGATTGATTGACAGATAAAGGCTATTTCATATCTGTTCAGCAAATGAAGAATATTCTGAAAACCAAGGAGGAAAATTATTCTTAGAATTATGATGTTAGCGCTACCTGTGAACATGAAGTATAAAATCAGAGAACAAAAGCCATTTCTCAGTCAGGTATAAATAACTGCATCATACACAGTTTTTCAAACAGAGGTAAAATATAAAACTGTTCAATTGATTTTTGCTAGTTATAAAATATTTTTATGTGTAATAAATTATTCTGCCTTTTCGGTGGCAGCAGCTGCATTTGTGGTGCATTGTGTGAACTTAGAGTAGGAAGAATTGTGACAAAATCTATATAATTTCTGGAATAACTTCTCAATATTGCAGAATCTTAGTATTGCTTTGACCTTTTTTTAGAAGAAAAACACTTTAGGAGAAATTTGTTTATTTTAGAAGATGAAACAGTCTTTACATTTTTATAGTATGTTATTTCTTTAAGTGTTCTTTAGTCAGAGTTAATGAACACGGAGCTGTTGTCATACAGGTGAAGACCAGAAAGTCTCTATACTAAAATCAGATTTCAAGTACACAGTTTTGTTTCCAATAAGGTGCAGACACCTCAGAAAATGAAGTTACATATTACATTCCTAAACATAAATTTAATTGCTAAGTTATAGGCAGCTATACCTGAAAATCATCAACAAAAGAATTTTTATTTTTTATTTTTTTTTTACATTGAAAAATGAAAGAAGAGGTATAAGCTATGACGTAATGCATTATTTCATACTTCACTCTTACAATCACATAGACAAAGCTGTACTGGGAAGGTTTTTATTTCTTGCCACATCCTTCTTTTTGTTAAAAATTTAAGTATTAAATTACTTGGCACTACCAAGTCTTTTTTAAATGCAGATGAGGTGATCATCACACTTTCCCTTGGCGAGTTCTGAAAGGGTTCAGAGACAAGAGCAGACTGCATAGATGATACTGAAAAGGTCAATGCAATTTGGTATTCTTGTATCTCTTTTTCAGATGTCGAAATGTGGCAAGAATGGAGAATTATTCTAATTAGTCACTTTTTATTTCAGCTTTCACTTTAAATGTGGCCAAGATGTCCCAAAGAAGTGTTTGAGCTAATTATTACTTTTATCAGTATTTATTTTAATATGAACAACTCAACAAAGTACTGGGATCTCTGTGTAAAGGCCAGGTAGATCTTCAGCAGCTTCCAAGTATCTCTTTCAGCCACACAATTTTGGAGACTCTTACCATTTTATCAGATGTACAGCAGGACAAAAGTCTATCAAAGACAATCTGTATTGTAATCTATGTACAATATAACCAGTTTAAATGCTCTATATGGTTTTCAATTTGAAAGGAAAGAACCCAAGGAGGAGGTTGGAAAACTGGTGTTTTCTGCATTGGTATGGGGGTGATCTTGGTGGTTCCACCTCCAGTTCCCAGCCCTGCCACCCCCATAGCTGTCTCTGGGCCTGGCCACAGCCATGAGCAACCTTGCTCACTTCCCGCCTTGTCACCCCAACATGCTCTTCACTGGCAGCTTCTCCCAGGTGGCTGCACCTGGAACATTGTGGTGGTCAGAGCAGTTTGGGCAGATGTGGGGCTTCATTTCATGCTGCTGAGGTGGTATATGCAGAAATGTAATATGAAAAGCAGACGTGTTGTGTTTCGGGGAAGCCTCAGCAGCCTGCAATTTATGTATTACAAGAACAATCTGCCTACCAAGTTATTTGCTATGCTATTTGCATTAAATTATAGCAAATAGCCTTTTCACTCATACACGTCAAGGCTCAAGTTTGTTGTATGGAAGTGCAGAGTAATTTCACCTGCAAACACCTCCACTGGCAAAAATTCAGGCATGAAGTCTGACATGTGTTTCACAGCATGAAACTCTTATGCTGACAAAACATCCATAGCAATAGTGCTACTAAAGTTATTTGTACACACACTTGTGATTAGTGGTCCAAGGCAGACATAATGGCAATGCTTTAAAACAGAAATAAATACCCAAAGGTATAGTACATATCTTTTCTATACAAACATAGTTTCTCAATGGTCTGAAGTGCATTTGTTGGGAAGATTAGGATGCAATCACCATTGGGGGAGGCCAAGAAAGAGAAAAGATGGCAGTCGATTTTTTAATGTCTATTTCATTTCAGGCATTGGTGAGTTATTAGATAATGAGCAGCTTGCTCCAAGCTGTGGAGGTATGTGAGCAGGACGGCTGCCCTTGTCACCTGATGTAACATCACCTCCTGTGTGCTCCTTTTGTCTACAGCACAGCTGCCAGTCAGATGGAAACTCCATCTACTTCCATGGGACAGAAGGCAGCGAGTTTAATTTTGCCACAACCCGGGACGTGGACCTCTCCACAGAGGATGCACAGGAGCAGTGGGCAGAAGAGTTTGAGAGCCAGCCAAAAGGGTGAGTGCCTGGGCAGTACTGGAAGCATGTGTGCAGTTAGGAAACTGAGTAAATGGAGAATGGCATTTCATCTTTGCAGTTTATTTACGCAAAATTGTAGCTAGAATAAAAAGTGATACTGTAAATAACAGGTGGTTGTAGATGTTGGGAACAAACAAGTCAGGAAAGCTCAGGAGGAACAGTCTTGGCCATTCTGTCACCAACGTTTCTAATGAAGAAAGTTGTGCATGAAGATTATATACCAATTTCAAATAAACTCATGATGTTAATCTGTTTCTTTCATTCTATCACACCTGAGAGCTGCTAACTCATATCTGTAACAAGCAAAGTTCCTTAAGAAACTCATCCTCCCTCTGAATCACTGCTGTGGGCCACACTTTGGCCCATGCAGGACAGCAGAAGTGGAAGTCATACCACTTTTACCAAAACGTAACTGAGCTTTTCAAAAACAAAAGTGTCCTGGTAGAGAAACGCGACTTTACATTCAATCATTTTATATGCTTCAGTGTATAAATTCTGACAAAAAGAAAATAACCAACAACGTCAATGTGGTCTTAAATCTTTTTTTGTTTTAATTTTTGTTTTTAAGAAAAAGAATTTCATTAGTGTGTGTAACCCCAGGGCAATGAGGAACACACACTGTTAATTTATGGGTCTCTGCTGAATGTTGATTTTAACCTACAAAGAACTTCAGGTCATTAGCAGCTGATTCAGATGCTGCCTATGTTATGCTGAAACTAAAGAGCACCTTTTGAGAAATACATGCTAATGCAGCCTGCGAACACCTGGGTTGTTTGGGCCTTCAGAAAAAAATATTTGTCATGAACTCCTACCCAGTTTGAATAACCAACCCATGACATAGTGGGTAGTAAACCCTGTTGTTGCCGTGTCATTTCAGAAATTCCTATTTCACCCAAAAGAAAGAAAATGTGTACGTGTGAGTTGTGTGTTAGGTGACCATGTGGGATATGTCAGAGATGTTGTCTCAGTCTCTTTACATCTTGAAAAAGCTGGGTGGGAGGGATACCTGGGGATATCTGCCTCGTCTATAGGTCCTGCTCTGCTGGACTAGACACTTAGTTAAACCCCTCATCATCAGTGGTTCTAATCAAGGCACTTCCTTCCTAGATAATTATTAAACCATAAAAAATGACTTACAATAGGAAATTCTCCAGGGAGCAGAAATACTGAAATCAATTATTTATACTATACCCTAGTGATCAAATGAATGGTTTCTCCAAATACTACATTTTCAGTTTCACACAGCATCTCATTCCAGCTGCAGCTACCACGGATCTCAGCTAGGGGCCAGGCAGATATATTTTGCACTCCTACCCTGCATGCAGCGACAGGAACCCAACACTGCTCTTGGACCCCTGCATGTAAAGTCACTGCCGTGTGGCAGCATGCCCTGGCAGGGGGTAACTTTGTTTTCCAAGGCAATAAGTAGCCTGCTCAAGTCATTGTAACTTTTGTCTTTATTTATTTATTTATTTATTTACTTATTTTAAAATTCCATTTTGTATTTGAAATTTCCTTCTTTTTATCAACAGTTGATATAAGAACAGACGTCTAAACTACATGCAGCTGTGAATAAACACTGAATGAATACACTTCCTTAATTCCTTCTTAGATAAATATTTTTGAATTATTTTTTGAACAATGTTTGAGACATTGTTTTGCTATGAAGGGCAATAAAGAACAAGTTACAGAGTGCAACTATCCACAGCAGGCTTCAGCAGGAAATAACAATTCTATTCAGTGAAAAATTGTAAGGTTTAGAAGTTTGGTAGTTTGCTGTGGTTGTTTTTTGTTTTGTTTGGTTTGGTTGCTTGTGTATTTATGTACTGGAGAGAAAATAGGCTTTTCAAGGTGTTGTTCAAAACTAAAGGAAAATAGGGTAGGGATAAGAGTAGTTTGCTGGGACATAAAATATTCCAGAACCGACTGCCAATAATGGGCTAGAGCAGATGCTGAACATCAGTCTTGGACATCCAGGCTGGGAATCCAGCCTCCCACCTCTTTGATCAAAAACTCCTCCTGGGATCCAAGGACATTTCCTTGAAACTACCACATCTTTACAAAGACTTTTGTTAGAGCTGATCAACATCTGATCAAAATTCCTCAGTGATTTCTATGGCATATCTCATACTCGAGAATTACATGCTCACTTGCATGAGCAGAGATGTTTTTGGGTGATGGTCATCCAATAAATGGCCCGAGTTGTACCAAGGAAAGACCCATTCCCAGCAGTGACAGGGCACAACCACAACCCAGCGTGTCAGTGAGAGTCCTTGGATCTCTGGCTATTTATCACCATCAGTTTTCAGAATGAGAATTAGGCTCCACATCACACTTTAATTTCAAATATTTCCCCTGTGTTTCTAGCCACTATTTTCTTTGCTGTCAAAATTTTCTGAGAACAGCGCTGCAGAGGAGTGCAGTGGAGATTTTCAATGCTTTATACATGAGAGAACCTGCGAGATGTTCTCAGACTCCCTGTTTTAAAGTCAGCTGGAAGCTGGCAGCTCTCAAAGAACAGGCAAAAGCATCACTCACATGAGAGAGCAAAAGGAAGCTCATGTATGGATCACCACCACCTTCCTCTGTGCCAAATGCACTCTGAGATGAGGCATCTGAAGGAACTCAACTCTCAGGGCTGAGGAGCTTATTGTTGTTATTGACATTGATCAGCATTTTTTAAATACCTTACATAAGGCAGTAGGCTACATGGATAGAGGTTGCTGTTGGTACAACGCATCTTCCCACTGGCATTCTGTTACTCTTTAATCACATAAATTAAGGTCTGATCCTAAAAGTGGACAGATCTTCATATCTGAAGATAGGGATGCCTCTGGTGTCTCTGGCAGATGTATTTCAGCTTGGGACATTCTTGTCCAGTAAATCTTGTTTAGGTATATATATCAGCCCATCATTTGTTTTGTAAAGAAGAATCTCAAGACTCATGTGAGGGATAAATGTATCCAAATGTAATATTTAATCAAGAACATCTACATCTTTGTCACGCCGTCACCAAGAGACCTTCTCCGTTTATCTTTGCAGACATTGCTTTCATTTATTTTTATTAAAGTGCCAGTTATTTTATGTTGTATAATTTTCTGGTTTTCATTATAATGCTGCATAAAGGGAAAGGATCCCTGGAAACCTCCATGATCTGCATCATTCATGACCTCAAGTTGTTTTGTGGGTCGGGAAAGAGACTGTTTTAATTGAGCTAAATAGAGCATACAAAAGATCAATGGAGCGTTGTGAGATTTTGTCATGTAAGTTAAAGTAGGCACAACTGTTTAATTCAGTATTTGTCTTCATCCCAAGAGACCCATTTTCAAAACTGTGTTTTGATTATATTGCACATTACCTTTAAAATGTCTGCTCAGCTGAAGTTCTCCATTCAGAATTAGGGTTAGGTTAAACTCTGCTTCCACAAACATGTTTATATTTGTATCATAAAAGCCCTTCAGTGACGCTAATCTTGCTAATTCCTGTATAAATGACTGACAGTTTTAAAGCAGGATTTTCAGACAGACATAGTGTTGGTCTGTCACAGCTTAGGTCAACAAGAAAGCCGGCAGCTTTTAAGAAGATCTTAAAAATACATTTTGAAATAGTTTGAATGGTTAAGCTGATAAACAGACTGCTAAACTGTTGTAATTACGATTTTTGAAGCTTTCATACTTCACATTGGTGCTAGAGATTTTTTCTGCTAGAAGTGGGCAGGGGATGGCTTTGCCATCCCTCGAAGATTTCAGATCTTAAATTTTTCTCATTCATCCTGAATCACACTGGCCAGTTAAATGACTGGATTATCAAGACGTAACAATTCTAAGTATTTTCATTGCTTTATCAGGCTTATAAATTTAAAATATTTCATTACGAATTAAAACTTCGACATCAATAATTATGTATCAAACAGAAATAATGTACAAATTTTCCAGATTCTAATCTTTCAAAATATTTTAATCAGGTTTTAAAGAAACCAAGGGTTTCATGATGAAAACATATTTTCAAGAAAAATATTTAATTGAAAATTTCTGCAACAGCTCTTTTAATTATCACTGAATAAAAAATAAGAGAAAATGTTGTACAGAAAAACTGAGAAAGTTCATATCATCACATACTAGAAACATAGCGGTATTTTCTTCATACTCTATTCATGTGTTTGTTAAAAACTGTTACCCTAAATGCTCAAAAAGATGAAAAGAGAGCATTTTCAGCTATTATGTACATATCTAATGACTGCATAGCAAATATGGGAGACATGCCTTTTCAAGTTTTGTTAATCTATAAACCTTTTATTACACAATATGAAACAGAAGGCAGTTGTATTTTAAACATTTTCATGACAGAAAAATAATGAATAATACAACAGTAAATATTTGGTAATAGAAGCCAAAGCTTCATTTTTTTAAGTCTTTGTACTTTTCTACCAATTTATTTATTTTTAAAAGGTACATTACTTTTATTTTAGGCTGAATTTAGAAACTAATATTGAATATATAAGTAAATTTGTAGGAATCACATTTGAAAAAAGCATTTTATTGTACTCTGTGACAGTAGAAGCAGCTATTTTTGCATGTAAAAATTAACTCTTAGAACATGTTTTGTGTGAGTTGCTCAGTAACATGCTGCTGCACATTCTCTTGCCACTGTTGACTTCTCCAGGTGGGACGTATTTGGTGCTGTCATCGGTACCGAATGTGGGACACTGGAGTCTGGCTCAGCTATGGTATTTCTCAGAGATGGAGAAAGAAAAATATGCACTCCATATATTGACACTACAGGTTATGGAAACTTAAGATTTTATTTCAGTATGGGTAAGTATGTACTCAATATAATAAAACGGGGGGGGGGGGGGGGGGCATGTGAGATTTAAATTGCACAATATGCATAATAAATATTTTAAAAACTCTTTGCAACTGGTTAGCTTTGATTCATGACTGTGATACCCACAAAGATGTAAGACAGACAAATCTTGGTCAGACTGGAAGTCTGCCCTTCTAGACACCTGCATGGGTGTGAAACCATAGTGGGCTCACAAATAGCCCTCCCAAAAATATTCTCACAGCTGTCACAAACTTGCAGGTGAAAACCTTTCTTAGCCTGACAGGACATTCTAAGTTTAGTAGCCCATGGTGGACTTTGCTTCCATGGGTTTACCCAGCTATTTTTGGCTCATATAAACATTTAGCTCCAGATTAGAACTGTTTAATATAGAAGTTACATGAAGGTGCCTCTGTAAAAGGTCAGTGTCACATCTACTGAGATGTAGTCAGTAGAGTTGTTGGAAACATTCATTCAGTTCACCATGCGACATTCTAGACCAGCTGAGCAATTCTCTGGACCCTCTTGACTGCATAGGTTGGATGTCCTTTGATATAAAGGAAGCTTAAGCACCTGCTGCACACATAGTTGTGGGTTGACCCTATGTCAGTCCTCAGGCAGGATTCATCACACAAATACAGGCTGTTGGTGGTGGTGTCCAAGAGTACCTGCATAGTGCTGGCAGATATAATACAGGACTTGTGGGAGAATCACAGCCTGCTGGAGTAGCAGGTGGGTCAGGCAGGACCCTCCACAGTGCCTAATGTGGTCCTTAGCAGTACTGTTTCAACTGAACCTGTCTGTTGTGTCCACAAGATCCTGCAGCAAACCCATAGTTTAACAATTCTTCCCATGAAGAATGATGTTCTAGTCTTGTACCTTCTAATTTCACTCAATTCCCCTTACTGCTTATATCCTCCCTCACTCTTGTCTATGTAGACCCTGGTGTTAATCCATCCGTGTCAACAGAGGATGAGGTGAGAGTAGCACAGAAGTGGGACAGGCTTACGTGGCTGAACACAGCATATTTTCTGCTCAAAAGTTCTAAGTTCATCACTATATTCATAAACATTTTTTTCTTCTAATGTATTAACCCAGGGTGAGATTCATCTCTAGTATACAAAAAATGCCATTGAGCATTGGAGCCTTGGAGAAGGCATCCCTTGTGGAAAGAACTGATGTGCTGATAGCATCATCTGTGGACCTTCCCTATCGGAACAAAGTACAACCTCAGTGGTTTACTGGGGCGAAGAAAGAAGCCTGTCCCATCACTGCCCCTCCGCACTGCTTTTGTCAGTGCAACTGCATTAGTTCAGTGTTGTAACAAGTCAAAACTCCTGTGGACACTGTGGCTATCATTCAGTACCTTACAGTGTTTTTCCACAACTCTTATTTTGCACATAAAGGAAATTGCATTATGTTATTCTCTCAACACCATGTTTAGAGGAGGTGACGATTTTTGTATAAAGGTAGAGAATAATAGAATAATAAAGGAGGAAGCAGAGACTAAACTTGTGACCTCCACAAGCAAACTTCTGAATCAACAAAAGAAAACACCCTGTATTTAATGAGTGGAAGGCTTCGTGTTGTCGTCCTAAATTGTCATACCTCTCCTCTGTTACATGAATTACCAGTAAAGCACAGGAAAAAGAGGATGCTTTTTTTCCAGTTCTTCCAAGCATTGCAACACCTGCAAGAGAAACAGGAAAGAAATTTGCTCAACCTTCTGAACTTAGGGAAGAAGTTGTCGGCACATGCAGGCACAGAGGATAGTGGGATATCATTTGAAAATGTGTTCCGTGTGGTTTTGTAGATTAAGTAAATTACAGTTTAAATATTCAGGCAAGCAGAGAATTTGAATGGACACATGGATGTTCCTTATTGCAGTATAACACACATAAGAAATGCACATTTTATCTAGCTTTCTAGACTGTTTTGCCTATTCAATTCCAGGAGTTAGCCATCTGTAGTGAAAAAAACAGAGAAAGTGTTTCATATATGTAACCTTCCTACTTTACAGATAGTTCAAAAACCTTCCTCATCCTGTTTTTTTTTTTTGCTGCCTTTTTTTTTTTTTAATACCTGCACTAAATCCAGTGTACAGGGAAACAACAGGTTTCCTGTTTCAGTTACAGATATTCTGTTTTAAAAACTTTTTTTTTCAGAACACCAAACTAGCGTGATGATGTCCATCCTCTAACGATAATGTAGTACTTAATGCTCAATCTTGCCAATACACCCTCTCTTCCAGAGAAGGTTATTAAGTGTTTTGGGTTCTACCAATATGAAGATATCTTAAATCTTGCCTCATTCCGAAGAGATGGCAAAATTTTGTTTGATACGGTAGATTCCATTCATCCTTTTTAGGATATGGTGTAGACAATAGAAGAAGAGGCACAACAAATAAGACACACAGCAGTCTTCCTCCCCTCCTGATAAGACACATTCTCAGATGCCAAACTATCAGCTGAGAGGTATTTGAGGTCCTCATATGCAATGTGTGGCTGCACAGAGTGTGAATACTAGATACCAGGTTACTGATCTAGTCCTAACAGACAAGAACTCAAAAAGCAGAGCTTTTCCATGTAAACAGGATTAAAAACATCCAGATAGAAGTATTGCTTTGGGCATAGCGTTTTCTGTTTAAATTGTTTCGATAAGCTGATTAAGAGAGTTACTTGAGGTTTTCATTATTGTCAACCCCTTGATCTCTAGCATGGTGTATCTATCTGATCAAATAGTTCTTATACAGTATGTCCTTGGGGCTTGCGTTCTTTTGTTTCATATCTTAAGTTAAATAACATCTGGTTGTAATTATTTTTGTAATTATGGCTGTGTAATATCTCACTTTCCATTAAAAACAGCTTCAATTATTTTTTTTTTTTCTCTCTCAAACGTGTGTTATACAGGGGGAACTTGTGATTCTGGAGAATCCCATGAAAATGATGTCATGCTTTATGCCAAGATTGAAGGCAGGAGGGAACACATAGCTCTTGATACCCTGACCTATGCTGCTTACAAGGTAAATTGTCTTAAACAAAGTAGGTGGATGGGATGGATAGATCAATGTATTCCTAAGCCATCATAGCAATGTTGTATGTTGAATTGCAAGGGAACAAACATGACCTTCCCAAGTACATAAATCATAGACAGCTCTTGCAGTGAAAGGGTGCTTTTGCAACACAGCTCTGTGGTTACTGCTGACAACTCCACCCCTGAGCAGTACAGTGGCATTGACTTGGACAACAGGCAAATTGGCAACAGGCCCACACTCAGCCATCAGCTGAAAACTTTGGTGATTACATGATCTCACAAATAATTACCCTCCTCTCTATTCAAGCTCCTGCCAGCCACAGTGCGGTATTCAGGAGTTTCCTTCTGAGAGTGTTAGGTCAGTGGCTGGGAGGAGAGTGACTAAGAAATGTCTGGATGTCTTTTCCTGAATATCTTTTCCAGGAAATTACATATTTTATACATTTTCTTTTCATTTTAATACAGCTGTTTGCCCTTTAGAGGGTCTGTAGAAGTACAGACATTCACAAGCAGCTTCCCTTCTGCTGTTATTGCTGCCTCCTTCACACCGTATTCACCTCCCCACCACCACCCTCAGACCGGGCAGTAAAGACTTGAGCTCACTGTCTGGTTCCTTCCTGTCTAGGGCAAGGAGAGACTAAGGCCATGTCTACTCTGAATAATTCAGCTCTGACGGACCCTTAGTGTGGTGTTATAAAAAAAAAAAAAAAAAAAAAAAAAAACAGATAACAGAAATCAATATACAAAAATGCATGGGATATGTACACAGGTGCATATGTTGCAGATTCAAACTGAGTATATTTTATGCACTGTGTAGGAAACTTGGTGGTAAAGATGCATCTGATTTCAACCAGAGGTCTGTGTGCATTTTCTTTGTAATTCTAGCATTCAGAAAATAAATGTTTATAGTTACATTAGGGTTTGGCCTGAATTCGGTTGAATCACTTGCATTGTTTCATTGTACGTCGTTTCCCTCCTCTCCTGGTTCTGTGCGAAACACAGGGTACAACTTTTTCAAAACTAAGGAAACTGTAATTGTAAAATAATAAAAAATTAAATGGGGAATTCAGGGAGCAACAGGATCTGAAATTATACTGAATTCATTGTGGAGCTTTTTTTAAAATGAGCAGTTTTCAAGCTGACATCCTCTTTTGACATAATACGGTTCCAATTACGTAGCTTTTGGACAAAGGCTAGAGTTCATAAAGTAGTGTTTTCATTTATTTCAACAACATAACATCCTCCCTACTAGCCTGTGAACTCATACTCTTACTCCCTTCTCACATATTCAGACTCGACCTGAAGTTACACTGCATTTCTTTGTAGGATGAAAGACTGCAGGGTGAGATTCATCTTCCAACTGAGCACTGATAAAACAAACATATTTTTCAGAACACAGAAGATACAGTGTCTTTTCTACAGTGTCTTTACAACCAAACAAACTGATCCCACTAAGGTGATAAGCAGGACTGATACCCAGAGTACTAATAGCTAGGCATATAGTATAAAATAGCTCTTATTTGGGGTCTTCTGTGGAAAAGGGGGGCTAAGACAAAAGTTAACAAGCAATGCACATGTTTTGCTCAGCACATTTGAAGCTGCTTTCTTAATTTAAAAAATAATTTCCATGTAACCTTTTTTAATATTACTTGTTTTATTTAAGCCTGATTTAATTTCTTTTAAAGGTTCCATCCTTGGTTTCTGTTGTCATTAGTCCGGACCTGCAGACTCCTGCAACCAAGTTTTGCCTGAAACAAAAGAGTCACCAAGGCCACAACAGGAATGTCTGGGCTGTGGATTACTTCCATGTCCTTCCAGTGCTCCCTTCCACGGTGACTCACATGATCCAGTTTTCCATCAATTTGGGTTGTGGAACTTATCAGCCCGGTAACAGGTACAACAGGCAAAATTTCTCTTTCAATTATCAGTTTCCCAGAACATTTTGTGTCATAGCATCTATATACTTTGCTTAGTCCATTCTGAAATATGCTTATGATTTCAAACTATTTGCTTCAGTTTCTAATGGCAATGAGATTTATCTCTAAATATAAGGGATAATGATATGTATAAGAGGGAAGGCGTTAAAGGAAGTGGCAGAAAAGTCCCCTCATGACCTCTCAGAGATTATTCATGCCACAAGCATGTAATTCTTGTACATGCTGACAGGGTGACAAATAGCCCTCATCTTGAACATCATCAGTGTGAGGACCTCACTGCCTACAGAATGACCACAGAACTCTTTGGTGGCTTCACTTCATTGGGACATTCTATGTGATTTTTTTCCCCACAAAGTTAAGGGGGAGGGAAAGAGGAAGAAGGAAGTAATTTGCTGCTCTGTATTTTATATTCCTTCACAGTCCTTTTATCTCTCTGTACATGTGAGACTTTATCCTAATATTTGTTGAGGATTAAGTTACTTCTTTTTTTTTTTTTTTTTTTTTCCAGAGTAAGAGCCAAGAGTTTAAAGTAGGTGACTGCAACTGCTTTCACATCCATAGCCCATGGCATCTTTTTCCGTCTGAAAGAGCTGCACTATTTCTGACAGTCCTAGTAGCCATGCAGGGCAGCAGAATTTAAGGAGCAGCAAAAGTCAAGGCATCACACATATTTGATAGGAAGGGAAGACAACATTCTACACAGAATGTGAAAATTTTGCACGTAAACACTCCTGGCTTGTAAACATGCTTTATGAAGTATCCATCTTAAACATTTTGTTATCTAACGGGGATTAGTATGTATTTTGAAAGATTAATTTTCTTCATTCACATAAACTATTTCTGAAGTAGAAGTGTTCTTCAAAACAAAAGAAGCACTAGGTCTCCATAAAAACTATTTGTATTTCCCAAATACAGCAGCATTTCCCTCCTCCTGGTCTACAGCATTATTCATGATGCCTTCAATGCTGCAAACATGACAGACTTGTTCAGCATATATTCAGTAAATTTGACCCTCCAAGGTATAAGTACGGTTAAACCAAAAATGAACAAGTCAAAACCTCTGTAAACCATTTTAATACATACTTTTGATATCGCAGTGATGGTACACCTATATAAAGTAATATTGTCAGCAAATTATAATGAAAATGAAAAGTTATAATCCAATAATTTAGTACTGAGGTGATGAATTATGACTTTTATAATGTTCCATTGATATTACTTAAAATAAAACAGAATATTACAAGCTAATTATATAGTGGAAATTACAAGAGTATCTCAGTAGAATACTAAATCCTTAATAAATCAAGCACTTTTTACATTACCCTTGCAAGGTCTTCAGAATGTAAGATAGGTAAAGATTTCCTTACACTCCTAGAATGTAAACACTGTTTTATTAAATATGCAGTGGAACAGGGAGGGAACAATTTTAGTAATAATAGCTAGAATATGGCTGGGCAGCACGGAGACTCCTGCAGCCCCTGGGACTCTGCCTGCCATAGGGCTTTCTGAAGGGTGTCTTCCACAGGTCCCCTCCACCCTTCACAGTTCTGGGCAGGACCTGGCTATTTCCCTATTCCATACTGCATTTCTGATCTCCATTTGGGCACGATGGGGGAAGGAGGCAGGTGACTCCTGGAAGGATTAAAGGGTATTTTAATATTTGTCAGCAATGGAGGTGAAGAGACAGCCAATGCATGAGCAACTGGTGCTCTTTTACCACCTCCAGCAGCTGGCAATTATTAGAGTCCTGTGCTCACGCGATGCTGTCTGGCTCTGATGAATCCAAGTTTTCTCATTATTTTTGAAACCACACTCAGTATGGTTCTAGCTGAGATACAAGAGTAACATCAGGTCATTTTAACACAGCATAAAAACACTAGCTGGATGGTGGTTTTTTTTTTCATTCAGATTTGTTTCACCTTTGCATTTTCAGGATTTTTCTTATTAAAAGTATACTCAAAATCATTGCATGTCTCAGCATCAGTTGTCAGGAATCTGGGGGTTTCTCTGTGGTGGTACTTCCACTTGCCTGTCTCTGCCACATAGGCTCACCGTGCCTTTCTCCTTCCTTTCCCTCACCATGTTATCAGCATCAGCTTGGAATTTTCCACCAACCACGGCCGCTCCTGGGCCCTGCTCCACACCGAGTGTTTGCCTGAGATCTGTGCTGGGCCTCATCTACCCCACAGCACTGTCTATGCCTCCGAAAACTACAGTGGGTGAGTGTTCTCTGCACACCTAACTGAGATGTGAGATTAGAGATGGATATGAATTATGGGAGACAGAATAAAGCAGCAAAGCACACCACCCCATGTCATCTTTCATTTTTGACTAGCTGAGCACAGCATGGAAGGAGTGTTCTGGTCTCCCTGGCTGCCCAGTAATGAAATTTGAAAAATATGAGGCTGCCTCTGTCATATAATATTATTTTTTTCTGATGCCATAGGTAAATTAAAAAAAAAAAAAAAAAAAAAAAAAAGTGGGGACAGCATGCTAGTAAAAGAAAAGTTATATCCTGTCAAAGCCACAAAAGTTTTTCTTTTTAGTCAGAGGAACCATCAGTCAAAGCCATATTTATATCCTCAGACACCTTTACTCACTTGGAATCCTTATGCTGGGTTACAATGAAGTTGCATCCTCTGCACTTCAGCAGGTGGAGGTGTTGTTAGAATCACTTTCTTATACCAGCCCTTCTCATTATTAAGTGTCTTCAGGGCTGTTCTGGCTGTGAAGTGAACTTGTCATCCCATGGCTGTACATCCCTCTGCATCCCAACCTCCACAGACACTTCAGAGCAACACGTATGACCATGAGAAGAACGTGTAGCTCAAACATTGGCATGGTCTGGTGACCCCCCCATTTCTCTACCATTTTCATAGGAGCCATTACCCCTGGTGTGTTTAGCAGGTGCAGTACCTGTGGATGATATGAGAGTGATGCTCCAGAGAGACAGTAGGCCAGATCTTCCATGCCCCAACTCTCATCCCCAGGGGTTTCTACCCAACAGAGTTCAGTTGCACTGAAAGGTTTAATGCAGGGTGCAATTTAGGAGGTGTTCATTGGGATGGAGAAGCTGCTATGATGAAATAGGTTAAGATCTTTGTTGGCTTCAGGTATTCATTCAGGGGGAAAAAATGCTGGGTTTTATAATGTAATAATTAACATTCATATATTGTATGAAAATATCATAGGCCATGCTTTGTTGCTTTTTTTCATTTATACTTTCTAAAGCTGCAGTCTCTTAATTGGTCTATTGAGCAAATTTTAGTATAAAAAATTCTCACCAAGCTTGCAGTGCAAGCAAATGCTTTCAGTCACTTAATGAGTATTGATGTAAAACAGAATTTGTGTTATATGTATTTCAGGTGGAACCGAATAACTATTCCCCTTCCCAATGCAGCATTAACAAGTGACACGAGGATTCGGTGGAGGCAAACAGGACCAATCCTTGGAAATATGTGGGCAATTGATAATAGTCAGTATTCTTATCCACAACCATGTTACATCAGAAGAATAATTTTTTTATGCTGCTCCAAGTAAACATTTTCCAGAATCAGAGGTCGCAAGATTTTCAGTTTGTTAAATTTTTATTCTTATCTTCAGTCAGTTACAAGTCCATTTTGAAGCCAAAGGAGAAATCTGTCATTTGAAAAGATAGTCTAGTAGCTTACCCCTCTTTTTCTTTTAATTGAATGCTTTCTAGGAAAAATAAATAAATAAATAAAAATGTATCAATAACCTGATATAACATTTCCTCTGACTGCTTAGTCTGAATTACATAAATAGGCACCTTGCTGTGCTATTAAGGACACGAACTGTGCCACACTAAGCAGCAGTTACAGCAGCTGGGACATATTTTTCCTTCTGGACATAGAAGACCTTCATAAAGCAATGTTGCTACCAAAATACTGACAAAACTTTTACATTGTTTACAGCATCTCAAGGGGGGAAGGACCATCTGTAACAGGGAACTGGTCTTCTTTTAGGAAATGATTTTTCATGTGCCAGTGTGTTTTTTTTAAATGGATGTGATGAACTGAGAGGAGGTTATAGTTACACATCTATTTATAAAACATTCTGCAGAGAATACTATAGTAAATATTTTAAAGCACAGAAAAATATTTTGGAACACAAAATAAAATGTATAGATGGCATGAAAAGGAGGAGAAAGCATGTTTGAAAGGACTAAGAATGAGCAGGTGTGAAGTTTTTAGTTTACTCATTAACCTCAAACACTTGGGACTACATAAACTACTAGAATTTGTTTTGCTAGCTGTATGCATTAAGTATGTACTATAAAGCTTTACAGTGATGTACAATAGCCTGTGAAATTTTGTAGTGATTCCTAATAAGGTTTGATATGGAGCCTGGGAATGGTAAATGTTGTCATATTTTGCAAAATTCTTAAAACAGATTAATGCCTCATTTTGAAAAGAAAATGCTTGAAGCTGCCTCAATAGTGCAATGCCACAAATGAAACTTTTTCACAAAAAGTAAAGAAAATTACTCTCTTAATCACATTAATGGTATGTAGCACCCTCTTGACATTCTAGATAGTGTATTAATGCTTGTCCTTAGAGATGATGATTTATATCAAAAAGAAAATAAAGGGGAAAATATAGGTATATGTAAGTAAGAAGATGTCTGTGAGCATCTGAAAAGATGACTTGCTACCTAACAAAATATAGAATGTATAGAATGCAAAAATTGGTGAAACTCACAGAAGTTCACATAAACAAGAGCAACATAAAATCCAAGGACTCAAATTCTTTAAAACAGAACAAAACAAGAAGATTTTGAAAGTTAGCATACAATTCATATATCTATACTACCTTTGCCTGTAAAACCAAATAGTGAGAGCTCTGATGAAGAATACTGCACACTCAGCTGTGTACCATCTCAGAGTCAGTTTTACCAACCATCTGCCTACAGTGTGCTTGCTCCAAAATTTGTTTGAGATGTAGAACTATCTCTATGACACAGGAATCAAGTGTTAATGGTGAACGCCTTTCTAAGGTTTTGCATGCCTCCTTTGGTACACACTAGTGAAACTGACGCTTTACAATGTACTGAGGGAGAAACATTTGATTGGCAAGCCACTCAAATTCTTGAAGAGAGAGGAAGAATTTCAAGGATTCAGCACTCTGACTTTTAGCTTCACAACTGTTTCTTATGTGAATTAAGTTTTAAATGAAATCTGGAAGGTAGCCATCTTATAGAAACTCTGGAAAACTGCCAGTATTCATAAAACTTTTTTTATTGTGAATGACATCATTACATCTTTAACCCTTCTACTTTTACCACCCCCTCAAAGAGACCTCAAAGCAAACAAATAAATCAAACAGACAGAACAGAAATTTTGCACCCTGAAAAGTGAGAAAATCTGGAAATTGCATAAAGTCTGATAGGGAGTTAATTACAGAGAGTGACTAACAGGGATTTATAGAGTATCTGTCAGGGAGTACTGGCACACAGCTATGATGGGCAGCATCAAAAAAATAAGAAAAACAATAAGCATTGGTTGTTATAGATTATTTTGAATTGGTGGCTATTTGGGTGAATTTCCAAAAGTCACTGTGCATGTGATAACTCCAATGGTCATTATTTAATTGAAAGGGTAACACTGTTCAGGACTAAGGCCTGTTTATCACATTGTGTTGAAAGGACATTGCCCTCAAGTGACTGTTTGGGGCTATACTTGGATTTCTTCACTGTGAGATACAGATTATACAGAGATTTACTAATCTTTCCATCTTTCCTACTTTTCACAAAATATCAACACTGTTGATTAAGAGTCATCAGAGGAAGATTAAATAAAAGAGTAAAATAAGTCTGGAATGTTTCTGAGTACATATTATTTGGAATTTTATTCCATTTGAAAGAATCAGTGAAAATGATTTGCAGTTACTTAAAAGTGCATGATATTTCATAGTTACTTACGACATATCAGAGCAGATGAAGAAAAAGGCAAGAAAATGGCCAATACCTAACAGTTCATTGGACGTTGCTCGCGATCTTAGAAAAATCAGGTATCTGATTTGGATCACTAACACCTCCAGCAACAGATAGACATTACCCCTTAAATACTAAGTTATCCCAGACTATCCTTGACAGAGGGAAAAAACTCCATTACTCAGTTCTACAGAAAGATATGTTCAAATGCACTTTATTCTTTTTCAGACCTCTTTCAGATAGTGGGATTAGCTGAAATACAATACCAATAAATACAATACCTGTATGGCAATACTTTATTGTATTTGTTATATTCTTTTTATGACATAACATAGCCCTTCATTTAACTAATTTCTTTTCTCTGCAGTTTATATTGGTCCATCTTGCCTCAAATTCTGCTCAGGTCGAGGACAGTGTACTAGAAATGGCTGCAAGTAAGAACTATAATTCACTACTTGTATTCAATTTTTGTCATATATTTCATTTGATGGTCTGAAAGTTGAAGTGATTTCCATTTTAGTCCTTGCTTTTTGAGATGACTAAATATAAAACCAGCATAGCCCCCAGAATGCATAAAACTCACTTGAGAGATAAAGATCAATCTTTCTAAACAGCAGCATACTTAATAATTTTAAAAATAATTTTATTTTGGCAGAGAGTCTAAGTTCCAGTTCACCTTAAAATGTGCTACAGAGCCCATCAGAATGTCAGTGATGCATGCTTTATACTGTTTTTAGAGGTGATTTGGGACTGTATCACTTTTATATTAAATTTCAGGGAAGAATCACGATTTTCATAGTTCTAGTATCCCATAGTCCCATAGACCTCAAGGACAGAAGGTCAACACTATTTTTTTCCTGAAAGTCTGGCTTTTAAAAAGTGTTTCAGCCTTAAAAGTAAAATCAATAAACACTTTCAAAACTATGGTGTTACTATTTTTACGTGTTGCAGAGAGCGTGATCCACAGGGCGTTCTGTCCTGTTACACAGTTGCTTGTAATTACACCTGACATGCTATAGATAAAACTATTTGACATATGGACAACTGTAAATTATGTCTGCAGTATTTTTATTCCAAAAATTAATAGAAACATTGCTACATATTAAATGTAGATTTTGTGTGGCTGGTTCATAACTATTTTTTGTTTTAATTGGAAAAGTCAGTACTAGGTAAAAGAAAGGTATTGACTGTACAGTACCTAAGTAAGGTCTAGAGAGGTTTTTGGTCCTTAGATTTGAGAGGGACTTTGCAGGTATCATCTGCTCTTGAGAGATTTCAGGCATGTTCTAGTCTGCTAGAAGACCAGAAGACAAGAGAAGATGGGCTTAATGTAAGGAAGGCACTAACTACTCTATTCAATCTCCCTCATCCCCAGGTGTGACCCTGGCTTTTCAGGGCCCGCATGTGAGACAGCATCACAGACCTTCCCCATGTTCATCTCGGAGAGCTTCGCCAGCTCCCGCCTCTCCTCCTACCACAATTTTTACTCAATCCGTGGAGCTGAGGTCAGCTTTGGCTGTGGGGTCCTGGCCAGTGGCAAGGCGCTGGTCTTCAACAAGGACGGGAGGCGCCAGCTCATCACCTCCTTCCTTGACAGCTCCCAGTCCAGGTGAGAGCAAAAGAGCAGCAACGGGAGGTATGGGAACAGGGAAGTTACACTGTGACAGGAACCCCTTCTCTTTCATATAACCTCGTGTGCTGGTCTTTTTAGCAGGAAAAAAAGTTTTTTTAAACCCCTTTGTCCCATAGTTTAATTTCCAGCTCATAGCTGTACAGCCTTGCTTTTTTTTTTTTTTTTTTTTTTTTCTTCTCCCTGCTTTGTAAACAGCAGAGCCCAAAATAGATGGAAGTTATTGTACAGTGAGACTGGAAAATATGAAATGTTAATATCAAACCTGAGTGTCAAAGCCAAGTGCTAATTAATTATTTATAAGGTTGTGTTTATTTGACAGCTTGTGGCAGCTGATTAGATCAATTCACTGTCTCTCCCTCCCTTTCAGAGCCTAATAAATAATTAAATGCTGTACTGATTGGCATTTTTTAAATGTATATGCCACATTGCATTACTTGATAGTAAAAACAAATCACACACAGAAAGGCCCATAAATGATATTTACCAAAATTTGTCTAAATTGAGAAGATCATAAAACAACCTGGTTAGAGGAAAAAAAGAAAAAAAAAAAAACACCATGTGTATGGTACCCTAGAAATATGTGTGCAATTCTGCTGCAGATTCCTGCAGTTCACGCTACGCCTGGGAAGCAAGTCTGTGCTGAGCACATGCAAAGCACCCGACCAGCCTGGCGAAGGAGTGCTGCTGCACTACTCCTATGACAATGGCATTACATGGAAACTACTAGAGCACTATTCGTACCTGAACTATCATGAGCCAAGGTATGTGCATAAATGTTATGAAGTGTTATCTACATGCATTTAATGCTGGTCATGGTCACTGCAATGCTGAGAGTGAAGGCATCTGCCCAAATGTGGGCATGTAGTGCAGGAGAAGAGTGAAGATCTTTTGTTGCACACTGGAAACAACTATTCTCCCTTAAAAACATGCAGCTGTTCTGGGCACTTCTCATTTGTGCCTGCCTTTGTAAACAATGAATGCATGGATTTGGCAGCATCCAAGTCTTAGTTGACACGACAGGACAAGCAATGTGGGATGAGGGGAAAGAAATACACTTGTGGGAAATAGGGGCATGTCTCATCCCATGGAGGCAGCCACTTGTAAAGAAAAATTAGCATAAATTATTTGTAGCTTTGAAGCCATAGATAACTTCACTAAAGCATCCTCTGGGATTAGGAATCTGCAGGAAGCATAGGACAGTGGAAATGAAATGCGGCTGTGAGGGTCTCTCTAGGTCAGTGGGGAAATTGCTTCTGCTCCTGTTATGAAAGGGATTACATGACTGTGCCTGTGCTGGTGGGTTGGACATGGTGCCCTGGGAGAACATGACAGTGACTGCTCCTGGGAATTGTGCAGATCACAAAGAAGCCAAACAAAGAGATCATCTCATCTAACAGCACCTGCATATGTCACTAGATTAGAGGGGGATGTATGGGACATATGTAGAGAAGAATGTAGTATCTCCCATTACATTTGCAAGACCACCCACCAGCTGTAGTAAAGCACGTGCTAAATCAGGAGTTTCTGTGAGCACGCCTGTATTGAAAGCCCAGAACCACCCGGGCTGGCTCTGTGCAAACCCACCCAACCCTGGAAGAAGCCACCTGCAGCAGCAAAGCCAATAAATCCTGATGAAAGAAGATGCTCTGCAAGGGGGCACACGAGAGGCAGAGCTAAAAGTGGCATCACAGGTCCCTCCCCGCTGCTCTGATCCTGCCCAAGGGCAGTTTTGTACCAGGTATTGCCAAAATTAACTATCTTCATCTTGTTAATAACCCAATAATGCAGAACATAATTAAGAATATTGTAAAGGGGAAAAATAATAACTTCTGACATTATGTATATTTCCTGAAAGCAATAAGAAATACTCAAAAATCTGAGAAAAATGGCTATATTTGGTAAAAGCATACGGTATGTGGGCTTTAATTTCTGAAGTTTTAAGTGTTACTGAAGGAAAGATTCTAAAATCTTATACGTTCATAAAACTTTCTTCAAAATATCTTTTCCCATTCTTTATTATAGTCACATATATATTTTATATGGCCCTGTTTCTAATTCTTAGATTCAAGATTAGAGCTGTAAGAATTATATTTCCCTAAAGGTTTTTAATATATAGCACTATTAATTTTTTATAACAAAAAAGAAAATACACATTCTAGTGACTGATTTTAATGGAGTTTAAGATATAAATGTAGCAAATTATATTAGTGCCAGAGATTTCTTTTACTCTTTGAATTAAGTGTGAAACACTTAATTTCTTGAGTTCTGACAGGGCAAAGAGCTAAGCACAACATACACAGGTTAGAAAGGTTTGCCGTGGGATATGTACACTCCATTCTGGGTAAAGAAAAAAATGACAAGCATACAAACCTGAAGGTAATGCTGGCAATAATTATGATGAAGAACATGAAGAAAACTTCACCTTTTTTATTGTGTTGTCTAAAAATATTAGCAATTTTGGTAACATAGATGGACTGCTACAAAGTTTGGCAATCAATCTGTATCCAGAAATTTAATTAATCTTCAGTCATACAAAAAATAATTACACATTTAATGTTCTGCTGAAAAGGTGCATTTAATCTGCTAACATTTGACAGCTGCATTTTTCTTCTGAGCAGAACAGCGGTGGCTTTTCAATATTAGGTATGCGCATAGCTTGAAAGAATGAGATCAGAGCAAAGGTCTCCCAGCTGGTTTTTAAGAAATCTAATGGTAGCTGGTAATGTTAGTAAGAACACTTTTCTTCTCTGCAGCAGAAAAGTCATTAGCAAGGATCCCCCTCCCTCTCCATCTATCTCCAACAAATCAAAGTCAGACAGGAGAAGCTGTTATAGCTGGAGTTGCAGTCAGGTTCTGCATACTAACATACATGCCGTATAAGGTGGTCTACACTAGCGTTTTTAGATTGTTTCCTTAACCCCCCTGGGATAGGAAATTTATTTTAACACACATTAAATATTTTAACATCCAACAGGTATATCGATGATGTGTGTCAATTTAGGATTTTCTGTAAATTACTGTCAGTGAGAATTGGTGTCCACGTGGGTGAGCTTGTGAGGGTTAAGAGTGAAAGGGAAGTTGCTGGCATCAAAGACAGCCACTAAGAGAGAAATGTGTCCAGGATTATAAGAAAGCGTCAGCTCGTACAAGTGCCAACTGCTTCCTGGCATATGTTGTATGCACTGTTCTTGCTGGCCGGGGTACCAGCTTTCCTCAGGTTTGTCCTACTGGCCCATGAAAAGCAAAAAAATCAGCTCTTTTTAGCATCAGTAGCACTTTAGTGTCATTTGTGCCTTTGAAAATTGGCCTGAAAAGTTGTAGAGTTGCTGCTTATTAGGGGATCTTTGGCAAGCAGAAAGGTTGGCCTTGTGGTTTATTCATGTGCTGGAAAGTAACACAGTTTGGTCTTTCTCTAGCAGGGTATGAAGTAGTTCAAGCGTCTGTTTATTTGAGTAGTAAAAGAAATGCATCCGCCATTCATCCATCATGTGCACTGCTGGTCCCTTGCCACCAGGACGTGGCAGCATCTTCTCTGGCTGTCCCCCAGCACTGCTCCCTCCAGCCTACGGCCAGCAGAAAGCGGCTCCTAGAAATGCCAGTCAGGACATTTGGAGTGCTTCCCACTTGATTAGCCAAGAAGCTTGGTTTTTTTCTTGCTAATTGATTTAACATGTTCTTATTTAAAATGAGAAAAAAAGGGGTACTATAAGTTTACTTTTTACAAGCACAGTTTAGCAAGTCATTTTTAAGAGACTGGTTTTGCACCAAGAGCACTGAAGGGACGGACTTTCATACTCACAGAACAAAACACTACAACAGGCAGCTTAGAAAGCTTTAAGTCTGGAAAAAAAACCTTGATGCTAAGGTATAAAATGATGTTTCCAGTTTACCTGATTTGTCATTTTACCCACATTTCCTCCAAGACAGAAAGAAAAACATCAGCTACATGACGAGTTTGCCAAAACCTCTTTTGCCAGCATGTAATTGCTCACCGATGGAGACAAATGTCCCTCTTGCCATTCTGTTTCGCAGCCCCCATGCATTGCATGGGGCACTCTGGTCCTGGTGATTTATGGAGCTTTCAGGAAACTGTCGGTTCTGTAGCAATTAATGTGTGCTCCCTGCTGCTGTGTACGATAATTGCTCCTGGAAATTAGATATTACTCTTAATTTTCTTTGCAGTTTGTCAATTATAGGTGTGTTGACATAGCTGCCATGACAAATCAGGTGACCTTGCATACCAGAAGAGCCTGGGACTTGCCTCCGGTAGCATCTTTATGCAACCACACAAGAAACGTATGCCATAAGCCTACACATGATCACACTGACAAGATGAGCCTTTTCCATTTGAATGTGACCATTTACAGGGGTGGGTTCTTCTAGAGAAGAGAAACACAGACATAATAATATCAGTGCTGTGCAGAAACAATCACAGATGTAAAGAACATGTATTTTTTCAGATCAGGATAAAATTTATTGTGTCTGAGAAGGTGGAGGCAGAACTTGTTAATCCCTGGTAGTTGATCATCCCTTTGCCAGCCTAAGCCCTTCACCAGCAACTGGGCTTCTGCTGGAGGCATTCAGGTTTCTTCTGGCAAGGAGGTTCCACATGAACATTTGCAGAGAGCTCCACAGTACAAGCAAAAAATTACAAAATTGGTGGAAATTCTTTTCTGTGGCTTTTCCACATGGCTGTCTATCAGCACTTACTAGCAAGAGAATTCCTCTGTCCACTGGTGGAAGCTATGCCAGTAGAAGCTGAGGTTTCTGTGGGCTGAATTTTTCCTTGGATTTTTAGAGTTAGTAAGAAAAAATAACAAAAAATACATCCCCATGGAATTAGTACAAATGGTGACACTTTCAATAATAATTTTGGTTTGTTTTCCAGAATAATTTCAGTGGAGCTGCCGGAAGACGCAAGACAGGTTGGCATTCAGTTCAGATGGTGGCAACCATACCACTCTTCTCAGGGTGAAGATGTGTGGGCGATCGACGAAATCATCATGACCTCTGTGCTTTTCAATAGCATTAGTCTGGACTTCACCAACCTAGTTGAGGTCACACAGTCTCTGGGATTCTACCTGGGAAATGTTCAGCCCTACTGTGGCCATGATTGGACTCTTTGGTGAGAAACACATAACTGTTTCTGTTCTAATTTTGTTTTCTTTGTCTATTCATCCTACTAAGAACCAAGTGATTTCTGCAGATGAGCCTTGTTGGCAGTTATTGAGAGCAATTGGGTCTCACCCATTATGGTATATATTGACATTATGGTCAAAACTACAGTCACTGATCTAATTCCAATTAGCTGTAACTATTTACACCTCATTGCACGGGGATTTATGTTTGATGGGAACTGTGAATGTAGCATTCTTCTTTCATAAAATTTGAAAGAATCTCCCAATAGAAACAATTTGGAAAATTTTGTAATCATCCCTTAAAATCCAGTCAGATTAACATGGGCATAGAGGTTGTATAGTACCCAAATATTTTGTAAGTGAAGTTCATATCTATTTATATGACTATTATGTTACACTTAAAAACAGGAAAGGCAACAGAAGGTTGGTAGAATAGTGTTAGCCATTAGTAGTTATTTTGCCTGTTATATCCATTTAGTCATTTACACTGCAATCAGCATTAGCACACATATTGCAATGATACCCAAAATGCACTGTGCATTTAGGAGAAAGGAAAAAAAAAAAAAAAAGGCAAGAAAACTTCACAAAGCAATAAGTATATTTCTTTAAATGAAAAAGAGAATGAAAAGAAAAATAGGTGAAAAAATATGGAAAATAAAATTATGTTAGGATTGTTTAAAAATATTTTTACAAGAAATTATTAACCTGTTTCAAAAATATAAAATTCTGAAGTACATAACCATAACATTTAGAATTAACAAGGTAATCTTACTTTAACTTATATGTTTTGATTAAAACCACATAACAATTTTATGCTATTCTGATCAACATATAAACCCACTATAGCTTTAATTGGCATAGGTATATTTATTTGGGGAAATTACAATCACAGTAATTATAGGAAACCTCAAGAAAATATATATATATATTTTAATTCTATGAAAATATTAATAATTTTATCATCCCTATGGATGTTCAGAGAAACACCACTGGAATTTTATTAACAAGTACCTCTGAGCAATCTGATTTGACTTTCTGATCATCTGTCAAACTAAAAGGAGTTGGTTTAGCGGTAGGAACAACACAGAGCGCTTTCTAGCAGTGATAATGAGGCAGCAGAAGCACCATTAACCACTTTAATAAGGACAAGGAAGGTACTTGCTGCTCATTAAAATGAAACAACATGTTAGGGCTCAAACTGTTTGCATCTTCTTCATCAAAGAGTTGGAATGAAAGCCCTTTAATGACATTGTTTTCCCTCTGTTCTTGTAAAGCTAGTTTGTTACGGGGGGGCAGGCTATTTAAGATAGCAGAAGTTCCTCTTTTCCTCCTCTGAATTTAAATTAGAATCAAAATAATAAACATGAAGTTAAATTCTCTATGTCATATATTAACTAGGATTTGCAGAGCTCGGTTGTGGTGGAAATGTTGAACTTTCCATGCATCAAATAAAGAAGTGAAGCATTTGTAAGACTTCCTTACTATGTATGTATAAGTATTTTTCATCATCCCTGGAAGACAAGAACTCTATCCTTCACTGACCTTGCTTCTCTCAAGGGAAATTTTTAAACTTATACAAAGTCTGTACAAATGGATGCTAGTTAAATTAATTATTGTTGGCTTTTCCCAGCTGTGAGTCCATTTGGTTCTCATTTTCTAACTCATGACTTTCTGTGAGAAGAGTCTGCAGTAGCACTGACACCATCCTCTTGAGAAAAGTCTGACAACTGCTTTTTCATTAGTGAAACTATGGTAAATACGCTATAAATCATTCTACAGTGTGTCATCCTGAGGCCCATTTTCACTGGATTGCCTTTAATTGTCTATTAGGTCTTCGTTTCTGCCTCAAAATCTGGAAATCTGAAATATTTATGCTTATAATTTGGGAAAAGTGTTTGAGGCTTATTTTTGTTGAAGAGGAAGGTTGTTCTTTTCAGTATTTGTTTTCATATAGAAAAGAGGGGTTTTGTTGATAAGTATGTGTTTTAAGCAAAGGTGATTTTTAAGTGTTTTATAATGATCTATAACTGGCACAGTCACTTGGTTGTAATTGTCAACATTTGGTTTGACATTGTTTCTAACAGCAAGTGTATTGTGTATACTAAAAGGACTCCTGAACACTCTTAAATGAAGTGTTTGATGATGTACGTTAACTCATCACTTCTCCAAAATGTGCATACACAGGCCATGTTTTGACCCAAATGCTTCTGGAGTATTACACAATATGTACAGCCACTTGCTGAAATACATTTACCTACTGATAAAAACACTAAAGCTTTTTTATTATTACTATTTTTATTTATTTTTTTATTCACCTGGATGCAAATAAAACAGCACAATATAAGAAATATAAACTGTCTTCAGTCAGGCTATGGTATTATGATTGAACTTGATGTAGCAGACAACAGAGTGTCCCATTCCCTCTTAAGTAGTCTGGGGAAAGACTGTAAATCTGGCTCATAATAAACTACCCTTATGGAGCAATACTATACAGCTGCCCTACATCAGCTTGACAGTTTGCCTGTGTTTATATAATGTTTTGTCTTTTAGTTTAATTATTATTCTGTAACATGCAGAATGTTTCTTTCAGGTAATCAACTTAATTAGAATATATTAATACATTTAGGAATTATCTAACAAAGTAGGTATGATGTGATATAAAAAGACAAAAACTTCTGCCTTTGATAGAAGCAGAGCTGGGGCCAGGATGAGTGTTTGGGGTCTGGCTGTCACGTCAATATTCTCAGTCAATGCAGGTTTACAAAATCAGCTGCATCCATGTGGCTTTTCAGTATTCCTGAAAGTACCAGCCTTGAAAATGTGGTAACTCTGGGAATCCCAGAGCAGTTTGGAGAAGTGCAGACTGGCTGACATTCACTGTGATATCATTCCCAGAAGTACCAATTAGTTGGCAGTGCTTGGAGGGAGAGCGATTGTTCTGAGGGCACCTATGGGTATTATGTTCCTGAGCCTCCACAGGTCTAATTATATACGTGCCAGAAACCAATTCACAACTACATATTTATACAAAATTGTGGCTTTTGCATTCTCAATTCCTGAAGATTTTTTGCTAATTATTTTTATGCCAGGGACATTATTCTGTCGTGTACAAAATCCAGAAATGTATTTCAGCTGCATGATTCCTACAACAAACAAAGAAAACATTTGGTATTCCAGCAGAAAAGCCTGCCCCTAACCACAGGAGAGCTGAAGAGCAAAGAAGTGGCAAGTAAGGTGGAAGACCCACCTTTAATGCTACCTTTGTTCAGCTGGAGGCAATTTGTGGATGATAAAGGACTTTGTGAACCCATAATGTGTTTTCCTCCCATGAAAAGAGCTCCTCATGGAACATCACAGATTGTCTTCATCTCCTCACTAGCTTCCATTTTCGCATTTCTTTAATATTTATTTTAAACAGCTGTTTTGACTTTAATGCTTACTTAATGTACTGTGTACAATATGGCTAACTTATTAGGTTAAAATGAACACCAAACTCAAAAGGGTCTAATCATGATCTGAATTTCCACTAGGAAAAAGGATCGGTGTTTAAGATTATTTTTTTCTAATTTTATGGCAGTATTACCATATAGAAGGATTTTTTTGTGGAAACACAAAATAAAAGCTTCAGTTCTCACCTAGGCTAAGTACTACTCCTTGGCTTTTCTTTTATCACTTTGGGGAAGACAGCTTCTAAGCAGATTCTTTATCAAACGGTTTACTTTCAACTGCTTTATTCTGTTCAGCTGAGTTCCAGGTAACTGCTGTTACCTAAACGTATTAGCTTTTACATTTGCAATGCCAAATCATTATCCAAATCACTGTTACATATAGCTTTCAGCTAATGACACTGTACACAGCTGATACCTGAAAAGCATGGTTGTTGTACTGGCACAGATTTCTCAAGGAGGCTTCTGTAAAACCTGGATTTCCCACTTCAGCCACAAATTCCAAGTTGCACTGTAGAAATTAACAGCAAGTCAGCATTAATTTTTAAATTTGTGATATTTGTCATTTTGAAAAATAAAAGATAAAGTTGGAAGAAAAATGAATTCAGGCATTATCCAAACAAATTTTTCTGAGATGCATTCAGTTCTAACAATAAAGCCACAACTGTAGGTTGCCAGCTGGACTGCTGATGAACGTACATTTTATCCTCTGCTCAATTTAAAATTACCCATCCTGTTGAGAAGAAAAACACTGACAACTCCAATGGAAAGAGCAGGCAGTTGAGATACAGTTTTCTAAGGCAATTTATTGTCTTCTGGTCCAGCTGTTCATTACAGTACCCCAGCAGAGAAGGGCTGGTAAATATCCTCAGTCATTTCACAGTGCTGATCAATGTAGAAGGCAGCTTCATGTGGTGTTACGGGGTGGATCAAGGAAAAGCAAGGTTAGAGAGAAAACAGAACCCTGGATCTTAAACTTATGCTAAGTAAACCAATCTAAGTAAAGGGGACACTACTTTCATTCTATGAGAACCTTCTTAAAAGCATTCTCTTTTGGAGGATAGTGTACAGGATTCTAAGTTTAAATCATTATTACTTCCTCCTAATACATCCTTGCATTTGATTATTTTTTCCTTTTTAATACTATGTAGGAAAAAAAAAAAATTGAAATATCCTTATAATTTCAAACTGTGTATTCTGTTACCATATACGTGATAACTGGGTTCCTTGTATCACGTATGTATGAGGCTTGGTGCATTCCAAGCATTACTAACAACAAAATTATCATCTCCAGTCCACTCGGCAATGTGTTATAACTCATATACGGCAGAAAAAAAGCAGAAGATAGGTGACATTCATTCTGAAACAGTCAAAAGTCAGTGAATGCATTGCAAATAATATCAATTGAAAATAAATGGAATGAAAAGTCTATGTGATAAGAATATTTTAAACTAAATTCAGTGTATCTTTGCTGTCCAGTGTTTGAATGAAATTACAGCTGTTACTCTGACATGACCTTAGGCAATGGACACTCCTGGGAATGAACTTCCTTTTTGTTTTGTTTTGTTATTGGTGGTGGTGTGGGTTGTTGTGTTGTTGTTTTTTTCTGTACACTACCCTTTGCTTGATCATAACTTGATCCTCCATTCAAAGTTTATACAGTAAGAACTAACAGAATAATTCAGTGTTTCACACTCTGGGATACATCAAGACCTTCTTGGTAATTTACAGAAGTATGAACTGAAAGATCTTTCTGTGAATTGTCATATCCCATGTGCCAATCTCCAGAACAAAGAAAGAAGTAACACTGTGTTTAAGACATAACCATTCATAATATTCCCTTCCGAATTATTTTGGAGATGGATTCATATTTTTTCCTTACTTCTCTCAGTTTTACAGGAGATTCAAAGCTAGCTTCTAGCATGCGCTACGTGGAGACCCAGTCTATGCAGATTGGAGCTTCATATATGATACAGTTCAACTTGGTGATGGGCTGCGGCCAGAAATTTACTCCTCATATGGACAACCAGGTGAAACTGGAGTACTCCACCAATCATGGCCTCACGTGGCATCTTGTTCAGGAGGTGAGGCCAGTAGCAAGACCTTTGTCTTCTACAAATTCTGTTTATACAAAGATTATCTGTAATATACTTGTGACATTGGTCAAAGGAGGCTGTTTTCCTTGTTCCCATTTCTATAAAGAAACCTTCAGCTGGAGTCAGTCAAAATGGATAATAGAAGTGTTTAAATTGTTATTCATGATATTTGGAAGAGAAATGTCTGAAAGTCTGAAACACGAAATAGTGGCAGGAATGGACCAAGTCTGAGGAAGGAATTGGGGCGCTAGACAGAGCTATAGAATAATGGCTGTGATCTTTCCTGTGCTATTGCTTTGCTTTTCAAAGTAAAATGCATCTACTGTTTCCTGGAATTTAAATGGACATAAATTCTTTCTGCCTTTGTGCTCAGCCATTTTATAAATGGAAAGCACTTTCCTTCAGGGGATTGTAATGTAGAGCCTTTCATCTCCCATCCCTGGTTCAAATATAGTCCACGGCAGCAATGACCAACAGCTTCCCCCTTCGCTGGTGGAAGTGCAAATAGCAGAGCTCACTGCTATTTCCCCATGTGGCTCAGCCCTGTCTCAGCACAAATGTGAATAGCACATTTGGCCATGATTTGTGCTTTTGTTTTCTATCTTAGATGGCAAGCTGGAGTTTCCCTGACTTCAGTGTGAACTAACAAACATCTATCAGCTGCCTCTGGGCAAGCTTAGAGGATGTCAGAGAACTGGTCCTGATGTCTCTTCAGTGTCTGTCCTGTATGTTCACAAAGACATTTGAAAGTCCAGTCTAACATCTTTTATGAGCAATGAAAGCATTTTCCTGCTTCACTTTGTTTTGCCATGTTGTGTTTTGCCACATTTACTTTGGTGGGCAGAGTAGAGAAATAGCAATAACTGACATTTTAAACTTTGCAAATTAAAGTATTGCTTTCTTACCTTAAACAGAATTCAGATGAAGGCTATAAATACTGTAGTACAAATGTTTTTCATGTCTTCTACACCTAGCAGGCAGGCATCACCATAGTGTCCAATAATAGTTCTTATGGGTTTTGTCTTTGCCATCAATGAAAGATCAGTTGCCTTCAGATTTTAGCGCTCCTTTCCTGTCTCAGTGGAGCTGTGTTCAGAGAAAAGAACTAGCAGCCAAATCCTTTTCCTCACACCACCCATGTTGCTCTGATAAAAGAGTAATAAAGAAGGCTATTTGTAGTATGCTTCAAGGATGTAATCTGGCCAATACACAAAACACTAATTAATTAAAATGTTTGAAAGTTTTGTTTGCTTTGCATGCACTGATCAGATCCTATTTTATAAGATCTTTTATGGGAGATGAATCAACGAAAAATGTTTGAAAAGTGCTGGAAAGGAAACTAATTCTTTAGAAAATGTACTGAAAAAAATTAAAAATAAAATAAAAATAAAAAACAACTCATCAGCAACTAAAACAGAATAAGACACTAGATCTTCATTTAACATTCTAAGATATTTGAGCAATAAATTTCTCTGTGAAAAAATAATTTATTCTGCTCTTCTTTGTATTTCACCACATAAATATTCCTAATTGCTTTAACTACCATAAAGTATCATTGCCTTATTATTAGTTTCATAGCAGTCAAAGTATGCTATTTGCATAGGCAAGTGTCTCTCCTAAAGGTCTCCCTTGTGTCCAACAGCCCTTAAGAGTATGCTCACAGCAATAAACACCAAAAGGCTGTGGGAGAGGTGCAGGTGGTCTGGAGGCAGCTATGCTGTGACAGTAGTAGCAGAATGGATTCTTTAAATGGGTAACCAGAGTAATATACAAGTTGGTAGAAACATTCAAATGCTTTACTAACACCTCATCAAAGCCACACTACAAAAGTTTTAGGTTCTGTTCTGGCAATATATAGATAAATAAATTGAATATTGCAGAAAAACAGAGTAACATGGGACGAGCAAGTCTAGAAAATGGTAAGGAGCTGGGACAATGAACGGAATTTAATACCAAATTTAATTTAATACAAAAAAAAAAAAAAGTTACAATTATCAGATTTTCTGAAAGAAGAAAGAAAATTTACTAGACACCCTGTTGGAAAAAAAAAAAACAAAACATTAGTAACTAACACTAAACATATGTCTTTAAGTGAGTCATATGGTTTTCTGATATCCTAGATTGTGCCTAATCTGTCAGTTTTCTTAGAAATTTCCCTGGAGCATCCCAGGATTTTTCTGCTTATGGGTCTTTCATGTCTGAACCCAGGCAAGCTTCTAGTTCAGTGAACGTTTAACCATTACTTCTGCTCCTAACTCTACCTCAACACTAAACCTGGTATTGAAATGCTTTATTTCAAGGAATGTCTTCCAAGTATGCCAAGCTGCCAGGAGTTTACATCAGCAAGTATTTACCACTCCAGTGAATTTACCCAGTGGAGGAGAATCACTGTCCTTTTACCACAGAAAACTTGGTGAGTATTCTCCTTCCTTCCTTCCTTCCTTCCTTCCTTCCTTCCTTCCTTCCTTCCTTCCTTCCTTCCTTCCTTCCTTCTTCCTTCCTTCCTTCCTTCCTTCCTTCCTTCCTTCCTTCCTTCCTTCCTTCCTTCCTTCCTTTTCTTCTTTCTTTCTTTCTTTCTTTCTTTCTTTCTTTCTTTCTTTCTTTCTTTCTTTCTTTCTTTCTTTCTTTCTTTCTTTCTTTCTTCCTTCTTTCTTTCTTTCCTTCTTTCTTTCTTTCCTTCTTTCCTTCTTTCTTTCTTTCCTTCTTTCTTTCTTTCTTTCTTTCTTTCTTTCTTTCTTTCTTTCTTTCTTTCTTTCTTTCTTTCTTTCTTTCTTTCTTTCTTTCTTTCTTTCTTTTCTTCTGTGTGTGTGTGTGCAGATAGTTCACCTACATTTACGTTACTATTACAAAGCTCAAGTCCCATGTAGATCAGATTCAAGCTACTGGGTGGGTTGCTGGGGTACAGGGGCTGACTCAGCCACAGGTATTTAACATAAAATGCCTTCATCACATAACTGGAGTGAAATGTTGCTGAAGTCACCAGAAACTATTGTTTAGGATTGTTTTTAATGTATACTGTGACTCTCCTAATAAAGTTCAGATCTTTTCATAAATAGTGCTGCTTGTCTGTAAATGGGTCGCTGGAGGAAAGGTTTATTTGGATTGTTAATTTTTATTCTGAACATTCCTTATTGTTTACATCTCCAGACCAAAGCCTTGTATAAACAATAACTAATGATTCGTTTTTGGGAATTTTTTACCTCTTGTTTCTTTTTATAGCATCTCTTCAAAAATAGCACTTTCTTTTGAAAAAAAAAATAAAATCAGAAAGTCTTGTCCTATTCATCATAGTGTAATCAAACCTTTTTTGTCCACCCTAACATTTTAATTTATTTAACTAGATTATTTCTTCCATTATTTATTTTAAAGGCTTTATTATATACAAATTGAAGGTTGTTGTTGTAAATCTCACTAATCTTCAACCACTTCCTGAATTTGAGAATTAAGTTATTCCAATTATTTACTCTTTGCTTCAGTTCCACCTATATGCATCCCAACAACTGCAATGAGAACTTGCATGGTTTAAGTTGTCGTTGTGTTTTCCTGTCTCTTACCATTTTTCTGCACTTTCCACAAGCCTCAAAACAACCAGCAATGATAACTTCCTCCAAAATACTTACCATACTTGCAGTAAAACCAATATGCAAATTTCATAATTCCAGGCAAAACTTCAGGGATAAAATAGAGTCTTTAAAGCATGTCAGGTCAGATAATACCAAAGACACATATTATTCTATAATTACAACATACTAAATCTTATGTGCTGTTGTGTAGCATCACCTGTAAAATCTGTGGATCTTAGTAGTGTTTAAAAGTGCCTAGAATTATTCTGGTTGTACTCCAAAGCAGCTGCTATTTTAAAATTTATTTAGAAGACATATACTATACTCAAAGTTATTATTATATTCTGTATAGTTGATTTTAATACCAGTGTTGTGGCCCATCTTTTTTCTTTAAGATCCAACAATTTTCCTCAGCATGTGAGGTGACAGAAGCAAATAATTTCATTTTAATTTAGAGACTATAGGGAAAAATTATGGTGAAATAATAGCCAGCTTACTGTTTTATGCTGTGCACAAATCATAAATAATTCACACTCTATCTTGTATCTGAAGAGATTCCTGTTTGTTATCAGAGTTTTGTTTGTAATTAATGTACAAATTACCACTGAACATTACTTGCTCTTCAGAAAACACATTTTCAGTACAACTGTTGGGTGAAGAGGAAGAATGCTGCATGTCCACTACCAACAGTAACCTGATATACAAAGCTGATTGCCTACCTCTCTCACTCTCACCCTCCTTGTCACCAGCAAGGCTCTGTCCGTCCTTTGGGTTGAGACTGGGAGAGGAACTTCTTGCATTTTTGAAGCATACTTACTAACAGAAGGCAGTTTCTGCCTTTATGAGCCTTATGTGATGGTCAGTCCCTCTGGCACACAGCTTTGGCTCTCCCCCTTCCCTCCCTTCCTCTCTGCTTCCCTCTCATCCTCTTCTCTCCTCTCTCCTCTCCATATCCACTACAACAAGCACCCAAGGGCAAAACATTAGTAATGGCTAGGAAAAACATTGCAGAGCAGCTACAGACAAGGACTATGGCTTGAGATCTCAATAGTTCCAGTGTGGCCATTGGTGGCCTCAATATGCCCTCACACCCCTGCACAGCCCTGCTACAATTTCCTGAAGTTTCATCCCTGCATGCAGAGCTCTTTGCTGAGAGTTTGCACCTTCAGTACATTGGTAGCATCAGGCTGCATTACTGTGCTCACGCAGCCAGAAAATTGCTCATAACAGTACCTATTTCTGTTGTAAAACTTTCTGGGCCGGATGGTATTTTTGCACATCTGTCAATGTTCTGCATCTGGCGTGCATGAGTTTCCAGGGTCCCCGTGTTATCCCAAATTTGGTGCATTAGGAAATCTGTAACTGTGAGAGTTGTATTAGAGAAATGAAATGTATGCACCTGCTCTGTGAAATTGTATTGTACTTGAGCTGAATGTTTCTAACACTGATGAAAATTAATTTCAGTTTTATGGAAGAAATTTACATATGAACAGGCCTTAATGAGATACAAGCAGCTGTCAGTTGCTGACTTCATAAACAAATCAACACCTAATGACTGAATGAGAGTTTCAGGATAATTGGGCAAATGTAATTATGGTAACTGAGAAGGTAGCAAATGTAATTGTATCAGCTACAAATTTGCATTGGATCTTTAGATTTTTTAATATCAGGAGAGAAGACAATGATTTTATTTAAATTACATATCTGAAAAAAATTATAATAGAAAGAACATCGTTTCACTTGCAAGACATCTGGGACTCACCACAGTTTCCTTTTGCTTATCTAAAAAGTCACACAACGACAGTGACTTCTATTTGACATAAATCTGACTTAGAAAAAATGTCACCAGAAAACCAAAGTATATTCCAGTAACATTTTAGCCATATAGAAAAAAGCTGGGATGAAATATGAGAAATTGGAGAGGTTTATTTTGTTTGTAATAAAATGCTTTCGTAACTCCTCAATATATGCTTTCTATTTGAAAAGCTGTCCAAGCAGCGACTGCCCAAAAAAACAGTATTTTATCACTGAGAATGCAGCTGACAGGCAGCTCCTCATTCTCTTTCCTTAATTAACATGGCTTTTTTTAAACTGTTGATAACCATTTTTAACAGCATAATCCTCTTAAGCTGTTGTTACCTTGAGGTGCTGAGCAGCTTTGGAAAGCTTTCAGAAGCAGCACGCAGGACGGGCTTTCCAGAGGCATTGCTTTTGCCTTGGAGATCTCAGCTCATCACGTGTTTCCCTTTGCCCAGAGGGGAGCCACTGCTGCTTGCAGCCCTGCAATGGCCTGCAGGCCTCGCCTTCCTGCCAGGCCCCCACCACCCCCCATGTTTCGGGGACACGGGATTCATAGCAGTGAAGGTCTCTTTGGGGAAGACCTATCTTTGTTTGCAGCTAACAATAACCCCTGCCTCATCAAAATGTTTTTAGTCCTGGGTCAGTTCTCCCCGCTGGCTGTGTAGGGTGGTTGTGAGCCTGGCACCCAACAGCTGGCCATGAAGCACCCTCTCAGCAATTTTGCAGCCAGCAGTGGCTTGTAAAACGGTGTCAATGCCATGCCAAGCAGCACCAGGAACTATGCTCAGAGCACAATGCCACTTGTTAGGGGCAAGGGACTTGCCCAAATTGCTCCCATGTCACTCTAAATACCCCCATGTCACTGTAAGTACCCCTGGGCCTGCAGGGTTGCACTCCTCACATCTGCCCACACATCCCTAAAAAAAACAAGGGAGCCAAGGCTACCATTCCCTTCACAGACAACATGATACTATTTTACTGTGCTAGGAGTCTTATTTATATTCTTTTTTCTTTATACGCCTTAAAACCTTTCTCTGGTTTCAGTAGTGTTATTTTCCTCAGTGCACACCAGAGTTAACGCCGGCTACCAGCACACCTTCCGGAGTGTGATCTCTGTCAGGGCCCCCTGAGGTTCTGTTGATGCACTGTGGTGAATGTGAGCAACACCACCACTGAGATGTGCTGGATTCAGAGCACTCAGAAAATAAACAGTAAATAATCGTGGTGAATATTTACTTTCTGTTGTGCCAGTGCATGCTTAAGAAGTCCTTAGTGGGCACATTACTGACGTTGTGCACTTTTAATGGATAATTCATAGCTCTTGTAATGTAACCCATCAATACATTGTATCCTGAGGGAGTATTTAATCCACAGATCTGCCCCTGAAGATTAGCTCAACATGCTGTAAAAATACTTACACTACTTTCAATATCAAACAGCTACTTAAAACAGAAAACAAAGGTCATTTCAATTAAAAATCAAGCCCGTGGGCAGCTTCACTTGCTTTTTAAAGAAATTCATATATTTGAATTCTAAAAATTTCTCCTGGCATGTATTAATCTAACCTTTGTATTCTTCTAGCGTGTGACTGGCTGTGTAACTACTGTGCCATACCATCCGTTTTAGCTGCCCAGATCTCCTATATCTATTTCATTTTCATATGTGTGAGCAGGTGGCTCAACCAGATTTACAATATTCATCTTAACACATCTTATTCTGCATAAATTCCAGAGGGGAGTAGGAGGATATTTTTTTCTTAAATTAGAATAACAGCATTATATCCCATGCCATCATACCGTAGCTGTATGTCTCAGGAGCAAGCTTGGACATATTCTCCTACATCTTTTAGGAACTTCCTGCTTCTCCTTAGCCTGCCCTGTTGAGCAGAGACCATCCCAGCTTTATGCTTGATTTTCTCTTCATTTTTGTCAGCCTTGCTTTCCCTGTCCTTCCTCTCCACAGCTCTACAATCATGCCACACTGACCATGTCTTCATTTCCCAGACCTGCCATGCAGCCAGCACAGCTCCTTTCGCTCCATCATAATTTCCCATTTTTATTTCACTTCACATGCAATACTTTTTCTTGTTCTCACCGTGGGCCCAGCCACTTTTGTATGAGCATGGATCAGATGGTGCCCAGCCCACCAGCTGCTCAGCATCCCTGTGCTTGGGAGCTGCCACCAGCCAATATCCACAACCCATCAGATTTGCACGGGTTGGCAGTAGAGCTCAGAAAGGCTCGATGGTGACAGGAATTACTTTTCTGATGAATTGGTTTCTTCCCTGGCCTTAGTTTTTGATTGTGGAGGGTTAAAGGAGAAACCACAGCAAGGTTTTCTTCTTGAACAATATGACAAATATACAGAGTTTTGTTACATGTAGGCATGTAATCTAGTCCATCAATTCCCCAACTCCAGCCACTGCAGACTTCGCATGTTATAGATTTTATTTGAATAGTTGGCCAAGAGTAGGCTATTTGCAGTGTGGAAACCAATAGGTGCTTTGAAACAGAATCTTTCTCAGAATTTGATGATCATAATGTCACCAATGGTATGTCAGCATTATTTTCTTTAGTATCATCTTGACAAAAATAAATTTCTGTATCCAATAAAAAACAGCCAACTTTACAATATAAGCCAGTATTCAACACAGACAAGTGCTTAAACTCAAGAAGTTTAATTTCAAAGAATAATTTTTATCAATAAATATCAGATTAAACCTTTTAACGCAATTTATACCTTAACTGTGAGCAAAAGTATAAAAATCAAAGGTACACTCTGGATCCAGCTTTCTAGTTTTGCATCCCTGCACCCTCACAGAATGGCAATGAATAAAAACCTGATACTATTGATTGATAGATTTATCTTAAAATAATGTGGCCATTAAGTATAAAGTCCCTGTAGCACCTCTTCAGATTTCCTTGGAAATATCGTTATTTAATGCAAAGTCCATTATCTGCTTTGCAGTGAGTTACATCATACAGAAAGTTCATGTACAAGAATCTGTTTTTGGTTGCGCCAATTTTCCCAGGCTGGACAGTGATTGTGATATCAACTTTTATTTTTTATAGTTGATTTTTTTTTTCCTACAGTTCTGTAAAGCATCCAAATTAAAGCATTGTTGTTGGTTTTAAGGTCCAGTGCTACGCGTTTCCGCTGGAGTCAGTGCTACTACACCGCGCAGGATGAGTGGGCCTTAGACAACATCTACATTGGGCAGCAGTGTCCCAACATGTGCAGTGGACACGGCTGGTGCGACCATGGCGTTTGCAGGTACAAAGCATTTGCAAGTTCAACAAGCTATTGGTCTCCAGATACTTAGGTATTCTCTTTTTTTATGTTTTTTCTTACTTTTCAATTTAAAAAATATTTAAATATTTAAATAAATAAATAAATAAATAAATAAATAAATAAATAAATAAATAAATAAAAAGTGATAGTTAAACCATTAAAGCAACCTTAAAAGCTGGTTGCTCCACATCTCTCTGCTCAAGAGCCCATACCCTTGGGAAATCCATGCAGTGGAGGAGCTTTCAGTGTCATGGGGCTGCCCTGCTGTAGGTGTCCTGGTGAACCAGTTCACAGCTGGAGCTGTTAGGCTGTGTCAAACAGTCCCCAGGAACCGACTCAGCTCTACTTTGCAGCCTCTGTCAGACAGCTGCAATGCCAAGGGAACAGCGTGCTGCCTGCCAGCTTCAGGCTCTCTGGACACTGAAGGTTTTTTTTAGAAATAAGGTACAGCTTATTTCCAGTTATCCAGCGATTCCAACTTGTTTCCTGGAACCAAAATTCCAGTTTTAGAATGATAGATTTTTTCATATATAATTTTAAAGGGTCTTAAGTAACTGTGAGCATTAAATAAGGCCTTTAAAATCTTGTTATGCTTATGTTTCCTTCTAGGTGTGACTCAGGGTTTCAGGGTACTGAATGTCAGCCTGAAAATCCCCTTCCTTCAACAATCATGTCTGATTTTGAGAACCCAGATGGCCTGAAGACAGAGTGGCAGGAAGTTATTGGGGGAGAGATTGTAAAGCCTGAAGAAGGCTGTGGGGTCATCTCATCTGGCTCCTCACTCTACTTCAACAAGGTACCAACAAGGAATGGGAGACTGAGAAAGGCATGTAGTAATGTAGGTGTGAAAGGAACATGATGGGGTTATATGACAAAGAAAAGGAAGGTGGCAGAAAGCTCTGAGCAGCATGAGAAGTGCATTAAACAGCACAGCTGTGCTCTGCAGGTAAAAAACAAAGCAATCAAAAGAGATAGGAGGTTATGTGCATTATGTATCCAAGAAATACCTCCTGTAATGGAAGGAAGTAAATTACCAGTGTGCTGGGAAGCACATACATTAATATCATCTTAATTGTGTGGTTTCTGTTTTAAAACTCAGCTTTTTCTCAGCAACTCCCAACTCCCATTTGTCTCTGTTCTATAATGTTCTGGGAGAGGCACCAAGAAAGGTTGGCTTTCAGGGAGGACAAAGAGCTTACTCTGAGGTCAAAGGACCAAAATTAGTGAAAAAGCAACCCATCCAGACTTTTAGAAAGTGCCTGGTTAGCCTGTAGGAGAATATTCTGTTGTATGACTTGGAAGTTTTACAGATAAAAGTAATATAGCAAGAGTAAGATATAGGGAGATCTGCTAATCAATAGTAATTATAACTAAAATGAAAAGAGATCTTTATGATCAGGTGTAAGACTATGGGTTGTAATCACAGATTTATTTTTCATTGTTGCTCCTCAATTCTAATTCTGTTGTGTTGGGTTTTGTGCTTTTGTTGTTGTTGTTGTTCTTAATTGAAAGGAAGGGTATAAAATGCAGATACATGCTTCTCTTTTAAGGGTTTGATCAAACTGCCACGGCTGTCATGAGAACCGGATTAGTCCCAGAAGAATAAACCAATATGCAATGCTATGTAATCATATGTTGTTTACCTCATTATAAAAATCTAACTCATCAAATAATTTTCAGCACTCCTGCACAGTCTCACATTCAGCTCCCCTGGAAATGCAGCACTGTGCTGTAAATTTCATAATAGACCAATCAGTATAACTAGCTAATTGTGATAATTGGATTTTTTTTTATATAATTGTCTTCTCTGTTAGATGCTTTTCCTTCTGGCTCAGTTCCTTATGCCAAGTTTCTCAAAGTAGTTTGCTAAATTAGAATTAACCTGCTATGATCTTTCTTCTGATTTCTGCTAAGGAGGAGTGAAAATCTCATTTAGAAATTCTTGGCTTCTTTCTATTGATCTCTCCGGGTTAGGTTATCATTCATTTCTTGAGTAGTAGCAATCTCTGTGCCATCAGCTGAAGGTGGCTTATTTAATTTCTGTTTAGATCTCTTTCAAGGCATCTAGTGGCCATGGTGATAAACATTATAAAAATTTTTGTAGTTGCCCAACAGTTCTGTATTGTTTTGGGAGCTTGTATTCACAGGCTCTGTTTCTTTGCAGTTGCTGAAATAGCTATTTTTATTTGAATGTCTAATGTTTACTGCCATAATCAATCACTACTACCAGAATTAATGTTGGCTTTGTTCTGCCAACCTTCTATCTTTTGTTTTCCAACTCATATTAATCAATTGTAGGTGTGTTGGAATATAGAGACCTCTTTCAATTAGCCCCTGCAATTCCTTTGAGGCTTTATGTAACTCACACTCTTTCTCAATTAACCTGGTTCTGTGGTTAACCCTTTGGCAGGCAGAGCCAATTTGGGGTAGGGATGGTGTAGACATGTAAAAAGTATTCAGAATAGTTTTACACCCAGATCTCAATCAGTCAGTGGGGACGTATCTGCCCACAGGATACAAATGGTGTTGGCATCTTTATTATCCATAGAATAGTGGAATCATTTAGGTTGGAAAATACTTCTATGATCATCGAGTCTGATTTGATTAAGACAACTTCAAAATCTTGTTAGTCTCAAGAAGAAAAATGTTTGCAAAAGTGAATTCCCAAGATATTACCAGTGTCATGACACAGTGCCCTGGGCCAGTATTAGCCATGTAGGGCTACACTGGGAAGATTGGGGCTGCACCCAAGACTGAGCCCATCTCACTCTCATGGCACCATTCAAGCACCAGCTGGGAACCAGCTCATAAATTTTGTTACTGATGTCCAGCTAGATCCATGCCACTTGTTTATCTCTAACTTGCAATTTGTCAGGAGGATCACGGATGTATGAGTGAGAGACAGGGAAAACATTACTTCTGCTTAAAATTAAGTATTGTTTTTACAACTTAGCCCAAGTTTATCTTTTTAATCCCTTTTTGTGCTTGGACGGGAATCAGTGATTTTTAGGTAATCAGAGCCAGTAGGCATGTTGCCAATCCTGCTGCATTTTGGGAGGTCTACTCACTGTTAATGCAGATGAATCCAGGTTGCAACCACTTTTAATGAATGCAGAAATATCATACCCATGTCCCCTCTCCAGCTGCGCATGTTTGGCTTTGCCCTGCCTGTAGCAGCTTGTGGCAGCACATCACTGTGCTGGTGGAGGGCTGTGCCAGGCATGGGGCATGCAGGTCACCTTTACAGGGACAATGCTCTCTCCCTTCATTCTGTCACACCGCAGGCAGGTTTATAACATGTATCATAATTGTTCAAGCCTGTTGCTGTGCAAGCCCACAAGCTCAGCATCAAGCAGCAGAGTGGAAGGGGAAGGGGAGATTTCCAGTTATAGTAAAAGGTTCTTACACCATAAGGCTTCTTTTAGCTGAATATCCTCTGTCTTCTTTTACCAGCAAGCACAGAGTGACCATGTTAACCACAGCATAAATGTCCAAGAGCTGTTTCCTGCTAGAACTCAAAAACGTCCTCGGGAATACTGTTCTCTGCATCTTATGAGGTTGTTTTTTCTTTCAGCTATCCTGAAACTACATCCACAGGTTTTAGTTGAGAAACTTCAGATTTACAATACTTGCTAGTAAAAGAACATGGGTTTGTGTATGAATAAATCCTATTCACATGAGGCATGTAGAGAAAATGCTCCTCCCCAGTTCTGGAGTAGGAGATGAATTTCACTGCTGTAATCCTATATGCTTCTGTAGAAGTAACTGGAAGGAAACCTGTCAAATGGCCTGATGCCAACATGTGGGAAGGCTGTTCTGTTCTCTGTGCATATAGCACTGGGTAGCAGCTGGAGAAATTAATGCCACATAACTGTAGAGAGGAGGATCAAGTAGCAATGGTACCTTGAATGCCATGAATGTAAAAAGAAAAAAGACTGCGAACTGAAGGTGAAGTCATCCATCCTCACCAACAGAGGACCAATGGGACAATAGAGAGAAAATGTCTAAGTGCAACTGAGAAAATAAATGTGTGTGTGTGTCTGTGTACTTTTGGCTGTTATAAGGACCTAAAACTTGATGAGGCAGAGACAAGCTCGGGATAATTTAAGTTTAAAATATATGAGGATATAAAACGCAAGTGTCTGAAATAATTGAATTTGATTGCTAGGTAAATGAATAAATAACTAAATAAATCAGACTCTAGCTTCTGAGATACTCTCCTTGCGTGAAATGCAATAGGCATTATCAGTAGTATAATTTCAGGTGACTCAGCAACACTATACAATTCAAGAGAAATGAGACCAGAAATGTCTTTTTACTGCTTTATGTTCTATCAAAAAGCTGATGTTCTATGTTCTATAAAAGCTGAATGCTTAAACATTTAGCCCTAGTTGGTTCGTGATACCCAGGGTCTGCTCTATGTCTTCTGAAGGTATTTGGTACCATGAAGGAGTCAGGAGAACAAGGAAAGAGATAAGATAGTTGTGTTGAAATTGTGCTGTGATGTTGTATTTTGTGTTGAAGTATTGCGTCTGCAATAATAAAAATGCTTGTGGGATCACACCAGAGAAATTAAGACATAAATTAAGACCAAGCAGAACCATTGTCCTAAAGATAAAAAAGTGTCATGTTAACACAAAATGCAATGTCCATCATGTTTCTCTAAAATATTCATCTGTGCTTGACTTTAAAATATGTCAATTTGTAGTAAAAGTGACATATTTAATATTATTTTTACCAATTATTTTCTTTCTTTCTATTGTAGGCTGGAAAAAGACAGTTAGTAAGCTGGGATTTGGACACTACCTGGGTGGATTTTGTTCAGTTTTATATCCAGATAGGAGGAGACAGTTCTTCATGCAATAAACCAGACAGCAGAGAAGAAGGTGTGCTGCTGCAGTACAGTAATAACGGTGGCATCAACTGGCAGCTGCTAGCAGAAATGTATTTCTCTGACTTCAGTAAACCCAGGTATAATTTTGTTCTAAAATAAATCAGTTAAATCCATACTTCATCATCTCTTTAAGAAAACTGTTTCTGAGTCTATGAAAATATTAAAATACACTATAAACTATAATACTTATAAGCCATCCTTATGTAGAAAATTTTCCAGACTGCCACAGTAAATTCCTGCCACCATGGAGGAAAAAAATAATGAAAGTGGGCCTTAGAAAACCTGTAGGTAGCTTGTCATTCCAAATTAAGATTGCAATTGAAATTGCATAGATATTAACATGATTTCTATTACCATAGTTGGTAATTTTATCCTCACATCTCTTCATTTTGCCTTGCAATGAACAGTATTTCCAGAACTATTGTAACTCAGCAAACTCTCTTTGTTTTGAAAGTGATCTAGGCACTTGAAAGTATAAAACTGTTTAACTTTACTTTGTCTCTACTTTGTCAAAATTACAGGAAACTTCCAGCAAATAACCATGTCCCCAGCTATACACTGAAATCTTCATTGCCTGGCCATCCAATACATTAGTTTTAGACAAAACATTTACCCCTTTGGAGTAATCAAGAGCACAGTCCGTGCTTCCATTGGCAGGCAGATGTTCAGCCATTTCCAGGAAAGCAGGATCCATCATACATACGAGTTTCTTGAGAAGACAAATGGCTTTCCTGCCTCTTTTTCCTATTTAGTGATATTTTTCCCGTTTCTCTACAGTGTTCCCCTAAAGTCCTGCTGAATTTTTGTTTTTCAGGTTTGTCTATCTGGAGCTGCCAGCTGCAGCTAAGACTCCTTGCACCAGGTTTCGGTGGTGGCAGCCCGTGTTTTCAGGGGAAGGGTATGATCAGTGGGCTATCGATGACATCATTATTTTGTCAGAGAAACAGAAGCACATAATTCCTGTTGTTAACCCCACCTTACCACAGGTAATAAGCAAGAGCCATCTGTGGGCATCACCATGAAAAAGGAGCTGTCCTCTCTGTTAGTAGAAATTTCTTTGAATTCAATTTTCTTTGAAAATATTGAGCATAGTTAAAGAGACATTTGTAGTGCTTGCAGCTGCGTCTCTCTCTGCATAGTACTAAGCTGGTTCTTACCATAATGCCATCAGACTCCTAATTTTTACAATCGATAATGTAGTTATGTATCATCTCCTCAGAATGTCAAGGCAAATTTTGACAATTACAATTTTTGTACAATCACAGAAAAAGCAAATCGCAAAATTTGAAAATTGATAATTTGGGAAAATATTCTGGAACCACACTGCAAGGAGATAGTACTTGTTTTTTTTGCCTTTCTTTTCCTTTCTAACAGAACTTTTATGAAAAGCCAGCATTTGATTACCCTATGAACCAGATGAGTGTGTGGTTAATGTTGGCCAATGAAGGGATGACCAAAAATGAAACTTTCTGCTCTGCCACCCCCTCTGCCATGCTGTTTGGTAAATCAGATGGAGACCGATTTGCAGTGACTAGAGATTTAACGCTGAAGCCTGGATATGTCCTGCAGTTCAAGGTATTCCTTAAATATAAGTCCCTTCAAATCCCAGAATATCAGTGAAACTCCCCTTATTCAATACTTGCAAGATGTCATTGGGTCATAGTTCAAAACAATGTAATAAATTATAAGACTATGTAAAAAGATGTGTAGAGCACATGTATGAATTCATACAATATAAAATATGATGCTGCTTTCTAACAGAATAGCTAAAACCTTGGTGCAGGAGAACTTCTTCCCCCTCTGGAGAAATTTTAAAGGCTTGTTGTTTGTTAACGAGTTTCACAAGTGGGTTGAAGTGACTGTCATTATATTTGAGTCAGTACCAGGAAATGCTACTGCACTATCAAGGGAAAAAGGATTTATCCCATCTGCGACTACAAAAGCTCCAATGTGGTTTGTGTACATTTTTTGTATATTAAACTCTTTAAGTACTTACAAGCTGCTCTGTACTCCAGTGTGGGTTTTTCAAATAATTACTTTTATTGTCAATGAATATAGGCTTCAATTAGCATTCTCTTCTTTCTAGGGCTTACAAAAATTTTAGTGGTCTGACAGTGCAACAGAATATAGGCTCCAAAGAAAGTGTATTTGCTTTGACAAGCTCTTGTTTCTGAACCCTAATCAAAATTTTATTGAGTTTATAATGAAATCCCATTGGTGAATTCTGGAGGTTGGTTGCAATGCAATTTTAATGAGCTCACCACAAATACATGGTCCTTACATAATTGGTGGATACAGACACTGAATAATTTACAAGTAGAATTATTAAAGAGATCAGTTGTTTACAGGCAGCTTTTCAAATATAATTCCCACAGTCCTGTAAATAGTAAAGTTGGTTAGAAATAATAGGATTTGTAAAAAATTTCATTTTATCTAAAAGTTATGCTAATGAAATTCTGTACAAACTGAGGGACGGCAGTACAATTTCCAAATGAGTATTGTTTGCAGTTTTATACCTTAAACTGTCTAAAACCCAAAATACTGTGATATGTAAATACCATTTAGCCTGGAAAAGATGTTGTTTGCCTCTTGACCATTTTCCACTACTTCAGTAACTAAGTCTTCATTCTCTAAGTTTTATGGTCAACAGCAATTCAAAAATTGTTAGTCTGAAAAAGCAATACCTAAAAACATTTCATACACCTTCCATCATTGAAGCCATTGGCAATGTAATGTAAATATACAGAACATCAACAATATGTGTCAGAAAACAGTGAGTTCTTCTATTGTTTAAGGCCTTAATTCATATTCCTCTCTTTTTTTGGAAAGGTTTTAAACTGGCCTGCATAGAAATGTGTTAGTCTTATTTGCATTCTTTAATTTTAAACATATGGTTAAATGCTTTCCTGAGTTTGTGAAATTTCCATTTTAAATAGCTGACTGGAATAATTTTGCATTGATAAACCAAAGACAGTCAGTTGTCAAAACTATTTCATTTTAGATGAATGATTTTGTTTTATATTCCACATTCTACAGCTCAAGTAGAATTTCTGCAATATAATAATATAAAAACTCTTATGTTTCTAGTAGCTTGAAAAATGAAACTGGAAACAAAACAAATGGTTGACTTTTGTCTTAGTTATGTTTTCATTTCACATTTTAGTATTCATTTTTCTACTGCCTCCAATTTTGCTCATTTCTGGGGACCAGAAATGCAGTGCCAGCTCACTGACATTATTATGAAAAGTCGATGATTTGGCCATGGTCAAGGGTTACAGCCCAAGGCAAGGGGAACCCTGGAGTCAGTCTGGCACACTGGGGTGCACTGCAGTGGGTTATATCAGAGGATACAGCTCTTCCCCTTCCTCCTGGGGACACAGGTGCCTGTGCAGAGCTTGTTATTTGTGGCCTGCTACATAGCAGGACCTTTGAAAAATGTGTTATGTTCTTTGCACATTTTGCTGAACCTAGCAACTTGAATGAAGGGTGGTAATTTTTACAGAGAAATGTTGTGTATGTGTAGGACTCTGACTCTAAGCATCAGCCACTGTTTGCCAGCAGGGTTCAAAGGAAATGTTCAGAGCTAAGCTCTCCAAAATGGAAAGTTAAAGGTGCTTTGCAGCCAATAATGATAAATAACAGTGCAGGTTTCTTCACCTCAGATCTGATGCTTTGCTTTTTCCAGCTGAACATTGGCTGCACTAACCAATACAGCAGCTCTGCTCCTGTACTGCTTCAGTACTCCCATGATGCTGGGCTCTTCTGGTCACTCGTGAAGGAAGGCTGCTATCCTGCATCTCCAGGCACAAAAGGATGTGAAGGAAGCGCCCGTGAGCTGAGTGAGCCAACCGTGTATCACACAGGAGACTTTGAGGACTGGACTAGAATTACTATTGTTATCCCAAGGTCCCTTGCAGCCAGGTACTCTATACCGTAAGCTAGTGGTGAATTAGCTGCCTGTCGTTTGAGACTATGTTAGGAAAAAATTGCAAGCTGTGAGTAAAATCAGTGTTAAAAATCTGCAGGTCTGGGAAAAAAATATATTATGCTCTCCAAAACAGGGAGAAGCTTTCCATTTTTAAGGTGTCAAACCATCTATAAAAATAAATTACAAAGCAACAAGGGGATCACAACATATTAATTTTACATCAATCTCTTCATCATGGTTCTGTCTTTCTTTAGGCCTATTAGTTGGGTCAGGGGAGCCAGCAAGAAGGTGATAAGTCACTTGAATCAAATAAGCCATTTCAACAGGATTAATTTTACACTTACCACCGGGCAAAGAGACCCTTTACTATCTGCACTGCATGCCATCGGCAGCAGAAGTCCCCTAAGCCTGCTGGCTCCTGTGTGTCTCTCTGTAGTCAGTGGCTTTAGTGTTGCCCCTGGGTTTCAGCCCCATTCTCCTGCTACAGGCTTCTCATCTTCCAGCCCCAGCATGGAGTTTCAGTATGCAACATATTGTGAAGCAAGGGAACCAGTGCCTTTGCTTCAAGGAACTGAAATAGCAGCATGTACCGTAACAAGTTTGTCTTTTCTTCAGTAATTAGCCAATAAAAGCAGGTGCCAAATCGCACAGATCTGACACCAGCTGATTTGATTTACCCAAAACAAGCAGTGTGGAATCAATAGCAGCAATCTGTTTGGCATTATGTTCAGTAATGTGATCAAGAATAAGAAGCTCATGCTAATATATTAAAAATGTAAGTATTGGGAGTATGAAGAGGCTCCCAGTATGTTAAAGACTGAATTGTTATGGGTCACTTTGGAAATCATGATTATCTTGAGAGCATCCCATTTTATCAGCTGGTGCAAAGCACCAACATGATGATCACCTACCTACCAAATCCCCATGAACAGTAAGTAAAAAGCAATAAACGTTATACATTAGGCAGAATAGCAAGGAGGATCTCGATTAATCTACTGGATTGATAATGAGATTTTAAATCAGCTCTCCCCTCTGTTGAATCCAAAAATGATTCAACTAAAAGCCAAAGACTTAAAACTATAAATAGTTATATTATTATACAATAATAATTTTCTATGCACTGGATCAGCTGGAGTAATTTTGTGTAGTATCCAAAAAGTCCCAAAAGCAAGTCTCCAAAATTCCTGAAACAGTTTTAGTTATAGAAGTTAGAGATTAGATTGCTATTTTTCAGGAATTTTGTGTTGTCACCCAAGAATAAAATCTTTGTATTTCTATCCACATATCCCATAGGTTACTTTATCTGACATTATTTGTAGACATTGGATGATTTTTCCTATATCCTATATTTGAAGGTTTTTTACTCAAAATTATACCATCATATAACAAACTCTGCATCACTGCCGTTACTGAGTTATTTTCATAAGTACTGTAAGAAACTGAATTCTGGCATTTTAAAATGTAATTAGCAGTTCAGGTTGAACTAAGTACTGAAAGGCATCTTCAGAGTCATAACTAATCTTTCACTCTTGTTGATAAAACTACATGATCTGTTGTTTGCATCACAGTGGTGGATATAGGCCAGAGAAATAGAGCAAATCAAAATACATCCCCAAAATATGTGGAAAAAATATCCATATGTGAAGTTGCACAAGCTATAGGATGTTACAAATACTTCCCAGGCATCAGCTCGCTAATCCAGGAAAGGCTCTCTTTGTCCTAAACAAAGATCACAAGAGGTATACAGTGGGTATTAATGCTGGAAATACTAATATCATGCCTTTTGTTCTTGTTCCTCTACAGCAAAACTCGATTCCGCTGGATCCAGGAGAGCAGCTCCCAAAAGAGTGTGCCTCCTTTTGGCTTAGACGGTGTTTACATTTCTGAGCCTTGCCCCAATTACTGCAGTGGTCACGGAGACTGTGTCTCAGGGGTCTGTTTTTGTGACTTGGGCTACACAGGTAAGACAACCTTTTTTAGATGGTACAACAGTAAACACTATCTGAGTTGCTGTTATAAACTTAGCATCTTGTTTTTCCTCTCCAATATTCCAGGAAAATACATGATGACATAAATTTCATGGGCTGCCAGCAAGAATCTTTTTGTTAAATAAAATTTAGCACAGGAGTCCAGTGCAGACAAAACAGAGCAGCTGAAGACAGGAGACACTGGTGATGTTTCTGGCAACTGTGATCTTTGAACATCACCATCTGTATAAATGGGAAGGGACTAGCAATGAAAGTGAAAACAAAATAAAATATTATAAACTAAAAAGTCTGCTTAAAAACCTTTGGAACATCTTCAAATGAATTGCTGCTGGTTTTGAGTCCCCTGGCCATCAGATGGCATGGGACCAGGAAGGAACATATGTTCTGACAGGCCCTTCTGCGAAAAATTTCTGCTCACTTGTGGTTTCTGGGGCTTTTATGCTGAAACAAACAAACAAACACACACACACACAAAAAATACCCAGTGAAGAAACAGAGATTGACACAACCAGTTGCATACTGCACTCTTTTCAACCCTCTACCCCAACAAAGCAATAAGCTATCCTCTTTTGTTCAATTTGTTTAAAAAGAACTAAAAGTATAATATTTTTCTGTTTACATAAAAACATCTTATCAGTATAAAGCATGTCTGTTTTTCACCTAGTGGAATAAGTCATCTTAGAGTTTAATGGAAGAGGGCTTATTCTGCCTACAAAAATTTATAAAGAGGGCTTAAAAAGGTTCAGTACTGTTGTCATGGCATTTTCTGGAAAAAAAAAAAAAGAAAAAGAAAAAGAAAAAAAAATATGGTACTTTCTCTTGCATGGGTACAATAGAAATGTTTGTCAATTTTCTATATCTGACCTTTACTCTCTTCAGCACAGTTTCAACAAAACATCTCCCATATATTTTTCTTTTCTTGAAGCATCACATGGAACCTGTGTGTCTAATGTGCCTAACCACAGTGAGATGTTCGACAGGTTTGAGAGGAAGCTAAGCCCTCTCTGGTACAAGATAACAGGAGGTCAGGTTGGAACAGGCTGTGGCGTGCTCAGTGATGGAAAATCTCTGTACTTCAATGGACCTGGTAAAAGGGAGGCAAGGACTGTTCCTCTGGACACTACAAATATCAGGTCAGTCATCAGTGCTGCTTCTCACAATTGTGTGTTAATGCTGCCTCTTCTCCCCTATTACAAGCATAGACAAGAGAAGCTGCGAAATGTTTTGTTTTGTTTTGTTTTGTTTTCTGGTAATCACAACCCATACAAGAAATCTTAGGGAAGTTATTTTTTTTTTTACTCATTCTGGCCTTCTACTTCCTTTTCCAGAGGGGGATTAGGTTAGAAATGGAATGGAATAGCAGAATAGAAAATGTGATCTGTTCACCCTTCTGGGAAGGTGGTTTTGCAGTGTATTCTAGATGGCCAGGCAGATGTGGCCTTGAAACTGCACAAAACCTAAGAATCCAGACAGAAAAATTCCCTTTCCACTGATGCCATTGAATTCCAGGCATGCTGATACCATAGCAAATGAGCTATTGTTGGTTTTCCAGAATTTATGAATTAGTCCACTTGTAAGAAGTGTAAAACAATGTAATATGAATTGTTTCTGTGCAGTCAAGAGGCTAACAAGCTTCCACCTCTCTCCGTGCTACTACCGAATTGTGCTCCACTGATAGTAATTACCCTTTTTCTCTCAAATTGTCCAATTGATTAATGTAATTAGGATAAACTAAGGACAATTAATTCTAACTATTATTTATCCTGGAGTTCGCAGATGCTTTGTCCAGTTTTATAAGGGATCATGTGCCTGAAATCTTGCCCACCCTACAATTACATTCATTAGTTTAATAAAAGATATTTCTCCTGTCAAATACTGCTCCAAGAGCAAGTTATGCACTGAGTTGTTGCATTATTTAATTCGTGGGATCATTCAGAAGAGCGTTGCCACAAATTAGTGTTCCCCTTCTCCAGTTCAGCCAAGTAGCACTCCTTAGGGCAGTATGGGTCCTGTGGTTTTGGGGACATCCTTAGCTGCTCCACAGCACAGAGCAACACAGCAGCAACTGCCCTTCCTCTATGTCCTGCCTATCTGTCAAAATCTCCTCTGACAAATACTTGATATATAATAACTTAAATGCCTTAATAATTAAATTAATTTATGGATTTACAAATATGCTTTTGGCAAATACTGGAACTCTGGAAATATCTGATCGCATTTTCTGTGTCACTCTCTTTTTAAATCTCATATCGTTAATACTCTGAAGTATAATTTTGAAAGTAGCCACACCATCAAGAAGTCTATGTTCAAATTACATTTTTTAGTTATTCCTTCTTTTCTGGAGAAATCTTCTTTAAAAAGAAAAGGATTTTCTTTAGCTTTCAAATTCAGAAACCACTTTCAATGTCAGATACTTATGGCTTTGCATTTTTATAGAATTTGAACCCCTTAAAACACAAAAAGAATTTATAAAGTACTGCACAATGCTCCTTCTTGACTTTCTCAATCTATCATTACTTCGATTTTGCACGAGAACATGGGGTAAAACTACCCCATGCATGAGATGTCAAAAACATGGGGTGTCAAAACTACCCCAAGGACAGAGGGACACCTTCTGGCAAGAGCAACTAAGATCCCTGTTCTGAGTCAGTGAGCTGCTCTCCTGCTGAGATTGATTATTTTGGCAAAATAAACTAGCACTTCTCTCACAAGAAAGAACAAAAATACCAATCATCTCAAGCACAAATGGGACAAACATGGATTTTTTAGTTACTTTGGCCACATGTGCTCAAGGGCAGGATCCAGCTCATGCAGCTGTTCTAGAACATTGGCGCCTTACCAATTACCCCAGCTTCTTATATGCTCAAAGGAGATAAAATAGCTACTTTGAAAGGGCAATGAAATAGGACCTAACAAAGGCCAATGCTTTGTTTTCTGGAAATGTGTATTTTTTTCATTATTTCTAAGGGAATCTGGGCTGGTCATGTAACATTCAGCCTTTAAACACCTTGATTAGAACAGATACATCCCACTTTAATGTTTGCGACTGTCTGTAACATTAGCTAGATATTTTCTCCTAGAAGCAAGGGCAGAATAAGTTTGTGAGAGTGTGAGGGGTTAACTGAAAGACCCATAAAACAAAATTATACTCCTTCCTAGAAATGTTTTCTGTTATTGCAGCTAAAATTAATGTCACTTGAAAGAGGAGATTAGAATGAAGCACTTTTTCCCTTTTTGGTATTATTTTTTTGCATTCAGTAATGCTTTGTGTAGAATTAGGTTATATTATTAGGGGTCATCTTAGACCCTGCACAGTTATCTTTTATTGTGAGTGGGTTTTTTGGTTGTGGGGTTTTGGTGATTGAGTAAACAGCAGAAAAATATATCTTTAAAGACATACCACAAGATATGTGGATTTAAGGTTGTGAATAGGAATGCTCAAACTCCTGCAGTAGAGTTTTAAGCTTCTTATTTTTCAGGTTAATAATACTTTCCTGGACCTTTTAAGATCTCATTTCATTAAATCAGGCACAGAATAGCAATAAATAAATAAATAAATAAATTTGCAAGACATTAAAGTTTGATTTTCATTCCCAGTTCCCACAGACCTACCTACCATGCGTGGTCTGTATCATCTTGCTTCAGTAACAGTTTTTTGTATGCAAGGGGTACATTTTACGCAAAGAATGCAAAGAATTCTTGATCATTTTTGTAGAAAATACAAAGACCTTTTCCTTCTCAACCTTATCTTCCCAGAGGAGAGGGGCACACTCCTCCTTGTTCACTTTGCTGCAAAGAGGTCAAGATTTGTCAGCTCATGCTCTGCTGTTTAGGGGAGCAGCCTAGCAGCGCACTCCTAAACTTGGGTTTAACACAAAAAGCATTTAAAACTAAAGTTTGTTCCCACAAACCAATGACTACCAACATGCATTCCATGTCTAGCACATACAAGTGCTTTCATATTCTTAAGCTTTATTTGCCCAACCATTGCTTATTCCTTACATAATTGATTACACTTTTTTTTTTTTTTTTAAGAGACATAAAGAGAGTATCCCATACTGCTAAGAGAACTGTAATAAAAGTATTAAAATTCATTCCACCTAGACCATTTTCTGGCTTGCACTTCAGAAACCTGCTGGAGCCTCTCCTTCCTTCGCTTTTGCATGGCCCAATGTGCCAAAGGCACAATTTTGCCAGCAGTATTTTCATCCTCTTGACTGACAATATGATACCTGGATGCATTTTGATGAACTACTGCCTCCCATATTGATGGCCTCTCCCTTATGACACTCTTCACTATCTGTTCAGTGACAGCATTTGCACATGGTGCCTACCTGGCAGCTAAATAAAATCTGTGTAATATATATATTTTTCCAGCAGTGACATCTGGCTTGTTAGCTGACTTGGCTCCTATTTGCATTACAGACTGTTGCTAATGACTGTGCAACAATTTCAGAGAGTTGTTCTGGGTCAAACTTGTCCAGATCAGATGGGCTGGTTCACTCTTCTGCAGAAAGGTTTTTTGTTTTTGTTTCTGTTTTTGTTTGTTTTACTTTTTATTGATCTCTACATTTGGCAGTCATAAAAGAGAATTTTATCTGTAAATCTTGTCACCTGTGAGGTTGCGGTATAGTGTTTTATTGCCAGAATACTGTCTCAGAAAGCAGAGCCGCAGAAAACAATAGGACCTATTTAACTAATCTTTGCAACACTGTGAACCACTCTATTCTTGAGCTATGGGGTTCTATCATGAATGAGACTGATGAGTATATTCTGGCTTGTCAAGTCCCTATGGGTATACGAAACATCTCACATACAAAATACCAATTTCAGTAACAGAACTGGATTGTGATTGGCTTTAGAATCAGAAGAGGATCGTAACAATGTGTATGTAGCAGTGGGTGAGTGAAACTGGAATCATATCTGCATGGTACTGGCTCTGCCTGTAGTCCTGTGGCTTGTCTGTGATTTTATTGACGTCAGTACAAATTAGAACCAAATCCCCTAAGGCAAAAAGAGTTATCCGTGTGGGGAGTTATCTGAGTGATGAATCAAGCATTCTTTCTTCACACAGAGACATAAATTCACCTTGAAAACTAGTATTTAAAATAAAGAAGTTATCTACAAGCAATAGAATTAAAGAAGCCTAGTTTCCTTTTGATTCATTTTCTTTTTTCCCCAAAATCCCTGCTTGGCAATAACCCCACTTTTCCCTGTGTACTCCACAAAGATGCTTCCCAGCACAAGAGACAAGCAATTGCTTCTCAAAAACATCACATCAGCAAGTACTGTAATAAAACAACAGGCAGGCATCATCATAAGTCAAAAACTGGCTAGGAAAAAGGAAGGAGAATGGCCTTGCCAACTTTCAGCATGCAAAAGCTCAGGGCAGGTATGAGCCCATGTTCCCTGCTCAGTTCTGACGTTGTTTGAGGTGTGCAATGCAGGACCTGTGAAGGAGTAGATGAGGGGGCAATGGCCTTTTCAGTCATGTCACTGCTCTTTACATTAGTTATGACCAGAGAAGCCTCAGACAAATGTCAGAAATATGTAATGAAATTTGGTGAGTGAGCAACAGGACATTAACTAAAATAAATTGTTGTTACTAGTAAAACAGTGCACGTCTAAAGGAAAATGTAAACTACACTGACACCTCAGATTCACAATTAAAAATAATAATTCAACAAGTGTAGCAAGGCATCGCTGTGATAAAAATTACAAGATTTTGGGGCACAAGGATGGGATAATTATTAATTCAAATATAGCTAGATAGGGATGTTCCAGGCTTGCCCAAAATTCTGTCAGTTAAAGCAGAAACACTGTTTCAAAGACATGTTGCAGCCTTAGAAGGGTTTCAGAAAGTAACTATGGGAAAAATCAAGGATATGGAAAAACTATCATGAGGATGAAAGTGTTGCCATGGTTTACCATAGAAAGGAGGAGGAGAAAGTGTGGAAGTGATAAAAGAAATGGCTACGGGGAAGATACAAAGAAAGCAGATCAGGAACATTTCTTCCCTGTCTCATAACATAAGAACAAGATAATATTCAATGAAATTAAAATATATAGATTCATTCTCCAAGTTACTAGTTCACGAAAACATCCCATGAACTCTTATTACTGACATTTTTTTTACATTAACAATTTAACAATCAAAAAGAGACTGGTGATTTAGAGAGGATGTAATAACTCCATTTAAACTCTAATGTTGTCTGTTAAGGCTTAAACCAGGTTCCAGTTAGAAGAGATCAAGGTAAGATCCGATGTAAGTTGCAGATTTGGCGTTAGAATTTTTGCATCTTTGTGTGAAGGAAGGATCTCTTAAAGTTTCCTGCTCAGTTCAACAATATATTTATTAGGCAAAGGATCAATAAACAACATCAACTTCTGTCTTGGGTCCCCTACTCTTTACTATGGCAATGCTTGATTTCAGTAGGATCACTGCCTGATCAATAAGCCTGAAATAATGACCTAACTGAAAATGCCACATTAGTTAAGGAGAAGAGAGTTATCCTAACTAACCTTGTGCTATTAGAAGATAATTGCACTTCTCTTCTAATCTGATATTTTTTTTAACAGGCTAGTTCAATTTTATGTACAAATTGGAAGCAAGGCTTCTGGCAACTCTTGCAACAGACCAAGAGCCAGAAATGAAGGTAAAACCTCTTTTCCTTATAATAAGCTTTTTGTACTTGGGGTCTTCTGTAGTGCTTTTACCTTTTACTCTCTCTACAAAATGAGAAAGTCTGTTTCATTTTTAACATTTTTCATTTAACCCTTCACTTTTCTTAAGTGATAAATAAGTTAACTTTCTATTAAAAAGAAGTCTATTTACTTTTATCCCATATTTTTATTTATATTTATGCTCACCAAACCTAATGGTGCTCTATTAGTAATAGTAAATTTGTTCGAGCTGTGATGTTTTAAGACATGATTGGCAAGAAGAGAAGAGGTATATTTGCTTCTATTAAACTACTTGAAAATGTTGGAAAACAGGCAAATATACAAGTACACAGGACTTTCTTCAGGTTTCATTCCTTGAAACACAAGGAATAAACTTCAAGTTCAGGATAAATTTGTCAACTTCCATATCTCACCTGAAGAAGAGTTGTGTGCCTGAAAGCTTACTCAGTTTTCATCTCCATCAGTGGGTCTGATAAAAGATTGCCTTTCAACCCATTCTCATGTATAATTTACCTGAAGCACAAAATTATGAAGCTGCAGCAGGAAATATGTTTAGTGTGAATAAGTTCATCTCTCCCAGCTGCATCCTCTCTTATTTTACCTACATGCTTAGAATTATTGTGATGGAGTCGGGAATGATATTTGGATTTGGGAAGCATCAACAGAGTTTTGGGAGCAGATTCTCTATGTAAAGTGGTGTAGTTGCATGAAGACAGAAGTCACTAATCACTGAGAAATTCTGTTACTGAGAAAACCTTGTTCTTCTCTCATTATAAACCATTTAACATCAATGGACTGTTTCCTGGTGTATGGCATTTGTATTGACACCAATTCAGAACTGCCATCTTTCAGCATAGATTACAGTAAGGGTTTGATTCTCCTCTCATTTGCACTGCTGTAAGACACAAGAAAATATGTTATCTTTGAAAGTACTCCAGTATAAAAGAGTTTTAATAGGAGAAATATACATAGAAAGTGCTTCTTTCATGCATCATCCCTTGTGATGAGCTCATTAGTGATTTCAAAATTCTGCTATGTGCTAGTATTTACCATAATGTGTGTAAGATCCAAATACCTTAAAATATTTAAATATTTAAACATTATGGTAATTCACTTTTAAAGATGCTTTAAGTTTGCAGAGGTAGTATAAACATTGTGAACTACCCCTTATGGGGAGCCCAGCTATAAGAATTACAACTTAGTGTCACACACAAACTGTAGGAATATTCCACATACATTAAGAAAGGCACGTTACCCCCTCACTAAGTAAAAGATTTGATCCTTTGAGTTTGGTGAAGACAAGCAACACAACATGTAGCAGACAGCGAGCCCATGTCATGTTTGCAACAGGTCTTGAGCACAAAATGCTCCTGGACCAGGAAATGCCAAATGGATAGGGGAGACACACTCAACGCCAGTGGTGTACACTGGATAAGGGCTGGCAACTCCTGAGCACAGGCTTGAAGAGCTGCCTCCCTCTTCTCTGCCCAGTCAAACTAACTGCCTTGCTTAATTTTAACTACAGGTGTCGTGGTTCAATTCACAAATGATAACGGGATCACCTGGCATTTACTGCGAGAGCTGGACTTCATGTCATACCTGGAACCTCAGGTTGTTTCGATAGACTTACCTCGGGAGGCCAAAACCCCTGCCACAGCTTTCAGGTGGTGGCAGCCACAACACGGTATGCAATGCCATGCTAAGAATTCATTAAATGCTTTTATCCAACCCAAGCATGAGTGCTTCTCCACATGGGCATGTGCTGCGGAAACTTCAGGTTACCAAAAATACGTTGTGGTGAACAGATTGGATGTTGTAAGTGCATGTTTAGTCTTTCTTTGGTCATGCTACAGACATAATTTTCTTCTTTAGCACCCAAGCAGAATATGGGGTTTAAGATTAAAATTGTTTAAAAGCCAAGTTTAAACTAAAGATGCTGAGAGGGGAAAAGATTACACAGAAAAGCTTTAATAAGATGAGAGGATGTACTTGAGTAAAGAGTGACCTGGGATGTCAAATGGCGTACACATCTCATTTTTCATCTAATTTGGAAGAAGAGGTATAACTTAGCCTTGAACCTGCCTACGTAGTGGCTCCCATCTCATAGAATCATAGGATTCCCTATATTACAGAACTGCCTATATTAACATCTCTGCATACCCAGAGCCCCGTGCCTCTACTTCTGCTCCACCTCCAAAGCCCACTCAGATATCTCCCGCATCCTCAGATGAAAGTAAAGCCCTGATGCTGACTGATAGCTACAGCCACCATCACAGCTCCTACCTTGCACTGTGGCACATTGCTACTAGTAAAAGTGTCCTTATTAAGTGTTTCACCTTTGCGCAAGGCAGGAGCTCCTGGCTCCCTGCAGGAAATAGAAGGTGATATTCAGACACACAGAAAAGCACATTTTAACAGCAGCTCCCTGGGGAGAAAAGAACATAGCTTACAGTCAGGTAATTATGGGATGTAGCTTCTTGGATATCATTTATCATTTTGATGGCTGTTTTTATTCGTACGTTTTTGTACAATATATGTGCTGGAGTTAACTGTCCTCACTAGGGAAGAGAATAGACAAGACAAGAGGATGTGATTTAGCTACAAAGCCAGTTCATTTGAGAAAAATGCCGAGCAGGAATTGGTGCACCACAGACCATCATTCTGCCATAGCTGTTTGCACTGTTTAGTGGTGAGATGCCAGACCTGTTGCTCTCTACCTATGTCCTGCTGGTTGCTGCTTGCCTTTGGAGGCAACAAGGTGACATCCATCTCTTCTGAGAGTGGTCACTGTAAGGCTACCCGACAGCAGTCCTCTAGATCTCAGTGAAAGAGAGAGAATTTGTGACGAGAGACTGAAATACAAGCTTCCATACCAGTGCCCACAGGTGACAACCACTCCTCATTACAGATGTTAGCTCCTTCATAGATTGTCCTTTGTCTGACATAACTCAGTGCAGAGCGACCTTATCAGCCATGACCCGTGTTCCTCTTGTTGGCAAGACATAAGTCCTGGCACATCGTTGTGAGCTCACAATTTATCAAGTCTTTCCTTCTTCTTCTATAAGGGTACAATAGTGATTGTACACTACGACAACATTTTTAGCATGCCAGCAGAAAACTATCCTCTTCCAATCTAAAGGTAATTTGGGAGATAGTCAGAGGCCTTTCTGATTTAGCTGTGGAGAATAACAGGAAGGTTGTGACTGATAAATGAAATCCCCAACCTAAGGGCTCAGGAAATGTCTCATTCAAACACAGGGAGAGTGCATGATGATAAAAGCGTTGAAGCTGAAGCAGAAACATTTTAGAGTCCAGGTTCATCCTTGAGCAATGTGTTAGCCATGTTTAACCGTGGTCAGTCTATGTGACTGAGCACAACTCACTACATGAATGCAGGATACGGTTATAAAAAAATAACTAACAGGAACTCCACTAACTCACCCATTCTGCTTTTTATAGGGAAGCATTCAGCTCAGTGGGCTTTGGATGATGTGCTTATAGGGATGAATGACAGCTCTCAAACTGGCTTCCAGGATAAATTCGATGGAACTGTGGATTTACAAGCAAGCTGGTACAGAATACAAGGGGGTCAAGTAGACATCGATTGCCTGTCTATGGATACAGCTCTGATGTTCAGTGAAAACATCGGTATGTGTCACCAAGCACTATTACATTTGTATGCACCTATTTTGTAAATTCCGTGTGGGTCAGGTTTTTACAATATGGGAGGTATTCAGAGGTTTGAGTATATAGTAATCTGCAAGGAAGAGAAGCTGAAAAGAAGGAGGTGAAAATGCAGATAACAAATCTGAATGACAGTACTGAAAGCACATGCATAAGGCATTCGATTTCATTTTTGTTGTTTCTCTCTTTTATTAGGAAAACCTCGTTTTGCAGAGACTTGGGACTTTCATGTATCAGCTTCTACTTTCCTGCAGTTTGAGCTAAGCATGGGTTGCAGCAAGCCATACAGTAATTCTCATAGCATCCACCTGCAGTATTCTTTAAACAATGGGAGGGACTGGCACTTGGTGACAGAGGAGTGTGTGCCTCCAACCATCGGCTGTCAGCACTACACCGAGAGCTCCATCTACACTTCAGAAAGATTCCAAAATTGGAAGAGAATTACGGTCTACCTTCCACCTGCAACATAGTGAGCACTGTTCTAGCTGTTTAGCATGATACAGATTTTACTGATCTAATTTGAGCAAACATCCCCTAGCTTGGGAATTTTCTGCATGTCTTTTAAATTATTAAATGTGTGTTGACACGTCATCAGGATTTTAAATTTCACTTCAAAATATTTCATCAGATATAATATGAACTGCAGGAATTTAAGTAACAAGTTTTGATCAGTGAATTCTTAAGTCTTGCCCACAATCTGTGGCATCAAGAACAGGAATTCTAAATTAAGCTTTTCTAACATTTACCAAGTAAGAAAGAAGAGAGAATGCACTGACCCATCCCCTCATATAAGGGTATTTTCTGTCATTTCACATAAGTAATAATGTTATTTGTCATCCAAGATTTAGGCACATTAATCGCAGCATTCAGCAAGTCAAAATGCATGTTACTGGATGTGCCACCTCCACCCTTTTGACTAGGAGGAGAGTTCTGCCTGCCTCCTAGTAATATCACATTGTTGTAAATGAATGTGGCAGATAAGCTGACATCCATCTCTCTGAATAAAACCATGCACTAGTTCAGAAATAACAGATGACAATAATCTTACTTACCATTACTCTGAATAGTTCCATGATTCTTAAAAGCACCCTACACATTATCTCTGTAAATTCCACCACCTTGAAAATATTGTAGTAAAAATGGACACAGTAAATGAACAGAGACTACAATTCATGTCTTGGTTTCTAATCTCATAGTTCACTTCACAGAACCATACATCTACATCCAAGAAGATTCTTCCATAATTTTCTTCACAAGTATGAAGATAGCTTGACCCAGTCAAAGTCACAGGGTATTTCCCAGTGTGTTGCTCTAGGATCAGCTCCACAGAACATTTCCTGCTTGAACAACTATGAAATTATTTAATCCGTACCATTTTGACAGATTTTTTTTCCAAAGTATTTTCCCCATCTGAGCATAGTAAGGCAGTCAGCGTTTACCATAGCGTGTGTGCAGGTGCATGTTTGTACATATATTCATACATTATTACACAAATATACATGACTGCATGTCATCTTTTTTTCGTTACATAACACTAAATATAAATTCACTACTTATTACTTTTCTGAAGCATTTATATTGTTTCAACTCTACTAGCAACTTATAGAGCTGTTGAATGTAGTAAAGCTGATAGTTTCTGCTCAACCACTTTGCTAACCAGGTAGAGTCACAACACTGGTTCACTTCAGACATTTTCCTTTAGATCTGGAATTTTGCCTGAAAACTCATCTGAGAAATTGAAACTTCCATTTTCAGATGGAATATAAATCTTTTCCAAATACAAAGTGTTGTGCTATTAAAATGTTTTTGTTCTCCTGAGGTCCACAGGACTTTCTTTATTACATAACACTTTGTGGAGGAAACATTTTGAAGCCTGAAATACATTCACTCTATTTTTTCTAGCTCTCCCAGAACACGATTCAGATGGATTCAATACAACTATGCTTCTGGTGTTGATTCTTGGGCTATTGATAATGTGATCTTGGCTACAGGATGCCCTTGGATGTGCTCAGGCCACGGCATCTGTGATGCAGATCGTTGTGTGTAAGTAGCACCTTACTTTCCATATTTTATAGAAAAGATGTTGTGTTTTATCTAGGCCAGATGGATAATACCTTTTCCTCTGAATTTGTTGCTAGGTGTGACAGAGGCTTTGGTGGTCCATACTGTGTCCCTGTCATTCCTCTGCCATCTGTCCTGAAGGATGATTTCAATGGTAACTTGCATCCAGACCTTTGGCCTGAGGTCTATGGTGCTGAGAGGGGAAACCTGAATGGTGACACCATCAAGTCTGGAACAGCTCTCATTTTTAAAGGGGTCAGAGATTCATTACATTGAAAAAAAATTAATAAAAACCAGTAGAGTTAGGAAGAGAAAGTGCTTTTTGTTGTTTCCTCCATAGGTTTGCTTCAAAGTCTTTAGGCTAGAATTTGACATTTTCATTTTTATCATGTTTATCTGCCCTAAACAACATGCACCATGTTTGTTATAGTTGTTTTTATGAACAAACATTTGTTTGTTTGTTTGTTTGTTGTTATCATTTTTGGTTATAAATTCCTCCTTAACTTCCAAAGGAAAAAAATGAAACTCTGCAGTTATGATTCCTGAGGCCAAGTGAGTGATTTGGAAATACAGTTCTCACTGCAATCTGTGGTGTCTGTCTTGAAATCCTCTGACTGATTTTTGAATATTTTGAATGATATTGATCACTGTAGTCTAGGTATTCAATGTTTGTGTAGTTAGAATGTGGTTTACTTATTTGTATCTTCTAAAAGGTTTTTAGCTCATTAAGGAGGGGTTTTTAGTTTGTTTTTAACTAAAGGTCTAAAAAGGTCAGGAAATGCCATGTTTTCTGAACTTCTCAGTTCTTCAACAAAACAGATAAATATTTCTCCCCATAAAAGACTTTTGTTCAGATAAGAACACAAATTTTAAGCTTCCACAAGTCTTTTCATTTGACATGGTGAATTTAGGTGCCCTTGAAAAGCAAAGTTTAATAACTTCACGTATAGAATTTATTTTTTTATACATTTTTTTTTCAAAACCTAGACTCCAGTTCAACCTCCTTAAATAATCTAAATCATAAATCAGAGGTTGTGAATTGTCCAAAACTTGGCTTGGTTGTTCCTGCAGGTTGTTCCTTGGGGGAAGGGGTCTGAAAAAGAGGAAAGCTCTGTGAGGTGGAGTTTGCTAGATCCTCTGCAGAACAGGTCTGTCTCCAGGATCCACTAAGCATTGAGCTCATCTGTAGAGACAGATGGGTCCTTACAGGTCACTACGACTTTTCCCACCAGTCTCTTTCCTTACTATAGGAAAAGGCACCATGCCTTCCTAAGTCAAGAGGTTACCACAGAAGAGGATATTTGTACAAAAACTATTTTTGGAGGCACAGAAAAGAGCTCCTAGAGAGGAGACTTCCTCCTTGAAAATTATGGTGCTCAGGTTCACCAAAAGAATGGTTATATGAGCTTGGACTGAATATCTGAGTAAATCAACTACAGTGCTTGCAGATCAGATGACATCCTGGTGATTCAGGGCACGAGCTGAATGAGCTGTACCTGTGTCTGTACCTGATCATGGAGCTGTGCCTCTCGAGGTTGCACTGACCTATATCTAGCACCTTCCATTAATATGGATCACTTTGCTAAGGCTATCACTATTCTAATTTTCAGCCTGGGAAAAAGAAGGGACAGAGCTACCTCTCTTGCTGCCACAGCAGTCAGTAACAGACAACATCCATACAACAGTAAGTTGCAGAGAATCTTCAATAATGGAAACTGTGATTCACATTGTATATTCTGTATTTGCAGGAAGGACTGAGAATGCTGGTTTCAAGAGATCTAGATTGCACTAATACTGTGTACATCCAGTTTTCATTTAAATTTATAGCCAAAGGTAAGATCACTGTTTATTTCCTATCACTTCTCTAGCTTTATCCCTATAAAGTAGTACCACAGAAAATGGTATAGATTTACATTTTCAACTACTATTGTTTAAGACTTCTATGCAAAAGAGAGGAAGAAAATATTAGCCAAAAAAAAAACATAACATACCCCAAAACAATAATATACCCAATACTTCATGTTTAAAAGCAAAATCTATGTGAGGACTTATTTTACAAAATTATGTCTTGAAAATATTTTTAAATATGATCCCTGCCAAAATATTAAAAAATAAGATGACTAAATTTATTGTTCTAAAAGGCAGGAATAGCTGAAGGCACAAGGCTGGATTTTGATACTTGATTCACAAGAGGTAAAGTAGTGAAAGCTGTGTCTACCTGTGAGTGCTACAGGTGGTGATAATAATGTCTGGTACCTAGGAACAACAAGCAAATAACTACTGAATTGCCAAAAAATATGTGGAAGAAGGAGCTGATTTGTTCTGATCTCTCTCTCTCTATATATATATATACACATATATATACATATATAACACTGATACAGCTTCTTATCTAAGTAAATGAACTTTGCCTGTACTTATAACAAACATCAATGCAAATTTAGTCCCTAATTAATTAGCATATTCTAGACAGAAAAGCACAGGAATGCACAGGGATTTTTATGTGTTTAATACACATAAAACTTCTCAACAGCTTAAATAGTTATAAAAGCTAGTTCATGCTATGTAATAGATGTCTGAGTAAGCTAACGATATTTGCACTTGAAGAAATGTTTTTGCACTAGTGTTTTTTAAAGCCAATTTATAATGAACACATCCTCTTTGCTCCAGGTACCCCTGAGAGGTCTCATTCTATTCTGCTGCAGTACTCTGTCAATGGTGGCATCACTTGGCACCTGATAGATGAGTTTTACTTCACACAGACTACAGATGTCCTCTTTATCAATGTTCCTCTGCCCTACACAGCCCAAAGCAATGCCACACGTTTCAGACTCTGGCAACCTTACAACAATGGTAAGGAATAGACACCCATGGGCCTCCAGATCCATAATTGCAAAGCTTAGCATCTGTCAGAGGATGGATTTTTGGACTCAACAAGAATAGAGACTCTTAAATCTTGTTTTCTTATGTTTCAAGACCTTCCATTAAAACTATCAGAAGGTTATATTTACAGTTCTTATGAAGTTTCTGTATGTTTTAAAGTGAAAGTACCTTAACCTAATACCTTTGATGGTGTGCAGAAGAGTATCTCCTTTGACCCTGGAGGGTTTGGGAGATCAAGCAACACCAATACAGTTCACAGAGGTTATCCTCATTATTTTTAATAGACCTGATTCTCCTTTACACTGAGGCCCCATTACAATACTCAAATTATAAAAAAGTGTCTTGTGTGTAAATGGGAATTGGGCCCACCTTGCTTGGAATTAACTAGGCATTAAAAAAGCATTTAGAAAGAGAATGTACTGAGCAGTTAATCTTTGGATTAAATTGTAAAGGACTGTAGAAAACCACAAGAGGAACACAGCTTATTCCTCCTGATTAGAGGACATATGCCAGCTGAAGAAAACTGTCCTCTGTTCTCAGTTTCTCTACGCACATCTCTTAGCAGGAGTTGGCATTAAGGACTCTTAACAAATTCCAGTGGTCATTTAGACCTGGTGATACAGCAATTATTTATGCCACTCAGACAAATATCTAGCATACCTCTAACAAAAAAGCAAATTCAAATCCAGACCTAAGAATCCAGTTCCAGTTCATGTTTCTGATGGGTCCTGTCTAAAACATTTAACTAAACTTTTCTTGTAGAAATCATCTTTAATTACAAATTTCACATAAAAGAAGCCCTTTAACTTTCTCTGATCAACAGAAAGGCTTTTAGATAGATGAAGAAAAAGTTCAATTACACAAAAGATCTGGCAATCTAATCTTTTCTCTCCAGTTTGCAAACACTAATTTTGCAACACATTTGAATTCATAATCCATTTGAAAGAAGGTCACTCAGAGTTTCCGTTTCTTTCAAAGAGCTCTTGGTTGGCAAATACAGGCTGCTGAGTGCAAGGAAAAAAGTTGTAGAATGAAATCATCCTTTTAGGCAGCTGCTTATTTAGCTGATTCTTAACTAAAGATGACACTGATGATATAGTTTCAAAGTAAATGTGATTTAAGTGGAAGATACTTGCTTAGCATAGGTTTTTCACTCTTCAGTTTCCTGTGACTTCTGTACATTTTACAGAAATAAAAGTTAATTCTGTAGTAAGGGGACTATGGAAAGATTGCCTGTGAAGCCTCTCCTTTAGCACCCGTTTTTCAGTGTAACACATACATATCAGCCACTAGTCTGCTTTTTAATAATAGCTTTATTAGGTGTTAATAGGAATGTTACCCTTTTCTTTGTAGGCAAAAAGGAAGAAATATGGATCATAGATGACTTCATTATTGATGGAAATAACCTTAAAAATCCCGTGATCCTTTTGGATACCTTTGACTTCGGTCCCAAAGAGGACAACTGGTTTTTCTATCCTGGTGGAAACATTGGGCTTTATTGCCCATATTCATCTAAGGGAGCTCCGTAAGCATCACTCAGCAATAAATTAGAAAAAAGTGACTGTGGAATAAAATGATCCTAAAATACTTTTTTTTTTTTTTTTTTTCCACAGTGAGGAAGATTCAGCTATGGTATTTGTTTCGAATGAAGTAGGAGAACACTCCATTACAACAAGGGATCTAAGTGTGAATGAAAACACTGTAATCCAATTTGAGGTACTTATCCTCAGAAAGTTACTTGGCATTTTGCTCAGGGCATTCTGTTCTCTCAGGTTCTGCTCTTCAGCATGTTTGTCCAGCACTTTGTGATTGCCTGGCAGAGAAGCCTCTTTAATTTCCCCTGTAATTATTTTGATTTTGCTTTCCCTCTTGTGGGTGTATCCTGAAGCTTTTATCACACAGATAAGGAAAATTTCGCCTCACAGTCTCCTGTTTTCTTGCCTAATTTACTACTTTGTCCATTCATATATACTTGCACTGATAACATGCCTACAAGTTGGAGAGTCCCCACTGGCAGACAAGACGATGAGCACCACAATGTAATGAAAGTCTAGATTGCTACTTTACAACCTGCTCGGTATAACTGTGCAGTTGAAATATTTTCATGATCTGGCCCAGTGGGGAGCTATAAGTTCATCTGTGACACTAGAAATCATTTTCCTGCAGGCTAGCTTTACTGCACTGGCTGTACTTTCTGAAAGCCAAGCCTCTGCTTTCCTTTTGCTTCTGCCCATGCTTTCATAAAGGATCTAGTGGAAGCTATTCTTTGCCACAATGGCCTGAATTCATCCCATCTTAGGGAGTTATCTAAATGTCATGACTAAGGAGCATATTTTTCATGCTTCTTATATAATCAGTGGAAGCAGACACTCCCAATGACAACACCTAGTCTAAACTAAACTGTGTTTCTGGTTTATCCTAAAACCTAAACTGAGCATTGGCTTGGACAGCCACTGATGGGAGTAACCTTTCAGCCTACTATGTGTTTGTTTAGAGAATTCATTTTATTGTTCTTAAGATACTGTGAAAGAATCTTTCATGTAAATTGCCATGCCACAATTACAAGGCTGTTTTTAACAAAGATGTAGCATGCTCTAGCATGCAAACAGCAAATGATATTGATTTATAAACAATTAAAGAAATGATACTAAGAGTTTTCCAAGAAAACTTGGTTTAGCTGTGTACTCATGCATGCTTCAGTTTGTCATGCAACTACTTCATAAATTATTGAAGGTAAACCATTTTCTGTTTTAAAATATAGATTAGTGCCTGTAGAACAAAAATGTTTGCGGTCATTTTAAGATATTCATAAGTCTTTGGGGCATTAACCTCATAAAATCTCCATACATACTTCCATATGTGGTAAGAACATTGTTTTAAGGAAGTTAAGTGACTTCAACTCACATTTTTGTAGACATTAGTATAAATGAAGCAGTTATGCATAATGCAATAGAGTTTCTTTCTGTGTCTCAAGAGTCAAAAACTATATTGGGTCAAGCATTGCTCTAAGCTTCCAGATGAGTAGACAACCCTCTAGTCAAATGTAGGTTGATGGCTCTCATGTGCGCTGAAGAGTGATGAAAGAAATTCAGTGTAGGATATGTTTTCAACATTCATGCACTGTCCTAAATATAACTGGACTTTAAAAATACATTTTTGTTACAGAGTAGTATGTTAGAAAGATACTTACTTTTCACTACAAAGATATCTAAAAGTACAAAATATTCTGTAGTTTTAGTACAGGCTTTGTATTTCATCTGCAATAAATTTTTATTTATTGCACAGTAAATAGAGTATATTTTATTTTATGTGACAGTCATCCTGTAAGGCAACTAATTCTTTTATATAAGCAATCTGAAACTGAAAGAACATCTTAATATCTGTGTGAAAGCAAAGCAGACTAATTTGAACAGTGAGCATGCAAAAATATGTCATAAAAGGTCTCAGATTCTGTATAAAACATATATGATTTGTTACAGGATACCAGTAGCATTGCAAGTCACGTAGGTTTTCTGCCTTCTCTATTGTTCTGTACATCAGGAATCTTGTCAGAACACCTTGAGAAGTTTGTCACTGTCACACTGTGTTTTGGTGTGACACTGAATCTAAATCCAGTCCAGCTATGACACTCTTTTCAATGCTTTCACCTCAGACTTCGATGCCATACATGAGCAGAAAGAGTAGTGAGTATAAAAGCTAAAGAACATATAGAAGTGAAACACCAGATGCTCTGAAGGGTAATTCCTGTGGCATGAGCTTTTTTATTTTATTTTATTTTATTTTATTTTATTTTATTTTATTTTATTTTATTTTATTTTATTTTATTTTATTTTATTTTATTTTATTTTTTGTATAATGTAATAGATAATAATGCAGCTCGGCAATCTACCAAGTTTATGTTTGCACATTTTGTTCTAATATTTCTGGTTTTAAAAAGTCCACATTCTTGAGCTGATGCATTTGCTCCAGCCACACTATCAGCTCTCTTTTGTCTAATTAAGTTTTCTCTAGTGGAAGTATTTGGGGATTTCATATTACATTCATTTTAGAATGACCCAGAGCGTGATGTGCACATGGACAGGTAGGCCAATGTGCAAGTGTTCATGTTCATGTGCATGTCCTGAGTTCGTCATTGCAGTTGTTAAACAAATTCTTAAATCACCATCTTCCTGAGCTAAATAAATACCATACAACATGGGAGAGACTAAGATGAAGAGTGATTAGGTGACCCAGCATACCCTTTGTCATCTTCTGCATTTCATCTCTTGGACCCCAGATCAATATTGGCTGCACCACTGATAGCTCATCTGCTGACCCGGTAAAACTGGAGTTCTCACGAGATCTGGGGGCGACCTGGCACCTCCTTCTCCCCTTGTGCTACAGCAGCAGCAGCCACCTCAGCTCCTTGTGCTCCACTGAACATCACCCAAGCAGCACTTACTATGCAGGCACCACCCAGGGCTGGAGGAGGGAGGTCATTCACTTTGGAAAACTCCACCTCTGTGGGTAAGTGTCTAGCTTTTAATCCTCCCAGCTGCTTGTTCGTTTCTTTTTATGTCTGTTTTCCAACCAAAATGGTATCCAAACATTAGCAGTCCATAAGAACAGTGACATTAGAACAGACCAAATGACCAATCTTTCTCCCCTTTTTGCCCTGAGTGGCAGTTAGTATTCAGGTGATTCCCAAAAATATGTCATGCCTAATACTAATGTAGAGTAACCACAAATAATTTCTTATTTATCTATATATCTCATTGATAACGTGTTTGTGGAAGTGTATTGTATAGTAGAATAAATGCAAAAAGCTCCTTGAATGTTTTTAACTTAATTTCATATTTTAGTTCATCAAAGATGTTTTTGTGTGACATCTGGGATTCATTAGAAAATACAGTAAAATGTGAGCTAGTACAAACTTGATTCTACCTTAGGGTAAGGGAATGGACTTACTTAATATTCAAGGTATCTTGTAATTGCAAAGTTCTCTGATTCTAAGAAATTAACAGCTGCAGTCACTTGGGAACTTTAAGGTTGTGGGACATGCTAAATTGGATGATAACAGATACATAGGATAGAAAAATAATTTGTGCTTGCAGGCAATTTAATATGTAACTTTTCAAAGTTACACATAAAAAAAGTTCAAAACAGTACTGTTTACTTTTCCAGGAAAAACTGTCTTATAGTATCAACTCAGTTTGTGTAAAAAATCACATCATTAAGGATTAAACTGTAGTATGTATGAATTAAAATGAGCTATCCAACTATGAGACTGTATTTATGAATCTACTGTGTGCAATGGCCCTTCCATTAAATAAATGGTTTCGTATGTGCCTCTGGAAGTATGAGAAGACCTGTGTAAGAGATGAGAGCCAAGTTTGGAAAACCTGGATGTTTAATAATTTAAGAAAAGGTTTAAATTTTAAACTTGAATATTCTGTTTTATGACAGTTAACATTTCAAGCATAGAGTAGTTAACCATCTTTTGCAGCAGCACATCTGTCCTTCTGGGTTAGCCGAAAAGAATTATTTGACTCTTTACCCAACTACCCATGCACCCCCCAAATGAAAAATTTGACTATACAAATTAATATCTCATTTAAACCTTCCACGTATTTTGCTTTAGTCCTATGTTCCTTACTGATTATGTCCAATTTGCCTGTCTTCCCTCCTGTTCCTTGCCCAATAGTGGGCCAGAAAACAGTTGGTGATAGTCAACAGAACCCAGCAGCAAAGAGCAGAATCCATGGAGCCTTTGGTATAATGACATCCTTGGGCCAGAGGGCTGATGTGGGGTTTTCCCCACCAGAGTCCACTGGAATAAAGAGAAAAAATCAGCAAACCTGATTCCTTGTGTAATGCTAAATAGAACCAGCATTTCTGTCCTCAAGGTGTAAAGTGATTATATTTAAATGAAGACGAAGACATTCCAGTTATTTCCACTGCATATGTTCTTTGGGAAATTAATGTGTGTCCTCAGCAGATAGCTGTATCTAAGATCTTAGTATTCCCGTAGGATTCTGAAGGAAAAAATCCTGAGCCTGTTGAGTTGGTGAAGAAATACCTACTGACTTCAACAAGACCAGTATTTCACTCTCTGTTTCAGTCACCCTTCACTCAGGCCAGCAGGGAGCCTGAGACGAGGCTCCCTGTTCTTGTGGGGTGGAACAAATACAGCCCAAGAGACAGAGATGTCCCCTAAAGAGCAGTTTAAAACATTTCCAACCTCGTTCTTGTGTCCTTCACCTCAGGACATAGTAAAAACAATGTTTTTGACTTCCAGCAGGACTCTGATTCTTAGTTATCTTTCTTAAAACTGTTAGCAGTATCCCCACAGTATCAGCTATCTCTTACCACCTGAATCACCTCATAAATATTCCTTTTTAGCACATAAAGACAAAAACATTTGTCAGCTACCTGTGCCATTGTTTCACCTGCAGCGTTTATCATAGAATCATAGAATCACAGAATCAGAGAATCACAGAATGGCTTGGGTTGGAAGGGACCATAAAGATCACTCAGTCCCAGTCTCCCTGCCCTGGGCTGGGACACCTCCCACCAGGTTGCCCAAAGCCCCATCCAGCCTGGCCTTGAACACCTCCAGGGATGGGGCATCCACAGCTTCTCTGGGCAGCCTGTGCCAGAGCCTCACCACCCTCAGAGTAAAGAATTTCTTCCTAATGTCTAATGTAAGTCTACCCTCTTTTAATTTAGCTCCATTCCCCCTTGTCCTATCACTACGCTCCCTGATAGAAAGTCCATCCCTCGATTTAGATGTTTCTAACAAGTCATATTAAACATGTAAATTAAACACTTTTCCCTTCTCAGTCTTCTGGTTTCCTTCATCCTTTGAAACATTTTCTCATTTGGGAATAAAATGAGTCTCTCAAGTGTTTTTCCCCTGCTCAGTTTGTTTTCCCTCTTTCCCCAGTCTGTTCCTCTTTATATGCAGCACTGATGCAAATAGCACTTAGGCTGAGAATTAAAAATGACAGGCCAGGACCCAAAGGAGAGTATAGTTTAAATTAACAACTTGCACTATCAGTCTGTTTTAAGATTAAGCTGTCTGAAAGCAAGCTGAATACCTGGTGACATGGCAGATCATGTTTTCTGTTCACGTAACTGAGGGTGAGATTTTACCAGCCCATTTCCACAAGTGGTCTCCCTGAAGGCAGGGTGCCAGTGTGAAGCAGGATTTCATTCTCCAGAAGACAGGGAGCGGCCTGGTCTGACGTAGATGCTGTAAAGCAAGGCAGAAGGAAATCCATCTGACCATGGCCAATCATCCTTCCCATGGATGATGGAGAGAAGAGTGGTTAGATTTCAAATCCCATTTTCAAGTCTGTCATTCAGTTTTGGTATTTCAGCAAATGAATAATGTTATTTTTATTTCTGTCAGTACTTGGATTGAATGTCAGCATAAAGATGACAAGGTGAAGGAATTAGACATAGCAGTCAGTTTCTAGAATTAAATTATTATCAAGTCAATTCCACCAAAAATAATAGTATATATATATATGTATAGTATGGTATATTTATATATACATGTAGTATACAACAAAAGAGAAAACTTTCATTTAAACTAAGTACATTTCCCCCTTTTTCAGGTTGGCAAGGTTCAGATGGTACCAAGGATTTTATCCTGCTGGATCCCAGCCAGTCACCTGGGCCATTGACAACGTGTACATTGGTCCACAGTGTGAGGAGATGTGCAATGGGCATGGCAGCTGCATCAATGGCACAAAGTGCATCTGTGACCCAGGGTACTCTGGGCCAACCTGCAAAATAAGTACCAAGAATTCTGACTTCCTTAAGGATGATTTTGAAGGTATCTCTTTTCTTATTTTAGCCTGAATTCTACCTGTTAGTCTTAGTGGAACTCAGGGCTCAAAGATGAGACCTTCTGCATGCTTCTGAATCTAAACTATGCTGTGAGACTATTCCCATGAGTCAAGTTGTTTGGATGTAATTCTCAAGCATGGTTTGTGAATGCCTGATGGCTATCAAATGCCTGTTTTGGAGCAACTGACTTTTTGCTAGGTTGTTCATATTGGAATATAAATTTGCCATCAAAACAGAGTTTCTGCAAATTGTACTTGCAGCAACTAATTTCAGAAGAGAATGATGACACGCAATTTCTGGAAAGGGATATGTCAATCTAATTCTCACAAAATGTGTATTTATTGTTCAAGTGAATACAGTTGGGTAGTTTGACCAGCACAGACAGCATGCATGTAAGCAAGGAAAACAAAGAAGGGCTTTAGGACTATGCAGTTTCTCCCTGCAAAGGAAATTTGAGTGGCCTTCATATGGCAAACGATACTTTGGAGCAGACCTTATGTCTCAGCACTGCTCAGCAAGCACAGCAGACCGGGGACCCCAAGTGGACAGTGCCAGGAGGCAACTCAAAGCCTGTGAGTGCCTGAGCAAACACAGCATCCATGCAAACACCTCTAAAAAAAAATCAAGATTTTCCCCTCCTAACAAGTATTGCAAGAAGAGCACATTTTGAATAAAGCAGCACCTGGTAACCAAACTTCTCCTTTCAAAGGTACTACTGTTCATTTCAAATTTTGACAGCCCTTTCTTGCATGCTAGCACATGGCACACAGTTTCCATATAGAGCTGGATACATTGCTGTTATCTCAAGAAAAATGAAGAGAAGTAGAAAATCATATGAATAACTGGAGAGTAAGGTCCCAAACTTCGTACTTCTGGGCTAACAGTTTATTTTGTTTTGATTTGTGACAATTTTCTAAAAAACATTGAATCATAAACACTGGCATGAATATTTGTTCACTCTGCAAGTAATATTTAATTTAGCTCTCTTCCTCTGGAAATAGTACTCTTGCAGCAGGAGCACTTTGGAGTAAATCATAAATATGTATTTACTGTGTATTCAGGTCAGCTGGAGTCTGATAGATTCCTGCTTGTGAGTGGTGGAAAGCCATCAAGGAAATGTGGCATCATGTCTGGAGGAAACAACCTTTTCTTTAATGAAGAAGGTTTACGTATGCTGATGACTCGAGACCTAGATTTGTCGCAAGCAAGGTAACACAATTTTAAAGTCCTGTCAGTATTTCACTGAAGAAATAATGTACTGAAGAATAAGACATATGATATACTTCTGTAGTAAAGGCAAGCTGATATATTCTGCCTTCCTTACTCTAGCACATATTCCATTTTAACCATTTCTACCATTTTAACTTAAATTTAACTTGAACGGGGTTGACTATTTTAACACTAGGGTTTTTTCTTGAATAAGAACTCCAGGATCTGACGCCACATCTTCAGCAGTTTATGCAAGTTTTTATTTCTTAAATGTGTAATATGATGAATTGTTTGCACATCACACACTCTGCTTGTCTTACAGTTTGCTGTATTGTGAGCCACTGTTGAAGCAAGAGTGTGCTGCCAGTATAAGTGTTACATTCATCATCTCATAATCCTTTCATTTCTGAATGTTGATTTCTTCTTATTGTGCACATTTGTTTCCAATAATTCACTGAGAAATTCCTGTCAAGCTGTCACCAACTACACTGAGCACAGCAAGTGAAAAACAAATATTTTTATTGTATTTAGAGACCATGTATCATTATGGCCTTCAGAGGAGATATTTGATGAGAAAGGCATACTAAGTAAGCCACATAAAAAATTTACAGAAAAATTAATATAAATTTAGCCTCATCTTAATTGTGTGCATGCTAACAAATAGCCCTTGTTTTCTAATTTCTTTAGTATCTTAACCTATATCTTTACATTACTACTTTGGAAAGATTGCCTTTTTCCCATGATTTTTTCCATTGATAACTTGCAAACTCCCTTCTCCTCTCTAATGTTCTGTGGGACACACTTTAACAGGCAGTTTACCTCTTTTCAGCTTCTTGTTTTCATTAACATTGACGCTCTAAGTAATGGTTCCATTGCAGAGCCTTACAGTCAATAAAGGAGCCTAATTTCTAACCATTACAAATTTAGACAAGCAATTAGCTAACCTTCATTGAAGTGTAATATTAGAGAACCCTGTATTGAATTTGTGAGATTACTCAAAGCAAACTTTTTTCAGAATTTGGTAAATACAAACATCCATAAGCTGTTGTAATTTGATTTCCTGGACTGTTCTGAAATTAAAAGATTTTTTAACAGAAGGTACAAGATATCTTGTAAGTTGCTCCATTAGACTAAATGACATGTTTTCCTTATTGCTTATGTTCAAAGAGACGTCACTTATCTCTTCTCCATGAAAGTCTGTAGCTGGATTTGCATATATTGACCTCAAGGTGTTATATGGAGATAAATGACTCCTGTCCTAATAAAAGGAAAACAGAGCAGTATGTTTAATTTCTTGTGTATGCCATGAAAAATAGCAGTTATCAACAAATAACTCTATGTTTTCATCTGAACAGCAAGGTAGACTGCAAAGGCTTTGCTGGGGACTGCTCTTTAGAAACCTAAAATAATTGTGTAGGGATTTGCTTAATTTCCAGGCTGACTCTACCGGCCACCTGCAAAACAAGACAACAGATCTGACTTTGACACAGACATGCCAAGTTCTGCCTGGGACCTGGGGAGAGGTTTCTATTTATTCCAGAAATGACAAAAAAACAGTGATAAACAGCATTTCTAATAGATCTTTTAAGGAGTACTGGACTCAGTAATCATTAAAAGCCTCTCTTTTTTCTTAGAGATTTCCTGAACCACACAGCTGAGCAGTGGTGTCAGTCCTGTATGCTACTCTGCATGTGGGGATGTAAATTAAGTGGACTCTCCAATCCAGTATTCACTGTCATCACCTCTGTATTTTAAAGATTTTAACCATGGGGACAATGTATTGTCGTTACAGTGATACCCGTAGCTGAAATTACACAGCATGAAATACCAGTAGGGACAGTATATTTTAGGTATCACATCTGATCAAACCCCTTTCAATTCTGAATTACTGGAGTATCCATAAGAAAGCTTTGCTTTTTCCATTCCAAAATAGGCAGAACCTTTGCAAAATATCTGTGGGGTGAGAAAAGACATGATTAAAATGGCTATCTTTAATCTGTTAAACATTATTTTACCGATATCTGAATGAGTTATTACTACGCTAGTAAAAATTCAGATGAAAGAATAGCAACCCATAGAGAGCAAATTCAACAGAGAAAAGGTCACCCGGGTTTATTTCCTTTAAATTATGTGGTGAATGTCAAAGAGAATCTGTGGAGGAACAAAGACTCACCAGCAGTGACTCCAATCCATTACAGATGATATGTTGATCCATGAGGATCCCCAGCATTGCTTTACAGCTGAAGCAATATGTTATGTCTGGGACATGGTGGTGGATATAATCTATAGTGAAAGAAGTTATATATAGCACCAAGAGGAACCGCAAGTCACAGAGAGCATTAGAATTAATTGACTTGCGGATTCAGTGTTTTATTGAAGCTTTGTCTCCTCAGCACCTCTGCAGCCTCCACTCCCAGGGGATCTACCTGCAGATAAAACCAGACCAAGACTTTTGATACAAAACTTGTTTTCCCATGTTTCATTCGACTGTGAGCCAGGCAGCACTAATGCAGTGATAATTAGAACAGATAGAGCACTTTAAAGCTGTGCGAGAGCTGTGCAAACACAAATTAATACTTGTAATATCCCTGAAAGTCGGATGGGTAAATATCATTACAACAGTGCTTCCCTCCACTCCAAGTGCATTGCAGTGCTGTTAATAAGCATCATCTAACAGGAAGAATTTCTCAGTTTGATACAAGCCTATTGTGCTTCTTTGGAGCAACCAATTAAAAAGGGAATGAAAGCATTCATGTCCCTGGGTGTCTAGGGCTGGCTTCAGGAAAGCCAGCATATTTAAGTGGTGTGATTGAGACAAATTTCCCATGCTGACTAAATGGACAAAATGGTCCCTGGAAGTGAAACATGCTTTGTTCTCATTTCCAGATTTTCTCTAGTTTATGCCAATGGAAAACTTTTTTTTTTTTTAATTTTGAATTTAAGCATTTCATCAAATTCCTAGCAAATTATGATCAAGGCACCATTAAGGCACTATTGCTTTTCTGCCTCTAAAATCTGTACTCACAGGTTACAGGATAAAAATTTCACCCAGGATTATGTTTCTGATATTTTCAACACCATCTGCTACACAGAGAAAAGCTCAAAACAAAAATGACCAGCTTTGTTAAGCCCCTGGCAAACTACCACACAGGCAAAATGAATTTTTGTTATCCCACCTGTCTGTCTACTTATATTATTGAGCCTTTGAAAAGGAAACGATAACATCTCCTAAAGCTGGTTCTTACACCAAGAAATGATGGGGTTTGTCAATGGACAAACTCTAAGTCTCTAATTCAGGTTATCTAGGATGTTGCAGAAAAACAATTTTTTACAGTAATTGCTCTCACTGTTAGATTTGTGCAGTTCTTCATGAGATTGGGATGCGGTAAGGGGGTACCAGACCCCAGAAGCCAGCCTGTGCTTCTGCAATATTCGCTCAATGGTGGCCTCACTTGGAGCCTTCTCCAGGAGTTCCTCTTCAGCAACTCAAGCAATGTGGGACGATACATTGCCCTGGAAATCCCAATGAAGGCCCGTTCCAGCTCCACTCGAATTCGCTGGTGGCAACCATCTGAGAATGGGCATTTCTACAGTCCCTGGGTAATTGATCAGGTAAGTACTCTTCTGGGTTGTTGGTTTTTTTAATATAGTTTTAGACTGTTTTCTGTCTTAATGTTTCCCTTGTATTGGCATACATGTATGTCATTTTACTGGGTCAAGCAAAAATGCTTTTTATACAGATATTCCAGAATTATACTAATCTAGCAAAATAATTGGGCAAAATTGCTGTTTGCTAATTTTGTGCTTTTAATGCACTGTTTCTATGTTGGGTACTGAATGTCTATTTTGGAACTAGGAAGGTCTTTAATACATGGGTAGAGCCACAGGGTCACATTGCAGAAAGCCTTAGTATGCAAAATCCAGGTCTGAGTTCAAACTTTGAAAACCCTAATTTCAAATCTACCCAAATATGTAATTTCCTTGGTAAAATGTAATAGGAAACACTAGAGAAAAACTTCAATCAATATCAATCTTGAAATTTTGAAAGCAATTTAAGGTTTGTTTGTTTTTTTTTTTTCATATTTGGGTTTTGCTTCTATTCAGGGTATATTGTATTGCTTTGTATGATTTGGTATAAATCTCAAGAAATTCCACTGAAGTTATTGCACTCAAAGTAGTGTTATTGGGCTGCCCCAGTTGAACTTGCTTAAACATTCATTAATTTTTTTATTTTTTTTTTTATAGCAGTTAGTTCACATCCATAGGAAAAACCTGGACACTGAACATCCATCCATGTTACAAAATTTTACTTCCTATCCCTCCATTTAAAAATGAAAAGAAAACTCTTATTCTTTCATCCCTATATCTTCATTGAAGTTAGTCAGTTATATTAGTTCAGAACAATCAGTAACTGAATTCAGAATAACAAAAAAGAATTAGTTATAACTTAATTGATGTATCGTAAAATCCTAATCTCTGGAAGTCAACATCAAAACAAAGAATATTACCGCAGTTCAATCGTCAGATGCAATCTGGTAGTAGTTCACCATATTGTAGAAAAGCTGAACAGTCGGTGGGAAAAATAACAGTGTAACACTTTGCTCCTATCAACATTTATTTTTGTACTTCATTCAGAATGGAATTCACCTCCTTGAACTTCAGATTTGTACAGCTGAGCCAATCTCCGTAGGATGCCTCTACAGGAGAAAGCTATTCCCCTTCCTCGTAACATAAAATCTTTACAAAGTAAATTTGTCTATTATGATCCATCAGAACATATATATGCATAGATCACTCAATGTTTTCCTCCTCTGGGATGCTCTGTCATGTGTGCATTTGTGAAGACTTCTAAGCATGATTTTTTTCAATAACAATTCCTTTTACAATGTTTCAGATTCTTATTGGAGGAAACATCTCTGGCAATACAGTATTAGAAGATGATTTTACCACTCTGGATAGTAGAAAGTGGCTGCTCCATCCTGGTGGCACAAAGATGCCAGTCTGTGGGTCTACTGGGGATGCTTTAGTGTTCATCGAGAAAGCTAGCACCCGCTATGTTGTAACCACTGACATTGTTGTCAACGAAGACTCTTTCTTGCAAATAGATTTTGCAGCATCCTGCTCTGTCACGGATTCCTGCTATGGTAATGACTGCCTAGTAAATCCTGCCATTTCTCTTACTTTCTTGCATGGAAAATTTCACCTGTTTTATTGTTCCATTATCCATCATAACAAGAACTGAGAAACCAAAGAAAACTGCATGTTTCTGTCAGGAACTGTAACATCAGCATTTATTGTTGGTACCTGAAGCCTAAGATAAACTAAAGTATGTTTTCTTCTCCAGGCAGTTAAGTTGTAGTTCAACTCATTTAAGAAAAATACTAGCAGCTGTCTTACTCTAGTTTATTTGCCAGCATATTGTATCCACTGCTTGGGATGATGTTCTGGTTCTAATAATAAGCATCTGGGTGTTCCCAGCATATGTTTCTTGTTTTGTGGGTTTGCAGTTTTTGAGAAGTAAGTTTCAATTCAGATCTCATTTGCACTTGTATGACTAAGAAATAGTTTTTATTAGCCTACTTCTGACACGAGCTAAGTCAGAATCGATTGTGAAAATTTGTACAATCCATATGAAATAGAAAGTACGTATATATTTGTATGCATATGTCTATGTATGAATGTGTGCATATATCTATGCACACATATATAAGCATATATACATGCATGTACACATAATGATGTAATTTTTTATTGTCTGGTTTCCTTTTTGTTCATACAATGCATATTCAGTGCAGAGCAGGTTTTTGCACATATATACATATGTTTACATACTCATGCTTTTATCTGTGTAACTGTATGTATATATCTATATGTATACATACATATATATGTGCAAAAACCTGCTCTGCACTGAGTATGCATCACAGGGAAATTAAAAATTGGGTCATTATGTGGATTTTAAAATGCACAAACAATAGGTATTCCTAGCTTTTGATTGTATAACTTGTTTATACATGTTAGATTACATTCTTTTAGCATAGCATTTGGGGGTGCATTTTTATTTTTTTATGAGAAGGACAATGTAGTATGTTGGAGCACTCAGTGTGCATAAATTCACTGAGTTACTTACTGTTCCTCTGGAATTCTGCGTGAAAATAGAAAAAGGTTTTACATAAAGTGGCTTACCTGCTTTTGCTGTTCTGAACCCTATGGAAGTAATCAACATTTTACTTATGTCTTCAACAATTTTCTTTTGGTATTAAAACCACTGCAGCATCCCTAAAATGATCTCTGCTAAGTTTAAGTGTTTTGGCAGCTTGTTTATATACTGACAAAGAAATAGTTCCTTCCTTTTTTCGTGGTTATTTCTTTGTCTACTGTGCTTACCATTATCTTAACTTTGTATTAAGTTAAGCAGGACACTACCTAGTCATGCTTCCACTTCTGATGAGGAAAACATTTCAATTTGGTATTGAAGGTTTAACACCAAAAATTCATTTACCCTTGTTTGTATCCACTTGTCCTTGTGTTTCTATAGCACTGCGTTCTGTGCTTAGACATCAAGTAGGACTGATTGGGTGATTAAGGGTCATTTTCTGTGTGTGAGGGTAGTAATGGGCTGGTAGTAATCAAAGAAGATAACAGATTTATCACCACTGTCATTGCAACCATACTCCATGTTTTACAAAGCCAGAAACTTTAGCAGCTGGAATATTTACTACCAATTACAGTTCTGTGCCTATTGATATTTACTTTTTAACGCCTGTATAAAAGTTTAACTTGAAGTATTTAGTGAGCTTGACTAATTTTTATTTTTCATAATCAAATTTATAAGCCCTAAACAGCAAAATAATGAAATTGCTGATTTTTGCTGGGAAATGAATACATTAGTTTAATACGGGTAGATTGTGTTTGAATGAAAATAAGCTCATTGACTAACAAACTCAATTTAAAATTGCTTATGCTGGATACTGAAATGAGCTGGTCTGGAGCGGCATGGAAAGAGTGACTAAACCATCTTGTTGAAGAGCCAGAAGTTTGAATTTGAGAGTTGTTCTGCCTTACACAGAGATTACGACCAGCTGAGTTCTCATCATTCAGCTTGAAAAACAAAAAGCTTCTGGTCGTGATGCTGTCACATCACTTTCTTATATGCTGCAGCTACAGAAATTGGCTTGAATTAATCCTGGTGACTTGACAGATTACTTTATCTTTGCACCTGTGGTCCTTTGAGTTAGGTGGCTGATGGGTACTGCAGCCTTCTCCTGAGTTACACTTGTTCAGCAACATATAATGTCTATTCGAGCAATGCCATCATCTTTGTGCTCATGACACAAAGTTTTGAAAAGTTTTGAGCGTAGTTTTTTTTGTTGTTTTTTTTTTTTTTGTCAGAGTAGTCTTGTGACTAAAGGTTTGTCGTAGACCTATGCGTGTGAATCTCTCACTGACTTACTGTCTTTCCACCCTTAGCTATTGAACTGGAATATTCAGTGGACCTTGGACTGACCTGGCACCCGATTTTGAGAGACTGTCTTCCCACTAATGTGGAATGTAACAAGTACCATCTTCAGAGGATTCTCATATCAGACACTTTCAACAAGTGGACCCGGATTACTTTGCCTCTGCCTCCCTACACGAGGTATCTCTCTGGTTTTCTGCAGAATAAATCTAAATACATGGCTGTGTATTGAGATATGATACATTATAGTGTTAAAATAATTGTATCTTGACATTCTTGTTTGGTCAATGTGGATAGCAATGCATAAGTAAAGAAAACTCCATCCTGCTTTGCATAAAAATTGCAAAGCTACTACGTATATTTACTTTTCTTAGTTATTTAGAAACAGGAAATTGTGTACCTGGGGAGGGGCAGGAGCAGGGGGAACTCTTTAAGAATCTCATAGTGTTGTCACCCTCACAAAATTTGGTTGTTTTGGTGGCTGATTGTCTGAGTCCCCCACCTGCATCCTGTTCTTGCTGTTCTTGGCTGTGAGCTGGTGTTTTAAGAGTAACACTTTTTAGGCTTCTTGTTTTTCTGTGCATGCCTTGTATCGTTTGGTTCTCTATCAACATTTACACATGCCCCATTTTCACCTCCTCTTCCTTGTTGTACTTTATTTTGTCTTTGAGGGAAGAAAACTTGTGGGATTTGTTGGGAAGCTGCATTTTATGCAGTGAAAGGAGCACTGACTGCTAGTGGGAGCACTGCCATATGTTTCGTAATGATGCTCTGAAAACAGTTCAGCTTTGGTTGGTTGGTTGTGTGGTTGTTCTTTGTGTTTGTTTGTTTGCTTGTTTGTTTGTCGGAAAAATCCATACAGGGCCAAGTGGGTAATTCAGACTTCCAGTTCTTGTCCATCTTGATGTGCTGTTAGCTGTGACTGTCCCCCATGCAGCCATACCTGATAATACCAGTGTAGTGCTAGGCCAACATAAAACCCAGGAAAAAAGGTGAATGTCAGGCTCTCTGCACAACTTCACTCTACAGCTCTTCTCCTACTGCTGAGCTCCATTTCCTAACCAAAGGCATAGGCCAAGTTAACTGCTGTTACAGATGTCGCCACAGTTCAGGCAGTGCTTACACCTGTTTGAGAAGATTGTTATGAAAGATGCCAATGAACACACACAGAAGTTTTGAAACAGAGACCTTTATTTTCCAGAAATTGTACTGAGAGCACCTATAAAGTTACCACAAGTTTTGAAACTGGAAGTGGAAAAGTCCATGTTCTGTTACTAATTGTTTTGGCATCTAAACTCCTCCCTATCTCCATTGCAGTGACTTATGTCAAGTGATAGTATATTTAGGACTTGTTCCCAGCAATGATCTCCTCTGCTTACTTGTTGTATTGCTTCACTGTGTATTGTCTACAAAATCCATTACCTCAACAGTCCTTATAAAAAGCCTGTAAATTTGTGTTCAGAAAGGATTTTCTAAAGCTTCACAGGATAAATAAGGACTGGGGCTGATGCTCCAAACCAATTGAATTCGGACCTAAAAGGAACATATCACCTGAGATTAACTCAGTTTTGTACGTAGCTGTGCTTTTAAAGCTGAAATCTTTTTGAGTGCTATATGTCAAAGGAAGAAGTCTGATCCCTATTGAGGCAAAAAAAAATTGCTATTCTCTCCAATCCAATAACTATATATATTGGCTCAAGTAATACCATTTCCCAGAGATATTAAGATAGGGATTGTGTGAGAGAGGCTATTACAACCTTAGCTCACGAGCAATGGAAAACTTAACCTTTAGAATAAGGAATAGTACAGCCCTTTAGTAAAGGTGCAATATTTTTTTTTATGCTGTTTTACTACTTCAAGCTGCATAATAGCACATGTATTTATGACTATTTATATCTGTACATCTTAGGGACTTGCAGGCTACTTAGTCAACAGCTTGGCCTAGTGCACAGCCCCCATACTGACATAGCATTTTAGGGCTCACATACCCCACTGTGCTATATAACCTGTGGCCTGCAGAAGGCAATGAACACTTCATTATATCTTAGAGATTATTTTAAAATGCAAATGCAAACTTAAAGGTTCTCCTAGGAGCATCAGCTCTGTAAGTTGTTAGCGAAGTGCCAAACCTAAAGCAGAGAGAGTGAGATATACAATTTTGTCTTTAAACCTCAAGGACTCCCTCCCAGTTTATGCATTTCTTTTAAAAAATGCTGTTTGGCGAACAACTAGACAACACAGCAGTACATTTCTCTTTGGATAAACTTGTTATCCATTCACGTCATGCAATATATTTATTAAGAAATAATTCATAGAATAACATTGAAAATGTTTATTTTTACACTGAATAAATTTGGGGGATTTTGATGTTTATTTGTTTTGGGGTTTACAACTGAATTCTTAAAGAAAACAGACTACACAAAGTTCAATGCTGCCATCTGGTGCTGTATAGCAAAACACCGACTAGTTTGAATTTAAAATGGTATTCTTGAAAAGTTGCAGAAATTAATCTACTCACAGCTATTCACATACTGGTGTCTACAGCTGTGTGAGATGAATAGCTCTTTGGTGTCCCCTGACTGTTTCAGCTGGGTTTCCATCATCTACCTTGGGAGATAAGACATTTAATTCACATATAGCTGTATCAAAATAAGGTGTTCAAATAGGGACCTAAATTCCACCTTTAATCAAAAAAAGGAAAATGATTTATTGAAAAGAGCCAGGACTGCACTATAGATCATTTCTTAACATTGCCAGCCAAGCTCTGGTTGGAGGGTAGGGAGGAAACTGTGAAGGCAGAGTCACGCCATCACTGGTTCCACAAGTCCCATACAGGGCTCACCTGACCCCCGTAGATCTATAAATGCAGTATCTTACATAGGAGCCAACCTATTGTCTACAGCTGCACTATGTAAGTGTAGCCAGGAGGATTCACAGAGGAAAAAGTCAGGTTAGTTCAAAGCTGAAGCAATGAAACTCAGGCTGAGGGTGAAACCTGGAAGATTGGGGTCATCCCAGCTTGATTCAGTTCCCAGCTATCTCCCAGCTTCAGATTTGTGCCAGGACACAGCTTGAACATGGTTATGAACATCCGTTTGGGCATACCACTTTCCTTCTACCCTCTTTTCCCTTGTGCCAAACACAGCCACTTGCTTTGCTCTCCTCCCTTTCCTAACTCTCACATTCTTGGTCTGCTACGGAGCTTTGTCCTGCAAAGCATCTACACAATTCACTTGCCTCTTTCTGTCACTTCACCCATCAAGGATGGGCCAAATGCATCCTAAAAATTCAGCTAGGAGGACCTCCTTTTCCATTACAAAATTTGGGATGCCACTTCTCCATTCATTAATATTCTGGTCAAATTTATTTGAGACTTGTACAAGCAAGCTGGTACCAGCATGTCCTGGGGCTGCACAGGGACCACAGCAGCTGAGCCCAGCCCTGTCTCCCAGCTGCAAGCTTGCCTGGACTGCTCTCAGAATTTGGGAGCCCTCTTCTTGGCCTTTCAGGGACCTTGTTGCTGTCAGGAATCAGTCCAGGGCTGTGCTGATATTGAATAAATCTTCCAGGAGCAGTCTAGCCGCTAGACTGAAATTTCCCTTCAGTCAAAATAAAGATTAGCTTAGCTGGTGTACTACCTTTCTGGTTTTCTTTCTCCCCCAAAGGTCTCAAGCAACTCGTTTCCGCTGGCACCAGCCTGCTCCCTTTGATAAGCAGCAAACTTGGGCAATTGATAACGTCTACATTGGGGATGGCTGCATAGACATGTGCAGTGGCCATGGGAAGTGCACCCAGGATAACTGTGTGTAAGTGCAACTTTTCCTTTGTCCTACACAGCACTGCAGCATTTCACTCTTCTGTAATTTTAACAAAATCTCAGAAAAGATTTTGACACAATTTGTAAAAGGAAGGAGGGTTTTGCTTTTAAAACTGAACAGGGCATCATGACTGCTGAGGAGCAGAAATAACAACAGGCTGGGTGAATGCTGGGGTTGGCTCTGGCAGACCTCTGCCTGTTCACACATCATGGATGATACCACTGGTCCCTTCTCCAGCAGCCTACACTGCAGCTTGACCACCTTCCCATAAGGGAGGGAGAAGAGGCTCCTTGTGATTGCACACCCCTCTGAGGACATAAAGTGCTCCCCAAAAGTCATCCCTGGTTCCCGAGGGGTTTCACGTCATCTCCCCTTGCCTTCATCCTGGTTCTGGGTGCAGAGCACAAGGGCTGGCAATGGGATGCATCTGCTAAACAAAACAATAGATGCCAGTTCTTCACAAGGCTGTTTTTTGCCTTGTAACTGGTGTTGGCTTGATGGCCTGATGCTTCTGCTTCATAGCAGGGTTTAACCGTGGAGGCAGATGGACTTGGTCCTCAAAAGTGTTTTATATAACAGCACACACAGAGCCCTGCAAAGCTAACAAACAACTACTAGACCTCCCCAGATTTTCTGTCTGGCAACAGAGAAATACCTTCCAGATGGATATGCTACTTTTCCAGTCCACAGATGATAACAGAAATGGGAGAACAGTGGTATAATTGTGCTGTGACTACGTATATTAGTAATATATTCCACTGCAGAAAAAAATACACGTATTCTGGCATTGTCCTATATCCCAACAGCACTGAATCACCATGGCATGACCTCCTTGGTGAAGTCTGCATAGTAGTAAAACACATTTCTGTGCTTTTATCTAAACTTTGACACAATATAAGAAGAAGGTTTTTCAGATGAGACAGAATACGGGAACCGTATAAAAGAACAACAGTATCTATCCACTAGAACTTTACAGAAACATTTAAAATTTAATGTTAGCAGGGCATTATTAGGCTTAGCACATTCTTTTAAGTTTATCTATCAGAGTAAAATGTATTTTACTGATAACATTCTATGTTGGACTGTATTCTGTATTATCAACTACAATGAAAAAACATGTACACGATACTATCATTCCAAAAATTGTTTTTGTTTCGTATCAACAACCTCAAAAAGTGGCAGATGCTTGAAACCCCCATATGCCAGTTGTGCTCTAGTAAATGATGCAGACGGTCTCTGTATGGAATAACACGGCACCTTGATGTGGGATAACATGATGCTGATTAAATCTCTGTGCAGGGCCTTTGCCAGCTGAATTTTGCATTTGTTTTCCTCCACAGCTGTGATGAGCACTGGGGGGGGCTCTACTGTGATGAGCCAGAGACCCCACTTCCGACACAACTGAAGGATAACTTCAATCGCTCGCCGTCAAGCCAGAACTGGCTGACAGTGAACGGGGGCAAGCTGAGCACCGTCTGTGGAGCAGTGGCCTCGGGGATGGCTCTTCACTTCAGCGGGGTTGGTGTTCGGCACGGAGGCTGACTTGCTGCTTTTGACAGTATAAACAGGACTGATTTAAAAAAAGTTAAATGAATAGCAACATGCTAAAAAAAATATTAACACAGTAAACACAAAGCATATAATAATAAAAAAAAAAAAAAAAAAAAAAGATACCCTTTGGTTAGCTGAAGGGCAAAGTCAGGTAGGTCCTACAGCCTGGTGCCGCCAGATACACTCCAGGATAGCCAATACGATGATCCTGGCTATTCTGCAGCCAGGAAAATGAGTAATGCTGCAGAGGTATCCTGAAAGCAGCCGTGGTAGGGCCTTTGGAGGTGGAGCTGATAGATCAAAGCACAGTTGAAGTATGTAGACATTCAGACCCACCCTCTGATAATAGCCTCTTCATAGCACTTACAATTTCCACAGAAACTGCAGTTTGGTGCAGCTTCTAATCAGCCCACAGGGGTAAATTAATAACTAAGTATTTGCATGTGTATAATGTGCACTTGCTCCTTGGAAATATGTCTGTGTGTAGACTTATCCTTCAGATATTTCATTGTTGGGTATTTTTTCAGTGTTAGCTTAGAGTAAAATTGCTTGTATTTTAGCTACATACACAGCTGTATAAGCCAGACTGCTGCTGAATTAAAGTGTGCTTTAGGTTGCCTCAGGTTTATCAAAATGACAGGATATTATTTTAGAAACATAAAACTTGGGCTTACATATATCTTTCATGCAAGGGAACTAGGTTCAAACTATGCAAGTTTTCTAAAATAAATTGACAGAAACATTTACATTTCTACTTCCTTCCTAAGTAGGAACCACTAATTAACAGACTGAGCAGGAATTTTGGGACAGCACACATATTAAAATTGCTGTGCCATCTGATTGTTTGCATAAACTGAGCTATAAGCACATAGTCAGTGAATCATTAACTCTGCATGGAGAACATAGTGTGGTACACTGGAGGTGTGGATTTTTGTAACTCTTGTATTCAGCATAAAGGTGAAGCCATTCTTGATGCTTAATTTTATAAAGCTGTAGGTGCAAGTACCAACATATGTATTTTCCAAATGGAACATAACTGAAACTGTGTTGTCAGAGAAAGTCATTTATTGCTCTGTTGTAGCTTTACTTTTATTATAATTTGTTGAAGTTGTACTATTTTGAAGGTTTTACAACATGAAGCTTTATTAGTAGTGATTGCGTAGTCTACCAATTTTTATGTTCATAAGCTTTGCCAGACAGCACCAGCCAACATAATTTTTCATTACTTTTAAGGGCTGCAGCCGTACATTAGTTACGGTTGACTTGAACCTCACCAATGCAGAATTCATCCAGTTTTATTTCATGTATGGATGTCTGATAACTCCCAATAACCGCAACCAAGGAGTACTGCTGGAGTATTCAGTGAATGGTGGAATTACCTGGAGCCTCTTAATGGAAATTTTCTATGACCAATTCAGCAAACCTGGGTTTGTAAATACCTTCTTCTGCATATATAATTTCCTGTACTAGGTCAAGTGTTCTTTATTGTTTCATAACAACCTCTCTGATTTATTACTGCTGTAGTTTAGATGATCTTTAAGAGTTCAGCTTGTCTAGTCCTGCAAGCATTTATGAATGGCTTTAGTGCATGTGTTTGAGGATCAGCATTTGTTCAGCTGCAAGGTCAGAAATATAGGAAGACAGCTACTACAATAACGTCCATCCTGGTCTTGAAGATACTTTCATTAGCAATCTAGTTCCTTACTGACAAGAGCAGAAATTCATCACTTGAACTTGTTAGAAAACAGTGTATAGAGGAGAAACCTATTTCTCCAGATATCTGTGAAAAGGTCTACACTACACTCAAACCCTATTTTGAGATATTTGTGAAGTTCAAACCAGCATAGATAGGGGTGGACTTTTTCTTCACTAATTAGTTTAAAATACTCATAGAAAATGGGGCTGTGAGGGGCCCATTACTTGACATTTTATTTGAATGCACACAAATAAATCACTAGCATTTTAATAGAAATCAATCACTAGCATTTTAATTGTTGTAATAGAAATAAGAACAGTGTACTGGAATATTGCTATCTGCTCCAGGTTGAAATTATTAATCTTAATTTTACTTCAACATTTCCCTTCTTAACATTGCCCTATTTAGGACCTAATGGTCATACTCTACCAGTCTAGATGATTACATTTTGTCTCTTAAATCATGGTTTGAGCATGTGGGGTTGCTCGAACCTTGCCAGTCTGGCTGCTGATCCTCCCGACCTTACTCTGAGCACCTGTGCAGGGGATAACATTGGGAGTGATCAAAAAGGGCTTTATTTTGGCAATCTCCCATGGGAAAATGTAGGCTAAATCACCTAACCTTTCTCTGCCTTCCCAATTTGCACCTAATATAGGAGACAACAGGAGGGAACCTGGTCAAAACACCTGGTGCAGAGCATTGGGAAGTGTCCTCCTCCTGTGGGTTTCCTACAACTAATTTCCATGTTGTATTTCAGTTTTGTGAACATCCTCCTTCCCTACGATGCCAAAACCATTGGGACACGCTTCCGCTGGTGGCAACCTAAACATGATGGTCTGGACCAGAACGACTGGGCTATCGACAATGTCTTGATCTCTGGCTCAGCTGACCAAAGGACTGTGATGCTCGACACCTTCAGCAGCGCTCCCCTGCCACAGCATGAGCGCTCCCCTGCTGATGCAGGACCTGTTGGGAGGATCGCCTTTGACATGTTTATGGAAGACAAAACTACAGGTAAAGGTGTTACATGGGTCTGAATTAAAGGGCAAGAAGTCAGCGCAGTGATTTCTAAATCTTGCTGCACCTCTGAATCTTTGCATCACTGTGATGGATGTCATAGATAATCCCATCACTACAGGTGTCTTTGCTTCTTTCTTTTTAGTTCACAAAATGAAAATGTAATGTAATTTTTCTTTTTTTTTTTTTTTTTTTTTTTTTTACTGAGTGAAATTACTTAGAAAATAAATTTATTTTCAAAGAGAGAAAAAAAAGATGAAAAAAACACTAGGTTATTCTAAGCAGGTTTATTAACTGGTTTGTTTTCTGTTTGTTATTTTGTTTAAACATCCTTTAGAGAAGTTAAGTTATATTTTACATATAAATTTTGTAGAGGACGAAGTATTTCTGAATGTTCACAAGGCTTAACAAGTCATAGTGCTGGGGTATACTTTGGGGTATACAGACGTAGTCAACGTCTGTAAGAAAATTCTTTTATAACATCCAGCGCAAGAGAAGAGATTTTGAATAAACCTCAGAATCTTACTTCTTTAACATTAAAAAAATAATAATGTTATAACGCTTTCATAAGAGAGTAGTAAGAGGTGTTTTAAGCAATAAATGCAATAAATATGTACATAGGAGAGATGACTGACATTCCAAGAAGCAATACTAAATAATTCTCATGTAGGCTGAAAAATAAAATATCTTCAGTGGTTAACACTACTTTGTGACTGTTTTCTGTACCTCATGTTGTCATTGAAAACTACGGACATTCCCATTTATTTTCAAGTGAATGAACACTGGTTATTCCATGATGACTGCTCAATTGAGAGGTTTTGTGATTCTCCTGATGGTGTCATGATCTGTGGGAGCCATGATGGCAGAGAGGTTTACGCAGTCACCCATGACCTGACTCCAACAGAAGGCTGGATTATGCAATTCAAGGTAAAATCTGTCTTCTACATAATTATTCTAAACTCCATTTTGCTCCAATTCTAAGCTGAGTTTTCAAGAGGTATGATGATGTCTGTAACTATGCATAAACCATTCCTTGCAGGACAAAATGTTGTTATTAAGCTGTCGTTATTTGTCTCATCTACAACTTGTTGGTCAGCTTTAACACTGTGGGCCATTCTCAGAGGTGACACACTCCTCTCCTCCAGCACAGAAGTTGTATGGATGTCATATATGATGCCCATTATTCCTATAGGAAGAATATTTAGTACATATAAGGTGCCTATTTTGTTACAGATGCTTGGTGAAGGGAAAGCAGCTCAAAAATGGCCACGCCTCATCTGTGTGGGCATATATTCACATCAAACCTGTAATCAACCACATTTCATACAACCCTTTACCTAAAATGAAGAAACAATCCAGCAGTATATGGAAGTTGTAAGAGCTATTCGCACAATTCTCCTACAAAGAAGGTCCACTGGACAAAAATGACCTGGGTGGCCTCCCCTGAAATACCTAAATATTAGGCCGTGCAGGAGAGGAGAACAGCTTCCTCAGTTATAGGGCACGGGCACAAGTGACAGTACCTGGATATCCAGACATCCGGAGAGGTGATATAGCTGGAAAAAAAAAAAAAAAAAAAAAAAAAAAAAGAAGCTGGTGACTTCTCTGAATCTTGGAAATCTTGGGATGAGACCTGTAGATGACCGGTATGATACAGACAGTGTTACTGACATGATTTTGAGCAAAATTCAGCCGTCAGTTTTCAGATTCAACATTTTTTAAACTCTAATCACCACCACAATTAATTCTAATTCACTTGTGCTCTCTTCTTTATTAGGTTTCTGTTGGATGTAAAACCTCGGAAAAACTTGCACAAAATCAGGTCCATGTGCAGTACTCCACTGACTTTGGTGTTAGCTGGAATTATTTAGTACCTCAGTGTTTACCAGCTGATCCAAAATGTTCTGGGAGTGTTTCACAGCCATCTGTTTTCTTTCCCACAAAAGGGTGGAAAAGAGTAACTTACTCACTGCCTGAAAACCTCGTGGGCAAGTAAGTATCAGTTCATTACTTGTTATGTCTTGGATTCAGTACATCCCGAAAAACACAACAGGAAACACATGTGCCTATTCATTTTCTTTCAAAGAAAGTGCATCTTGCAATGTTTACATTTATTACATATGCTGTATGGTTTTATTTCCTATCAAGATTGATCATGACTCTTGATCTAAACAAATGGCAAAGTTTTTCTTGCTTCTCTGCAGTCTGCTCCAGTACAGCATGTTCTGCTCTGTTCAGACAGCTGTGTTCAATTAGGAAGTAAATTTATGACCTTACTGAGTGGAAAACTTACCCTTGCTGTCTGCAGTAGTCCACACATATGCAAGCTATTTGTTTGTGTTTTGTTTTTTTTTTTTCTTCAGAAAGGAAACTCTCTTATATTCTTTGAGTAATTTGCAAAGAAAGTATTACCATAAATGAAATTCTCTCTCAAGAAGCCAGTATAGATTTTTCCAGCTTCCACAGTGACCAAAATCTATCCATATGTGACCAATAGTGTATTTGTGAAGAAGTAGATATGGATATATCGTAAAATTGCTTTCAGCAGAGACTGACAGATATTACTTGTGGAAGCCTGGAGGATACCACAGTCATAAGTATATTGTATTTCACCTACCTGTTTTCATTTGAGCAAAGTTGTTTCATACATATCTGTCTGTTTTCCTTTGTTTCTGCACATTTAGTCCTGTGAGGTTTCGGTTCTATCAGAAATATTCAGATATGCAGTGGGCCATTGATAATTTCTATCTGGGCCCTGGTTGTCTGGAAAATTGTAGAGGTCATGGAGACTGCCTCAAAGAGCAATGCATCTGTGATCCTGGATACTCAGGTCCAAACTGCTATCTGACCCAAACACTAAAGGTAATTTTACTGGATGTTTTAAAGAGTGAATTTTGACATGATTTTGGCTGAGAATGAAAGAGAAGGGGAGGGAGGGAGAGGAGATTGATGACACTGGAAATTTAGCTTTGATTCATGACAGTCTGAAGATACTCAAATCCATTTTCAGTCCTTTTATCATTTTTAACAAAACTAGTACTACAGTATCCAAGAACTGTTTCATTAATTTTCAGATAACACTGCCCAATAAAGCTGTTCATCTTTAGATTATCATTAGACAGAATTAACCCTTGCACACATTATCATTGATCAAGACCTGTAGAAGGATTGTCTTTATCATGATAGAACTTATTGAATAAATGAATACAAGAAAAATCTTGAAATTTCATCACAGTACAAGTTTTACTGGGGAGAAATTATAAAATAATAATATCTACCATACATAATGGATATGTGGAGAGGTTTTACATAGTCTTGGATAACCACAGTTATGAGTTATACCCATTCATTTGCACGTGGAAATTCTAATGTACTGGATTATCTCCCAAATATGTTAAAATCTAGCCCTAAAATATTTGCATATTTAGCCAGTCAAGTTCAGTTATGTTCATTGATCCTAGAAAAAAAAATCTTTACAGTGTTTCTAAGTCTTTCAAATGCATTTAGATCAGTTCCAGCTCTGGCCATCAGAAAGGCTTATGGTCATAATTATTTGTGTTTTATGTTAAACACCTTCATTACAGACTTTCCTGAAAGAGCGCTTTGACAATGAAGAAATTAAACCAGATTTATGGATGTCCTTAGAAGGAGGAAGTACTTGCACTGAGTGTGGGATTCTAGCAGAAGACACAACTCTCTATTTTGGAGGTGCAACTGTGAGACAGGCTGTCACTCAAGATCTGGACCTGCGGGGTGCAAAGTATGTCATGTTACCATGTCATTTCAATGGGGAACTCTGTTAAATGCTCACAAAGGAGCAGGCAATACAGCTTGTAGCTCAAATAATTCCTAAGCCACCAAAAGCTATATCAGTTATCTCAGGTAGACACTAATTAGATTATGATTTAATTTGCTACAATGTCCAATGGAGCAAAGGTTTGCATTGCAGTCAGAAAAGATGGTCACAGCAGTTTGGAGGTGTTCTTCAGTGCACTTGGGTCTTCCAGTGTCTCACTAGAGGATTTTATGAGGATTTTTGGAGAGGTGAATGGGAATCATTTAATATTTCAGATTTGCCAAGGAAACTTCTTTTCACTGAAAAACGAGATGGTGGAAAGCATGAGGTTCTCTAAATATTTAATAGTTTTTAGTGGATTGGTAACACAAGGAGATATTTACACCCTCAAGCATAGACCCAGAACGCAGGGGTGAGATAACAACAGTTCAGATGGCTGCAACTGGTAGCTGAGTCACTAAGATGTGTTTGACAGAAATTCTCCCTGATGGGATCTATGAACCACTGTTGCCTAAGCAAGAGGTGAACAGCATGGAGTCTAGCTTCCCTGAGTGCCCCACATCGTTGGGGGTGAGAGGAGTCTAAGGGGAAGTGGTGGCATCCAAGGGCAATCTCCACTCAGGATCACCCTCTGGTGCCCTCTGCACCCCATCACTGATTACACCAGAGGCCTGAGAGGTGAGAATACCTCCCTGCAGTGCTTGGTCCTGTCAGCATTTACACACATGACTAGCTTTTCTCAGACAGATTCCCATTGAAAAATGAAAATAAATGGGAAAGAGTATGCTTGGGGAGATTGTGAAGTTGAAGATGTGGCTTTTTTTTCATTTAAAAATGCCTATTTCTCAGAAGTATATCTGTCCTGGCAATGAAAAGCAGGAGAGTCCTCACACCCTGCTGAGCTGGACCAAGAGATGTGGTAAACAGGGGAAGATGATGCGCAGCTAATGATGTGGGGGAAGCTGCAGTGCTCTTAGCACAGCTAGTAACACCATGCTTGCTGTCAGAAAGGCCTCTCTGAGAAATAAGGTCTCCATTCCTTATTGTTTTGTGGACTCAGCTACCAACTGCCTTGTTTGTCAAGAAACTGATGCTTTTAGTTGAGTTGTAGACCAAGGCCCACCCTACCACAGTGGAAAGGATCCTCTAGGCCCCAGTGAAGCAGCAGGTTCCCTTCCCCAGGAACATCCTGGAGTCAGCAATGCCTGTCCTGCAAAAAGGCAAGACACTGCTGTCACCTCTGCACCACTGGCTCCACTCCTGAGGCACCAGTGGTGTCTCCTGCTGAGTTCAGAACATCACCTCTGCTGGTTGGCCCGTACAAGATGTGTTCCATTTGCATGAGGTAGAAGAGGATGACTTAACTGGAGAGTGATGGAACAACATCAGTTTAGACAAGTTAAGGACATCACATAGAAAACAACTTCAGCATCTTTGTCCCTTGGCTGAATGGCTTTAAAGAATTCTATTATTCAGCAAGAATTCATTGAATCACATAGGCTCTCAGTTAGGAAGGGGCCTCAGGAGGTCCCTAGTCCAACCTCATGCTCAAAGCAGGGTCAACTGTGAATTTAGACCAGGTTGCTCAGGTCTGTCTCTCAGTCTTGAAAACCTCCAAGGAGAGAGTTGAGTTAACCATAAAAGTAATATTTTTTTCCTTTATATGCAGTCAGAGCCTCCTTTGTTTCAATGCAGTCACTGTCTCCTGGTTCCTGCCATGCCCCACAGCAAAGTTCTGCTCTGCCTTCCTGATAACCTCCCTGTAGGTTGCTGTCAGATCCTCCTGAAGTCCTATCTTCTTCAAGCTGACCAAGCCTAGGTCCCTCAACCTCTCCTCACAGAGCATATGCTATAGCCCAGACAATTTAGGTGGCCTCCAATGACTTTACCTCAGTTTATCAACTTTTGTATGTCCTTCACTGCTGCCAGGGCACCTTGTTAAATTATGTTTAGTCCCCTTTCCACCAGGACTCACAAGAAACGGTTAGCAAAGCTGCTCTTGGCCAGTCAGTCCCAGTCTGTACCACAGCAGGGGGTTAGTCCCTCCCACAGGGAGGACTTTGCATTTGTCCTTGTTGAATTTCATGAGGTTCCAGAGGGAACCTCATTATAAGGCAATGTTTTTGGAAGCCTTTGTTCCATTTGTACATCAGTGTTACTTGCTTAAAAATTTTGAGCATTTTCATCATATCTGCTAACAGAAAGGAAACTTCTTGATCTGTACAGATCTTTAATAAATGTAACCCTGTACATTTACTCTTAGATTTCTGCAGTACTGGGGGAGAATCGGTAGTGAAAACAACATGACAACATGCCACAGACCAACTTGCAGAAAGGAGGGAGTGTTGCTAGATTATTCCATTGATGGAGGCAAGTACATCTTGAAGGTTCATCTAAACTACAGCCTTATTCAGTATTTAAGCATCATACATATCTGAGATTATTTTCCATAATCCCCCCCCCCCCCTTGATTTTCATTATCAGTGGCTTCTAGCCAATTTGAATGCTTTACACAATTACAAAATTGCTCTTGTAATGACTACAGTAGCCAACTACCCTTGGAAGTTAAGATTTGTCTATTGGAAGAACATAGCTATTATTTCTGGTTTCCAATTATCTCCCTTAAATCTTTTAGAATAGTCTACCTTATGCTTGTTCTTATTACTAAATCTGCATCTTTTCATTCTAGGGATAAGTTGGACGTTGCTTCATGAGATGGACTACCAAAAATACATCTCAGTCAGACATGACTATATCCTTCTCCCCGAACGTGCTCTGACCAACACAACCCGCTTGAGGTGGTGGCAGCCTTTCACCATCAGCAATGGGATCGTGGTTTCTGGTCCTGATCGGGCGCAGTGGGCTCTGGATAACATATTGATTGGCGGAGCAGAGATCAACCCCAGTCAGCTGGTAGATACATTTGATGATGGTAAGAGGCTTTGACAGGTATTCTATTGTCTGCCATGATCTTATCTGAGAAAAGTGCTATGAGCTTGAAAGCACACTTTTTCTTCTTTTTTAACGTTGCAATTTTTTTGTTTTGTAGACTAGTACTTTTTCTATTCAATTCTTCATGCTACTAATGGGGATGTCTGTATATATATATGTGTATATATATATACACAAGTGTATTTAGGTATGTTTGTGTAAATATATGGACATATCAATAAGGAAGGTTTTTGTTGTTTTTTTTCAGTCCAACTCATTTCATTTAAATTTTTGGGTAGGGAGGTTTTATTTAATCATATTTTTAAAAATACTATTATTTAAACATTTAAATTACCTATGTGGAGCTGATGTTTATATTTTGTCTGCTAGTAGCTTACTTATTGTGTGTCACAACTGCTAGTGTAGATTTAGTGTTTATACTGCTAAAGTACTGTATCTAGTGATTCTGTGGATTCATTACTAAACCTTGATGTTTCCTGAGACAATGCAGTAATTGTATTTAACTCATGTTAATAGAAGGCACCTCTCATGAAGAGAACTGGAGTTTTTACCCTAATGCAGTCAGGACTGCAGGGTTCTGTGGAAATCCGTCATTCCATCTCTACTGGCCAAATAAGAAAAAGGACAAAACACACAACATCCTGTCCTCCAGGGAGCTCATTATACAACCAGGATACATGATGCAGTTTAAAGTAAGAAATGTTCTCTCTCTACAAAGAAAATTTTGTAATGAAAAATCATCTAATTTCTCTCCAGAAGTTCTTCCAGCTAGGAAGCACAATTGGATGAATAAATAATGATTTTATATTAAAATTTAAGGGAAATTTTGAAGTGTAGGTGACGGGAACCAGAAAGCTTGCATGAATGTGAGATGTCAAATTCTTCTGACTGTCTATATGTTTTGGGGGTTACTGAGAAAGATTGGCAGTCTAATCCCTTTCTCCAGAAATTACTGACTCATCAGATAGAGTGAGAATTATTTTCTAAGGTGAGAATGCATGGCATGCAGAATATGCCATTTCCCTCACCTAGCGAATAAGCAGAAAAGGCAAGGTAGATGTGGGCTGGAAAAGAACTGGCATACTGAAAATTCAGGAGCGCTCAGAGTAGAAGTACCCCTTTTGCTTACTTGTGTCACGGAAAGTGATCTAAATAATCAGAGAAACTTTTCTGAATATTTTGCTTCGTTAAAGTGGAATTCTGAATAGACAGAGGCAATAAGAAAATACCTTTGTAATTGTTTCCCAGAATGGGCCCTTCCCCAATCACTATGTCTTAAATAAACCAGGAACAACCATTAAAGCAAGGTTATAAAAATAGTTCTCTTCCTTTTTTTTTTTTATTGTTCTTCTGTTTGACAAGACAGCTCCAGATTTTTCCATTTTCAATCAAATTTTCACCTTTTCTCAACATTGTTGCCTATTTTATACTGACTAATGTACTCCCTCAAAGCATTGCTTCCCCCACTTACACAGCATGCCATCTTTAAAGGAATTATATAAAAGAAAAGTCTAACATACTATTTCCTACTGCATGCCAAGACTCCCCAAGCTGCTTATTTTGCTCAGCTTATCATCTTTTTCCTCTGGTTTAAGGGCAACATTTAAGATAACCCATCAACATTGAATTGTTTGTATTACTGAGATCTCTTTGCAAAGTGTTTTTTTCCAGAATTTCTTCTCCTTTTTCTTCACCAATCACAGCAAGGATTTTATTTCTAAACTAAAAACTCAGCTGTAGTGCATGGATACCATTTGGTGCTGAAGTTCTTAAAATTTAGCTTTTGCTACCTATTCAGTCCTATATATTGAGTACAGTAATCTTTCTATTTTAACATGGCACAAATATGTTTATTGCTCTAGATATTCAGAATAATTCAGTTGTTAAATTTTATTGACTTGAGTTCACACCCACACTTTTTCGTTATGAATTATAAATTTCGTAGGTGATTAATACAAAGCTCAGCATTTCACTTTCTGAAATGCTGAGGAGCTTCCACATCCTCATGTCTCAGAAACAATGTTTCTTTAGATATATAATTTCAAATTTAGGAAATTAGTGTCAGGGTTCTGTTTGAAAATAACAATGAGGGAAAATTAAGTAAAAGCAGTACCTGAAGTATTGTGTCTTTTGTTTTCCACCCACTTTTGATAATTTTTTTCCAACATCTAAGTTGACAAACTTTTTTATACTGCCTGTAAAGAAAAAGAAAAAAAAAAAAAAACACCACTTAATCTTATATCACATTAGATGTCTACCTGACTAGTTACAGCAGCCAATTTTCTTTATGCTATAGATCGTGGTTGGCTGTGAAGCAACCTCTTGTGGCGACCTCCACTCTGTGATGCTGGAGTATACTAAGGATGCAAGGTAAATGAGAGCAGAATATATAGACAAAAATAAAATATGAAATTAAAAACCTCAAAGGCTTTTATTTATTAAAGCATTCACTTTGATGTTCATCTTGTAACAGGATCCAAACAAGTCCTGTTTGCAAGCACTGGGATTTGTGTACATAACTCCCATAAATTCTCTTTATAATTTATCCCAGATGCTGACAGATTCATGGCATTGAGCTTGCAGTTACAGTCATGAGCATGCTCCTGTTAAAAATGTGCTCACAGAAAGCCACATTTACAGGAAACTGTTGTTTTAGTGGTACAGGACTGCACATTTAGGACCAAACTATAATCAAGTGGAGGTTACTTAATTCTGATTTGGTCTTTAGCTGACAGAAAAATTAATAATGCTGTTTCCTGTGTTGTAGCATAACAGTGCATTATAATTTGTAAAAGTGAAGGTATATTCTGTGCTTAAATGTTTGTGGGGCATTTTCATGGGGCATGGAAAATCTTCCAAGGCTGCACCAGGGTTTCACCTTCTCACCTCTTGTCTATCTATGACTACAAAGCATGGAAACTATCACTGACAATCTATTGGGTTTATTTAGTAAGACAGACAATGCCATGACTTTAGAGATTACCTTTCATTATTCTTCCAGTTGTTCTAAGAATATATTTTTTTTGTTGTTTCCTACAGGACAGATTCATGGCAGCTCGTTCAGACACACTGTCTTCCTTCCTCATCTAATAGCATTGGCTGCTCCCCATTTCAGTTCCATGAAGCTACAATCTATAACTCTGTCAACAGCTCCATGTGGAAAAGAATAACTATCCAGCTGCCTGATCATGTGTCTTCCAGGTAGGTTACCAAAAGGTCAGCTCACTGTGGGCCTCTAAAATGTCAGCTGTCTTGCTGGCACTGTCAGCTTTGGAACAACTGGTGAATTAAAAATGCTTCTTTATTGCTGGATTTAGATCTGATACATAATTAATGATTTTTGAGAAAGCTTTTTGTTAATAAATGTGGCTACTGCCAGTAATGTAGTAGTCACCCATTCAGGTTTGGTCTGTCTTTCTAGTTATTAAAGTCACAGCCCTTTCATACAACATTTTTCATTTCATCTGCTGCTGACATATTCGAATGTCATTGTGCAGATGTTTAATTGCTAGATATCATAACATCGTATTTGGGTTTTGATATTTGCAGTGCAACTCAGTTCAGGTGGATTCAGAAAGGAGAAGAACTAGAGAAACAAAGCTGGGCTATCGACCACGTGTACATTGGGGAAGCATGCCCTAAGCTCTGCAGTGGTCATGGATATTGCACAACTGGAGCCATTTGCATTTGTGATGAAGGATATCAAGGTTTCATTTTTTCAATTTCTTTCTTCTACTGCAGTCTAATCTAGCTCAAAAGTAAACAAAAGATATAGACAGAGTGATATATCCTGTCTATATTTATCACTGGAATGCTTGAGTAACAAGCTATAAATTCATAATTTGTCAGGGCTGCAAGTAACAACTATTCCCTTCCTTTCCTCTTCCTGGGTTGAGTCAGTAGTCTCTGCTGTCTGGCACTGTATTTAAAGCCCATTCGATCTTCACTGAAAGCAGGATGTGGCTACCTGCTTACCCAGACACAGCTTTCACCCCTGTATACCTTCCAAGGGTGCAGTCACTTCCAGGGGATGTGTACATGGGATCCAGACGTTGGTGACTGGCACCTGCAAGGGATTCAGTTCTGTGCCCCATCACAACAGACCATTTTGCTCTATTGCTGCAATTCAGATGAGCAGATGTCTAACGGTATCCAAGTGTCCTCATGAAATTATAAGTGTTCTGTGGGAGTGGAGCCGGAGCATTTAGAGCCATCCAGGACAGTCTCATAACTTTATGAGATCAGACTCCTTCCCAGTTTTAAAGGCATTTCCCTTCAACCACCTATTTGAGGTTTCCCTTGTTGGCACCAGTGTAAAACAGGAGAAACCTTGTTGCAATACTTGAAGTTACACTGCTGTAAAAAATAACAGATTAGCAGCCTTGATTTCATAAAAATGAAATCTTTACAGCAATATGTGCACTATTAATCAATCTGCTGAAACATGTTCAGCCTGTAGTCACACTGTATACTGGGCCACAAACTTGAATGTAATTACAATTGACTGTAACTGAATTTTCCCAATTACTTTGATTTTTTTTTGTGTGTTTTATAACTTCACTGTGTCATTTTTAGGTGATGACTGCTCTGTTTTTAGCCATGATCTCCCCAGTTATATTAAAGATAATTTTGAATCTGAAAGAGTCACTGAAATAAATTGGGAAACCATTCAGGGGGGAGTGATAGGGAATGGATGTGGACAGCTGGCACCCTATGCCCACGGAGATTCACTCTATTTTAATGGATGTCAGATACGACAAGCTGTGACTAAGCCTCTGGATCTCACCCGAGCAAGGTAATACTGTGAGCATAAAATGCTCTTTCAGCAGCTCATGAGACATGAAAATATTCCTATGCACGCAAAGCCATGTGGGCCAGCACTGAAGAGGATGAACTAACCTGGCTCTACCGTGCAGTCAGATGTGGCTGGCAGATAAACATTAGGGTTGGCAGAACGCTTTGTGACTTTCATTTGGGAGATAGACAGTGAGGAGGAAGCGATGTCAGGTGAAAAGGTCAGATGTTTTAATCATGCCCAACAGAGCACTGCCTGGTAAGCCAGAACTGACGATGAAGCCATTGGCAAAGGGTGGATACCAGGCTGTCTGGATCAGTGCCTGATCTGATAAGACAAATCCCATGTTTGTATGTGCCTCCATGGCAGTCATGAGTAAAGATGCTACTAGCAATTATGGACTCATTTTCCTGTTTCAGTTGTCAAATTATATTCACCTGGCAATGAGCAGGAGTATCTTTTTCATCTATTAAGTCTCTCTGGCCATGGAAAAACAAATGTGACCAGCCTGTGCTGACCCTTAACAGAGCGACAGTTTTCTGGATTGATTTTGTATTTAGCTGTCTAACAAATGATTAGAAACAGGGTGAATCAGCAACTGGGCTACATATAAATCAGACACTTCATTTCTTGTCTGAACACCTAGGTAGAATATTAGAAACCTTTGTTCAGCCTTCATTTGTCCCTTTTTAGCTTTTCATACATTCATTTGCATATTTATTCTGTATATGTATCTCAGTTTTGTGCAGAAACATTGTAAAATTGTATCTATTGCCTTCATATATATTGAAATGTTATACACAGTAAATTATTAGTTTGAAAGGAGAGTCATGTTTTAGAGACATGAGAACAGTTTATTTTTTATGTTAAAAGTAATGATTCTTGAGAATCCTGAACTTTTTGTAATAACTGCAATAAATCTGGAAGTGCTGTTGTTCTTGTTTGAATACTTTTTGCATATTGAAAATACCTTTTCTCTCTGTGTTTTACAGCAAAATCATGTTTGTTTTGCAAATTGGAAGCATTTCACAAACAGACAGTTGCAATACCAATCTCAGTGATCCTAACACTGTAGACAAGGCAGTGCTCCTCCAATACAGTGTAAATAATGGAATTACATGGCAAGTAATTGCACAGCATCAGCCAAAGGACTTTATACAAGCCCAAAGAGTGTCTTATAATGTTCCCCTGTGAGTACCTAGTCGCATTTCATTACCTCCAAATGCACAAGATAGATTTCTGCTAGGAAAGACTTTATCGTTGCATCACTGCAAGAAAAACAAAAGGTTGGTGGGAGGGTAGGCACAGAAGGAAGCTTAAGTGGAAGGCTGATTAAAAATATACAGTGTAGTCTTCAGCAAGATTTTTGGAAAAAAATACCAACAGAATACTTGTTAGGAAGATAAGAGGGGGGAAAAATGTATATAATTCATCCTTCTGTGTGTGCATTTTTCATCATTAAAGGTTTTGTACTTAAAGCATGTTGATATGCTGGGGTGTACAAACAATGCTTTGGCTTTGCTCTCAGTTCATGTTGAGGGTTAGACAGAGAAGTGCAATACTTTGATAGTCTGGTGCTCTCACTGGCTCTTGTATTTGTGACGACAGGGAGGCACGAATGAAGGGAGTCTTACTGCGCTGGTGGCAGCCCCGTCACAATGGAACAGGTCATGATCAGTGGGCTTTGGACCACGTAGAAGTCGTCCTGTGAGTATCAGCTTCTCCTCATCCCACCCCATCTCAGAAAGTTCTGAAATACCTCCAGCATGGCACAAGTGTTAAGCTCAGTAAGAATTGTTTTGGCCCAGGGAAACCTTTGAAAATCAATCTTTGCTAATGCTTTGCCCTGGCAGCAACTGGCAGCAGTTAAGATGGTCATGAAATAAGCAGCACAGCAGGGGCATGTGTTTTGTCTCATAGAAAAACACAGGAGGGAAAGCGGGGCTTTATCACCACCAAGTATTGGTGTGTTCCTGTAATGCAGCGATGACTGTGAAATATATTGTGCTGGAACATAAGAAAGGATATTTCTATTCAATGCTGTGCTGCCATATAAAGCTGATTTATGTCCTTTGGAAGATACAAAAGAGTCTGCTGTATTGCTCTTTGCACAGAGTAATGTTGTTGTGCCTCTGAAAAATTTGCATTAGCAACTAATGCCTTATTCATTTCCTTTTTTAGTAAGAAGGATACTGTTCAGAAACAGGGTTCACTATATCAGGTTCCTATGGTCTGAGCTCTATATTCATCCCCTTGTCAAGATTTTACCAAGTAAAGTGTCTTCACCCTCTTGATTCTCCCATTACTGAGATGGGTTTTGCTCACAGCTAACCCATTTTTTCCTGTGTTACGTCACAAAGAGATGACCTGCTTTTTCTCTAACAATTTAGCTCCAGTAGAAGTGAAATGCTAGTGGCTTCACGGGAGGGAACTCATCGCTGACAGTGGTTGGCAGAGAGAGGCGTGCCTGCTCCATAGATAGGTTCAAACATTCCTTTTATTGAATAATTTAAAGACCAACAATGAAGAAATTAGGCTTGGATAACATCCAGACTGTGTAATTATAAGGTTTCTGTCTTTAAATCTGAATTATCACAGACACTGAAAGTAATGTTTTGTAACAATAGCAAAGTGGATTATCTGATTGCTAGTTAGCCCTGTTCTTCCTTCCACCAAGCAGCACCAGCTTGCATGGCACTCATATCAACCCCAAGCCAAACTGGTCCCAACACTGAGTAACTGTACACGCTCTGCTGCTTTTACACACCTTGCTGGGCTCTGCTTCCATAACATTAAGCTTAAAGCTTGAAGGAACAGAGGGATGGATGGGATTCCTGGCTTAGTTCATCAGTGGCTATATGATGCTGCATCAAAAAGATGTGAAAGAGCATAAACCTGCAGAAGTGTTTAGAAAACCATGGAAAAGGGAACTGCTAGTTACAAAATATTCACATTTCTTTCTGCCTTTCAATTAAAAATAAAATAAAAAAAAAAAAAGAAAAAAGAAACAGATGGGAAAAAAATAGAGCATACTATTACCCATCAATCCAAATAGGAATAAGGATAAGTTTTTAAAAAGGGGTTCTTAGGCTGAATTCTGAAGTTCTTGGACAATGAGATTTGCCAAGTCGTAGTCTAAACAGACAAGTCAAGCAGTAACAATTCAATCACAAGAGGTATTTTATACTAGAATGGAAAAAGCAATAGAAATGCTGTAGCAAGCAATCACACCTTGCCTAGGGAAGGAACCAGATGGGCAAGTGGGCAAGCAGTGCCTCCTTCTTTCTCTTCTGTTTTGTACGTAGATGCTCCCTCAGAAGGCCTGGGTTTTCCTTCAGCTCTGCCACTTCACACTGGTCACTTTACTCCTCAGCACTTCAACTTCTTCGCCTGTAAAATGACGAAGATGCTCTGTCAGTGCTATGGAGTGCTTCCAGGCATGCAGAAGGGAGCCTGGATCAGTGTCTGTTAGCACTAACCCTAGGCCAGCCTGCACACACCAGGGCTACCAAGGTGTTAAGCTGCACTATGAATACTAGGGACAGGACTTGCACTTAATTCTTAATATTCACCTACTGTAAATCCCCATAAAATTTAAACTGAGGGAAAAAAATAGGTTTAGAAATGAAGGTGCCAGGCACAGAAATCCTGCCTGTCCCTAGAGCAAGTAAGCCAACTCACCAGGTTAGCTCTCTCCTAAGAGGCAAGGAGGCAGTGTCCCTTGGGTGCTCTTCTCCATCCACCCATGTTCTCAGAGAAAGAGCAGAGAGTCATGGCCTGAAATAAAATCACTCTGTAGGATGATGTAATTACCACTTTCCATTAATTTTATAGGGAGTCAGTAGGTTTTGCCTGGCTTATTCTTCCCAAAGCTTAGACACCTTAGGAAACCTCTGTGACTCTCAGGTTGGAAATAATCCCTGCTGGCTCTCTGACCTCGTCTCAGAAAGCCATGAACATCCCTGGCTCCAGGAGCTGTTGATGGTCTGTGTCTAACACAGTCTATACTCTGTACTCTTATAACCCTGCCACTCTTTCACCTGAAAGAGACTCCAGCTAATGATCACAGACGTACACCCCTCTGGCCACCATCCACATTATCCTTTCTGGCCTTGTTAAAAGCTTGCTAATGATCTCTTTTTCCTCCTCTGTGTACCCACGTCACTGCAGCAGGAAAGCCTCTAACCTGTGTGGCATTATAACAAGAAGCCAACCTATGCCAGGAGGTGTGGTTTTGGGTGCAGAGAAGCTCCTGGTTTTCCATACATCTCATCCTGTCAGCCCACAGGGTAGGGAGGAAACACAAATGTTTTCCTGAATCCTCTAGGTGCTACCTGTTGGCTTGGCTGTCTGCAGACCCAGAGGTGGGCAGAGCTCCACACCCAGGTGCTCTGCCAGCCTCTCCTCAGCCCAAGGACAAGTCAGCAGTGCTCTCCTTGAGCAGAATATGGGCCAGAACAGGAAGGCAAGCAAGGAAAGCACCTGCCTGCAGGGGTGTAGCACAGCCAAGGCTTTTCATGAGTTTAGTCCCCACCCAATGTGGGTAATGCCTCTGCTACCCATTACATTCCTCCCCAGAGATTGTCCACCCCAGGGAAAATACGTGAATACCAGTTCTCGTGGCTCAACTCTTCCTAGCAATCCAAGGATTTGAAATTAATTCTGTCATGAGCCCAGCTGCTGAGTCATAGCACAGATAAAGCCTACAGTGATACATAGCCAAGGTCACAACACCGCTCAGTCTAATTGACTGAGTCAAGGGACATCATACTCTTACCAGCAGACGTTTTCAGGATGCAAATTCTTTGTCTTCCTTTTTGCTGGAGGAAAAAAATTAACCTACAGATAATCTGTGCATGCAAAATACATGATGGAAATAAGAAAGGCCAAACCGGTGCTTTTGTATGTTCCTTAGAATCGCCTCACTTTTTAATGAAATAGTTGAATCTCTCATTAAAAAGCAGTGTTGTTAACACTGCACTGCAGCTGCAAGTGGTGCTCAGCTTGAGCCCCTCTTTCCAGCAGGTGAAACGCAGAACCTGCTTTGAATGCATTAAATTGGTCTTGCCAACTAACCACTTGCCAACTTCTTTTAACAACGGCTGATGTCTGTCATGGGATGGGGAGAGAATAGTAATTATCAAGATGTCCAGTCCCTTTAAGGCTAGTGCCCTTTTAGTGCCACATTTTTTCTCTCCATTTGTAAAGAAAGCTTTGGGCACAACTCTCACATGTTCCATGACTGTGGCTCTTCTTAGGATTAAAAGATATATATCTATTTATCCAGACTTAAAAAAGAGTGCTTTTTTGAATGCCCCTATATTCCTGCCCTAAGAACAGCCTATGTCCAACTCTGCATTTCATCTGCACATCGTTCCTCCCTCTAAGTAGAGCTCACAGCCTGCTACTCACACGCACTTTTCTGCATGTGCACCTGGAACTGCCATTTCTTTGTGTATAGGGCAGGCCCTCACTGACCTCCCGAATCTGAATTCTGATAGAAAGTACTGAGAAATAAAGGACAATGATAAACTGAATACTAATGGTCTGATGTTGCTTTCTTTGCACCCAAAAATTAATAACGTGATCCATGGGAATTTGAGTTGTACCAGGAATGCAAGTTGTATTACCCCCACCCATTTTTTTATGGTTAATTGTTGGGAAACAGAACAAATCTCTCCATAGCCATCACTCCATGCTCTTCATTGTCAAGATATTCTCACATTTTTGGCACAAATGATTTAGTGAGGAACTTAGGTTGCATTTGGTGCAAAGAATGTTCATCTGTATCTTGCAACATTAAAATATAAATTATATATCCTAGCTCTAGCAAAGAGTTTTTATGTGGAAAAACATTTTATCTGCTTTATTTTTTGCTAAAAAGCAATGATTTGAAAAATTCATTTAAAATTTAAACATAGTTATAATAAAGAACAGAAATAGTTCAAACATTAGGTAGTTATCTGAATATTCACAACATTTATGCCAAATTTAATATGATGCAATCTGTGCTTTTATGACATGTTTATTATGTTTATAAAAAGTGCATGCTGAATTTTATAGAAAATAAAAAATATAAACATTGATTTGAAATATCAGGAAATAATTTGTTCAATTTTTATTTTCAAAAGAGATGAAAAGTCGTATATTGCCTCTAAACCTCATCAGGGTTTTATGACTAATCACAGTGCTGCATGCATTGAAAGGCATTTTCTAACTTGTGTTGTATTTCATTATTTGCTGTCATTGGTTTTACACTAGAATAAGGTAAGTACTTTCCCTGAATCAATATCAAATATATGTTGCTGCTACAGCTGCAACTTTCACAAAGTTTTGTCAGCGATAGGTTGGTGGAAAATCCTTTGTACTCTCGGAGGTGTGCCAGGGAGCTTTATAGGGCCCTGGTCCTGCAACTCTGCCCCAGGGATTATCAGGGGAAGTTTAGCAGGTGTTCAGCATCTCAGCCCTGTACTACAGCAGGAATTTAACTAAGGCTGCAGCCAAAAGCACTTCTTCCGTGCAATAAGTCCTGGGAACGGAGGGCACCCAGGGCCCTCCATTGCCCACTGCTTGGGCAATCTCTTAGCTATACATGGGAGTTCCCACTTTTTCTGTAATTAATGGCCACAGAGCTGAAGCCACAGCCAGGTAGAACATGTCAGTGAATATATATGATGGCATAGACATGCATGCCTCTTGGATGCACAGCAAGAGTTAACCAGGTAGTTCTTGTTTCTTGTAACTATACTAGTTTGCGCTGCCCCAATTAGATACTGCTAGTCAACACTGTGACTGAGCTGTGGGTTCAGCTGTGGGCATCTCCCTGGAGCCAAAGAATGTTTGTCGTCAATATAAGCCATGAGAACTTCAGTCAGAGCACATCGCTTTTCTCATAACCCCCCTACAAAGCATTTGTAATTCAGCCACAAAATTTACCCAAAGCCTAGTCCTGAGAAGCATGCCTTTGTTGTTTTCTAAGGCTTTGTTCATGTTTGGTTTGGTTATCTAAATATTTTTGTTTCTATTTGGTTCCTAATGTTCCCATCAAACAGAAATAAAAACATGAAAATAAGTGACATTAAATATTTTGCTTTCTTACTGCATATTTTTATTCTATTTGGTTATGTTCTTTTTCACCAATTTTAAATTGCAGATTTTTCTTCAGACTATGCTTTTGGAAACATACAATAGTCAGAATGGTCTACTAAAGACCCAGGTGGTCTACTTAAGAGTGACTTCTTCTCATAAACCACATTATTGTACATATTTACTGAGCATGCCCTAAACAGAATTTTGTTTTCCTCCATCAACTGCATATTGTTTTCATCTAATTGGTATAACTCCAGTGACTCCACTTGAAAGTTACTTAGGATTTCCTCCGCAAACTGGAGCAGTATTATCTTCTATTTATTTTTTACCATTAATGCACCCAAAACTGTAGAACAGATTATGCAGTAATTGCTCCTAGTATTTGCTTTTGTTGCTGTTTGCTTCATCAGCAATACAAAGATAATTATTTTGGATCTGCTCTTTTCATCTGATGGTTCAGTGAATGCATGGAAAAGGAAGAAGGCTCAGTGCACTGACAGGCCATTACAGACTTGCAAAGCAGCCTCTGAGTTGCCACTGATAGCCAAGCAACATTTCCCCTCTACACCCTCCATTATGGAAGGGGGGCTTATTCCTAATACACCTTGATGCTGCCTTGCATATTTTGGGTGCTCCAAAATAGAAAATAACAGTAATGTATGTTGAAGCCTTTATCAGTCTGTAAAAATACAAATGAAGTTTATTAATAATAATATTGAAAACATTCTTAAATCCATCACATGCAAAAAATGCATAATTCTGCCACAAACTTTATTATGTAATTCTTATTGTGATCTTACAAAGCACTGCTGGTCTCTATTATCCAGTGCTGTTCTCCTACCAATATATAAAAATAATTCAGAGAAATAAATATAGACTTATTCTCATTTTGTGAATATCAAACTATACATGATAAACAATGCAAGGCAATACAATACTGTACTTTATACAATATATCAAGTTACCTATAACAAGAGTGAAAAACATGCCTTTGTCTATAATAGGCATGAAGTTTTTGTGTGGCATCTAACCCATTAGTTGGGAAGCCTACCTCAGATTTCAGCAAGAACAAGTTTGAACAAAGCCAGTACATGGAAATAAAATAAGCATTTAGTTCTTCGCAGTTTACATCACTCTGATTTTTCACACACCGCAGTGTTCAGTGTAAAACAAGAAATACATGTGTTTGTTTGTAAAAAACACAAATACATGTGTTTGTTTGTAACATCTTGAGCATCTTAAATAACAAAACAGACTGAACATACATTAAAAAAATTGTAAATCACTTCTGTATTTTAGGTAACCCTTTCTTTGTTCCTTTTATTATTTATTTCATTTCCTTTTTTTTTTTTTTTTTTTTTTTTTTTTCTGTTTGTTCACTGTTTTAAACATTATTATCATAACATTAAGGCCAAATACAAAATGGAAGTGAAATACAGGCTAGGCCTACCTAGCAGCATCCAAACCAGTGAAAAACTCTGCTGAGCTGCTGCTGACCATGAGCAGAGCAAAGGCAGCAGGGAGTCAGGGGGTACATAATGACCCTAGGACCAAGAACAGCAGCTCAATGTGCTCTGGCTGCCTAAGTCTTGACTAAACTTGACTAAGTCTTGACTTGGATCTCACATTCAAGCTCAATCCAAAATTTAACCAGGTCCAGAAACAGCAAATATTTCAGCCAAACACCTTACCAGGTTCTGTTTTGTTCCATGTACCCAGAGCAAGGCCACTTGGGGTTGGTTTGAGGAAGTTTTTGCTTCTCAAGCAACGGCTCCAGCAACTGGGGATTACAGAGAAGGCAAGATTAAGATCTCCTTCAAGCCTCACGATCAATGGCAGCCACTTTTAGCAGAGAGCTCAGGGCTGCAGTTTTCCTCCTCCATTTCTCAGTGAGATGTTCAGCATCGCATTGAGGGAGATGCTCCACAGAGTATGTGATCAGAATTAAGACTGGTCTTTAATGCTTCTTTGCACTTGAGCTACCAAGTGGCATTAAAACCATACAAACTCACCACTAGCAGTCTCTCACACAATTATTAATTAACACAGAACTTTTCAATTTAAAAAGTCATGTGAAAATCAAGGACAAGTCAAACTAAGTGCCAAACACTCTAGAGCGCTGACTTACTGTGAGAGTGCAGAAAGTTGTGCTGAACACATTCATTGTCACCAGGAGCTGGATTTTGTTTCATTCTTGTGTGTACATTCCAGTGGCAAAAAAAAAGAGGAAGATTTGTTTTTCTGTAAAATTGGGTAAAGAAATTTCCAAACTAGTTGGGAACCAACTTGGAATTTCTTGGAGGTTTATGTTCTAGGTTTTGACACAACTGCTTTTATTCAATGTAGTTAATCACAATCTAAGTTAGCTGTTGAAAATTTTGTTACATGTATTTTTTAGATGAAGTTATCATACAAAAGCCAAAGCTATCTTTGCTTTGTTATAGATATATAACATGTATATATATGTTAAACATATATGTTTAACGTATATATCTATGTTAAAATAGTTATTTTGCAAAGCATGCAATTATTTCTTTTTTCCTAGGGGCCATATTCACTAAAAATAAGCTTATGCACTAGAGAGGAAAGTATAACTGATCACAGGCTGGGTATTTACTTTTTACTCACAAGGAAAACTCACAAATGATGACCTACCTTGCACCCACAAATGGGAGATTTTTTGACTGCAGTATCTGCTGCAGGCCTTTATTTCATGTATCACCTTTAAACCTGATGGACTCCTTGGTTTGGAGTCTTCTGGTAACATTCCGTCCCTTGGATCAGGATGTATAGGCCTGGCATCCTTCTCCCACTGCAAAGTGAAATGAGAAAGCACAGGCTCCTAAGTGAGTAGGGAGGACTGGGAGAGAGAATCAGAAATTAGCCTGAGACTGCGCAGATTCACTGAGACTTCACTGTTCTTTCACCTGAAAATCAAAAGAAAATTTGGCCACATAGTAAACAGTGCTTTTTTTTGTGGCTGAAGTTCCTTTACTCTGTTGGAGTTGTCCTTGGTGTCTGCATGGTTAATGCTGTGCCCCATTCCCTGAGACAAACCACATCCTCTGGCTGCATATGTCTTGTGTGCATGTTTTCCATGGGGACAGAGCGGTGACTCTCAGGTGACTCTCTAACTTTGTCTGGCCGCAGTATCTGAAACTGTTTTGTTTTTTAAAAGTAGTTACCTGATGGAAAGGTCTTTCCCATACCCTGGGCCTGCAGTGTGCCACAGTGGCTGTCTCTCACAGCCCCAAGCACATTGTCCACTGCTGCCCTCTCATGGTCCATTCTTCCCTCAACAGAAGTAGACACCTGAATGAGGTGGAATGCGTCTTTTTACTCCACGTGGGTCTGAACAAGTGTCCCTCCTTCAGTCAGGATGCACCCAGGCTGCCTGGTCTCCTCCCGGAGGCAATGATGCTTTCTTCCCAGATCTATCTTTAATATAGGATGGGGAGTGTAGGAGAAGGAAACGTTAACTCTGCATAAAAGTAGAAGATAATGAAGCAGAGTAAAGCTTTTCCTCTGTCCTTAAGATAAAGCAGTTAATGTTCTGAGATGGAAGGTGGCTGGCGTATAAAGCCACAGAGAAGAAATGCCCCACATTGAGAGGGTACCAAGTGCATATAGCTTAAGTGAATCTGGCCCTAGGCATCACAGGCTGTAATTAGCTGAAAGCTCTTAACCTTTCCCTAAGATAATGAACTGTAAATAAAAGCAAAGTGGGACAGATTCTCAAGTGCCTTTTTCCTTGTTGTACAATGGGTCTGCTTTGCACTGCTTTACGTGGCTTGAAAGTTTATGCAAGGAATAAGAAGAATCTGTCCCACTAGCTCTCTGCCAGAAGAAATTTAAGTACCTATAAAAAACTAACGTTCTTCTCTTCCCCCCCCAACCCCTTCGATTTTAACAGCACTCGCAAACAAAATTACATGATGAATTTTTCACGGCAACATGGGCTCAGGCATTTCTACAACAGAAGACGAAGGTCACTTAGACGATATCCATGAAGAAACGAGAAATTTATTTTTTCCTCCCAACATGTGATGTGTTGCTTTCCATTCTTTAAATCTAGCACTGCATCTGGTTTCAGGACTTTTCTGCAACTGGCTTGATGAATAACTGAAAGCCTTTCTCAAGGCAGAGTGTACACCACTTTTTCGCACTGTGAACTAATGAGAAGTGACTTATTTTCTCATAGGTAAATGTTTTAATGTTGATGTGTCTGTGAAAAGTGTGATCTGTTGTAATATCAGTTTACAGTGGCAGTATTGGAAGTAAGCAACTAATTCTGTTTAACGGGAAAAAAAAGTTTAAGCACAAAGACTTTTCAGATTTTATGTTTAAAAAACGTACATACTAAGTACAGAATTTAACATTCTTTGTCACATAGGTATTTAAGTGCACTGTATTTCAGCTCTGTGTCATTTTATATGATTAAGTTATCATTGTTTGTCCTCTTTGTATTCTCTTCTACAACATGACACATTGGCACTGTATTTACTTGTTTTGTTGTTGTAATATTTTTGCTGCTGATTTTTGGGCTATTTACCTTCTGACAAAATGTATTAAAAAAGAAATCAAAATACCTAATCAAGAAGATAATTGCAAAAGTAGTTGTAAAGGCGTTGGTATCTCTAAGTCTTATTCTTTGATATGTCTGTTGGCTAGCATTGTTTCGTGGATATTAAAAAAAAAAAAAAAAAAAAAAGAATGCTTGACATTAAACTTTTTTCTACTGAGCAGTTGTGGATGAAGCCCCAAACAGAAGTCCCCATTTCCTTGTCTAAATGTAGTCAGTTCTCTGCAACTGATTTACTTACAGTAACTGCCATTTGGTGTCTGTAGTAATGAAGTGATTTGTAAACAGTGAACGTTTCATTGTGTTCTCTTTGGTGTTTGTTTCTCTTGCGGGTCATGTTTGTATCTTCTGATAAAGTTGTATCTACACCAGCAACGTTATAATGCCCCTATAGCCCTAAACTGTCTATTATCATAAATAAAATGCTTCACTTTATGGTGAACCAAGCTAAAGATCCATGCTTCAATAAAAATGTCAACAAATGACTCTGATGTTAGACTTTTCAAGCCACGTGGGCTTTACAAGAAATCATAGACCAAGTTATTTTACTAAATACCTAGATTCTAATGCAAACACTGATTTTTATTTTGCTTGGATACTTAGCACATCACACCTACCAGCACGTTGAAAATAGCAGTGTCTGCAAATACAAACCAAGAGATCTTCCCAGGCCGATCCATTGGAACGGCGTGGTTGTTGGAACAGGTCATAGTGCAGGGAATGAAACGGGACCATGGACCAATGTGTACTCCCACTTTGCCTTACCTGCAAACCCAACACAGAAGTGTTACTCACCCACAGTGTCAGTGTACACCTCACTGCTTGGCCAGTGCATAATCTCTCAGGATGGAATATTTCACAAAATCTGAGGACAGATAGTGGTGCAAATCGGTGTTTCCAAGCTCTGAGGAAATGTAGCACAGAAGGAGCCTGCTTCAAAACAGACAGAAATTGCTAATTGGTCACACAATACTAGATAGTTGATCCATTGCAGGCCTTGCTAAAGGATGTTGCACATGTGAAATGGTTTCCTTGATGCAAAAGGAGACTGAACAAGTACTTGGAAGAAAAATCCGTCATGGGTTACTGAATAGAGAAACCACAACATGTTCAGGAAATCCTCTGAACCTGTAATGACCTGGGGGTACGGGATGGGCGAGTATCAAAGAGGAGTATCATATACACGTGCTATGCTCTTACATCTTGCTTATGTTTCTGGCCACTGGTGGTGACACTATATTGGTCTGAACCAGTACAACATTTGCTATAAATCCATGCTCAACCACACAAAATGTGTTTAATTTTTAACTTTTTCAAGGTATCTGAGCAGTGCAGTGCAGAAAAAAAAAAAAAGCAAACATTGAGTGACCAACTAGTCAAAACCTTGACTTGGTCAAAATTATGTAGTACATCTTTGACTAGAAACTTACTGCAAGAGCCCAGCTCATGTGCATGCTTTGTATATGCTTTCAATCATTGAAACAAGATAAAGGATCAATTCAGAGAAAGAGCAGAAAGAAATAAATGATATTATTAAAGAATATAATATCTTAATGTTTGGCCAAGAGATTTTAAATTCTTGCAATAGAAAGTTTTGTCCATTGAACAAACAAAAATGCAAGATATAAACACTCCTATTTTTAAGATAATTTTATTTGTCTTAATATGACAATATGTAAGTTACATTTCAATCTAAAATGTTTGCACAGCTAGTGTTTTGCTAGGGAGTTAATTTATATTAAGGACAACAAGATAGATACAATGAGGCAATTAGTCTGACTTCATTTTCCAAATAAGAGACCAACATAGTCAGAGAAGATGCTTTTCACAATTGTATTTATTTCTCTCAAATAGTGTATGTAATCACTGAGGAATCCCTCAAGGCATTGCACAAGAGCTGACTACAAACTGGTCATGGGCTTTTCTCAAGAAAATCATCCCTGCTGGTAGATTTCCAAGTGATTTTGTTGTTTGCCCTTTCCAGATTCCAGGAAGTTCTTCCTCAATTTTCTTCCATTCCTACAGCACCCAAGGTAGCATGCACATGCAGTGTGTTTACTGTATGCACTGTTTCATTTTTCCTCCCATATGACTGAAAGCAATGAGTCATCTGACACTAAATAGCAGTGAAATAGCAAGGGTGACACATCACATATCAATGGCAATAAACCAATGACAGTGCTATAAAATGTACTGACAAGCTTATCTACTGATACGAAACTTTGGCAATTGTAACTCTGAATAGTTTTAGTATGCCTTGTGGTCTTTCGCACTTCTCCTATCAGCTCATGGACCCATGTTCAAGTAGAATAAGGAGAACGTAAGAGAAATGAAATGAAAATAGAGAAAAGGGAAGCTCTTACCTCCTGGTGTTCTGGAACAATCAAAACCAAAAGTTAACACAATTTTGCCTAAATGTTCTTCTCTTGAGCTTGCTTCATTCAAAGATGGTGACATTAGCTTAACCAGAAAAAATGTGTGGAGCACAAGTATTTTGAAGGACTGAATTACGCTTTGAATGAACAGAACAATTTAGAGAAATGGGTAGAAATGAAATAAAAAAAGCAAATACAATAAAGGACAATATGATATCAAAGAGCAAATGGCCTACCAGCATGCAAAGTGGGTAGATATCTGGTGAGGCAGCAAAACTGTAGGAAGAGAATCAACAGTGTAAAATATAATGCAAAATGGCACTTTTAAATATATCAAAAGAAGATATCAATAAAAGAATATATCAATTTACGGTAAAACACAGAAAACATACAGCTGTCAGTGGTGGTAAAGTACACAGCAGTTATCAGCTGTTGAGCTCTTCACTTAAATACAGATGTAAACAAACTGCAGAGATTTCAGAGTATAGCACTAAAAACAAAGCCCTTAAGACTACGACCTTCCAAGTAGAGAGTTGGTTTGTTTAGTCTAGAAAGGAAAACACTTGGGAAGAGACATGAGAGAAGTTATAAACACAAGGCTATAGTTTTTTTCACTTTCTTACCCTTCAGAGCAAATGCCACTGGGCGGACTTGCTGCCCTAGCATCATTTCATTATTTATCCATCAGTGGGAAAAGGGATCTGGGTACTGTCCAAGCAGACTATGGCATGAGGCTCCACAAGCCCCACTACAGGACATTCAGCAGCCACTATGCCAGCTGCCAGCAGCCACGCAAACAAACAGCAGTGTATGACAGATAAACCCCTGTCCGTTCAGCTCTGGAGCAGCACGGCTTAACTAGGTGTGACTCAACACAGGAGCTCAACAAGGGAACTGCCTCAAAAAGGAGCTGGTGGGGGAGCCTCAGAACCAGGTTAGAGTGGCAAAAAGAACTTGCCTACCTTAAGTATGGCCCTCTTGAAGGACTGCTAGCAATAGCAGCTGAGACCACGCACCCATACGCAGCACATCGGCTGTGAATAAGTGACTGGAGCACTCGCCCACAAGTGGTAGACGTGCTCCTGGAAGAAAGGTGGCATCAGGAAGAAGGAACTGCCCAGTGTTCTGTCATTGATGGTTTATGGCTGTTGCTGTTTTCTTCCTCTGTTCTTCTCAGTTCAGCTGAAGGGAATGATCTGGCAGCAAGCCTAAGGACATAGGCCCATGCATGGCTAATTGTCACAGAGCCTGATGAGGAGAGTTTGAGCCAGCACACGGCAAGGCAGGGCCAGGAAAAACAGCACTCCTGGGGTGGAGGAGTACTGTACACACTGTACAGGAGGACACAGGTAACTGCTGGGTCAGTAGTTAGAATCTGTATTTCTTTTGAGAGAAAACAAGTTGGCAAAGCTTCTTTAGGAGAAAAAAAAAAAAATAGAAAGAAAGAACATGGGGTTTGTGCTTTTGAGCCATACAGGTCAAGGGAGGTCTGTGAAAAAGTTTGCGGCAAAGTTCTTCCAGAGGGCATGGCTGCTTCCCTGACTGCCTCTGGGCCAAAGACAGTACTGGGGGAGGCAGTGGCAGAGCCACAGGGGTAGCAGGGCTGCCACTGCCAGCACCACACACACCACTGATAGCCCTGGGTCCTTCTTTCCCTGCCCCCTGACTATCCATACACGGCAGCCTTCTGCTGATATATTGCCCCAAGCGTGCTGGAAGCAGCATGTGCAAAGCCATTCAGCTGGTTTATATTCCTAACTCCGCATAATCCAAATGGCACCCAGTTTAGTTTTTTTAAAATCCAATCCTTCTCAAGGGACATTGTAAAGAATTTGCATGTCAAGGAACTTTTCATGGTGAAAAGGGAAATGTCCCTTTTTTTGGGCCTCTGATACAATAACTGCTGTTACGGACGATAATAAAGCCTGACATGACTAGCGTATCTGTACAGGAGATAGGTGGTAACTAATTAACAGGAGCACTTTGAGAACCAAGCCAAGTGCCACTGAAATCACAAGGAAAATCACAGGCAATCTAAATGTGTGTTTTACTTCAACCAGTAAATACCCATCTCTACTGATTAGGCTGGTTTGACCTGTCCTAGGACTTTCATAAGACTCCATGGTCAAACACATAGTCTTTTTTTGCCCTATAAAGTCGAGTGATGGTTAGAAGGCTCCTGAGGGAGTGACCCAGGCCACCTGGTGAAGTTTTCCAGCCTGGGAGGCTCCACCACAGGTCCCCTATGAAAAGAGACAACCAGAAGTGACAGAAGCCTCCACGTTCCCCTCCCACTCAGCTAGCTGCAGGACTGCATTCACTGTCAGCAGTTATTTGAGGAAGAAGGAAGTTGAGAAGGGAATGCCCTAAGGACCGAAGCTCCAGCCAGAGAGCAAGGGATGGACCCAGCCTTCGGCAGCGCCTTGCAGCTTCCCTTGTGCTGCCAGAGAGCAATGGCTCCTGCTGCTCCCGAGCCTGTGGGCTCAAGGAGCCCTCAAAGCTCACGCTGGGGCCCTGTCATCGCACAGCTCGGGTGGTGTGTGCGCCAGGGACGGGTTGCCCACAGCTATCCTCCACAGGAAATTTTTTTGGCCTCTCCAATTGTCCGTATTGTTTATTCTGCACCAACTTCTCCTCCCATTCTGTGTTTTGACCCCAAATCCTCTTTTCATCTTGTTTCTACTGTGTTCAGCACTATATTAATCCCTGCCCATCTCTCAGAGCTGAAGTACTGAAGCATCTTGTACCATTTTAGACAAAGCTGGAAAAAGCAATAAAAAGAACTATTAACCTTCCCAGTGGGTCATGCTAAAATGTGCACAAGAAATTAAAACCAGCTTTATTTCATGTATTTAAATGCAACTATTGACACAATTAGTTTAACGTAATCCCTGCTGTGAATTACTGTCAAATTTAAAATGATTTATACCTTTGTGGATTTCCTAGCAGGAAATCTTTATGCTGCTATTCCCGTGTTTGTTTTAAGGTTTCTCCTTTTCCTCCTCTTTGTGCAGCATGCACAAGCACAGCTCTATCCGTAGTATGTTACTGCAATACCTGCTTTAATGGTAATAAAGCAACCCACAATTTCAGTACACCAAAGGGGATGCAACACCTTCCTAAGCTGATCACACCTGGTTTCTCACACAAGGTACAGGTGCCCAAATCCAGAATAAAATAATACTAATAATAAACTTCTGGATAAATAAACCCGTATCATAAAGATGTTGTTCCCAAAGTACTTCCATTTACCCAGTTCTATATAAAACACTGGCACCCAGCACCACTCTACACCAAGTCTGTGGATACATTGCTCTGAAATTGTTGGTTTGTTTTTTGTTTGTTTGTTTGTTTTTCCTTCAAAATGCCAAAATGTTATAATCTGCTGGGGAGAAGACAGGTTACAACAAACCTCTTACTTAAAACGCAGCTTTGGAAACGTTTGGCTTTGAAAGTTCACTTTGACAACACTGAAAGTACTGCATTTGTTTGATTTTAGGTTTTATTTCAGTTACTAAATTAACCCTCTAGCCAGGGCTACAATGCCAAGTCCATTTAAGGTCTCCAAAATAACAGAACAAAGCGAACACCGGCTTCTACAATTCTTTTTTAAGGGGAAGGGCAGGCGGCGGGGGCCGCTGTCCCCTCAGCCCCACCGCCCCTTCCCGCCCCCGGCCGCGCTGAGGCGACGGCAGCGGCCACTCCGCCAGCCATGGGCACTCGCCAGCCCCGCGGCATGCTGGGATTTGTAGGCGGCGGCCCGCGTTCGCCCGGCGGGGCATGGGGACCACGGACTACGAGTCCCAGTAGCACCCGCGGCCGGCGGACGGAGCGGGCGGGGCCGCCCCCCCCCTTCCCTCACTACACCCTGCCCGCGCCCCCGGCGCTCACCTTGGGCGCGGAGGGGAGGCGGCGGCGGCGGCGGCGGGAGGCTGGGGCACGGCCGGAGGGAGGCAGCGGCTGGAGGTGAGCGGAGGGCGGCTGGGCTCATTTGTGGGGGCTGGCTGGGCCTCCTGAGGGAGGAAAGGGGTCCCTCGTGAAAGAGGGGGCCGTCCTGAGGGGGTGGTGTCCCATCCTGAAAGAGAGGTCCCCTTCCTGAGTGGGTGTCCCCTCCTGAGGGGGGTCTCTTCTGAGGGTGTCCCCTCACGGGAGGGGTCTCTATCCTGAGAGGGGTGTCCCTCCTGAGGGGACATCCCTCCTGAGGGGATGTCCCCTGAGCAGGAGAGGGTTGAGAGATCAGTCGTTTCCTCATCTAACGCTTTCAGCCCTCCGGTGCTGGGCTGCGGGCTGTTGGGGTTAGAGCAGCCGCCTCAGTCACGTACCAAGCAGAAATAATAACTGCTTCCCTCTCCGCTAGCTTCAATCCGAAGGTCTTCCAGACCTTTTAAAAATAAATAAATAAATAAAATAACGGGATTGAGCTGTGCTTTTTGCAGTGTTCTGCCAAGGGACAGCACTGAGCCTCCCCCCGGGTCAGTGTTCTTCGCCTTACGGTCTGTGAGCTGAGGGAACGTCCCGAACTCCATAGAAGGGCTCAGTGAAAGCGACTGGAACCACCAGCCAAGAAAGTAAGTAGGCTTAAACGTGTTGTGCTGGTGTATGAGCTGCTTTTCTACAAAACTTCGGCGTCTGAGCGTTGAAAGAGGGCTGAAAGCTGCCTTCAGGATGCTCTGAAATGTCAGATATCCACATGGCTGTTGCAGCTGGCATCCAGAGATATGCCATCAGTAATAATAATCATTAAAAACCTAGCAATTGCTGCCTTTACTTTGTGATGACTGAGCAGAAAGTACATTCATATCTATTCCAGTTGCTCAGCATTAGTTTGGATGGGGAAGATTGACAAGTCTGAATTAGCTTCTGGCCACTGGCTTTTTTTTCTCCAAAGTTTTCGCAAAAGGAAACCAAAATTTCCAGAGAGAGTTTCAAAGCTTTTTCTCCTAAATGTGCAATACAATGTATTCTAGGTAATAGGCATCTTTACTTACGAAAGTTCCCTAACATAAATCATATGCTACTTCATTAGCTGCTGTAGAAATGGTACAATTAATCCCTTTACCTGTACAGCTTCAGACAGCAAGCACGTGTGAGTCACTTGCAACAAATTAACTCTGTGGAGATCAACTCTAGCATTGGCCTTCCTGTTTTGAAATAGTTGGTTTATGGCAATTCCAAGTATTTCTGGGACATGTGATAGATATTCCAGTACTGATTTTAGCAAGAGTTTCTGAACTAAGCTATTTTACTGATTGTCTTGCAATGCATTGCCAAACATCTCTGAAATGGAGTAGTAAGCACTACTTAGCATTGGTTACTCTAGTTGTTACTGAGCTAGGGATCACAGCCCTCAGTGAAGCAGTAGCAGCTCTAAGTCATGCTGTAAACTTGACAGGCTGCAACCAGAATAATTTGGGGAAGTACTGAGGCACAAACTGTGTCTGGTTTATCTAATAGGCAGCTGTTAAGGCTTAAGATGTCATTGTCGCCATGTCCCCGGTTTGAATGCAGTGCAACTGAAGCATTTATGTTATAGTAACTTTCCTAGCAACTTTGTAGCATCAGAACTTTAGCTGGATAACAGAAAGACAGTGGACCTCAAAGAATAAGAAAATGACAATGACACTCTATCTGTGCCTGTCTAGGAGATGTCGATTTGATGATTAAATCGGAGTATACAAAATTCCTAGGGATAGCATTTGTTATTTCAGCTGCCTCTTCTTCCTCCAGAGTAACATTGTCACACAGGGAGAAAGCTGTAAGGTCTTTTGTGCTAATCTACTAATTATGCTATCTTCTCTCCAGCATGGAAACAGGTTGCTTCACTTTATTACTCAAGATTGAGTAGCTGTCATGAGTTCCCTCATTTCTTCCTACCAGTCACGCTTTTTCCAATAGCACAGGGGTTTTCTGGAGTGTCATGAGTTTCCCTGTGACCAGCTTTCACTTCCTTCTGAACCTGATGAACTGATAGACTTTTCCATAAGAACTGTTCTTCTAAAGCCTGTGTTTTGCTGTCTGGTGGCTTAGTAGATCGGTAACTTTTAATACAAGAAGTCTACGCTGAAGCTAAACTTCTCATGCTCAAATCAAACTATTATTTCCAGTTTAGAGAATTAAATGACTTCTTTATCCTGATGTTTCCTTCTCTAGACCTGTTAAGCAGTATAATGTCCTGCTAGATCAGTTACATTGATAAGATCTTGATTTTTATTAAGGATCACAAAAGTCTGTGTATGAATAACTGGCCTCTGTGGGAACCTGGGCTACTTTTCCTAAAGATTTGCATTAATGGTTTCTTTTGGTTTGTGCTGTAGCAGGCCAGGAGGACCTTTCATGTGACAAACAATAGCATGATTACCATTTTGGGAGGTTTTTGACAATGACTGGGTATTTTCAGGGCCTGGGTGGAGTCTCTGTTTCTTCAGCCTTCACTGAAGATTTCTTACCAGTTTTGCACAGGTGGTGGATCAAGTTTTGCTGCTCTGCTTTACCTTCTGCCTACCTTTGTGTATGTCCAATTTTGTTTGGGTTCTTTGTGGTGGTGGTGTTTTGTTGTTGTTGTTTTTCAGCTAATTAATATATAAATTAATAGTCTAAAACCTGAGATTCTGACACCTAGACTGGGCTAGAGCTAATGTCAGATTGTTCATTTTATGCAAATCAGGGTCTGAGACAGGGCTGTGGCTTTTGAGAGCTTCTCATATAATCTCTCATAACTAAAGTGTGAGCAGAACTTTGCAATCAGATTAAGGTTAAGCTGGCTAGACATTGCAAAATTTGAATTTTGGGCAGCTGGTATTCGTGGAGCAGAATTCAAAACATAATATACCACACAGGAGGAAACTGGCGTCACTACTCCAAGGTGCCTGCTGGGAAACGCTGCCCGCTCCTGTTGTGGCAGGAGCTCTGCTGAGCTCAGGCATGTCTGAAGAGTCATGTCTGGACCAAAACCACAGGTGTTTTTCATAGATGCTGGCATCTGTAATGCTGCCTTTAAATGCTTAAGTTTTGCTGCTGCCATACCTTTATGGCACGGCGTGGTTGAAGTTCTTTTCCAGAGAAAGGAAAACCTGAGTTCAGTTACCCCTTCAGCACATTGGGGTTTAACCGTGCCTCGCCCATTTACTAGAACAGTGCCTACTACACGGTTTTGACTACAACGCTGTTTTATAAGCCCTCCTCATTTCTTTCAGTTTTAATATTTCTTTATCTTCTGCCTCTGGTCCATTTCAAAGTTCAGCTTGGAATTCTGCACTGTACATCTTGTCTGGTTGCTTTCGGTTCTGTAGTGTGTTTCTGTGTTTTCTTTTCCAGTTTCTTGTTTAAAATTGATGCTCATGATCTTTTCCAATATGGCATTGCAGTGCTGCAGATCCTGCTGTACTTGTGGCCACACAGCTGACCCGAGCCTTTTGTATGTGCATTTCTGAGGAAAGGAAGTTCTTGCAAGAAGTGGTCAGAGCAGAAAAATAACTCAGAAGAATTTTTCATTTCATTTGATGATCATCAGCCCAGGCAGCCTTATTGCTCTTTCAATTCTTTGGTGATTTCACCCTGTTTGTGTTTGCTGTTGGAAGAACCTGTTTGTGCTAGGGGTCAGTTGGAGAACTCTTCTTTGTCCCTACAGTCCCATTTAAAGTAAGCTTTACTTATATCTGTATGAATCTGGTATAGATGAGGTTTTGGTAGGTGGTCTCCTAGCTTTGCTGCTTGCTTGAGTGATGGGCACCACTACTCCCTTAAAGCTCTCCTCAGAACATACTTATCTTCAGTTCTACCAAATAAATGGCACCGATTTACGAAGACCTCACCAACACAGCTGAAAATCTGGTGCTTGAGTGGCCTTGTTGAGTTAAAGTACAACTGTGAGGGCATGAGCCTGGCAGGCTGTTTCATCAGTCCTGTACTCTTTACTGTAAACATTCAACATAGGAAAGTGTTCAGTGCAAACCAATAACTGGAGCCCGTCCAAAGCAGTTTCGGGATGTTGTCCTTGGTAATTGCACTGCTGGGATTGTGGAGCTGTTTCTTTAGCTGGGTAAAGATGAGCTTTTAGCTTGTGGTTTTAGCTTGTGTAGCAAAGAGCAGGCACAGAGCTGTCACCGTGGGGTTGAGGAAGCAGACTGTGATGTAGAGGGGGAGGACTCATTAGGTGGCTCCTTCGCTGAGGGAAGTGCATCATGTAACTACTCCCTTTGGCACACTTACTGAGTGGCAGCTGGCATTTAAGCTCCCAAGGAGTGCTGGACACACTTCTCTTACTGGGATTTATCTTATCAGCCACAGAAGAAAAGCGAAGGCATACGGTGAGCGCAAATAAAGGAGCGGGTTGGTGTTTAACCTGAGAAGCTTCTGTACAGGTTCATGTCGCTTACTGTGAATTTTAAATATTTCATGGAAAAGCAGTACTGGCCACCGCACGCTTGTGGCCTTCCTGCATAACCTTGGCGTCAAGATGTCGAAGAAAGTCATTTCCACTGGCTGGCAATCACCTTCAGAGCGTGAGGCAACACCCTTAAGTACATAGGAGACAGGAAGACGCTATCGCCTGGATAACCTAATCTTAGCCAAGCAGCAGTTGCATAAACACGGGCAGGGTATGTCACAGGTCAGGTCCTACTCACTGCTTTTCTAGGATTTAATTTGATACCTGTTGTACAAAAGACATAACCAGAAAATGTTTGCTATAAAGTAACTGCCAAAGAGCTGTTTCTTCTAAACACAGATCCTCACATGGGTAGAGAAGTTGAACTTCTCTCTCAAAACTAGCAAGAAAAGATCTGCAGCTTGATTAAAGAGTTATTACTGCTTCCTCAGAGAATACCTGCCCTACATGAAGCTCTTTGTTGGCTTTTTCAGAAACAAGAATCCTTCAGGAATTTCTTCAGGTGTGATAATCGTTGTACCCTGTCCTGCAAAGGGGCAAATCCTTTCTGAAACAATTAAGAGGTTACCTAGATGATCCTTGGAGAGACTTTAAAACCTCTCATTAGTTAAGTAAAATAGTTACTTCATGCCTTGTTTTCAGCAGCGAAACTGGGATATAAATTTATAATTCTGTTCTAAATCCCCTCTTCCCTCCTCCCACCCTGGTCATTTCTTCCTGTTAACGTTCTGTGGCTCGGTATCCTTCAGCTTCCCTATGGCTTCAGAGGTTCACGCTATAAATACAATCACTGAAATTAATCTGGTTATAAATAACAACCTTCTGCCTTTTTGTGTGTGTGTATTTTTAGCCTGATGCAGCCAGTTGAGAGGCTGGTGGTGTGTGTAAACAGGGCTGAGGAAGCAATCTGTGATGCAGACTGGGAGGGCTCAGTAGGTGGCTTCTCCATTGAAGGTGGTGTACCATGTAACTCCTCCTGCACAGTCGGACACTTGTTTGCTGGCTGCTTGTTCCACTTTGCTGGGAAAAGATGGATAAAGGGTGCCACGAACACTTCTAACGTTCAGCTGGAGGTCATTAGTGCACTGCTGTTACATGGACCATCGAAGTGATTCTGGGTTAGCTTGGTGTGTGTGCTTGATCGTGATTCTTGTTCTCTCCTCTGATCATTCTGATGGCTAGAATGAAGACTGCTCTAATAAAGTTTTTGGCTATGAATTTCCCCTGAGAAAATGAACCTAGCTAATGATTACCTGGCCCTGAGCTCCATGAAGGGCTGTGCATCCTTATCAGTTGGCTTAAATGCAACACAGCAGTCATTGGCCACAATACCGTTCTGATTAACTTATCTGATTCCACTGTCTCTAGCTACTGCTTCTGGAGATCAGACAGAATATTCTGAGGGGGTGGGTATGGCAGATTCAGGCCATTCATGACCTTTGCAAGGACAGCAAAGCCACAAGAAGTACAAATAAGGATGATCATATTTCTGTGGGTTCTCATGGACATCAAAGTGTCTGCACTGGAAACAGAAGCCATCTCTTATCTGCATCTGACTGGCAGGGAGACTGGTGTTTGCTGCTCAAAGTGCTTCAGGTGTTTGTCTTATGTGAAACTGATTAAACAGCTCAATCAGTGTAACAGGTTACCAAAACATTATCTTGTTGAAAACAAACAAAAGATTGCTATTTGATAAGAGAGAACATTAGATACTCTAATAAATTCATTAGTCCATGGAATAAATCATTAGAAGCTGAAGTGTTTTTTGTCAAGGACCATGATGTATGAAATACCCCTTATGCCTAAGGGGTAAGTTACGTAATTTTTTTAAAGGTCTGATTTGTTACCATGTTCTGAAACAAGGATCTCTGTGCTTCATGTGTTGTTATGCTCTTTTCAGCGGCTAAATGAGCAGTTCGATAGAGGAAATGTCATGCTCAATCAGCCTGAGGAAGGTGAGGCTGCTGCTGCTCCACATCCCCAGATCCAACCAGTAGCAAGGCTCAAGATGTGTTCCCAGCAGGTACACAGAGCAAACGTACACTGCATATTTCTGTATATATTTGGCCAGCCACACAGATTAGACAGCACCAACATGTTCTCATCCTTCTGCCTTTCTGGCACGGAGATCCACAGCAAGAACATGCATAAAGACTTACACATATGTATGTAGGAGGTGGATCCCTCTGGCAGCTGGGCTCAGACACACAGGGTCCAGTAACTAGCTCCTGCATCCCGGTGTCTCCACTTGCTGGCAGCTGGACCCCAAAGTCCCCCCCAGTTGCTGCACATGCACACACATGGCTGGCCTGGACTTTCCAGCTCCTGATAGCTGCCTGCCCTCCATGCTCTTGCCCCTAGAGATACGCAGGTGCTCCCACACCCAGAGCTGGCTGCAATGCCCCTGGCCCCATCGCTGGTCCCCGTCTGCTGCTCTGAGTGTGTGGAGATGGGCTGATGGCTCCTGCTGTGGACCTGGGAGTAGCGTAATGGGGTTATTAGGGCTCCCACTCCTTCCTGTGTATCTCTGAGGAGCTTTTATCACGTGCCTGGTACAGTTTATGTAGCCATCTTGACTTTTTATGTGGAGTAGAGTGGAAATTTTGTCTGTCTAAAGGCTGAATGGGGATTCACAATCCTGATTTTTTTTTTTTTTAACGTTTCACCAGAAAGTCTTCCAGAGTGCATTTTTTACCTTACAACCTACACAATGAAAATTCTATTCAGTTCACAAGTTGTTTCTTAATGTGTGAAGCTTTATAAGAGGGCTACAGTTATAAGCCATCTATTCACTAGTGGACTTAGTGGAAGTAGCGAAGGAGAAAGAAGGATGATAAGCATGGAAAGTCCATGATAAGTCCATGGAAAGAGTTCATTCCTTATGACCCCACCCAATCATTTTACATCTGCGTTGTGAGAAGTACTAAATGTGAGAAGTTGTGGTTCTTAAAATTGCCTCAGTTTTGTGCCTAGCCTCTTCAGACACTAGGAGCAGACCTTGTAATAGCTCTGTTTCTCAGTGTATGTTTGGTGGAACATATCTCATGTAGTGTGAGTGTATGTTTCCACCAGCCTTTCAGCTGATGGCAGTCCACTATTATTTGTAAACTTAAAAGTACTTAAATATTCATTAGACTTTGCAGTTCATGATCAAACTCGGAGTTCCCCAGCACAGATGCATTCCTCTAGCACAATGCTGTATTAGTACTTTCCGCCCACGCTTTGCCAAAGCAACTCTGTGCTTAGCTGCAAGAAGGAAGGCTTTCTGCTCTTTCAAAACAGGCAGGTCATTATTCTTCATGTCTCCAAATCAGCGTAGATGGCTTGACAACACTGCTTTATCATCTAAGATTGGGAAGAGAAAGTGCTTAATTACTAATGATGGTGTTATAAAGTGATGTTTGCTTCACTTTTTTTTTTTCCTTTAACACCTTCAGTTTGATAGTAGCAGTAAAGACAAGAACGGGTCATTATCAGTCAGATAAAGAGTTGGCAACTCTTAAGTCTTTTACATGCACCTTTTAAGTACTTTAGCTCAAGTTTTATCTGGCTGATAAGATTAATGGCAGTGTTTCTTAATAGAGTATTAATTTTCTCCTTGCTGTGAAGTTCAAAGGTTGTCCCAGAGCAGTATTCCACTGTTAATTGGGCCTCACAAACACCCAAAGATCTGCTTTCTCTTCCCTTGTTGAAGGTCTGGGAGTTTCAGAAATCATAGTGTTAAGCTGTGTCCTCGTGGGAATGACAGTAGCTATTTTTGCTCTTCCTTGAGCATGTTGGGAGTGAAGGACAAGGCTGAATTTCCAAACCCTCGATATCTATTGGCAAACTGTCATATTGGTAGCCAGGAACCAGTTGGAGAGACACTGAAACCAATCACGAAATGCCACTCTCTCTCTCTCTCTCTGTGCTTCTCTGTGAACAATGTGTATTGTCTGTTGTAAACACAAGTGTCTCGATCCGTCTTGTTTTGTGTCCGCTTTTGGAGAAAAAAAAAAAAAGGGAAAAAATAGTGGATGGTATTAAAGACTTATCTTTTTTATGTTGTCCACAGCTTGGTATTCAAAATAGTCATCAGAGAACATGGTTATTTAGGGCTGTTAAGCTGTAGCTGTGGTGTCGATTTACAATCCCTTTTAATGAGATGTTATTTGCCATTATTTGTTGCATTTGTCACATTTGTCTTCTGGTATCCACCATGAACCATAGCTAAACACAAGACCCTATATTGCATTGTCCTACCTCAGGTTAACATTCATGTTAGGCAGTACTCATGATTCAGTGCAGCACAGCTCCCTAGTTCAAGCCAAATCAGAAATGCTCAATCTACAGTTAACAAACTTCTGGACTAGGGGATGGTGAAACCTAGGTTATGACCCTGGCAGTATTTCAGACTAACACTTGCTATCATCTGGGTAGCTGATTCAGAGCTGAGCGCAGTTCAGCTAGTCAATTACATCTGGATCATTTATTTTACTGTGGCAAACAGAAGCCCTGGGAAGGACTGGAGATGTGTTGTTCTGAACATGCTGGTAGTATCTGGAGCAGTGTTGACACGTACCTAGAAACGAGGAAGGAAATGAAGATCTGAAGTTCTATTCATAGCTAGATTTACACTACAAACTTGCCTGGCTTCTCCAAATATTAACCAATCTATTTGAAGCTGAGCAAACTCGAACATGGAAGATATGTAACCTGATTAGGACCTCAGTTGTTTGGAGTTAGCAGGGGATTGTTTTGTATTGCTGGCTTTTCTGGAGCAGGAAGAAGGGGTGCATGCTTTTCACACCTTGGCTAGAAAGGTTTTGATATTATAATCTTGTTTTATTGGAACAGCTCAGTGAAAACCAAGCCTCTGGGCTGATATTGTTTGTTATCCCTACTTACGTGCCTTTTGCATGTGGTTGTAGTTCTGGTTTGTTCTGATATCTTTGGGTGGGTTTTCTATTTAAGACAGATTAAAATTGCTTCTCAGTTTGTAAATGAGAGTGTTCAGCACTCTGGACCCAGCTCTCTACACATATCTCACTAGTACTGAGCCAAGGGAAGAACTGCCTCGCAGGCTGCTGGTGACACTGTGTAATTCAGCCTAGGGTGCTGCTGGCCAGGAGGACACGTTGCTGCTTTATGTTTGAATTTGTGTCCACCAGTAGCCCCAGTTCTTTATGTGCTTTCTAGATGACTAAATATTAAATCCCCTGCATTTACTGGTGCATGCGGCCGTTTCTCCTAGACTTTGCGCTGCCCTTTGTTGAACTTCGCAGGGTTCCTGTCTGCCCATTTCTCCAGCCCATCAAGGTCCTTCTGAATGAAGCTGTCTGGTGTGTCAGCCACTCTTTTCAGTTTGAGATTGTTTTTAAACTTGTCTTTAAACTCTTCTGTATGTCCCATCTGTGTAAATGTTCCTATACCTGATCCTTTTCACTGGGTGTAAGTTTTCCTTGCTCCAAATGTTCCCACTGGTCTTGGGCTGGGATTGCTGAAGATGATCTTACCAATAAAGAGTGAGACACAGCTAATCTTTCTCCATGTCCTTTGTCACCAGATCCTATGTCTTTTTCTATACAGTGCCCACATTTTCTGTAGTCTTCCTCTAGCTGCTTATATATCTGTAGAAGCTCTTTTTGTTCCCATTCATTGCCTCCAGATTGAACTCAAGGCAGAATTTGGCTTTCCCTGAATGCTTGAACAGTGCCTCTATATTCTTCCTGGGTCATCTGTCCTTGTTGCCACATTTCATATGCTTACTTTTCGTCTACAAATTCTGTCAGGAGCTCCTCATTCATCTACACAGGCCTTCTTTCTACTCTTGCTTGAATTCCTGTTCATTGGGATAGAAAGTTCTTGAGTTTGGAGAAAGTGATCCTTGAAAATTTTCCAGTCCTCCAGGACTCTTTTTCTCTCTGTGGGTGTGCAGAGGCCTAGGACTGTGTGTCTGGTTTGTCACAATTCTGAACTCCTCCATCTCATGCTGCCTGCAGCCAAGGCTTCCCCTGAGCTTCGTGTTCCTGACCAATTCTTCCTTTTTTGTAAGTATCAGCACATCCCCTCGTCAACTTCTCCATCACCTGTGTCAGGAAGCTACATCCAGCTACATCCTGCATCGCAGAAAGCTTCTGAAATGCCTGTGGTCTGCTGGGTTGCCCTTCCAGCAAGCGTTAGAGTGGTTAAAATTTCAGTTACATTAGGATTCATGTGTATCTTCCTGTCTGGAACAGAGCAAGATGTGAAGTGGGAGGTGGTGTTTGTGGGTAGGTAGGCTTTGATGCAGAAAGAAAGCACTACAGATTTTAGCAGCCAAACATACATCCTAGTATGGAAGGTGTTGCTTGCACTATGAAATGGGATACATATAATAATATGGGGGTGAGAGGGGGGAAAAAAAAAAGAGGCAGGACTAGTCAGAGGGGAGTTGCAGAGTTGCGGGTAGGATGATTCTGTTCCAATGTTGACCAGATCAAAATCTACAGAGAGGGGAAAAATGTAATCTAGTAGTGCTGAGAGTTACAATCTGCTAATCAATAACATGAGAAAATAATTCACAAAGTGTCATGCAGGCTTCTTAGTAACTTGAAACTCTGGAAAGATGGAAAAGAAGCTTAAAATTCTTTAATTAGTACAAAGCTCACAAGTTCTGATAATGCCTTTGATGTGCTACTGTTTTAGATAGCTTATGTCATCTATAATATCTGAAGTAAATCTTGAATGTGGTATAAAGAAGAGTTACAGTTTCGGTAAAAATATCCTTTTGTGACTGTCTATGGAAAATCTTGCTTACAAATTAACGAGAACTGAAGAGATGCTAGGCTCTCTTCTAGAAGTCAAAGAACAGGGAGCCCTGGGTGGAAAATTCCAGCACCTTTGTCAGACTGAAGGCTTAGGGAGCAATATTGATATTTTGCTGCCGGGCAGCCTGTATTTGCTGAATCAGAGCATTGGACCAATCATGGTTAGCTCCGTCTGAGTGTTTAGGTGGTTACTTGTTTAATTTCTGTGTGGTAACCCCCTTCTGGGAAAGTATTGATGTACAGTAAAAAAAACTAAACACCTCCAAGATAACTCTTGGTTCAAGGCAAACACATGCTTAAGTGCCTCACTGGACTTGAGCCCGAAGAATTTTGGCCATTTCCCACTATTTCAAGAGATGAAGCTGAAAGTAACATCTTTATCCAGATGAGAATAATTATGGCAAGATTCAGATTAAAACGCATGTATTTTCTCCTTATTAATTAATTTCCAGCATGGCAAAAACATCTCAGAGTATACTTACTTCCTGCTTTTCCCCTGAAAAAAACACTGTGTCAGTCTGAGTCAGACTCTTCCCAGCAAGAATCAAGAGAGGGGATGAAGTAAGTAGGAAAGGAAAGTGGTGTCTTAGGGCACAGATGAGTTCTCTACAGTTTTTCTCTACCCAGAACTACAAAACCCCCAGAAAAGAGCAAGGTGTGCTGTAGAAACTGAATCTTACAGTGTCGTAATTCATCGCAGCACCCACAGTGATCACTGCTTTCCCTTCTTGGCTTCTGGGTTACAGGGATTTAACTGAAATCTGCCCTTTACTTTTAAAGCCAATTTGGAAAATTTGTGGTAAGCTTCACTGTAGTCCTGTGCACTCACTTTCTGTCATCAAAGGTAGTGCTAGCCAGCATTTCTACTTAATGATGTAGTGGTCCTGTCATTTTGCTTCTATAAATATGGGGCAACAAACGATCAGAGATACGGCCCTGGAGAGAAGACGGGTCCTGGAGAGCTCTGAATTATAGCTCAGAGTTCAGATTTTGTATAATTAGGATTCAGAGTTATGTTTCTTGCCCTCCATTTGTACAAGCAGCCATCACAGGGCAAACTATTTAACAGGGCATCAACTGGACATGGTAGGGTGTTTTTGGCAGTGAGTCAGACAGACCAATAGATGCTTTCTGACTACTTTTAAAATGATATACATCTCCTGACTCCCAGTTTAGTGGGTGTGAGACAGAACAGCAGTAAGTGGCACATGCATTGAAATAACAGTTCTTTAAAGTAGGCAATTGTACATCCTTGAGACACTTGCTGTTTGGAAAAAGAAGCCTCAGAAACAGGGAAGAGAAGGCAGGTGAATAGATGCAATCACGAAGGAAGCAACTGGTTACCTGGAAAAAAAGAAGTGGCTTTCTTATTGGTAAAGTTGGAGTTCTGCCTTTTAGAGATGGATGTGGCAGTTTGTGAGTAAGCAGGAAGTAACTCAGCAATAAAGCAATCTCCCTTCAATGCTGGCGTTTCCTTTAGAAACAGGAGGGAATGAGCAGATAAGCACGAATATAACCTTCCATTTTTGTGTTTCTGCAATTATTTACAAAGTAATTAATGCAAAAGCTTTCTTTACCTAAGAGAAGCACAAACATAATGGCTTGCATACAGTAAAGATCATGAGTGTAATTTATTTACTTACCGTTACAGACCATCTAATCTGTGCTTTTAGACATCGTTCACAGATCTGATACCTGGCTTGTCAAAGTACACTCCGAAAGGAAATGTCAAAAAAGAGGTTCAAAAACTGACGTTCAGCAACCAAACTCTTTTTGTCTACTACCAGGTTGTTCTGCGGATACTGTAGAGCTCTTCTTCCTTGGCTCCGGCTCAGTGAGATCAGCTATGGAACACACTCAGGAACACGGAGCATGTCTTGAGCAAACCCAGAAGTACTGTGTGGAGAGACCAATATATAACCAAGAGATCTTGCAAGGACAGCTGCACAGGCGGGACCGAACACCTCAGACTTTAAGGCAGAAGATTGCACACTCTTGTCGGTAGGGTTTTGTGTCTTATGTTTGTTTTATTGGTTAGAGCCATTCTGGTTCTAAATTTATCCATGTACATAGCTGGACGTTTCTTCAAAGAAACCTATAAGATAAAAACCCTACTTTGATTTTCAGCAAGACCATGATGAAGTTGTGTTATGTGTTTTTATAGGGTAATCTGTAACTAAATTAAAAATGGTTGGGTAAATTAGTTCATTAGTTCATGCCTTCGTTAAATTGAAAAGGAAAATATGCAGCATGGGAATGCAAAGTATTAGTCAAATCATGTGATATGTGAATTCATAAGAGCCAGGAAAATATCTGGCCTTTTTACATGGAAATTCTTATGGCCAAATTAAGCCTGCTGTAATGGTTGGCAACCCTGCCCAGAGCTGGGGGGTTGAAACTAGATGTTCTTTAAGGTCCTTTTCAACCCAGGCCATTCTCTGATTCTATAATTCTATGAAATTTGTGCTTCACATGAGCATTTCACAGAAGAAGAAAGGAAGTGCATGACAGCTGTGTAGAAGTCCTTATTATTAGCCTAGTAAGGACTTAATAGAGGTACTCCGTAGCTTTTAACTAACTGCCTTGGAACTTAAGTATCATCTGGTTAGACACAAAATCTCTTTAACTGTGAAACTCTTGCTCTGTAGTGCCAGAGCAGAATGGAGAGAAACTTCTTCTGGTTATTTTTCATTGGCTTTATACTTACCAGAGCTTCATTTGCAGAGTTCACACAGTTGTTTGCCAGAACCTTGTTCTGCAAGACAACAAATGATTTCTGCCTATGTGTCTGTTGAATATTCCTGTTCCCATGGTTTGACATTAAGAGATTTGCTTTGGTTAATGGAATGACCATTCTAATGGTCATGGCACCTAATTCCACCTCAAAAGAACGTATGTGTCTCAAATTAAAAATACATGGAACAAAATCCTCCTGAGCTGTGACTTCCTGCAATTCAGTCTGTTGAAACATAAAGTGAGGGTGACCAGTTCCTCTCTCACTTGTAGCAGTAAGCTTCTTCACTACGTCATTTAGTTCCATGAGTATTTGGAAATATTAACGAATCTCTGCGGTTCTCTTGCAGTTCCCCTACTCAGAGAAGCATTTGTATACTCCCAGTGTTATGTTTTTGCCCAAGGTTAGACTTTCTTACCACAGTGAAATCAATGCATGATGTATGACAGTGCTGAACAGAGATATGTATTTCTTGGCCCTGTTCATTTGTCATGAGTCAGGGTTTCAAAAGGTTAATAACTCTGCTAAAAGACACAGGGAGCAGTGTTGCTGACTTCAGTGCATTTTTTTCCAGGGTAAAGGAGGGTTATGTTCTCAAATAGCTTTAAAATTAGCCTGTCAGTATGTGACAGTAAAAAGCATTAGTGAAATAGTAGTAAAAAAAAAAGTGTTAAAATGTCAAAAGTTATAAATAAAATGCATAAAGCATGGAGGCAGTAAATAAAAATAGGAAGAAGCACAGTAAAGTATTTTGAGACATATGAGGGAAAAACACTGTCTGAAAGGAAGTTATCCTTGGGATTGTTACTAGAGAAATCATCTCAGCCACAAGTACTGGGTGACTGTCCAGTTGCGCACGGACTTGAAGTGGAACTTCCCTCTGAAGTTCAGCCTCACAAGACTGTGGTTCTCTTCTCCAGGGCCATAAGGTTCTGTGATTCTCTTCTCCAGAGCAGCAGCCAACGTGATAAAGGACTGACCTAATTGGAGTCATAGTTGTTTGTGCTTAACCTTTGTGCAGAAGCCACTGTAATCAGGGATCTGAGTCTGCATTTCACGGAGCTGTTGTCCTGCATAGGGATGAAACACTTTTTTTTTTTTTTTTTTTTTTTACCTACTAGTGCCTAACTTTTTCTTTCTGCTTTGTCTTTTTTAGTTGTTCTTCCAAGAAAGCCAAGTCTCACCTTTACAGTTTCTTACCAATTTTAAAATGGCTTCCCAGTTACCCAGTGAAGGAATACTTATTAGGAGACATTATCTCAGGTATAAGCACTGGAGTTATGCAGCTTCCTCAAGGTCGGTATCTCTCTGGATTTATTCATCATCTTTGATTTTCTGCGTATATTTTTATGGTAGTGGTTGGCTTCCTGAACACGTGTTCATGAAAATAGTATGGGCCTTTCAGGTGTTTGTGGAGGCCAGTACAGCATTCTGCAGACTAGCCCATAATGAACATTCCCTCAAATTTAAAGTCAGTGATACGCAGTGAACTCTCTGAAAGAAGCTTACCTTTAAGATTGATACCCACCGTTCTTAATGACAGAACAACTTTTCAGTTTAAATGCATGTTTGCTTAGTGCTCCTAATTATCTTCTGATCTCATTGGGAAAATTGTTGCAAATTCCCTGCAGAGGGAAGCAGTGTCTAACAGAGATAACAGACCTAGTATTTCAGCAGTAGTTCTGGCAGGATGCTCCTCAGGGGAGCAACTATTGCAGAGGAACCAAACTGAAATCAGTCAGAAGAATGCTCAAGAAACCAGAGACTGATCCCTCTTTTTATTTTAAGGATAGAAGCCACAGGTTTAAGCTGTAACATAGTGGTGGGCAACTATTTGCATGGTGGAAATAAATCAAGAGTAGCTTGTGTAACAACAGTGCAAACCTGTGGAATTTCTATGAATTTAGTTGGAAGCTTTACACCCCATGGAGCCAGGCTCTGAAGCAGCATCAGACTCTCTAGAAGATGAAGAGAAAACGTGTTTTCACTGCTCTGTTCAGTTCTTGGTGACTGGATTGAAGCCTTTTATTTAGCCTGACACTTTACTGTCAGCAATTTCAGAACTGTTACGGCATTGAAAAGTGACAGCATTTTTATTGCAGTGCTGTTATGGGGTGCCAGCATTTCTCTGGGAATGGCAGCTTCATGACAACTGCTGCAGTCCCAGTAGGTTTCCCCAGGAGGTCTTGGATTGGAAAGAATCCTTGGTTTTGTACAGAGCCCAGTCCCACTGGGATCCTCGTGCTGAGGGTAATTACATGTACATAAGTTTACTTGTGTTTTGGTTTATTTCATATTTCCACCTCATTCACTGCTTTTGAGGCTGAATCAGGCCTGAAGAATGAATCTATAAATCTGAGAAACCTAGGTTTTGATAGGGGGTGACCCATTAAAGGAATGGAGTATTCTAACAGTGCAATTGACCTTTTTATTTCTGCAGCTTCCCAGATTTATAATTCTTTTATAATTAAGAATATTTTTTTCCTTACACAAACATTAACATCAATTTAACTTATCTTAAACTGGTAAGTTATGTGGTTAACTGTTAGATAAATCTGTGGTGCACTGGGCACAAACATCACCGGTTGTATACCAAGACACAGTTTACATGACGGCCAGATAAGGGCACTCAAAGTGGTTAGGAGTGAACTTTATACTTAATTTTGTGACTTTGTTTTAAATTAAACATTATTCTTCCCTCCGGTGATTACAGACATACCCTTGAACTGTTTCTAATCCTTCCCTTTCTGAAAAGACATAAGCCGAACTTTTATTTTTCTGGAATGGATGTAATTATAGCAAGCTTGAGGTCAAAGAAGCCTGGGAATCATTCCAGAAGGAACTACAATTACCAGGGTGTTTGAGCAGTGAACTCCTGTCATGTCAATATCTCTTCCTTTCCTTGGCACTGAGAGCTTTAAAAAAATGCCAGTACAAATGAAAAGGAAAGGGACTAAAAGGGTACTCAAATCAGGAACTTCGCATTGACCCACCCTCCTGGACTGACACCACTAGCTTTCAGTTCTAGTCGCTTTTACTACTAAGTTCATCACAATATTAAAGGCCAGGGTGTTATGGTACAGGGTGTTCTGCTGGTGCTCTTGGCAGGAGATAGCCCCTGGGACAAAGGATGTATGTGGGATGACTTTCAGATGTGCTTGATCAAAAGAACATTGCTGCAAGTGAATAACAGCATCGCCAGTCCAGTCCTGTTAGGAATAGGAATTGTTGGTTAGGTTGGGTCTCAAACATTGTTTAGGAAGTGAGCAAGACCCCGTGAGCTATTGCACAGCACAAGAGCACTTGGATGACACAGAAGATCATTTCCTAGCTTGTACTTTCAGGATAAACCCAATGCTTTGACTCTCAATTGAAACATAACTTAACAGGGAGAAGTGTTTTAGAGTATCACTGGCTCTCCTTTGGGGGTGAATGTGGTGTTATAACCCAGCAGGGCAGCCAAGCTCCACCACAACTGCTCTGACTCCCCCTCCTCAAAGGGAAAGAGAAAGAAAATACAATAAAAAGGGCTCAAGGGTTGAAATAAGAACGGGGAGATCACTCAACAATATTGTCATGGCCAAAACCAGACTCAGCATAGGGAGTTTAGAGAAATTTATTGCCTGTTACTGACAAGCTAGAAAAATGAGAAACAAAGAAAACAAACAAAAACCATTTTCTCTCCCTTCACCCTCTTCCACCTTTTCCCCCCAGGTGGCACAGGGGAACAAGGAATGGGGGTTGAGGTCAGTCTGTAGTACTTCATCTCCACCACTCGGTCACTCTGCCTCAGCTGCATGTGGGGTCCCTCCCACGGGATGCCGTCCTTCCCAAACTGAGCCTGTGGGTGCTGCCCACAGGCAGCAGCTCTTCAAGAACTGCTCCCACACGGCTCTGTACCACAGGGTCCATCCCCCAGGAGCAAACTGCTCCAGCACGGGTCCCCCACGGGCAGCAGCTCCCCCCAGACCCCCTGCTCCTGCGTGGGCTCCTCTCCACGGGCTGCAGCTCCAGCCTGGGGCCTGCTCCTGCGGGGGCTCTCCATGGGCCGCAGCCTCCTCCAGGCCATATCCACCTGCTTCACCGGGGGCTCCTCCACAACTGCAGCTGCTCAGAATGGTTACCTTCTGTATCATGGGATGCACATGGTTTACCAGTGAGCCCAGTCCCATGACAAGCACCCGTTCAGTCCCATTGAGGGAGAGCACTGGGGGAGGTGTTCCTCAGAGCTCTTCTCCCACAGCTTCATCCCCATGCTTGTCAGCTCCACCAACAAAGGGGAATGGTGTGGATCCATTGCATGGGGCTTGGCATGTCTAAACAACAAAAAGGACTCAATGTACTGAATAGACCGGGAGAAATCCCAGGCTGTATAAGCTCAATGTCCTTACAGAGCACACGTAATGCTTCCCTGCTTGTTTTACACTTCAGAGCATGTTTTGTGGAACTGCAAACAGTTAGGTAATCCCACTTATTCTGGAATGATGGGGGAGAGAGGAAGAAAGTGCTCAATCACAGCTTGCCATGAAGGTCATGTCTGATTAAAAAGGAGGAGAAAAATCAAACGTGTCTGCTGGTTATGTTGTTTCAGGTTTGGGGCAGCGGGGAGTTTATTAATTTATTGACAGATCAGAACAAAAGTAATCAAAAGTGTTGGCGATTATTAAATGCTTCTAGGCAAAACAGTGAGTGCACAACTGGGCACATGCACATAAACACGCCCACGCACATCTGCAACACCTGTGATTTTAGACTTGTGGTTTCCTGAGGTAAACCTCTCAGGTTTCTAGGCGCTCTCCTGCATTATTATACGTATTTACGAGTATTTCCTGAAAGGCTTACCTTCTAAATCTGTGATGTATCACTAGTGTTAGTGTTAGGTTAGTTCAACCCTAGAAGGCTTAAATCCTTACAGTTCAAATGGTTTCTTACTCTTTGCCTAACATACGTATTTGTATCTGTTTTCTAGGTTTAGCCTACGCTTTGCTGGCAGCTGTTCCCCCAGTGTTCGGCCTTTATTCTTCATTTTATCCTGTCTTTCTGTATACTTTTTTTGGGACCTCCAAGCACATATCAATAGGTATGTCTATATAGACAATTGGAATTCTGTGTGCATGTCTAATAAAACATAAAAAATAAAGGTGGATAAATAGAAAGTGTGGCTGTTTTCCATAAAGTCACATTTAAGCGAATAAGAGGTGCATTGTTAAGGCTTGACGCATTTGTGGGTTTTACTGTTAATTTATCCATCCTACTTAGGAAAGAACAGAAGAGCATTTTTTTCAGGTTAGATCTAGAAATGTACACTGTGAACTCCTGAACTATAATTTCCTCTTTGTAGTCAACTCTCTGTGTGGCCACAAGTTTAATTTGCGTAACAGAAACTGAAATTAAAAAAGATGGTATTTACTTACCATAGTGGTCTGTATTCAACATCTAAGTAGCTTTAATGGTGCGGAGTACTGGAGCAGACATTGGGACTAAAAACTACAATATTCTTGAAGAAAACTATTATTAATTTAGTTCCACAGATCTATGCAGGTCTTTGTTAGGAAGCCTAGGACTGTTCCTAAAAAAATGCCAGTATTTTAATCAATTGTTTTCCTCTCCCTCCGATTCCAGGCACTTTTGCTGTGATTAGTATGATGGTTGGAGGGGTAGCTGTTAGACAAGTGCCTGATGAGGTGATTTCTGTGGGCTATAACTCAACGAACACTACGTATGCCTCCGAATATTACAGCGACAGGGATTTCAAGCGGGTGCAGGTGGCTGTGACTCTTGCATTTCTTTCAGGAATTATCCAGGTACGTGCTTGCAGTTGCAAGGGGCACTGGGTCCTAGTGGGTCCCCTTTCAATAGACACTTTAGCAGTGTGCAATGTAGAATGCAGGCTGCTTCTTGGCAGAAGTGGTTTGTGGGGTGATACCTTGGAGGCAAGTCTGTGTCAGGGCATCATGGCTTAGAGTGAAAAACAGGACTTCCCCTTTCATTTTTTTCCATCCTGTCAGAAAAACTCTACCCGATGTTCTCTGATATGTCCCTAAATGCATCCAAATACACATTTGCATGTATTCCACATGGCACCTGCCAGTGGAGTGGAAGATTTGGTGCATTGATGGCTGCTTACTGACCTGTAGCTCTGGAAGGGCCAGGTTCAGGTCTGCCTGATCTGGCTGGGCACTGGGGTAAGAAGATGTGTCCCATGGTCTGTCTGCTATGTAGTGATGATGTTCAGGCTACAGTAAGACTCACACTGTTACTATTTCTCTTCTTCATTAGTTGTGTTTAGGTCTCCTTCGATTTGGGTTTGTAGCCATCTATTTAACAGAGCCTCTGGTGCGAGGATTTACTACTGCTGCTGCAGTTCACGTCTTCACTTCTCAGTTAAAGTATCTCCTTGGAGTTAAGACTAACCGATACAGCGGACCCCTCTCAGTTGTGTATGTAAGTAGCTACCTTTACTAAATATGCAAATTCTACATTTTCTACATTTTCTACTGAATTTCTAATTTCTAATGATTATTTCATAATGATTTCTAATGATTATTTCTTAATATGCTGTTAGTTCACTAATCCAGAAAACAGAAATACTAACTGCTAAATAAATAGGAGGGAAAGTATACTTGCAAGACGTACTGCCAGGACCTTGATAATATCCTGACAGTTGATGTAATTTTCCATCTGTCTTTTTTCAAAGATATTTTTCTTCAATTTTTTTTTTCAGAGACCTCTCCAGAGGTCTTTTATATAATTTCTTAAAATGCAGTGAAAGAAGGAGTAATGGGTAGAGGAATCATGCCGTAGCAACTTGTGTGTTCTAAGAAGCTTCCTTTCCTAACACCCTTTTTAATAATGTTTTTCAACTGAACCATATTTGAAATAATGGCCAGTTCAGCAGTGTTGCAAGGTCATTGTTATTTCATCATATTACTATGGTAACCTCAATGATTATATCAGCAGCTTTATCGTTTTAGAATGGTTTATGCAGCTCTAAATAGATATGACTTGCCAACAAATATTTGAAGGTATTAGAAGGGGTTGGTATTTATTGCTTTCAGGTAGTTGCCAGGATGAAATATGTGTGAAAATGCTGAGCATGAGATGTGGTTTAGTTTAGACTTTTTCCCCCATAATAGAGATTTTTCTTCAAATTTCTACCCCATTTGAGGAAGACTGGTATTATAAATTATTGCGAGTGTATCTCCCTCATTAAGATATTCTGAACTTCTGTATTTTAATGGAACAATGGGGATTTTAGCGAGGCGGTGATTAACTATGGTTATAGATGCAGAATAAAAACAGCAGTGTATAATTTGTTCTTTTGTGGCAAATTTCCTAATAAAACAAATACGATCTTCATGGAGTAATTATAATACTTCTATTGTGTTACAGAGCATAGTTGCTGTGTTTTCAAAAATAACAACGACCAATGTTGCTGCACTGATTGTTGGATTAACGTGCATTGTTCTGTTGTTGATTGGTAAGGAAATCAATCTCCGCTATAAGAAAAAGCTCCCAGTTCCTATTCCTATGGAGATAATTGTGGTAAGTCAGTTGTGAAGTTTTTAGCTAAGTTATTTAACTATTCTAAAGCTGTGGAATTGATATCATTGTCTATCAAGTCTAATTGGGCTTTAGGGTAACCTGTTGAATGTGATTTGTTTGAGATTTGATCCAGCTGAATGTTTTGGTGCTCATGAGGTTAGGCTCTGACGTGCCCAAGTTTTAGGCGTGAAGTCCCAAAGAGGAATTGAAAACCCGGTTAAACAGCCATAGTCCCCTGTGGTAATGGGAAGGTGGAGATTTGTTGTAAAACCCACTCTACCCTGGAGTTGTGGTGCCTGAATGAGTCTCTGCAAGACATGCCTCTGAGTGGCATGGAGTACAGGAGCTCAGAATCCCCTCCTGAAGGAGATGCTTATGGATGCTGGATCCAGAAGTTCTGTAGGGCTTGCTTTCCTTTTAAAATGCCTTAGTAGAAAGAAAAGCAGGAACCAGTGGGACTTGCTACTCAACCTTCCTTTCCCTGAGACTGTGTATTTTTATAATTACCCGTGTATTTTAGTGTAGTCGTTCAAAACAAAATCAGTGCTGCAGTCAGGTATCAGAGTACCTTAGTAGCCCACACCTCACGTAATCTTTCATCTTTAAAGGTGGCTGGAATTAAAAATGAGTTCTTAGGTAACCAGAGCTCTCAAACAACCTGCACAAAATCACAGCCAAGGAAGGGAGTAGCTGAAGGCATGAATGCAGTCTTGACAGAAGGAACGAAGAAGGGAGGGAGATGACAGATGTTGTACTAGTGTGTTATTTGATTGAAAGGCAATAGCAAAGCAGTCTTAATACCTGCAGCTTTCATTGCTGCTGCACCAGTTATTTTTGTAGATAACGTGCATTCTGCACACATGAAAATATGGCAGTGCAGATCCCCTTGACTTGTTCTTGAATTGAATTTCTAAGTACATGCTTTTCTGTGTCTGTTTCCCAATGCATGCTGGGCTGGCTCAAGCAGAAGGAATCTGAGCGATTCAGATCATATCATATCATGCATGTTAACTATATAAAAAAAATAAAACCAGTGAGTTGAAGGTGATGGAGGGAAAATTGTGGAACTTCCTCCTTTTTATCTGCTTCTGTACTCCCTAACTCTTGGAAAACTGATTGACAAATGAATGCAATCCCTTATGTGTGTTTATAATAAGCTAACTGTTATTAGTCCTTCCGATGTTTTGCTACATGATGATGTGTTTATGTTTTTTTTAGGTTATTATTGGCACAGGAGTTTCAGCTGGAATGAATCTGACTGAATCATATGGAGTGGATGTTGTAGGGAATATTCCTCAAGGGTAGGGGTGATATTCTTATTTAACCTATACCTTCTCTATATAGCATGTACCTTTTATTATAGTAACTTGTAACCTTATATTTATTCTTTAAGGTTAAGAGCACCAGCAGTTCCTGAGATTCAGCTCATCCCAGCAATATTTGTGGATGCGATAGCAATAGCAATAGTTGGATTTTCAATGGCTGTATCAATGGCCAAGATCTTTGCCCTTAAACATGGTTACACCATTGATGGGAATCAGGTAAAAATATTTGAGGTTTTCTAGTGATAATTCTCAGTACTGCCTTCATTTGTCTGTTAAAGTAGAAGGGGATATTAGACAAAAGAGGTTTTTCTTTCATTGTGGAATCAGGTCAAGTTTTTGTCAGCCTACACATTTAAATGCCAGGAGTGATTTTAAGCTCTTTTGGCTATGTTTCAATAACCAAATTTGCTTCTAACTTTGTTTTGGGAAACTTCTGTTAAAGCTGGATGTGTGCATGAATATTAATTGTTGGGACAGCCGATACTTAGGCTATCCTGATGGGCAGCTATTTTACTTGTACTTTCCTTCACAGCAAAGCGTAGAGTTCCCATTTGATAAATACAGTGTCTTCCTGAGTTAAGTATCTAGATCTGTTTTATTCAGAAGATTCCAGGTGCTATAGTTTAACATCACCTGGATGTTCAACTATAGAATTCCTTGTAACAGGATGTAATGCATGCCAAGTGTTTGTTTAAATGAAACAAAACATTATTTGTATGGAGAAGCATTTTTGTTTCAATTTTAGTGTTAAAATTCAAGTTATCCCAGACCTGAAGAAACTCTTGAAAACAAGCAATTCTATCATTCATTTTAATTTTTAGTCTGACTTATAATAGTAACATTTAAGGATGAGAAATGTCTCTAGCACTTCATCAGATGCTTCATTTAACACAAGATTTAACTTGCATTACCTTGTGTGAGAACCGTGTGAGAACCACAAGTGTAAGCTATGATAAGGTTGCTAGCAAGCACTGTAAATAAGAGGTAGTTGTTATTATGTATAGGTAGCTCCACCTTTGTACAGTTGCTAGGTATAACTGCTTTGTGTTTTGCTCTGTTGTTTGACACAGGAACTTATTGCCTTGGGAATATGCAACTCTGTGGGGTCGTTTTTCCAAAGCTTTTCAGTCACTTGTTCAATGTCTCGGAGTCTTGTTCAGGAAAGCACTGGTGGGAAAACTCAGGTATGTAAACCCAAATTTTGAGCCAAAGTTTGTTTTTTCTTTGGACCTCCAAAACAAAAGTCTGGAGCTTTAGAAAATTGCCCTATTCTTGACCTAGGGCCAAAAGAAATAACTAGAGTTGCTCCTGTGTCATATCCAGGGTGGGCCAAGATAGAAGGCTGCATGACAAGGGAAATGGACAAATTGAGTGGGAGGGATCAAAAGCTTGACTAACCAGCCCTTTGAAGAGTGGTTAGTTAATCAGTAATACAGCCCTTTTGGGGCACATCTTAGTACTTAGATATAATTTCTTGCTTTTTTTTGATCAGATTGCAGGTGCACTCTCTTCAATTATGGTTCTGTTGGTAATTGTGGCTATTGGATATCTCTTTGAACCACTTCCACAGGTAATGTAGTTTTGCCTGTTAGGCATTGCATGTCAGTGGACAGAAGCCAGCTAGTATTGCTTAAAATAGAATGAGGTGGATGATTAATAAGCAAATACAGTTAGGGCTTGACCCAGAAACCTTTAAATTATGTGTACGTTTCTGCTTTAAGTTTAAACTAGCAATGAATAAATATTTTGAAGGATCCAGCATGCTTTTTTTTTTTTCTTTTTCTTTTGGTAGTTCTTTTTAATATTGGCCATTCTAGGCTCTGTCTTTAAAACACAAAATTGGTATCTTCAAATAATCCCCTTTGGATTACAGCATAAGAATTCTGGGAAGAGGTTAAAAAGCTAAAAGAAAGTAATAAATGAGTTGGAAAGGATTGAGGCTGAATGATGGCTCAGCATGACAAGTTGCTTTTACTGAAATTTTACTTATTTGTATAAAAATATGGTTTTGTGCATAGATATGTATTGATTTAAAAAATAAACTTGTTTCTCTTTGTCTTGCATAGGATGATATGCATTTCATTTATTTTTTTAATATGAGTATATTGATTTACACCTACATGAATGTCACAGGAATTGTTGGAAGTTATTGAAGAGAAACTTGAATTTGAGATTATAGTCTAGCTACTTTATTTGCAGGAGCATGAAGCTCAGGACTGTATGCTTTCTCTTGTCAGGAAAGAGTAAATCAAGCTGTGCTGACTCTGGCTTGCCGTTTCTGTGGCTGCAGGAAAAGTGTATCTCTACTGATTTTCTCAAAAAGTTTTTTAAATGGAACATCTGTTCAATAGATTTGTATCAGTTTTACAAAGCACAGAAAGCAATTATTTTTGATGCTTTGAAGTTCTTATTGGCAATTGTTTTATTTTGCTTCTGAAAATATCATTTGTGTAATATTCCTAGACAGTGCTAGCTGCAATTGTAATGGTGAACCTGAAAGGAATGTTTAAGCAGTTTGGAGATATCGCACACTTCTGGAAAACCAGTAAGATCGAGCTGGTGAGTAATGTGCAGCTCAGTGCATATATTTGTCCTGTATTAAATGTGCTGCTGCTCTTCTTCCTATCCTCTAAAACAGAGGAGAAACCTACTGAGGAGTTACAGCTTGGTGTTGCTTTGCAGAAGAACATAAGACATTGAGTTGTAAGAACCCTAGGAGAGTGAGCCATTGCAGACAAGAATGTTTTTGTTGTCGTTCAACAACCTTTAACTCAGGTCAGAAGTAGTTTAGCTGCATTAAAAGCAAAGCTTGTGCAGTGTTGCTATAGGAACTGTACTGAATGCTGTGGGGAATGCCTGAGAAGAATTTGAAATAGAGTCACAAAGAAAACTACTTGAAGGTATTTGTCATCTTTGAAGACAAACCAAAAACCTGCCCAAAGTAGTTTTCTGGCTTAACTGGCAACATGTTTGTTGTTGACCCAAGGCCAGAAGATTCGTGATTTGCAGCAGTGGCTCTTGAGACCCCCATGCTTATTTCTGGGGGAACTCAGAAACGTGACAGAGACCACAATGTACAGACACATAGGTAGTCTTTGACCATGTGAAGCAGATAAACAACTTCAAGAGCTACTTGCCATCATATATATCATGATTTCCAAGGCTCCTGACAACCAGAGAACTAGATCCTTGAGATCATCAGAAGTAAATGATGATCTCAAGAAGTAACGTTCACATTTTGGCTGAGCTGCTCTGTGAGAACTAAGGAGATGTCCCTCTGGCTCAAAAAGGCAGCTGGTAGTTTCTGTATGGTATTGACACACAGAACTTAGCACATTTGAAGCATTCAGTTCATCTTTGTTCAATAGCAAGCTCCTCTGACTTTCTCCTGATTCCCTTTGCATGCAACCTTTGTCTCCTCCAGAGAAACTTCTGTGTGTATTTTACACATGTAGCTGACAGTTCACACTGCAAAATACCAGGGTTTGCAACATTGCCAGTCTTACTGCTCAGCAAAAGATGACAGTAAAGGAGAGTTACTTTTGCAGGCCCTGCATTTTATTATTTATTTTAATCCTACAGTGTTGGGAGTCTGATGGTAACACTGCATTCCTTGCAAAACAGGATGTAGGGCGTTAAGTAACAAGGGACAATTTGTCAAGTGTTAGTGCACCTTGAGCATCTATGCCCTTCTCAAGGGTTAAGGCAATTGTAGTCTGCTATCATGATGACTTGCATTGTAGCCTGGTCCTACACAGAAAAGATGCACAGGCGGCTTCAGTCTGGCTTATGCTATTGTGTTTGCTTTCAAAAGAAAGGGATGTGTATTAATTCAGAGCTTTTCTTTCTTTTAGGCCATCTGGGTGGTAGCTTTTGTGGCTTCTCTCTTCCTGGGACTAGACTATGGTTTGCTTACTGCAGTAACATTTGCAATGATAACCGTTATTTACAGAACACAAAGGTCAGATTTCTTCTTTATAAAATTAGTGTTTGTTGGTCTTCTGTGTGGTTTTTGTTTGTTAAAGGAATGCAAATAAGCAGTAGACCTTTCCACCCCCTTCAGCTGCATGCACTATACAGTTTGCTTCATAATGTAGGTCATGCAGGGCATAACCCATGGCTCTGATCCAGGGTTCAAATTTTATTTTTCTGAGAACAGAATTTTTGGAGGTCATGAGACGCACAACTTCAAAAATAAAGAGATAATTTTAGATTTTCTAATCTTATTTACATTGTCTTTAATGCCTGGAATTCAGAACTTGAAGCCTGTTGGATGGCAGAGGTTCATTAAATGTTTATATTTTGTGTGTACTCTCAGTAAGCAGAAGTTGTCAGGTTATCACTAGCTAAATGTTTAGATATTTTATAAGAAAGATCTAATTCATCATGGAAAGTGTCCCCACCCGTCATGTTTTCAAGTCACTTCTTGCTCCCAAAACTTCTCAGAACTTCTACTGTGAAGCTCTCCACATCTAGTGATGAATGATTTCTTGCATGTGTGGATAGGATTTCACCTGTTACATGAGGCTTCTAGGCTCAGGGCTTTGGATATCTAGATAGAAAATCTACAAAAGCATTGGTTTCCATCTGCATTGGGATGAAACCAAACTGTGAAATTTCCACTCTGCCTACATAAGAGTATTTTTCTGCCAGCTGCATATGGCTTGGTCATTTTAACCAGAGCAGTGATGTATTTTGCTGTCATTTTGCCTCTGAGTTGGGAATGTTCAGCTTCTCAGGCATGCTTGTCCCAGGAGCTGAACGGCTTTTTGAAACTGCAGCATGGTTTGTGCCAGTGTGAGCTGCCATATTTACAAATGGTCAGTGGAGTTGCGCCAGTTTGCATCAAAGAAAATTTACTCTGTAACTTTGCAGGCCCATGCTTTTCAGCAAATGACAACATCAGAGTGCTCCGTTTCCAAACTGTTTCTGCACTGACAGAAGCAAACTTGACTAGTCACCAGATGGCCCCTTCATTATGTTCCTTTCATAAACTGCCCACTGCATTTGACCATGCTTAGATAAACTTGCAGCAAACAGAATAACTATATAGGATAAATTTCAACCTGTATTAAGCACTCACTTCTCCAGTTTATAAGTGATAATATTGAAACAGTTATTTCCATTTCTCTCCAGACCTCAGTACAGAATCCTCGGTCAGATTCCTGACACAGATATCTACTGCGATGTGGAGGAGTATGAAGAGGTAGGAGTGTATTCTTCTGCATTGAACATTTTTCTGTGTTGAAACAAAGATAACAGTGGCAATTGGCTGCTTAACCCCACCACACTGCATATTTAGAGCTCTCTGTTCAGCATAACCTGTGTTATGCTTGGGAGAAGAAAGTAAATGTAATGTTACTAGCAAAAGCTGTACTGCTCAACATGCTGGCTTTTGGTCCTGCATGTACATTTAACCAGGAGGTGATCAACAGTAGCCTTAATACTAGTTACATACTACAAAATGGTAAGACTTACAGAAATACCTCTGCTAAACCTGCTGTCTAGTCAAATGTATACAAGACTACCTTCTTTAATTGTGGCAGCATTAAATGAAATGTGTAGCCAGCAGGCCCCAAACAGTTGTGTTCTTTAGCATTGCAAAAGCTGTTCAGAACAGCATCTCCCTGCCTCTATCTGGGCCCTGCTGATTAAACATGACACGATCACTCGCCATGCATTCAGCTTCTTATAAATGCGGTTTTGTTCAACCAAAAGTTGACAAAGGCAGTATGTTTTGTAAATATAATGGCTCTGAGCATGCTCTATGTATTTGCAACCAGCAGCCATGATTTCCTGCACACTCTGCCGTGTTGTCAGCGATGCTGCTATGAAGGTTACAAACCCCTTTACTCAGGAGCCAGCCTGTAAAAAAATGTGAAAAGACCATGCTGTAATCTGAAAGCATTCCCTCACCAATAGTTCTGCTTTGAATATGACACAAAGCAAAAGTTTATGTGGGCATGTTTATAGCTATAAACAAAGAAGAGGAAACTCAGCTTTTGTTATATTGAATGCAGTTTGCATTTCCTACACCTGTACAAAGGTGGGGCTGGTAGCATATGGCAGGCTGTATCGCTGCTGTTGCTCAGATCATTTTCATGTAAAATGTCAGAGTGCAGGCTGCTCAGAGATCACTTGGTTTAAAGTAAAGACGTGATATTAAGATCCATGAAAAGGTCTGTTTAAATGAAACCAAAGATTTTTAAAGGCTATAACTAAAGGCTTTTGTTTTGGTAGCTGAGGACACAAGAAATAAAGAGAAGGAGAGAAAGAAGTTATGCCTGCAGATAGGGAGGAAAAAAGGAGGCATTCCTAGATCTGCATGATTTCCTCACATGAATACCACCTGCAGAGAACAACATCAGAGAATGTTGAATACTAAATGTGAATACTAAATTCCTTTTTATGGCTGTACATTTCTTCGTTATAAACAGAAGTGTCACTTGGCATTGATTCAGTGCAGTATGGCACCTAGAAAGGTGGATGAACTGATCTTCTAACTGGCTTGCTCACAGCAGTGCTGACCGTCTTTGATACATGCTGATAGTCATCCAGGGTTGGCTGTTGGGCTGCATGTAAGAGTAACACCATGTCTTGTGATCATGCATACAGCTGCTTTTCTTCTAAAGCAAGCAGTACCTAACTGTGAACATCCTTTTTTTTTTTCCTTAGGTTAAAGAATGTCCTGGTATAAAAATATTTCAAGCTAATGCGTCACTTTATTTCGCCAATAGCGAGTCGTACACAAGTGCACTGAAGAAAAAGGTGAGCAAAGCAAAATCTTTACTACCTATGTCTTGAAAATTCAAAACATCTTTGGAAACACCCTTTAGCATAGCCCCTAATACAGTGACCTCTGGTATGATATGAGAAGATATGAGGTGATCCTCCGGCCAACTGCAGATCATCTTAGCAAGGAACAAGATGGTGGGAGGGAGTAAACAGCATGTAGAGCATGCCTCACCTCCTGCCTGACCCACATTTGACTGGGTGGGATTGGCAGAAGCAGAGCTAGCTAAGGACAGAACTGCCTGACCTGGTAGCATTTACACTCGTACTAACTTGTGAAAAATTTTTCTGTAGCTTCCATGACGAGTCTTGTACAAAACAGGTGGGTGGTACTCCTCCACAAAGCAAGAGGTATTAGCAATTTGTGTCCAAGTGCACTTCTCCCCCCTCTGCTTTCTGCACTCAAATCAGCATTCTGTTGAAATATGGCACCTCTGATCTCAAGAGAAGAATGTGATGCATCTCTTCCTCATCTTGTTAACACAGTGCTTGCGAAGATTATTCCTTCTTACTTTATACTGTTCTCACCCCCACCAAGGGACACTGAATAATGCAGGCTTCTTTAAAATTTATGATAGTGATGAATTCAGTGCTAATTGATACTGCAATGTCATCCTAACAAGCTGGATCTTGTCTGATCACGATTTCTTTTCATGGCAGACTGGAGTGGACCCTTGTGCCATATTAGCAGCAAGGAGAAAAGCCCAGAAGAAGCACGCCAGGGAAATAAAGAAGGCTAACGAACTCAAAAAGAAAGCTGTATTGAAGCTAGTGAATTCTTCGGTAAATATTTACCTCTACTTTATCAGCTAACACGGTGCTTTTCGGTGTTACCATTCTTGTTTATAAAAGGCACAGAGTGCTTCTTGGGTAGGAAAACTTAGAGAACAAGCACTGTGCAGTGTGGACAGGCTACTAAGGAACAGCAGAAGGATCAGAGGCTCATGGCTGGATTGGATACTTGTGTTGAACCTCAGTTACGTTAAGATACCACGCTAGGGGAGCAGAGCCTTTCACACTATCATACTGTCTCAGCAGTGGTGTCAGCAGAAGGTAGAGGGATCCAGCCTCTGCCACTCTCCTCTGCACGTTCAGAATAATCATACAGAAATAAGATAAAAGAGAAGGTCCTGTAATAAATTTTGTTATCAGTTAAAAGATGCCGTCCGCACTGCTGATCCTGACATGGGTAAAAGAGGCAGGTGCATTCAGAAGGGTTGTTTGAAACACGCTTGTGCCTTTGTGCATGTTTAAATTCATCCCCTTGGTGGGAGCTGATGGGTGCTTATTATCAGGGAAAACCAAGCAAATGCCTAAGTTTGGAGCCCGATTTCTGGCTCTTCCTTTAGATATGTAGACCTCAACATGATGCACAGGGCTAAGGCAAGAAAATAGAGCAAAAGTATATGAACAGGTGCCTGTGTTTGGAAATAAGTAATTCACTCCCAAGATAATAGCTTTAAGCTGTGCATGTGACTGTAGAAAGACTGGGTAGAGGAGACTAAGCCTTGATACAGATAAAGCCAGTCCCTGTAATGGTTTAGAGCTGTACACCTTTCAAAGGCTGGCAGAACAGCTGTGTGTGGGGAGGAAGGGGACCTACACTGAAAAAGTATTGACTATCGTTTAGCTTTATTTGTCTTCTCTCACAGAGTAATGATGTGGAAGGAAATGTAAAACATGAGATAGCAAACGATGAGTTACCTGTAAATGGAAAATCTCTTGATGAGCTTGAACACTTTGTGGAGCCTGAAACAAACATTCACTCTTTAATTCTGGATTTCACCCCAGTGAACTTTGTGGATTCAGTTGGAGCAAAAACCTTAAAATCAGTAAGTAGGGCTTTTTTTTTTTTCTTCTAAAAAAATAAAATAAAATAACAAAAAAAAAAAAAAACTGTAAGTTAGGTACCTAGTAGGGAACCTGTCATCATAGGATGTAAATGCCAACTCAGATACAATCCAGTATCTCACATAATCAGTTTTAATTCTGTAGCTCTGTAAGTTTCAGCTGAATTACTGGAGAATGTGCAGCTCTCACAGTAACTAGTTTACATCTTCCAGAAGAACGATGTGCATAATGATAATGTGTTTAACTTCAGTTTAACTCTATTGCAGATTATAAAAGAATACAAAGAAGTTTCAGTCCACGTCTGTATTGCCAGCTGTAGCGGTGAGTTGAGTTTTTTTGTGAGTTTGTGGGAGAGATTGTGTCTCTTACCCTCTGTTTCTGAGTTTTCTCCTGCCAATTGCCTCAGTAGTATCAGTGCTTATTTTGAGTAACATTGAACTAAAATTCAATTTGAGGAAGAGCAAACCTGTATGGATTAGAGCCTTCACTTCAGTGTAAGTGGAGTCCTAATGTAATGAGTTTTCTGATCTTGCTCCCATTTCTTCCAGCTGGCAAATTGTGAGTGGTGCACCTAATGTTGTACCTTGAAGTTGTAAAGATGTAGTTAGAAGAAAAGCCTGCAGTGTTCCAAGTTGGTGATATTTGGAATTGTAGCATCTTCAGCCAAGAACAGGCCTCTCTGTGTGGCTGGAAAAGAGAATTACTTTTTTGGAGTAGAAGTATAATGCAATTCATCCGGATATTTTAAATGTTTAAAGTAATGACAAGAGAACAATTTGTCATCATTTTCTTGAGATGCTTTTGTCTTCCACCTTTTACTTTTGTTTATGTACTGATTCCATAATTGTTTGTTTTAATTTGTAGGTCCTGTTATGAATGAGCTGACGAGACTGAATTTTTTTGACAACACTGTAACAAGAGAGCTGCTCTTTCACAGTATTCACGATGCTGTCCTTGCTTGCCAAGTGAAACACAGGTCTGCTTCACAGACTGCCTCAGACCTCTGAGGATTGACATCTAGCAGAATGGAAGTCGGATTTATGCTGATAGAGACTCTTTTCAAATATTTAATTTGCACAGTTTAAAGAGAGCCTAAGGCTATTTGTATCTACGGGTATAGGGTGGGGCTTTCGGTAGGAAGAGTGGACAAGGAATTTGGAAGCCTTCATGCTCTTGAATTTTTTCCTTCCATCAGGGTACAGCCTTCCAATGACATAAGCATGAAATTATGCAAGGTGAGAAAACTCGTTGTAGTAAGCTACAGTCTGAATCTGATAGACAAGGTGACATTCCTATTCCTGTTGAGAAAATGGGCACTTTAACTCACTGCAAGCTGGGATCTTGCAGAAGAAAACTGTTCTGCAATTCCAATGCACTGTACCAGTGTCTTTACAGTTTTTTTGTAATTACTTTTAAAGCCTGATGTCAACATCTGCATACCACAGATTTGTATAAACTGTAATGATCTGCCAGCTGGATTCATGAATTCACACTGGTGGCATTAGCTGCTCCTGTTTTTAAATCTTGATGGTACAGTTGTTTTTTTAATTACCTAACCTGTCTCAACTGTGTTTATCCTTTTGTTCCCTGAATATTTTCACTCTTAAGTGAATTTCATGTTAAAAACCTACTGTTTAATTGTTATGTTATCAATATGGTACTTCCACTGCCAAAACCTGGTTATACTTTCTAAAAAAATAATACAGCTGGTTTTAAGCTAAAATTAATTTAGCTTCAGGTTTGTAGACAAAACTGGCTTAAGGCAGGAATGAGGCCTATTAAAATTACCTTAAGAATGGATGCCCTCAATGCAGTTGGAATAAAACGGTAGACAAGGTCTAAAGTCTCAGTGGTCCAAAAAGGAGAAATACTTTCCCATTGCCTGAGATGTCTTTCTACCAGCACTGCTGCTTCTGCCTCAGCTTTTAAGTGCTTTGTGAAATAGATTTCAGTAGAACTCCAAAATGTGTTTGGGTATTTTTAATGAATCGGTAGCTTGTTTTTTTTTCTTTTGGCCTTACAACCTGGCCACTATGGTACTCTTTGACTTTGTGTGTGAGTCGCAAAATATGGAAATATAATTCAGGCAAAATAGATCTTCAATGCCTGTATTCCCCTAACAACAACCAATATGAATCTGATCAAAGGTAGGAACGTGAAAGTGTTCCTCTGTAAGTTATTTCAATAGCACAGGGGCAGCAGAGGAGGGTTAAGTAACATTTTGTTTAGCACCCTCAAAGCAAAGGTCCTGTGCATACGGAAATTCAGACTATTTCCTCTTTTCTCAGTGCAGAATCTGCTACTTTTATTTTGGTTCAAACTGTTGCGCTTAGGGTTTGCTTCAAGTAAACTGAGTTTTCCAAGAACTGGGGGCAGTGGGGGAAGGTGTTTCCTTTCCTTGGACTCCCCTGCCACTAGGGATAGGAAGCTTTCTGCATCAGAAGTTACTGCTTAGCTGGAGTTCAAAGTATGAATTGAATGCACGTTAACACAGTGTGTGTGTTTATTTAAAAAAAAAAAACTTTTTGGTACATTTTATAATGTTAACTAGTTTAACAAGCCTTTGTATCTACATACAGTATATTTTTCTACTTTCAGCTTGTTGCAGCTTCAGTTTTTAACTATGTAGTCTCTTCAGTTCACATCAAAATCTTGTCAACTTCTAAAATAAAGTGATTGTCATAACATACCAAAATTCCCTACTTTGTCTCAGCAAGACACCGTACGTGGGAAAAGCCAACGTCCCAGGGTGCAATTGCCTGTTCTTAAGGTGTGGGCTAGGAAGAATAGACTAGACTAGTGTAGAAGAGTTCAGCTGGAAGGGCCTTCAACGATCATCCAGTCCAACTGCCGGACCTCTTCAGGGCTAATCAAAAGTTAATGCATGTTATTCCTCTCTAGGAAGCCCATTCCAGCATTTGAACACCCTAAAACCAAAGAAATTTTTTGTGATGTCCAGTCTGAACCTCCCCTGGTGCAGCTCTGTGCCATTCCCCCACGTCCTGCCATCAGTTACTGGGAGCAGGGACCGGCACCTCCCTCTGCACGTCCCCTCCTCAGGAGGCTGCAGAGAGCAATGAGGCCGCCCCTCAGCCTCCTGTTCTGAGTGCCCTCAGCCCCTCCTCACAGGCCGTGCCTTCCTGCCCTTGTACAAGCTTTGCTGCCCTCCTCTAGAGGCTTTTGAGGACTTTAACGTCCTTTTTATAACATGGAGGCCAGAACTGCACACAATATTCAAGGTGAGGTCACACCAACTACATGCAGTGAAAGACTCACCTCTTTTGACTGGCTGGCTGGGCTGTGTAATGCACCCCAAACTGGTTTGCCCTTTTGGCTGCCAGGGCAGCTGCAGCTCGTGGTTGACTGATGCATCTCCCAAGACAAACACTTACCTTGTGGCTGTGTGACACCAAATGAGCAAATGCGTATGCTTGGGCTAGAACAGTACTACAGGTTGGTCTCTCAACCAGATTTCTTGCAACCCTGCTGAGGGAAGAGACAATCTTAAGGTCAGTCCAGAGAGTTTCATGATTTCCTGTATGCATAGTTCAAAAAAGAGGTGAGGGGAAGAAAAAATGATACCGTAGAGGGTGTCTTTTTCATGCAGTTTTGGCCTTCGTTACCCACCGTTTAGAGCTGAGGAAATGTTCCCCATGTTGGGGTTATCAGCCTGCCTGCATTCTTCATCTCAGCAGCACTCAAGTGCTGCCACGAGCCATGTGAATGTGTCTCTACTGCTCCTCACCCTCCTGGCTCCAGCATAAGACCCTGTCCAGGTGCCACTGCAACGCAACTGATGCTGCATTTCCCCTTGTGGCTCTCCTGGTGAGCTGCTGGGATCAGCCTGTGTGGGGCTGGTGCTGTGCACCCCACTCCTAATTACTAGCAGCATTGCTGGTAATTCATCTAGTAAAGTAAAATCTGGAAGCTTTTGATTGGTCTTACTGTGCTTTGCTGCCACCAGCTGAGCCAGTGCTTTCCAGCCTGTCACCTACTGAAAAGTAAATGGATTTCCCTTCTGCTGAGGGACAGGCTGCTCTTTAGAGAGCAAGAAGTTTAAATCCCACCTTAAGCTTGTCAGTGTTGGGTTAAACAAACCCACATCCTTTTTCCTCTCCCCTTTGCCTACATTCAGACGCTCAGTGCTGAAGCCTCACCACAGCAAACAGCACTGAGTAGCCGAGGTCCTGCTGGATGTCGAGATGCCACTTCACGCTGAGAACAATATTCCTTTCCCCTTACTTTTTCGCAAGAGCACTGATGGTAATTCAGGATGCGAGCACCAGCTCCTTCCTACATACTTTACTCACCCTTCTTAAATAAAAGGTACGTTTCATTTCAAGCACTGCACTTTGAGCCATATTCAGTCGCTGCTGCTTTCTGACCCACTTTCCTCTCTGGCTCAGAATGAAAATATTCTGTCCTACCACTAAACCTGCACACTACCCAAACCCCCTCCCCCGCCAAAAAAAAAATTGTTGAAATTAAACCTGATAAAATTTCTCTCACTTTCAAGACAAAACTGTTCCCAAACAGCTTTACATTCTCAGGTGTTTCTTCAGGCTCTTTTTTCTAACTCACTTTTCACAGTTTGATGCAATGCCTGAAAAAGGTCAAATGAAAGTATGTTGCTTTTCAGCGACCTACCAGTGCAGCTCTACAGGAACATGCCAGATAAATGTCAACCTTTTATCTGCAGCCACCAACTACAAGCAATTTTCCAGATACTGAAGCATCAGGACCCTACCAGGGTGACCTCTGTGTTTAGTAGCATCCTATACAAGTAATATGACATATCAAAGTACTCACTAGTAGATTTAGACTGATGTCAAACTTCAAGGTTTTTTTTAGAGCAGGAACGTGAGGAAACAATCTTCATTTCCTTAGTGCTCTGAAATTACACTCACTTCTTCCTCCCTCTTTATGCAACACTTACTATCTAGTAAGAAACAGAAGAATCTCTGAAAAAGGGATGAAGAAAAAAATTTCCCCCCCATAGAGTGGTTATGATAGTATGATAGTACCAGCGTTCACCCATGGAGAAAACAGAGCCCTTCACATCTTCCCCAAGCTTGGCAGTGACTGACCACTAAGACCGTGAGCTGAGCTGTTTGTGCTTTCTCCTTAGCTCAACATTTGCATTTTCTTTTGTCCTTTTCTTGGGACACACCTACACCTTGCTGCTTAGCATCAAGCATTTCCGAGCACACCCAGAAGCACTGCAGTCTCTTTGGGATCTTTCAGTGCTTCCCCAGCTTAGACTCTAAGTTTTGGTGTATAAATGGTGGCTGGGAATCTGAACTCAAGATTTCTAACACTGCTCAGGTATCCATTTAAAAATACATTGCTGGTTTAGGCTGTGGTGTTAAGACTTTTCTACAGCAGCAATACTCCACTAAGCGTGGAACATATTCATAAAGAAATCCCATCTGTTATTTGGAATATTTCATTTATTTCTTGCTTCCAAGAACAAGACACGAATGACTACATGTGGATTTTGGTTTCACAAAGTTAAACTACAGAAAAAGGAAAAATTTTCCAAGGTATTAGTTGTAGGTCATGTAGCGGGGAGTAGCACTGAACTTCGCGTAGGATTTAATGACTTTGTTCACTGCTTCTAGGAAGTCTTTCTCAGTTGCAATTTTTCGACGTGCTCGGATCGCAAACATGCCTGCCTCTGTGCAGACGCTGCGAATCTCAGCTCCTTTAAAAGAAAGGGGCAAATGAATTCAACACTGACCACCAACAGAGAGGAAGCATATGCAAAATATTTTTAAAAAACTCACCTGTGCTATTAGGACACAGTCGAGCCAACAGCTCAAATCTTATGTCCCTTTCAACACTCATTGAACGAGCATGTATCTTGAATATGTGAGTTCGCCCCTGAAAAAGAGTGGATAGAAGTGTTCATGGTGCAAAAAAGGTGGTGACTTGACTTGCTCTCAGCATGTAGCTGTCCCCTTCCACAGCAAGGGCAGATGGAAAATGATAGGTAGGTAGGAAATTAGAGTTTTATTTGCTATGTCTGGACTAGAATACTTAAGCAATGGAAAACTACCTGTCCATGAAACTGAATTAAGAAAGTAACTGAAAGAGCTTTAATGGCAGAAGTACCTCAAAAGACCTAAATAAAGCACATTCCAACTAAACTACTAAATCATGGAACCAGTTAAAGACTTCTTTATCTATTCAGTCAGAAATATACAGTATGCATAGCTACAGCTTCCCTGCCAGGGATGGAATTTGTGCAGTGGGGGAAAACCTTCTTTTGCACATCTTTAATCTCCCAGGTTTCTATGTGGCTTCACCTAAGAGTGCTGCTTTTGTTAATTCTCGTAAACTGCTTCCAGACAGTAATGCCTTATCTGAAGAAACACTCAAAATCAGAACACTCAAAATATATTTGACAGTGAAAGAAAGCATTCTGACCTCAAGATCAGGCAAGCTAAACTCTATCTTCCTATCCAACCTCCCAGGCCTCATCAGTGCTGGATCCAGAGTATCGGGTCTGTTTGTAGCCATCAGTACTTTGATGTTGCCTCGTGGGTCAAAACCATCCAACTGGTTGATCAGCTCCAGCATGGTGCGCTGCACTTCGTTGTCACCCCCAGCCCCATCATCGAAACGAGCACCTGGAGAGAGAAAACGGGAGAGAAAACACAAAGTAAGAGAGGGACCTTCAGAGCAGGCAGACGTCACAGCTGTTGTATGTAAAACAACAGGAGAAATATATTTAAATTACATACAAATATTTGTGATGAGTTCATAACAAGGTGTGAGGGGATTAGTTGAAAACGACACATTTCAAACAAAAAGTGATCGGTGCTATCTGTCAGTTACAATAAACACTGTATCTTCATCCTTGATATTACAGGGCCTATCTCCTTGCCTAGTAACTGACCAAAATGCTGATGTATAAATGCATCTTGGTGGTTTTTGTTTGTTTGCTTTTTAGTATTTTTTTTATTTACATCCCCTCAACCAAAATCCTCCCCACTTGCCTGTGTAAAAATTGTTTTACTTTGAAAAGACTGAGGTACTTCCTTTGTGAGAAAAGAAAAAAAAATACAACATAATTTTTAGGCAGTGATAAAGATTTAGTATGTAGCCTAGAACCTGAAGAGGGTTTAAGTTAACAGGACTTTTTCCAAATACAACAGAGAAGTTTTTACTAAAGTTTAAATAATCCAGGTGTTACAAACATGCAGAAGTGACTTCACATCTGAGCTAAATATGTTCAGGCTATGTAAACCACCTCTTGATAGCTTCCCAGACACAGTATGTGCTGGTAGTATTTAGGTATTTACAAGTAAGCTTCTTGTAATTCTTTATTCTTGTTGCTGCATTTCAACACAAAAAGAAAATCTGAAAGTTCTCGTATGAAAGTAGAGATATCTACTACAAACATACCTCCAATGGCATCAATTTCATCAAAGAATATGAGACAAGCTTTTTTAGTTCTGGCCATTTCAAAGAGTTCACGAACCATTCGAGCTCCCTGAAAGGAAAAGAACAACCACACCCACACCTCAAATTTTTGTTACAGATTCAAGGTACGTTAAAGGAAAACTATCACACTATTCATGCCTCCAAACAATTCTAAGTTTCCAATGATAAAACTCTTCTTATTTGTACAAATATATGTATAACCAGAAATTCATAAATCTTAAAGCAATTCATAAAGGAGAGAAGAGGCAAATCACTACTAAAATTCAGAAGTAGTCCAGATGAAGTCATCTACCTCAGGGCCAACTGAACAGTAAGTGGCACAGTTGGGACCAAAATCCTCATTTTAGAGTCCCCCAAACCACAGATTAAACACTGCACTGCAAAATCCATTTCATCGGTGACAGTATAGCTCAGGTGTTATAACTGATTGCCTGACAATTCTTCTACCCCCTTTTGCCTCCAGCATGCTAGATCATCCATCCATCATATCCACTAGGGTGTCTGGTCCCCACAACTGCAGCTCTGCAATTCACTCCACGCTCCATTAAGAATTTGGTCTTACCTCTCCCACGTACTTCTGCACCAACTCAGATCCAATTACTCTGATGAAGCAGGCATCAGTCCTGTTAGCAACAGCACGGGCACAAAGTGTTTTGCCTGTACCAGGTGGCCCAAACAAAAGTACTCCTTTGGGAGGCTCGATTCCAAGGTTCACAAATCTTTCAGGCTGTAATGGTGGGAAACAGAGGGCATCAAAGATTATGTGCCAAGTAAGAAAATCATTAATGACGAGCAATATATATGAAACTAGACCGGACTTCATTTGTTAAAACTAGATCTCTTTTAACTTAGTTATTTACGTTCTGCTACATTACCTGTTTTTGTTTTGTTTTGTTTTTTCTTTCAAATGCTAATAGATAACCAGAATAGTTTTAAAATAATAGGAGTTTCAATCTGGAGGTAACTTACATGAAGCAGAGGGGTTTCAACCACCTCTCTGAGCTTTTCAATCTGCTCTTTACAACCACCAACATCACTGTAAGTGACATCTGGTTTTTCTTCCACCTGCATAACAAAAGCGTAAATTAGAAGTTAACAACCTGATGCTGCATCACTCCAGGCCTTCAACAGCCCAGAACAAAATCCGGACAAAGAAACTAAAATTACAAGATCTAACAATATCATAATAAGTAAAGGCGGTTCTCACTTGCATCATGGTGACTGTGGGATCAATCTTTGGAGGCAAAGGGATGTGGATTTGATACTTGTTCCTGTCCACCCTGTTGAGAAGAAATAAAGAATATTTATTTTAACAAGAGTTAATTAAACTGCTATGTAGAAATAACTCTGTAAAGATGAAGCAGAATTTTCAAACTATTATTTTCTATGGCATCGAGATAACTCAGCCCTCAAAGCTAATAGTCAGATGGGCTAGAAACTGGAATTTCTTCTGCAGAGAAGTTCAAGGCTTCCAAAAATATTAATTCCAAAATATTTTAAAAACTAAACTTCAAAATCTCCTGGAGAGCAAACTGGTAAAATATTGATTCTACAGATAACTGGCTTCATCCCTTAAGCAAACATTTCCTGGAGCTGCTCTGTGTGTATTTGTGTAGACAGTCACAGAGAAAGCACACTGCTCAGGCTCCCTGAAAGCTGGGACTATCGGGGCCCACAGTGAAAGGTTTCAGTCCATAGTGCACTGAACTTGTTTTCAGTAGAATGAGATCAAAAATGCTTCCAGCAGAGCAGGCAGATAAGTTATTGTCTTCTAACAGAAAGACATTGTTATGATTTCAACTACTGTGAAAATATCAAATGTTGGTTGTTGATGTCAACCCAATGGACCAGATGAGAAAGCTTCAATCTTAAGTAAAACTCTAAGAACACAAGGATTTTGCTTACCCAACTCTCATGCCTTCTTCTATGTCAGTAGGTGCCACCTGGTCACTGAGATCCACCACAAATTTGGCAAACTGTTTGACATTGATAATGTACTTGGGATCCTCGGAGTCTGCATTGATGATCTTTGTACACCTAATACAGAACATACAATTAATGCCACCTACATACAATTAACTGCCCTGCTATTTCTGTAAGCACCACGAAACAGACTGATTGTATCCTCCAAACATATTGGAAGAGCTATTGTACTTGTGATTCTATTATTATAGCAACATGCAATAATTATAAAAGTAAATGCAAGTGTGAAATATGTGATATACCATCAAGCATAATACACTTGCTTTTTGATGTGATGGTTAGAAGTATTCTCAATATACACAAAATGTGAAGCTTCTTTAAAAAAAAAAAAAAAGTCTACCTAAGTTATAAATCACATTTTTAACATTATGCAGCTCCACTCCAAAACTGAAGAAAGAGTGCACCCACCTGGCGACCTGTAATGGCTGCTCACTTTGGAGAGTTTGCTTATCTGCAGCCAAATCCCAAAGGGCAGGAGGAGCCAGGCCGGTGTCAGATTCCTTAATTCCTAGGTAAAACACAGACAGGCTGAGGAGGAAGAAGCTAAGTGGTATGTCAGCAACCTTTCACATACTGAGAACCCTACACATAAGTCTGCTGGAAGCTTTTTAAGATCTCTAAACAAACACGTACACACACCTCTAGTGAAAAACACATGCAAATCTCTTTAATGAGCTCCCTGAAGAAACAAGGACTATTGTGACAGTGCCAGCTGAATACACAAACGCCAGTCTATCCATACTCTAATACAATTTCGCAGTATGAATAACAACACTCAAACTTGAGAAAGATAACATAAGCACATTTCAAAACAGTTTCAGAAAAGGAGTGAAAGCCTGCAAGTGTTTTCACCGAGGGAAAGCTTTAGTGCAAGATATTAGAAGCTAAGGGATTCATACAGATGGAAGACCTTGTAGATCTCCCAAAACATGGATAAAAAAAATACCATCTCCATCATATATTTGAAAAAATAAAAATAAAAAAATCAAGGATTTTGTTTTATTAGACCTGCCTAATCAAAAATGAGACTGCCACCTACGAAGTAAAAATCCCACATTACCAGATAAAGAAATGCATCCTTTAGGGAAAAATAACATTAATAAAATCAATGCAAAAGTTATTTAAAATCAACTTCTTAAAACACCCATTTCGGTGTATGCCTCTCTTCTACTGCAAGTTATGTTAAGAAGGAAAGATACCTGTGAGCTCATTGATTTTCTTAAGTAGTTGTTGGATATCATCTTCTACTTGCTTGATCTGCCTTGAGTATGTGCTCTGGCCCTGGAAAAGAAATATTGTGTTGATTTTTCAACTCAGATAATTTTTTATCTAGGAAAAAGTGCCAATAGATGCTGAGCATCACAATGTTCAACACTGTCTTGGTATAATAAAAAACAATTGATCACAAGCAAAAAAGATTGTATTAAGTTCCAGTAATAATAATAACTCCGTCCACCAAAAATAGATTGCAGTTTCACAGTTCTGAGCAACGTGCAAGTGGAAATTTCTCCTATCTGTCAGATTCAAGAATTTGTTTTTCCTTTTAAACCTGTGCAGCCTTATTTTGTAACTGTTCTTTTCCTAAGCTCTAAAAAGGACTTTGTAAAAATTATATACAGAAGTTCTGCATGCAGTAGCTGAATAGCACCAAATGAAAAAACATTTGTATGAGTGCTTTTTTTTTTTTACCTTATCCAACCTCTCTATCACCCACGGGATACAGCAGAAAGATCAAGGGGCATATGAGATTCTCAATGGTGATAAAATGCTTTGCTATCTTGCCTGGCCTAATGCCAGCAGATCTGCATTTCCTTTACAAGATCTCCCTCCTACCAATCTGGCAACAAAAAAGATGCCACAGTGTGCTCAACCCCTATTTCAGAGTCCTTCCACAGTTGCAGAGTTGTACTGTCAGTGCAATTTAGACTACTGGCAAACATATTCAAATCTACACATACGCTAAGCTGAAAGTTTCTTTCTTCTGAAGGGTCCTTAAACAGACCCACTGCACTTTCTGGCAGAGAGGGGTAGTTTGCATTTCAAGCCTTATTGTCCATGGAACACACCTCCCAGGATTATGCTATCCCTGATAAACTCTGTGATTTTTCTAACCGGATACAAGCAAATTGGGTAGAGTCTTAAAGATAGTTCTTTATAATGCAAGGAAAATTGGCTACTTGGTGAAAAAGCCCTACTAAACCCTAGCCATTAGAACCCCATGACAATCAGCTACAAGATACAGAGCAAAAATTTAAAAATACTTCATTAGCTCCAAGATAACTAGATTATTTTTAGGGTTGTGAGTTGAGTTTGGGGCTTTCTTGTTACAAGGGAAAAGGGAGAAAAGATTTTGGCAGGAGAAAAAAATCAATAGCAGATCTGCTTCTCCTGACTATTCACTAAATACACGTCCCACCATTTGTGTATTCAATTCATAACTAGACTCTCTTTTTAATTTAACACTCTTGCATACAAATGTTACTTACATAGGTTTTCAGCAAGGCAATATCTCCTTCATCCAGTGCTGAAACAAGACAGGAAAGACTTAGATTCCGATTATAAAACAAAAACGGTATCAAACCTGCTTCTAAAACATGCAAATACACATTTTTATGAATGCTTGCCTTCTTGTTATGTACAAATCCCTCAAAATGGATCCTTTTGAGTCTTTTGTTTTCTTTTGATTTAGTGAAAATAAATAAAGTGTCAGACGTTCAAGAAAAACAAAACTGTCTCCAGCTACACTCTTAAGTATCTGTACCATCCAGAGCTCACAGTAAGCAAACTACTTAAACTCTGACTTGCTCAGGGTAACTTGTCATCAGTGACTGTACAGAAAATGAACAGAAGAAATCAAAACTTCACCTTTTCAACCTTTTGGTTTATGTTTAAGAATACATCAATTAAAATCCAAATAACTTCTGTATAACCACTTCAATCACCACCTTCTAGCAGTGCTGTCTCTCTCGAGTTGTGCAGCGTGAGCAGAGAACAACCATAACTAAGCTCATCGCAATAACAAAAAACTCCTGTGAACTAATAAAGCAGCCAGGAATCAATAACTACCATAAAGCCGATTTTTAATAGTATAAAATGTACACATGGGAATGGTCGCACTAGGCAAGATCAACAGTTTGGTCCTATATATACCCTTTCTCCAACAAGAAGGTCTACGATCATAGCAAATACTTAGTGACCTCCCACTTTTGGGTCCTACGTTGTTATTAAAAGTCCTTAAAAGATTTTCTTTACGTGAGCATTTCCTAACAACTCTTTGAGCCCCTGTCAACTTTCAGCAACTTTTGGCGGAATATACAGGAAGAAATCCCCTGGTTTAACTCACATTGTGCTTCCTTTTACCTGACTTAGACTTGGAATTTAAACATTTTACTTGGGCCTCTAAATCCGTGCATCGGATCAAGCACCATCAGCTTTTAAACGTCTAAGCTTTCACACTGAGTCCTGTCCCACAGGGTTGTCCCAGTGAACTCCCTCTGTTAAGAAAAATGTGACAATTACTGTTGGTCCCTACTTACTTCCACATCACTTGAAGTTTAACAGACCTGCACCATTCCCTCTCCTGTCTCCCCAAAGCTCTACCTTTTTAGACCAAATCCTGGTCTTCACCTTAAGCACCCCTAGCATTTTGTTGTTCTCTCTCCTCTAATTTCCCTGTAGCCTTTTTATGACAGAGGGAGCCAAAAACACACAGCATGAAAATCTGGGCACGCTGTGCATTACACAGAGTTTCGAGGAGGCATTTTCTGTATTGATCCGTATTTCTCCCCCGATTATTTGCACTACCCCATTGACTTTCTGGTATCTACTAAACACTACCCTGCTATAATTCAGAAATCATTCTCGAGGGGGAGCAGTTCAAAGTCCACCACTGATGCCATATAGGTGTGCTTTTTTCCTCCAGATGTTATTATTTTGCAACTAACGGCGTGAACTAAACAGGCAGGTGAAATCCACCCGGTGTGAGGCACAACTGGTGGCTTTCAGGCTGTGTCAGTGCCACCAGAGGGAACTGCTGCCCTGCTTTCACTGAAGTCCTTACTGAAGGGATGGGATCACAGGGAATTTGGCAGTGAACTGTGGAGGACTCCACTCACGAAAAAAAGATAAATATCATGTTTACTCATGCTGATCTTTTAATTACGCCGCGTAGTAGCGAATCAGGCTTTCCAAGACCCTCTCCTCATAGAACCAGGCCGCAACGCCCAGATCTAACGCGTTTTTCCATGGTTTTAACCCATTTTTCCCCCCTTTCAGCCGCTCCCCCCCGGGGCCCGGCCCCTCGGTGCGCCCTGCGGGAGCTGGGCGGGGGGCCCGGCGGCCTCTCCCCCGGCCGGCGGCGGTCCCTCACCGCGGATGGGCTTCTCCTCCTTCTCCTCCTCCTTCGTTTTCCGCTGGTCGGCGCCCAGGTAGTCCGGCATCGCGCCTTCCCTCGCTTCTCTTCCTCCTTTTCTCCTGCGGAAGGCCCGGCGCTGCTGTGTAACGCTTCCGGGGCTCCGCTGCCTCCTCCTCCTCCTCCTCCCCTTCCTCCTCCTCCTCTTTTTCCTCCTTCAGTCCCTCACCCTGGCTGCTCCCTGCCCTGCCGCTGTGTTTCCGAGGAGAGTGGTCCCCCCGTGTCCCCCCGGTGTAATGGTTTAGGGGGTGCCCCCCACCCCCCTGTGTGATGGTTTAGGGGTGTGATGGGGCATGGAGGTCCCGGAGCGTGCCCAGAGCAGGGCTGTGAGGCTGCTGCAGGGGCTGGAGCACAAGTCCTGTGAGGAGAGGCTGAGGGAGCTGGGGGTGTTTAGGCTGGAGAAAAGGAGGCTCAGGGCAGACCTTACTGATCTCTGCAAAGGAAGGTGTCAGGAGCCGGGGGTCGGCCTCATCTTGCATATAACTAGTGACAGGACCAGAGGGAATGGTCTCGAGTTGTGCCAGGGGAGGTTCAGGCTGGCAACGAGGAGCCATTTCTGCTCAGAAAGAGCAGTCAGGCACTGGGACGGGTTGCCCAGGGAGGTGGTGGAGTCACCGTCCCTGGGGGTGTTCAAGGAGAGGTTGGACGTGGTGCTTGGGGACACGCTTCAGTGGCTGACATTAGCGGCAGGCGGTGGTTGAACCAGATGATTTTGGAAGGCTTCTCCATCCCTACCGTCCCCCTGCCTCCCCACACCACCAATATTTAGGGGGTTCCCCCCTTATATCCCCCAACCCCTCCCGCACCCTCCCCGCCGACCCGGAAGCGTTCCCGGGCGGGCGCCTCCATGCGCCGGCTGCCGGCAGGCGGCGAGGCCCGTCCCGCAGCGCCCAGCCCCGCTCGCAGCCCCTGGGTGCCGCCGTGCTGGGGCAGCAATGCTGCAGGCGGCCCCGGCCGGGCACCTCACGGCGCTCAGCAGGCCGCTGACGGCCGGTAGGTAGCGGCGGCTGGCTCCTGCCCGCCGGCCGTGTGCGCGGAGGGGGGTTAGGGAGCGCTCCGGGGGGGCTGCGTGAGGGAGGCGGGCAGCCAAGGGGGCTGGCGGGGAGGGAACGGCCGGGTGCTGGCCCCGGGGCAGTGCCTGAGCAGCGAGTGCCGGCTGCTGAGGGGCAGCGGCCTGCGGACAGGCAGGGTTTGTCGTCCTGGAGGCGCTGGGTGCGGGTCTGCTGCCCCAGCAGGGCGGGACGGGATTTAAGTGCGGCTCAAAGTGTGCTCCCCGACCCCAAAGGCACTCTGAGTGCGGTAAGGGCTCAGGGAGGAACCACCCGAGGCACCTGCGTTCAGCTTCCTCTAATCTTCAACATCATCTGTTCTTTTCAGAGCAAACTAGGTTATCTGCTGATCCTATATCCTATAGTATTGTGCAACATTACACTATAAATGAAAATCCATACATATACTATATAAAATAAAATACCTACGTTCACTTCTTAATGTTAAAACCAAAGCAACTTCACCTTCTGTGGCTTACTTTTCTGTTTTTTGCTTGTAGCATCGGTGCTCTGTCAAGTGGAACCTGTGGGAAGATGGTTTGAGGCGTTTATCAAGAGGAGAAACATAAATGTTTCTGCCTCTTTCCAGGAGCTAGAAGATGAGAAGGAACTTTCTGAAGAGTCAGGGGATGAAGAATTGCAGCTTGAAGAATTTCCTATGTTAAAAACCCTTGATCCAAAGGACTGGAAGGTATTCTGTTGATACAGACAGCGTTAATTGTATTTTCAATGGAAATCTGGCCAAGTTACCAGCCATTCCCAGCTGATGATGAGCTCCTTTCTCATCCTATCCAAACCACTGTGTGTCGATTAGCACTATACCTATTTTTGTGTTTTCCACACATAATTACTTGATACGGGCAAACTCAAGAGCACATCAGGAGCACTCAGAAGGATCTTAACCTGTATTCTGGAGTTACATTAGTGCCTTGCTATTAAGACAGCAATTCAGTTTTCCATTAGTTGAGCTTTTTAGGATTTGATGCTTAAATCCAACATGGACTGAGGTACTGGAATTTACTGTAACAGCTTTTAAAATAATTGGTCCTATGTTTTTTTTCTAATGTTTATTGAGAGGTAATAGAATTCTGCCTCTTGCTTTTAAGAAATGGGGACAAAAAGTGTTTTTCTACATGTGTTGTGGCATTTTAGGTAATGTACATCAGTGTTTATTAGGGCTTTTTTCTTTTTTTCCTCAGAATCAAGACCATTATGCAGTTCTTGGGTTGGGAAATATACGATACAGGGCTACTCAAAAACAAATCAAAGCAGCTCGTAAGTACCTTTCCCTAATAACACTACCTTTCTTTTAGATGTATAGGACTGTTTTCCACATTTAAATGCAAACATATCTCAAACAAGCTTTTTACTATTTTTACAGGCCTAAAAATGCCAGCTTTTTGACTTGTGTTGTTTACCAGCCTTTAAACTCAAATCACAGTTCTGAAATCCACTGGCCTAGAGCTAGTGAACTCAAAAATTTCACTAAGTTCATATCTCAGCTTTCTCATCGTGAGGTTTTTGTTAAAACAAACAAAAAGACCCACAGGCCATAACTGTGTTTTTCTGCATTTTATGGTACTTGCGTAGCAAGAAACATCATGTCAGGCTTCACAACTTTCATTTATATGAAGCAATGTGACTTAGAGTTGACTTTGCAAGAAGATTTAAGTTGAAGATTCATAAATAGGCTTTATAAAATAAGCTAATGGTTTTGTGAGCTGATAATTGAGAACAGTTACATAAAGAAACTGCACTTGTATGAGTAGAATCGCTGTTACTAGATAAACCACAGATAAAGATTAAGTTACTTGCAAATGGTTAGAAGAATGGTTCCTTTGGAGTCGCTTGCCTGAGTTAGGACACTGGACCAGCCTGTCACCCTCTAGCAGTCATGGCAAATTACTGTGTGTGGTTACTGAGCAAAAGATAAAAATGTTTTTTGCTTATAGCTTGGTTGTATTACCTTGTGTTTGGAGCTGGCTAAGATGGCACACTAAGCAAATTACTGAGTTGCACAGGAAATTGTGTTGTCTCTGGTATGTGATCATATGCTGGAATACTTAGCAGTGCCACTGCGGATCCTGCGTTAATAACCCAGAGAGCAGCAGCTATTCTGTCTATTAGTGGCCTCCCTAATCTTGTTGAGCAAGATCTGGGGCATCTATGTCTCTTTCTGTCTTTCTTTCTCTCTGCAATTTAAGAGTGCTGAGTCAACTCTGATAGCAGTTTCAGTAGATACTCACTAGGTGTTAGTTGTCTCTTAGGATTTACGGCTTACGTAGAGAGAGAATTTGACCACAAAGTCTTGTGTGCATGCTTAGTTGTATCCATGGGTATGTGCAGTAGTCTTTACAGGCCGTAGTTTACTTGCAAAATTTCATCTTGGACTGTATTCAGAAGGAAATGAATACAGTTTGTATTTTATCTGGACGACTTTGATTAGAAATCACTAAATTTATGTTTTTTTCTTTATTTTCTAGCTTGATTGCATATGGAATTGTGCAGTCTTGCACAGTTACAGTCCTGAAAACACATTGTGCTTTTTGAAGCTAACTGTGCGTCTGTAGTCACTGAAGTACTTTGCTATGCATAATGTTAGACTAAGTCCTGGAAAATCAGTGCTGCTTCAGCTGATAAAAGTGAAAGTTTCTGAGTTGAGATTGTCTGGTGTCCTAGCAAAGACAAAATAGTTTTAATTCTGGCAAGAGTGTTAAATCAAAGAAAGTTCACTTACTCATATCTATTTTCTTACTGATGGTTTAAAAAATAAAAAAGTACCTAAGCAGAGGGCTGACAACTGGAATTACCGTATTATTTTTAGCAAACTACACAGTGTTAGTGATGAAGTTTTTCTAAATGTTATGCTTCTGTTTGATAGATAAATCTATGGTTTTGAAACATCATCCAGACAAGCGAAAAGCTGCAGGGGAGCAAATTGGAGAAGGTGATAATGATTATTTTACGTGCATAACTAAAGGTAAGTAATTGACTTCTTTTATTATATGCTGTCTCAATCTGCTTGATAACCTGAAACGTATTTGTAGTGCTTTATTAGGTTTGTCATTGTCACTACTTTTAAAGAACTGTGCAAAGCCAAAGAAGTTCTCTTCCATTTTTGCAAACTGCTTCAATAAACAGAGATCCCATAAATGTTCCACTCTCTTTGGGTGCAAGCAGTATGGCATCGCAGTTCATTGCCATTTGTCTGCCATACCACTTGGTGATAAAGCAAAATACTTTATGTTCACAAAATGCAAACTCTTGTAGCAGTGAATGCAAGGATGAACCACTAGAGGTTGCCACATACATGCAATAAACTGATATGCTGTAAAATAATTCCTTTAAGACACCAACAGCAATTGGAAAATCTGAATACTAATGCACTTGCTCTGCCAGTAGAGCATCTGTTGATTTGATCCAGGATATCAGTTTTCTCAGCTGCTCACTTTTGCCCACAGATGGCCTAGTGAACTCGATTAAATAACATATCGTTCTTGATTCTAGTGACCTAGAACACTGCTGCTGCGTAATTGCAGACACTTGAGGGGGGTATTGTAGGTGTAACCATGCTTATACATCTAAAAACAGGTATTTTTAAGCAGATTTTTTGAATCAATAAGGTCTGTGGAGGTAGGAGGAAAAATCTCGAAATTTGCGTTCTAAACTTTCTAATTCTGAGTGACTTCTTTTGGTGCTAGTTAAAATGTTAGAAAATCTTATGTTAGACAAGCCAATGATGTTTTCAGCCTTCCTTAGAGTTGTACTAAAACTTTTCAAAAATAAGTGCAGCAGTTGATTGAAGTCAGACTTTTTTGAGATCATATCCACAGAGACCAAAGGAACTTTAATTTCTATTTCAATTTGAAACAGGAAAAAAAAATCCTAACATGTTAAAATTAGTGGGGAAACCTGTTTCCCACCTGTTCTAATTATTTACCAACCTTTATTAGAAAGCTAGCTTCAAAAGGAAATTAAGTTCTTCCTGCAACTTAGAATTGCAGGGAAATAAAGTTCTGCTGCTGCCTAGTTATCTCAATGAAGACTTTTTTCCGCAGTTTCAGTCCTGTTGGAAACTGGCAGATGTTTATAATAGCACTTGTAGCTGAATTCAGGAGTGTGCTGTGTGATCTACATGCAAGGAGGAAAATATGTTGCGCAATAACAGCTTACAGTCTTAAGTGTAAGAACAAACAAAAAGGAAAGCATGAAGTGGCATGGAAGATGAGTAATGCTTCCAAGCAGTGCCTTGGAGGAAGGAAATGCAAAGGGGAATCTGGAGCAGGAGAGAGTGTTAACAGAATGGAGAGAAGAAACTTGGAAAGGCGGGAGTGGATAGGTGGGATTCAGAGCTGGATATGGCAAAGGAAGGAGTGGGAGATGCAGTGCTGGAGGAACGGAGTGTGTGGGAGTGGAATTGGAGATCAGTATAGAAGTGGTGTCTCTGAAAGTGGAGGAGGAGCCTGCAGATATGCACAGAATTTCTTGTGTTAGGGAAATGGTAGGAGTACTATTGAAGCTCCTAGCTTGCAACGTAGAGGATAACTGGGGTCATGTAGAATATTGGCAGAGGGAATTGAAGGAAGTCCCTTACCCAGAGGGGAAGAGAAGATTGGCACGCAGCAGCTTATTATTGGTTTTTTTACTTTTGTTCCTTTCTCTACTAATGTGCAGTGAGATCAGTTTACAGAACCACAAAGCTCCAAGGTCTCCACCTTACCACCTTCTAGGTGCGACCTTCACAGTGCAGTTCTCTGTCCAGGGAGGCAGTCCATAAATGACTGCAACAAGAATTTGATTTCTTTGAATTCTTATTCTTACTGAAAAATAGTAAGTAATGTAGATCTGACAAAGTCAGTAATTTCACGCTTCCTTGAGGGGAAAAAAAAAAGTTTACTGAAGCTACAGAGTGTGATTTCCAGGTTATAAGATTTCGGTAATATGATGTTCACCATCTACAGGACTGTACAAGGAGAAGTAGGACAGTGTGTGTGCTCTGGCTGAGAGCTATGTGGTGTTTTATGCTCTTTCAAAGTCTCAGTACAACTTCTTCATGAGCTGCAAAAATTATTATGAATGGACCCTGTTCATGCCAGTCCTGCCTTCATATTAACTCAGGGACTGTTTTTACTCCATGCCTGTCCTAGTAGACTGTTCTGTCAATTTATCTGCAAGGATTTGGTGCAAGATAAAAGCGTGAAGGTGTCAGGCCCCAGCTACCAGTGACTGAACTGAGTTCACTGCTATAGTTTTATTTTAAATATAATATGATTTGTTACATTCTAATAGCAAAATGTGTTGTTTTTCATAGACGTTTTCTTCCTAATTTGTTGAACAGGAATTGCCAGCAATGCTAGTTGAGATTTGATCAAAAGAATAAAATACAAAGCTGTACAGAAGTGATAAATCAAACGCAGATCTGAGAGCACCTCTTCAAACATTCAGAGCCTTTTCTGTTAACATTCCCACTTTGCAGGGAAGACTCATTTTAATCTCATGTTTGATGTCTGGTAACTTTTTACAGCTTATGAAATACTGTCTGACCCTGTGAAACGACGAGCATTTAACAGCATAGATCCTACTTTTGATAACTCTGTTCCTTCCAAAAGTGAAGCAAAAGAAAACTTCTTTGAAGTCTTTTCACCAGTTTTTGATAGAAATGCAAGGTAAGCCATGTCAGACTGCCTTTGCCATGCTGGAGAATCAGCATTTACAAGCCAGTTTTGTGTGTAACATGTGGGACTTTTAAGGGCTGTTGGGAAATGCATTAATTGATGGAAGTTTAATGCAATTAAAATAGAACATTCTCAATTTATTTTTAAAATAATCTGAACTGTCACACTGGAGGCAGTGAGTTTGACCCATGAGGTTTAAAAAATCTCTGCTCCATAGTACATATTGTGCTTTTTATACAACACATGGTTTCATCTTAAAATTATTTACTATACCCAGCGTGTGTATGTTACTAACTAAAAATTCCTTTTCTAGGATTTTCTTATGAGGGTGAGACATTAACAGATGACAGTAGTTATGTTCACAATTAGGTGGGGCATCCACAACTTCTCTGCCCAGAGACTTAACCATCCCTGGCAGTGTTCAAGGCCAGGCTGGATGGGGCTTTAGGCATCCTGGGCTGGTGGGAGGTGTCCCTGCCCATGGCAGTAGGGTTGGAACTGGGTGGTCCTTAAGGTCCCTTCCAACCTGAGCCATTCTGTGGTTAAAATACAAGGTATATGTAACTGTCAGTATTTGGTGGTTCTCTCTTGTATGGTGTGTGACTTTTTTGTACTTGATTCATGCTTGTCAATTAACTTGGTATTAAGGCTGTCGCATATAAGTCTACATTCAGCTTATTTCACTTTTTACCTATATGAAAAAGTGTTTTATTGCGTGTCGCACTTTCCAACACATTCTGAACAATCCATTGCATATTTTAAGTAGATTTTTTAAAGTCTCGTAGTATGTATTCCAGAGATTCAGACCTGGTTCTGTGGTTGTCAGGTGGGTTGTTCCCACCTCTGCTTGGAAAGGGATGTCATGTCATGAAGTATGAAATTCTAGAGCCTCTGGAATAATTCCCTCTTTGTAGGAAAGAAATGGAATGGAGGCAAAGCATGCGTTGTTCTCTCGTTCTCTGTTAGAATATGGGGGAAACTTAATATAGCCTACCACAGAGCACATTTTGTTCACTTTTTATAAGTGCCACTACCAACAGAGTGTGCGTGGAGAAATGAGGCCCTGTTAACAGTGTTTACAGATATCTTGTGTTATGTATGCACAAGATACTTTTATGCACACCAAACTTGGGTAGGAGGATTTTGCTTTTCTAGAGGAGCTCCTCCAGAAAGACACAAATGGGAGGATATTTAGAGCAAATGATCCCTTTTCTTCCTCTTTCCTGGTGCCCTTTTGTTTTGTTGGGAGGGAAACTGATTTAGTATTTGGATTCTGTACTTAACACCTGCTGTTTTATGAAGTAAGATTTCATATATATTATTTCTTGAATATATCGATTTATTTTTCAGGTGGTCGAATAAGAAAAACGTTCCTAAACTTGGGGACATGAACTCTTCGTTTGAAGAGGTAGATGCATTCTATTCATTTTGGTAAGTTAGATGATGACCTCAGTCACTATTCACAGTGTGCAAGGTGTGCGGTGTGAAGGGTTTGCAGACCCTTTACTAGGTAGATTGTTGGCTGTGGTCTGTTCTGACTGCGTAATGTCACGGAATTGCCTCACGGCTGTTAAGTCCCTTCCACAAGCTGTGCTGGATTTCTTCTAGGAAATACATCCACACTGTAAATTCACAGTTAAAGCTAGAGTTTTGGGCAGTGCTTGGCCAGAATAGCTGGGAACTGAGAACTGAGCTGCCCCACAGGCTAGGAGTGGAGTTCATTTCACTTAACTTGTGTTTTCAGGGGAGGTGTCTACTATATTTAAGCTCCCCTAGTTAAGGGAGGTCTAGTCCAATAAACTCCGGAGTTTAGAATGGAGTTTGTCTCCATTATTTCTCGCATCCACTAAATATGGCTGTGTATATAAAGATTAAATGAATTTCTAAACTTTGCAGGCTGCATTGTATTGCCACTGCCTATAAGGGGAGATTAGACAACTAGACTGTAAAGCTGGTGGTCCTACAGAGATGTGAATTATTAGTTTCAGTGATATTAACACAGTAGAATCATTGTAGGTGCAGGTATATGTAAATTGTATTATAAATTGTAAATAACAGTGTAATTGCCTAGAAAAATATTTAAGGTAGATTATTTGTAATAGTTTTGCTGTTTTATTTTTTCATTCATTCTTGTTACTTTTATATTTAATTTAGGTATAATTTTGATTCATGGAGAGAATTTTCCTATTTAGATGAAGAAGAAAAAGAAAAAGCTGAATGGTATGTAAATAAAAAGAAATTTGATGTGAGACTGAAAGACTAGTGTCAAGTTGCTAAATCTTGCTATATCAGACTGTAAGGCAGAGGAAGAAGGCAGGTGGCTAACCAAGAGATGGAATTCCACTCTCCCAATTTGTTGTTAGTTACAGACTTGTACTGGACTGTGGGCTTCTGGCCTTTTTTCCCCCCTCTTAACTGTGTAATTGAAGTAGTTCAAGAGGCATTTCTAAGGTGCTTTGAAATTGTAAAAACAATATACGTTATAAAGCGTCTCCTGTGTGTTCACTTACGTTCAGGCTTGTAATTCCAGCAAGCCTCAGATGCAGGTTGAACCTAGACCCAGAACAGAGCAGATGAGTAAACAACTATCATTTCCTTCTCCGACTCTGTATTAAGCTATGCTGAGACAAGTGATGCTATCTGGAATATAGAAGGAGTAGTTCTGATGGCTTGATAATAAAAATTGCATATTTCTTGATGTAGTGATAATAGCTGAATTACTTGGACCACGCTGCTGTTGGAAAATACATTCTGTTTTTTTTCTGTGTAAACACAGAACATTTAAATTAAAATAAAGCACAGTATCATTTACGCTAACCTGTCTTTCACAGGATGCAGCCTTTCACTCACTCATCCTGGTATCACCATAGCTTGCATTATATAAACCTCTTCCAAGCTCTAATAGAGACCAATTTTGCAGTAAGGTTGAGTGGTTAGCCAGCTTTGTGTCTAAGAATTGTGCCATCTTTAGGCTCTAGCTAGGCATATGTTTCTCTTACGCCTTTTTCTGCTCTTAAATATTTGAGCCTCTCCGGACCCAGTATTCTCTTCTCTTATGAAAGTTCTGTGAAGGCACTGTAATCAATTCCTTATGAGTTGTATTTTTGATAAATTAGAGATTAATTTCTAGGCTTCTAATTGGAAGGCTCTAGAATTATTTGCATACCCCTTTTGTACTTGCTCCTGTCCTCCTTAAGCATGTTTAGACAAATAGTACAAAGCATGCTGTACTTAGGAAAGCTATTTGTCCGCTTCCTGCTCTTCTGTTCAGATGGCCATAGTTCTTGTCATCCCTTCTTGCCAAAGGTTATGGTGTTCTGTTCTGACCCTTCAGTCTGTTACTGAGTCCCCTCCTCTGCTATGGGAATTGTTTCCTTTGTTTTGAAGCACACTGTTCTGCAGTTGGTTGTGTGGATGAGGATACAGATGCCACTAAAACTTTGCCTTTTTATTGACAGCACTAACAAGTATTTCCAGATTTCGTTATCTAAGTTTGATCTATTTAACATGAGCTGTATTGTGGCATGATTTTACCAGAGTCACCGTACTTCATGGAAAGTGTTAATTCCATGCACATACATTCACTTGATGTGACCTATTTGCTGTGAAATCGTGATAATTGGCATTAATTATACTGATGCCCTTTAATTAAACTATATACCAGCATTTCAGTTGTTTTGCTTGAGCTTAACAATACATCAGCAAATGGATTGCATTTTGGAAACAGAGTCCATGATGTGGGCCTGTAATGACAGATGAGATGCTTGTTTTGTCAGGTGTTTTGAAGATTTGTTTGATTGTTTAAATGCTTAGCATTTTGGACATAAGCTTGGGGCTTGGAACTTCACTTTTTGAAGTTTATTTTTGAAGTATTCAGGGAAGACATCTGTATGGGGAAACTCTTTTTAAGTGTTTGTTGCTGAATTCCTAAGTTACTGATGCTGTAGGGTATTAATGCTGAACTAACTACGCTCTCCCTTTTTAGTCGAGATGAAAGGAGATGGATTGAAAAGCAGAACAGGGCTGCCAGAGCACTGAGGAAAAAAGAGGAAATGAACAGAATTAGGACACTTGTCGGTGAGCATACAAACTGTTCTTGTAAAAAGATTTGTTAACTAACAGGGGAAGACACTTGTTTTTCTTTTGTACGTGATGTGTCCTTTCCTGTGCCAGACAACGCATACAGCTGTGATCCCAGGATAAAGAAATTTAAGGAGGAAGAAAAGGCAAAGAAAGAAGCAGAGAAAAAAGCAAAGGTAGAAGCAAAACGAAAAGAACAAGAGGCAAAAGAAAAGGTAAGTTAACTACTTGGTTTATTTGGGCTGGAAATTTCTGGTTCACTCACACCTGATCCACTGCCTCAGCTTCTAGATGTGTCTGAAAACTACTGTTAGAAGTTATGTTGGGGTTTATAGATGTGTTGTCTTTGATCCGTGTGTAACAGGCAGTGCAAGGCTAACAGCCTTTTGAGAATTGTGAAAATAAAGAGCACAGATCTGAGTCAAAAACTTTGAAAACTGAGTTTTTTGTTGCATAAACTTTCTGTGGTTGAAAGGCCGTCACTAGCTCCTGTGGCCTACTTCCCTCCTTCATAAAATGGATACAGCTGCTTGTTGTGTGGGTATGGTCTCTGAATGTTTGATTGGTCTGAGACATTTTGAGGTACTATTACATACCTGATTAATATCAAACAGTTTGGAAAATATGTTTCTGGAAACAGTATAAGTAGTGAAAGGTCTGGGAACTGTAGGGTGCTAAAAAGTATCTTCAAAGACAACACCAGAGCACTGTATGGTATCAAGGTAACAGTGGTGCAAGAGAAATGCTGGACAACTGCATTTTTCTAAGCTTGTACCCCCCCAAGGGGTAGGCACAGGAGATTTCATAATCGTTTATAATCTTCACTGTAGAGGAGGCCAGGATTTACAGACTAGGTCCTCATAGTGAATATCTGAAGTGATGCCAACTGGCATGAGTCACCCCTTCCCTCAAAGTTCTTGTGAAAATGAACATTGGTGTATTGCTATACTTCAAAAACTGGAAACAGCATATCTTAATACTGAATGACTCAATGACTTTATAACAACGTGTCTTTGGACTTTTTGTGTGTTTTTTTTTTTCTTTTGACTGCAGCAAAGACAAGCAGAATTAGAAGCAGCACGGTTAGCAAAAGAAAAAGAGGAAGAAGAAGTTAGGCAACAAGCATTAGTAGCAAAAAAGGAAAAAGAGATACAGAAAAAGGCAATCAAGAAAGAAAGGCAAAAACTGAGAACAACGTGCAAGGTATTTAAATGTTACTATAGTGAAATACAGGTTACATCAGTGAAATTGTTATGCTTCCTTAGATCAGACCTTATCTCATGCTTACTTTTATGGTCAGAGATGGGTATGGAAAGTGGGTTTGCTAAATGCTAAAACTACCTGACCAAATAGGCCCCAGCACAGCAGTGGCTAAAGAATGCTGTCTGTTAAGCTTTTGTCTGAAGGACAGTAAAGTTCAGGAACTTTGTAGAACATGTATTTCTGCTTCCAGAACTGGAATTACTTTTCTGATAATGAGGCAGATTGTGTTAAAATGATGGAGGAGGTGGAAAAGCTTTGTGATCGTCTTGAGCTAGCAAGGTAAGTTTTCTTGCTCCTGATTCCTTCGCGTTTTGATACCCATCTTTCTACTAGCTCTGCATTGTAACTTAATAATTTATTTTTAGTCTGCAATGCTTGAATGAAGCACTTACATCCACAACAAGGGAAGGAGGAAAGGCGGCTGTAGTAAAACAGGTAATTATGCTGAGTGTCAAATCAAATTAACAATAATTTGTTTGTGACATTTTATATGACTGAATCCAAGTAAGATAGAACATAGCTGCTGTGGACTCTGAGTTTTAGGGTCTCTGGGCAGATTTGGTTTCCACTACATTACACATAGTGCGGTTAATGGCTGGTGAAATAACCAGTGCCAGCTGAGAGAAGTTTATGCATTTTTAATTAGTAAAAGACTCAAATCCCACTGTTTGTATGGTACACAGAAACAGCAGAGGAATTTAGTTTTGCCCAACAATGGGTATCATCTTACCCTGTTCTGTTACAAATGTGAAAAAAACCCTGCCTCTACTCTGCCTGACCTGGGGCTGGATCCACAAAAGGACCTACATGCTGCAGGCTATAGGCGCTGGAAGGGCCAGTGGGTTGGATGCCAAAGTAGACATTTGTGACCAAGATTCACGAAACTCCACAAGGATGTGCCTAAATATGCCAGCAGGGAAAAGCCTTTTGGACTAAAAAGGCTGAATACGTCTTGCATAGAGAGTGAGATGCTTTCTTTCATCCACTTTGGAGTCAGATGTGTGAGTGTTATTTCCTGATGGAGAAGATGATCTGTACCCATCCCAGGGGCAGGTTTACTCATCAGGCAACTGAAGGCTTAAGATTCAAATGCTTCTGTTCCACAAGTGACTGAATCCAATCTCCCAGTTTCCAGCAGAGTGTTCCAAACACAGGACGTTAATCTCTCTGTTCAAGCTGTTCTACTTTTGCATTAATAAAAACTCTCTTTTGAGATAATTTCCCTTTTGCCAGGAAGATTTTATTTTAAGATAGGGAGAAACCTACTTTGGGCATCCATCCTTCCAGCAGGTTGTAAGAGCATAGCTTTCTGATGTCACCAAGACTGGATTTGGCATACTCAGAAGTAGATACGTGAATATGTCACACTACAATCTCAAGAAGCGATTACAGTTCACAACGACTTATGGTAGATAACTTCTGCTGAATTGCTTGCTAACAAACTACACATAGCCATCTAAGCCTGAGTAAGCACTTAACTGCAACAACCCAAATTTTAGCTATTAATGCTAGTTTAGCTAACCTGTTAAAGCTTTCACTTGAGCTATAACCACAGTAACAGAGAATTTCTGCCCTAACCAGGTTTAGGTAGCAGTTATGCTAGAAGGTTTCAGAATTACGGTACTCAACAGGGATGTTGGGCTGCCCCCAGTCACTAGTTTAAGCTCTTAATCCTTTTGTGGATCTGCCCCTTGGTGTCAGATGTTGGCCTGGACATTCCAGTAATATGCAGAAGTCTTGCCTTAATCCTGGGAGCATTTGTATAATTTCCTAGTGAATTTATGACAGATTATCCACTACAGTGGAAATCTGGGATGGCCAAATCTACACAGAGGATGGAGGGAGATGATACTGGAGCAGATGAGCTCCATTTCCTTACGTGTAACATGAAGAACAGAAACTAAGCAAAATTCAAGGCTCAAAGCAATTGCAGAGAGTGGGGTTTTTGTCATCACGTGGTTCTTTTTCCCTAAATAAAAATGCTCATTTACAACCCTTCAGATAGAAGAAATAAATGAACAAATAAGGCGAGAGAAAGAAGAGGCAGAGGCTCGTATGCGCCAGGCGACGAAGAGTTCAGAGAAGTCAACCACTGGTGGTGGAGGGGGGAGCAAAAACTGGCCAGAAGATGATCTACAGTTGTTAATTAAAGCTGTGAACCTCTTCCCAGCAGGGACTAATTCAAGGTACTTGTTGGTGTTGGTGTTAAAAGCCCTATTAGCAATTTTTAATTAAATAACAAGTGTAATACAGCTTATTTTCAGACCATCTTAAGTATGATGTCAGTATAAGGACTCCTTAAATTTCCTTCTTTTCCTTGACTGGACAGCAGTCAAGAGTCCTCATCAAGAACCTGGGCCTAGATACCTGATCCTCTAGGCTGATCAGGTGCAGTGCTTCCCCTCTGTTTTGCAAGAACACACTAAGAATAATTCAGGGGCTAGGTGTGACCCCGTTCTCTCCTGCTGAATCCCCTTTATCTGGTGTTTAGGCACTTTTGAGGGGCAGTGGAAAAACAGGGCTAGTAACAGCTCAGCCTGTTCAAACTTGCTCAGGGGTTGGTATAAATGTGTTCAGCTGTGTACAGTAGCCTGGTTCTATTTGGATGAAGATCAGCTTTACATAATGTGCTGTTTTTTCCCCTTTCTATCCTTGCTTCAGGTGGGAAGTTATTGCCAATTACATGAACTTGCACTCTACTACTGGAATAAAACGAACAGCAAAAGATGTCATCAATAAAGCAAAGAGCCTCCAGAAGCTTGGTATCTTTCTTAGCTTATTTTTGTGTTAAGACAGTCTGCATGCTTCTCTACAGCTCAATTTTCTTTGAGCAGCATTGTTTCTGTTGTGAGAAAATGCCCTATATATCCCAAAAAGAAACGTACTGGTGGAAAATTGGGAGGAGCATTTCTGTGACTCAGTATTTCCAGCCCCATAGCTATCGCATAAGTCCCTACCTCATGAGTGAATCTCAGAAATTCTTTTAACTTCATGCACATGCAGAATTCTAGGCCCTGTTCATTACCTAGGCTCCTTTATACCTGGAGCGGGTGGAACTGTTCTCTGAAGGCATCTGGAATAAAGAGAATTGATGAGTCTATAGAGACGCTTTAAAAAGACAAAGGAGATTCAGCACCAGTCAGACAGCTAAATTAACGTGGCTTACCTCCTCGCACAGTAAACGTAGGCTAGAGAGCTGGGATACTGAGAAAAGACTCTGGAGGCTGTTCTCAAGGAAAATCAAAACACACCGCTATAGAAAAAAGTTTTGAAGTTGTTTCTCCATACGAAACCACATACCTGTATGAGGAGGATCCAGACTCTCCCCTGCATTCCTGCCTGCCTGACACACTGGTAGCCTGAGTAACGCAGATCTGTGCCACAGCCCTTCTGTGGGAGTAATCCCTCCTGATCTCACTGAAGCAGCAGATTCAGGCTTAAGTTTGTGTGGAGGATGTAGTCACTTGAGCAGTATAAAGCAACTTAGGAGTTGGAAAACCAGGCACTTTGAGCAAAATACATTGGACCCTGAGAGATTTTTATCTACCAACCTCTTTACCATTTTTTTTATTGTGTTTATTAACTTAAAATCTGCCAATGTTTTTATTACTACATCTGGCTTTAATTTTGTTGCAGTAACTATTCCGTTCAATGTCTGTTCTTAATAGACCCTCATCAAAAAGATGATATCAACAAGAAAGCGTTTGACAAATTTAAAAAGGAACACGGTGTGGTGCCTCAGATGGACAGTGCTGCGCCCTCGGAACGATTTGAAGGTAAAAGTGAAAAGGAAGCTCTTGCACTTGTCTCTGCTGTGCACCTTAGTAAGAAAGTAATCTAGAACTCTAAGCCTTGCCTACAAACTACTAGCAAGTAAACAGGTGATGCAAGCTCAGTTACTGGATTTATTTGATGGTTTCTGGTACATTTAGTGCAAACCAAGGCAGTCAGTGACAATTTGGAGTGCTTCCTGGGGAGCCAACAGGTTTAAGTCAGATGCTGAGATCATTTGTTCCTCAGAAGGTGCTATGTTTTTAGGCAAGGGCAGGCCTGAGGGGCTGCACTTGAGATATAGGATCATCCTACAGCTAAGTGTTGGTCTCCTGTTAAACCCCAGACACCCCCATGAAACTTTCCAGAGCCTTGCAGCAGGCTGGTTCCTTACTGAAATACTACAGGAAGAACAACATCACTGGTTTCACAGGACAGCAATGATTATCTAACACCTATTATCTAACACCTGGCTGACAACAAGTTGTTACCTTCCTGTCTTCCCTGCTGTATTTAAATATCCCAGGTGCCACTTTGGCCAGTCTGTTTCAGTGTTGTTGATTTTTTTTCTAGGCTTTAGTAATGGATATCCCTTAAATCAAATCGGTGGTATCACAGAGCTGCAAGGACTTAAAATCAATTATAATTTCACAGTATTTTCTTACGCTTACCTCAAGGAGTCATTACTAAACGTATTTTTACTGTCACTTTTGATTTTGAAAACAGGATCATCTTTAGATTCATCCCCTTGGACTACAGAAGAACAAAAGCTTTTAGAACAAGCACTGAAGACTTATCCAGTAAATACTGCTGAAAGATGGGAGAAAATAGCAGCAGCTGTCCCAGGCCGCTCAAAAAAGGACTGCATGAAGCGATATAAGGTAAGGCTTTTTTACCTCCTTCTAGGATTGTAATTAGCTCAGGTTTTGTTCGAGTCCATTGCTTTTACTTTTGCCATCCCTCCCCCAAGACAGTATTCTGACAAGCACAAATTAATAGAAGATGGCACTTTATGGAGAATTTTGTTGTTGTTAACCCAGAAAAGCAGTAGGGATTAGGTTTTCTTCAGTGTAAGTACTAAAACTGGAAGCTGGGAGGAAGTCTGTCCCTTGAAATTTGTCTTAAAATTTGACAGCACCTTCTTGGAGATGGTGTGAAGTCCTATCCCTGGCCCCCTTTATGTTCCCTTTTGTACTACTGTGGAAGTAGATGAGCACTGATCTTCGACACCATGTTGGTATTACTTTGTTTCTAGGAGAATTTTTTTTTTATGATATTAAGCTGTCTGGATTCCTCACAGTGTTGAGAGCTAGTACACTAGTTCATCAGGCTGATTACAAATGCTCAAAACCATGGCATTCCTAAGGTATGCATTTTAAATAATTTTTTTTTTTCCCTCCATCTCCAGGAACTCGTTGAAATGGTCAAGGCAAAGAAAGCTGCTCAAGAACAAGTGATGAATGCTACTAAAGTCAAGAAATGACTTTTACTGACAATCTTTGTTTTATAATAAAAATGCAAATACTATACACGTTTTCATTCTCTCCTTAATTGTACAGATACACAGGACTATGGTTGGTGTTTGAGTTTTAATCTCAAATGCATTTTTTTGAAGTCAAAAGCAGTGTGTTTTTTTTTCTCTTAAAGCTCAAACATACTGGAAGTTCTTGTTCACTACTCATGACGTCAACGCATGCCACTGCAGATTTTGTTATACTCTGGAAGTTGTTCAATTGGACCTGGAATTTAAAGAAAGTTGACTATGACACATGCTAGACTGAAAAGAAAGAGGGTGGAGGAGTTACAGGAGGTGAGCTTAGACAACATACCCACAGCAGCAACTGCAGGATGCTTATCATAGATGTACTTCTTGCAAACTTCTCTAATAGTCTGGGCATCAATAGCCTGAAAGGGTTAGAGACAGACATATTTTGTTACTAAACCTGTCTTAAAATAAGTATTAAGTCAGTGATCTTCATTTCTTCTGCATAATCCAGAGGAACAGGTGACAGAACAGTTAGAAGGTTTCTCCCTTGGAGATGGTCTAAACTCTACTGTTTCTTCCTATAACAATTACATTAAATTACTACAGTAAGGGCCTAATCAAAGAATTCCACCAGGAGTGCCACTTACTTCAATCCTTGCTTCAAGTTCTGGAATTGGGATTCTGCGCTTATAACAGAGCATTTGTCTTCCGATGTCTTCACAGATTGGGGTGGAGCCTAAAACGGGAAAACTCACTTCAGTTATCTGCACAGAGTAGCAGGAAGTAAGAATAAAAAATTATCTGGGTCTCACCATCAAGTTGTAGCAGCATATTTGTCTTTAGAAGATTTTTTGCTCGAGCTACTTCATTTTCTGTAACACTTGTGCAAAGTCTCATCCTGAAAAACAGTTTAAATCCAAAAGCATTAAATAATGCTAACCTGTAGCATTATTTACATAAAGAGGTACACATGGTTGTGTACCTCTTTACCACAAGCACTGAGTACATCTACCCACACACATTTTTTCCACAGCCAGAGCTGGTAAGAGTTCTTGGTATGAAAACAAGCCCTAGGACTCCTAGAAGCAGCTTAAGGATAGTGTTTTTCTGGAAGCATACCAATATTCAGTCTAAAAGCAAGTTTTTCCTCTTAGAAGAGCTGCATTTGATTTTATTAATGTTTTGAGCCACGTGCAGTCCATGCTTGCTGTTGGTAAGATACTGGGAGCCAAGCAATTAGAGGTAATTAGCCCAGAAGGCAAGCCGTTACTGCCTGGCTCTTGGGAAGAGATGGGAACTGTATAAATAACATCACACCTCAGAGAGAAGACTCTGCTAGGAGGACAGAGGGATGCAGTAGGTCGCTTAACACATTATAGCACAAGAATGGTTCACATCTTCCCTGGTGCTGAACTGCAGCAAACAGACAGCTAAAATGATATTTTTACCTAAGAGTTGTTTACAGAGGTCTCAGAATAATGGTACATGAGAAGTGCTCTGTGTGATTAAAGAAACTCCTCAGGTCCAAGTTTTAACTGCAGCCGCTTCAAGTCAATGGCCTTAAATAACACGTCTGTTTCTAATCACATCTGCTGTTCAAGTCTTAGAAGTGCACCTATGGACATGATTTCATTCATCTAAGGCCTTAAATCTAATTTGAAAATATCTCTAGTCACAGGTTTCAAGATTCCATATAACAGCTCCTTTACTTGACATAATTTCATTTTCCCAGGTACTCACTAGAGCTCTGTATAACACCACCACCTGGTGTGCCACGTGGGCCAGTAACTGTAGAACGGTTAACTAGTAATGGTATTTAAAGCTAATTGCACTCTCATTATGCTCATTCATTATTCTGAATAATTACTTTCAGTTGTCAAACATGCAGTTCCTGGGTACTGCATGCTGACTTAATCGCATTCTAACGGGTTTACCACATTTTTATAACTCCTGACACTTGTGAGACAAAAAGAAAATCACTGCCTATTTACCTTATAAGAGCAATGTGAGCTGTAGTTAGCAGTAGTAGCACTTATTCTAGGGCAAAAAACAAGCCTAAACCCTAAACTATTCATTAAGCCTAAACCCTAAACTATTCATTCTAAGTAAGGGTGCCAGAAACTGGCAGCTGGGACCGTGCGTCCCAAGTGCCAAAGTTTAAAACTAGATGGATTTATTTTTCCCAGGCAAGCCTAAGCAGAGAAATAGTCTCTTTAAGTAATCAATATTTTTAAAAGTTTATTTGTCCACAGAAAATAGTCTTTTTAGAGAAACCATTGTTTGCTTACCATTCTCTCTGAACAAAGTGCACCATGTCCTGGATAGTTGATGGCTCACAGACCATGTAGAGGCCCCACAGCCCCGTATCAGTGTAGCAGGTGTTGAAGGACTGGAAACTATGACACAAGTTCCCGTGGCAGGCAATCTGAGCAGGCTTACTGGATAAGTTCTGCTGAAGCAAGAGAAAACATATTTCATTCATTTTCTGAAAGCTTGCTAGTCTCCCGTTTTCATTTCAATGTGACAGAACATGCAGTGGTATCACAGGCTCCAGCAGAAGCTATGCAGTCAAGCATCAGTTCTTCATCTCAACAATTTCTTCCCTTGCACGTAGTCCAAACAGCTTCCAAATAACAGCCCAGGTCATAAAGCCACAAAGTTTCAGGAAAGGGAAGGTTACTGATACCCCCATGTTCCGATGTCACATCAACGCCCTCAGATATGACTGAGGGGGTCAGTATTGGCAGCACCCCACGCAGACAACCTCGTGAACAGCAGGAAGGAGCTTGCAGGTTCACTCACCACGCCTCCTCCGAAGGAGCGGTCCCAGTTACCTATCAGGGTGTTTGCTACCATGAGGGGGATCGTGTCCGGCTCAGCCCAGCCAGCTGCTTCCACGGCTATCGCCAGGTGCGCCAAGGGCATCTTGTCGTCTCTTATACGGATCTGTGGGAGCACACAAAAGTGGCTGTAGGGCGACCTGCACACGGTAACGTACACGGCAGCTAAATGTCAGGAGACAGACACTTCCAGCCCAACGCCACAAACATAAAGAGAAATTGATGACAAACAGTAGCAAGGAAAGTTGAGGGGTTTTCAAAATCTGAATACTGCTGGGAATGGAACACAGATGCCTTGGCTCTCTGCCATACCCTTTAAATCAGTGATTCCCAGTAAAAGAAAATGCTCTCACAGTGCAGGGCAAGCACTAAAAGGAAAGCAGCAGCAGGGGTAAGGGAGGTATTCCCTCAGAAACTGGTGAGACAGAGAAAGTGGTGGCAGTGAGGCTTGCCCAAGAAAAGTTGGAAATTCCTGCTTGGAAAGCAGCTACTCCAGTTGCCCTCAGTGTGGGCAAGAAGCCTTGTAATCTGCTAAGTGTGCAGCTGAGAAGCTCTCCTCAGCAGGCAGTGTGCTCGCAGGGGATAAAGGGCTAGCTCAAAAAGCCGTTGAGCTGCTTACCTCGCTGCCCGTGAAGCTGCAAGGTGGCAGGGGTGGCAGCCCTCCTTCCGGAGCAGACGGCAAGTTACCGAAGTGGCATTTGGCAAGGTCAAGTAGCTCATCGTGACAGACCCCTGAACAAAGACGTTTCACACACTTTGTCATGTTACTCTGTGAACAGTTCACTTAGCTTGCTATGCAGTTTAAAGGCTCAACAAACCAGCAACTTCTGGGTCCCCCCCTTTAACGCCACGCTTTCAGATTTCTCCCAGCACTCCATTATGCAGAGTAAGATCACGATCATACTCCAAATCAAGCTGTTTGCTCTCAATTTCAAGCTTCAAAATTATTTCTCCCTCTCTCTGCTTTTCTTGCTTCTCCCCTTTCCATACTGAATTCCTTCTAGGCCCTTCTTTGCATGCCCAGATGGAACAATGACCTTACCCACTTCAAGTTATTGTTTTAAGGATGTTTCTGAAACTTTACTGAGGGAAAAGGGAACAGAAGTTCAAAGGCTATGAAGGCACAAACTAAACATGCAGGGCTAACAATGAACATCCAGGACGTACTGAACAATGGGCAATTCAGCATGTTGCTCCCTGAAAGTTAAAGGTCTGTGGTTTTAAGTACAGTTTCACATGACCATGGGTGAATATCTCATACTGACCTCCAGCAGCAGCCAGGACTATTCTGGGTCCTTTGTAATGTGTTGTTATGTACTCCACCAAGTCATTGCGGTTTATGGATCTGGAAACAGTCAAGGAAACATCACTGCCATGTCAGTAAAGTTTTTTTACAAGAAGAAATAGAAATACAGAATAATATAGTATCAGAATAATTATAAGTTCTGCCAGCGCACAGATGCAAAAAGCTAAAATAAGGACAGCTTCCTGAACAGGAAAATGGACCTTTATACATTTTTCCTTTCAAAGCTGTTATAGCTTCCTGATAAAGAACAGGAATTACAACTCTGCTCCCTGTTGATCTCACTCAGGTGAGTGATAAGATCCACTAATGATCCCATGCCAATTTTAAACCAGTACGCTTAGTAATCTCCTGGTCTGACTCAGTATAAACAAGGGCTGAAAGAGCAGTGTGAATGCAGTTTTATTTATGGTAAATCCTAACACCTGACTGATGGGAAAAAGAAGCGCTTGCAATTTTGTGTCAGTGCATTTTTAATAAACAGGAGAAAATAATGTCAAATAATGAAGATGTGCAGTAAATACATGAACTTCATCTTAACGCCTGCATAAAGTAGAACTAAAGCAATATGGAAATTCTTAGTTACATCCAGCACAACTTCACCTACCTTTCAGAGTAAAAATTACAACTGAAGTTGTTCCCCACATTTTCAGAGGGACCTTTTAAATATAGAGAAGTTGCCAACAATTAAAGACAACCACAAACTTGCACATACTTGATGTTTTCCGTGGGTCCTAAAATCGTCCTTCCTAGGGCTGTGTTCTGATAGGCTGTAGCATGAAGGTAATCAAAGACAACTTCCTGTAAATTGGTTTCAACCTCTTGCATCTCTCGAAGTATAACTCCTCGCTCACGCTCAATCTCCGCTTCTCCCAGGGTGCTGTTTTGAATTATGTCAGCAAGAATTTCCACAGCTAATTGAAAATAAAGATAGGAATAGAAATTATTTTCAGATTACCAGAAAAATCTGGTTATAAAAGTAAAACTCACCCCAAAGCTCAAGTGACCCAAAATGTACTAGTAAGATTTGCAGCTTGGAATTTTAAAAACTTCTGATTTTATTTTTATTTTTTTAAGGATGCCAAAATGCTACAACTTTACTTTAAAAGACACTTGCTCTGCAGGAAGGGAGAAGTCCAAAAGGCATTTCTGGGTAAGGGAAAAAAATCTAGCTGACAAAAATGTTTCAAGTATCAACTTCACTGTTAGCACAATCCTTTCAAAATCTGCATCCTCACATTCCTATGAAGCTGAAGAAAGCACTTATTGTCCAGGAAAGATGCGACTGTTAGGCTGCAAAAGCATCACTCATATGCGTTGTCAGGAGGTGGATAAGCATTTTTGGTCTTTGCCACTTCTCTAACGAACGAAAGCAGTTACCTCTTGGTAAATCTTTTGAAAAAGCCTTTGCATAATACACTGTTTGTTCCCTGGATGTATAGGCATTCAGATGAGCTCCCATGTTCTCAATTTCCAGTTCAAGGTCTAACTGAGATCTCTTTTTTGTTCCCTGAAACAAAACAATAAAAAAGTCAGACTAAATCCTTGAATTCACCTATTCATCATTACTACTGCTTGTCTGCAAAAGTCAAAGACAAAAGGAAGAAAGTCTTCTGAAATGGAAACTGGCATGCTGATCTCTCCATGTTGAAAGTCAAATATAAATCCTACTATGCTCCCAAATGAAAATGAAAAGCTGGCAAAAGGTAGACTGTGTGTCTTAAGAATACCACAAGTTAAAAGCAAGTTAAAAATAGAGGTGTGTTACTAATGTATAGTTGTGTACCATCTGCAAGGGACTAGGAATTTCGCTTCATTTTCTATCTGAAACCAAGTCTGAGTTGGTTTCCCCTCTCTCCTCGTTTTGTAAACTGTATTTAGACAATTCTGACAAAGTTCCATCACTGATCTCTAGCGATAACTAGCTTAGAAATTCATCATAAATTTGTAAGCCAATACTCATACTTACCTTGAAAGCCATATGCTCAAGAAAGTGAGCAGTTCCATTGTTCTTCTCATTTTCATACCTGCTTCCAGCATCAATCCAAAGTCCAACCTCATTAGGGAAAAAAAGAAATCATTTTATCAGCCAATCATGCAGCTTTGCTGTTTTTCCTGTACAAAACAAACTTAGATTTTCAAGACTTACTTTTAAATGACTTTTTCCTTAGGTTAAACCAGGTTTTCAAGGAAAAAAAAATGATCTTCACAAAAAAATTGAATCACAAATCACTTAAGAAAACCTTCATTTCCCATCTTATAACTTAACAATAATTGCAAATAAACATTGATAGAATCCAACTTAGCTCCACAAGGAAACAAACATACATAAAATTATGAAAAAACATTCCCTTTACAAGTTACCTACTGTGCATGTTGAAAGTCCAGAGTCTTCAGAAGCTACTTGCAAGCCATTTTCCAGAGGACTCACCCTAGTCTCAGGAACATTTAAGACTACTTCTGTTGCTGCCTTGGAAACTCTGAACCTGCCTGTTCCCACATGTACAGACTGTAAGAAAAAACCATCAGTCATGTATACACTGTAAGTTATATCCTAGTATGCACTTCCAGAAATGCATTCCTGAACTTAAATGTAAGTTCAGAAATCTATTTTAAAGCATGCATTTTCAAAAATAATTTTTACACAGAGTTATTTGCCAATACTTCATTTGGGAATACGTTAACTGACTTCAGGGAAAAAAAAAATGAAAACAATGAAAATGGAGTAGACTGCATCTCCTTCCCTACAACCAACTGTCCTGGCAGAAAACCTGTAGGAACTCGAATATGTCCTTTAGCATCTGAAATCTTTTTGGGTACCTGTTTTCTAATGTGAATCCAATGCAAGGAATTATGTCAAAGACTGCAAACTGGGGTTGTTGTGTCTGGGCAAGAGGAGGCTCAGGGCAGACCTCACTGCTCTCTACAACTACCTGAAAGGAAGGTGTGGGGAGCTGGGGGTCGGCCTCTTCTCACAGGGAACTGGTGACAGGACCAGAGGGAATGGCCTCGAGTTGTGCCAGGGGAGGTTCAGGCTGGCAATGAGGAGCCATTTCTGCTCAGAAAGAGCAGTCAGGCACTGGGACGGGTTGCCCAGGGAGGTGGTGGAGTCACCGTCCCTGGGGGTGTTCCAGGAGAGGTTGGACGTGGTGCCTGGGGACACGGGTTAGTGGTGGCACTGGTGGCAGGGGGTGGTTGGGCCAGGTGATCTCGGGGGCCTTCTCCAACCTTAATGGTTCTGTGATTCAAAACAGGGGCAGCTATGGAGTCAGACCCGTTTGCTCAGGGGAGGGTGGCTTCTGGGGTTGTTTATTTATTTATTTATTGGAGTCTGCAGCAAGCCCTGAGGCTCGGCACCCCTCAGCCCGGCGCTGCCCGGTCCCCATGAGGGGGCAGCCGCCCCCCTCCCGTCTCCCCTCAGCCGGGTGGGGACTACAGCTCCCGCCATGCTCAGCGGCAGCCACACGTCCAGCCCCCCCCCGCTAGGACTACAACTCCCAGCGTGCACCGCGCCGCCTCCAACACGACCACCACCCCCCTGCCGCCCCCATCGCGGCCTCCCGAGCGGCAGCGCGGGGAGCTAGCGAGGCGCTGGGGCCCTCCGCGGATCCCCCCCGTCCCCGCCCCGCCGCCTACCCGGTTCCCCGGGCCGGGCGATGGCAAAAGGCGAGGACGCCAGGGCAGGAAGAGGCGCCGTGCCGCTAAGCGAGCTGTAGGCGCCGCCATTTTGTGGGGCGGCCGGGCGCTTCCGGCGGGAGCTGCGCAGGCTCCCCTCAGCGCTCCCCTCAGGCAGCGCCGGTGTTCTCGGAGCTGTCACTGACCATGTGTCCACCCTATCGCTGTCCCTTGCCTTGTCCTCAATAAATTAAGAGATGAAAACAATTAAAAGCTGTCTCCTCGTCTCTGTCTGCCCTTTTCCTAGCCCGCGCGGGGGTCCCGGCGGCTGAGGGGGGCAGCCTTGGGGAGTGGGCGAGTTGGTGCTCTCCTCAGGAGTGCTGCTCGCACTGCGATTCGTGTTTTCAGTGGGAAGTGCCAACAAACAGCCTTCAAACTAATAACTCCAGAGCTGGTTAATTGTAAACTGCTACAAAATAGGCCTACGTGACAAACACTCTGCTCTTCTAATGCTACTCCCAGAACAACACAGTTGAGGAAAGTCAGTTTTCTTCCTAGAAGACCGCTGTCAGCTTCACTACATACAAAGCTGTGTGTTTTAATAGTCAGTCTGTGCTCTGCTGTGGGTAGAGCTTTCCACCTGCTGAGGTTTGCTGAGCCTTCTCTTGCCATGTGGGATTCAGTTAGGATAGGCCACTTCAGCATTTCCCGTCATTTTCCATTAGACAGAATGAAGCTCAAAAGGGAAATCCAGTTATTTAGATAATAATCTAAAGTCTTGTGTTATGAAGTATTCTGGATGTATGGAATGTACCCAAAAGACCGGACTGCTAGGAATAAGACAGATTCATCTGCACCAGTAAACGTGATGCTCCGCCAAGGCCAGCTGGCAGGGAGCAGTCCCGTGTGCTCCGGCTGCTCAGTGCCAGGCATGGCTTGCAGGAGTGGTACCAGAGCCAAAAAAGGGCTGGGAAGTGTTTTAGCCTTGTACTGGTACAGGGAATCTCACTGCAGTGCCAAAGATCATTCCTGGGCATGCTTTGAGTGTGTGAATTAGATAAACATGCAGAGTCATGCAGAAAGCAGCGCTGTCAGTCTCCACTTCCTGTTCTTTTTTTTTTTTCTTCTGCTGGAGTTAAGTGATTTTTAATGGCTAATCAAATTCTCCCTCAAAAATGAGGTGAGAAGAGAGGTGAAATACCACAGAGGGTCTGAGTCCCTCTGTGTTAAATGCAACACAAATGGAAACAAAACTCTATTTCTAAATAAATAAATAATTAAATAAAATCTGTACAACATTCAATGAGGGAAGCACTAGTTTTTGGTACTATTTTCCAAACTCAGGATCTCCCCTTTGCCTCAGATAGCAGCTCAGTAGTTGTGACAACCTCTGCTTCAGTATAGACACTACAGAGCTTTTCTACTGCTGTCTTGCTCTGCTCCGGAAAGAGAGAGAAAGCTGAGCTGTGGGCAGATGACCTGAAGAAACAGAAATGCACCTGAATCTTGGACTCTAGATGTAGTATCAACTTCTCCCCAATTCCTTCAGTGTCTACCTTTTGTGCCTCCTGTGTTTTGCTTTTTAATATGTGCAGCCAGATTCTGAAAGAGCTCGGTGCTTGGGGTTGACAAGTGTTATCAGTCACTCTGTCTCCTGGCCAGGGCTCTTTTGGAAGTTCAGCTTCAAATAAAGTGAGAACTGAGGATCTTTCTGCTCAGTGTGAGTTACCTTCTATAACTGCCAAGATCCCATTATTCAGAGTCAGTTCACAAGAGCTGTCAGAAATGGTGTTTTCTCCCCCCTGAAATGTTAATTTTAATGTAGATTTTAGGTGACAAAAGTACTAGGAGTTGAAAAAAAAAAAAAAAAAAAACAGTGATGATTGCTAGTAGCTCCAGAGTTGTCTCAGAAGCAAAAGTTTGAGGAGGTTATTCACAAGTACGTACATCGTCAGACTCCAAAACATGGGACAATTTCAGAAAAGTCACCGTATTAAAATATATTAGTTTTTGTTGTTGTTGTTTTCTGGAATATTTTTTTTTTTTGGGTGGGCAAGTTCTTATTCCCTTAGCAATTGAGAATGAAAATATTCTGACTGACCAAAAAGTTTTCACTGCCACAGCATATTCTGTGTGCTTAAACAGAAGCTTTGATTCTGCAGAAGGGCCCATCCAGTTTCTATCTCTAGGACTGGAACTGCATGAAAATACTAAAAACAAAAGCGCAACATAGTGAATATATTTAAAAATAAAAGTGGAAACTTGTTTTGTTTTTACTGTTGTTTTGCTGCCCATACTATTTTAGTACCCACATAACCTATGTCACAAGCATTTTGTATCTGCAGTGTAGGCACAGCCTTTTACCAGAGAATTTACATTGGAGGCAAATTAGTTTCTGGGGAATAGAAAATCTATCCCTATGTGAAGCTAGTTGCTTTTTTTTTTTTTTTTTTTTTTCTTCTTAAGATTAGTTTCTCCCTTTTTAGGTTATGCATATTCAAAAGATCCATCCAGTTCCAGGATTCCTCATTTCAAATATATCTCTGTCAAGCTGTAAAATAAAAAAGCAAAGCACCAAACTGTGTGTTTGAAAGTTAAAATTAATCTTCCCTTCCATTTTACAGTTAGATCTAACTGATCTCATTATGCTGGGATTTATCTCAAAGACATTTTACCAGACTTCACTAAGCCATTAGCCATCCTAGAAATTTGAATCCTTGCTAGACATAGAATTACAGCTTAAGATAAACTGATTATCCTCATAATATGTCTCCTACTTAACAAAATAGCAGCGTCTCATATGTAAATGCAATCTAAAATTTAGCATTCAGCAAAGGTCATTACAGCGATGCAACTTCAAATCAAGAAACGTTGTTATTCAGATGAAAATGCAACAAAATAAAACAAATACCATTGCTCTAGCAGTATGAGATGAATATATAAATATTATCTGCTAAACTCCTCCAAAACACTATTTTTAACTGGTTTTAACAATCTCTTTTTAGAAGTAGATTATTTAAAAGCAGGTTATTATAACAAAGAATGCTCACAATATCCCTCTGGTTTAGGTAAACAGTATTTTCTGCCACTATGAGATGGAGAAAATGAGACCTTTCTTCATAGTGCTTATGCATCCAGTCTCCGGCAACAATGAAGTAGAAGGGCCGGGATTAGCAGAGGGGAGTTCTGTATAAACAATGTCCTTGTAATTTATCCTGCACTCATCAACATAACACACGAGCAGTTCAGGATGCTATGTAGCTTTACGAAATGGGTAGAAGATATAGGTGAGATTCTCAGGGTGACAATCTGGTTCCTTCAAATCCGGACTGCAGATTTCACCCTGAGTATGAGGAGCTTTGCATTTTACACTAAGTAGCTATTTTGGATTAGCATTCCTCATAAACAGTACGGCACTTTTGTTTTTTAAGTAGGCTTTACCCTCCAAACTGGTCAGGAACTGCACCAAAGCCTGTAGTAAAACACAGTCTGAATTATACAATTTCAACTTGTTTTCTGAGGAAATGAAGTTTCCGTGCTCTTTACTGTACAATAGCAACCAAACTCAACACAGAGTACTCAAAGATAATGCCATTCCTATGTTTCATGAAAAGGAGTGGCCAGCAAGCTGCAGCTGAGGAGAAGGCTGTGGTATGAGCTCACACAGAATTTTAGAACCCACATTGGGGAGATTGTTACAAATACCCAATATGAAAAAAAAAAAAAAAAAAAAAAAAGATTCAGCTGCTTCCAGAGCCCCTATATCTGTCTGGTTGCTCACAGAATAATATTTCCACTTTATATTTAAAAAATAAATAAAAATGTAGTAGCAGTGAAAGCGATGTAAATCAGAAATCTGCATATTCCTACCTACAGGGGCTGAACCCCATCCTTTGAAACCAGCACTGCTCTAACAGTGCACTAGAATGACAGTCTTGATATGAGCAAAGCATGATCACATCAAAGGGATTTTATTTCAACTGAATAGATAAAATATTTATTCCAAAATTAAGTGAAAGTTCCTGTCAGCAAGACCCACTGCCACGACTGGGTTACTATGGAGTAGTCTGGAAGCACTCTCCCGACTTACATACAGATTGATTCAACCCCAGGCACCAGGCAACAGCAACCCGACGTCAGAACAGCACTGCTAGGAGAAAGACCTTCAAAACTGCTGAAACCAGCACCCAGTAAAAGCATTAACAATTGAAATTGCCTGCAGCTAAACGACTGTTTAGTGCCGTGTTTGCTTTTGTGGAGTCATCATGTTCACTGTTTATTTACAATCCACTATGTTTTTAAAGCAATGATATAGTATTGCACTTAATGAATATGCTGAAATACTGCTGTCAGGAATTGCCTTTAGCTTAGCCAAGCCAGCAGAATTCAAACGAGCCTGAAAACATAGGCTGAAGAAATGATACTTTCTTGGAGAGACATTTTTGTGTGTGTGACTAAAGCTGGTTTGAGAATATAAATCAAGCTTTGTGGACACTGTGTTATATGGTTTTCATGCCAGCTGCTCACTGGCATCTAGCTGATTATTTTTGTCATTATTACCTATAGACTATCCTCCAGTTAAGTAAATTTCAGCTTCCCAAAACTCCATAATTTATTTCAACTTTTTGCTCATTTTAAGAAAAGGTCACTTTAATAAAACGTTTTCTCCAGAAAGTAATTAAAAGGAAACCCAAATCCTTAGTATAATTCACTAGAAATTAATGCACTTAGTGAAACTGAAATTAATGCAATTACTGATAATATTTGAATTCAGCACCTGGCCAAGCAGCCAGTATAGCCACCATTCTATGTTTCTGCCATTCATTCCTTCTCTGCCCAGGCATCATCCAGGTAACAATGCTGTGAGAATCTTAAGGAACTGCAGAAGGAAAGTAGCTTTTCAAAATCTACATTTTTTAACAAAAATGCTGTTAATGCTACTCTTCACAGCTTATAGCATAACAAATGTACAGTCACATGCTATTTAATATCCAGATAACTGAATTTTCTCTTTTATCCCCTCTCTTATACTCTTTTCTCAATCTCTGATCTCTGTAATCTCAGTAATGCTTAAGAAAGCATTAGCAAACACAGCTAGAGACTTACCCAAACAGTAATTGATCCAAGGCAGGTTTTGGTTAGCTACCCGTTCCCTGTTGCAGTTTAACAGCACAAGCAATGTATACAAGTATACAGCTTTACAGCTCTATCCAGCTTCTTTGCCAGTTTTATCACCTGGGCTGATTTCCATGATGACCCTCTGAGGTCCGTGATGCCATCATGGGCTAGCTGAATTTGAATTCCCATTCATCGTTCTGCACTGTAGGGCTGCCCTGCACCTGACTAGGTGGTATCATTCATCACACCTAACTTCAGCTCTGAAAACCTGGTTCTTCACGCTCTCTCAATAGCCAGTGGGCAGAAGCAAGGCACCTCCAAAATGTGGTTATCTGTTGTATTCTGGACACGTCTCTTAGGACGGTTACGCAAAAATGTCTTCTGGTGGCACTTACCTCTCCCAGCGAATGTGGAGAAACTAATGAATAGCTCAGCAGATGAAGATACCCAACTTCAAGGCAGCTGCCTTTGGGCAAAACAAATCTTATCCTGAGCCTCAGGCTAGTAGCGCATCCCAGGCTTCGCTCATCTAAAGATCAGATCCATATATTTTATGGAATTTTTAGAGGATGTTATACAGATTATAAATGCATTCACTCTAGGGCACAGCAAGTTGAACTTATATTCTGCAAGGGCCTCCAGCAACATGCAATGACCTGGAAATTCTGCAGCATCTTTACTTAAATTTAAATACTGAGTTCTTGTCATTAGTAAAATAAAAATAAAACAATCACTTGAGTATTCCCTGTGTTACTTAGGGTGACTAAAGACTGAGTAGCAACTGTATCATTTATATATTTATTTATTTGTTTAGTGAACCATTTAACTACACTGTAGAAGTTACCAACAGAAAAGCTAGAAGTGTTGACAGATACCTGGTAAAGAGATACTTGGGGGCATTATAACCTGAGAAGCCAGCAGAAGGAGTTTGGGAATGTGGGATAATATTGGGTGGGTATTTCTGCTCACACAATCAAGCAGCTAACTCACTGAAGTTATTTGAACTTTTAAATTTCAAGTTAACAATCACACTGAGTTTATTGGTACATGTCACTGAGGTTCTTTTTGAAGACTGACTCCAGATTTACTGTCCTTTTTTATGATTCTCCAAAAAATAAATACATTCTGGAGCTTCTCTAACCTACCATGCTCCCTTGTCCCAGATAGATGCCTTTCTCCAGCCCTATTATAGCCCACAGTGCCAGGCCTACCACGTCTTGTGGGAGATGGCTGCTTTTGCTGGTCATTTTCTTCCCTAGAATTTTTCTACTAACTTCCAGATGTTTGGCAGCCAGGGCAGAACAAGAACTCTGAGCAGGCTGCCAAACATCTACTAATCCCAGACATTGTGTATGCACAGGTTTGCTCTGTATTTTATGGGCACTGTGATTCTTCAGAATACCTTCCATCTTCTTCACAAAAGCCGTGCAGTTTAGCCAGATATGCTCAGAAATTTGTCAGGTTTGCAATGCAAGAATTTTATAGCATACATGTTACTGAGTTGGTCTGTAGACAAGCAGAAAGTTTAAAGTGTCCAGGACATATCTGAATTGACATACACATGTAAAGATCCAGCATGCCTTAAGCACATGTTTCCTTCTACCTTTGGAACTTGAGATGGTGACTGGGAGGTATGAGAGTACCTGTGTACCTCTGAAACGTGTTTCTTGCTTTGAAAAATCCCAATTAACTATGTAGGTAAGGAAGAACTGGGTTAACACAAGAGGCTTAAGAGATCTACCTAGGAAGGATTTTCAAACACGGCATGGTCTTCGTGGCAGATAAGCTGCAGTATGCCAAACAAGAGGAGGTTTGGAGCAGGAATCCAAGTAACAACTGCTAAGTAGATTCAACAGAACCAAGGGCTGGGCTGTTGGTCTCTAGCTGGTTTAGTCACTGATGACATTGCATGGTGGTTGCACTATTTTAAGCATTAGTCGTAATATCATGTGTTTCTGACTATGGCTTTCAATCATCCTGCTAGTTTGATAACGCAGGTTCTTCTTTCTGTACTATGCAACATATTCACTGTATTCTGAAACACTTGTTCAGAATACTTGTTGTATAAAAAATAAAATAAAATCAGAAAGCTTCAGAAATGTGCTGCCAGCTGCACAGTGCACAAATCTCACAGCTTTTCCTTTACACTGTTCACTTTTTTTTTTTTTTTTCTTTTTTTTTCAAATGGTATTCTGCATTTTCTAGTCTTGGCTTTTTACCAGTGGAATTATTTACATCTTATCTTTTCTTTCTGAATTACAAGTTAAGCATTAGGAGTACTTTTTAGTATAATTATAGATACAGCATGATAACAAGTAATTCATTAAGAAACTCTAAACTCCCCCAAAGCTTCTTGAAACTATTCGTTTTCATTATTTTTCAAGGTTTTCAGCAGCCTCTGGATGAATAAAAGGAAGCATATGCGGCATTTAGGTTCAATTTTTATTTAATCCATATAATGTCCTCACAAATTTCTCAGAGATGTATGGACTGGCTCTCATTTCCTACATAAAATCTGCCCCAAATCATTTATATTTGAATAAGTAAAACTCATCTACCCAGTTTGCAACAAGGCACCAGGAGCTATGTGCATAGTTAAGATTCACTGTCTGGTCTCTACAAGCAAAGATTGTAAAGGCCTGAATCAAAGTTCAGCACGGTCAATGAGATGCTCCAATTTAATTCAAAGTACCTGCCTTTAAGCAGATAACTTGCACAAGGTGGTGGCTGACACAAGCAGAGCATAATTTTCCCAGTTCCCAAAGTATTGATTCACTTTCTATTAAACCCCAATGTAATGTAATGTAAATTCAATTGACTTTATTTTATTTTAATATTTTATTTTATTTTAATATGTGCAGTTGCCTTTTAGCTAGTTTAGAATACTTCAGCTTTGGCTAGTGTCACATCTTTATTGGGCTCCTGCTGCCATATACCTATCAGTGTCTGAAACCCATGCTGACTTCTTCCACTACAAACTTTTACAGATTTTAAATAGAGAAAAGACAATTCTAACCATGAGGTCTGTGCCTTGTATCAAAATAGTCACAGATTTTCATCCAGTACATCCTACCACAGACTCCTAGTTACTCCATGTCAGACTATACATACTAACAAGGTGTTTTAATCTAGGGAAAATGTTGGGTCTGGATTTATTTTCCCTGCCTTTGGTTAGGTGAGACATAGCTTTGTGTAGCCATTCTTCCACGGTCATTGCAGACAAAAGGAATTCTCTGTTTCATCCCTCCATTAACAATTCTAATTTATGCAAAACAGAAGATATAATTCTGGAAGAAATGCCATTATGATTCTGTCATCATGTTGTGAAGTCCCAGAGACCTGAATCTGCCAGCAGAGAATGAATTATTGTCCTGTAAAAGGCAGAGGACCTGCATAGCATGGACCTCAGTACAGTTTATATTTGAGGCTCAGCTGTTTCTTTCCTTAAGGACTATGCGGAAGGTACTGTCTGTGTTGCCCCTTATATGGGTGTTTTAGCATTCCAGGCCAAAATATCCAGGTCAAAATATCTGTTTAAGATATAGGAAGCATCATGAAAAACTACAGTGAATCATGTCTAAGACGGTGATTCATGTCTTAGTGTGAAGCCCATATCATCTTTTTATCCTCTTCTAACGTGCATCTGAAAAATGCCAGTCTTCATCTCTACCACCGGTCCAACTAAATCTTTGACTGAAACCCTCGTCCACAATCATCTCTCCTATTACTTATTGTAATTTCTTTTACTTTTTTTGTTTGGTTGTTTTTTTACACCTTTATTTACTTCCTTGCTTTGACTTCAGTAAATGCTTGTGTGTTACACATTGCTTTGGTTTGGAAGTTAGAGAAGAGGGGAATGAGACCGGCAGGTAGAAAATGGAAAGAACAGGTAAAGATGAGAGAAAAATTAAATGCTCTAAACTGTGTCAGCCTGATGTAACCCACTTAACCATTCTCTACTAGTTCTCTGAAATATCTGCTTCATTCCATCTCTAAGGAGTGTTTAAGCGTAGTAAGAAAGAAAATGACCAAACAGACAAATGGGAAAAAAGGAGAATCCAAAAAAGTGGGGTGTCAAGAAAATGGAACCAGCCTCTTTTCAGTTGTGCCTAGTGAAAGGAGGAGAGGCAATGGGCACAGACTGAAGCACAGGAGGTTCCAGCTGAATATGAGGGGGCACTTCTTCACTGTGAGGGTGACAGAGCACTGGGACAGGTTCCCCAGAGAGGTTGTGGAGTCTCCTTCTCTGGAGATATTCAAAATCCTCCTGGATGCCATCCTGTGCAATGTGCTCTAGGTGATCCTGCTTGGCAGCGGGGTTGGACTGGGTGATCTTCAGAGGTCCCTGCCAACCTTGGCCATTATTTTATCTGTGATTATATATATGTGATTCTGTGCACATTGTAGGATGAACGTGTGCCCTGCCACGTTTGGGGGGTAGCAGGATTTTAGTCATATAACAAAGGTACTTGTGCTGAAGGCAACCAAATATTGGTCCCCTGCCAGTTACATAGGGGAGGGAAGTCAAAGCATTGCGAAGAGTTTCGACTTATTCAGAGCCCTGTATTCTTGTCTTGCTGCTGCTGCTCCAGCCCAAGTTGCTGTAAGGTGGTTGTGCTGTAAGGTAGGTGGCAGACAGTCCTGAAAAAGGCATCACCCAGCACCCTCTGGCAGTTGGGAGAACCTGGCAAACAGGGCTCTGAAAAAGCCTGGCCTGCACCTGGCACCGTTCACTGCTTGAATTTGGGGCTTTGGTTACAAAGCAGAAAGGATATTCACTAAATTTTAACGACCCTTGAACAGAAATTGCAGGAACTGTGAAGCCTAGGATCAGGAAAATCAAAGAAAAAAAAAAGTAACAAACCAGAGAAATGGTCTGGAAGGAATAGGAAGCTGCTCACAATGGAAGGATGTGAGATATTGTTTTTAAGAATAATTAGCTGCAGAGAAAGAAGATGAAGTAAGATAACGAAGTGTTACTGGCAGGCAGTATGCCCCTCAGATAAGTGTCTAGGTGTGGCACTGCACCATAAACTGAAAATCCAGCACTGTCACAGCTTTGTGTGACATCAGGTACCATTGAAGCCATCACAATGGGGTGTGGAAACAGCTAGTATAAAAGACACATGAAGTTTTAATCAGCGCTGATAAGACCTTGGCTGGAGTACAACATGCACTTTAGGGCACCTCACTCAAAGAAAGACCAATAGCAAACCAGGGTAGAGCCATGTAATTGAGCCATGTAATTTTCAGAGCTATACAAAATGGGACCCATGAGGTAAGATTGGAAGAATTCATTTGTTTAGTCTAGCAGTGAATGACTGAGGGAAGATATGATAGCAGTTCTCATACACATAAACTAGTTGCAAAGGAGATATAAACTGTTCTTCATGCCTACAGATCCAGCAAGAAGTGACAGCCTTAAATTGCTGCTTGAAGACTTAGGTTGTTTTTTTACATAATGCTTTTGAACTGAAAGGAATGTTATGCAGCAGCTTGCTGAGGGGAGGTCTGAAGAATCATCATCACTGCAAATTTTCAAGGTCAGGTTAAACAAATATCTGCCAGGAGCTGATTAGATAGAGTTGATTCTGCTCTGAAGCAAGAGGATGAACTGGAAAACCCTTTGAATCTTTTTTAAAATCATGAAATCATGTCTGGAGTCTGCAACTCCATTGTCCCCACTATTTAATTGGCATGAAAAAGAGGTAAAAAAATGTACCAGTGTCACCTCTCCAAGTTTTTTTTAAATTAAACATTTTTTCTCCTACCTGTTAAATCTCAGTATTGCTTTATCTAGAACTAGGACATTTCTGGTGGAAGAACAGTGAAATGTACATGGAGCTGGAAAATTATATTTATTGAGGTCATTTGATTTTATGTTTTGTAAATACCTAACTTAAATCACATGAGCAGATGGGATTAAACAAACAAACAAAAGCTTTGTTTATAACTACTCATTTTGCTTAGAAGACAGGAATGGCAGGGACAAGAACCCTTTATGTATTTTTTTCTTTTGTTGGAGAGCATCTCTTACTGTTGCTCTGTAAACCACTTTTGTCTCTGTCAGTTTACACACTCTAAACTCCCCAAGTTCTCCCAGTGACACAGGTGCTCTGACATTAGCATTTAGTTTCCTTTTGGCTAGTCTTGAAAACATGTTCAGAACCCAACTTGGTGAAACTAGGGGGAATGGCACTTGAAATTTCCACTACTTTTATGATTAAACATAAATAGTGGAGTTAAACACCAGTAAGAAAACACCACTCCCTCACTCCATTTGCCACAAAGAAGCAAATCACTTGATATTTCTACCCCCAAATCCATAAATTTGTGGTTTCTAAAAGCTTCCATGTGAAGAAGCAGAAAGCTTCCAATTTAGAAGCAATCTTTGCTTCCATTTTACAGATAGTTTTATCCTCTGCTTATGTGGTTTAACTATTTTTAATAAAAATTCCTTCATTAATTACCACCATTATTTTTTAATCTGATTCCAAAAGTATTTTCAATGGAAGAAGCTTACCTTTGTGCAGCCCTGTGCTGTATTCCTGAGTCAATTGTAATTTATTTTTTTTTTAAGAAAAAAAAAATAATATGCCAGAATATGTAAAGAAGCATCAATCATCTTTAAAGTTATAAGCAACATACATAATAACCACAACCCTTTTGGAAAAGAAAATTTCACTACTAGTTACCTTGGAAAAAAAGCCTTAAGTTACCTTCACAGAGTTTATTGCCAATAAAGTACCATCAACAACTTTTTATGCATTTTAGGAAACAACTGTGTGGTTCTTTTCTAGTTTTGCAAGCACTAAAAGGTTCCATTCAGATGCATGTTTTCCAGTGACATCTATGGGTTTTTTCTTTCTGCCACCCAGTGAACCAGCTGTGTTGACTGATGTCTGAGAAATCAAGTTCAGTCCCAGAATAAATCCTTTGTAGTCGATTTAGTTGCAGCGAGGACCCATTTGACCCACGGAGCTCTGGAAGGTCATGCAGCCTGTCAGTAGATCAGACAGGATTTAAATAGAGGATCCTCCTGAATCCCAATTCAAATGAACTGCTTTTGACATCATCATCGTGTCTACACATTCAGAGTGACATTTTCTCAAATGCCACTCAGCATTGCTCATCTGTTGGCACACCAAAACGCGACCTTCCTGGCTCTAGTCGCATGCCCTCATTCTTCATTTACATTTATTTATAACCCTCTCCTCTGTTCAGAGCCAGCTGTTAAAATCAATGCAGATTTCCTTTCCCTCTCCCCACGGGAGCAGTGGATGAAGACATGAAGACAAGGATTCAGCCTCATTTCAGTAGGGAGGTGTCGGTACTGGGGTCAGCCTTGGGAGCCCAGCAGCTTCCATCAGTGCCACAGCAGCAGCTGAAAGCATCTTCCTGTAGCACATAGCATGCCCGTGTGGGGTGCTGACAATTATAACGCTCCAGTTATCTGAAAAAGCCTCGCTGAATGTAGTGGTTTGGACTACAGGATTTCTTGAAGCCTCTTCTAGCCCTTATTTCTATGATGCATCTATAATAAAGCTGCAAAAACAGTTTGGACAGGCAAGAAAAAGGATGGTCCTTCACAAGCAATCTCAAGGAAGCTTTGACTTTTCTCACTGTTACACACCTTCTTTCTAATTCATGACTGTTTCCCCTACATTAAACTTACCAAACCTAAAAAGTCATTATTTTTTCTTTTTTTTTTTTTTTTCCATTGTTATTTAAAAACTAACGTATTTTGAATTACACAGAAGTTCTCAGTTACACTACTGCCAGCATTAGCTGATTTTAATCCTTGAAAGGACAACAATTTGAAGGGCTTTCTGTGGATTAGGAAATCAGAGCATTCCCTTGTCTCCTAGTAAAGGCAGACAACTCAGCTACATTCCAATTCTTACTGTGAAGAAACCTGGGATTTCTTCATATCTGTCTTTTTCCATGCAGCCCGCTTTTCACAGAAAGCAAGCATTAAAAAAATTGTGTTTGATGGGATCTAAACAATGATCCAAAGGCATCTGTTCTGCTCAGTCAAGTGACCAAGGCTTCAAAACATGCAACAAGGCACCTCAAAAGTAGGTCTAATACAGCCACAGCTATTTAAATTCCTATTATTTTCTCCAGTGTCGGTAGCTGGACAGTGGAACGAGACACAAACTAATCCCTGAGTATGGAAAAAGTAGGTGGAAAACAGCAGTGTATTGTGCTTAGCATGAGCCAGATGACAGTGGGCGCACATGCTGGCCAACCAGCTTGTGCATACGGCTAACTGGATTAGCCACAGCTCCTCTGTGTCTTGCCCAAGCAGATGGAAGGCATGGAGAGAGGTGGGCTCAGGTTATTGCATTGGGAGGGTGAAACTACAGAACAAAGTCTAAAATCAAACAGAAAACCCAGCTTCACAAGTTTCGTTCTTTCTGAAAGAGCCTGCTTCTATGCAACTCCATGTTTCTGTTGTCTTTCTGTAAGTGCTGTAAAAGTCTGTAAGAAAGGCTCCAGCTCTTCTATGACCATCACTGGTTTTATTCTGCATTGTTGTCAGAGGCATTACACCAACTCTGTACTCAAAAACAAGACAGACAATGATTTCAAAGTTGCTCCAATCCCAGGCTCCTAGAAATATGTCACTAGTAGAAAATAAATGTCTACAAGCCTCCAACATAGCCTGTCTGTAAGGCTTGAAAGGTGTTAAGTTCAAACACAAGAAAGAAGACTTTTAATGCTCTGTAGCTTTATAGGCAGCTCTTGTAAATCACGTAGAATAAAGAGATGAACTGACCAGTCATACTCCCAAGATCAGCTCATCACTGTCTTGGTGCACCCCCGAAATCACTAGGAGAGCAATCTATTTAGGACACTGTTGCTGAAAACCCAACCTATGCACCCTTTTAGCATCCTCTTCAGGCAGTCTAGATATTCCTTCTGCAGTATACATATTCTTTCTGCAGATGTATGCAGCCTGGAACACCCCTTCCAGTGTATTTCCACCATGAAGTATGTAAGTATTCTCCCACATTCTTATACCATGCCTCCTTCCCTTTCCACACACCTTATCTTGTCCCTCTCCAACTGCTTTGTAGCTCTCCCTGTGCAGCTAGCCCTCCTAATTTGCAGGCTGGCCATATGCTAACCAAGCAGGATGGATTTTTCTCCCACATTCACAGCCAAAAAGGCAGCCAGACCATCTTAAGGACCCAGACCCTTTGCTCCTCTGCTGATGAGGGTTGTCAGATGACAAATATCCACCTCATATTAACCCGCTTGCCCTCTGGTGAACAAAGCACAGACTTAGGGGCAAATATTTCTTACAGCCATGTGGAGAGAAGAAGGAAAGGAAGGACCTGTGAAGACATAAGTGCAACGACAATAAGGTTCATTATATGTACAGACAGTGATCTGATCACTTAAGGAATGAAACTAGAGGGTATGGTTATGAGTTTAGCAACTGCCAACATTAACATTCAAGCCATGGCACTATACGTAAGAAATATTCCCTTAAATAAAAGACAGTTGCAGGCTCAATCCATTATAGTGTGAGTCTAAAATGAATATTACAGGGACCCCTTTCAGTAGTGCGTGTAGACACAAATCAGTTTGTCATCATCTTGCCTACTGTGAAAACAGCACAATGCTTTACAATTTCTAATTCATGTCCAGACGCTCCTAACTTAACCCTGTTAGGAGCTACCCTATATATTCTTATTGTTCTTTTCATTTCCCTCCCTGGTACATGCTGAGTGCTTTCTTCCTGTTTATTAAACTTGTTACTGCATCTTGACCCAGTTTAAAATTCAATCACAAAAGGACAAGGATTGCTCTTTCTGCCGAGTGCCCCTCACAGAGGAAACTGAATCTGATCGGGTCTTTTAGACCCTGTAATTGAATTTCCTAAATAAATTTTAATCAGAGTCATTCTGCAAAACGTGATGCAATATTACAACTCATTACGAGGTACTGAACGTAACAGCATCATCTCATGGTAATGTGTGTTCACAATGAGGTTGCCAAGCTTCACTGATTTTGGAAACAAATGTAACTTGTTTTAATTTCCCCTGGGTTACATGGTTCAATTGCAAAATCAGGTGTTGTCTAAGGCCAGATATGTTCTGGTCAAAGAGGGCAAAACTTCAATCCATACAGATTTGTGTTTATTAAAGTATGACTACAGGTCATAACTACTGCCAGTACGTCTAACGCGAAGGAGGCCTTGCAGGAGGTGAAACCATCAGGAAAAGTCAGGTGAGAAGATACAGGAGAAATTAATTGGTATTTTTCCACTGCTAAAGGAAGCAAATCTGCTTGACCATCATTACTTGTTTTCCTCCTTCAGAACAAGATAACTTGGTGGCATTATCCTCCCTCTACCTGACAGAGGTTAAGAGAATGACAGATTAATGACAAGAAAAGTAAGGCTCCTGTTTCTCACCTCCCAGGGCCCTTAGACCTTAGCCTCTGGCCTTGCATAAGATTTCCTGACAATCTCACCACCAATTCCTGCGATTCAAGGTAACACACATATAAAGGTATTATCTAAACTCCAGAGAGGCCTTGAGTTCATATTGCTGCTGTATACCACTTCTTTATAACACACACACATAGCTTTATCCTTCATCTTCCATTTACCTTCCACGTGCTCAAGGAGATAAGGAAAGATTTTAAAATTAGACATTTATTTCTCTGAGACCCTCATTGCTCTGGACTGGGTTCCTCAAAATCCCTCAGTCCCCAGCTGGAATCAGGTGTGAACTGCTCATAGGTGTAGGCAGGGGTGAGGAAACCGTCCTAATCCCCCGTGCAAAGAAACTCTGGCATGAGTTTGAACTTCCTAACAGTGAAGGAAAGAATGAGGGCAATGCAAGAACTTGAGAACTTTGCTCCAGCGGTACCTGACCCGGTGAAGGTTGCTTCCTTCTGGAAGCAGTCACATCGCTCCCCTGAGATACATGGTTAAATTGCAAAAGGAGGCATTGTCTAAGGCCAGATGTGTTCCAGTAAAACGAGGGCATGGACCTTGAACACCACTACATTATCACTATTAATTACTGAATCACTACCAAGGCTTAACAACCTGTGTTTTGGCTCCTTTCAGCTAATCTGGCTATTCTCCCAGATAGTGCCCAAGCATCGCTCAGGGATTAGTATGGGCCAGGGAACACTTTCAGCAGCAATTCTGATAAAGCCACCTGCTCTCCAGGGCTAGGAAAGATTACCGGTATAAAAATGCATGCATTGTACAATTTGGCTTCAGGGCTGGAAAATGCTCCTGGCCCATTACTAGTACAGACACAGCCTAAATGGCTCCGTTATGGCTCTGGTTGTTGTCTTCTCCCAGTTATGTCCCCTAAGTAGAAGTTAGAGATACCTGCTTGTCATTAGACAGAATTTCACTTAATGTTTAGATGCACAGTGTTATTATTATTATTGTTTTCTACTGGAGTTCACTAAGTTCCTCCTCTGTAGTCCCAAAGACTGTCAAATTCTTTATCATGCAAGAAGTTTGGATTTGTGGTGGTAAATGTGCCCTTTACAGTTACTTCATTAAGAACTAGATATTGATTCTACATCAGTTTTATATCTATGGCAATTTAAAGCTGTAATTTAAACTTAAATAGGCTCTTCTGTCAAACCTGTGTGCACTGACGAGTCTTGAGCCATTTTTCGTTCTAGTTACTGGACCATGCTTCAGCCATGGGGTTTCTGATGCATGGGGAGTAGTGTGCAGTTAGAATGACGTTCTAAAACAGTAATGCATCTTGAAGTCCAGTGAGAATATTAGCCTAACTATTTTTCAACCCTCTTTCACAGGGGAATTTGGCATCCAACATGTTTTGAAAATCTGCTTGCCTCTGCCTGCAACAGATGCCAAATAACTTTTCTTCTTTGACTTCTAAACAGTGTGGATACCATAAGAATGGTTTCCTCTCCACACTACAATTAGAAGGGCTAGGTTAGATCTTTGATTTTGTCCCAGTATGGGCCAATTTTACAGAGGCTTTCACTACCAAGCAGATTTTATTTTGGTGTAACATTTCTATGCAATAAAAACGTTAGTATAGGCACTATCAGAGTGGTGAAAAATGTCTTCTCTGGGTTTGTTTATCTCACTCAGAGACCCAGCACAGAGTGTTCCAGCAAGTGTGCTTTTTTTTGCTGCTATAAACTACATCCACACAGTAAGGGTAAACATTGCATAGTATATAGCAAGCCTAAGTCTGAAGGGGTTTGATGACTTGGTATTCTAAGGTTGAGCAAGAGATGACAGAACATTTTTTATTTTATCATCTTGGAGGATTTTCACAATTAAGCTAAGACAGATCAGGTGTAAAGTTATAAAAATATTTAACTATTAGAATTTTAGTTTTTTTGTTTGTTTGTTTGTTTTTCTACTTCAGATTGTGCTTCAGTTACTGTCCAAGAAAGTAAGTATCTTACTCTGAACAGCTTATGTCAACTAACTAAATTGCACTCTGTGAATAAAATATTAATTCTACACTTTTGAGATCTAAACAAAATATTGATAAACTTCTGTTGTATAGGTCAAACACCTAATCAAGAGAAGCTTTATAATCAAGTTAGTTGAGCTGTCTTGCTCACGATTAATGCACACATTATCTCCAAGGCAAATACACCACTGCGGATACAATTCATGAAATACTGACTGTGTGATTCTAATTAAGATACAGGTTGTTGCATTAAGCTGATTAAGCTACGTTAAGGAACATATCCTTCCAAACGGCTAAAGAAATTATATTCCCTAAAAACTTCCTCAATAAAAATGGTTTCTGTTTCAGCTGTTGAATTTGCCTGTGAGAAGATAAAATGCACTGACCCAAGAATAATGTTTGATTGATATTCCTCACTATCTATGCCTCTCTGCAGTACAAAGAGGCTCCCAAACCTTTTTAATTTTCACATATAGGGGACATATATAGAGCCAGTCTGAGCAGTAAAATTACCAGGAATGCATGTCACTCAAGAAAATAAAATTATGAAAGTTCCTTCAGACGAGGTGTCAAATAAAAATTCTTACCTCATTCACAGATGGATGGAACCTTCCATCTGTTAGATACTTAAGGTCTCCAACTTCTGCAGTGTCAGTCCTTTAAGCATATTAGCATGTCTGTGGTATATTACAAGTCAGACAGAGATCTGTTCTGGGTTTGAGTTTACACAACATTTTGTGCACAAACATCCCATTCGGACTTTTCCTGTATTTAAGTGTGTGTGTACACGCATGAGACAGTGAAAGATCAAAACCTACCAAAGCAGCAGGACCAGACTGAGATCTTAGTTGGCTCATGGGAATACTGAAACAGGAAACTAATTGAAAACTCTAGGTCTGCTGAGGAATACCTCTGAACTTGAATTTTCTCATGTTGTGCAGACTGGTGTGGCAGAGTAGGTAATTCATACAGGATATAGACTTCTAGCTTTCAGAAATTACTTTAACAACCATATAATTCTACACCAGTCATTATATCAGAAAATAAAAAAAGATATTTCCCTTTCAAATTAAAAACTGCATGCTACACATACACCAGTTGTTTTTACTTACAGCCCCCAAATGCTGACAGCTGTATTTGTAGTACAGACAAAATGCATTTACTAAAGCAAAGCCTCCTCAAGTGTGGCTTATGTAGCACTGGTGGCTTATAAACTACTTCCAAATGACATGTGCAGGCAACTCTGCCTACAGGGAGATACACAGCTGACCTGCAGAATAAGCATCCTAAATCCGCTGCTGTTGGTAATTAGTTACTACCAGTCCGAAGGCACTTACCTGGTGACTTACTCAAGTTTCTATGTGTAGGCACTAATTGTTCCTGTTAATGAGGATTGATCCGACCTATGGAGAACAGGATTATCATCCAACTCATTTAGTCTGCCCTTAGATTCTATAAAGCAACAGTACAAATAACTTAAATACACATAGCTTTCTGTTTAATGAAGTATGACTACAGCTCATAACTACTACAAAGCCTACTTAGTGTTAGGCATACAGGTAGGTGAAACCATCAGGAACAGTCAGGTGAGAAGATACAGAAGATACATGAATTGGGATTTTTCCACTGCTAAAGGAAGCAAATCTGCTTGACCATAGGTAAACACTACATACTTGTTTTCCTCTTTTCCTCTAACTTGGTAGTATTATCCTCCCTCTACCACACAGACATTAAGAGAATGACAGATTAATGACAAGAAAAGTAAGGCTCCTGTTTCTCACCTCCCAGGGCCCTTAGACCTTAGCCTCTGGCCTTGCATAAGATTTCCTGACAATCTCACCACCAATTCCTGCGATTCAAGGTAACACACAAATAAAGGTATTATCTAAACTCCAGAGAGGCCTTGAGTTCATATTGCTGCTGTATACCACTTCTTTATAACACACACACATAGCTTTATCCTTCACCTTCCATTTACCTTCCACGTGCTCAAGAAGATAAGGAAAGATTTTAAAATTAGACATTTATTTCTCTGAGACCCTCATTGCTCTGGACTGGGTTCCTCAAAATCCCTCAGTCCCCAGCTGGAATCAGGTGTGAACTGCTCATAGGTGTAGGCAGGGGTGAGGAAACCGTCCTAATCCCCCGTGCAAAGAAACTCTGGCATGAGTTTGAACTTCCTAACAGTGAAGGAAAGAACGAGGGCAATGCAAGGGCCTGAGAACTGCTCTGTGAGAGTAAGGCAGGCTGCCTGGGTGGCTTTGCTCTGGCGGTACATGACCTAGTGAGGGTTGCTTCCCTCCAGCAGCAGTGTCATCCCTCCTAGCTCTTCACAAAACCCAGTTCAGGAAACTTTTCAGCGCAGCACCAGGTGGTTAAGAGCACACTCACACCCCCAGACGGGACCGCAGGACAACAGTGTCCGATCAACCCCAGCCCCCTGCCCGGCCATGCCGACCCCCCTCAGCCCCGGTCCCCCCCCGCCGCCATTTTGTGAGCGCCGCGGGGAGCGGCCCGGGCCATGGCGAGGAGCCGGGCGCTGCGGAGCGGCTGCCTGCAGCTCGGCGCGCTGCCCTGGGCGGCGTGCTGGTCAGGTGGGAAGCCGCAGCCCTTCTCCTCCTCCTCCTCCTCCTCCTCTTGGAGAGTCGCGGAGCCGCCGCCGAGGGGGTGGAGCGGCACCATGGAGGAGAAGGAGGAGGAGGACGGGGCTCCTCAGGGGCAGCGGCACGGGAGGTGAGCGCCGCGCTCCTGAGGGCAGGGGGGGAGCCGGGACTCCTGTGGTCGTGTGGGGGAAGCACCTGCCCGACCCCACCTGCTCCCGGGAGGGCTGAAATTACGGTACCGGGGGAGGGAAAAGTTAAGGGGTCCCCGGCCATCGGAGCCTGCCTCAGCCCCGGCTCGGTGGCGCGGGAGATCCCTGAGGGGATGCTGAGGGCAGCGGCACCCCCAGCGCCTGCCCCCCGCTGGCGCTGAGGAAAGGGAGGCTGGAAGGAGAAAACCCCACTTTTATTGGGATAAAAGCGGCGGTGCTGTAGTTTCCCCTAAGGGGCCGGTGGGATATGCTGCAGCGGCGGGTTATATAATGGAGCAGGGCGCTCCGCGGGGCGGGCGGCTCGGGAGCCCTGTCCTCGCTACGGGAGGCAGGGGCAGGTGGTGCTGGCCAGAGTTTTTCTTCTATTGCACGACGTAAATGTGAAGTGGAAGGTATTAACGAAGTAACTTGGTGTAATTAGTTCAGCCATAATCTCAGTCATCGGCAATTATCTCTAGTAAGGATTTAGGGGAAGCATTTGTTGCACGTCTTGACTTCGTGCAGTAATGTTCGTATTAAGCCTCGGTGGAAATGTTTTTTCCAGTGATGATCGTGATTTTTTTTTTTCCATTTGCAAGTTTTCAGGTTTTCTTCTAAAGGAAAGTAGTTTGTACTTGTGTCTTCCTGTTTTATTTTTCAAGCTACACTGACCAAAGCAACATGAAAAATCTAAGATAACAGGGAAATAAGTAGTAGCTATTGCTTCTATTTTTGGCAGAAGACTCGTGAAAATGGTTGTATATTTTTCTTTAATTCATAGTAGCTGTTCTCTCAGTTAATAAATAAAGCCTGATTCATTTTGCTGATTAAATTCTCAAGGAAAAAAAAAAAAACAAGCATTAATAATATATAAAAAAACCTACTTACTATTTAAGAAATTACTGCAAGGGTTGCTGCAGTAATGCCTGAAATGGTCTGAAATTGAAATATCTCTTATAAAAAGGTAATAGGAACTTTGAATGCCTAAAGACTGGGAAGCCCAGTCTGATTTCTGCAGCGTGATGGAGAGGATTGCTCAGGAGAGGAGAAAGGGATGGAAGGGAAACTGCTGAAATACGAGTACCAGCTAATTGGGCTTCAGCTTGGCCCAGATCAAAAGAGACCTGTGCCCTGTTTAAAAGGAAGCGTTCCAATATTATTGTTTTCTTCCCTTGTATAGACTAAGTAGATTGGAGGGATTACCTCAGCAGAAAAATTCTATTTTTATGGTCTTTCAAGCCCGAGGTTGAACTAGATCTGCTAATTCTCAAACCAGAAATAGCTTTTAAATTCTATTCTGCAAAGAGGAAAGCGATTGTTTTATCTGTGGTGATGAAAATGCTAATGCTGCTGTATTAATTAGTGCCTGTATGTATAACACCTGCTGTGAGTTGTTTTTTTTTTCTTTTGGTCACATCTGTAAATCCATTCCTGATTTCAATTTAATTTTTCACTCAACTGCTGTACCTTTGTAGCTTGCAGCATGTTGGCTAGGGATGTAATCAGGGTCCTCGTTCCAATATGCTCAGAGCTGGGCCGTGGTAAATCACTTGGTCATCTTGCCTCTAAGCACAGCTAGAGGCTTTGAATAACAAGGATTTCTCTGTAAAGCAGATGTTGTACTTGGTTTGGAATTAACAATCACGTTATTTACTGTCTGCATGTAATTGGCAGCTATGCAAAGAAGGTACAACTTAGGTTTGAATAGCATGCGACTGCACCCAAACAGATCCATCCTACAAAGCTGTTCAGCAAAGAGAATTGGACGTTACCAAGTGACACCATGAAAACACTTGGCTGCCGTTGTGTCCCTATTGTGAAAAATAAGGTTTGTGTGGTGGTGTGCAAGCAAAAAGTCAGCTGGTAAGGAAGAAGGCTGTGGATGCATATCAAGAGATTTGTTTTGTGTAGGATCTGTTATCACAGTTGTAGCTGGGGGTGCTATCTGCTGAGTAAGCTTTATCATAATATTTTATTTTTTTATTGCTTACAATGTTTGGAAATAACTTCAGTTGTTTAGCGTGAAGTCTCCCATGCTGTGGCCTGGTTTTTGAGGGAAGGTTTCATTGAGGTTCAGCTGTTCCTGATAACTTGTTATTGCCACAATAACAAGTTGTTTGTGTGTATGTATTTAGGTGTTTTTAAATTAAACATTTTGTCTCCTGGAAACACCTACGTACTTAAGATGGTGCCTTGAAAATTAGTAGATGGCTCACATTTATGTTGGAAAGGTGCCTTGACTCCTTCATAAGGGGAAAACAAATGAACAAACAACTTCAACTCTCTTGCTGTTGACTAACAACTAAAGCACTTTGCATTTCATTGAGAGTACGTGGAGAGGCATCATAACCTGTACTTGTGGGGATGGAGTAAAAGGCTGGTCATGGATAGGAAAAGGAGTTGTCAGGAAAAATGCTGATGTGTTGTGATGGTTCTAATTTCCTTCTGTGTTTGTGTTCTGCTGTGTCTGGTGTTCCACCACTTGTAATTTCCTTTGGCTGTGCTCTAGTTGAAGAACTTACAGGGTGCTGTATGACAGCTTTCTGTCTTTCTAGCGTGAAGTTTGGAGGATTCAAACATTATATTTGGGAAGGCTGATCGCCTCTTAGCTTAACTCATGTGCAAGATGGTCTTTGAACATTCAAGGAAAAACTATTTTTTTTCAGTAAGGAAAAACTTTAATTTCCTTATATTAAATGATGTGGAAATGTTTTATTTGGATTTCAATACGTTTGAGGTCGGATGTTACAGTTCTGTAAAAAGCCGTATGTCTGGGGGGAATGTGTGTGTATATATACACAGAGAAAGAATGTTATTTGGACAAGCAAAAATTAAGCACATATTGAAAACTAAGTGTGAAAGACGGAAAAAAATAACTTAGGGAAATATTTTTATATTGCAAAGAAATCACATTGGGTCCCATGTGTTTGGACTTTGAACTGAAGAGAGGGAATTAAGTAGAGGAGCACTTAAATATGCATATAAACAAAAAATGTGTGACTATTAACTTAAAAATAAAGACTAGTTTAATGGTTGGGTGTTGCTGCGCTTCCTGAATAACTGAAGCTTTGCGGGATTTTAAAGGATTATTTGTAGTGTGAGTCTAGAGAAAGTTTGCATTGCAGCTTGTTCCTTTCTGGCTTGGAGAGAAAAGGAAAATTAAAAGCCTTAGTAAATGGGTTAGAGATAGCAACTGTGGAGTTGCAGACATAAAAATGCCAGAGCTGGATATATATGAACTGCTTTGGATCCTGCTTTGCCACGTGGATCCAATGGATGAAGGTTTTGACGGGACTTCTGGGCACTTTTGTAAGAACAGCTCTTACTCTGGGGCCGTGTGCCATGAACAAAGTCAGATTTCTGCCACTGCATGTTCGTGTGGAGCCTTCCTCTCAGTGAGCGTGGTAGGGGAGTCTCATTTATCCTTAGTCCTGTCTAACTGACAGAAGATGTTAGGCAGGAGACCTCTACCCTCAAGCCAGAGTGTAAGCTTGTTGTATTTTAAAACTTCATTTTAGTTAAGAAAAACCTGTGCTAACAGCTTTAGCGTCAGAAAATAGCTTGAAGTGCTAAAACCAAGACGCTCAGCCTATTAACACGTGAGGGTGGCTGAAGCATGCTTATAAATGCTGAACCTCAACGTTTGTTTCTTCTAACAGTAAGCCCCGTCCTGGCAGGGTTTGTGTCTATGATTAACTCTATTCACGTCAGGAGAGCAACTAAAACTAATGAACTGCTCATCTGCATGAGCAGCTAGTAGAGCAGGGCTGGTGCCAGGGCGCTGCTGCTGGGGTCCTGGTGCCGGAGCTGGATGGCTCCAGCTGTGTCCTTGCTCCTTTAGGGGAACTTTTTTGGAATCCCTTGCGAGTGTGAGGGGCCATCCATGGAGATTATCCTTGCTGTCTGAATCCAAGGGTTATCAGTGCTCAGCTGTGTGCATGGGCTAGCTTCTGGTATTTTTTTGTTGACTTTAGAAATTGTCTGCATTTGAGTCACGATGCAGTAATTGTCCCGTGTGCCACAGCATGGCTGCAACACACAAACCTCATTTCCGTATGTGGTCAGCTGGAGTCCTGCGTAGCAGAGCAGGTAAGAAAACTTTAAATCCCAGCTCCAGAAGCGTTTCCCGCGTTCCTCCCTATGCATTAAGTGGCTGTATGAGATTGGTTGTGTAGAGAGAGGACAGTAAAGCGCTCTTATGTTCTGGTGTAGGGCAAGTGGACTCCTGCTTTCCTTCTGCGACTGCCTCCGGAATAGCACAGCGATACACCCACCGCTCTTGTGCTTAACCATAATGATAGACCAGGCTGCGCTTTTAAATGTGAGGGCCGTGTGCCAGATTTTGGAAACCTGGATGCAAGCCTGCAGTGAAAGATGAGGCTAGAGAAGGAAACGACTTGCTTTAATGGGTATGTAAAGGTACGGGCACTGGATGCTGAGTCTGTCAGCTCTGTTAGTACGCGTGGCCCCTGTAGACAGTGACTGTCGTGTAGTGCCACAAGCTAAGCAGAATATACATGTAGCACGAGTCTTCTGTACTACTAAATGCAAGTCCCCAGCATGATGGGGCTGTAAAGCAGCTGTGGAGGATGGGGCTGGTTAGCCAGCTGGGCGCTGGAAGCACAGGGAGCCGGTATGCATTGCCTCAGCTCCAGGAGGAGGCATCCTCCTGCAGTCCATCCGACGTCCGAGCTGACCACCGCGCTGAGAAATAGCTGGCCCCAGGGGCTACTGTGGACCCGACTAACACACGTTTGCATTTGTGTCCAAGGGCACAGCAGGGTGTAGCTGATAGGCACTCCTAATCACTGGGAATAACTTCCTGGTGGTTTAGCACCCTCCCCTGTCCCAGCCAGCTTGTTGGTATAAATGCTTGCATGGTTACGCAGTGATCCAGGTGAAAATAAGCGCTTCTCCAGGGGATGGGCAGGTAAGGAGGGACTATCAGCTTGATCGGTCTCTTGGCTGAGTTCATCATGTGGACACACATTTGTTCTGGCAAGCCTAGGGGAGCAGCAAGGGCACAGGTGGGTTGGCTGCTGGTGGTGGCTTCAGTGCTGCAGCTGTTGTAAAAAGCCTCATATTTGCTTTATTTGCAACTAGAATTTCTCTTGCTGTTATGAATAAATAAACCTTTGGACTGTTGATTCTTGAAACTAGATAGGACTGGCTGAAGATTTGCCCTAATTCTAAGGGGTTTATAGAGAGGGCTACTTCTGCTTCTGTTATCAACTCAGTTGTTCATCTTTAACAGCACACAGAGCTGCTGTGGAGTCGGGATCTGTAGGAGCAAAGAGGGGGCAGCTGGCAGCCTATAGCTGTGCTACAAAATGGGTGTAACCAAGGATAGGAGAAGGCTGTACTAACATGGATTTGGGGAGATTGTGAAAAATATCATAGAAAACAGGATGCCCTATGGAATCTGTAGCTGGCTGTTAAAATATCAAATAATTGGAATGAAAATTTCTGTAGCACTTGTTCGTGCTTGTAGCTTTTAATTGGAAATCTCAAATAATAAAAGTATTTGCAGATCAGCTAGTTCCAGGCTTGAGAGCTCCTTTGTGTGAAATCCTAAGACTGAGAGGGCATCAGGAATAACTGCTGTTGCAACTGGTTTGGACAGCCTGAAGTACTTCACAGTAAAAGTTTAAATGCATTTAGAATTTTCCGGTCTCGAACTGTTCACTAATTAATGCAGACAATTTCTGACCTGAAGGAAAAATAAAAGTACTGCCAAAATTTAACTGGCAGTGGTTTGATAGTTGAGTGTGCAGGGGGCTTTTTTCAAAAAAAAATTACTCGTGTGCTCCCTAGTGTTTGCAAATACCTTACCTTTTAGCTGAAACCCTTTTATTTATTTATTTTAGTTTCAAGCCAGAAGTGTGCTTTTGGCAGCCATAAAACGCATGCATATTGTAAGAAAATCTGTGAGTTGGGTAGCAGTATTCAGGTATCCCTTTGGGCTGCACGCTGCATCACCTAAATCCTGGAGGTAGTCTATAGAGAGAGGCAGCAATTAGAAATAAACCAAACTCATTGCTTCAAAAACAGTAATAAGGATATCTGAATAATAATAATAAGGGTATCTGAAATATGTGGGATGTTTGCAAGGTAGGTATGAGGTTCTGTGGATCTTAGTGGGTTCAGGTAAACCATAGTTTCATAGTAACCCTTAAACTTTCTGTGTTACGAATTTGTTCAATAAGGACCATGTTTCTAGGTAGAAAAGGATAAATTTGTTCCAGCAGGGTTTACAGTTAGTGATTGTGTATGGCTGTATCCTTAGGAGGAAGAATTATATCCATTTTGTGTATTGAGTAGTGGCTGGTAAAGACTGAGTGGAAGAGGTGAGGACTTGGACACCAGGTTCTGTGTTGATGCTCTTCTACTGATGAAGTTAAAATAATGCGGAGCTGGAAGCTCTGCAGTGAGCACTTGGAAACAGAAATTTTAATGATGGTGGTGCTTGTAATTTTTATGTATCCTGTGTTCAACCTTCTTTTGGAACAGATAGGAAGTATTAAAATGTTTAAATAAACTTGTAATGATTTTCCTAAGCAAAGAAAAGACTTAGAGCCAAAATACTCGTATCCGAGTTCTCAGTTAGATAAGCAATGCTAAAATAAACAATCGACCCCAAACCTACTGTCCTAAAAACTTCATCCTATTTCCAGGAACGAACCTGCTTGCCAGAACATAAAGCAGGGGTTTTCCTCGCCGTGTCCTGCCTGATCTACAACTTCGCTCTTGCTTTGTGGATTCGCAGGGGCCCCTTAGCACCTGGTGCTGGAAAACCAGTTGTGTGAGCTCTGCGTTTTGATTCATGTTAGGCTTCGTCCTATTCATCAAACAGGGTTGTGCTTCCCTTCTGTCTAGTGTACCTTCTGGCACAGTGGGTTTGGCATGACTAATGGGCTCGTTCAGCAGTTCCTCTGTGTTGGTACGTTTCCTTCTCTGCCTGCAGCTGAAGCAGGAAAGCATCTCCCAGCACGGGGATGGTGGCCTTGCCTCCTGGCTGAGCCCCTCTTAGGAGCAGTGGCGATCCACTTGCCCTTTTTGTGGGTACGTCACCTCATCCCAGAGGGTCTTTTCCAATGTTAACAAATCAGTTTAGTGCCTCAGAGTAGAGTAGGACTTCTCCCCTTTATTTAAAAGTGTGGAAAATAAAGATGTCTGGTGGAGCCTTGTGATAACAAATATCCACCGAGGACGTGGCCCCTTCCTGCTGCCTCCCTCTGCCCCCACAAGCGAACACAATTCTTGTCCAGTTGGGTTTTAGTACCTCTGCTGGTCATAATTTGGCTGGCGATCCAGTGCTTAAATGTATTTTTTAAATATTATTGGAAGCTCTCTGCCAAACTATTATTTTTCTTGGTGAGGAACTCAGAAAAGCTGGATGAAATATCGGCTCATTCCTGTTGGGTAGTTTTTAATATTTAAAATATAGCTGCTGAATCTCCTTGAAAGAGGCTTTCTTTTGCAAAAAAAAAAAAAAAAAGAAAAGGGTAAGGATCTCTTTAAACTAATAACTGGTTGAGTTTTATTTTAAGCTAATGATTGAAACATCTTGGCTTTCTCAAAATGAGTCTACCACTTTTTAATAAGAAAAATCAGATTTCTTTTACTGTATTCCATGAATAGTCTTGGATACGTTTTACCAGTTTAAATGAAACAGAAGTGAATCGGTGAGACTTCAAAGGAACCTGCAGTTCATCAGGAATACTTTGTCAGTTGCTAGTTTGTAAATTTGTCCTTTTCTTATGCATGTAAAAGAGTTTAAAGTATTCTGTGAGTGCTGAGGTCTTTTCTCCCTTCGGTTGCTTATGGAATACTAATGAAAGTAATGTATGTGCATCATGTGGAAAATATGTTGGCAGACAGATACCTGCAGTGCCTTAAATGCTTTGGCATTGTCTTTGTTTAATCAGCGGAGTTGATCCCTACTTCCCCTAGAGGCTTATACTTTCAGAATAAGATCAAAGGTTTTTATAAAAATGTAAGCAAAGGCAGAATTCACCTATTTTAGAGATGAATGAATAGATAAACAGAAGCTTAAAAATAAAACCTTAGGCACTTTGCTCTCTAATATAAAATGGCTTGTAGGAACAATAATTACAGTAGTCATATATATTTAAAAATCAGACATCTGAGATGTTAACAGAAGAATTTCCTGGAATTAAGTACCTATCTGGTTAAACTTTTGTGATTTGTTTTCATGATGCTTTCTAGAAGAGTAGATGTTCTATGCTGTGTCTGCGTGCTTTGCTAAATTAATCAGAGGACTTGGCACTGAAGATGCTCTTTGAGGAATGCCACATGAGACATTTTTAAGTTAAAGGAACAGTTAATATATCCCTTAAAATTTAGTATTCCTTTTTTTTTTTTTTTTTTTTTTCATATTCCATCTGCCTTTTTGTGCCGCTGATTCTTTTAATTACCCCTTATGTGTGTGAAAAACAGCATAGAGCAACTTGGGTGGCTGTTCCATTGAAGGCTGGCTCCAGTAAATCTTTTATGGAATAGAGCAAACAGCTCAGGAGTATCAACAGGTACAGTTCATGTTCTGATGCAGATGTTGTATATTATAGCTAAATAGCAAATGGATAATGGAGTCGTTTCAGTAAAACTGCAGGGAAACTGGGATAAAAAGCAATTTTGTTAAAACAAGGTTATGACCGAGAGTATTACTTCTCAAATGTGTTACCAGGAATGCTTTCTCAGTGTTGACTGAACAATTGTCCTGCATTCACAAGTGACGTGTGTTCCCACTTGCTGTTTATTAACTGATCCCTGCAGAAATAGCAGGGAAGAGCTCTGCATTTGGAGGCAGAGCATCACCAGTAAATGCATTTGGGTTTGCCTTGGTAACACAGCTTTTCTGCGTGTAAAAGCCCAGCTGTAATGCTGCAGTAACAATCTATTTTTTTTTTCTGTAATTATGAACTTAGGAGCAGCACAGTGAGTTCTGCCTAGCCAGCTACTTAGAAAATACCACATTTAAGAAATTTCAAAGCAAACTGTGGGCTTCATTCAATTCTGTTTCCTGAAAATGTTGTATGTGTGGACTGACTTTGGTACATCAGACCTGTGCTTCATATACGAGTATACCAGCAAGAGTTCAAATAGCTGAGTTAATGAAATGGTGGCTAGTCTAAACCGTGTGGTAGAGAACTTTCCACAGGACAAAGTTCACAATTTCTAATTTTAAAAAAACCTTTCCGCATCTAAGCAGCATATCGTGCTGTCTGTTCATTACTAGGCATCTTCTGGTTTTTATCAGGTAGAGATGCAAGTACCTGAAAGGTGAGCACTTCTTAAAATAGCAACCTGTTTTTAAAATATTGTCAGAACACTGAAATGATGAACATAAGTATAGAAATGGAAGCATTTTGCTTTGACTGAATTGCTTCAGCAACTTTTTAAATAAAGTAGGGATATTTGTTTTCTTTACCTTGGTTCTAATGAGATCAATGGGACTCCATATTCCCAAGCTGTCCAACACTGAAGTATAGTTTGGAATAAGAGACTGACTACTAAGTTCAAAGTGTCCTACAAAATGCCCCAAATTTGTGAGAAATTCAGAGAAATAAACTTTTCTCAGTTTTTTTCCTATTTTTTTTCATTTCAAAATGGAATTAAGAACAGGCATCGCAGACGTGATTTTGAGATGTTCCAAGCTTTTGTGACCTTTCGCTCATCAGTTCAGTGAAACTTGTATCAAACTTGTCTTTGAAGCAGTTAATTTCACTGTTACTCCAATAAGCTTTACCTTGGTTTTGGACAAGATAGGAAATAGGACCAAACATCTTCTATGTTCTGTGTTCTTGGATGTCTGTATACATCGTGATGCATTGTGTAGGCAGAAGTAACATGTTGTTAATGCTACATGAGACTGCTGCTCTTACTGCAAAGTAAAGTCACTGTATGGGCAAGTCCTAAGGCACTATATAGTTCAGTGTCTCTTGGACATGTTTGTGGGATTGTATTACATCGGGCACTGAATGTCATAAGCTTCAGGAGGAACTTAATTTACATTTTGGAAGAATAGTAAGGATCCCCTCCCCCTTCGGTCTTGCAATTGGTAGATAATAGTGTTAGTATCTGAAGCTGTGCATACCAGGGAGTAAAATTCTGCCTGCACTACAAAGAGATCTCCTGTCTACTTGCCACGGCATGTTTTTGAAGGCTTTTGTGTAACAGCAACTGTTCTAAAAGAAAAATAAGAAAAATACAGTAGATCATAAAATGAGTAGGGCAGGCTTGTTTCTAATGTGTGAGAAGATTCAGTCTTATGAATGTTGACATTAATCTAAGAAAAGATTGATTAATTTAAAAATGTATTTTAGTTCTCCTCAAAAAGATATGGAGAGGAAAATAGAAGAGCCGTCTGCAGGCAGCCAGTACCCTAAGGAAGCAGTGAGGAAACCTCAGAATGCAGATCGAGGATCCAGGGGCAGTGATTCCTCCAGGACCTCCAGGAAAAGCTTCAGGCTGGATTACAGGTTAGAAGAAGATGTAACTAAATCAAAGAGAGGCAAAGATGGGAGATTTGTCAACCCATGGCCAACATGGAAGTCACCAACCTTGCCAAATGTTTTGAAATGGTGCCTCATGGAAAAAGATAACAGCAACGTGCCAAGTTCAAAACAGGTAAGTATTTATTTATTCTGGTCTTGATCTAGATTGCTCTTACCTCTTCTGTAATCGATAAAACATGATAATTCCTAACTAATGCCTTTTAGACAATTTTTGGAGACTCTCCTCAGTGTTGTTTTTCTGATTTTTGGAATTGCTTTCTTTATTCTTTTCCAAAAGCGGGATGATCCTTTCTGCCTTTTCATTTTTTTTTGACTTCCAGTTAGTTCCCCAACCTTTGATTTATCCGGGTCAGTTTATTCTTACAAAAACAACAAAAATGATCTCCTAGCTCAATCGTAAACTACTTAAACAGATAAACTGTTTAATTTTTAATAGGCATTGCCTTCTGAATCATATAACAAACATATCAGACAAAAGCTGTGACATGTTTGATTTTAAATATCCTTTTCATACTGCCATTGAGATAATCTTTTTTTTTTTTTTTTTGTAAATTTATATATATATTAAATAGTAGCTGTCTTACTTATGGAGATGTTTTTCTGTTTCAGTGTATCAAGAGAAAAAAATGTATATATTAAAACTAATCTGAGCAAGTATTTGTACTGAAATATTAAAGGTACAGTGCCAGCCTACTGGGAAACACCATTTTTTGTTCTTTGTATATTGCTTCTGTCAAATGTATATATAAAGAAGGTCTAAAAAAGAGGAGGTGGGAGAAGCAACCTCTGAAAGCTTCTTCTTTTCCATGAAGAGTAGTGGATGTTGGAAAACCATTGGTTGGATGGCTCCAGTTTTGACAGGATTACTTCTCAGTTTATTTTCTAATGTGTTGTCTTGCAGTGCAGAAGAGCTGTGCTAAAGGGTACACAAGCAGAGAAAACACTTTTGAACCAACAAGAGTTAATAATGCTTTTAAGCATCCAAGAAGGCAAGTGTAAGCTATAATCTCCCAGGCAGTATTTAGCAAGAGTTTACGTTTTTATTTTTATTGTATATGAATTACCTGTGAAGGAAGTAATTTGATCAACTTTACTAGCAGGAAAATTGTTATTTACTAACACAAGGGTGAAAAATTTGGGGATTTCTTTAAGGATGTGTGACGCAGCATATTTAAGGGGGAATTAATCCTGGCTGTAGTTGTTCTGTAGTAATAATTGACTTCAGAAAAAAAGCCCAACAAACCTATTTCGGTCTTGAGATCCATTCCAACAATGTACCAGTTTAAATTTGGTGTTGTGCTTCTGTACATTATCTGTACCTTGTAATAACAGCAGTTGTATCGCAGTGTGTACAGCTTTCCAGACAGCGTGTTGCATTACGATACTTCAGCCACATTTATGTAAAATTCACATAAAATTCTTCCCAGTTGCCTTTGACTGCTGCCCTATTCTGTGTGTGTACGGTGCCTATAATCATCGCTGCAGATCTTGTCAGCACTGGTCAGAAACTGTTTAATGACTGAGCTACCTAGTAGGCAGTGCTCAGGTGTAGTGCAGACTGCAGAACATGCAGCTTTGATGGCAGTGGAGAACTGCAGCGCTCCTCTTTAATTTACTGGTTATCCCTGCAATAAAGGATGATTACAAAGAAATCTGCACTCTACCAGTTGTAAAGTGCTCTCTCTCTGACCCAACTGGAATTCATTTTGGACTAATTTTATTGCTTTGCATCTGAAATTGTTGAATTAAGTGCCTGCAATTATTCAGTAGCTCGGTGAAGTAAATCAGAAACAGAAGAACCTAGATAGGGATCAATGAAATGCACTTCTTGGATCCTCAGCCATTTTGATGCTTGTTCCAGTTACGTTTGCTCCACACCTAAATCAAGCTGTAAAGCACTTCTGAGCTTGTTTAAAATTCAAACTAAGGGCTCCATACTTTATTTAGCACTGGTAGATAACGTATCCTTACAAGAGATTCCTGCTCTAGTTTCCACTTTTGAGTGTGCTGCTATACTGGGCAGGTTCAGTTTATCTGTACCAAATGCTTTGCATATGTTTTTTCAAAAAAAAATAAAAATAAAAATTATCCAGGTAGTTCAGTGGGTAAAAGCTATATGTATTATAATCATGTCTTCACAACAAGCCTCTATCATTATCTGGAATACATAAACTTTTTATACTTTTAATACAGGTTTTATTAAAAGCTTTTTTTTTCCAGTGCTATTGAAGTGCCTCTGAAGTATTAGCTGTTGGATCAACAATGGAGAATGTTCTTATTTCTGTAAAAATCCAGTGGTATTCCAGCATGAACTAAGTGCCAAAAATCCTAAGCTAATTAGCAAGTTTTACCAAAGCCAGTCATGTGTTTCTCCTTCCTTTGCATTAGGAAGGAAAGATCTGGGGGTGGGAGCCACAACATGGCACAGTAGGGCACGTTTTCATATTCTACCAGTGATAAAGACAAGACAGCATTAGGCACGTTTTCTTCTGTTGGTAGCTGACTTGAAATGGATGTCATGTTTCAAAATTCTACTGTACTTCCTGTGGTATTAATGTTTCTGGTCAGTCTGTCAGAGAACAAAATGTACTATAGCAGGCCAAAGATTCTATAAGTTTATGTATTTTGTTCACTATCTGCCAGTAGAACTTGTGGTTTAGTTTTGAGATCTTCTAATTTGAATTGTTAGTGCTCACTGCTTTATAAGTAGGCTTTCAATCTAGGTTTTGAACCAAGAAGGTCTTCGGTTATCAGGAAAGTTTGTTTTTGTTTCCTCTTCTTAGGAACAAACCCTGAAAATGCTCCTCTTTTTTTTCCTATGACAGATCTTAAGGATGTGGTCCATGTTGTTCACCATTTCTCAGTGAAACATAAGCTGCATCTCAGTGAACACATACTAAACATGTAATCTCATTGACTGAACTGTCATGTGGCAATTAATCTTACTACCTGTCCCCTTTGCCACTGGTTGAAGCTGAAGCTGGCCCTGAGGAGACATGTTGGGTCTTGGAACTGAGACTCACCTTCCTTTCTCCAGGAGGAGTGAGAAATCATTGTACATAAGCAACTCCTTGCTTAGTGTAAACACTCTGTCAGGCACTACTAGTACTGGCCAGAAAATTTTGTTTGACAAAAATAGTGTAGCCAATAAGTAGAATGACTTCTTTTACTCATTTGGTGGGAGAGTCAAGCAGTTGCCTTCTTATTTGAGACATAGAATGATTGAGCTGTCTTACCTGAAATAGCAAAATTTAGCACTTTCCTAAGAGTTTGTCTTTTGTGGGCATAGTTGTGATGCAAAAGTGTGAGGACACAGTGAACTTGCCTGACTTTCAGTGCAAAATGATTTGTAGTCCCACTTTAAAAACAAGTACGTGAAAAGAATGTTTGCCGTAAAAAATGCCCTTACTGACATAAAATGTATTGTGAGAATTATTAAATTTCATATCTGTATTTAATTTTCTTGATATAATCTGTTTTATGGATTTAACCACATAATTTCATGTGTTGACCTGATTTCCGTTCTTGAGTAGTATGGCACTGTTGTGTACTTAGAATGAAACATCACTTCATTTTTTTCCTAGAGAAGTGACAGCTTTTCTCAGTCTACTAATCATACTTTGTTCATTGTTCTATGAATTAAATGATTGTATTACACTAACCAGTCAGCTTTAGAGGTTTTGTATACAGTAAGTATATGCCTCTTTTTTTTTTTTTTTTTTTTTTTTGAGCCAGTAATGAAACTTTTTCCAGGAGACACACGTCTTGTCCATTAGCTCTCAGAAAAAGCAATTTCATGAATATTTCATTACTTACAGTAAGATTTCAGTATCCACCCCGACATATGCCCTCGAAATCAATAAAATATTGCAGAGTAAGTAATTTCCCTGAAGCTACCAGGACTGTTTTAGCAAAGGAAATCCTATACTCCTAAGCTGTCACAGTATCAGCTGAGCTTTCAAGGGAGCAGGAGGCTGGCTCTGTATGAGCTATCTGATAGTGTTTATCTGTTATGCTGGAGGCAGGGAATGAAAGCAACAACCAAGACAGGGAGAATGTGGGTAGGAACCAGAAGTGTTGGGACATGACTGGTTAGAAGGGGGAGAGGAGTTGTCAGAAGTCACCTAATAAAGGAAAATTCTACTCAAGTAATGTGAGGAGTGCAGAGCACAGCGATCTGGGAGGAGAGCTGTAGCTACCATACAACAGAGATGGAGATGATCAGGAACTCTGAGAGGACCTTTTTTTTAATAGAAGCCCCCCTATTTACTATGAATAAAGCTTTTTCCATTCGCGTTTCAACCAAACTGCAGTGAAGAACATAACTTTTGTTCAAAAAGAGAGAATGGAGTGGTGGTTTGATCAGTTTCAGTAGATAACATACAGCCATGGCCTCCTTTGTGCTGACTACAGCACTTTTGAGGCTGTGTGGTGTCAAATTTGGAAGCTGACCAAGCTGAAAGCTTTTTTTCCCTCCTCTGGATTAATATTCAGCTGATTCAGTTCTCTGAGGTGTCAGATCTGAGAACTGTGTAAGCATTCCTGCTGGAACAAGAGGGCAGGTGGGGGAAGGTTTCGTTAACTTTGTTACATGGGAGTATGGATTTTGGTTGATGTAGGTCATTCACAGGGCTGCATCCTGAACCTACAGGCAGATCAGTACAGTGATTTATTCAGTAATAATTAAATTTTAATTACTTAGGAAGTTTCAGTAAAACTTCTTGAAAAGCATAGCTAAGTGCCTAAAGGACCATCTTAAAAATGAGATCTGAGTCTCAGTGAATATTCAGTGAATTACTGGCAGATATGAAGACAGAACTGTAAAAACTATCAATATGAAGTGAGGATAACCCCCAGGTGGTCCTTCCATACATAGTGGGGGGAGAGGGTCTGCTACAGGCTGGTAGAACAGAGCTTTGGCAAATATTTTTGGGAACATTGTATTCTTTTATCCCTGGTTGTGTGACTTATTTGTGTTAGGGTTTGGGGAGGCATCACTTAGTTGCACAAGCTCAGCTTTGCAGGGCTTTCACTGTAACGCTTTCAAACATGCTTTCTCTTGGTAGGTCTCTTGGCCTGATGGAATACTCTTGAGCTCTCTCCTCTCTCTTGAGAGAGAAGTGAAAATGTGACAAAATCAAAGGTGATTTTAGGAAGTTGCTGGGAAAACACCCATTAAAAAGGCATCTGTATGGCAGTTCTGAGGTTGCTTAAAATATAAACAAAATGAGTCTTGACTGTAATGATTGGTGCCTTATACGAAGCTTTTATTCTACAGCCAACTACGTTTTCAGATATCTCATGCATATTATATTCTTTTTTGCTAGGAACTCGATAAAGAGCTTCCAGTTTTAAAACCGTACTTTGTTCAAAACCCGGAACTTGTTGGAAAGACGGGAACTGGCATGCGAGTGACGTGGCTGGGACACGCCTCAGTTCTGGTGGAAATGGATGAAATCGTATTTCTTACTGACCCCATCTTCAGCCAGAGGGCTTCCCCGGTGCAGCTGATGGGTCCCAAGCGCTTCCGAGGACCTCCGTGCACAGTTGACCAGCTCCCCAAAATAGATGCGGTGGTGATCAGCCACAACCATTACGATCACTTGGACTACAACAGTGTAAAAAGTTTAAACGAACGCTTCGGCAGCGAGCTGCGCTGGTTTGTGCCCCTGGGGCTCTTAGACTGGATGCAGCGATGCGGCTGTGAGAACGTGATTGAACTGGACTGGTGGGAAGAGAACTGTGTCCCTGGCCACGACGCCGTAACTTTTGTCTTCACCCCTTCGCAGCATTGGTGCAAAAGGACTGTGACAGATGACAACAAGGTTCTGTGGGGCAGCTGGTCTGTCTTGGGGCCTTGGAATAGGTTTTTCTTTTCAGGAGACACCGGCTACTGTGTTGCTTTTGAACAGATAGGTAAAAGGTTTGGACCTTTTGATCTCGCAGCCATCCCCATTGGAGCTTATGAGCCAAGGTATGAAAATCTTAAGTTTGATCAAAATAAGGAAAAAAAAAATTGCTGAATGACCTCCCCTTCTAAAACCAACCAAACAAAACCAGCCAGGCAATCAGAAGATGGAGTTAAAATGTCTAGTTTGCTTGCCTGTGTACACGTGGTGTTCTCAGAGGTTTTATTCTTCAGTACTAAGTACAGCAAGGGTGAATCAGCTGACTTTCTTCCATGAAAATGTTGAGTAAAAATCTGGAATTACTTTGTGGCTTTTTCTGTTAAATAGCATCACACAACCCACATCATTTAGATGCATGCAGCTTGCTGCATTTTTCCCTTGCTTCAGTCCTTATGCTGCTTTTACAACTTAGCTGGAGACAGAGATTAATCTGTTGTATAAGATCTATTTGTTCAGGAATCCGTATCCTACTTATCATGGGGTATCTAGACTTTTAGGTGATAACATTCATACAGTGCTGGAGGCAAAGCATGTATGGGCTGGGAAAGGAAGATAGGGGTCAGAACAAAGTGTAAAAATCTGTTGTTTTTTTTTTGTTTGTTTGTTTGTTTTTGTTTGTTTGTTTGTTTGTTTTTCCAAAAATTGCCAGATTCTCCTCTGATTTACTACCATTCCCTTCATCTGTCTTCTGAAGCATGTACTTTTTGATAAGGAATATTAGAATGAAATTAAATAGAATTTAAATCTATTGTCTTACTGCCTCCAGGTACCAATAATATGTATTAATACTATTCAAAATACAGGTAAGAAAAACTTTTTGTAAAAGGGAGTAAAATACATGAGCTGTTGTTCTGTGGGTATGTTGGTATATTCCAGCTTGTCAATTTTGAGTTCTCTGGATATTCTTCAGGCATGTATACTCTATAACTTTTTGATTAGGCAGGTATATTTTTTTTAAGACTCCTTGCAACTTAATGCAAGTTAAGAAGAAATCTGGCACTTAATTATGTGACACAAAAAATGCACTTTGTGTTTTGGTAGGTGGTTTATGAAACACCAGCATGTGGATCCTGAAGAAGCTGTAAGAATTCATATTGATGTTCAAGCAAAGAAGTCTGTAGCAATTCACTGGGGAACCTTTGCTTTAGCAAATGAGGTACGTTTGAGCACTGTATATGATTTCGGATTTCTTGAGTATGTGATCATTAATGAAACTTTGTTCATGCAGTTTACATTTACAGATATGTAGTATATACCTAAAATGTGACATTACAGAAGTGAAAAGTTGTTCCTATAGGTACTACAGTTAAAACAATTCCAACATTTTCGTAACTGAATATCATATTTCCATGGTTAAGATTAATTTTAAAGAACAGAGTTATTGAAACATCTGGAGATTCATTAGCATTTTGTAACTTTAGCAAAAAAATATTTTTAAGGTTGAATTTCTTTTTGATGGAAAAGTCCATGAGACAGAGGAACACGTTGGGGACGCTGCTAAGCAGCACGTTTAAAGTCCCTTCTTTGTTGGTGAAGGAACCAGATGCACAGAAATAGTTACAACTGTAGTCCTGCTGATTTAGAGAAAGTAAATATAGGTAATAGGTAATAGGTATAGGTAATAGGTAATCTCTCCAGTGAAGTACAATTGCACGCTTTTTTTATTTGCCCACCTTCCTGCTTTGTATATGGTATAAGGTTAGCAAGTAAATACTAAAATGCAAAACATATGGTGCAGAGAAAGACTGAAGTAGCCAAGAAAATAACACTTTAGTCAAGAATTTCAATAACTTCACGTGTGCCCTAAAGTCTGAACCTTTAGGTTTTAATCAATCAATAGATTGATTCTTACAACAGCTCCTCTATCCTTTCATCTGAAAACAAGACAGAAATTAATTCAGTATAGATTCATACAATCTTCTGGGTCTAAGCATTCCATATGGAAAATTAAGTAGATGTGATAGTGCATTACCGGTAATTTTAGAATATGAAGGCAGAAAAAAAAAAAAGGCAAATAATTTATGAAAAAATAGGATGATTGTATGGAGGTTTAAATAACTAGAACACATCCTGTAGTGTGAATAAGGAACGTTGTAGGTAGGGACATCTGTGCAATAATAGAAGCAAACTCAGCAGTGCATCACATAAGCACTGAGCGCCCTTAGTTCAATACAGTATTTATTAATTATGTAATTAAGTCTGTCTAGTAAATAAATTGAATGCTATTTTTGATTCATAGTTAAATAATAGCTTCTTTTACTGGCAAAAATATGGAAAAAATAGGTTATCCTGAATTGTTGCTGATTTTCCCCTGCCCTGTCTCCCCATTTCTAATAAGCAGTTACCTTAAGAGTGACAAAATAAAAGTATGGTGAAAGGGAAGCATCTACATATACTTTACACCTTGTCTGGCAGCTCTTTTTCAACTTTCTTTGCAACATTTGCACCAGGCAACATGGTAACTTTGTTCTGAAGCTAAGTATGTTCACCTGAGGCAAAATGTTTGTAGTTATGTTTTCTATCCATGATACTTGTAACAAGGTGTGTCACTAGCACTTGAGATACAAATTAGCTATTTAGCCAAAAAAAAAAAAAAAAAAAAAAAAAAAAAAGACGATTCTCCCTTATGATGCCTTTGAAATACAACAAATACAATGAAGTAACTTAAGACGAACAATATTGAAATGGCACGCTAAAACTGACAAGTTTGTTTTACTAACACAAGAAAGCGCCATCTACTGCCTGTTACTACTTCCTCCTCTGTGCTAAGAATAACTAATGACCATGTTTCTGCTTTTAAGAAATCTAGTTTAATCTAATAAGAGTTTATGGATATGGTTTAGTGGGGACTGTTAGTGTTAGGTCAGAGGTTGGACTCGATGATCTTGAGGTCTCTTCCAACCTAGAAATTCTGTGATTCTGTAATTACACTGAAGACTGAATTTTGGATAAGTTGCATCTTACTACTTACTTAAGAATGTAAATCAGCATTCTTACTGCTTAAAAATTAAAAATTACACCAAACATTTTTGTTCAATTTGACAAATATGTTCCCCGATTTTTTGGGGGTAGTATTTAAAATGTAAGCCAGTGTTCTAGAGTGGTGATACTTCTTTTTTTTTTTTTTTCTACCATATGCCTCAATTGTTTTTTGTTTTTTTTTCCTCATATTGCTCTTTTCCAGTATTATTTGGATCCTCCAGTTAAACTGAATGAAGCTCTTGAAAGATATGGCTTGAAAAAAGAAGACTTCTTTGTCTTAAGCCATGGAGAATCACGGGACTTGAGCACAAATGATGGGTCTGAATAATGAACCAGTAACAGTTCCTTGTAAGCCTTGTTTGATTTGAACTAGAAATTAATATCACAAATGTTAATTTGATGTACTTACAAAGCAGATTGAGTGAATATGAGTTCTAGGTTTCAGGTTTGTCAGCTTCTTAAGTAAAGCTTGCATATAAAGTTAATTTTACAATTACACTTTTTTTTTTTTTTTGTTAAATTGATTTTACTAGTTAAATTGTTTACAAATGTTGAGTGGTGATCTGGTTAATATACAAGGTATTGTCTGGGTATAACTTGGAGTTTCAGGCTCACATACATCACTGATGTACACTGTACAGTTTTTTTTTGTTTGTTTTTTTTTTCAACTCTTCATCTTACCTATAACAGCAATAATAGCCTCAGAGCAGGATGTAATCTTATAATTAATGGCTGACTTGAATTATTCATTGTCAAAATGTAATCTCCCACTTGTTAGTCATTAATTTCAAAATTACGCCCTGTTTCTTGATAGCTTCACTCTGTGTTATGTGGGGAGTCTCCCAGTACAGCTGTGTTGGTAAAGCACAAGCACAGTAAGATAATTATTTTACTGAGTGCTTCTACACTTTCATTTACTGAGGAACCACAAAAGCTGAATTTTAAAATGATTTAAAGAACTGTGCCTTTAAGAGAGAGAGTGAGAGAGCACTTAATAATGCAACATTAATGTGTAGATACTTACTGGTGGCCAGAATATCTGCACCCTAATACTGTTTTGTCAGTGTCTTTAAGTTAGGCCTGAATGCATCTATAATAACTTTTTTGTCAAATGCAGTATATGAGATGAAAGAGTCACTTTATGGCGCTTGTTTTTGCATTGACTCAGCCTATTATTAAGTACTTTTTTAAAGTGAGAAGTCTGAAGCAAGGGCTGCGGTAATTTTCCTTATAGCTTCCCTATAATTTTAAAGTTGAATGAGAGACTACAAAATTACTTACTATTGTAATACTTGGCTAAATGTATCTGTATCAAATTGCCATGCTCATTTACAGTATTAAAGCATATTGTTGCCAAAAAATAAAAAGGTTGTTACTCGCCTTCATATTTCATTGGAAAATAAATCGATTGTTCATGATTTTTCTCATCTATGGAATATATGGGTCTTTTTTTTTTTTTTTTTTGCTCTCGTGCATTACATTTTGCATTCCCAGTCCATGAAGATCAGTTTTTAAAATTAAAATTAAAACTGGTAAATTATAACCAGTCAATGAGACTTCCTGCTAGGAGCAAACTGAAATGATCTTTAATTGTTAACAGTTAGCCTTTTTAAAACCTGTGCTGGGAAGTCCTATAAGTCTTAATAAATAAATAAATAAATAAAATACCAACAAAGAAAGCAGAAGGAGACAAAGATCAATTAGTTCAAGTTCATTATGAGGAAGGGTTCTGGAACAGATGATTAAAATATTTGTGAGAAAAAGTAGCTCATATTCCTTTAGTGTAATTCATGTCTAATGAAAATCAGTATTTCTTTATTTGAAAAGGTATTTCTTCTAGGAATGTTATCACCAGAATATCTAGATGATTCAAAACCAGTTTAAAACTACTGCTGTTAGTTCAGTGTTGATTAAGGGGAGGACATTTCAGATGGCATCTGTGTTGGGCCTTACATTTAAACAACAGCTACAGTAATGGGTAGGATAATGTGATGTATATTACACATAATATTGTGGAGGAGACAAAGCTGCAGGACGTTAAGAGTATTTTGTAGGACATGGTTAAAACTCAAGTTGTTCTTTCAATTTTCAAAATCGATAGCCTGTATTTTGTAAAATTTTGCATTTTAGAAAGAGAAAATGAAACTAAAATAGGCAGTACCTGTTATAGCTACGCAGAAATCATAAAATCATAGAATAATGTGGAGTACTGAATTATAAGGACCAGAGCCTTGTATGTCAGTAATGGAATATGTTTTGTTTTAGATGCATTCGTTCACAGCACTTGTATGCAGAACAGTGACTGCTATGTTTTGTTTGGTGCTGTTAAGATTCCATATGGGGTATGGAGCAGGGGATGAAAAATTAAGACAGTTTTATGAAGACACATTGGAGAGTCTTGCATTGTTTCAAAACATCTCAGTAGTATTGTTCTGTGAAGAAAAGGTTTAAAAATAGCTCTTCCTAGGCCAGGGAAAAAAAAAAAGATTGAGGCAATGCTGCAGAAAGTTTTTATGTATTTTAAATAGAGAGGACAATGGCCATTTGAATTCTTTTCCTTTGGTAGTGGACAAACAACTTTATCAAAAAGATGATGCATGAAAAACTTATTTTTAGGTTGAAGAACATGGAGAGGGACATCTAGACATCTCCATTGGTGATATTTTATATATGTATATAAAATCAGATACACCTGGAACAGACTAATTTCTTCTTGTCTCAGAAGAAAAAAGTGAGATAAAATTCGCAGTGTCTGACCTACTACTTTGTTAAATACAGAAGCAGGAAAAACAATTTTCAAAATATGGCAAAACATGATGTGATTGTACTGTAATTTGCATATTGCAAAATGAACAGTGTTTTTTTGGACCAGTGGGAAGGAAAAAGGGAAGTTCACTCTAAATGCAGTGATTGTCAGAGTTCTGGAGTGGGAATCATGCCAACTTCCACTTCTGTTATTCCTGTTGAGTTAAAAAACTACATATAAACAAAGTAGATTTTATATACTACATATTTATATACTACATATTTTAGATTTTATATATATACATATATATATATATATATGTAGCTTTACCTGTTTATTGATCTTGGCATATTTTTCTTGCCGTTCTATTTGAAGACAGTTGTCTACTGAAAATAAAGTATCTACTGAATATACAGAAAAAAATATTATTAACAGTGGAGTGTATGTATTAACTTAAAAATATGAAGCATCTGGTAATGATTTAGGTAACACAGTTCTTTTAAGTTTTCCAGCCTATACATCTGACACTATTTTCTCCATGGTTTGGTGTTCTGGAAGTTTCAGTAGTCTTGTTTTAATGTAAAGTGTTTACTACATGTTCTGTGTTCATCAGTGAAACTTCCTTCAGTTTCCTTTACGATGTTTAGATGTATTACATTTCGTTTTGAATTGATGCTGCAGAGGTGACTGAAAATTTATGGTGGCTAACTCAACAGAAGCACCTATTCCACTAATGTTCCAGTGATGTTGATGAAAGGAATAGAGCTCTCCATGAGCTCTCACTGAGTCTCTCCAAGCAGGCATGAGGGCTTCTCCAGAACAGGAAGCTTTTGTAAAAATGTGCATGACACTTCTCTAATGACGATAGTAAAGCAGAGGTGTAGATAATCTGGCTCAAAATAAGGTATTTTGAAAAATATGTATGCTTTCCTTTAGAGTTATTGCTTAAGGGAGATAAAAATCCTTATGATTTTGTTCAAGTATGGAAACATTCTATGTTGCAGTTAACTGCACTGCAGTTTAGCTAAATGGAATGGATGTATTTTCATACTACATTTTCATATGCTTAGCATTCTCTGCAGTTAAGGTAAAAAAAGCGTTGGATAATTTTAATCTATAATTTTCATTGAAAATACTATTTCTGCAGGAAGTCAGTGGTAGTTTGGCACTGTTTTTGTTTAAGATTTTCTAAGATTTGCCTGTAGCTTCTTAATAGATATCAGAATAGTAAAATGTAAATGCCTGAACTGAAGTCCTGAATCTTTGATGCATCATTCTATAGATATTCAACAGCTGTAAATATCTAAGGCATAAAATATGACATTGAGAATATTTAGATTGACTTTATTCATCCATTTAAATATTCACTCTCTATATAAAAGCTTTCCTGCTTTAAACTGTGCCTCCCTCTGTGTACATGTACCACCTGGATAGTGGTTTCTCAGTGCCAATAACTTACTGCTTTATCTCTTATAAGACATCTGTTATGCTCTCTCTATTAAATATATTTCAATCTCTTTTGTAATAACTGATTTATGCCTATTCAGTACTCTTTTATATCTTAAGATTAGATATTTTTGTCAGTCACTTCTTAAAATTACTATTGCGTTAATATTCTCACAACTTGCTCTTTCACTTCTGGATCAGGGTGATGCCATAAAGATGCCAGCTTCTGAGCAAATGGGGTAGAATCCCTGCAGAGTATGGAGAAAACTGAATCTTCACTGTATTGGTCCTGAATCATCGAGCCACCTTCATTGTTCGCATTCTTTTTCAAGTTTGCTGCAAACACCAGGGCTCTAAGCAGAATATCTTTGTTCATGCAGCTGTCAAAAAGTAACAGCAGTGATGGCATCTAGGATATTAAATAAAGAATCCATACTTAATAGTCAGGGATTTAGTTACATGTACTTAACATTAACTTTAAAACATTGGGGAAAAAAATACCTGCACCTAAACAGAAGCTACATAAACCAGAACTCCATATGCTGCACAGCATGCATGTTTGCTCTTTAGAAAAGACTGGCTTGTGTGTGTATCAATGCTTTGTACTTTCAATCTCCAAAATACAGTGGTCTAGAAAATTCCGATCTGTAAGAGGGTCTGCTTTTCTTCTAAATAGTGCTGGGTTTGCCCTCTGTGGTGATCTGAATGTTTGTATGTTAATATATCTGATAGAACAGTAAAAGATACACTTTTAACAGAGAACTGAACATTTAGCTACCCTAAATTTGTCTTAGTCATGAAAATCCGGTAATATCTAGATTAGCTCTGCTTCTGGCAGCAGATATCTCAAAAACAAAAGTTTGGTTTTTGAATTAGCTATTGCACATTTTAAGGAACTTATTTGGAGAGGAGAAGGAGGATGTGTAAGTGTTCCAGTCATGGATCTTTGTTTTGTTGTGAGGAAAAGATGTAACTGAAATAAACCTGTATGCCAAGTAGCAAGTATCAGATAAAAGTTCTCCATGGAGACATAAGTAATACACAAGGAAAGCTTATTTATAGTGCTTAGAGACAAAGATTTATGGATGCATTTGAGAAAGGAGGTGGGGATTTCAGTGGAATTTGATTTTATTTGGTACAGGCCGTTAGCTATTGAAACAGCGGTTGAAAACAATGATCTACAGTACTGCTTGTATTTGAACTTCGTACCCTATCGTAAATCTATATACTGACTGCATGTCTGGAAAGGATATTTTGAGCTTGTTTTTGAAACTCATCAGGGTACTTTGTATATTACTTTAAAAAGTTCATGGTACTACCCCGTTGGTGAAAAGTAAGAACAGTATCTAAGTTGTCACTAATTATTTGGCTTTAAACTAAAAGAGGGTAGATTTAGGTTTGGTATCAGGAAGAAATTCTTTACTCTGAGGGTGGTGAGGCACTGGGCCAGGCTGCCCAGAGAAGCTGTGGATGCCCCATCTGTGGAGGTGTCCAAGGCCAGGCCGGATGGGGCTTTGGGCAGCCTGGTCTGGTGGGAGGTGTCCCTGCCCATGGCAGGGGGGTGAAACTGGGTGATCTTTAAGGTCCCTTCCAACCCAAACCACTCTGTGATTTGGAATGTTGCACATGAAATGTGACCAAATGATTTAAAATGTCTACATTCTGTGACTCTCCATTTGCAAGAAATACAGTCTGCAATTAATATAATCTGTAATACACTGCAATCTAGGAGGCTAAGCTGTAAAAGACTGTATACATCTAACTATTAATTTTAACAAGGTACTTGCTAAAATTTTGCTCTGGAATTGTATGTGTACTTGTAATATTTAAGTTCTTCTAATTCATTTACAGATCTACACACATATACATATGTAAATGTTTAAAAAAAAAAAAAAAAGTGAAATAACAAGAACCTTACCTGAGCTCTGAGAAAATGTCTTGTCATGGCTGGGTTTGCAGATAAGTTCACAAGTACTTTCAAAACTTGGATCTGAAATGAGGAACATACAAACTCATTGCAAGCTCTAAAACCAGAATGGGTGAGAGCAGAAATTAGTGCTTGCTTATCTTCTTTAGCACTTTTGACTGCCCCTAATTTGCCCTGCTATATTTTACTATAGTCCACTATCCTCTGATTTTTCATAATTCCTTTTTTCTTAGAGTCTTTGAACACAAATTTTCACTAAAGGAAGGAAACACTCATGCAATCAAGCTGCTGCTTTTAATATTGTCACCAGACTGCAATGACTCCAATATATTCTCTACTGGCTTGCCTTTACCTTTTTTTTAAAAAAAAAAAAAAAAAAAAAAAAAAAAAAGATGAGAGCCTATAGAATTTGCCTTTACTCAGGACTTTAGCTTTCACACGATTACATCAGCAAATTAGATGAATCAACTCAATTGTAATACAGTTTTATGCAATTCTTAAATACAGGTCTGGTACTTTCTTAGTATTTTAAAAGCAGGAGATGACAGTGAAAAAAGATAAAATCTAAAGAATAAGCAGATAAAGAGTAGGATGCAGAGGAAAAAAAAAAGCAAGCTACTAAATTCTAATACCCAGCAAATCCAGTTTATTTTTTCCATTGTACTGAGGGATGGGATTGTTCCTAAGAAATGTGTTCTCAAGAAGCCAAAAGTACTGACTTACTCATTCACTTATGCATCTGTGTTTTTTCACAAGATGGACTAAAACACTGTTCCTAAAAATCATTACGTGTGAAATCCTTGTCTCTAAATTGGAGAGACATGGATTCGACGGACGGACTGCTCTGTGCATAAGGAGTTGGCTGGATGACTGCAATCAAACAGTTGCAGTCAGTGGCTCAATGTCCAGGTGGAGACCAGTGACAAAAGGAGTTCCTCAGAGGTCAGTATCAGGATCAGCACCATTTAACATCTTTGTCAGCAACACGGACAGTGGGATCGAGTGTAGCCTCACCAGGTCTGCCCATGACACCAAGCTGTGTGGTGCAGCCGACATGCAGCAGGGAAGGGATGCCACCCAGAGGGACCTGGGCAGGCCTGAGAGGTGGGCCTGTGCTACCTCATGAGGTTCAACAAGGTCAAGGTCCTGCAGCTGGGCCGGGGCAATCCCAAGCACAAACCCAGGCTGGGTGGAGAATGGATTGAGAGCAGCTCTGAGGAGAAGGCCCTGGGGGTGTTGGTGGATGAGAAGCTCAACATTTGAAGTCCTCCTTTGAAACTTTTCTCTTTCAATACTTCTGGCAATAATTCCCAAATCAGCACAGAATCACAAATAATTTCCTGTTGCAGCCACTCAGTTGCAAGAGATGTAACAACCATAAAGAAAGGAAATGGAGATCTTAGGTTATCACAGCTTGGCATGTTTCCCCAGAGATTTGTGCATCAGCGAAGCCTTTCACATGTAGATAGATCCTCCTTGCTCTGTGATGCAATTGCAAAGTTTCGGAAGCAGAAAAGAATTCTAGAGTTGCTGGAGCAAAGGCATAGAGCAACAACACTGTGCACACAGCGTTGGTTTGCTACAGCTCTATCCCTGTGAATGCACTATCGAGATGCTCTTCCCTCTCACCCCTATTCCTGAATCTACATAGAGAAAGTAATATTGATCCACATTTTACAGATTTTATGGACAGCTATCATCAAGGAATATTTGATTTTCTCAGCACAGTCTAAGCCACATAACAAAAGCAGTAGAAAGGAGGCTCGTAAAACAGCTTCATAACTGGTTTGTAACAATATAGTACTCATTACCTGTGTCCTTTCAGATCCTTCCGAAAGCACACGAAGAAGGCATGGGATCTGGTTTATCATCTTATGGTGGTAGTCACTGGTAACAGACATATTTGTCAACAACCTGAGCCCAGCGAGCTGCAGATCAGAATTCAAAGGGGCTGATTCAACACTCTTACAAACTTGTTCAATATATACCTAGGGAAAAAGGGAAGACTCCTTTTTAATACAAGCACATTTTCTATTCACAAATAGTATCATCGGTCTAGCAACAGTAGCCTAAAGTGAACACAATACAAAATCTAATCAAGGCACTTGGAAACAAGGACTTTGCTTTGGTTTGTTTTTAATACACACAGATACTCTGTTGGCCTGATAGAAGCAGACAGTACAGACTCATGCTAAATAACTTCCCTGAAGCATAAATTACTCTGAAAACCCAAATTGTTTTGACTCCATTCTAGAAGTGGCATATTTGCTTTAAGGAGTTTCAAAAATGACTTAAAGCAACTAAAGTTCTTAAATATTGAGATCAAGCTAATGATAAGTCTTGGAATGACATCCCTTCTTCCAACCGTGTGGCTCATTCACTGGCATACTCCTCAAGAACCATGGTGACAACTGACACCTGCAACTATTATTTACCTAGATTTCTTCTGGATGACAGCACACAATGAATCTTGGAGCCCTAACTAAGAAAAAAAATACTTTTACTTTATCAAAGGAGTTGTTTTCTACCTATATGCCTACATTAATGTTTTCAATTGGCAAGCACCACTTCAAAAAAAAGGTACTCAGCACTAAAGGTGCTGCAAATGACCACATACAGTCAAGATGTCTTTTTATCAAGCTAATGACAAAAACTCCCAAAGTCTTCCAACCTGCATGTAAACTTGGACACTTCTCAATCAGATAATGTCAAAAGTGGCTGCTTTTTTATGTCTGGTCCTGTTCCATCCATACCATCTTTTGTATCTACCAGCAGGACTTGTTGCCATTATTACAGCCTCTTCTTTTAAGATTAAAATATCACATGGAAAAATGCGTTGCAGACAAACCCAAGGGATCAATTCCCATTTTCTTCTCCAGTTCCTTTGCTTAAACGTCATGCTAGGCTCAGCCTGCTACCCATCTTAATAAACAACTGTTACTGACGTTCTAGACGTATTTGGAAATCATCTTGCCTCACATAATTTCACTATAAATTAACAGCACAGTCTCTGTTCAGTGGCATTTGGTGAAAGCTAAACACAGGCTGTCTAGTTTTGTGTCTTTTTTTTTTTTCTTTTCAAAAGAAGTAATTGCCAGTGTTACGATGCATTTTTCAGTTATCCATTTGGCCTTAGGATGCACAGATCATCCAGATCTGACGTCTTATATGACTAACCTCAAAAGATTTTAGCATCCTTCCCTGTATTTAATAAATATGTTGAAAGCCCTGTACTATTTTCTGTGATTCAATTACTCTTATTTTTTTTCCCTGTAAAAAAACTTACCTGTATCTCTTCCTGATTTTTAATATTCATACTCAAATTATTAAGTGCATTTAGTGCTTTTTCTGTAACTTTGGGAACACAATCTGAAAGCATCCCTCCAATAACAGAAAGGCCATCCAAATTTCGAATTATGTCCTGAAAAATAAAAGACATAATAAGATTACTACAATTTTTAAATTAAATGATGAAGGCTTTACTCAAAGTTTCTGTTTAATCCACATGGAATGTGTTAATGACTTCCACATGACAGACTACTTTTTTAAAAGAGTGTTAGCAGTTTGTTATTTCTTTATGTTATCATCCCATACAAAAACAAACTATGTATGGCATTTATTTTGAAACTATTACCAGCTTACAGTATCAAAAACATGTTGGAAAGTAATTTCATTTCACAGGCATCAATACTATACATCCTTCTGAAGAGCTGCTCAGAAAATAATAGAATTTTGAAGAGCTTGCAAAAATAAGACAGCTCCTAAAGCTGTTAGAAAAATATCTGTTATGCTTTGCTTGTGCTAAATTGGAGAAGGATTTGGTACAGCTTGTTAATTCTAAAATGTGCAATCACCAAGCTGCCCTTTAAGTATATTGCTTCCATTGAAATTACCAATAGTCCTGCTTAGGGTCAAAGTGTTATTTGATGTTATTTGGCAATGGCATAATGCCTTTACTTCTAAACCTTGGTGCAAAGAATGCTTAAAGCATCTCAGATTATAGACGATCAAAGGTAATTATTGCATATCAAGTTTATAGAATAGTTGAGACAATGATATTAGAAGTAGAAATTATAAAACTTTGTCTTTCTTTTCCCTTACACTTCTTTTTTTTTTTTTTGTTCTCATTTAGAAGTCATTAAATCACCAAAAGACAAATTCACCCTGGAGGCTAAGCCTTTACAAAGGCATGAAAATGTGCATCCATCTCAAAGCTTTTCTGCATCATATTCCCAACTGAATTGAAGAGACTTAGTTGGGAAGCTACTAAGATGCAAATGGCATGCAACTTCATAAACATAAAAAACTACATCAAATTAATCTCAGTGAATTTCAGACCAGATCCTGAAATTATTTACCTTGTCTCAAATTCAACCCTTTAATTAACATTACAAAAGTGTAAGCAACAAAAGATATAAGGATATTTACAGTACTTTGAAAACACGGAATGCTGTACAAAGTTGTATAAATGCAATTTGTACAAAGATTAAACTTAGATAAATCTTCTAAGGTTGGTAAATTACATTCTTTGCACTAGCAGGAAATAAAGGCATAGACATAAAATGGATTTTAGAACACAGGACAACCTAGCTCTCAGTCTTGTGTCACTCTTGAGCAAAACAACACCTTTCATTTTCCATACTGACTGGAATTGAAACACCATTGTTTCCTAAAAAACAATACTTACTTGATTTACAGAGAAGGCGGCACTATTGCTGAGAGTGATTAAAGCTTGCTCTTGAATTAATGGATCATCTGTGGCCTGGAGCAAATGAATAAGTTTCTGTAGAGCATCCGCATCCATGGTATGGGGTGACTCTGGAGGGCTTTTGTCTGTCACTGTTTAAAAATTAAATGAAATACTTAATACCAAGTTTCAGACATTTCAGTTACCACTGAATGCTTTTTTTACCAAGCTGAGCCTTAGCTCTTAGTTATAGTACATATTGTTCTGAGTTTGATTGTACCCAACCACCATATCATAGCAAAAAGATTCTGTTTTACCACAGCAGGACTCCCATCCTTTTTCCTGAATCCCATGGCTACTTCTTTTCAAAGTAGAAATGATAAAAAGAAAAAAAGGAATATGTAAACAAAGCTTGGTGTACATTACTCTCTGGTTAACCAACAGCAAACCTCCCATTCAAAATTATAAGGAATATTCACCAAACATGCTAATTTTTTTCTAATGTTCCCTGAAATTAAACATGGAGATCTGTCTGAACACTGTGGGAAAAGAGAATAAAACATCTGATTTGAAGACTACTATTTCCAGACATTATGCTAATGATATTTTGCCAGTAAGCTGAGGTTCTTTGACAAAGTAACAGCCAAAATGTTAAGAATGCTGCTGTTCATGGAGTGCAGTCGCTTGGCTAAGGAAGGCCACTTCTCCGTCTGAGTGATGCTATGGAGTACCTGGCTTTCATAAAATTGTGACACTAATGACAACAAGGACCATTTTCAGCCAGGTTGGAGGCAGAACTATTTAGGTAGCTGAACTGCTTGAAGACCCGATCTGTGACTATTGGACTAGTCACGGATGGCTGGAAATGACTTTTGGAAGCTAAGAAATCCTTCACAGGTTCTCATATTTGCTGCCAGCACTTCCTCAGGCAAACACCATCACATTCCTTGATTTAAAATAAATAAATAAAATCAGAGCAAATTATAATAACCCAACAGCTAGCTAGGGAAACCAACTAAATTGGTTCTTATCTGCATTTTCACATTGCAAGTTCCTTCAGGCCCACTTTTGCTTGGCTTTGAGTTATGGGGGCACACCGCTTCAACACCAGAACAGCATATAAACCTGTTAAGTTGATACGCCGATTGGATATATACGCTTCAGGGGAATTAAAAATGCATATATTTGAGGGCTGTTGTGCTTTTTTTTTAAATAACGAGCCCACCCCCCGCCACACACGGCGGCTTCTCCCCGCGGCTCGGGGCCTCTCCCAGCCGAGCCCCCCGGCGCTGCCGCCATCCCCTCCCCGCCTCACCTGAGGGCGCCCCCCGGCCGGCGGCCCCCGCCCGCCGCCCGCCGCCACAGGCAGTAGCAGGCGGCGGCCCCCAGCACCAGCCCGGCCGCGGCCGCCCTCACCGCCGCCCCCCGCCGCTCCCCCATCGCCCCGGCCGCGGAAGCAGCCGCCCCATCCGGCACCGCCCCGCGCAGCCGGGGGAGAGCCGAGGGGGCTGAGGGAGGTGGAGGAGATGAAGGAGCTGAAGGGAGCCGGGCATTGCCGTACCTCACCGCAGCTTCGGCTTTAGCGGCGCCCAGCAGCCGCGAAGAGCCTTTGCGAGAGACTTGGGAGAAAAAGGAGAACGCACTTTTTCATTACTATTATTTTTATTCTTAACTATTCGTCTATTTACAGAGACCACTAAAAACAAACCTAATAAAGTCTTAGCAAAATACACCCAACGCATTAGAAATAAACGCGTTTGAAAATATTCGCCCCGGGGGTGCTGCTGGCCGCCCCCTCGCCCTGCAGGCACTCCTTTTACTCCTTTAACTCCTTTTACTCTTTTTACTTCAGACACCGACCGGGGCAGCCCCGGCCATGGCGCCCCCAGCCCCGCAGGGCCCGCGGCCATGGCGCCCCTCAGCACCTCGGGGCCTGCTTCCGACGGGGTAATGGCGGCGGCCTCGCCTCAGCTCCGCGGCCGAGCCGGTCCCCCTGGGGAAAGCGGGATCCTGAGCTTCCCCCTCAGCTCGAAGGGAAGGGAGCACCGAGCTGCTTGGGCACCCTCCGAGATTTGATTAATTTTGGGGGGTTTGGTTACAGAAATGCTTTTAGATTTCAGCAGGAAAGTGGTGTGCTCAGCGCCTGCGTGCTTTCCTTCTTGCTGAGCGCTGCGCGTTGTTTATGTTTTTTATGGTCTGTCAAAAATGCCTAGTGCCACGTTTTGGGTATTGGTGGATTAGAGGCGTATTGACACAGGAGGAAATACATTTCCATGAAACATTAAGGTGTAAAACCATGTCACAACATTAAGGGCTACAGAGGAAACAGTTTGTATTTCCAGCCTCAGCATTCTTCCCTATTCTCTATATTTCTTTGTTTTCTTCCCTTTTTACCTATGCCAATTTCACCTCTGTCTAGTTCAAAATCTGCAGCAGCCCTTTTGCAGCTTCCTTAAACAACGACAATACAAAAAAACAGTTTAAGAGTCATCGTGATACTTCAGGTACCAAAAATAGACCCCACTTGCAAGCAGCTATTACAGCCAGGATTTCCATGGAAACACTAATAAAAAATCCTGAGCCAATTAGAATAATTATGGAGCAGCACACCAAGCAGACTGAGTACCTCTCAAGAGAATC